>NC_138065.1:46515639-47783195 GCF_964194185.1 Rhinolophus hipposideros | reverse complement strand
CTCATAGGCACAGGCAACAGAATAGTGGTTACCAGAGGGTAAGGAGGGACAGGGGGAGGTAGGAGAGGGAACAGGGGATCAAACACATGGTGACAGAAGGAGAACTGACTCTGGGTTGTGAACACTCAATGCAATATACAGAGGATGTATTACAGAATTGTACACTTGAAACCTATACAACCTTATGGTTAATAAGAAAAAAATAATATATAACAAAAAATAAATGAAAGACTGGGATTTCTATCTTCCGTGGCTAAGTCTGATTTTTCATCCAAATATTTGGCCCCTGACTTGCTGTCCTCTCAGCATTAATTATTCATCAGGGATCTGGTTTTACGAGTACTTCAGTGTGCTCATTTTCTTCCCTTCTCCTGATGGTTTTCCTCTGCTAATCTAGGTGTTTGCAATTCTGATTTCCTTTTTGTGGTGGAAAATAACTTGGAAGATTGTCAGGAAAATGATACATTGTTATCAGTGATGATTTTATGGTTCATTAGCAGAGCTTTATAATAATATAATAGGTTTTTGTTTTATATTGCAGTAGGAATTATTTAAAATATAAAAATCCTTTTCCCATGCTTATTATAGTTATGCATACTTATTGTAAAACATAAGAATATTACAGAAATGTAAAACTTAAAAGATGTATTCCCCAGATATTTATTGAATGCCTACTATGTGATAACATATTGCTAGGTGCTGAAATAGCTTGGTGTATATTCTTACAGCAATTTTTAAAGGTCTTTGTAGTCAGAAGCTATATTATTTACTAAAATAAAACCATCTTTAAAAATTACTCTTTTGTTTCTTTTTTTTTTTTTTTTTTTATTAATTAATTTATTTATACTCTTTTGTTTCTTGCTTTTCATTACAAAATAATATATTTTGGGTGGTTTTCATATTAGCATATAAAGTTTTACATAATTCTTTTAAATACTGGATAGTAGTTTTTGAATGACTGTACCTTAATTTAATTAATAAAACTTCTATTGATGGATTCTTGATAGTTTTCAATTTCTTATGGCAAGCAATGATACAATGAAAATCCTTTTATGTCTGTCTCTGGCATTTGTATTTCTGGAGAATAAATTTCTAGAAATAGCCCTGCTGGATCTAACAGTGTACTAATTTAGAATCTTAATAAATTAAAAGATTGCTCTCATTTAAACATCAACTTTCTTGCCTGAATCCCCATGCTTTTAACAACACAAGTATTATTATTATTCTTTATACTCTCTGCCAATCTAATTGGTGAATATGTTTCATTGTTTAATTTGCATTGAAAAACTATTAATGAGATAGGGCTTTCATTATTGGCTAGTTGTATTTTATATTTCGTGACCTATGCTCTATTCATGTCCTTGGCCCAATTCTCTGTTGGATTTTCTTATTTAGTAAAACCTTGGTATATTATTGAAAATAGCTCCGTGTAATATGTTGGAATTTTTTTTTAATATATTGCATAACTTAGTTTTTAATTTATAGGCAGTCAGATTTCTTAATATTTCTTCTGGCATTTTGGTTGTGTTTCATGTTTAGGACTTTCTTTCCCCACAAGAAGCTGACAGATTCTCTATGTTAATAGTACTTTCTGATTTTTATTATAATCAAGATTGATGATGTCTTTCAATGTTTTTTTCCCATTTTTCTTTTTCCTTTTCATTGTGTTCTTAATTTTGTTCTCCAATTTAGCATGTACAACTTCATCAAATACTTTGGAAATTTGTCATATTTTCTGTGGAGCAAATAGAGTTTAAGATGGAACCTTCTTAGATGCTGTTTAACAGAATACCAATTTATAAGTACTTACATTAAACACTTGGTGCCACTTTGCAAGAAAGGTGACAAGCAATCCCTGCTTGCCTGAGGTGTTGTCTAAGTTTGACCTGTTTTCTGTGATTTTTAATAGTGACCCTTTTAACTCTCAAAAGTGCCTCAGTTTAGATGAAAAATAATAATGATTATAAACGATAGTTGTTTACAGAGGGTAGTTCTTTAAGATACTTTACTATTAAGGCTTTAGTTGTTTTTGTTTACATTATTCCTCCAATATTTAGTAATATTTCATTTGCTTTAGCTTTGAAAACATCTCTGATGTGTATTGTTTTCATGGTGAACTTATTGCAAACTTTGGAAAGATGCTTGTGTGAGGTCATTGGAGAGCCATGTGTTAGTGTCCACCCTCTGACCTTTCATCCCCATTTCCAGAATAATATTCGCTTTTTCAGTAAAATGTCCCTCATAATTCTTGTTTATCCAATACTGTCTGAAAGCTGTTGAAGCATTGTCCAGTGTGTGTGCATATGTTTTGATTATATATTACTAAAAATGGGATACAGTTTTTGCGTGTGGATGTGACCAAATCTCTTAACCTGGCCAAATAAACCTTTACCTATCACACTAATGATTTTCTGGTGTTGAATTAACTACCAATATGGATTAATTGATACCTGGATCATTGGATGTACAGTAGGCTCAGTAACACTGTTCTTAACACAGATCCCTGTGGGATTCTCTTTATGCCAATCCCTAGTACATGGTCACAGCATCGGGAAACCTTCTACTTGCTGTCAGCCAGCCAGAGTCTTATCTGGCTTATTTTATCATTCAAACAGTACTTCTCCAGCCTTCTCTTAGGTAGTACTGTGTCAAAGTCCTTGTTATAATGTAGATAAATTGTGCCCATTACATTTATTTTCTCTACTAACTCTGTTACCCCTTAAAAGATTTATAGAACTTAGAATTACTCATTTTCACCACTGATTGTAAACTGTAACTCAGCCCATCTTATTTTTTTCTAAAACGATTATTTTACATTTTGGAATGTTTTGTGAAGTTGCCATTTTAAAAGGCCAAACAATTTCCTTTAGTCATAAGTATCTTGTATTTGTGAATATATGTTTAAAACCTTAAATTTTATCTTCACCTTTCAGGTTGTTGTTGGTCTGTTTGTATCGTTATATATGTGTTTCCCAGTGTTATATATTGATATAGATGTCTGACCCTGGTTTTAGTATTTGTTAGTCTCACCAATAAAATATAAATATTTAAGACTATTAATCTGGTGAGTAGAGCATCTTATAGGAGTTTCTGGTTATGTTACCGTTAGCTTTTACACGTTACTCTTTGGATAAAGGTATTGTAGGTATTTTCAATTTCATACTATGTAAAGTGTGGATATTTTCATAAAAAGTTTATGCTTTGAAAATATTTCTCTGAACACTAAAGATAAATTCTATGAATAAAGTTTTTACTGTTATTAATATTTTTTGCAATGGGTGTAATAATATAATCAGAAGTATTTTTTTTGGCCACACAGTCATGTTTCTTGTTTTATAATATGTAAATATTTAATATAATATATAATATAATGTTTGTTGTCTTTGTTTTTGTGTTTCTTCTGCAGAGAGTGATAATGAACTCTCAAGTGGAACAGGTGATGTGTCGAAGGACTGTCCCCAGAAGATCCTATATTCTTGGGGAGAATTGCTAGGAAGATGGTAAAATTTTATTTTCTTTGAAAATTTTATATTAACATAATTGATGTTGTAGTAGTTAAATTTTGTATTACATAATTTGTTGTATTAATTAAAATCTATGTGTTTATATATCCTAATATCAATATTTTAATGTACTTAAAACCATAAAAGTTAAAATATAATTCATAGATACTTTTTATGCTTGGCTAGGTCTTCCCCCCAGCAGGGTCTTATTTAACTTGCTTTTGGAAGATTATTTGCCTTATTATTTCAGTCAGACATAACATTGCTCAGAGTAGTCAATTTTATGCTTTATTACCGACACATATAAATATCTGTTGTTAAAGGGTTACATTTCCTTTCTCTGCTAAGTCTATTTCTACTAAAATGGGCTGCAGAGTTTAGAAATACTCATTTCACCATTAATTATGAACTGTAGCTCAGCCTGTTTTATTCTTTCTGACTAAAACTATTACTTTACATTTAGGAGTATTTCATCTGGAGATACAAAAAAGTACTCTGTTTATATTTATTATAAGTACTGTTTACTATAATTGTTTTTTAAAAAGATCATATGTTGGTAAAATTGAAAAATCTTGCCAACAAAAAGATTCCACCATACCAATATAGACATATGGAAAACACGATTATTTGAGTGTGCGTATCAGGTGATGAGCCTGCAGGTAGTCCAGGAGAAACTACAAAGTCTGGGAAGAATTTCACATTTTATACAGTAGAAGAAAGAACAATGAAAACTTCTTTTATCTTCTTATGAATCAAGTGAATGTTTTTTATGGTAATCTCCTGTGCATATCCTGAGAGAGTCCTGAGTTAATTTGGAGATGTGTGTTTACAGATCCAAGGGTTGGAAGGCTTATGACTTCTCATTGTATAATCTGGAAACTGGTTTGTCCAATTCCTGATCAAAGTGTTGAGCCTGTTATGTTTTTAGGGAGATACCCTAAGAGGAAGGGGGCCAGCTGCCTTGCCTTTGTTAAACAGAAATATAATTTATCTTACATGTACAAATATAAGATGAACAAATCTCAGAATTTCTTTATCTCATTAATTAATAAGGAATCAGTAAGGTATTAGAACCATTCAAAATGAGGGTTTGAATTAGAGATTCATATTTTCTACCTGAAATTCATTTGCCTAGCTAGGGACAAAAAACTTTTGCATTATTATCAGCTTTCTGCACATTATCTTCTATTTGTGGAGAGAGCTGTAAATTAGCCTGGTTAAGTACAAACAAAGGCTTATACCCCTTCGGCATCAGATAATTCTCAGAAGTTCCAACATACCACTAAAAGGGTGTTCAGTAATCTCTTTAGTCCATGTTGAAAACCTTTCATGGTTTTCCCCTACACTATATCCAGAGTTAATGTATTCATGTAAACGTCGTCCACCTGTCTAAATTCATCTCATCTGTTTTTACTAATTTCATTTATGTTATTCCCCTCTTTAAGATGGACACTTTTCAATTTCGATGGCCCTGAGTTAGTGTTAAAACAAAACTATTCCTGACACTTGTTAACGACAGTTAGGTAGACTATTCAAAGCGGGGCTCTTGTGATATGTTTCGGGATCCTGAAATGGGGTCCTGCATTTGGGGAGAGAGACTGGGCTCAATTCCAAATAACAGCAAAGAAAAGTGTGACTTTATGGCCAACGAGCAGGGTGGAGGTCCGTGGATGAAAAATTACTAAGAGGAAACACCAGGGGTTTTAGGGGATCCTGGCTAAATTCCCCTGACAAGATTCTACAGGCAGGTTGCTCAGCTGTCACCTGGGGATGGTGAAGGGTGAGGGACCCAATTAGATACAGAGAGTGATCAGGTAGGTAGGCAGGATGGGCGATTCTGTTAGGAATTTAAGAAACAAAATTCAAAGTGAATTTGAAGGATTAATTAGCTCTATTCAACGATTCACGAATTGGACATCTCCTATCCAAAGAGCTTTACAAAATGGAAGACTTTCATAGACAGGGACAGGGTGGGACTAGCAAACAGTGGGTTGTTTCCGGCCAGGTCACTTGCCTTTAGTGGAAGACAGGGCCTGGCAGGCAGATGACCTCACAAGTGCTGACCAGGAAATTTCAGATTGACTGGCTAAGATTGCATTCCTTGGGAAGCCGAAACTTCCATTAAGTAGGTATGAAGTTTTGGTTTACTGACATGGGGCTTAGCACAAGTGACTCTGTCGTGCGGGGTCTCCTGCGGGGTGTGATACGGGGTGTTGTGCGGGGCGTCCGGCGGGGTCTCTGCTCCCGCTCCCCACATAAGAACGCAGGACATGGTGAGGCCATAAAGGAACACCCACGGAGCCATAGATAGGGAAGTCACACCTATATATTCTTGCTGGCGGCTGGGCTGGAGACACAGGAAGCAGGATCTACGTAATCTGCAACCCGCCGTCCTAACAGCAGTCCACACTTGCCAGCCACCATCTTCTTGCTAGCCCCCATTCTTTCGCTAGTGTCACAGCAGTTATATTAGTGGCCAGTGGCTTACGGGTTACAGCTGACGGCCAACTAGCCACAGCTGATGGCCATCTGATCACAGTTGATGGCCATTTACTACCCGAGCCAGCACCTTTCTATGTGAGGCCGAGAGCCTGGAAACTGCTTTTTGGGGCTTTGTCCCCACAGACTCCATTTGGGCCTGTTGTTGAATTTGAGGCGTTCGGAAGGATCATTTCTGAATAACTGCTTCTTGTTTTCAAATGGTGTTGAAGCTGCTAAGATTTTTAAAGAAATAGTGTTGACCATGAACATTTAGGTATAAAAGGCAACTTTTGTAGCAGGAAGATTTTCTAACCAAACAACTAAGTGAATATCTGAGGCAAAAAACTGGGTATTGGTTTATTAAAGAAAATCATCTTTGAACGATTCATTCTCTTATTAGAATATTAGAAAACTGATACACAGTTAGTAGGCATTTTGATTGTATTCTTCATGGCTTATACCTATTCTCAAAGGAGGTTATGGTTTCTCAATCAGTGTGGTCTCTCCATGTAGCTGAGCATGAACAAACTGTCAGGAAACAAAATAAAATCTAAACTTAGAGAAAACCTGAAAGGTTAGAATCACTAAGCATGAACATCCATAGCTTCCTTCCTTTTCACATTAATGTAATGTTCCATTTTTCAAATGAAGGAAAAAACCTGGCAAACACAAGCAAATTGAAACCAAATGTGTGCTCTGGATCTTTAGGAAGACCTTTAGTCTATCTCTTTTCTTGAAACTTTTAAAAATGTAGTTCATGTAACTTAATGTAAGACTTAAGTTTACATACCTAGGTCTTCCCATTAGTGGAAGGAGAAATCCCCAACTTTACCGCCCTCCCCATCTTTTCATTTCAGTTCTGGCTATTCTGTTTTCTGAGAGAACCTTGTAAAATGGGTCAAACCGCTGCCCTCCCATTGTCACGTCTTCTAGCCACCTACTTCTACCTCCCCTCTATCAAAATGGCCCTCATTCCATCAGTGACCTGTCAGTGTCATTCAGAGGCTTTTCTTCTCCTCTCTTGATTTCTCTGCTGTTTGGGTTAGAAATGATATCTTACTTTTGAAATTCTCTCCCGGACAGCTTTAAAAATAGAAAAAAGTTTTTATATGCCTAGATAGTTTCGAGAAAAATGCCTCTTTGAAGTAACTAGATGAGTACATGGCAGCTTTCTTATTCTATTAAAATCAATGAGAATGTTTGCTTTTAAAAAAGCATTTTATCTTAGCTTTAGTAGTAGACCATATTAATTTATTTTCATAAACATGTTTATTCATTTATGAAAAGTATAGTGAATGCCTCTGTGTTCCAGGCACTGTTCCAGGTGCTTGGGGTCCATAAGTAAAGAAGACAGAGGCTCTTGCCCTTGTGGAGTTTATATTCATGCATTAATAAAATGATTACTATATGTTTAGGACATTTCTGGTTTATATGTGACTTTTTGAATAATTAGATACCTATTTTGTTTCTAGTGCAGAACAGAGTTCAGAACATGTCATAACTAGTTACTCATTTCCAAGTCTCTTGATAGTGGCAGTTAATGTTGCATTGAAACAACGGCCAAATGTACTTACATTTTTATCAGAAACATTGAAAGCAGTGATTGTTCCTATAAGTCGCTCTTCCTTTAGGTCCTCCCTGGTCTTAGGTGTGTACTAGTAGCATTGGGTTTAATGTTCATTAGTACCTCTTAAGTACTAGTGTGCAGTGTGCAATGTAATTACTGTAATGTTACTAGGATAATCAGTAAAGTAAAACTATTAATCATGAGATGTTATGAATGACCTAGTTGCTTTCTTTCTTTTTATTTATTTATTGGGACGACAATTGTTAGTAAAATTACATAGATTTCAGGTGTACAATTCTGTATTACATCATGTATAAATCCTGACTCACCACCCAGAGTCAGTTCTCCTTCCATCACCATATATTTGATCCCCCTTACCCTCATCTACCAACCGCTTCCCCCCTTACCCTCTGGTAACCACTAAACTATTGTCTGTGTCTGTGAGTTTTTGTTTCTCACTTGTTTGTCTTGTTCTTTTGTTGCTTTTGGTTTATATACCACATATCAGTGAAATCATAGGGTTCTCTGTTTTTTCTGTCTGACTTATTTTGCTTAGCATTATACTCTCAAGATCCATCCATGTTGTCACAAATGTTCCTATATCATCTTTCCTTACCGCTGAATAGTATTCCATTGGGTATATATACCACAACTTCTTTATCCATTCATCTGTCGAAGGACATTTTGGTTGTTTCCATGTCTTGGCCACCGTAAACAAAGCTGCAATGAACATTGGAGCACACGTGTCTTTATGGATAAATGTTTTCAGAGTTTTTGGGTAGATACCCAGGAGAGGGATTGCTGGGTCATACGGTAATTCTATTCGTAATTTTTTGAGGAACCTCCACACTGCCTTCCATAGCGGCTGCACCAGTCTGCATTCCCACCAATAGTGGATGAAGGTTCCTTTTTCTCCACAGCCTCTCCAACACTTGTTACTATTTGTCTTGCTGATGATAGCCATTCTGACTGGGCCTAGTTGCTTTCAAATGTCAGTCTATAGAGATAAATAATGCCTAGGTTTTTAGGCGAGGAGAAAAGATTCTCCCATTATGCCTGCCAAACAGATGGCTGAGGGTCAGCTAGAAGCCGAATGTAGATTGGGTTGAATCATGTTACAGTGAAATGTTCATCACGGACAGTTGACTATTAACCTTAAGCAGTGTGTGTATGATTGTACAGGAAGAGATACTCCAAATCCAAAATCTTATGTGAATCATTATATAAACTACTCTGAGTTAACATACTAGTTCAGCAAGCTGTTTGTCCTTTCCGTTCTGTCTGCAGTATTAGAAATGTATTGTAGTAGGACAAGTGGATGTTTGGGGCTATTGCAGAGGTCCAGAAGAATTAGAATCGTTGGCGGTGGAATAGAAGTGCATGGCGTTTGGAGACGTTGGGAAAATAAAATTAGACTTATTGATGGATTGGTAATGAATTGTGGGGTGGAGAGTAATGTCAGCAATAACTCCTAGGTTTCTAATTTGAATGGATTACAATCTAAATGACAGTCACTGAGATGAGATACCCTGGAAAACAAACAGGATTAGGGAGCAAGAATATGAGTTCAGATTAGGCAGTGTGTGGAGAGAGCTGACTTCATCTTAAAACCCGACTCCATTTTAAAATGAATCCCTGTGAACCCTGTTTCCCGCCCCACCTCTCCTGTGGACTCTGGAATGTGCACAGACGCTTTGGGTTAATCACAAACTACCATGAATCCTTCCTGCACCGGTGAGCTCTTCTTCTGGGGCGAGGCACCCTCAATGTTTTACTCGCCCTGGCGCCAGAACCCCAGTATCTGGTCCTGCTCCCCTCCATCACCTCTGCATTCCTTTTGGAACACGAGGGCCATTTCTTAGAGGGGCATCAAACAAATGGTCTGGGGGTGAACAGTGCAGGGATCTGCTTCGTCCTGCTGCTGCCCATGACTGCGTTCCTGTAAGTAACTTCCCTGTTGGACCTCGAAACACACAAGCGGACTTGTCTGTGTCGTTTTTTGGCCTGTCAGTGCCTTGGGCATTTGGGGGTGGCTTTGCCTACCGGCCTTTTCATGAAACAGGCGTGTTGATTTTCAGGTGCCTTTGAGCCTCTGGAGCTCAGAATGCATGGGCGTGGCTGATAATGGCCAGAGACAAGAGAGTGAAAGAAACTGGATCACTGAGGGAAAGAGCAAAGAGAGAACTCGGGTACTTAAGCGATGGTTAGAGAAGAAGCGAGCAGCAGTGGGATTTGTGAGGCGTAAGGAGAGGGAGTGCTTTGTCACTGATGCCAAAGGAAACAAAATGGTCAACGGGGAAAGGACTGGAAAATGTCCCTGGCATTCTGTGGCATGGAGAGAGGTCGTGTGTCATGGAAGTGAAAACTTTTCTCGGAGAGAGAGAAGCCATTGAACTGAATTGAGGGACGAGTGAGAGGGGAAGAACGAGGCTTGGCGACTATACTGCAACTCTTTAGAGAAATTTGATGTGCAAGGTTGGAGACACTGTCATAGCGAGAGGCTTGAGGAGTTGAATCAAGTTTTTTATTTTTATTTTTACACGGGAGGTATTTATTGGAGTTGTAATAGCTGTAGACACACAGCATGACTTACTGAAATCTATAAACATGCAGCATATCATATATTTAATTATATTGAATTCCCCTCATACTCTATGCATTATGGGACTCCGAATTCAGAATAGTTTGCATTTAATTTCAGAGGAAACGAGCTTAGTCCTTTGCAAACTGTTGTTTTTAGTTGTCAGTTTTCTACACTGAGAGTACGGAAACTCAGCTACCCTCAAACCACAAATGTTTTTCTTATTCAAAAGTATAATCAGAACCAAACAATACATTATGAAAAAGATCCTTTTACAACTGATCCTGGTTCTCTTGTGGCATCATACTCTTTTGCTAATCTTCTCTCTCTCTCCCTCTCTAAAAGATTTTAATTAAAAATGTAGCTAACTTCTTTTGCTAATCTTAAACTCAGTTGGATAGTGAAGAGGCAGCTGGAAGAAAGTTCCAGGTGTCAAATAGTTTCCTCAGGTGTAAGTCTTCTCAAGAATAACCAGTACTCTCCCTCTACTTGACATATTTTGTGGACCGTATTTAGCTATGGCGTGTTTCCAAATTCACCAAAGTTACATTTTAAGTCCATGAGAGAAATTTAAAGAATTGAAATACCTTTTTTTGTGTATGATTACAAAAGAATTTAAGATCATTCTAAATATTTCAAACAGCACAGGAAAATAAAAGGAATTCTTTCCCTCTTTATTCTATTACACAGATACTTTGGAGTCTGTTCTTCCACATCTTTCCTTATACATGGTAAAAGCAGGTTTTAAAAAGCAATCAGCAATGGGGTTTGTGAGGGAGTAAAAAGTATTGGAGAGAGAGAGAGAAAGAGACAGGGAGACAGAAAGGGAGAGAGAATATGAATATTTAAAATAATATACATACAATTTTGAGAAAGAGAGGATGTGTATCTAAAATATTACCATATATGGCACTATTTTGGAACCTGCTTTGTTCACTTAGCAGCATAACTGTTCTTGAGTCGTGCATAGCATGTGAAATTGTATAAGCTCTACCTCTTTTTACTTCATTTTGCTTCAGGCCTGGTAGTATTGTCAGCCTAGGTTCTCTAACTCAGCAGTATAAAAGTTTTCCTTGAAGAGAACAAAAGAAAACAGAATGGATATAAATACGCTAGATTATTAAAAATATTAATGGGATGAGTTCACTTGAACTTTTGAGTTATCAAAGTTATTACGGTTTTTCCAGATAGTCCAGTTAGGACAGTATGGCAACAGCATAGAAAGGGCATGGCCAAACGGGGCACCATGCTGGAGACAGAAGTGGGTTTATACGCTAGAGAAGTGGGTGGAGTAGATGGGAGGCCGATTTTAGAAAGCAGGCGCATGGTTTTTAGGACTTCTAAGGTTTAAAACTTGAAACGAGAACCTGGGATGTTAGAACAAACCAGAGAACATCATGAAGGGTTGGAGTCCTGATGGTTACACCAGGGTCAGCTCTAAAAGATCAAAAGTGAGCAGCAAATTCAAGTAGAGATAAAATTTGAGCAAAAAGGCAGAGAACATAGCTTCAGGTTCAAGCTAGACACCCTGAAAAAGTTGAGGAATGGAATTTATATTCACAAGACTGGGAACTACAGTTGTTTCTTGTTCAGATTGGCAGATTATCATAGTAGCATACCTACTGTGTTATCAGTGACTTCATGATAAGAGACTTTTGCCTTTGTTCCAGTTCTAAACATCCTTGGAAGTGGGTAAGACCCATAAGTATGTGTTGCTCCCTGAGCAGGGTGAAGTTGTATAGGTTTTGTAGGAAAGGGCTAGGTCCTTCCTTCAGGGGGCACTTTGGGTGAGGACGTAGGGGTACAGTCAAGGCGGGATAGGCCTGTCGTCCACTTTCAGTTTCAGCATCTCTTCCCCTCCAAACCCCACACCATTAGCCAACTTGCCATATATTCATCTCATGGGATTCAGATGGTTCTTTTTATGCCTTGAAATGTTGCCTAGAAGTATTTAGTTAACACATTCATTCATGAGTAAGTTCATAGGATGATTAAAAACAGAAAATTTGAGGGGAAAAAAGAATAACCCTTTTCTTGACGGTAGAATAACATGGCTCAGCAATAAAGAAGATATGATCAAGAAAAATAGAGGCATCGCAGAGCTTAAACTGTCACAATCTCATGCCCCGCCCCCTTTTTAAGCCTTTATAAAAGGCTTACTCTTTTTTTATAAACTCATTAATGTACTTTCCATAAGAGTAGGTCAGCAATGGTGATGGGAATATGAACATTTTATTTTCTTGTTTTCTCAGGCACAATAACCTTGGTGCACGACCGAAAGGGCTATCCACCCTGGTGAAGAGTGGCGTCCCTGAAGCTTTGAGGGCAGAGGTATGGCAGTTGTTAGCAGGCTGCCATGACAACCAGGCAATGCTGGATAGATACCGACTTCTTATCACAAAGGTAGGAAGCTCTTTTCATATTATTCTCATTGGACAGCATTTTACATAAATCCTGTTTACATAACTCCAATAAGTCACAAATGTTTGAGCCTATTTAAAAACCTATTTAAAAATTGGTGGGGTGCAGTGAACACTTCTACTTTGTGTTGTGAACACTTGTTGGGTGATGGTAAACAATACACCACTGTCACCCGTGAGCACTTTATGCCTTGGCTTTCATTTTTTCGTTTTAGTGACTTTGTAAAAACTATTTACCAATATGTTTGCATTTCAAGTGTTATCAATTATTCTTTTATGTTATATATGAGATTTCAATATAGTTATACTTGTATACAGTATACGAGTATGTTGGAAGTTTATGCTCAAAAAAGTTTTTATTGATGGGACTATCTGAGCAAAAATGTTCAGAGACCATAACTGGGTGTCAGATCACTTTTTAATGTAAATAACAAACTGCATACTTTCAATTGCTGCTCGTGGTGTGACAGCTGTCATGTCTCTTTCTCTGCTAAGCGGCTGTTAATTCATATCTTTTAAGATTTCAGGCTTTGGGAGAAAAATAAAGAATAATTTCTCGCAATATTATCTGTGAACTCTTGACAATACAGTATATGCTCACATATGTGATAAGCGCTTTCCCACGTATGCCAGATGTCATGTAGGGAATATGCCCAAGGTCAGAAGCAGCAGAGCTTAAAATGTGAACCCAGAATCTTACTCCATAGTGAGCACCAACGTTTCCTCTTGGATTTGAGTCTCACTTCTCCCACGTACTCATTTGTGACCTTGAGACATTATTCCCAACATTCTAAGTCTCAGTTTCATCATTTGTAAAGCAGGGATGTTAGTAGTACCTAATGGGATTGTTGTGGGAATTAAATAAAATAAAATGACAAAGTGCCAGGCACACAGTAAGTATTCGAGATTGGTTCTGTTTTTACCAATATGATATTACATCAAGAACATGATAATAGTAATAATGAATATTGGTGTCAGTGAATATTTCTGCTTTAATATGTGTGTATATTTCCACTTTAGTAATTTTTTCACAAGAGCACGTGATGTGAATAACAGCTGGTGGAATTGAGAAAGAATATTTTTACAAGCATCAAGTGTCAGATTTATATTTTGCTAATTTTTGTTGTTTTCTAGCTGGTGAACAGCATGAAATATTTGAACCCCAAAACTTATGGTGATTATATGAGTTCATATTTGAGTGATTATGCGTATTTAAGTGTATCATAAAGTCAAATGATACTATCTAATAACCACTCCTAGTGACTGTCTCATATAATCAAGATAGCAAGGCAGGTATTAATCTCATTCACTTACTAATTCACTCATTTATTTAGTAACTCTATTGAGCATCTTTTAGGAGCCAGGTTCTTCATCATTTCTAGGGCTGTGTAGACGAAAAGAGTTTATAGCCTTGCAGAGTGGAGCCTAGAAACAGCCAGGCCTGTACATGGATAGATCAAGTATATTATGATACAGGTTCTATGATAGTATCTGAAATCAAGAAGTCGTGAATAGGTATCCTGAAGATCCCTATTAAGATACCTTAAAGAATTTGGTGTCTTAAATCAGGAAGAGGTAGTGACAGCTCTGCTTGGGTGAGCCCCGGAAAACTTCATAGGGAAGATGATGTCTAAGTTTGTAATTACAGATGCCTGCGCAGGATAGGAGAGGGAGTGCCGTGTGGGGGTGATTTATGTAGATTCATCTGCCAGTTAGTGACTGAGTTTGGATTATCGGGGGAGCCTTAGAAAGTGAAATCAGTGTGCTCTTTCCCTCCCTCGCTCCCACCGCAGCGGCCAACTGCATCATTCACTGTTCATGGATCAAGGCTTGTTCCTTGTTAAATGGGAAGAGTGTAATACAAGTTTATGCTTGTTAGAATAAACATATGAAATGAAAAACCTCAGAAAATGTCATATCAAAACGGTATCACGAGACTATTTAATTGGTCACCTAGGATTGATGTAACGGAATTTTAATAAGTAGTTTTGTAGTGTCTATTCAATAGATCTTTGAGTACTTGTTGTCTACCAGGTACTGTGCTCAGATGGTAATGCATATTAATTTTTCAACTCAATGAACTGAAAAAAATACCATCTATTGGCTAAATATAAAACAGCATAAACTTGTGATGAAGTGTAATTTCAGAAACTACAGAGAGCATGCAGTCAAACCTCTTTCAGAGAACTAAAAGGGCAACGCAAATATTACTTTGGCAGTTGCTGCCAAAAAGCTTTTTTGGAATATAAATAAGAAACAACCATTTTAAGATTCTGCAAGTTCTCTGTTTTCTTGAGCATTTTATGGACAGATAAGGCGTCACCGTGTTTATTCTTGTCAAATTATTGGTACTGCTCAGAGGAGAAAGCCTGTCTTCTTTCTGTTCTCCATCGCATTATTGTAGCAGGTGGCTTCTAATAAAACATGTAGCTACAGAAAAATTCTTCCTCTCTTTTGTTGGAATGTACTATACTTATAGCCACTGGACATTCTCAAGAGAAAATGTTTAAATCGGTATTTTTCTTATGATTAAATAACCTTTAGTGACTATTTAATTGAAAAGTGAAATTATGATATCAGATTTTTTTTAATTTAGTAAGTTTCTATAACTAAATGAAACTGTTCATCATTTCTACAGGTAGATGTTTGCTTTTTCTTTACCTGGTTGATTTTTTAAAAATCCAATACAGTATGTTAGTCAAACAACACTCAACACTAGATTTCATTGCTTAATTACACAGCTGCTCTGCTCTCTGTCACCACCTTGTCTGGTTGTAGGAAATGAGCTTTTTGATAGAATGGGGTTATTCCAGCTGGGTCCGTACCATTGGTATTTATAAACGCCACAGGCTCTTGTACTGGTCTGCTATTGATGTAGCCATAAAATTGACAAAAATTTATCCAGAAAATTTATAGTTTTTAAAAATTTATTAACCAAAAGACTAATAACAATAAGGTGGGCAAGGAGAATAAAGACTATTCACTATGTTGTAATGTAAATGCCTTGAATATGTATATAACAGAAGGTTTTTATTAAAGGGAACCAAGAATGATGGAAAAAGATTCTTTAAGGAAATGTACCTTTTTTTTTATTATTAAAAAAAGGAAACTGTATCTTTTCTCTCTTTTCTTGCATAACAAGGACAGTAGTTTCTTATTCCATAATTATGCCTTTGCTTATTATTTTTTCACAGCATAATGGAAATCAGATTTTCTTGGTCCTCATCCTCTGAACTTGTTCATTTTCTATCATACCTCTATTGATACCTGCATGTAATGAAAACTACCACTATCTGTGAAACTGAGAACTAAAAGGTTCCCCCACCCCAGCACTGACATCTTTCTGTCAACATTGAAAAATATATTCTTAATTATTTTCAGGTACTTAAATGACAATGTTCTGTTTCTTGTAACAAATATTGTTTTTGTTATCCTTTAACGTAGTAAATCATTTGGAGGTAAATTAAAGATGATTTTCTAAAGTTACTTCATTTTCATGTTATGGAATGAGAGTAGGAGTGCACTGCGGGGGGAAGGCTTTGGCTTGTTGTTGAGCGCAGGTGACTCAGTGGCATGAAAGCTGTCTTCATAGCTATAGAATTAACGAGAAGGGGAAAGCAGGCATGTTTTTCTTACATCTCACAAACTTTCAAGAGCCTGGGATTACAGTGTGACTCCTGGATCCCAATTTCATAATACCTTTATTGACCTTCTCTTCACATATTTCTAGAGCATATGTATTTATATTTTACTGGGTAATACAGTATGATGAGTTTTCTCCAGGGTTTTTGCTTTGGCTTTGATTTACTTTTCCTTTCAAATTTATGTTTAGATATGTTTACCATTCCGTAGTTGTAAGGTGAAAGAAAAAGGAGGGACCACAGATACCTAGGAGACAAGTACCCAAAAGCCTCCCTACACAGTACACATTTCTCCTCATGTTTTGGTAGCAGTTCAGTTTTGCAGCTTGTTCCTTGATGATATGATGATTCTTTCTCAGTATCTTCTCTTTCTCTTTTTGTGTCTCACAGTTTATGTTTCTTTGTCTCGTCATCATATCTTCTGTTCTCTTTATACCTGCCTCCCTTTCTTCACTCTCCATAGTGGAGCTCTGAAAAGTGGTTTTCGGTATTTGTTGTTTTATATTTGCTTGGTTTCCTGTTCCCTGTGAATTTCTCAGATCAGGCTGCTTTTTAGTTGCATAGCTTTTAGCTGATTTTTAAACTGACGAGATAGTAGACTGTATCATCATAGAGAAACTGGCTTTTTTTTTTTTTTGTACTTTATATCCCCAGAGCCTGGCACTAGCCTTTAATAAATATTTGTTGAATGACCAAACGAATTAAATGCTATAGGGCTGTGCTCTATGATTTTTTTAAAAAAGAGGAGTTAATTGGCTATAGCATTGTCATTGAAAAATTGGATTAGAAGTTATAAATGGTTTTTTTGTTTTTAAATAGAACATACCGAATTATAGACCAGAGCTGATTAACCGAAGTCTCACTGTTTTCTTCACTTTTAATGAGTAGCTCTTAGGGACTAGCCTTCAATAGTAGGCATTGAAAAGTTGTCTTTTTAGTGGTAGGAGAACTACCTCTGGGTGGTGAATATACAACATGATATACAGATGGTGTATTACAGAATTGTATACTTGAAACCTATGTATAATAACTTTACTAACAATTGTCACCCCAATAAACTTTAATTTAAAAAAGCAAACATTTTTTTCACTATGAAATAATGACTTTTTTAGAGCTTATGTAGAAGATATGTAATTGTTAATGTACACACAAAGATTCCAAAATATGTTGTGGAGTATATCTTCTATTGCAAACTCATATCCTTGTTCCTACTTCCTTTTTCGATCAAAAAAAAAAAAATAAGCAAATGATAAAAGCAAAAGACCACTGAGTAAATTTAAGGTTATTGTGAACCATAGAAAAGTTTAGTTCCTTTGTGAAATTTGAGCTTCCTCAAGAAGATCCTAGATAAATACCAGGTTGGGGATATTATGAATGGTGCAAAATTTTTTCAGACTTAAAAGCTTTATTTCATAAACTGGCTTTTGGTTTACTTACTATATTAATTCCATAGTGCTTCAAACTAAGTATTGTAATTAATTCAATGTGTTGCAATTTTAAAAGAATAGTTATACCATAATAATTTATTATGATACTCATTGGTTCCTTTTTTCTGCATATTAAATCTTTACTCTTTCTGGATTCACAATTTATTTTATCAGTTAATGCTTCTTTTAAGCACATAATAGACTTTAATTTTTTATGAACATTTTTATTCTTAATGAATAATGAATACCCCAGGTAAAATTTGCTCCAAACTATTTTATTCCTGGATTGGAATATTATGGTTATGCAGACTTTCTTCTGTAAGAGAAAGCTTTACTTGTTACTACTGCCAGAATAAATCAATCATTTCTACCCTTTAAGATGCTGATTTCTGACATGTTTGTGAAAACTACTTAACATTTTAATGGATGACTTTTACCTTGATACCTGCAAAAATGCTGTGAAAAGGTTTAACTCTTTAAATCTTCAGTTCTTGTTTGAAAAACTATAATGGCAATTTTTATTTTTCATTTTAACAGTTTTTAATGAAAGCTGTATATAAGATTACTTTATTCCTGCATCTTCTCAATTGTTTCTTCCTTATATTTGCCCTTTTCCTTTCCTACTTGGCGAGATTTGGCTTTCCGTTCAAGGATCTTTGTGCGGTCTTTGTCCAGCCTTAGTCTAGTGACAACCACCTTGCTGGGGCGAATGCCCACATGAACGGTCGTGCCATTCGCCTTCTCCCGCTGCACTCGTTCAGTGTAGATGACTTATTTCTTTCTGTAAACCTGGACTACTTTGCCAGTGTGCTGCCCTTTGTAGTGTCCTCGGACAACCTGAACTTCATCATCCTTTCGGATGGGCATGGATCGAACGTTGTACTTCTGTCTCAGCTCTTTGGAAAGAGGAGAAGACATAATCTTCCTGCGAATGTGGGAAGGTGCACTGAAATGTCTTTTACGGTTCTTGCTCCGGTCAGAAGTCACAAAGGGGTTGAACTTCATTTTGGCCGCCGGCGCTTCAGCGATGGCCGCAGAAGGAAAGAGCTATAATGGCAATTTTTAATTGAAAGCTTATTTTAGTTTTCCTACCCATCTTTCTGGTTGGCACTTAGGTATTCTAAGTAAGGTTCCATGTCTTCATACAGATTATTTAATCAAAGTCTCTATAGCTTTTTTACTTTCTAGGGACCTCAGATTTTTACTTGGATGGGTTTTGAAGCTGAACTGTGTGCATAAATGATTTGTATATGTTTACAAAATTTCTGTCTCATTGGATCCTTTGGAGCTGATCACGCAGTCATAAGGGAAATTGATCTTTATCACATGTTATTTAAAATCAACATTTTCTGGAGCTCCCCTGGATAATTTAAATATTCCTTTTATTTTGGTTGAGACTGATGATGATGATACTGAATTATAGTTTCTCCGCCCCTCTTCTGTGAAAAGACCTTTACCCATTTGAACAGAAAAGAGATTGAGCTCGATCCTCAGGACAAAAAGATACCTAGTACCACGAGGGGAGTCATTGTTGGTCCCAGTGGCACAGTGGAGCCTTACATGAAGTGTTCTGGGACTAATTAATCAGGAAGCGACTCTAATTAAAAAGGAAACTGCTCATCAGCTGCCTGCTCAGGCTAGTTTCCAGAAAGAAACTGTAGACTTAGCTCCTTGCTGTCCAGCTCCTAGCGACATTCTAACTGCTTCTGTCCCATTGAAAGGGGCAATTTAAGGATTTCTGGCAGACTCTATTTTATAATGATAAACTTTGATAGTTAACGGACTACTTTTCAGTTGTAAATTTATACAGGGGGCAGTAATTTTGGAATCAGAATATTTTGGTTGATCTTGAAGCAAGGCTTTGTAACTTGTAATCTTATCATGCTTTTTAAAATCCTGGAATAAAACATGCTACTTAGCTATAATAACATTTATAGTAGATAACATTTGGGCATGGATGTAGATATATGCAAATATAAACAAATACGCACACACCCATATGTGTCACGCTATATCAAAATATGCATAAATATCTAACAACTATTAATGAATTTATCTTTTTACATAATTTTGGCATTCCTGTTAGCTTAATAGTTTGGCTTAACTGAAGTCTTTTCAGAGAATTACTGTCAGAGAGAGTATTTTAATTTCAGAAGAGTATGTGCATTATATATGTATTATATGTCTCGTTTCCCAGGCTGCTTTGTATGATAATTGTTTTAGTCAGCAGATCAGATATTGCTTAATTTACCAAATGGTAATTGGTTACAACTACTAATGAGAACTTTACAATTGTTCTTAATGTTGCTTTTGCTAATTTTATTGCATTTTGATATTTGTCTTAATATATATACAAAATTTTACTAGTTTTTAAAATGGGAGTCGGAAAAATTAAGAAGTGAAGAACTGGAAAGCTATCCTGAGGAAGGATTGGAATTATAACTTACTCTTCCTTGTATCCTTCCCATCTGCTGGCACATAGCATACTCTGAGCATATTTTTATGAAGCTGGTTTGAATTGTGGCCCTTTGGGATCAATTTATTCTGTGCTATTATTTCAAATCAGTTATCGTTCAAGATGGTAAATCTTGTACAGGTGATTGCTGGTACGACACAACCTAATGTTTACAAACCTCCTGGCATGCTTGGCAAAGGCCAACAAAGTCCTGTGAATTCAGACTAGTTGCCTTTTAAAGGTCGATGCATTTCTATTAGACTTGTAGTTTCTTTAAAGAAAGGAAGAAAAAGTTATTAACCCCCAAATGCCACTGACCTGTATTGTATGTGATGCATGTGATAGGGACAAGACAATATCTCAAAGAACATTATAAAGGCGGAAGCTATAGTTTTTATTCAGGTTTTCTGTCTCTGGATTTATTTCTGTGTACTGTTTCCTTTGAACTTTGGGTATGTATATTTGTGTTAATTTGTATAACTCAGTCAGATGTTCACCTTATTTATAATATTGCCATATATGTTTATTCAGTATATTAATTGATTGAAAAACATGTGTTATCTTTAAACATGAGTTATCTTTGGATCAGATCGATTTCAAACACTAGTATTACAGTTAATGTAGACATTTGAAAACTTAAATACTCAGCTCAAGGTCAAGTGGAAGATGTATCTCAGAACTGGAAATAGAAACTGGAGTTACCTATAATTTATCTATGATTTCTAACTCTCTTTTTAATGTTTCCCATTGAACATTGCTTGGACCATCGAGTCAGAGAGAATGTTTCTTCTTTGTATTGTGATAAAACTGCAGGCTTATAAAAGTGTACATCAACAAATAGTACCTCAAGAAACGCTACACTAAAGAGGCAACTTACTGGCTTTCTAGGGGTGGCCTTTCCAATGCTGAGGCATGACAGCACACGTGTGGAACTTGTCTGAATTACTCACCAGTGTTAGTACCTATCCTCCTTGGTGTTCATGTGGCACGAATGAAAGCAGTGCCTCCCTCCAAAATGATGCTGAGCTGGTTGCAATTAGAAACTCAAATCACTTACTTTTCTTAGGAACAGGTCATGTTCAGGTTCAGCAAGGTAGGAGATATTATTTACACTGATAATGTGTATGGGCCTCTATGGAATGATTTCATTACCATACAAGAGGAAAGTTCTCTTGGTTGGTGTCCAGTTCTATCCAGTTTTTACCAAATTCGGTGGTGTCTTAAGTCACAGACAATTCTTGAATATATGGGTCTTCTGGTGGCATATTAATACTTTGAGAGAATGTGTACAATTAAATCATGACTTTTTCTTTGAGATAGAGATGTTTTCTAAGAATACCTGCAGCAGTGAAGCATTCTTGAGGAACCCATGTCTTACCTTGGTAATTTTAAGGGTTCTCTAAGTATTCCATGATGCTTCAGGGGCACTTCAAAGGGTCTTTAGGGATTGCTTAGTTCCATAAAAATATGGCGGTGTAACGAAATACCAACATTATGTCACTTTGGTCCTATAAACTTAGAGTCCTACAATCTAAGGCACCAATTCTGTACCTCTCTGCACGTCTTGGTTTAATCATTAAAGCACTGAGTTGATTCTTGAGAATCCGTTTGCGGTTGTTTTATATTCAATTTTAATTTCACTATTGCCTTTTCTTTTTTTTTTTTTTTGGTCAGGATCATTATCTAGGACAGATCTCAACATTGAATGTGCATTAAGAACAGGTGTAGGTCTTAAAATGCAGATTAAGATTCAGTAGATCTGAGGTTGTACTTGTGATTCTCATTTCCATCAGGTGATGTCAACACTACGACTAATTCATGATCCACAAATTGAACAAAGGTCTGGGTCCTAGACCTTAAACTCTAAAATGTTTCTGAAATATTTTTGAATGATTATTAGCATATAATTATTTCTGGCTTATTTAAGAAAGATAAACACACAAAAAAGTCATCATGTAGTTTAATATTTACTATAAAGTAGTTCATAAATTTTTTCATAATCATGGGTGGTTTTCATTGTAATACAGAGTTCATAACTAAACATTATTATTGTTATGAAAAGGTGTACAGATAAGACATATAGTTTAAAAACAATACGATGTAAATAAATATAAAATGTAATCACAAAAATGGGTTAAACATAGCTGCCTTCTAAGGCTTAAGTTTTTTTTCTTAATTTATGCTTTATGTAACATCTAAATCGTCTGACATTTGGCTTTTACTTGATGGAAAAGCAGGAAGGAAAGTCAGAGAATCAAAGAAGTAGAAGGTAATTTTTCGGAACGGTTTTTCCCTCCTGGGTTTTGGCTGTCCACTTTCATTTTCGATTCAGGCTTCTTCTTTAATTCTCAAAATGTATGGAGGCTCTGAGGTTTTCCATTTGAGCCCAAAGAACAAGAATTAAATTTTACTTCCATTAATCTTCATTCATGTACTACTCGACACATTTAAAACCATAACACGCTTTACTTCCCAGGAAGATAAGTCCTCTTCACATTTCTTCTGTCGGGTCATATTGAGAGAAGAGCCCTTTACTTAAGTGACCACATTAATTTAAATATTCTATCATGGAGCTAGAAGCTTAACGCAGAGGTTCAAGTTACTGGAAGGCTATTTTTATTTAATTTTGTTTTCCTTTTGGAAATGGGTGAAGATGTAGCCAGGAAGGTATTGTAACAAAAAGTCCTCGAGGAAAACTTGGCCGATACCTCTGCAGTGGAAATGAAGTGAGGCATACTAAATGCATTAACCCAGAGAGCAGCTTTATTAGTATTGCCTTTTAGAAATCACTCCCAGGGAGAAAATGAGTTTAGATATTATTCATGGCATATTTGATCACTGACATAGACATAATTATAAGATCTTGAACATACAATATGTTAATCTGAGATTGTTGATTTAGAGAACATTAGGTTGAATATTACTAATTTAATTTGTGGGAGTACTTTTTCAATGACACTCGTCATTCAAGACATGTTTAGTATTATTGCAAATGCTCAAGAGGATTTATAAACTTGTAATTTTCATTTCTGGTATGCCTTTCATCTCTCCCTGTTACTTTACTTAGTTTTGTCTGAGTATCCAGTATGGATTCAGGTTTTGTGGGGTTTGACACATATATAATTTTTTTGGGGGGGAGCTCTTTAAGGAAAATAAATCTTTTTTTTCTTCATTTTTGCAAATTTTACAAAAGCATATAATGTTGTGAACATACTTCTAGAGAGAGACCCTTCCAGGATAGAATGAAGCTTAAGCTTTATCTTCTGCCAGTATGATAAACTAAGAAAATACTTCGTACTTTTTTCCTGTTGAAGTGTAGTCCGGTGTAGATGGAAAGAGCATAGGTTATATGTTACAACTGGGGTTCAAACACAGGCTCTTTCCATCTTCCTTGCATTGTTAGAGTCCTAGGGACATCTTTTTCCAAGATGACAACAGTAAAAAACTTTTGGTGACATATTTAGGATAAAGAACAAAATCCAGATATTTATTACTGTTTTCAGTGCTCTTTATTATTTCTTGGAGATCAAAGTTTTTCTCTGTTGTCATTTCCTTTGAGCATGAAATAATTCTTAGCATATATCAGTGCTGATCTGTTGGTAACAACATAGTTTTCCTGAAAATGTCTTTGCTTTTGTCCTTGAAGGGTGTTTTCCCTGGGTATAGACTATTGGGTTGACAGTTTTTTTTTCTTTCAGCATTTTGAAGATGTTATTTCACTGCCTTTTGGCTTTTATAATTCCTGATGGGAGTAAATTATCATTACGGAATTGATTTCAAGGGCATGTGACCTGTGCTGTTGCATAAGGCCCCACACTTAGAAGGGCTCTGCTTGGTTAAATTTTCTGCTGTTGCTGTCTTGAAATTCTTAATAGTTTTGAACAATAGGCCCTATATTTTCATTTTACACTGATACCCACAAACTATATAGCTGGTCCTGCATCATTTGAATTATTGTTCCCCAGTATGTAATTTGTTGTTTTTCTCTGGCTGCTTTCAAGATTTTCTCTTTCATTGTGGTTTTCAGCAGTTTGGCTATAGTATGCCTGAGCATGTTTTTTTCAGTTAGTCCTGTTTAGGGCCACAGACTTTCTTAAATCTGTAAACTTATGTCTTTCACCAAAGTTGGAAAGATTTGTGGCATTATTTCTTCAAATATCTCTTACTCCTCAATTATCTCCTCCACTACTGGGATTCTGACTGTTGATATTGTCCCGTCAGATTGCCGAGCCTCTTGTTTTATTTTTTTTTTGTCAGCTGTTTTTGTTTCTTCTTCAGCTAGGATAATTTTTGGTCTGTCTTCAAGTTCACTTATCCTTTCTTTTTTCATCCTAGTCTAAGTCCTTCCAGTTAATTTTTGTTGTATGTTTGTATTCTGTCATTTTCATTTGGATATTTTTTTGATATTCTTAGTTTCTCTCCTGAAATTTCCTCTCCTATTATTCATTGCAAGTATAATTTTCCTTACATTAATAAACATAGTTATAATAGCTGCTTAAAAGTTCTTGTCTGATAATTTCATCATTTGAATCATCTTAAGGTTGGTTTCTGTTGATTGTCTTTTCCTTTGCAAATGGGTTACAGTTTTCATGTACTTTTTTCTCAAATAATTTTGGAATTCTGTACTGGAAATTGTGAATGTTGTAAGAGTATCGATTTTTTTGTTTCAGCAAGTGTTTAACTTGATTTCACTGAAATTATAAACGCAGTCTTGCCTGTGGGTGTTCAGCAGCCCACTTCTCTGTTCAGTCCATTTATTATGAATCTACCAGCGTGTCGTCTGTCGCACGTATGCTGGGTTTGGTTACCCAAGACTTGGGCAGACGTTATATAAGAATTGAGGTTTTTCGTTTTCTGGCTTTTTTCTTTCCATTATTTCCCTCCTCACTCTGGGGCAGCTGTGATCACTCTGGGCTTCCTCCCTGGTTCCTCAGTCAGGAAAGATAGTGGGCTTTCTGTTGGAGCTTCAGCCATCCTGCATCACACTGTGAGTGTGTCCTGCCCTCAGGCCAAAGTTGCAAAAATGCAAACTCATCCCAGCTCTTCCTTTGTCCAAGTTTACATTACTTCTCCAAAATATACCTGCTCTGTTTCTCTCTCCAGAGCCCTCAGTGAAGTGTGTGTGTGTGTGTGTGTGTGTGTGTGTGTGTGTGTGTGTGTGTGTAGTCTAGAGCTTATAGTTGGTCTGTTAGGGCTTACCCCACAATACCAGGAGCACAACTCCCTGTGTGTATCAAGCTTTAGTGCTTTGAAGGGAAGCAAGAGTGATTCTTCTGAGCCTTATTAGCATATTGTGCTGAGGGGGTAGAAATATTCTAATGCTTTAAATGATATATAATAATAGCTGGTGTTTTTGAGTATTCATTACTGAATATATTAACTCATTTCATCTTACCCTATGAGGTTGCTGTTGAAGCACAATGATTTTTATACAACTTGCCCAAAGTCTTAGTAAACAGTAGAGTTGTCTGGTTTAAGGGCATATGCTTTTGAATACTTTTCATGAGAAAAAAAAAAGCCCTCTGTTTTTTTTTTCCAGTTTTGCATATTATAAAATGTAACAAGCTAGAATATCTTCTCTGCCTACTGGGTGAGAATTATCTTGTGTCTGGGCTGCCTGTGCCTGATTAAAGTAATATACATAGGGTGCCAAAAAATGCATACACATTTGAAGAAAGGAAAAAAACTGAATTAAAATTGTAATGCTTAATATATACTGATAACACAAGATGCATGTAAGTCACATTTGACTTCTGCAATTATAAGAGGTGCTCAAAGTGGTTACCACCAGCATAATTTTAATACAGTTTTTTCCTTTCTTAAAATGCGTATATTTATTTTTTGGTACCCTCTGTGTGTGTGTGTGTGTGTGTGTGTGTGTGTATGAACATTTGGACAACTTCCAAATTTTTTTTTTAAGAATAGAAAATAAAATTCATTATGATAAGAATAGTCATTTATATTTCATAGCTGTCTTAGTCCATTCTGACTACTACAACAAAATGCCACAAAGAAAGTAGGTAGCTTATAAACAACCGAAATTTACTTCTCTTAGTTCTAGAGGCTGGAAAGTTCGAGAACATGGCATTGGCAGATTCAGTGTCTGGTGAGGATCCGTTTCCTGGTTCATAGATGGTACTTTCTTGCTTTGTCTTCACATGGTGGAAGGGGCAAGGGAGCTTTCTTGGAAGCATTTATAAGGGCACTAATTACCTCCCAAAGGCTTCACTTTCTATTACTGTCACCTTGAGGGCTAGAATTTAACATATGAAGTTTGGTGGGATATAAACATTCAGTCCACAGAAATAGCCCTTCATAGTTTATAAGGTATTTTCTATATACTTTCTGATTTTATCCTTTTGAAAGCTTCCTATAATACTGAGATAGGCTAGTAATAGTTCCCTCCCCCCTTATGGATGTGTTAATAGAGGCCCAAGGGAAGTTACATAAAATAGTTTATATTGGTCAGGTATATATTCTTCTTTGATTAAAATCTGCTCTAAGATATTTTAAAGTATTATTGGTAAAATTAGTGACATTTTAATCATAGTTTACACTTTTCCCCAAAATAGTTTCGTAAATATTGTCTCAATGTTCCAACTAACCATCTGGGATAAGCAAGACAATTGGTATATTACCCTTCAGATGAGTAATCCAAAGGTATAAGCACTTATTTGTATCGATAAGTAAGTGAAAATGATCCGAACTGAAGCTATAGACTAGATCTCTGATACTAAGTTCTGTGTCTGTTCTATACTGCGTTGTCTTCTTTTGCATATAGGTGACTATGATAATACAGAAAATATATTTATCTCAGCAACATTTTTCCATAGTATCTTTAGACTGCATCAGACATTGTAAGAAACACTTAACACTTTATTGAATAAACAAATAATGAATGTAAATATATTTTTTTGTAATGTCTCCTGATGGCTTTTTTATTTTTTTTCCTCCTCTATTCTCTTCTGGAAAATGTACTATGATTAAAAAGTTTTTTCTATATCTCAAAATGAACTGCATAATATTTCCATTCTGCCATGTACCTGTATTTTGAATTATGAATCAACTAATAAAAAAAGTTGACTCCTGGGCCAAAGGGGCTATTTAAATGCTAAGTAATATGCTTTGGGATGAAAATGCATTATAAATGTTTATATTTAATAATTTTCTATCTAACCTTTTTGGAGATTCTTTTGAAGGTTTCTGTCTTTATTTGCTTCTTTCTTTCCTTCTTTCCCTCCCCTCTCCTTCTTTTTCCTCCTCTCTTCCTACTAGAGTACAGTTCTGTAAAAGCTATATTCTATCTTCTGCCAAGCCCCAAGTCTAATTCTGGAACAACTTCTGTGGGTAATTTAAGTACAGAAGGTAGACTGAGTGTTCATTTTACTTTTGATTTATATATGACATCTGTTTGGAACTAAACTTTTTTTCAGAAACAGAAAAAAAAAATTATTTTGGGATATGTAGGCCAAAGGAAAATGATCTGAGAAGCATCTTGTTCCTAAAGGCAAAGTCACTTCAGTTTATAAGAAAAGATGTACTTGGCCCAAACCAAAGTATGTCAAACAGAAAGCATAGTATACAGTAGGCTTGCAAGATGAAGTTCACTGAATAATGATGGAGGAAAATGTGTGACTATGTTTTCATGACCCATGTATTATAGAATATAGGATATATTTTATTTTTTCTGACGCACTACCGAAGAGAGTTTGTAAAATGACTGTATTCAGTAGTTCAGGCTTCGAACAAGACCTTCCTATGATAGGAAAATAATAACCTTTATGAGCCTTACTCTCAGACTTCGTGCCCTTAGGGTAAGCACAGGCCCTGGCTCAGATTAACTTCTGCTACATTTCAATTCTCAGCCTGACATTTAAAATTTGTAAAATGCAGATTTAACCTTCATTTCTTCCCTCAAGACCATGTCATTTCTGAATTTCTTTCGTGATTAAATGCTTTTTGATAATGATAAAAGTGCATGTTGTATTGACTTTCAGAAACATTTTATCATTTACTTTTTAGACTCGAAGGCATCTCAGCCATGTGTACTCAACCATATTTTAAATAAATAATAACCATATTTTAAATCAAAATTGGGCAGCTGTTGGCTTTTTGTTCACTTCATAGGAAACAAAAAGGTGCTGGAAAAATGTGCTGAGTGATTCAAACCACATTCAGTGCAGTAATCTCCTTGAAGTCACACTCTTTCAAAAGTGTCTCATTGCTGCTATGAAATAAAAACAGGCATAAATTCCAACCTTTAACTCATTGATTGATCTGTGTATTGCATCATTTACAATACACCTTTATGTTTCATTTGTACCTATTAACAAATTATTGGTAATATTATTGTTACAAAATTATAGTATACAATGGGAATGCAAGTTTTTGTGGGATTAAAATAAGCCAACAATATTGGATTATCATTTAACATTTAGAACAGAATGGTTCAATTGTCTTTGTTGGCTAGTGCAAGCAAATAATAGAGGACTTTCTACTTTTTTTCTTTTTTTCTTTTTTCTGTTTCAGTTGGTAAGGACTGTTATATTCTGAATATTATTTGAGATGTGTGGGCCATCAGCCACAGCATGGGGAATCTTTTTGTCATGCTGAGTTTTTTTATTAGAATTTGTTACGGCATTTCCTGTAGATAAGATTTGACCTGTGTAACCAACAGCTCCTGCAGTAAGTTACTCTTTATCAGTAGTTTTCTGTATCTCTTACATCTAAGAGATGCAGATGTATCTCAGTCCACATTTATAATATTCTTAGTGGGTACCTGTGTGAATATAAAAATTTCAGGGTTCTCAAGAACTTACAAAAAGCATCCGCTGTTGCTGCTGCATGCTTCATTTGGTAAGTATCTCCTTTCATAAATGAGACAGATTAGGCTTTTGGAACGAGGAGAATTCAAGTGACTTTCTCCCGGTCATCTAGTGAACAAGTTAACTAGAACCTTCTTCACTCATTTCTAGTGCATTAGCCTGAGCTATGAAGAGTATTTGCCATGATTATATTCAAAATTCTCCATGAACTTGAATTCTTATGAAAATCCCCCAAAATATAAGGAGAAAATTAGACATAATCTAATATTTTCTCTTCTAATAAAAATAGAATTCAGTTTGAAAAACTGAATAAGAAAACCAGAACAGAACAAAACAAAAACAAACACCTTAGTTTGATTATCCCTCCTACTGTCTGTTATTCATGGTGGGGTTTAGACCGACATTTTCCACAAATACAGTACATCCTCATGTTACCTTATTGACATTTTTCTCTTGATTCTGTTTATGTTAGTTAAATCCACTTTATGCAAAGTTAAAGTTTACAAATATAAAGATATTCCATTGTTATTGGGTAAATGATTTGTCTGAAATTTTCCAAAACCTTTTTAACACCCATTTTGTGCACAAAAACCTCAAATGTAACAGTGCCATACATGTAGTTTATTAGGAAGTTCAAGGGATTACAGTTATATTTATAATTAAGTTTCCTGTACTTAGAAGAAAGAAACTTTATTGGTAGAATAACACTGATTATTGTAATTGTTACTGCTTGAGTGGCATAATTTTACTGTATGTTACAACCAATTAGCGGTCATCACTCTCAGGAAGTTCTGTAAGAAATACGCGCACTTTCATGTTTCATACCTTCGCTCTGAAACACCGATCATTTCATTTCCCTTTGGGGCATACAGCTGTTTCCAGCCTACTCTGTGCCATGTCAGGGCATAAAATCATCATGACAGAAAGCTCTAAATTATAAATAGTCCCATAATGACATTCAGCTTGGGCGGTACATTTATAAAAGGAGTTATTAAGGAAAATGTCATTCCAACCCATCACTATAACTAGAATCCCTGACATTTCTGCAGCTATCTTTTGGTACCCAGATAATATAAGCATTTAAACAACTAGAGCTATCAAATTCACAAATGTAAAGATATACTAGGGGTACTGGATATATGGTTTTCTACAATTTTCTAAAACTTTTCTTTCACAAATACATCTTCACGTGTGCCTTCTTCCTGGGAAGACTGCTGAAAGACTGGACGATTAACCCTCCAAGGTTTTGATACTATTCAAAAAGCTCAGCCCTGGGAAGACTTCATATATGATAAAAGGAACAAAAGAATCAGAAGTTGATTTATTTCATTGTTACTTATAGGCAACTTCAGAATTGTGGGTATTAATAAAATTCTGTGAGCTCTTTTTTCCTAGTGAGAATGTTGATTATATGTTACTTGGTGTTGGGGTTCTGAATTTTAAATGCCCAATTAAAGCTTCTTACTGGCACTATGAGCATCTGCTTTTAACCCAAAGCACAGTTTTCTTTGAACAAAATTTTGTTTTTTCCCCCAAAGCGTCGACTTTTAAATCACTATTTCTATAAATCATCCATTTTATACTGCTTGTGTACCCGGTTATTTCAGCATCTGAAAGTAGGGATGGGTGAGAGAGAGTGAATGGGAAGAGCAGAAGCGGGTGACATTTGTGACGAGTCTCTGTTGCAGACTGACACTTACCGAGCGTCAGCCTGTGTGTGGCCATCATCTGGAGCGTTGCTGAGCTGAAGCTGGCATGGTGGGGATGTCAGTGTCAGACTAACAGGGACATTTAATCTCTGTGAATATGTGTGTGTGTGTTCATGCCTCTGTGGACATTCGAAGTCCTAACCCCCAACTCAGGAGTTGTAAACATTGTTGCAGGTACAACTTAGTGGGTCAACATTGCCAAACCGATCGCTGATGCCTACTTCAGTCTTCAAATTCTGTTTTTGATCACGTTTTCTTCTTTGATCCAAATACTTTTTAATAGAGACACTTCCTTACTAGCCTTCTGCCTGTTCAGCAACATTTATTACTTTTAGGCATATCTTGAAAACAGCATAATAGGTTTATTCTTTCCTTTCTCAATTTCTGTCTCTTAAAAGTGATTTCTGTCAAAGGTTCAATGTTCTGAGTTGTTCCCTCTGCTACCAAATCACTTTAGCCACTTAGCTTTGAAGCTGCCCGGTGAAAAACAAAGTTGTACTGGCAGATGTAGGTCAATCTCTTGATTTATTTTCCTCATTCCCCCATAACATGACCCAAAGATGATGAGGAAGTATAATATTTTTAGCTTTCTTTTAAAAACGCTGTATATTCTGGGTGAGTGTAAGCCACCCCAATTTCTGATATTTTAAGAGAATCCTGCTGTTTATTCTAGATTAGACTCTAGCTTCATAAAATAATCTTTTGTGTCAATATTCAGCAGGGGAGGCACACAAATAAGTCAATTTATGTAGCAAATATTATTCTATTATTTGCCAGATACTGCTTGCCACTGAGGATAACGTAAGAAGAAAGATTTTTAGAGGAGCTCATAAACTAGGGAAGAAGACAGTTGAATATACTCAAATCTCTATTGGTTGGTGAATTAAATTGTTAAGCAAATGATTTTAAACCCCTGCAACAGACTTTTAACGATCTTGTGGTTAATACATCCCTGGTCTGAGGGTTAGATGGTTTTCATTCCATTTCTTTCTGTTGACATTTCCTTTTCCATCATATTTTAAATGTGATCTTCAGTAAACCATAGAGTATATTTATAAAGTCGGTAATGTCTGTTTATAAAACATTATGAGATCTTTGGGGGGAAAGTACTGAGTCAACAGAAACATTATCCTTTCAACAAACATGCGCTGTATATGTGTGACTGAAGCACTGTGTGTTGGGCTCCATGAGCGATAGAAAGATAAAGGGAGATAGTTGTGTAGGTCTACGAGCGGGCAGTGTATGAGGTAGAAACAGGATATGGGGGAGTTTGTGGGGAAGAGGGTCATAAGACATTTCTTTAGTGTTTTCATGTAAAAGCAAATGTATGTTTAAATGAGCATCTTATGATAATTATATCATTTTTTATAACTTTTTCCATCTGTTCAGATGACTTGTAATTGGATATTTTCCATAAACTTATGGGTGCTGTAGACTCCGATATTGTTAGTTTCTTATCAGCCTGGTTAGTTTTCTTTAGCTTTGCTTTCCTTTTACTTGTATTGCCAGGGTACTTAATCATCATTATTAAAAGACATCTTTTAAATATCAGCTACTGTATGTGTCAGGGTTTTCAACTTTGAATAATATGCCACACCATTTCATGGGGGGGAAAAGCCCACAGCAATCCCTTTCCACCAGTGTTGACAATAAATATTATTTCAATATTACCTAAATATATGGCAGTATAAAATTAAATATAAACTCTTTAAACTTTTAGCTCTGGTGACCATAATAAATCTAATATAAGCAAACTATAAAATCAATACAAATGTATATTTGCTGTATTAATTTAACGTCATGGATGCGGTTATTTTCCTGAAATTAAATTGCCGCTCGCTGTGTAAAGGTGATCCTGACAGCTACAACATAGATTTTTTTGAGCTTGGCATACCAATGGGGCCATGTGCCTTCAGATGACTCAAGCTTTCCCAGAACACTTTTCCAACCCACTGGAAAAACTTATTTGTATAGTGTGTTGTTAGGTCATATGACCTTCACTTAGTGCATCATTTACATATTAAATGCTTTTATGCTCTACTTTCTTAGTCTGCAACAAATTAAGAATACCTTGGCTTCAACACATGGTAAATGCTTCAACAAATGTTGGCGTCAATACTGCAGAACAGTGTTTTGCTCTTAGATAGCAGCCAGATTATCAGAATCTACTTCTAGTAAAGCTTTTAGATTGTTTTGAAAGTGAAAACTGAAAATTAAAAAAAAATTATGTTTATGGACCACTAAAGATATATTCTCAAAGATTCCTTTGAGACTAGTTTGAGAAATATTATAAAACGTATAATATGTACATATACATAGACACTATAATGTGGCATAAACAAGTAGAAATCCAAGAACTATTATAAAATTAATCACATAGATGCTGCATGTATAGAAATTACTGCATTGTTAACTATAATGATCAAATTATCTGTTTACTATTAGCAATTTTATTTTGAAGGTACAGTTTGATGTTCTTGAGTGCTTGTATTTTTTTTTGTAAAAATGAGGAAAAATGAGATTTTTTTGGATGATACTAATAATCATGGGTTAAGAATAAAGCAAGTATTGCAAATTATTCATCTACAAGGCAATGACAGTTATTCATTTTCATGAAAGGCGATAGAATTTTATTGGACCATGTAGTAAAACAGTAGAGGTCATCATTAGTCATCCTTACGGGTAAGGTGGGTAGGGCAGAGTTTGCCCATACTTATGCTTATGAAAGTGTTCTCGTTCTACAGAGTCGTCAGAGTATATAACAGGACGCTTTACTAACCAAGCACTGCAGCTCTCCCTTTCGAGGTGTAAGGGGAATATTTCATGGCTCTTCTTCCCACTGAGCCCAGTTTGAACTTCTCAAGTCATCTCTACTAGCTCACAAGACAAACCACTGCTAGCTTAAACATAAGCCAGTGTTTCTTGGAGGAAAACATACTAAAAAGGAGATGGGTAAAGATGACAGTGAAGCAGGAGGGTATGGAGAGACATACATAGGGGTCTCTTCCCAGCCAATTCTCTTCAGTTCATAAATGCTAGAGAAATGTGCTATGTTAGCAGCCTACTACGTTGTCACCCGAATCTTGGCCGTTAGTTATATTAGAAAGGAACGAATGAAAATATGAAAGTAAAGACTTACTTTGAATTTCTAATGCAGAGCATGTAAATCTAAAATTGTAATTTCTTAATCTGGCTATCTCTGGGAAAAGAATCAGTTTATGTTACTCTTAGGTTTAAAGACTTCAAAGACCTTACCAATGCGTATGAACTTTCTCCTGCAGATCTCGTTATATCCATCTTTTAGTTCATTCTCTACTAGCCTGTGACCTGTATGAGGAGAGGCTCCAGAACCTCCAACAATTGCCTTGCAGGCAATAGGCCCTCAGTAAAAATTTTAATGTCATTGACTCTATTGGCATGAATCTGGGCAAAGCATTGACAATGAGCAGATCTTCTCCACTTTTAGTATGTTCTAGAGCAGAGCAGTGAAGATGGGAAGTGAGAAGCAAGTCAGAAGGCCAGAAAATCCAGATTCTGTGTCAACTCTGAATAGTTGAGTTCAATCAACGTGTATTTATTGAGTAATCAACATTTCTTGCTATTGATGGAGTTCGGTAACTCGTATAGTTATCAAAGCCACATTGTTGAATATGTGTAGAATGATGAGGGATATAGGAATATAAAAATTATAGGAATATAAAAAATACTTCAACTCTTATTCTGAAGGTTTTGTTTTTAAATTTGGACTCCAGAGACAACTTGTGAAGGCAAGAGCATGAGTATTTCAAGTTTTCTTTTGAAAACTGAGTCATAGATGTTGCATTTCAAGCCAAGTAAAGGTTTGCTTACTTTACACTTGAAGGCTTTTTAAAGTTCCAGTTGCTATAACAACTTTGATATTTCTTTATTATTTTTAGCGCTTCAGTTGCCATAACAATAAGATATCTTAAAAAATAGAATTTTTATAATAGAAAATCTCTTTTAATTAAAAATCAATTGGAATCAACATTTCTTTACTGTAATGTGAATCCTTTACTTAAAATGTAATCGTCTTATTCTGTTTCCATACAATTTTAACAGACTTTTGAAGGAGATGTTTTGAGGTTCAACTTTTTCTATGTTTTTACTGTACAAAAATTAAAGGAAAGTGGACGTATTGAACCCTTTCTGTGAGATAATATTTGATGGGATTTTATTGATATAAATATCTTATTAGAAACAGTATAATTTCCAGATTGGTTATTTCATAAAAGAAGAGAACAACATGATTGATGGATAACTCTTCCATGGAACATATAAGATAGCTTGGAATTTCCTTTTTCATGTGTTATTTTTAAGTGTATTTGTCATATCTGTTGCCATATAAAACAGTTACCACCTCTCTTATCTAGAAATAACTGACAGCCAAAGCCTGAGCTATGGGACTTTACTCACAGAGCAGTTCTGCTATTTACTTTTTGGGGAAAAAAATTCCTGTAAGTGTAGTTTCTGATACTTAAGCCTCTAGAAGATTAAAGATAGTGAATTAGAAGAGGAAGGAGGGATACTGCTATATTTGCTATGCAAATAAATAGAGTCAGAAAATATAGGGAGCTATATGTTCTTTTCTAGATGTCCAGTTAGTTGTGTAAATTAAGCCAGTCTCTTTTACATGTATATCTAAATATACATGTAATTAAATTCAGCAGCTACAGCAGTATGATTGTATTACAGGTGTTCTAATTGATGTTACAGTGATGATTCCAGCCTACCAGGTAACAGTCAATTATCTTCACAATTCCCAGATGAAGAAAGCTGAGGAGTGGATGATACCTGTTAGAAAGATTTAAATGTAAAACTTGATAGAGTAAAACAAAATTTTTTAAATTTCAAAAGAGACAGTATCAGCTGTTTTGGGAATGGCAGGATCCATGTAAGTGAGGTTTTCATGGACTTAGGTTTCATAATTTTTGTATTCTTGTGTTGCTGATCACAGAAATGTTCTAAGGTGCAGCGTCACATTCAGACCATGTATTTCTTTTAAGAATGTACTTTTCTAAAGGAATGTTGAGGGAGCTGGCAACTCAATAGAATAGTGCAAGTATTGTTATTAATTTCCCAATCTGAACAGGTTACTTGTGGGTGTCGTTTCTTGAGCAATGATTAAACAAAAGCAAGTTGATAGTAAAGAATATGCTTACCTTACTATTAGTGAGCTTTGAATGAAAAAACTGCTATGTGCTTTTCAGAGTTTATTTTTAGTTTTTAATTAAATAACCGGCTTTAAAAGGCGGGTGTTATCATCTCCATTTTACACATGGAGAGGATGACATACCCAAGACCTCATAAATAACGAGTACTCAGCCAGTGTGCCAACCCTGTCTGGCTCATTCTAAAGCCTGTATGTACTCTCTTCTTCTGTAAGTAGGTCTTTCCTAGTCTTTAAACTTAATGTTTCTTATAGGTAAAACCATAACTGAGAGAAAATGGAAAGGTCATACTGTCCCTGGTTTTATTTGATTGCTCTGCGTACTATTTTTGACCAATTACATTTTAATTATGTATTTTGTTTGAGAATTTCCCCACTAAGAGTTAAACATACATGTATATTGTAATTTTTTTCTCCATTTTCCTTTGTGATTGACTAAAACTAATGGAATCTCCCGAAGGTTTTGCTTTCTTGACCAGTTGTCTTAGATCCCAGCCAGCGAGAGCAGTCTGAGTGTTGTATAACTGGCCTTTAATAAGAACGCTTTTCTCACGTACTGTCTCACTTGCATCTGGGCTATTGTGTCTGTGAGTACAAACACTGGGCCGTGAGTCAGGTGTACTGATTCAGACAGCGTGAGAGCAGGCATAGGCTTGATGTGCTTATTCTGTCCAGCAGTATCTGTTCTTGTAGACATTTCAGTAGCTCTCATTCTTGACGGGACATTGCTTTGGGAGGACTCTGGTGTTTTCCTTTTCAAACATCGATGCATACGATTTCCTGGCAGTGCCTTGAAATTGCTCAATGTAGGGCTCTAATTTGGTGGTTTTACACAGACATGAAGCTCTTGAAACGTGCAAGTGAAATCCTAGCTTTACCATCCTCTTGCTACAACTTGCATCTACGTGAAATGCACAGATGTGAAATGTTACATTTTGGTGAGTTTTGACGTGTGCCTGCAGGTAACCCACAGCTATCAAGATGCAAAACGTTTCTGTCATCCTTGAAAGTTTCCTTATACTTTTCGTCACTCAACACACACACACTCACACACACACACACACACACACACACACACACACTCCTGAGGCAATGATGTTCTGCTTTCTTTGATCAAAAATTAGTTCTGCCTCTTCTAGAGCTTCTTTGTATGGACATATCACAATTTGTTTATCCATTACCCTATTGATGGATGTATGGTTGTTTCCAGCTTGGGACTATTAAAAATAAAGCTGCTATATACATTTTTATACAAGTTTTTTATGGGTATATATTTTTGTTTCTATTGGGTAGATTTGATGGATCATAGGGTAGACATGTTTATTGTTATAAGAAACTCCCAAACTGTTTCAAAGTTGGGCCATTTGACATTACCAGTAGGAATTTATGAGTTTCTGTTGTTCTGCATCCTTACCAACATTTAGTATTTGTCAGTGTCTTAATTTTATCCATCCTGGTGGCTCTATAATGTATCTCACTGTGATTTTAGTTTGCTTTTTCTTGATGACTATTGTTGCTCAGCACTTCTTTCTTGTCTTCTTCCTTGGTGGCCATTTGTGTATCTTCCTTTATGAAGGGTTTATGCCAGTGTTTTTCCCATTTTCCAATCGTGTTATTTGTATTTTTATTAACAAATTATAGAAGTCAGTTATATATTTTGAGTATAAGTCCTTTGTTAGATATATATATTTACTAATATTTTTTTCCATTCTTTTGACTTGCTTACTGATTTTCTTAATGATATCTTTTGAAAAGCAAACTTTTAATTTTAAATATAATTTATTAACTTTTTCTTTTGTATTTATTGCTTTCAGTATCCTAAGAAATCTTTTTCTACTCTCATGTCATGAAAATATTATTTTTCTAGGATGTTTTCTTCTGGATGCTGTATATTTATAATATTAATTTTTCTGCTTGGATCTATGATCATCTCAAATACTTTTCGTGTATGGTATGAGGAAGGGGTCTAAGTTTCCTTTCCCCCAGAGATCCAAAATTTTCTACTATAATTTACTGAAAAGATTTTCTTTTCTCCTGACTTGTTTTAGAGTCTGTTGAAATTCAGTTGATAAGAGTGGGTTTATTTTTGGCCTCTCTTCTTTTCCATGATATGTTTATGTAACTTATGCCAGTCTTGGTTACTGTGGCTTCATAGTAAGTCTTGAAATCAGGTTGTACCAGTCCTCCAACTATTTTTTATCCCTTCCCAAGATGGTTTGAGCTATCCTAGTTTTTTTGTTTTTATACGTAAACTTTAGAAAGAACTTGTAAGTTCTCCAAAAAAAAAATCTGCTTGGATTTTAATTGGAAAAGCAAAAAATCTATAGATCAATATGAGAAACACTGACATTCTGAAAAATATTGAATCTTCTAATTCATAAAGATGGTGTATCTCTCCATTTACTTAGGACATTTTAATTTTTCTCAATAACATTTTGTAGTGTTCAGGGTAGAGGTCTTATACATCTTTTGTTAAGACTATTCATATTTTTTTTGCATTTTGAGGGTATTGTGAATGGTTTATTGCTTTAGAATTTTATTTATTGTTTGTTGAAAGTGTATAGAAAAGCAATGATTTTTGTATGTTGACCTTGTATTCTGAGAAAATTTACTCATTAGTTCTAATGGGTTTGGGGATGAGTTTTTTTATTTTAGTATTTCTGATGTTTGCAATTATGTCTTCCCTTTCTTGTATGATTTAACTATTTCTTTTTCTTGCCTGTTATGCTGACTGGGACCTCCAGTACCATGTGCATTGAAGTGGTGAGAGCAGACAGACATCTTTGCCTCATTTCCAATTTTAAGAAGAAAGCATTTACTCTTTCGCCGTTAAAGATCACGTTCGCTGTCAATTTTCCCATAGAGTATTTCCCAGATTGAGGAAGTTGTCTTTTGCAGTGCCACAAACTTAACACTTGTTTATTAACAATTAAAAATATTTAACAAGTGTAACTTGTCTTACAATGAAATGAAGTTTACAATATAAACTTGTTTTGGCCTTTGAGAAGTCACTAAATCAGCGGAATGTAATATGTGCCACTTCAGAGGGTTTATTTTTTTCGTTTAGCACTTCAACCAAGGTGTCTTATACTGTTGATACCACGTTTAATAGTACTACATTTAAAATACATTGATACTGCATCTTGCAGCATTGGTAATTTTTAAAATAAGTAAATAATCAGTATCTCTTGTTAGATACGATTTTTCAAAGCACTAGTCAGATATGCATATTGAATTGGGTTTAGGTAGAAGTATTGATGAATGTTACTCTTAATTTGAATATATTAGACTAATTATTTTCCCTCTGAAATTTGGTCATATATTTTATAGCTCTCTCGTGAATCTTGTATGTTATACAAGGGATTACAAGGAACTTTGTGTATTCTGAGTGTCACAAAACTGTTTATTAATATTTTTCTGTCGTCTTATAGACTCTTCAAGCTATTTTTATATGCTTTACATTAAGTTATATTAAATGTTTATTTGTTCAACTCCTATTCTATGCCGAACACTGTAGTGTAGGCACCTGAGAGAAAATGAGGAACAAAACAGAAAATGTTGCCTTTTTCATGGGGCTTGCAATCTAGTCAGGAAGACACAATCGAATGAAATAGATTCTTATAACCTATGATAAGTATGGAATCTGCTCTAATCTGGGAATTTAAGGAAGGTTTCCCTGAAGAGGTATTTGAATCGACACCTGAAGAATGCGTCAGAATTAACTAAAACAAATGTAATAGCATAGTGAGCAGCAGGTACAGATAACTTAAGGCAGTAGGGAACATAACAGATATATGTAGGACTGAGGGATCGGTGGAGTGGGGGGAGATAGAGCCAGTTTAGCTAATACTAAGCAATATAGACTAGAAGTTAAGATTGGATAGATATATAGAGACTGGATTTTGTAGGAGCTGTTAGAACTTCACCCTAAGGGCACCAAAGTATTTTTTTAAATTAAATTTATTGGGGTGACATTGGTTAGTAAAATTATACAGGTTTCAAGTGTACAATTCTGCAATATATCATCTGTTTATTGCATTGTGTGTTCATCACCCAGAGTCAGTTCTCCTTCCATCACTTATATTTGACCCCCTTTACCCTCTTCTACCACCTTCTTTCCCCCCCTTACCCTCTGGTAACCACTAAACTATTGTCTGTGTGTGTGTTTTTGTTTGTCTTGTTCGTTCGTTGCTTTCAGTTTTATATCCCACATATGAGTGAAGTCATATGGTACTCGACTTTTTCTGACTTATTTGCTTAGCATGATGGTGTCAAGATCCATCTATGTTGTCACAAATGGCACTATTTCATCTTTTATTATGGCTGAGTAATATATTCCGCTGTATATATGCACCCATCTTTATCCGATCATTCATCGAAGGCCAGTTTGGTTGCTTCCTTGTCTTGGCCACCATAAATAATGCTACAGTGAACATAGGGGTCGATCTATCTTTATGGATAAATGTTTTCAGAGTTTTTAGATAGGTACCCAGAAGAGGGATTGCTGGGTCATATGGCAATTCTGTTCTTAGTTGTTTTAGTGTTTGTTTGTTTTTTTTAATTTTTAAAACAGGGGAGTGATATAATCGGGTTTGCGTTTTGGAAAGACTGTTCTGTGTGTTTTGTGCAGCATGGATTGAAGAGAGGCAGCACATGATGCAGGAAGCCGCTGCAGTAGTCCACACACAAGCTGATGCTAGCTTGCTTAGGGCAGTGACAGTGCAGATGGAGAAAAGTTAACCAGTGAGAGGAGTCATTGAAGAAATAGATAAGTTCCGAATGCATACACCTTGGGGACATTTAAAAAGCACTTTAAAAAACCTGTGACTTGATATTTGTTTACTTTTTAATCTTTTAGTTGTGTGGTTACCCTTGATAGTCACTGCCTACTGTTTATTCTGTTTACCATTGATGGCTAATGTCTCTATCTTGCTTTTTACTGTTTAGGTCCTATTGAGTAGTTGCTCGAATCGCTTACAGGTTTCATAATGAAATATTGAAATATTGATACATATAAAAGAATATATAAAATATCTTTAAGGCATAAGTGAAAAATCAAATACTTGTGATGTATCATCTCATAAAGTTATACAGTTTTAGCTGTTAGAAGTAATTCTGAAGTAATACCAAATAATGATTCCTCTTAGAGATTTTCCAACTAGCATTCATCAGTTGAAAGGAGAAGGATAATGATTGTATTAAGAATGGCAATAATAAAACACCTAATAAACCCTAAAATGAAGAGAATTATACCTAATATAAAAACAAAGAATGCTTTATGTAATGAGCTATGTAAATATAACAATATCAATGGTCTTTTGTTATTAGGGCTTCATATTATAATTAGTTCTTATTAAAATCAGATCAAAAAAAGATGGAAAGGAGGAAAAGTGAGGAGCCAGTAGAAGCAGTCAATCTCTGAAAAGAACATTATCTTGTTAGAACTACTGAAGCTTTTTGGTGGAAGTTGGTGGGTCAGAGCACGGCTCCTTGAACTCTCCTCATCTTATCATATACCTTTGAAAGCATGTACAATTATGGGTTATTTACAGAAGTCTTAGAGTCAAATCCCTGCCAGTGATTTTTGCGAAAGAGATGCGTTAAACTAAGGCGATCGAGTATTTTAATTTCTCTAAAGGAGATTGTTTTTGCCATTTCCCTGATATTCAAAATACTACAGTTCAAAGGTATTTTAAAAATGTGTAAAGTCTATACTTTTAAAATGATTTGTTTAGATTTGGGTGACTTGAGGTAGCTTTAATAATTGATAGTGTTTTTCAGTGGTTTTGTAGTAAAGCTTGGTATTTAATATGGAATGTGAGATCTGTCTACAGTTACGAATATTTATTAAATGTAATTTTTACTTTTTTAATTAATTAATTTATTTTTAATTTATTGGGGTGACATTTGTTAGTAAAATTACATAGATTTCAGGTGTACAATTCTGTATTACATCATCTATAATAATTTTTATTTTGAATAATTATTATTATTGTAAACAAATGTTAATTACATCCCATTTTCTTTGATTTTAATACTTTTAGGTATCCCTAAAAGTCAAAATGCTTCCCTGCAAAATAGGACTTTCTAGCTATTTTTTAAAATTCACATATAATTATCATACAATATCATATTAGTTTCAGGTGTACATCATGGTGATACTGTATTATCACACATTATGAAGTGATCCCCACAGTAAGTCTAGTTACCATCTGTCATCATACAAAGTTATCACAATATTTTTGACTATATTGTCTATACTGTACATTATATCTCCATGACTTAATTGTTAATATTTTACAACTAGAATTTTGTACCTTCACCTAATTCGCCTGCCGCTCACCCTCCACCCCTTTGGTAACCAACAGTTGGTTTTCTGTATGAGTCTGTTTTTTGTTTTGTTTTTCAGATTTCATGTATCAGATTTCATGTGAAATCATATGGTATTTGATTTTCTCTGACTTATTTCACTTAGCATATTACCCTCTGGGTCCATCCAAGTTGTCACAAATGGCAAAATTTCATTTTTTATGGCCAAGTAATATTCCATTTTTTATATGTACCACATATTATTTATCCATTCGTGTATCGATGGACACTTAGGTTGCTTCCATATCTTGGCTATTGTAAATAATGCTTCAATGAACATTGAGGAGCATATATGTCTTTGAATTAGTATTTCATGTTCTTTGGATGTGAGATCTGTCTACATTTCCATGTCCATTGCAGCATAATTTACATTAACCTTGTTGTATTAAATTTAAATATTTACTTTCAAACCTCAACATGGTTCTCATTTTAAGATTATTCTAACTTGTTTCATAAATTTTTCTTGAAATGAGAAATGTGCGTCCGTTCTACAATTTCACCTAAACCCCAGAGATTTTAGCAATAGCGTAGTCTTCTTGAAAGGCCATTCAACATGAAGGAAAGAATAGGCCTTTCTACTCTTTACAAATCATTGTTTAAAATCCCAAAGAACTCTTCTTAGACATTTCTTGACTGGTAGCCATCAGTGGAGAGGAGAGGAAAAAAGGATGGGGTTCATCAGTGTGGTATTAAGAATGACAGTTTTGACCTATGTCAATCCTAGATTCAAACCTCTGTAATAATAAATACTAGGCAAGTTATAGTTACTTTCTCTACTACCTATTTTCTTCCTTTGGAAAATGATTATAATGGTACCTTCTTCATAGAGATGTAAGGTTTTTATAGAGAAAAACATACAAAGCACACAGCATAATGCTTGGCACGTAGAATGTACTCAATGAACGTTAGTTATCTTCCATTCTCATCTTAATTTTCCTGATCTAATTCTGAAATAATTGGTAAAATAGTTCTAAGTCACTTTTAAGAAGAGTACAGACTCCAGAAGGATTATGCTTTTTACTGTTTATCAATAGTAAGTCAAAATAAATGGAAATATTTTTAACCTCCATCAAATAAATGAGCTTAATTTACTTCCTTCTAATTCAAGCATTGGATGACAAAGTTCTTTGACTCTTTGAATCTTTTTTATGTTCGGTTCAAAAATGGACTAAACAGTCATTCTATTTATTTCTCATGCCAACTCTTCTGAGGTCATATTTGACCTTATATGTTTTCCCAAATAGGTTTTAGTGTACAGGTGTTAGTTCCAATGCTTTGTTTGTACAGTTGAATACATAAAATTCAGCAGGTTAGTGTGGGTATGGCAGGGATTGGAGCGATTACGTGATTTTTAACTTCTATTAATCAAAAGATAGCTATATTTTCGAGAATAAAAATAGTAGCTATATCACTGGAGTTCATGAAGACTTAACTGATGTTTAATAATTAATAAGTTTTTTCTGCCAATAAGCATTAGATTACTGCTGACTTTTAGTGTCAAAGTACCTTGTGGTAGTTTCTCTGCAGGTTTAAGGGTGTATCCCAGTTTTGTTTTTTTCTGTCCTGCCCATAGGAAATAATCTTTACAAATGCTCTAAGGAGAATACCTCTAGAAGTTCATCCATGCCATTAATATGTTATAAGGATCGGTCAGTCCCATTGTCTTCTTTTGTCAATCTTGATCGGAGCTTGCCGAGTAAGTCTATAAGCCTGCATGTGCCTGGCAACTGTTACCTAGTGACAGTTTCAGCTGCAGTAGCCATTGGCTGTGCTGTTGATTGGGGCAGGAGGACCGAGTCACCTTTCTGATGGTGAGTTCTTCTGCATCGGCTCAGGAGGAGGAGGAGGAGGAGGAGCAGGGCTCGGGCTCAGGTGGAGGCAGTGATGCTGAGATTGTGAAGAATAGCCCACAGCATCCTGGTGACTGCATCGCAGTGAGTCGGACTTCTGAATCAAGCAGCCCAGCCTAGCAGCTGATGAGAATGAATGTAGGTGAGAAGCATTGCCTTATCCCTGTAATGAGAGAACTATTTGGTGACAAGTAAAACTGGGATGTGCAAGGAGGACTGTCCCGTGGCTATTATAAAAGAAGGACCGCCCTGAATGACTTGCTGCTGCACGAGAAAATAACTTTCGGAAGAATGCTTTCTATGAAGCTGCTGCTTTGTTCCTGAGGAAGTGTTTTTATTTTTAATGCATGGTATTTCTTCAAAAGGTATGACAACAAAGGCTGACAAGAGACTCTTTGAAATGCCTGTACTTTAAAAAAGACCTTTCACAGTGTTCACCTTATATCAGAACGACCTTGGAAGCCTTTTGGATGGATTCTATCTAGCCAGCCTTTCAGTATTTGAAACTCGAGGATCTAAACGCATCTCGATGCTTTAGAGGTATTTTAAAACAAGACCGTCTTACAACCTGCCTGATGGCCCCTGTGTTAATTGAGCACTTGCTCAAAATAGAATGCAGAAATAGAAGAGACATTTTTTTAAACATATGGCTGCTACATAACTGCAAATGTAACAAACAAGGTAATTTTCCACTTTCAGAAGATGTAGTTGAAGTAATGATTTAATATGTTAATCATCTAATGAAAATAGAAAAGGTAGAGAAACATAGACTATGAAGCCTAATAGAAATGCCTCAGTAATAAATAATGGCAACATTTCTTGTCAAATAAGCTCAGGGTGCTTATAGGAAACTTTCTCTTATTGTCTAAATTTCATGTATGGTTACCTATATATATGATGAGATATAGGTGTGGTACAAAAATGAGAAATAACTACATATTCTATGATCATGCTTTATTATAAGGAAGGTGGCATATTAGACAATGAAAGTTATTTTCAGTTACTGATGCTGAAATTAATAGCAAAAATGAATTATTTTCCTTTTGAAAAGGAAGAAGTATAAATTACATTGCTGGTGGTAGCACCAGCAACTGTAATAGACTAAAACTGTTTTCTTCTGAATGTTTTAAAATTGCATGCAGAATTGAAACTTCAGAAGTTTATCATATTTTGTCAGGTGTTAACACATTTCATATTATACCTTCCCTACTGGAGATATGTGTGTTTTCTCCTCATGAAAACTATAGGGCAATCTGGAGTCTGTTATCTCTGTTCTGCTCCTTTGTGCCCAAATAAAGGTGACTCTTTTGTTGGGAAATGGGTCGGTGGTTCGTAGCTTTTTAAAGAAATGAGAGAAACGGATCATAAAGTTGACCCACCAGCATTAAATCTTCAAAGACACTGTTCGTCACAATGAACTTTTTCTTAGCTTTCCAACCAAATCTGAGATCTTAATTACTTAAATTCTAAAATATGAATCCACTTCTCATGATAGATGAAACAGGAAGCCTGAGACAATTTCAGACCTTTTCTTTTCTCATTCTTTCTAGTTGATCCCTAAGAAACAGCCCTTCTGAGGAGGACAGACAGCCCACAGAAGCTTTTCTTCCCTTGGCAATTGATTTATTTATTTTTGTTGCAGATTTAATTTTTCATAGTGCAAGGTAATAAACCCATTTTCTCTAGAAGTGCCTTGTGTCTGCAAAAAGTTGTTTGAGACCACCAGAGGAAGCTCATGAGTGACCCTTTTTCACCGCCTTTGTAGCTTATCCCCTCCCTCCTCTCGCTCCCCTCCCAAAGCTGAGGTGTGTCACTGCTGCACTGAGGCTGATGAAGAGCCTGGAACACTCTCTGGGATGTTCAGCTGTGACAGAAGCACTGCCACTGTCGAGCGAAGCTGATTCTGAAACCCTCGTGCAGAGTTTAACAGATGCCGGGCAGGGCACCGGCTTGCTGTAGCCAAGGCTGCAGGTTCCCTTGATTCCAAGCCATGAATGAATCCAGGTGGACTGAATGGAGGACCGTGAACCTGAGCAGTGGCCTCGTGAATGTGACCGAGCGCCACTCCTGCCCACTGGGATTTGGCCATTACAGCGCGGTGGACGTCTGCGTCTTTGAGACAATTGTGATTGTCCTGCTGACATTTCTAATCATTGCTGGGAATTTAACGGTCATCTTTGTTTTTCACTGTGCCCCACTCTTACACCATTACACCACCAGCTATTTCATTCAGACCATGGCATATGCTGATCTCTTCGTTGGAGTTAGCTGCTTGGTTCCCACTCTCTCCCTGCTCCACTACTCCACGGGTATCCACGAGTCATTGACTTGCCAGGTCTTCGGCTACATCATCTCGGTTCTCAAAAGTGTCTCCATGGCGTGTCTTGCTTGCATCAGTGTGGATCGCTATCTTGCAATAACCAAGCCTCTTTCTTACAATCAGCTGGTCACCCCTTGTCGACTGAGAATTTGCATCATTTTAATCTGGATCTACTCCTGCCTGATTTTCTTGCCTTCCTTTTTTGGTTGGGGGAAACCTGGTTACCATGGTGACATTTTTGAATGGTGTGCCACCTCTTGGCTCACCAGTGCCTATTTCACGGGCTTCATTGTTTGTTTACTTTATGCTCCTGCTGCCTTTGTTGTCTGCTTCACTTACTTCCACATTTTCAAAATTTGCCGGCAGCACACCAAAGAAATACATGACCGGAGGTCCCGATTCCCTAGCCACGAGGTGGGTGCCTCTGGGGAGACCGGACACAGCCCTGACCGTCGCTACGCCATGGTTTTGTTTCGGATAACCAGTGTGTTTTACATGCTGTGGCTCCCCTATATCATTTACTTTCTTCTGGAAAGCTCCCGGGTCTTGGCCAATCCAACACTGTCCTTCTTAACAACCTGGCTGGCTATAAGTAATAGTTTCTGTAACTGTGTAATATACAGCCTTTCCAACAGTGTCTTCCGGCTGGGCCTCCGAAGACTGTCCGAGACGATGTGCACGTCTTGTATGTGTGTGAAGGATCAGGAAACACGAGACCCCAAACCCAGGAAGCGGGCTAATTCCTGCTCCATTTGAAGAGAACTACACAGGAAATCAAATGTAATCTGACAGTGGTTTGGGACCATATTCTTCATTCACCTGGAAATTTGCCACTAGAGAAATATTTACTTGAATAGTTGACTATGAGATGAAAAGACTAAAGGTTTCTTTTTTTTTCTTTTCTCATGGAGAAAAAAACTAAAGAAAAGGATGTATAGAGGGCAATCTCATGAGATAATTATAGTGTGTGAGTATAAATGTGCAGTGATAGGAAAAATTAAGCACTGAGGATGAAAACAGTATCTCAGATCTTCCTCAGGACGTGAGCGAAGCCCCTCGCTGTCTCTGTCTCTCTCTGACTGAACTCTCTCCTCTGTCTTTGTCTCTCATTCTGCCTCTCTCTCTCTTTCGCTCTCTGTGTGCTTGTGGAAACTACTTACATAAATTGCCCTTTATAGAAAATGCTACATATTATATATGTGGCAAAGTGTAATCTTTTGCATCAAAGTGTACTTTGAAACACACTGATCTGAAATCCATACGTGGTCTCTCCATGGAGGACGCATAATAAGCGTTGTGTTTTAGTACCTGCCACACAGCCCTTTTGCTTGTGTTTTTATAATCTCTGCAGCACAAATTTTCTGCTATGAATGAAAAGACACAGTGTTTTTATTTCATTACCGTAAAATTATGCTCGTCCCCTGCCCTTTTCCTAGCAGCCTGCTGTGTTTTTCTCTCCATTTTTCTTGGTCTGCATCTTTTGGTACCTTAATCCAGAAGTGTCTTAGCTGATGAAAGAATCTACTATGTAAAGCAATCATGATGTTAAATAATTTATTCCTTCCGACAAAGCAATCTCGAGACTGTTTGAGATATTGTGTTACATATTTTTAATGGCTTTGGAAACACTTATTTCTGGTTCCTTTTAAATTATTTCACGTGCCCAAATGGTGTCCCCATTTTCTAGAGTAAAGTTTCATTTTCCTTTAAGAAAATCCACAAAGAATACCCAGATGTGAGGTACCACTCTTAAAGCTACTTGGTGTGTCCTGGGTTTTTGTTTTGTTTTTTGGGTTTTTTTTTGAGTAAAAAAATGACCTTTTTGTGTTAGGGCTACAAAACTTACAGTTCTGTCCACTAATCATTTGTGTGATACGCGTTTGCACATACCACATTTTTTACAACAAAGAAAATGTAAATGATATTATGTGATCTGTGCCTAATGTTTTCTTAGCACAATATATAGATCAATGTTCCTTGAGTCATTAACATTGGAAAAAATATACAAAAACTTCTTTTAAGAGAAGAATACTTTTGTTTAGTTGTTATTTAGATATTTATATTAGACCAAGCTGCATTCTTAGTGTTGCTGAGAATACAATATACTTAATTATCAAGTACAGGTAAAGAGCTGTCAGTATTTTCTTTTGTAATGATCTGTTTTCATATTCAGAGATTAAATTAGCTTATTTTTCAGTGTGCTACATGGAATGGTGTAATACATTGTCAGGGGTTTGGATGTAGCTAAATGGCATTTGGGAATTAGTAGTGAAGCAGGTGTGAGTGGTAAAACATCTAAATCTTACTTTTTTACCCTAAGTTTCCTGCCTGACAGATATTTTAAAATTTCTATCAAACTACTGAGTATTTTTCTTCTCAGCATTTTCGATTTCTTTGTTTTACGAAATGCGTTAATGAAATATGCCTGTGGAAGCCCGCCATTGTCGCGCACTGGTGGTTTGGCTTCAGAGGTCCTTTATAGAAATGTCATCATTTTACTGAGGTTGTTCTGAACCCCTGTATATTTTTAAACATGTAAGAAAGGTTTAAAATAAAGAATAAAATAGTATTCTATATATCAAAATCAGACTTTGCTTCAGTTTAATAAAACATTTACTTGGAACAAAAGTTTACTCGTTTGGGATTAAAATTTAATAGTTTTACACTTCCGTGGTTTGGGTTGTTTATATTAATTCATGTCCCCTGTTTGCCAGTGGCATGTTGGATAAGTTGAAATGTGCCTTTGAAGTTCAGGCCAGCTCAAGGAAAACAAAGTTCAAGGAAACATAATACTATAACTTTCCAGTTGTCATAAATAGGATCTTCAACATTATATATATTATTTGGGAATCAGATTTTGACTCCTTTGGCTTGGAGCATACATATAGTTAGAAGAGACTCAGGAGATCCCTGTACAGAAAACCTGAGGCCCTGCTTATTGTACTTTCTTCCTCTGACTTTTCCTTTTAATTATTAACACCAAGAATTATGACCCAGATACCATGTTATGTTTTTACATATAACATCAAACCCTCACTAGAACCCTCTGCGATAGCTACCAAGTTTCCCTGAAAATAAGGCCTAGCTGGACAATGAACTCTAATGCATCTTTTGGAGCAAAAATTACTATAAGACCCAGTCTTATTTTACTATAATATAATACCGAGTCTTATAGTAATTTTTGCTCCAAAAGACGCATTAGAGCTCATTGTCTGGCTAAGTCTTATTTTCAGGGAAACACGGTACTGTTATTGCCATTATAGAGATGAGGAAACTAAAGAAAAGTGACTTATTCAAGATCAATCAGTCAGAGGCTCTTTCACACTCAGTTGGTCTGACACCAAAGCCTGTACACTTAACTGCTACGCTCTACTGCTTTCTTTGTTTTCCAAAAGTCTTCAAACCTTTGTACTTGGTCTATTACCTTTTTCCTACAAAATTTATCTTGGTTTTCTTTCTGTTTTTCTCACCTAAATCACTGCTTGAGTTCTTTTCTTGTGTTATCTTTTTCCTTGATGTTACAAGTCTCTGATTAAAACAGCAATCTGATAAGCCCAAACTGTCCAGGTCAGTCTATACTTAACCTGAAACAGTGGGGCGTGGCATTTCCTTGATATTACTTTTGTTCATTTTTGTTAAGTTTTCCTTGAGTAGTGTTGTCAAATCTTTGTACATTTCTTACTGAAAAAAATTGTTTTGAAGAAGAGTGGAGAAAGAATGCTTTATTGTAGGCTGTAAGGGGAGCCTCTGTGAGGCAACGATCTAGGTTTAGATTCTCCATTTATTTTCACGTGCAACTCTAGGGTAAACCATTCAACTTCCTCTCGACATCTTTTAATATGTTTATAGGATAAGGTAATACTTATTTTGAAACTACTCTGTCTTTTTTAGATTAATGTGTTTTAAGAATAGCAAGCATAGCTATTATTTTCATCAGTATTCTATGGTAATTATCCAATTTGATTATAAATGACAGCCAAACAGTAAAGCTGTAGTCTGTTACTAAGGGTTATCTGTGGATTGTTTCTAAAGTTATGTCGTGTTGAAAGTCTTTATAACCTACCAGGGTATGAGATCTGGATTGAGATCCTGGCTTCTATAAACTCTTTGGTCTTAGGTAACATGCTGAATGGTCCAAGTCTTCAGTCTTCTCATCAGTAAAAGCCAGACACTTGTGCCTTCCTGTTAGGCTGGATTTGAGGTCTCAATGAGATAATGCCGTCCATGTGTTCAGCATGGTTACTGGCACATAGAAAGTATTCAGACTGCGGTAACTGCTGTTTTATCTTGGTGGCTGCCATGCTTATTGCCATCACAACTTAAACATCAGTAATTCCAATTTCAGGAAATTTTATTGTATTTCATTTTTTTTGAAAATTGTATTTTATAGTAGAATTAATCCATTGAGTATTAGGGTTTTCTAAAACAGCATTTTCTTTTTTTCCAAATCTGTTTAAACTCAGACTTTGGCTGAAACTCAGATGTTTTTAAATACAGAAAACTTCCATAATTTCTGAAAGCACATTTCCCAGTAATAGTTATTCATGAAGACATCATTTGAGATTAAAGATACATGTTGGGATGAGACCAGGCTGATTCTGAGATTAACCTACCTCCTTACTTTTTTGTATTAAATGTGCTTCAACATTTTCCTTCATCAGGTTGTTGATAGTAGGAAAGGATTGTTCAGGAATGTCTTCCCATTTGTCTTTGCACTTTAGTTTTCCTCACTTACTAATATAGAATTTAAGGTTTTTTTTTTTAATCATATACATGTTACCTGGAAAAAACAAAGATGAGTAAGCAGATTCGTTGTACATATATCATCATGTGAGTGTAGAAATAAATGAAGTTGTTGCCTAAAAGAACTTTTCTCTTTCTCTCCTGACCCTGGAAGCTAATCATTAGGTGTGATATACAGGTGCAGAAGATTCTAAGATGTGGAGAAGTTGGTAGAATGACATGCTGAGTATAGCATTGCTTGTGTTCAAACAGGTGGGACCATCGCTATGCACAGGAGGTTAGGTCACTGAGTGGATGCTGTGTTCTGACGTCTAGGTTCCAACACTTGCTCTTTCCCTGAGCAACATTTTATTTTAGGATTAAGAAGGACATGTAGCAAGTGGAATACTCTACAACCAAATGTCTAGATGTTGGGGAAAATCAACATTATTAGAAAAGCAAAAAGACAGATTCCCTTTTCAGTGTTTCCAGTGAATGAAAGTTTTCACCAGTGCTATAGTTTTGCTCTATAATTTAAAATAGTGATAACTGTTTTAAAACAATAGAAGTGGTTGTCTTAAAATATTAAAAGTAATGTAAATAGATTTTCTTCTTTATTAATACTAGTTTTTTCACAATGTGCATTTACTTTTTTCTAATTGAGAAATTGTTTTATTAAAAAGAATGCTGTCTAGTTCAAAAATATGTTAACATTTCACAAAACAGTTTTTCATTTTATAAGTAATATTATCCAATTTTGTCTTAAAGCTATTTTCTTTTTAAGATAGTTTATAGTTTTCTGACTTTTATAGTATTTGTTATTTCAGGTAAATTTTCAGAGAAATTTGATTACCTTCTACTTATGATATTTGATGTTCTTACTTATTTTTGCTTCAACACAATTGGTTTGAAGTGTTATTTGCTGAATCTGAAATGGATCTCAATCACTGTAGGGTTTTTTTAATGCACCACTGATGGCACCTTCTAGCATTTTTCACATTTTTAACAGAACGATATCCCTGTATGAGGGAAATGAGGTCTAGCTGGTGTGTTATAATCAGTACTTTTACTGTGGTAAATGGGACCAGATTAGTTTTTGATATTCTAAAATTCTAAAATATGTAGATGATAAATATCAAGAAATATGGCACACAACGGTAGAATCTTAAATGGAAATATTCGCTTAAATTCTAAAACTTCCCCAAATGCTACTCTGTGCAAGAGAAATCACTTTTATCTTTGACTTTAGAAATTTGAATTCAGTTTTACTTTACATTTTCTATTTAAGCAAGTATACGTAAGGTTGATGCCAATTAACAATGCCCAGATATACCTTATAAATTCAAAGTATGGCATTATTTTATTTGGGAGGCCCACCAAAAAATCAAGTACAAAAATTATATAGCCTGTTCTTTAAAATTCAAAATATATCTTTGAATGCAGTACAGACTACGAATATAGTGAGAGATGATCAGTGCATTTGTCTGAAGTTATGCCTGATACAGCAAGTATTCATGTGTGCAGTCTGTGTAAAATGCAATTTTAAAACATGTACTTTATGTTTCCAGTAGAGTTTGAAGTTTAAAATACGTATTATAGATCATACATTTTATACTAATAGGTTTCTCCCAGGAATTGTATAATAAAATGCTAACTTGGTAAAATTGATATCATAAATGATAGATTTAGAGTGCGTTAAAAGATAATTCGGGAAGAAGATAAAAAAGTCCTGAAAATCCAGGCCGAATTCCTTGATAATATTTTAACAAGTTAAATTATATTTGGATTTTTCTTATATTTTTTATTTTGGCAAGGAGAAGATGATTCAAAATTTGGGTTTTAGAATTGCTTGAGGTTATCAATTTCAAAATAGACAATAGTTTCTTGTTTGTAAGAAAAGAACTTCTATGTAATGTATATCTAGGCACAGCTTCAGGTGTACAGTGCAGTGGTCAGGCAACCACACTATCCATAAAGTGGTCTCCCTGCAAGTCCAGTAGCCATCTGGCACCCTACATGATCTTTACAACATTGTTGGTTATATTCCCTATATTGTACATATTTCATATCCCCATGACTATAGCAAAGTATTTTAAAAACTACAACCTTAATGAAGAATTGTCAAAAATCAGACTATATATAACAAGGTTTGAAAAGTAAACAAGTCTCATGCATGCACTTTATGTTCTGAATGTTCTTTGTAATGGATCTGTAGTGTTGTTGAAGGCATGATAGGATGGGTTTTTTTGAAGCATTATGATGGAAAGGGTTTTGAGACGTCTGGCTACAGTGCTTTATACCGGGAGTGCCAAAAAAGTGTATACAAGTGGACACTTTAGTCAACGTTGCTCAAGCAGTAGTTCGCCGTAATCAGAAGTGTTTGGACACTGATGGTTACCGCTTTGAGGACCTCTTGTAATTGCATAAGTCACACATGACTTGTATTCATCTTTTGTTATCAGTATATATTGAGTGTTACAATTTTAATACAGTTTTCCTTTCTTAAAATGTGTATACATTGTTTTGGCACCCTCCGTATATGTTTTGTGTATAGTCTATAAAATAAAACTCAGCAATTGGACGGATCAATCTAAATGTGTGATGTTTTAAATCAACCCTTTTAAATATACAATTCAGTTTTATTTCTGTGAAACAATATAGTTACAGAAAAATTAAAGGAACTCAAGTTAGGCTGGACGGGATTGATTGCCTTATAATGTCCTTAGATGAAACCTTTCCTTAGTTCTTAGTACATGCCTTAATTGAATATAAATTAATTCTACTGAGTTATTCAAAAGGTTTATCATCTTAAATATTTAAAATTTCCATGATAACTTATGATTACTTAATTTATGGTGCTTATTAAAAGAGTTTGCAAGATGAATCATTGAAAAATTCAAATTATTGAAATCTGAATGAACCAGATCTTTATATTCCATAATGACAAATTAGGACAATAAATATTTATTGATTGTGTTTATGTGTAGGGCATAAATTGTGGTTCTGTAGTACTCCTGGACCTTTTTAAGTCCAAAGAATAACTTACTGAATTGCGGGAAGCAGGCAAGGTGGCGGGTTATCTAATTTCCAAAACTTGATGGAGAGATTGAAGGAAAATCTTAGGAACAATACAATAGAAAATACAATACAATCACAAAAATTAGAGGGACCGATTCATTTCAAAAAATGAATTAACCTTGATATTTAGCCATGTGTTTGGATGCTCTAGTCTCAGAGGACACTATGAGAAGTTGTTAAAGGGAAAGGAGAGTGTGGGGACAGAGCCCCAGAAAGCAGCCCCAGGCTCTCGGCCTCACATAGAAAGGTGCTGGCTCGGGTAGTAAATGGCCATCAACTGTGATCAGATGGCCATCAGCTGTGGCTAGTTGGCCGTCAGCTGTAACCCGTGAGCCATTGACCACTAATATAACTGCCGTGGCTACGCTAGCAGAAAAAATGGGGGCTAGCAAGAGCGGATTGCAGAGAGGCAGATGCCGCCGGTGAGAATATAGTGATATGATTCCCCTACTTATGGCTCCGTGGGTGTTCCTTTTTGGCCTCACCATGTCCTGCATTCTTATGTGGGGAGCGGGAGCTGAGACCCCGTCTGTCGCCCTGCACGACAGAGAGGTACTATTTAGTGTTCGACAGAGTGCAAAAACATTGTGGGGAGAAATGCACAGTAAAAAGAAAATATTCTCTTACGTAGATTAAATCTGATTAGAATAAAATCATTAGTTTAAGTGGAAAGTGTAAGCTTTGAGGCTAGAACAAGAATATTCAATCTGGGAAGGAGCCTGACGGACTGTGCATGGAACACATTCCACCAACTCAAGTCACATCTGAGACCGCTTCCTGGAGTCGTTTTCCCTAATATCTGTCACCTGATTGTGGGTGACTCTAACTATCTAGAGGCTACTTTTATGACAGGCAGGCTTTTACTTGTCTGCCTATCCATCAAGATAATTATATGATGTGGACCTGGTATTTTTTGATTAATAGAATCATTTATTCATTTGTTTAAGTATTTATAAGGTTGTTATTGTGTGTGAAATTCCATTCAAGATAATGAGATTTGTAAGTAAAACAGGTTTTCAGTTCTCCAAGAGCATATAGACTAATAGAGGATATACAGACTATATATAGATAACTATAGCATAAGGTAGGAATTGACATATTAATATCCACTGCCTGCTATCACAAATAAAGTTTTAATGGGACATAGCTGTGCCCATTTACTTATGTATTGTTTATGGCTGTTTTCATACTACGATGGCAGAGTTAAGTAGTTGTGACAGAGATTTTATGTCCTGCAAAAAGTATTTACCACTTGGCCCTTTTAGAAGAAAATGTTCTGACCCCTGGTCTAAGACATTATAAATACCTTTTATATAGTGCTCACAATAATAGAATGTTGTGCTTTTATAATTGCCAGAGGATCTCAGAAGGAGGGATTGCTAATTTCACCTTGATTTATCCAGGCATCTGGAAAATTTCTGGCAAATGGGCAAAACCCTAGATATTGATTCCTTCTCTGTGCTTCCAGTGTTTGTCAATGGAATATTTCACTCGAAGTGAAGCACAGACCTACTCTTTCTAATTACTTAATTCTTACCTTGTATAGTTAATCTGCATACTTACTATATTTACATCTTTTCTTATTTGGCTAAAGTTCTTTTCTGTTAAACCTCACTTTCTAGTTTTTTTTATTATAGTATAACCACACATTATTTTACCTTTAAAGATGGAGTCAATAATACTTAACATTGGATGCAAATCTTCAAACATCAAAACGATTTGTTAAACTTTTTTTCCAGTAACGGGTAATCTTATAGTCTGAAAGAACTGATTGACTTACAAATAAGGGGGGCCTCTTTTGCAGTGCTCTAATAAGCAGTAAAACAGAAAACGAAGGAACAGATCTAGCTGTACAGGAGTCAAACTTGGTGTTTTAAACTAATCCATGAGGAAGTTTTGGTTTTCCTCAAGTTTAGTCACATGCATGAGAAAAATGAACATGTGACCTTGACATTAATATTGAAGACATTCGTTTGGTTCTTTAGAATAAAAGCAGACACATGCTTTCTATGCACTAGGTTCTGTTCTAAGTCACTGAGGCAGTAGAGTCATTATTTCAACCCATATAGTCACGCTGAACAGCTTAATAGTTTATCATATATTTCCTCTAAATAAATGAATAAGATAATTTCATGTAAAGCTGAATATTAAAGACAGTAAATTTTCAGGTGTCCATTAGTTTACTTATAAATGAAAAATCTCAGAGACTAGCTAGGTCTTCCTACCTTTGCAGAACAGACAATAGACTGGAGGGTATTAAGAGAAGACCTTAGGGGTTTGTTACAGAGATAATTTGAGTGCTGATGTTTTTGCTACTTCCTGTATCCGCCAACTTGCACTTCCACAGTAGCACCTTTTAATTTCAGACAACTCTATAAAAGGATGAGTTAAGCTAATCACTGTAAACTTATCTTCAAATTCTGCCCCTCTAATTCTCATCCCTTCTCATCCCTTTTTCATCCTCAATCAAGAGTCATTTTAGTTGTTTTTATTTTTAATTTTTAAAGAGACATTACTCCTTAAGGAAATTTAGGGATTTAAAAGCATGAAAAAGGGAATAAATCACCCATAGTTCTATTACCCATATATAATTAGATGTAACAACTCTTCATTTTTTTCTTCCATTTTCCCACTGTGGACTAGGACTTTTTCTATGTAAAGGATTTTTAAATGTAGTTATTTATATCGTAAGCATTTTTCCATGTTATTGCATATTCTTTATGAACATCTTTATAAATAAAACTTTGTCCCTATTTAGTATTATTTCCTTACAATTTTTTAAAAAGAGAAATACTGTATGAAGCCATTTTAAGATTATTTATACACTTTGCCAAATTGCTTTCCAAGAGGAGTGAGCCAGTTTATCTTCACACCAATAACCATCAAACTACCTTGTTCACCAGAAACTTGCCAGCAGCCATTCTCCATTAACAAGTAAATTAAGGAAATTGATTTCATTTTCACTTTATCCCCTCCGAGCTCCTAGAAGAGGTTGCTTTGTTAATTTGGTTCTTTGTGTATTTTTCTTCCTAACACTAAAGAAAGAAAAGACAGGGGGGAAGAAAAAGTTAACTAGGATGGGTCTGCTGGACCTTATTTAAACCGAAGTGCCCAAATCCTTTATTTCCAAAGTCTTTGAGCCGAGATCGTACTCTCACTTTCATTAGCTCACTGTTTAGTTTGTGCTGCTGCTTTAAGACCAGGTGTTACGCTAAGAACACAGGTTCTGTCAGCACTCTTCTCCCATCAGTGGTGCTGTCTTCAGCGTTGCCTGTTTCATTCTACGCTGCATGTGCCACACGGCCTCTGTGTACTAGAGTTTGAGAAAGATGTAGGCCATCAAGGCTTTAGTTGTTAAGGGCTGAGGAGCCCAGGCTTGGCTTTGATTCCAGGACTTCCATGACCTGCAGAACGGTGGGTGTGGTTCCCACTGTGGTGAGGGGAGCTGTGGGAAGCGAGTGAGTGGCCTTACCACCTTGGAGCAGTCACACCTGCTGCGGATGTCTGAGGAGCAGGGGATGCTTGAACGTCTGCACCTCTTCCCCTCATTGTCTTTTCCACATTTCTGGTTCCTCAGTGCTTTGTATACGGTGGCTACTCAATATTTGTCGAGCTGACTCTGGAGTGCCTTCTGTGTAGTAAGTCATTTACTTGTTGAGCTGCACTAAACTTAATTATCCCGATTAACTGTAGTTTTGAGTCTTTCCGCTTTGCCCCGCAACTCAGGTGAGGGTGTGACTGGACTGAAGATTATTTCAGAATCCTTTCTCCCTCTGCCTTTATATTAGTGTAAACTGGGGAAGCTATGGAAAAGAGTATATAAGGAGAGTTGAAAGATTATCTAATATAGATATCATTTAATATAGCCATCCTTTCTAACTGAATTATTGCTTCCAAAATCCACATTCAGTTGACTTGTAGGCTCTGGATATGTGTTTTAAAAGAGGGTGAATGCACTTTGGGGTAACTTTAGATTTTGGATCATTTATATGTAGCTGAATAGTTTATAGTCAGCTGATATGAATGTTTGTCTGACTTCTTCCCACCATGATTATATAGAAAAGAATTAAAATTCTGTTTTACTCAAGAACTTTCTGTATATATTAGTAGAGCTATTGTCTCTATCTCTAGTTTCCTTAGTCTTGAACCATTCCTTGTAAAATATGGTTTCGAAGCTCATCACCAGCTTTTCCCTGTCTATGCTCTAGTATATCCTTCTTTAAATGGTCAGAACTGAATATAATGTTCTGTATGTGATATGAATGGTAAAAGAGGAAAGTGGGGTTATCGTTTTCACTTGGTTTATATACCATACTGCCATCTATTCATTGCAGAAGTAAATTAGGTATCTTTGTTAGTTATATTTCACCATTTAACATATTGAGTTTATTTTCAATAAACCCCTAACTCTTTTTTACCCCTGCTTAATTGTATGTTCATTTTCCCTACATGTGCAGTGGTTTGTGTTTTTTTAAACACAATTTCAGACCTTACCTTTATCATCTTTAAATTTCATCATGATAGAGTTTACTCAATTTGTTCCAGCTCTTTGGAATCTTCATTATATCTTTGAATATATTCATTAAGATTTTACCATCTGCAAATGTGATAAACATATTTAATGTGTAAATTCCAGATAATTGATGTTTACAAATCAATCTCAGACAATCTTTGTCATAGGTCCCTAAGACCTCTGACCATTTTGGAAGCTGCCTACTGCATATGTGACCAGCATATGCAGCTGCCTACTGCATATGTGACCCCCAGGTTTGGTGATTTGTTGGAAGGACGCATTAAAATTTTGCTTATAGTCATACTCATGGCTAAGATTTATTACAGTCAAAGGATTAAAGCAAAATTAGCAAAGGGAACCGCATGGCAGCTTTTAAGAGTCTTCTCCCAGTGGAGTCACACAGTATAAACTTAACTCCTTCCGCGAATTGTATGCACTAACATGTGCCCTGTTATGTCCCAGTGAAGCTCATTCGAGACTCAGCTCTCAAGGATTTGACTGGACGCTGGTCACATATGCAGTAGGCAGCTTCCAAAATGCCTCGCAGCTTCCAAAATGCCTCGCAGCTTCCCAAAGCCCGGAATCCCAGAAGGAAAGCAGATAGTTAACATAAGCTATTTGTTTGCATGAACAGTGCAGGCACAGTGAGCCACTCTTACTGAGAAGTTTTATATCATTGTAGGGAACTGTTTATCAGCCAAGTTCCTAGAAGCCAGCCAAGGGCCAGCCGTGAGAGGAGGCCGTTCTAAGGATAGGCAGTTTCTGACCTGTGGTATTAACTCTTTTCTACACATTATGCGATGTTGACATTTACTAGAATAGTATCTGCATAGTGTAGGTGTTTTAGTATATTGGTGGGATGCAATTTCCTATATATACACCAAGGAGAGTCATGCAGTTCTTTTTATGCTCACAGATGTAACTTTCAATGTAGGCCTTTTTGATGAGATTAGACCTGTTGTTTTTACAGCAGTAGACCTTTCATGTGAAATACACCTTACGTTACCACTGATGTTGATTTTTTTCTAAACAACGGTTTTAGTATGTAATTTTGGCAAGAATATTTAACAACCTGTGCCTCTCCTTTTTCCTCCTCTTTATTAATTGCAACATAATTACTAATATTTATAGGTTCCGGACTTCCAAATGGCTGAATTTCAAAGACGTATACAATTTATACAAGCTAGTTTTCCTCTCATTTTTATTCTTATTTTGACCTTGCTTATGATTGTGTATGGTTGAGAAGAGAACTAACATTAATAGCAACAGCAAAATTACAATTTTGGGGGCGAAAAACTCAATCTCCATAATTTGTTTCATAAACTATGTCTGATTTAAGTTAACAGAAAGATACTGTTTGTTTTAGAGGACCAGGGCATTTATAGAAATGCAGAAACCTTTTTTACTGTATGAGAAGTGCTTAATTTGATGTAATACAAATAGATATTTTGGACTTGTCAGAAGAGAATATGTTATTTTCTAAGTTTATACTTTATATAGAATTACAAATTTTTAAAAGGCCAAGAAAAAGTCTTTCTGCTTATTCATTTAGCAAATCAAACTATAATTTAATATATGATTATTTGATAGCATTTACTCTAAGGAATTTTACGCTTTGTATTCCATAACTACATTTAACATTTAGAAAGATTTTAATAACATCTTTAGCATTTGGAACATATTTCGTAGAGAGATTTTTAAGAATGCCTTTTAGTGGAGATTTTTAAGAAGATGAAAGATAATAACCTTTTGGTTTTTCATTTAAGTGCAGTTCTGCCCAAGGACATGTGAATGATTGGATGACATTTAAAATTGATCCTTACAGAGCTATAATTTTGTGATGCTCTCTCCATCCCTCTTTTATTGTTCTTCTTGAATATTTCCACAGAGAGACATCCTTCTCAGGGATGAAATACCGTCCTTTCGCCACATGTTCTGAAATGGAGCTCTTAAATTTGGCTTTGTACCTTTCCTCCAGTTACATGTATCTCGCCTTCTGATTCTGGATTTTTCATAAAAATTGAAACCTGAACAATTCAAAGGGAAATCATTATTGCCAATTTTTATTCCTTAAACTGAGTGTCTCGTTTTCTTTTATTCTCTTATTTCATTGGTATAACTTACGGCTCTGTGTATTTAATCAATGGTCATTGAAAAAAGACTATCAAGCCTTTTCTCCCTCACTTCGCATTTTATTTAGAATCTAATTTCTACTGATTCATTCTTTACTGTCTTCTAAGATACGTTCTTTGAGTAACCACTTAGGTCACTTTCTTTCAATCTTCATGTATAGTTTTGATTTTTTACGTTTATTCTTTGTGTATTTTGAATCATAGGAGATTTGGATTAAGAGGTAACTTAAGGACACAGCTTCCTACCTCTAAGAATCCTTTCATAACTAGTAAGGTGGCCTCTTCAATTGATAGACAGCTCTATGACTTACAAGATGCTTCCTAATTGTGATCCCAACTCTTTCCGGGAATGTCCACCATTTGGTCCTATGCCATCTCTCTCGATAAAAACAGAAACAAGTTTTCTCCCTTTTTGATATAGCTCTTCTGATATATGAAAACCACTCTTATATCTTCCTTCTCTTCGCAGATTAAACCTCTTTATTTCCCCACATTCACTCATTCATTCAGCAAATATTTACTGAGTACTTCTTAGGTATAAGTACTATTTGAATTACTTGGAATATGGTGGTGAACAAGAATAATTAGCTCTCTTTTCTCATAGGGCTCATTCCGAGTAGAGGTAAACAAAAAGTATTCCAAATGAAGACGTTGACAAGTAAAAAAGAAGATAGTTGCAGATTATGATAAATGCTGTAAAGAAAAATCGAACAAAGTTATAGGTTTGAGAGGGCGTAGAGATGGGAAGAGGCGATTACTTCTCCGTGTACTTCGGTTTCCTTATGTCTCATCACCTTGGTTGCCCTCCATTACCTTTGGCATTTTTCAAATCCCTATAACGATGGAAGGGATTTTTGACCTGCTAATGTTCTCTGTGTATATAGGAAGGTAGAGCTTCTTAATTGTATATGCAATGGAGCTATTTGGACTACCATATCAGTAAGGCCACTATTAAAAAGCAAGACACAAAAATTTAGACCTTTGCCATTATTATTGGACGTGGACATGGGATTCGCTTACTCAGTGTGCTCTTCCTAGTACAGTGGGACTAGCTATTGTGGGCAACTATTGTTGCCACAGCTAGACAATGGGCTTGCTTTAGTGCAGCCCCAGGTATACTTAGCTGTTTCAAAAGCAGGGTCGCCTGGCTTTGTAGTGAACTTTTTACGGTCTTGTTTTTGAACTCTTTTTCAACCAGATCTTTCCTATTCTGAACTTGGAAAATCAATTTACTGAACCTAATTGAAGGGCTTTACGGTCATCTCTGTAAAATTTAACCTCATCTCCGAGCCCTTGCTTCTAGTTTTATGTGATCACTTTGTATCTTGTTATAGTTTTGAAAAGCTTACCTTCTCTGTGGTCTTTCAAGTCAGCAATGATGACAAACAGAAGAGTACATACCAAGAACAGAATTTAGCAGAAACGTTCCTTCTAAATGGATTTTGCTTTATATAATTAGCGTATTTTGAGCATGACTCTACCTAATGTCTAGTTCCCATTCTTATCTAGTGTTAACATTTAATTCCAATTTTGTGCCCTCTTGTTTTCAATTATTTCATGAGATGTTTACTAAAGAAAGTGAAGGATAGTCATTCATCCTGCATTTCAGAGTCAAATTGATTTGGATTTTAATTTTTTACTCTGTCTCATATTATTTGCGTAATACTGGACATGTTACCTAACCACTCTGACCATTGGTGTCCTAATAATTGTTCCTGCTTCATGGAGGTATATGAAATAATGAATATAAGTCATCTATTACAGTGCCTGGCATAGAAAAGAGCTCAATAAATACTAGTAACAGCAGCTATAGTCATTGTTGTTGTCCCTGCAGAAATTAAATATATTCTGTCTCGGGGTCTCTAGATCTAAAATCCTTCAAATGCATGTGCACATACGCAAATATACACATAGATAGATTTTTGCCGTTTTTTTGGTAGGGATTGACACACTGAAACAGCTTTATTTTTTAAATCTTCTAAGTCATCTGTGTAGAATTTTACTAGATAGAACATCAAAATTACCATCTCTGAAATCCGTATATTCTGATTGAAAGCTTAAACTTTGTCTTCTCTAGTCATTTATCATCTTTCCAGTGGTCCATCATTTCTCAAAGATTAGCAAGAATACCAGATCTTTTAATAGCTACCTTGGTTTATCTTTGTTTGAGCCTCGCCTAACATGAGATGTAGGCATGGGATGCTGAAAGTAAATATGGAAATTGGGTATTTCACTTAGTCATGGTTCTCAGGTCTGTTGGCACAGAGAATAAAATTGTCTGTAGCAGGGCAGGGAAATAACATTTATAACACAACTGCTTATGAAAAGCACTGTGAAAACATCTTTATATAGATTCTTTTATTTAACCCTTTTAGTCACTGCATTTCACAGTCGAGGAAATTAGCATCAGATTTTAAATACCTAGGTCATCTCGCATCTACCAAGTGGTGGAATCTATAGCATTTGAGTCCAGCTTTGTTTGACACCAAAACCATGTCCTTTCCCGTGCCATATATGCTGCTTTTCATTCCTTTCTACTGTGTGGCAACTAACATTATACTGACATGTATGTCAAACTGAAACTACTATTCTTTTTTCTTTCACTAGACGTCTGTCCCTGGGAAACTAATAAGGGATTGCTGTAGAGGAGATTGTAAAGTCAGAGAATTCATGAGGATCAGGATTAAAGTAATCAAATTTCTCTAGATAGAAAAGCTTTAGCAGTTTAGAACTACTATAAAATAGTGGACTCTTAGGGTGAAAGAGAACTTCTTGGTCGTGAGTTTTGTTTTCTGGCTACGTAAACAACATACATGTGGGATAAATTATAAGGAAGTTGTTTTAGTATTTTTGTATCTGAACTATTTTGATTGTGATTTAAGATCAATTCTTGCTTTTCTTTCTTATACTTCTCTATAATACGTTGTATTTTAAAAGTTTATTTTGTATTTCTGTAATCTAATGGTTGCACAAACTTGATATACGAGGGATAAATGAATACAAATTTTAGAATTCTTTTGTACATGAGAAATACCATGGTGATCCAGTTTATCACGGATAGATCTGAATGACTTACACTAAAATTCTGGAAGAGAGGTTTACACACAAAAAATCAGTACAGGTAGGCTGATTTTGTAATAAATAATTCTGCTTCATTTTTAAGTTTTTCTTTGGTTCATCAAAACTTCTAATAATAGTTTGTTTCATGTTCTGTCAACTATATTTATAAGAAATACTTAAAAATATTAAAATGCAAATAGACATCATCCTTATTATCTGATATCCTGGTTTTACAATCTTTCCCCCCCAGCTTTATTAAGGTATATTTGACGAACAAAATTGTTTACATATAAAGTATACTTTATTTTTTATAAGAACATCCTGATCATTTTTCAATGATGAATTCATATTACTATATTGGTTTTGTAAACTTGCAGAGTTATAGTATAAAATAGAATTATCTATTTCGAGTTCAAACAAATATTTTGATGAAGTAAAATTAAGCACGTTCCATGTGATGGAGTGGACAGATATTTTTGTATAAATATCAAAGAGTGAATTTCAAATAGTGGTTAGTTCTTTAGGTTAATACTGGACATTATTACCCCCAAAGAATCTAAAGAAAACATTAAGTCTGTAGGAGGATTCTGTAACTTGCCACGAGATTGAATTTTTGCTTGGTTGCTAAAAAATAGGCATGACTAAAAAGTGAACATGTTGAAAATCAAATGGGCTGTGTTAATTTAATTTCCAAGAGAGCCATTTGAGCAATTCAGTGTTTGTGAAATCTACAGCCCCTTATATGGTCTTTTAACTTTCTTCACATGAAATGAGCCATGAGCTAGCCCATTAGGTGGTTTTGCAAAACTCAGCATCAAGAACAGTGTTATCCAGGATCATTTCCAGAATAATATTTAGTTGAAATTCGAAAATGGAAATTGCTATCTCTTGAGTTCTAGGACATGAATTTGTCTTAAATGTTTGTCTAGGGTCTTGCTGTTTAGTTAAACATTAACCACCACCACAACAAAAAAAACCCAGGAAGATCCATTTCAACCGAGTGTTGAAAATGTTGTATGTCTAATCAAAAATTATGATGGGGAAAGAAAAATAATAATTACATTAAAGTGAATTTGGCTTGGTCTCTGATTTTTGTCATGAAGTCAGGAGAGTACAGTTCATGTTGTTTGTTTTGCTCTAGGGAATCTTTTCATTTAATTAGAGACAGGTAATTTTTCATGGTCTCTAAAATAGTGCTAAGAATCAAACTCCCTGCAGTAAAAATGATAATACTAACAAAATTTACTCCCTCCCAGAAAATCAGCTACAGTGAACAAAGTAGGCCAGTCATGTCTCTTTGTTGTATTTTCCAGCAACAGGTTATTCCCTCTATTTTCTATGAGTCCCTCAAATTGTGTTTTCTGACCCTAACAGGGGCTAAACTATAGTTCAGGAGTATTCACATGCTTCTTGGTATCTCTCTGATGCTTCCCATCACAGTTCTCGCCTTTGCATACATTCAAGAACCTAGTCGGTACCATCTAATTTTCTTCCTCTCGTGCCCCAGCTCTCATGTTCTTGCAGCCCCTGCAGCTTGGTGACGTCCACCTCATGCCTTTGTATCCAGGATTTACCACTTACTAGCTTTTGACCATGGCCACATTTCTTAACCTCTCTGACCCCCAATTCTATCTTCTGTAAAACAGAAAAAATAATACCTATCATGTGATAGTGAATTAACACATGACGTGTAGCACCACCTGCTAATCTAGTGTTGTTTAAACAGTAACATCGTACGAATCATCTGGGAATCCTTTTAAACTGCAGGTTCAAATTTAGTAGGTCTGAGGTGATGCCTGAGATGCCTCATTTCTGTAAACCGGGTGGGGCTGATGCTATGACATAGAGAACGCACTTGAAATAGCCAAGATTTCCGTCGTGCATTGTTTACTTTTACCATACGTTGAATGATTGCGTTTTCATTTGCAATCGTTGTATGTCTTGTCAGACATCGTGACAGTGTTTTTTCAGTTAGTTAGCAATAATATCTGGCACTTACACATTGCATAGCTTTCAACACCCCTCTTTGTTAAAATGCCAAGGGCACAGTACATTTTTTTTAAAGCTTACAGTGCTGAGTATCAAACAGTTAAGGGCCAGCAGTTAAGGTACACATGAGGATCCTGTCTGCTTTTGGAGGTTTTGAATTCGAGAGGATACTGAGGACTTGTGGCACATCAAGGTAGATCAGATCTTGGGCCATTTTCTTCCTGGTATATATGAATTACCTCCAGGCCAAGAAATTGCAGGTGTAAACTGAATATCCCATGTCAGATGAACCTTATAAATCTTCCTGAAGCTAAAAGAGCACTAGGCTGGGAGTCAGGACATATGAATTCTGGTTTGGGCTCCAACGAAGGGTAAGAGGGTGACCTTGGAAAGGTCAGAGTTAATTCAAACTTTTTCATGCATTCATGATACTTTACTAAGAGAACTTTTCAATGAAGCTCTCAGTCTTCTATGTAAGAAGAGATCTTGCCTATAATATTTCTAATTTTCTAATCTTCAGCATTGACTGAAATAGTTTTACTATTAAGTACTCTAAAAATTAGTTTATTATGCTTATATTTTTATTGTATTCATTTTGTTAATAAGATTGTAATAGTAAATTTTGGAACAATTTACTGACAAATCAAAGATTTTATATATTTCATCAAAATTTGAATACATTTTTATAAATACATAAATTAAAGAAAATGTAAAATTTTTTTAAACAATTATTTTCAGTTTACTTTTCCTTTAATATTTGCAAAATTGTGTGTATAAAAGACAAAACAAGAGATGTATGAATTCCTTGCTATTGTAAAATACTCTTCAGCTACTACTCATATGTGCAACTCTAGCAAACACCGTGTTAATGTGTGAACACCCCCAGAACCACAAATTAATACATGAAGCAAGAAAATGGAGCTTATCATTCCTGGGAGATGGCACTTGCTTCAGCAGGGGTTTATTGTATTTATGTTATCTAAGGGGAAGATTTGAAAAGTTAATTAATTTGTCTTTTACTTAAGTGCTTTCATTGCTCAAATCCTCTGGAAGATGCAAAGCAGTATCTGTCTCTGTCTTCAGCAGCAGAGTAGCCCACAATCCTTTGGGGCATTCTGACATAATCCCTTTTTGTTTTGAGGAGGAGATGCAAGAGATGCGGGAAAGCGTTTCTCTGGGGCTTGAAGAGTGACTTGTGAGAGTAGATGTTTGGGGTCACAGGTCCCACACTGTGTCAGTCTGAGCACCAGATCCTACTGGCAGAAGGCACCCCTGTGTTGCATAGATTTAATTCGGGGTATTTGTGATAGCTAGGGTCCTCTGAAACACCGCGTCTGTGGCAGTGTCCCCTCCTTCCTAGATCTCAGGGGGGGGGCACTGCTTGAGCACCCGCGTTGCAAGAGCAGGACTGGGTGTGCTGAGATATCAGAGCTATGCGTATGACCTCTGCCAGATTATGACAACTAAAGTATTATTTTCAGTACCAGATAAAATGAAAAAGTTATTACTGGGTAGGCATCTTTGTCAAATCTCTGCTGCTAATCTATACATTTGAATGGCATCCAGATTATTCAAAGACACGAACAAACAGCATCGCAGGCTAAAATTATGCCGTTCAGAAGCAAATAGAACTTCCACTGAGCTTCTGAGCATCTTGGAATTATTTCTTTCTCGGTTGTAGCCATTATTGTGATTTAGTAATCATCACTGTCTAACACTTAGGACATATGAGCAGTTGTATTTCTGAGCATTGTATTTTTATCTCATTGCTAGTGTGGAAAGTAGACAAGGAAGTGGTGTCAGTTTTGAGTTCAGTGTTGGTTCAAAGTCAGCAAAGAGGTGATGGCTGTTCCAAATGATTTTCTGGGATTTGCTACCAGTAGCATTGTTTTCCATCTCAGTTTTCAAGTTACTGAGGTACGGGAGAGGTACTGGACTTCGGGACAAATTCTCTTCCCAGCCGGTGTTGTCATAAGCTGTGCTATATATTTTATGTTTAAAGGTGATGTAATAATCAGTTAATATTGTAGAATGCAGCAGGGACCCTGACATACTGCATGGTAATAACAAAATTCTAGTTTTTCAAGAGGGTATTGACATTTATTTTGTACTTAACTCGACCTAAAATATATTCTTACTGTATTCACATTAATAAGATTTTCAGTAAGTGCTTTGAGATCAGTTAAATGAGTGCTTAGATATCAGTTCTCCAAAATTTTAAAGAAGTATTTATATTAACCCTGCATCATGTATTTTATAAATAAGCTGTATATGTAGATTGTATTCCTATGGTTGAGTGTTAGTAGTGCCATTAACTAGTAATAAAATTGATAACTAATTTGTTTCTATGATGAAGAAAATAGGTTGTCATTTCTGAGTGTTATTTATAAAGCAGCATATTTATCTAGAATATGCACGTTAGCTCCTGGTTGACCTGTCTTCTTTGCAAGTGTATCTTTTTGGGCTTTAGTCCTCTCTCTGTTTTGTACCCCACCTTGTTAAAGGAAAAAAAAATTCAAGGAGGAATGTCACTTAACATTTTGTGTTTTATTCTTTTTAGCAAGTCTTTTTATTAAATAAGAAACGATATCCCAACCTCAAGTGCATTCATACCTGAGAAAACAACTCTTAGAATGTGCTGAATTAAATGAATAAGGTCTGGTTATTTTTTTATATCTTAAATTGGGGACCAAAGCAACTCAAAAACCATTGCTCCTTCCGAAACCTCTTTTCCAGCTTTTGTCTGTTCTCCCTTGTTTTGAATGACTGTTTCATGATTAATACATTGCTTGGTGTAGACTAGAAAGGAAATACCATGAGCATTTTAAAATTCACCAAAAGATACTGAGACCCTTCCCTTTCCATTTCGGCATGGCCTGGGCTTTGAATTTACTCTAAAGTATATTTCAGGTATTTACCATAGTATTCCCAGTCTACTTTGCTGTTTGACTGATGTAACGTCTTCCAGGACACCTGCATCCAATAATGATGCTCCAAGATCACCGGGGATCTTGTTAAAAGAGCAGAGCTGAGATGGGCCTGAGATTCTGCATTTCTAACAAGCTCCTAGGTGATTCCACTGCTCCTGACTTGAGGAACATACCTGAAAAGGATGGATTATAGCTCTTTGTGGAGCACTTCTTAATGCAAGGGCCACAGGACTAGCTTGTGCTTAGTAATGGTTCTCAAACTTTAGCATGTTTGCTGAAAATATATGTGCCTGGGCTCCATTCTACAGTTCATTTGGGTGGGTCTTTGGAGCCCAAGAATCAGCATTATTCAAAACTCCTCAGATTTTGATGCAGATGGACTAAGAAAGACTGCACTTTGAAAAATAGGGCTTTAAAGATTGGAAGCGCTATGGAAATCCATAGTCCTGTCTGGACTGACAGCTTTTTAAAGCCAAAGATACGATGAAAAGCCCCTCTGAACGGTGATTGCTTCGAATGCCAATGTAGTATTTGGTTAATGAGAAGTAGTGGTATAATTTTGCATGTTTCTCTGCTCTATCCCATTGCCTCAGGCAGAGTTTTATTGTAATGTATCAGTGGAGAAGACCCTGGCTTCATTCACTCCCTAATTAACTATGAAGGGGTCTTAATTGTATAGTTGCTTGGAAGTAATAGGGAAGTAGGTATATTAATGATGGTGAATGGATGCCGGTATTGATTCTTCTCTTGGGTATTCTGACTGTATTTCTCTCTCTCTGGGATACATGTGTATCTCTAATGGTACCTATTGTATTTATCTGGTATCATAGGATTAGCCTGTCCCCTGTAAAATACAGAGTTGGATCTCAAGTTTCAAAAAAAATCATTCGGAATTCAGATGACTAGTGAGTTTGTTATTTTAGTTTAAGACAGCAGTTTAATTCTAACAGCATGCTATTCAAAGTATATATTTTTTAAAATGACATCTTTTCATAACTTCAAAATTTATTCATCTGCTCATCTCTCTTTCCGTTTTAAAGATGAGTGGTGTTTATATAATACCTAATCGATTCTATACAAGTTATGTAAAACAAAAGGGTTGTGCAGAGGTTGCAGTTGTTAGATAATTTCACCAGAAACAGTGAGTGCCATAGAGAATAATACTCTGTTCAACAAACTGTCTAATGTTAACCAAAATGATTTAAAAGCTTTATTTAAGATTAATCCACCGCATGCTTAAATTTATTATCTCGTTTATTTGCTGATTTGCATCTGATTGTGCAATTCAAAAATTTTAAGCAAACAGAAGTCTACCCCAAAATGAATTACAGGATGAATTGAATTAAAGCAAATTGTAATCAAGGTCAGCTGTGGACAGAAATGTGGGATTAGTGAGCTGTGATTACCTTCCTCCTTTTCTGCTCCTCTGCCCTCAAGAGCAGATTCCTTTGTACTACCTCTGGATGGTTTTGTCCTGCCACCACAATACCCCTCTGAGGTCTCCATTGCCCTTGAAAATTTCAAGGTCCAGAGCAGGGACATTTTCGAAAACCACCATGAACTAGTGTAGTAAGTGCTGTGTGAGAAGAAGGATGTCTGTCACCCCAAATACTTTATGATCACAGAGAGAGATTAATTCTGCCTGAGGCGAAAAGGGAGATGAAGGTAGACAACAGGTCTGGGGGCAGTTAACGTACAACACAACCCTCTCCGGGATGAGAGTATAAACTAATGGACCTTTTTCAGCTGCTTTTCGTCTTGAATTTTCGAGTTTATTAGCAACCTAAGAACTGTGCTTCACAATCCACAATATTCATACCTTTCAACACAAAGATTGTTCGCATTGGGAGGAAAAATGTCTACTAGTTTTTTAAAGCAGACCAAAAAAATTTTCACTGTGTGCTAGGAAGTCTTTTGTTGAAATTTGAGTAAGAATTTTGCTTTGATATTTTCCAGCACAATATCAAGTCCGTTGTTAACGAATTGAATAGGCATTACACTTTTGTAGATATTACTTTTTATATTACAGCTGTTTTGGATTAAGAGAACATGTGAGTGCAAAAGAAATATAAAACATATTTCAATTCTGTCACATGTTTAAGACCAGTGGATTTCTAACTCAGAAGAAAACCAGGACAGCTTTGAGTACTAACCCAGAAAGTCTGTTACAGACCCACTGTCTTCATCGTCACCACTTTTTCTGAGTGTCTGCAGGTATGGCTCAAGACAGAAATAATGAAGTTACTCTAGCAAAATGTAACTACAGGCATCTTTTATGAAAATGAAAATCATGTTTAGAATTTTGCTATGTTATTATATACACGTTAGGGAGGGACTTCATGTCATCCTACATTAACTCAGTGACAATTTGGTTCTCACTGATGCCTAGAGCTGTGCTGTCCAATACAGCAGTCACCAGTCACACGTGGCTATTTAAACTTAAATGAATTGAAGTTAGATCAAATTTAAAATGCTTTAAATGTTAAAAAGCATTTCAAGTGCTCGTTAATCACATATGGCCAGTGATGCCTGGATTGGAGAGCAAAGATACCGAGCAGTTCCATCATCCCAGAAAGCTCTGTTGGACAGCACAGGTCCAGGCTTGAGAGCATATGCCAGGCATGGAATTCTTAGAATGTGCACGCATATTGTATCATCAGTTAGGACTAGATTCTCTTACATAAAGCTGAATACTGTAAATAACAGTGGCTCACAGAATGTACGGATTTGTTTTCCTCCCATGGAAATAAAGTCTGGAGGTAGACAGTCAAAACAAATGAGGTTGCTTCAGGGTGTAAAAAACCTAAACTCATTCTTGTCTTGTTGCTACCCTGCTGCCACAATACTCTGTAGTTTCTACCTTGTGGTTCTTGATGGCTGCTTCAGCTCCAGCCATCAAGTATGCATTCCAGCCAGAGGAAACAGGGAAAAGAGAAAGAAGTTTCTCTCTTTTTAAAGAGGATTTCCCATTTAACTGTCATAGAACACTTTGACTTATATGTCGTTGGCTAGGACTTCTATTTTATATTTCACAATGCCAATATTAACTGTAAGTGAGGATGGGAAATGTCTTAGCTGAGTGGTAATGATTTTCTCTTGAGCGGGCTTGTTGTCAAGTTCCTCGTAAGAGCCAATGAGAGATGAAATGTAATATTTAGAAATTAATTTAATTGATTGATTTTTTTCAGGAGTAAAACTCTTCTGTAGTATATTCTCAAGCCTAGGAGAGCAATAGGAAACAAATAGCATTGCCTCACTTACAGGGGCAGAGAGATTATTTGGAAACCACAAATTTAGTTGAATAATCCCAATTGTTCCCATTTTCTGGGTGCTTAGTGCTCAATAGTTAGCTCTTCATTTTTTAAAGTAATAGTTTATCATATTATTATTGTGAAATATTATTATTGAGTTGAGGCTTCAATTGTGTGGGGTTTTGCTGAAATATATAACCAAAACCTTCCAAATTAAAATAATTTTGAGATTAATGAAATCACAGTCAGAAATGAAGCTTTTCATAAGAGTAGTACTCTTCGTTTTCTAAGTGTTCAGGGACTGGGTATGTTCTAACATTCTGCGTATATTTTGTGAACAGGTAGTATAATTGTGTAGTATTATAAGTGAAAGTAAGTGTAAAAGAAATTACTAGAAAATGAAAAATTGCTATTCATGTTTTTAGTGTTTTATTATTTTTATTCATTATACATTTCATTCTGTTGGAATCAAATTTTTATATTTGCCATTTTCTTTATTTTTATTGTGTCCCCTATTGCTCGTGTCTTCTGTAATTCATTTTTTAGATGTCTAGTTGTACCTTCAGGGACTTTAAACAAGAGCGTGACAAAAGATCATAGTTAAGAGGGCACATTGAACAGCCTTTCTGCTTTCGATCACCTGCTCTTGCATGGGTAAAACTTGACCACCACTGTTCTTGACATTTTTTTGATGCCAGTGTTGTTTCATATCTCATGGGAGATGTAGCAACAGAGACGAGAGTGGTTGTAACAGACCTGCATTTAAGTCAAAGGTAGTTCTTCCGTGCTACGCAGTTAGATGTTTAATTATATTGTTAGTGGTTATTTAAACAGAGGCATCCAAAAGACTACATTATCAGAAGGGAGAAAAGAGATGGGCATAGAAGAACTGGATATTACCTACATTGTAAGAATAACACCTTAAGAAATCTTGTTTCAGTCTCTGTTTCAAAGAGAGACAGTTACAGTGAGGTAACCTTTGAGGGCTGTGACTCCTGTCTAACAACTGGTCTGTAAATCATTAGGTTGTTTCAGTGCTCTCCAAACACGTGTTTTTATTGTCGTACATTTATGAGAGACTCTGGAAAGCCATCTTAAGAATTCAAACAGTGGATATATTTTTCTTCTCCTAAAAAATGAAAACTTTAGAACAGAGTTTCTTAATTGATAGTGTTAACAAACATTATTATAAAGATCTTTACCCTTAAGTATTAGCTTGAGGGTTACAACCTGTGTCTTCGATCTGATTTTTTACTCTTGTTCTTTTTTATCATTGATTCTTCCCCTTGGCATACCATGTACCACCAAACCTTTCATCTTACTGTCTTCTCAAACTTCTCTTTAAAAAATATTTTGCTGTTTTTTTCAACTACAGATGTATCAAAAGAATCATTTATGCTTGCTGCCAGCCCACCCTGTAAGAGCTGCCGTCTGGCTCCTGCCACCAGCACTTGACTGAGTGTTTATTTGAAGATCACCCATGATGCACTAATTTAAGCCCCAGTGACCTCTTCTGTCATTGTGCCCCTTCATCGCTGCCACAGCTGAATTTCTGTCCACTTTCTCCTTGAAATGCTAAATTCCCACGGCTTGCCATTGAGTGCTCTTCCCTCCACCCCACCGGGACTTGTTAAATATGTCTTCCTTTTTATCTGCCTTCCATTTAGTCACACAAAAGCCCTCCCCCCATCTCTGCCTGTTACTAATCCTACCTGTGCTTTAGCGCCTACTTCCTGGGCCATCTTTCCTTTGAGCTGAAAAGGTTCTTTCTCACTTCATCTAATTCTTACATGAAGTACATTGGGGATGCGTTTTTTCATAGACAGGAGATGTCGTGCACATTTCTTATCTATCTTAGCAGATGGGAATCACAGGAGGGGAGAGGTTACCATTGCGGCTTCCTCAGTGCTGTGTACAGTCAGTAACCTTAATATTTAATGTGCTGTGGAAGGCAGAATCGCGACTCCCCACAGGTTCTGTGTCTGGATCCCCAGAACCTCTGAATATGTTAAATCACACAGCAAAGGGGAATTAAGGCAGTCGATGTAATTAAGGTTGCTGATTAGTTAACCTCCAAGGCAGATTATCCTGGATTATCCAGGTGGGCCTAATGTAATCCCAAGGGTCCTTAAGAATGGAAGAGGGAGACAGAAGAGAGAGTCAGAGTGATGCAATGTGAGGACTTTACAGATGAAGGAAAGGACCCACAAGTGAGGAATGTGGGCAGCCCTGAAAAGCTGAAAAAGATCACGAAAATAGATTCTCTTCTTGGAGCCTCCAGCAGGAACTCAGCTCTGCTCATTTTACCGGTGAGACCCATGTCAGATTTCTGACCTACTGAGCTGTAAGATGTATGTATTCTGAAAATTCAGAGGCAATGAGATAAGGAAAACAGAAAAACAAACCAATTATTCCGAGACTTAATTCCTTCACAGGGAATTTATTCAGGGTTAATTTTGTTTTTTCTGGTTGTTTTTCAAAGGAATCCTGTGGAATGTAGTCATCATCCTAACAAGAAAGAGTCCTTCATAGAATGTATTGATGTCCTTTTATCTGGGCTTTATAATTTGAAAAAGATACCTCCCTTGTTGAACAACGGGCACTGTCAAACGACAAAACTGAAAACAATTTAGTAACGAGTTTGATGTCCCTTATTCAAGAGAAGACATTCCATGGGTTGGGGGAGTATAGTTCCTTAGAGGTGGTAGAGCTCTGTTCCAAAGGGAATTTTGCGCAAGAGGTTTTTTGTTTTCCCCACGCCACCATCTGGGAGCTGGTTTGACAGAGTGTTAAAAGAGGCAACATGGAAACGGGCACGATTGGCTAGGAGGTCAGGGTTTCCCTTCTTAGGCTGGCAGATCCCTTTTTAGGGGAAGGTTATGGGAGCTGAAGCTGAGGTGGAGGATTGTGAGGTTTCCTGACAATGAGATGTTTCCCTAAGAGCAGGCTGACTTAGGTTTAGATTTGTGACCTGGGCCAAGCCACGGTGACAGCCTCCATTTTGTGGGTCCTGATATGCGAGTAACTTTATCAGAGTTCAATAAATGTTAATTGAATGAATGAACAAATAGAGTTAAGTGAAAGGAGAATATTTTCATTCATTCCCGAAGCAATGAATTACTTTTAGTTTCTCAAAGGCAATATATTCTTCTCCCTACCCACCCTACCCTGTGCCTCTTCTCTTATAAAAGATAAAGCTTCTTTTACTGGGAGCCTTCTTCCTTCTTCCCTTTGCATACCTCCTAGTGGTCCTTAAAGGCTCGGTTTAAATGTTAAATCTTTGGGGGAGAAAGTGTTTCTTGAATTTCCTCACCACTCACTACCCCTCCACCCCTCTTCCATACTGGTCAGGTGTACCTACTTTGCGTTCCCATAGCATCTTGTACCTCCTATCTTAGCGTTAATGCACTGCGGTATCATTACCCATTTAACTGTCTTTCTCACTAGAATGTAAGCTCCATGAGGTCAACACTGTCTTTTTTTGTTCACCATTGCACCCCCAGAGCTTGGCATAGTGTGTATTCAATAAATATTTGTAGAATGACATACTTGAAATATAGTAACAATCTCAAATGTGCAAAACAATAATACGTTCGATCTAAGTACTTATAAAGTATTGTTTTCAGGCTCTTTGTTTGCTTATCTGTTGAAATTCATAGCCCTACCCAGTGTTAAACTTCATAATAGTTTTATAGGCAGAAGGTAATCTCCGATAGTAAACTCTACTTTTATTTTTAAATAGACTATTGAAGTTTATCCAAACTTCCAACTTGACATTTCATCTCAAGACTTAATCTGTTTCACTTTTATTTTGGAATTGAAATAGTTCTAGAAAGTTGCCATATTAAACATAGATATTATTTTTCAAGAAATAGTTTTACTTTTCTATGACTTTTCTTCATTGGAGTCTAGTATTTTTGAGAGCATATATTTAGAACATTGACTGTGTATAATTTTTTTTTAGCGAGAAAATGGCATTGATCTGTGTTTTGCCTTTTGAAAATAATACTCTGTTGGAGGCTTGGAAGGGTTTATGTAGAATTAAGTGGGCTTATGTCTGCTGATGGGCTCCTGCAGATAAAGCCACAACCACCTTCAGCCAGGCCGCTTTTGTGTTGATGTACTGCTTCTTCCTTGGGCCAATAGGTGCTGTTTCTTGTAAGATAAGAACGTGGTAGGGAAGGAAATTGGTCCTGTTTTGCTGCTATTTAAAGCACTGCAGAACTGGTTGATAGAGGCTGACATTCTGTTCCTCTCATCCCAGCTGAATTATTGTTGTTCTTTTTCTTGGGGAAAAAAGTTTCTCTGAGATAATTTCTACAAAATAATTGTAATGTACAAGAGGTTTTATGGTTTTCCCCGTAAAATGAAATGATTCCCTGGAGATGTGAGCCTATTTATATTTGGTTTCAAAATCTTAACCACTAGATTGTTTTGCCTGCAGTTTGGATGATTAAAGTTAATAAAGCTAATTATTTCCTTTGTTGTCATCGTTAATGTGAAATTTTAAGTTGGCCAGTAGAAAGAATTCCTAGCAGCTGAATCTTTGATGCTTGAGAATGTCATTTTAAACTCCTCTCTCTCTCTCTCTCTCTCTCTCTCTCTCTCTCTCTCTCTCTCTCTCTCTCTCTCTCTCTCCTCCCTCCCTCCCTCCCTCCCTCCCTCCCTCCCTCCCTCCTTCCCTCTCCCCTCCTTATACGTGTTTGCTCTCACTCTCCCTCAGTGTGGCTTTTGTTTACTCTGGGACCTAGTTACTGAAAACCTCACTCTTTCTGTCGGCAGGAAAAGGGGAGAGGGTTTGGGTTTATACACAGACAAATCAAGGGGGAGACTGTGTGAGTCCTACGTGATACTTAGGGATGCCCGTACCATATGCTGTGAGGAGGAAAGTGGCACACGGAAGTTAGGAACGGCCCTGTGGAATTGGAGAGCGGAGTTCATACTCTTAGGGAGGGAGGTGTAGCGAATCCTTCCATTTTTGCTTCTGGCCCTTCCTTGGTAACTCCACTGTGTTTGGTGTAAATTCTTTGTCTTCCCATGGTCCCTTGTCCCATTGGTTTTTTCGGTCTTTCAGTGTTGTGAGAGTTTTATTTTCCTCCTTTTATCACCTGAAGTCTTTCTGCTGTCCTGATTTCTGGTTCTCTGAGCCTGTCCCTTATGCTCCTCGCCCCTCCCACTCTTTGCCCTTTTGTCATTGGCAGCTTCTTGCAGATTCCCTTGCCTCCCCTCTCTCTCTCTCTCTCTCTCTCTCTCTCTCTCTCTCTCTCTCTCTGTCTCTCTCTGTCTCCCTCCCTACCTCCCTCCTTCTCTCTCTCTCCCTCTCTCTCTGTCTCTGTCTCTGTCTCTCTCTCTCTGTTTCTCTCTCTCTCCAACAAAGACTGCTTAGAAAGAGCACCAGCCTTGTCATTTGAACAAAAGATTCCAAGAGCCCTGTGTAGGTTGGCTATTGATTTGTTAAACTGAAGAAACTGATTGGCCACTTCATCTGTGCTCGAGCATCTCTATTAATGTCCAGGAGTTACACGGTCCAGTGTCAGTAGCTCTGACAGTGACCGCCTCCACATTAATTTTATGTACTGATGTCTATCTCAGAGGTCTTCACTACATGGTGATTATTGCAGTGTCTCCCAGGAGGGCAAATAAAATCCCCGAAAACACATCACCTCACTGGCTTGATTTATTCCAAGATCCTATTAGTTTCATGGATATTACTTTCATCACATTTAGAAAAACATTTTTATATTGTTATTCCATATTTTTAAAGTTCTAAATGATGCTTGGAAAAGATGTCACAATTTAGCCCTTCCATTTTTTTGAGATTTGAACTAATTTGTATTTCTTATGTAGTATTGAAATATGGTAATAGTAAGAGTATAATAGTAAGAGTATAAGAGTCAGCTAAGCAAGACTGAGGTTATACGTAAATTTATATGTAAATCTATTATAGAAGTATGCATATGCTTCCATAAATATTAATTATATGTGATTATGCATATAATATTCACGTAGGTATGTTAATTGATAAAGAGAGCTTGTTGAAATCAAATATGTTTTATAATCTTCGTTTTAATGATTTCCCATTCAGTAATAATGTAGACTCCAGTAAATCTTATCAGTAAGTAAGATTTATTGAACCTTTTGAATATGGGGAATAAGCATATTTTAACTGAAACAGAAATTTCATTGTGACTAGCATTATTTTCTCCTCTTAAAAGCGCAGAATTGACTCTTTGATATCTATTATCTCCCATGAGACCATGAAATAAATTTGAGATAGTAATGTCCAGTGATTTTTATGTATTATCAACTCAAGAAGGCTCTCTTTCCTGAGGAACAATCTGTTAGCTAATATTAGTCAGTGCTGTGCTACAGAATGTATTGCAATGAAGAGTTTTTCCTCTATATTCTAAATTCCTTTTAGTTAATATTAGAAATTAACTCTTATCAATGGAATAGGTTTTCTATTCACATTAATAAGTTATACCATATAGTTAGTAAATTGAAGGACTCTTCTCTGGGGAGACTGACCGTCCCAAAAGAAAAGACTCCCAAAGGGCTGGCCAGGTCACAGCTCCATCTACATAACATGCATATACTGCATACACTGCCAAGATCTGTAATATACAGTGGGATTTGTTGAAGGGCATGCATGTAAATACAGGACAAAACAGCTAAAAGATTTTAAAAGGATTCATCAGGGGAATAAAAATGAGAAATGGGGAGAGATGGGACAGAATATTGCTGCTTTTCACTGAAGCTTAATAGTATTATTTTTAAACTGTGTACTTTTATTGCTTTGATAAAACTTGTTAAAGAAACAATTTTTTAAAAAATTTATGGATTATATTTGTTGATGAGGTGTGCCATGTTATACTGGTGCTTCCATTGTATCACTGAAGACATGCAGGATTCAGCAAGTATTTAAACAAAGGTATCAGAGATGCCACAGAAAATGTATAGATATTAAAAAGTAAGAATTTCTTCCAACAACCCATTCCATCAATTTTTATTATTTGCTTTTACGGGACAACTATGATAGGTGATTGATACAGATAACCTCCATGTCTTACTTTAGAAAAAAAAAAAGGAACGAAGAAGAGGGAGGAGGAGGAGGAAAGAAAGAAAGAAAAACACAACTGATTTATTGTTTTGGCACCATTGTGGAGGTGATAATAGTAAAAAGACCAGAGTAGAAAATAATAAATGGGTTGCAATGGCCTTGGTAATCCATAGGCTAGTGAACTGGTTCAAAGTGAGTCCGATGAGTATCCCTGAGAGTCAATAAACCTTATAACCTGGTGGTGGATAGTAAAATATCACTGAACTTTAATGCACCATTAAGTATCTTTAATGTGCTATATTTTATATTCGCCAGGTAGAGCCATCTCTCACATAGTTACACATTTTTTAAAGGCAGAAACCACACTTGGTTCAGTATTTGCATTCTCTACAGCAGGGGTGTCCAAACCTTTTTCAACAGTTTTCACCAAGGGCCATGTGCGGTAAAATACACAAACAGCCGGGCCACTCACTCGAGGTGAAGTACGTATTGCCTCACCTGGTTTGTTTAAGTAAACTAAATATATTTTCGGAATTTGCTGCAGGCCAATAAAAAATGGATTGCGGGCAGCAGTTGGCCCGCGGGCCGCTGTTTGGACACCCCTGCCTACATAGTAGTCACGTCAGAAAGGCATGCTTTATCATGAAGGGATTTTCACTGCCAATGACATACCTGTTTCCCCGAAAATAAGACCTAGCTGGACAATCAGCTCTAATGAGTCTTTTGGAGCAGAAATTAATATAAGACCTGGTCTTATTTTACTTATTTATAGTGAAATAAGACCGGTCTTGTCTAACATATTATAATATAAGATGGGGGTCTTATATTAATTTTTGCTTCAAAAGACTCATTAGAACTGATTGTCCAGCTAGGTCTTATTTTCAGGAAAACATGGTAGCACGTTGAAGCTGGGTTGCAAAAGCATCTTAAATTTGGAAGTACATAAGCAATTGTATATTATGAAATCTTGAATGAATAAAAGCGTTTCTTTTTTAATTAAAAAATTTCAATCACAGTTGACATACAATATTATATTAATATCAGGTATACAACATAGTGATTAGACATTTATGTACCTTACGAAGTGATCACCACAATAAGTCTATTAACCATCTGACACCATACATAGTTGATGCAATATTATTGACTATATTCTCTATGCTGTGCTTCACATTCCCCGGAATACAAGCATTTCTTTTTCCTGATTTTACATATGCAGGGTTTGTGTTAATGGTAATAAAGACTCTGCCAATTTCCACTTTGTTGCAGGGGAAGCCCGTATCTTCCCTACACAATTCCAGTAGCATGTTGCTCTAAAACAAAGCCCAAGATTCCTTATTTATTTATTTTCTAAATTCCAACATCCTGGCAGAAAGCGTATTTTGAAGGTGGTTTTCTACAGTGGGCTTTCAGTATTCCTTGACATGTATTTAGTAAATCTGCTATGTGCTTTTTCTCTGAACCAATACAATTATGCAACTTACATGCTATTGAATCTCGGTGTTATTTTCTTCCTTCTTAATATCGTTACTCATCATTTCTGCAATGTTCTCTTTGGAAGAATCTTGATTGCTTTTTAGCTAAATGGTACCTTGGCCAGAGGAAAAGCAGTTAAGATCTGATGACATGTGATGAATTGGCGTGTCATTTGCAATTGTGTATTCTACCCAGATCTCTATTTGGGGGAGCTGTCTCCTCCTGGGAGTACCAGAGAAATTGTTACAGCACCATTCCTCAGAAAAGCTATTCATGGGAATGTAGCTGTCAGACACATATAGACCAAGGGTATCTCATGGAAATGATTGTCCTTTCTGAATGAATGTCACATATTTTTATTGGAAAACTTACTTCCTTCTCATCCTGGAAATAGTGATATTATACAAACAATGCCTGTTTTATTACTTCTATATAACATTCAAGTCCTGTTTAGTTGTATTCATTTTGGTAGGAAGCACATTTGCGTTTAATTAAATTGGGATGATATAGTGTTATACCATCTTTTAAAAACTACTGGTGCATTTTAAATGTTGAGTGCACTATATAAATAGGGATGAGCAAAATCTATTCAGGACAAGGTAATTAGAGCATCTTTGACTAGATCTCTGAGTAAAAATAGCTAGTCTCAGATAGTGGTGGAGAAAGGTAATTAAGGTTTGAAGAATAATGATGAAAATCTTTTGCTCAGATACTCTTTCTTTATTTTAGGTTTAATGCCTTACATTCAAAATAGTGAATCCTAGCCTAGAATTCTTTGTGCTATCAAAACTAGCCTAGAGAATACTACTGAGTAAGATAAATTGTTATACCCTATTTTATATCCCCACTGAAGAAGGGAAATTCACGTGACCTAGTAACATAACAGCTTATAAATTAAAACCATTTGTCTTGCCTTGCCTTTTTGCCTTATTTCAACTTGTGTGTGTGTGTGTGTGTGTGTATGTGTGTGTCTCAAATATGAAGTCGGACAATTAAGTTCATGAGCTTGTTGCAACGAGGTTGCTCACCTTTTTCGATATCAGAGGGATTATTCATTATGAATTTGTACCAACTGGACAAACAGTTAACCAAGTTTACTGTTTGGAAGTGCTGAAAAGGCTGCATGAAAAAGTTAGACGACCTGAACTTTTCTCCAACAATTCATGGCTCTTGCATCACGACAACGCACCAGCTCACACGGCACTGTCTGTGAGGGAGTTTTTAGCCAGTAAACAAGTAACTGTATTGGAATGCCCTCCCTACTCACCTGATCTGGCCCCCAATGACTTCGTTCTTTACCTGGAAATAAAGGAGATATTGAAAGGAAGACATTTTGATGACATTCAGGGCATCAAGGGTAATACGATGACAGGTCTGATGGCCACTCCAGAAAAAGAGTTCCAAAATTTCTTTGAAGGGTGGGCTAGGCTCTGGCGTCAGTGCATAGCTTCCCAAGGGGAAGATGACCATAGTGATATTCAGCAATGAGGTATGGAGCGCTTTTTCTAGGGTGAGTTCGCGAATGTAGTCGTCCGGAACCTCATATATTCACAGCACTAGTGTGCTCATGAGAAGACAGGACTTACCATTTGGGATTCAAAATTTCTGGCCTAAATGTGAAACTCTAAAATAGGAACATAAGGAGAATAAATGCAAACAGAAGAAGTCAATGCTTAAGACAGTACTAGAATTTACATGTTATGCTGTAACACGTCTCGTTTCTGGAAGCGAAGGGGCCAGCTGAAATTCATCATCTTGCATTTATATAAAAAGCCATGTTTTGAGAGCATAGTGACCATACTTGAAGTCTTCAGTCTGTGTCTAATCCTCTTTAAATTTTCACGTGGGTACAGGATAAGAATTCAAAATGGGGTAGCTAGGTAAATTAGTATTTTAGTTATCTGGGTTTACCTGGCTCACCTGGTAAATTGGGGGGGGGGGCGCCTCTGTGACAGTCATGCTAAATGTGTATTCTTTTCTGGAGCCCAAAATGCTGAAGACATTGCTTTTGGCTAGCTTCTTCTACTCAGAGTAGAGAATGAAAATGTAGACATATACATAGATGAAATCCATGTTAGTCAGGATGGTTTTCAATGCAGAGATGTATAGTCCAGGTTTCTAGCTCCTGATAACGTTCTTTATCTCTAGAGCCAGAATGTGGTGGAGTTAGGCCTCTCTGGTCGCCATGTTTCCTTGAGAATGAGTTCTGATCCGGCACTTTCATGCTACAAGGTTACGTACGAGTGTATGCATTCCATAAGACCTCATGATAATTGTTAATGTTATAACAAAACTATGCTTTTATTCCAATTTTAATCATTCGTTTGAGGCCTAAATAGTTTGTACCCATTAAGTACTTTTAAAACCATGATTCTGTTGTATCCTTCAATATTTTTTCAACATATTTTTAAGTTTTATTTATTTTATTTAGTTTGAAATGCGATGTCTGACAGTCAATGGATTATTTGCTAACTAAAGAAATAAACTGTGAGCCTTGTAGCTGTTGTAGATTGCCACTTTTCTAGGAAATCGTCATATTGTAAGCTCAGACATATTACTGACATGTTTTGACTAATGAAAAAATATTTTAAAAACTTAGTTTGTTCACCACTTGTCTATTTTGATGTGGGATGTTTCCTAATGGTGTACTGAAATTATCTCAAATTATTTTATTTAGATGAAATTATTTATTTAAAATGAAAGTATAGTACAAATAACAGACGTATAACAAGACTATCTTAAGCACTCCTCATATGAAAAATTGTAAAACTAAACTAACAAATTAATTGTACACGTTTATATGAGTTTGTGGTTATTTGGGGATGATATATAGTGTGATGAAAGTGAAAGGAAGAGAAAATCTTAAAAATTAAAAGAAGATATAAATGAATGCTGCTATTCATTTAAAGATGAAGGTTCAGTTAGCAGAGCAGGAGCCTTTAGGCAAAATCAAAAATGAATAAATCAGGAATAGCCATATAAGCATATGGGATTTAGGTATAATGCTAACTGTTATTAGAATTAAAAAAGTTGCTCCTGGGAAGAGAAATCGTGTGAAAAGAGGAATAACGGGTCATTTTGTGCTACTTGATTTTGAAATCATGTAGCGTGTGCTATATTTTAAGCCAAAAAAGGGAGGAGATTATCTTCGGTGGGATTCATTCGCAACCTTTAAAAGCTTAGAGTTTTAGGTTGGGGTAGAAGCCAGACCATAAGGGAACAAAAAGCGGGAAGGGAGTGGAGCAGCTTGCTTACGTAGCCCACTGCTTTAAGGAGCTTTATCTTGAAAGAGTTATGTCGACATCAGAAACCATGAGATAGACAGGGGAATTTCCTGTAAGTTATAATTCATATGGTTTGCTGAATTTTATTATGCATTTAGTATATTCATTTGTTTAAACATTACACTTCCAGTTAGCACTTGCTAAGTAGATGAGTAAGTGGACAAATTCTGTGTATAAGAAGATAAGAGTAGAACCTACAACCCCAGGAGCTTAAAAGATTCAATGAGGAGCGTTTTTCCTTAGAGAACTTTTGCTTTCCCTCTTCCTTTTGTATTAGCTAATCTTAGTTTCTTGATCAAGATGGTGATTTTTCATTTTTGTTTTCACAAGATACACTACTCTTTTTAATCACAATTTTTTTTTCCTGACAGGTTTTTGATTGGATCTAAATTTGCAACCCAGGGCCTGAGAATGTAATTTATGTGTCTGTCACAGCAGTTCTCAAACACTTTAGTCTCAGGACTGCGTTATATGCTTCAAAATTATTGAGCACCCCTGAAAGCTCTTGTTTATGTGGGTTTTATCAATTGATATTTACCTTACTAGAAATAAAAATCTGAGACATTTTACAAATGTTTTATTAATTTATTTAAAATATCAATAAGCCCATTGTATGTTACCATAGCATTTTTAATGAAAAATAACTATTTTCCAATATAAAAATAATTTAGTGAGAAGAGTGATGGTGTTCTACGTTTTGATTCACTTTGTTGCCTTGTCATGTTATGTGGCCTCTGGAAAACTCCGGTGTATACTCAAGAGAGAGTGAAAAAGGCAAATAACATTTTTGTATTAGCAAGAACACAGTGTTGACCTTGCGGACCCTCTGAAAGGGCCTTGAGGCTCACAGGTGACCGTTTGAGGTTATTTGCCTGTTGCCATCTTCAATCTGTCTAGTTAGCAGGTGTGTGTGTACACCGATTTCCGGTATTCTCCACGGCTAGAAAGTCCTGACCGCTGTGCTGTCTTCCAGTTATTTACACCAGTAGGATTTCCCCCCCCCAATCTGCTGTTCTTTCTTCTTTCTATTTGCAAAGGGAAGATTTATTTGTTTCGTTTGCAAATTGGCCAGTTTCTACGTATGCCCATCATACACACATATGTTGTTAGTTACTTTCTATGTGTTTGATGTTATTGAAACCATACTTACCATATTTTTTACTGAATCAAAAGTTCCTTAAGAAAAATGACTATCTTTTTTAGCTCTGCAGTAACCTACCATGCCTAGATGTTTTGCATTAAAGTGCTCTGTGCATAGTGAGCGTTTAATACATATTGACTGACACATACTCAGGTAAGGTTTACTGTAAAGATAGTCTTATTGCTCACAGTAGTATTAAAGGCATAACTCTGAACATTATTTTTATTAAAAAATAATGTAGCTAGCACTGCATCTTGAGTTTGGTTATTAATATGATGTTTGTCATTTAGATCCATTAGAGTCATTTCTTAGGCACCTGCTAAATCTTTGTTAATCAAAATAGGAATAATAGCTCTTAGAAGACTGTTTCCAAATATTCAAATGCAAAAAAAAATGAGCTCTATGGATAATTATGAAAGTCAAGAGACTAAACTGAATCATTAAAATTTCCACATTAATAGGAAAAACATTCTAAAGAAGTGCTTACTATATCAATGTAAAGCCAAATTTAGATCAGTTTTCATGATTAAAGCATAAGAGAGAATGATAATGGATAATATTTACTGAGTGTATTCTATATGCCAAGTACTATGCTACATGCTGTTACGTATTGCCTTACATCATTTAATTCTCAAAACAACCTAGGAAGTAGGTATTATAAGTACCCTCATTTTATAGATCAGGAAACTGAGGTAACAAAGTTGAATAGCCCCAGTAATTGGTAGAGCTGAGATTTGAACCCAGGAATTTGAACAGTGATTTTTTAAGAAAAAAATTATAGATGCTATAAAATTGATATTACTAATATAGTTCTGTATTCAAGTGCTAGCTCACAATTCTTTTAAGATGTGGAGCTTATGAATTATTTCCAAAAGAAACCTATTGGAAGGTCCCTACAATTTCATGAAGGGGAAGGGTTCAGATTCAGATCTGGATAATACTCCACTAAGGTATAACATTATTATCATTAGTGGAATATTATGGATGAAATTTAAAGTTGACAATTGATATTAAAATAGGTTTTATTACAACATTGAGTTAAACCTCATGGAAATATTGCATGTCAAGTATGTTTTTTTAGGGGGAAATGTAGAAGCAAGATTTGGTTAAATAGTTTTGAGGACACATGCAAAATAATTTGAGAGAAATATATCTTTTGCAATTTTTTGTATCCTTGAAAATTCTTGTATGATCCTCCAGGTTTATTTGAAAGAGAGCCAGAAATTCTCTCTTGGCAAGTGACTAGACAGGTGATAAAACACTATAGATCTATAGTAAACAAATAATATCCCCCCAATTCTAAGGGGCTATTGATAAAACTTCTATGAAGGCACATTTTTAAAAAAGTCTGTTTCCATAGAAATAGACGTTGTAGACATACATCGTAGAAGTCAGTCTGTGCTGTACCAGTTAAACATCCTCCTTCCTTATTAGAAAATAAAAAATTGCTAGGCGACTATAAATGCTATTTGGTTATAGTAGACTTTTTCAGATAGTACCCCGCTCATCTCAGTAAATTTATTTCCCTCATGAAGCAGAGTTCAACTCCCCCCAAATATTTCACAGTCTTTGATGAATTACATTGCAAATCCCTAGATCCCGTTGTTTTATACCATTACAAAGATGATGTTGTTTTCAAAGTTATTTTGCATTGGCATGATGCTTTATATTTAATGTTTGTTAGCATTTATCTGTTAAGAATATTACTGATTTTGGTAATGGTAAAGCTGGGTAAAAGTTTTAGGTCAACATTTTTAGGGTGTCAGATGGCTAAATCAATTTGTTTTTATCTTGATAGACTTTGGATCAGATATATCATTAGGCCAGTGATTTTTCAATAAAAACTGATTGTACAATAAAACCAGCTGGGGAGCTTAAAAACAAATAGAACACACAAAACCAGAAACAAACAACAAAAAACAATGCCAAGACCCAATCACCTGAGATTCTAATTTAACTGTGGGATGAGGCGCAGTCAGGAGTCAGGCAGGAGTATTTTTAAGTAACTTTCTTGGTGTTTCTGACATGTGGCCAGGGCTGGGGGCCATGGCATTGGATGGTCTGCTGTGTTCTCATCTCGTCTTGGGTATCAAATATACGTTTAGCACTGTGTGTTCCATAACTCTAGGGTACACTTTCCTAATGTGATCTATATGGACGGCACATCCTCCAGGATTGAATGGTTCCTACTGAAGTGGGCTGTGGGCTATCTAAATAAGCTAATGGCTTCAGTAATTACTGATAAGAAATGACAGGGTTACTAATATGGCAGTTCCCTGTATGCATTCCTCTTCAATTCCAAGGTACAAATGACTACCTTCATAGTCACTCTCTACCTAAAATAGGACAGATGTCTGTTACGGCAAGACTGAGAAACAATCTCTATCTTACAGTAGCTGAGTACTTAAAATATCCCAAGAGAAATAATGGGAGCTGTGTGTGAAATGAAAATTTGCATGGGGTTTCAGAACTGAGAGCGTGGGGAAAGGTCAGGTACAGCAAAAGGCTTTTCATTATTGATGAGCTTATCTCTTTAAAACAGAACAGGAAAATACCCATGATTATAGAAAGAAATGCCTCATTAAGTATCATTAGCATAAAAAAATATGTGGTACAACTATGGAGCCTCTTGCTAACCTGACAAACATATGTTGCTAACTGTGCTTGGGTTCTTTATGTTTTAATTAATCATCAGTGATGTAAAATCACTGGGCTCTACCAACAGTTTGATTTCAAACCCATTTATAGGGCTGAGACGAGATGTGGCTTTAGGCTCTCTGCAACACCATTGTACACGCTTTATTGTGGCGAATATCAAAACAGCAGTTAATTATAGTAGTACCATTTCTGTTCCTCACCTCATTATCTCTGTCTTGCACTATTATTTTCTGTTGCTGCTGGCACTACAGCATCAGTCCTGGCCCCAGTGAAGTGTGAACACAATGCCTGCACTGCATTCAGCACAAGAATAGAAAGGCAGATGGCAGATTTTACTATTTATAGTTGGAGCCAATTTGCCTGAGGTGAGCCCTGCTGAAATGGGTCTTATCAAGAATGTTTTCATTTATTAAAGGGATACGGAAATGAAAGCCAAATAAGAAGCCACAGTCCCCAGGACTCTGAGAGCAAAACTCTTGCCAAAGATTAGAAAGCAATTCCAAGTATTGATTAGACATTTATGAACTGGAAAAGTATATATTTTTCTCCCTATTCTCCAAATAAAGACTTCAGGTCAGCAGCGTTCTTTATAAGAGAACTTGAGGAATGTATTATTCAGGGGAGTTGTGCTGCCATAGCAACTGATGCAGAGTGAATTTTAATTATTAAGAATAAATAGAATTATGCTAAGAACTAATCATTAAACACCATCAAATATAATATTTAAACTATGACTAGTGTTTGCTTCCTCACTAATCATCTCTTGACTGCCGTAGAAAAAACACAAACTAACTGTTTCACATTTGATTCTTTTGTTTTTTAAAAAAATTAATTGTCCAAAATCCTGATAAAAATTTTACATTATAAAATTAGCATGTTGAAAGAAATTTTGTATTCAAAATTAAAAGAGCAGTGAATTTCCTAGGTTTTCTTATCCTTCAGGCATCTGACTTAAAAAATGTTTTATTATGAAGAACACAATCAGTTGATAACTGAAAAAACCTATTAAAGAATTTAGGTGATCCGGATAATCTGAAATATAGCAGTGAGCCAATGGTAGTGGATAATAAAATTGATATTCTACAGAAAATAAAGAATTTAGATTTCAGCGTGAAGAAATTCATTTGATTCAAACATGGTTATAAAAGAAAAATATTTTGATTGGATGTATTGGAATTTAGCAGATTATGTATTCATATTCTGAATTATGACAGAGAATCTGTCCATTTTCACTTCATGTGAGTTTATTTAGATGTAATAACCAGTTGATTTAAAATTTTTACTTTTCTATGGCTTATACTTTGATAAACAGAAATAGCTCCGCCTGCTTTCTTTTGGTTTTCATATGCATGGAATATTTTTCCATCCCTTCCCTTTGAGCCTATGTGTGTCCTTAAAGCTGAAGTGAGTCTTTTGTAGACAGTATATAGTTGGGTGTTGGATTTTTTTTTTAAGCATTCAGCCACTCCATGCCCTTTTGATTGGAGATTTTAGTCCATTTAAGGACTTACTAATACCATCTGATTATTTGTTTGTTTGTTTTTGTAGTTCCCCTTTTTCTTTCTACCTCTTTTGTTGCCTTCCTTTGTCAATTGATGCTTTTCCATATTGGTTTGCTTTGATTCCCTTCTCTTTGTCTTTCGTGTACCTACTGTAGGTTTTTGCTTTGTGGTTACCATGAGGCTTTCATAAAACATCTTATAGATATAACAGCCTACTTTAAGCTGACTACAACTTAGCTTCCATCCTGTACAAAAATCCTACCCTTTGATACCCCCAACCCCACTACATTTTGACATCACAATATATGTCTTTTTAGACTATGTATCTATTCACAGATGATTGTAGCTGTAGTTTCTATTATTTTTGTCCATTAACCTTTATACTAAAGTTAAGTTGTTAACACACCATTGTGTTACAGTACTAGAGTATTCTAATTTGGGCTATGTACTTACCTTAACCATTGTGTTTTATATTTTCATATGTGTTGATGTTACTGATTAAAATCCTTCTATTTCAGCTTGAAGAACTATCAGCATTTCTTGTAAGGCAGTTCTAGCAGTGATGAACTACCTCAGCTTTTGTTTTTCTTGGAGAGTCTAGCGCCTTCATTTCTGAAGGACAACTTTGTTGGCTAAAGTATTCTTGGTTGGCATTTTTCCCCACAGCACTTTGTATATATCATCCCAATCTATCCTGGCCTGCAAAGTTTCTGCTGAGATATCTGCTGATTACCTTATAGGGATTCTCTTCTACGTGAGGAAATTTTTTTCTCTTGCTGCTTTAGCATTTTTCTCTTTATCTTTAATTTTAGACAGTTTAATTATAATATGTCTTGGCGAAGAGTGTTCTGGTTTAAAATTTTGGGGTTCCTCTGAGCTTCAGAAACTTGAATGTTCACATATCAGAAGTTCTCAGCCGTTATTTCTTTAAATAAGCTTTCTACCCCTCTCTCCCTCTCTTCTTCTAATGGAGCTCCAATAATGCAGAGGTTGTTTCTCTTACTGGTATTCTGTAGTTCACAGAGTCTGTGTTTACTCTTTTTCATTCTTTTTTCTTTGTTTTCTGCTGACTAGATAATTTCAAATGACCTGTCTTCTACTTCACAGATACTTTCTTCTACTTATTCCATTTTGCTCTTGATGCTTCCTATTGCATTTTTCATTTCATTCATTGTATTCTTCAGCTCCAGAATTTCTGAACTGTGAATTGGTTGGTTATTCCTCATAAGTGCTCCTAAGAAATGCCTGAAGAAATAATTAGAATCATTTATTTACCTGGGAGAGAGGAAAGAGTTTCTTAATGCAGTGTTCTCAGAATTTTGTGTTGATTGGAAGCACTTGGAGAGCTTGCTAAAATACAGATTGCTGGGACACCCCCCCACAGTTTCTTATTCAGTCCACTTGAGGGTAGGGCCTGAGATTTTGCATTTTTTAAATTTAATTCCCAGGTGATGCTTGTTAGAGCTCAGCTGGGCTGATAAGAGAACACCCCGAACTGCCAAATGTCAAAGAAGCAATTAAAGCTACAAGCCAAAAAATGAGAGTTAAGCCTTTTATCACTTACTGCTATGGTATAAGCAAGAGTCTGAAAATGGAGGAAATGCTGACTCCCCCATTTCCATTTTCCCCCACTCAAAGACACACCAGTTGAGAGTCAGGTGGGTCAGTACTAACAAGGGGATTTTCTCAATGTGGAGGGAGCCCTGAACAAAAGGTTCCAGATGAGATCTGGAGAGGGGGAGAGGGAAATGCTAGGAGTGGAGTAATATTCAATAGTGGAGAAAAGTGTGCAGCTCCCCGCCTTCAGAAGCTCATAGCAGAGAAGCCTGAAAAAGACCTCTGCACAAGGCCTCAGATAAAGAGACCTAGGAATGAAGGCACCTGGGCTGGAATATAAGTAGATGAAAAAGAATGAGAAGCCAAGGGACCTGAGTTGTTGACTGTAACTCCTTTTAACGACTTGCAATGCATTACACATTGCACCAGCTGTGCACCACGTCTGGTGTTGGGGAATGCAGCTCTCCCCATGGGGTTTGCCTGGCAAAGCCTTTGTAATTGCCTTTGGTCCTGCCTAAAACAAATCACACATAGGTTTTTAACCAGGAGCCGGGCTCTTCAGTGCTGGTGCTGTGGACTAGGGAACCACACTTTGAGAACCACTGATCTAAATTCTAAAGTACAGCAGAGTTCTTTTGTCTGCCGCTCATCAGCTCATGCCAATTTAAGATATTCATCATATTGAACTGTCACATTTTCAAAATAATACTCATGCAGCATTTTAAGACAGCTTTCAACCATCTGTTGACTAGTAAATATTAGCCTTGTCACTAAATAATAATATAAAATGTTTGTAGCATGACTAGATGCTAACCCTTACTGTCCTTGAAATTATGTGTAAACTCACACAGTTCAAAACTAAAGTGGTTTGGATTCCAGTTTGTAAAGCTATGGTCCTCTTCCGTAAATATAGCTTTTTGTATCATAGTAAATAGCGTCGTAGTTGGGAGTTCAGGCTCTGAAGCCAAACTTCCTGAATTTCTGGCTTGGCGTTGCCTCTTTGTAGCTCTGTGAGTTTGGACAAGATATTTAACCTCACTGTGTTTCAATTTCCTCATCTATAAAATGGGAATTATAATAACATCTACCGCATAGGGTTGTCGTGAGAATTAAATGTTGTGATGATTATTACATGTAAAGTATAAAGAACAGTGTCTGGCTCATGGTAAACATACAACCACTATTAATAGCTGTTACTTAAAATTATCATCACCATCAATATCTTTTCCCCTGGGAGAATTTTTGTGTCACATTAAGTATTTTATTTCCTAAAAATGAGTCATTTGCCATAAACAGGTACTTCCTTACTTTTTTCGAAATAGCTAAACTTAGGTGAACTGTGGATAAGGTGAACTTTTGAAGTATCATTAATTACTAGGATTCAAATAGGATTATGTAATCACAAGGTAAAGAATAAAATTTAAGAGTGTTAGCTCTTTAGATTTGAAGGTGAATAGTTGTTTCTAAATTACAATTTGTTTTATTTTCTTTTCTCAGACCACTGGGACAAAATGATTTTTAAAGTGATTTTCTTCTTTCAATTTTGGTATATTACATGAGAAGGCACATAATTAAAGGATGCGTATTTTCGTAAGCACTTCTTTTTCTTTTCAATAGAGATATGATTATCTTTGCTTAATTTAATTGCAAAAGTTTTCCTTTTTGGTGCCTTTACTCAAGTAACTCTTTACATGTTCTCTTTTGAATATGATGTTTTTTGCTTTATCTTTATTAAGCCCATATGGACAAACCTTTCTACCACATCCAGAGATCTTAATATTCCTGGAAGATAAAAAAGATGACTTTAGGATAGGGCATTTCTTTTTTGATAGAGCTTTTGAGACTCTTATTAAGATTCTATATAATATTCAGATCCCAAAGGTGGAGGCAATAACTAGAGTATTTTAAAATCAAAAGTACAGTGAAATGGAATCTAATTGTTGTTGCCAAGAAAGCTTCAGGAGAGAAAAACAAAACAAAAACCTTTCAAAAGACAAAAAGAAGGTATAAATATGTGTATCAAGAAGAAAGCTAAGTAGTGATAACCATAGTTAAGCTGTACAAAGAAAAACAGGAAAAAGCAGTAAAACACTTAATGAGACCTAGTGGAGGAATTAAGAAAAGCAATTTAATATGTAAACATTGAGTGAGATTCATCACCAAAGGGGCATAATCCTATTGAATTATAAGAAGTAAGATTGATGTCCTGAGGTTCTTTTATTTACCTGCTGTCTTTTAAAATAAAATAAATTTAGCTGTGGAGAAAGAAAATAATAAAACTTTGAATATTGTAAGATAAAGTTTTTAAAAGTTAAAAAAAATTGAAACTTTTATTATTTGATACTGATTATTGGACATTTCAAGCTGAGGTTGACAACCTACAACCTGTGGGCCAAATCTGGTCTGCCACCTGCTTTTGTGTGGCCTGAGAACTAAGAATGGTTTTTTATATTATAAATGGTGGGGAGAGGTCAAAACAAGAGTACTATTTTGTGACATGAGAAAGTTACATGAAATTCAAATTTCAGTGTCCGTAAATAAACTTTTACTGGAGCATAGCCACGCTCATTCATTTACTATTGTGTAAGGCTGCTTTTGTTCTCCAAGGACAGAGTAAGTAGTTGCAACAGCCACAGCATGGCCCACAAAGACTAAAATATTTATTATCTGGCCATTTCAGAAAAGCCTTGTAGACTCCTGCTCTCGCCTATTGCACCCCTTTTGGCTTCTGAAATCCCCTGTGCTTTCCCACTGTCTTTAGTGTTGAACTTCTCTTGACTGTCTTCATCTGTCAAAATACTACTTATGTTGTAAAACCCAGTTCAGATGCCTACATCTTCCATTTGAATATCATTTCCTCCACCTTATGAGTCTACGGAACTCAGTTTGTAGTTTTCTTTGAATTCTTTTACTAGTCGGCTCTCCATTGTGGATACTTGTGAACCTGTATTATATTCACACTTGAATTCCTCATAATACATGAATGGAGTAGAGGAGAGGTGGGCAACGGGACTATTTCTTTAGTGCTTACTTTCAGATATCTTACTAGGATCTTTACATGTATTCTCCTTTGTCTTATCTATTAGGCACAATATTTTGCTTCTTTCCTTTGGGACTTTAGAACTTTAAAGTACCACTTACCTGATGTGAATGAATGGTATTCACTCTAAAGACATATATAAAATAAATGGAAAAAAATTCTCTGTGGTTATGAAAAATGTTCTGACAGCAGACTTTCATCTTTCCGAATTGCTTGTCAGGTTGTCATTGAATTAGAAAACTTCAATTTTTCATGAGCTTTATAGAAAAATTGAGCATATTTAAAAAGTAAATTGAATGTGTATGATTTTGTAAGAACAAAAAAGGTTCTGTCCTTGAAAACTTCCTATTTTCTTCAACTTCATTTTGTTGTAGAATATTGTCTGCAGATATTGTCAGTGAATATTTATTAAATGAATACGATAGCCTTGTGTTAATAGAATTCATAAGTGCTAAAATAATACACGTGTGTTTCTGTAGTAAACTTGTCCTTATTTCACCTCAGGTTTTATCATAACATTTTTTCCTCTTTGAAAATATCTTTTCATCAGTATTTTAATTATTGATGAGGTCTGCTTTTGGAGAATTTATTCAAATGAATAATTTCAGCATCAGGAATAAAAGCACTCTGAAAATTTAATGTATGGCCCTTTCTCATTGTTTATATCACTTTTCTTAAAGGGCAGTTTGAGAACGAAACACTCCAAAGCAAAAAGAATTTAGACTTTCTGCAACTGTGTGTGTGTGTGTGTGTGTGTGTGTGTGTGTGTGTGTGTGTGTGTGTGTGAAAAGACTGAGGAGGGAGAGGTAGAGGAAGGGAGGGTGGGGAGGCTGAAAGAGGATGAGAATGAATATGGGCTTTCTGTGAAACTGGCACATTTCCAGGTGACTGAGAAATACATTAAAGAGAAAGAAAATTCATTTTCCTTTTATGTGGGGAAGAATTTTACTTTTTTCCTTTAAAAAATGATTTTCATTAAAATAAGCAGTAATAAGATTAACAAATGGTAACTTTTAGATAAACTTGATTACTGTTTTTAGATAATAGTGTAAATCATTGACTAGAGGGGAAAGACTTATCTTTTGGAAAATGGTGTGTGTTATGTTAACATAAAAATATTTTATAGTCACTATAAAGAACTTTTCTAACATTGAGCAAGGAATATTGGTTGGTTTGTTGTTTTTTGAGCAGAAGGTAGAGTATTTGAATTGTTGCCCGATATGGTTTCACCCTAGATCTTTTAAAAAATTTATTTATTTTTAATAGGGAAAAGAGCAGATTTAGATATTGTATGTTTATCTTACACTTAAAAACCAGTTTATTTAGTAAGATAGGTTGAAAGAACTCTAAAACTAACGAGATTTTTACGTTATAGAACGTAATTAGATAGTGAAATTTTATCTTGCTGCTTCTGAAGTTGGTTCTTTGACTTAAAAGGCCAACAATCTCATTTATTGATTTCTTTGAAATATCGAGCTGCCTTTCTTCTCTCTCGCGCCAAACCATAAAGATAATTTCAGAAATGTCTTTCCAGCTGAGCTTTCGTATTTTTGCCAGTTTTTCTAAAATGATTTAGATGAAGTTTCAATTAAAAATAGACTATAAACTTACATGTGGGAGGCAGTTGAATGAGTTGCTATGACAGTTCGTATTATGAGGTTGAACCAAGTGCAAAGCAGCTTAATAAGATTGGAGAAACACAGAGCTCTATCTGTACTGGTGATTACCCTTCTTTAACCGGGGGTGGATGTAAAGGGACTTGTTGTCTTCATTTCAAAGGACAAAAGGCTAATTGGGGGAATCAATGGAGCCTGTAGCCCTGAACTCAACTGCTACCAAGAACCCATCTTCCTAGGAGCACCTCTCTTTCCCATTTGTGGGTATGGGTAAAAGATTTTGGGGACACAGGCTCATCTGTATGGTTCTCTCCCCAGTCTTCTACACCCAGTCTTCAGCAGAGTTGCTTAATAAAAGCTACAATTCTTGTGCTTCTGATTCTGAAAGGAAATTTGTTTTTTTCCCCTTTATTTATGGAATATTCGAAATCAAATTCTACAATTTTCTTCATCGTGCATTTCTCAGTAGAATTTTGGAGTATTGCAAAGGGTATCTATGTGTATACCAAGAAATTTTAATGTTCTCTTAATAATATGCCATTGGACAGTAAGCTTAGGTGTTAGGCAGGAAAGCAAACACATTTTAACTGGCCTCTATTTATAAAAGAAAAGATTTCCATTTACAGAATATTGGCAACTAAAAATGAGAAGAGAAGAATAAAAGAGAAGAAAGTTGACAACCTTATTTGTTTGAGGAGATGGCTAATAAAATTCATCTGGGTAATGAAAATTCAGCTTTTGGTGGAAACATATATGTAATGAACTTATGTTCACATTTCTAGAAGGAACTGTGGGTAGATGAAGTGAAAAGGTTTCATTTTCCTGCTGATAAAGTGTTGGTTGTTCAGAATGAAAATATGCAAAACCAGAGTGGAGAGGCACAGGTTTACATAGGAAACAGACGATCTCTATTTCTTTTCCCTGAATTCCAGGAAAGCTCCCGATTCTTCATGGAGAAATAGGGCTACCATTCTAACTAATCATGTGTATTTTGTATATGCTATGCTCTGTTTATAACCTGTTTTTAAATTTCACTTAACAAATCATTATAAACATTTTCCCATGCCACTAAATATTTTTGCTGTAATATAATGTTTAATCACTGCACAATATTTTACTGTAAGGCTTTTATTGTATATATGTAACCATTTTCCTATTGTTGAGTATTTCCTGGTAGGATTTTTAATATTCTACCATGAAGTACAAAGAATCATTCTTTTGTTTTTAAAGTACTATATGCTGACTTTTTACAATGACATACAAAGAAATTGTTGTTGTTTTTGTTTTTCCCTCATTTTAAGTACTCTGCGGGGGAAGACATAGTTTCAAGATGCCACATTCGGTAGCTCAGTTAGTAAACTTCTCCAAATGGCTTTCTTGATAAGGCTGGCAGGACTGAATGGGACAATCATACGTGGCCCTTATTTATTTACTTTTACAAGGTTACTTATAACTGATCATTTGCTCTATCATCAGCATTAATCACGTCATTTAGAGCAGAGTTCTTGCTCTGATCACTCCCTTTTTAATATTCTGAGCTCTCTAAAAGTAGGGTCTGGACTCTCTTCTGTGCCACACATGCAGGAGCAAGTACTTTTTTTTCAGTGATTCAAGAAAGGAAACAAGTAGGGAAGCAGATGAAGATTATTTCTTGCAGACTTTTCATTCTCAAAACCTATGATGGTAAAATTAACTTGAAGAGTCACGTTTTTCCCCAAGCCTTATATGTCATTTTAAAGCTCATTAAAACATTCCTATGTTTTGAATATTTATGACGCTTATTGTTGAGACATATTTTTGAACTGTATTTTTTTATTTTTTGCTAAAGATATTTTGAAAATAAAACTGTCTTGTGTACCTATTGTGGCCTTCTGGAGGAATTTTGAATATTTTAATCTTACCTGGAGATACTGATAGACCAGGTTTATAGGTGGTATGCCATTACTCCATTAAGAAAGGTTCCTTCAAGACCAGTACCTCTAGGCCACATATTTTAAACGTAAACATATAAATGTGAAATTTATATTCACATTCACATAAACGAACCTTGACTCGGCTCACTGAGTCCAGAGAGAACCTCACTAATGTAGCAGAGGTTGCCTTTGGGGTCCCCTCATTACATCACTCAGGGTAACTGTCCAACGTCCACAAATGTGCCACAGCCTTGTCTGCAGTGGTTGGAGCTACCAGCAGGACAGCGCAGTGGCTGCTGCTGAACACACTTTTGAAATTGTGGGGACTGGGTGGAGGGGGAGGGTTTGGAGGTGTCCCCAACCGTGTTTCCCTGAAAATAAGACCGAGCCGGACAATCAGCTCTAACGGAGCAAAGAAAAGTATTTTGGAGCAAAAAATTAATATAAGACCAGTATTATATTATATTGATTATATTATATTATATATTATTTATATTATATTATATCATATATTATGTTATATATTATTTATATTATATTATATATCATATCATATATTATATGTTATATGACTTGGTCTTATATTATAGTAAAATAAGACCGGGTCTTATATTAATTTTTGCTCCAAAAGATGCATTAGAGCTGACTGTCCGACTAGGTCTTATTTTCGGGGAAACACAGTAGTCTGATGGTGGCACACCTCCCCTTGGCTGAGAGTATATTCTTGCTTTTGGCCTGATTAAATCCTTGATGGGTAGATTAGTTCCTTCCTCTGTGAAAGGGAAATATGAGTAATTATACCATTTCATATATTGCCCCTGTAATTATTTAGTCAGCGGACATTTACTGAATACGTACTCGATGCCAGAAGTTGTGCAAACTGATAGGAATGCAAGTATAACTCAAGACAGTCCCTGAATGGTGTGAGTTGAATGAGGTATACACAAGCGGAAGCAGGCAGGTGTGATGTGATCTGCTAAGTGCCGAGCCAACAGTGTGCAGTGCTCTGTGCAAGTTGCAGGATGGGCACCTAATCGAGTCTGGGCACAGATAAGGAGGGGATGCCCACCGTTCCCTTACCCCTAACATCTAGCCCACCCAACCCCCTTTCCCGTAACTGTCGTATGTTAGACCTTCCTAATTACATCATTAAAACCTTATACAGTGTTTCTCAAACGTTTTCATCTTGAACTCTCAACATCTGGTGAAGGAGAGGGAACTAGGGCTTGAGTAGGGAGCAGGGGGTGTTGCTGCGTTAGAGCAGAGCCCTAATGATCCGCATCGTGTGAGTGTGACATCACCCCTACTGTGTGTGATCAGTGTGGGAAGTGTGATTCTGATACACGTGTAAAACCTTCCAAGGAACACAACACATTAAAATGGTTTTCAACTCTACAAATCTTCCAATAAAATTGAATTTTAAGAAATGTCTTCCCTGAGTATCCAGTGGTTTCACATATTCCAATCGAGCACACTATGTATTGTTCAACAAGTATGCGACCAGTTAGTTACCGTCTTCCCTAGCCAGTCTTCTGAAAATGTTGCTGGAGCAATCTCTCGGAAGCTCACATTCCGTTATATAATTTCCTTGTTCTTCTTAGTTGAGAAGAAAATTCCATACTCTTTACCTCTGCGATCTGCCTCGAGCCCGCCTCTCTATTCTTAGATTGCACTGTCCTTCTCACATGTGCTGTGTGTGATGTGATCATCTCAGAACTATTCTTTGGAAAACCGTTTCTTTGCTTCTGATGCTACTTCTGTCTGGAATGCATATTTCTCTACCTTTATGTGCGAACATTGTAACTGTCGGTAAGGTCTGGATTAAATGGCAGCTCCCTTTGAAGCTGTCCCCTATTTTTCAACCTGAGTATAATTTTTCCTCTTTTGGTTTCTTTGAAAATCTTTCAACAGTTTTTATTAGTACTTAACCTCATCTTTCTCTTAGATGCCTTATACAGGTTTTTTTTTTATTTACTGCCAGATTACAAGCTACTTAAGAATGATTTTCTTTTACATTTTCCAAACCTAATGTTGTCTGTCATGTATCGTGTATAGTATGTACCCCATACATGTCTACTGAATTGAGCTCAAGTTGAAGTCTAACCTTACAGCCATACCACTAATCGAGTGACTTTTGTATTCTGTTCCCTGTGCTGTGCTGCCATTTACTCTTTGAATTGCAGCCTGACATTTAATTTTTCTATGACTTAGTTGTTATTTTTTAACAACATAGTGGGTGTAATGGTATTTCGCGTTGTTATAAAATTATGTTACTTATCAAAGAACTACTTGGAACAACCTGGGAGGAAAATGGTCAAATTCATAGGAAAAATAATGGGATTTTGCCTCTGTAATATGGAAGTTCTGAACACAATTTACAGACAATTTTGTTTAAACATCAAATAATCTGGAACTAGAGAGTCAGTAATAAGTAATAATACTTATATGTGTATAATCTTTCCTGTTTATAAGCTCATTTTATAATGTGATACCAATATTAAACCATGGTACATTTGTCTGTTAAACTTTTAGGAGGCTGAAATTGTTACAGAAAAACATATAACTTTAATGTAGTGGTTGAGAGTTTGGGATCTGGAGATGGACTTCCTAGGTTCACGTGACTTTTTAGCCTTCTGTGACCTGGACAAGCTATTTAACCGTTTTATGCATTGGTTTCCTCATTTATAAATCAGGAAAATAACTACTCCAACTTAGAGTATTGTTTTCAAGAATAATTAAGTTAACATTGACCCATACTAAACACATGTTAGTTATTATTATTATTATAATCTTTCCATGGAGAAGTCATACAAGCTCACGCTTGTTGGAGGTTAAGCTTAGTAGTTAAGAGGTTAGCATCAGATAAATCTAAGTTTTACTTTTTGCTTTTCTGTGCTATGTATTATATAATTTTGTGGGAGTTATCTAATTGATTGCAAGCCTCTATTAGGTTTTTGAGAATTGAATGACGTAATGCATATAAAAGGTCTAACATATTGCTTGGTGCGTGATAATACGTATTTAACAAGTATTGGCGACTGGTTGTCGTTATGATGTTCTGCCTTTGTCTTCCTTACACAGGCTGCCTAACTTATATGTGCTATTTATTTTAACATAATAGTAGAATTTTTTAAGTGGAAAGGAATTCTCTTCTGATAATAAATCATAAAGTTAAAGAAGAAAACATTTACATGGAAATTTAAAGAAAATACGACTTTTCCAGACCTGTCCTGAAAACTCTTTGGGGCCGTCAGATTGGACGTTGCGTAGGCTCTCCTGAGTGTTAGAAAAAGCCTGTGAGCTGCCCTGAAGTTGGGTCTGGAGGCCATCGAAGAGAAATAAGACGCTGGAAAAATTCTGCGTCTTTTGCTCCATGGTCTCCAAAGTGAGGAATATTCTATAACCCAGTGGGTAAGGGAATATGATAGACCATCTATTTACATTTATTTTATCTAAAAATATTTAATATATAGGATGACAGTAGTGCATATAGCTAACCTAGTAAGCATCAAGTTATAGAGATGGGGCCTTAGATATACTCATACACATACACACACGTGTGTGCATGCACACACTGCAAATCACTGCTCTGGAGAATGGCTATATGAAGCAGAAATTCTAGTATAAACAAAGTTTTGATATTTGCTAGTGATGTGATTTGGATATTACTCAGTTTTCTAACCTCATCAGATCCTCCCTTTCCTGTAATGTGTATATGATAAGGGAAGTAGGAGCTTTGCTCTGAGTCTTTCTCCGTAGGAGACTCTTTTAAAGATGCTTCTGTGGTCATGGTTAGGTAGGGGAGTTAGAACCACTCAGAATTGCTTTACAGAAATTGAGGGGAAGGATTATAGAGCCTATTTGTTTAGTTATTTGTTTTCCTTAAATTCCATCCTTTGGATTAAGATAAAAACAGTTCAAACAAAGCCAGTAGGTTTTCATTAAGTTCATTTTTGTATAAAACGGGAGTCTGTAAGGTCTCAGAGAATGGTCAGCATTTATTATTATGGTGGCAGACGTGATGAAAAGAGCGAGCATTTCTTCTGCTGCTGAGACTGACTTAAAAGAACATAAATTCAGAGTAAACCTATGCTCTTTTAGAGATGGGGAATTTCTCTGCAAAGATTGGCTCCAGTCATACTGTTAGTATTTAAACTAACCTCAGATACATCAATTGATTGCCTACGACATTTGAAAGGATCATAGTTATTTTGTCTTTGAGCAAGATTAAGTAAATTTCATGTCGAGACAGACTGTGTACCAGTCAAAGGTGATCAGAAAATGCAGTTTAGGTTTTGTGACAGCCTGTCACCAACTAGAAGTTACATTAGCTTAGATGTTCTCATTTCTCCCATTTTTTCCTAGTTCCTTTTATGATCCTTAATTGGACAAGTATGTCTTAAAATACCAACTTGTTAGGAGGTTTAATGCCTGTTAAATTTGTCAGTGCCCCTTGGCAGCTCTACTGCTCCCCTTGGTGTTTGGGAGATTGGAGTTCAGAAGCCACTTTATGGGTCATTTCCCAGGGCGGTGTCAGACATTTTCACTGTATGTCGAGATCATTCACATGCTCAGGGTGAAGGTAATTAATAGGAAGCATGACCCAGAGTGAAGCCAAACGATCGAAGATTTCTAAACTCTTTGCTATACAAAGTTAAATTGTTTGCCTTTTTATTTATTGTTTGTGAAATGATAGTTTTTGTTGCTAAAGTGCTCTATAATCTTTACTTTCTACCAGGATTTTTAAGAGTATGAATAGAAATAATGAAGAAACCCAGAACTTGTTTAGTGATAGATAATATCATATTACATATAAGCATATATCATATATGTTTAGCATTAGAGACAAATATAATGATAATCAACCTAATTTTCTCATGCCTGTTTATAAATGGAACTATTCTCTAAGTTTTTCAGGAGAATAAGACCTCTACTCTCCATCTGTTTCTGGATGCACTTCTTTCATCCCCATAGAAATTTGCGGAGAGCTTCGGTATAACCCCCATCTTTCAATGTTTCAGTACATGGCTAGATTCCCCTCATTGTGCTTAACTAATTCATCTTGGTTGGAAAGATGAATTCAACTGAAGCTTCAGTTGAAGTTACCTTCAACTGAAGCTTCAGACTCTGTCTCCTTATTACTCTTCTGATTTTTCAGTTTAACATTCAATAACTACTTGTTATTTTAGCTGCATATGTTTAAGTAACATTAGAAGTATATCTGGATAAATGTCTAACTAGTACATTGTTTTGTGCACCTGAAACTAATAAAAAAGTTATAAAAAAAAAGTATATCTGAATTTCTAGTTGGTATTTTACAAGCTAGTTAGACATGTCAAAAAGGTTTAAAAAATAATTTAAAACTACAACATTGACCTAGATTGCAAAAAGAGAATATCACAATTATAAAAATTTCTTACTACTATGTTTGAAGATTTAAAATTGAAGATAAAGATTTAAAAATTCAATGACTGATTCCTCAAATAGTATAGGCAGATGTTATGCAGCACATGTTAAGTCATTTTGCCAGTGTACCTGGATCCCCGTTCTTGAGTCCCCTGTGAACAGTGAAGTGGAGCAGTGACGACTAGAGAGGAGAGCCTTGCCTTAAATCCATCTGTTAGGTGATGGCCAATCTGGAGCGGTAGTAAAGCCAAGGACTACTCTGTTGTCAGTTTTTGCTGACGTCTCTTGGTATCCTGCCCTCACTTTTCTTAAATATATGGCTTTTTTTCATAGACTAGAAGTTCTCAAAAGAAGACAGAAGACGCAGCCTTATTTCCACAGGGTGGTGCATTATTTCGACTCTGTTCGTAATGAAACTTACAGAAAGTAAAACTCAAAATTGTCTTGGTTTGCAGAGGACAGGGAAAGTAGTGGCTCTCGGTACTCGAAAGATAGAGTAATAATGCATTAGAAGAGGAGACTGGGTTTTAAATACTGTGATGCAATACTATAATGGTATTTAAATGTAGAATACTGGTGAAGAGATAAGCCACTTTTCAGTTTGTACAGCGGTGATCACCATTCTAGGCCAAAGTTTAGAATTACGCAGAGATAGAGTGAAAGCTTTAGACTTTTAGTAATAGCTCTTGAGATCTCAAGAAACAGAAATAGCTGAAGTAAAACTATTAAATAGCCAAGTCAACTTGTTCCCGAATCTCTAAAACTAAGAGTAATTCCAGAAGCTTAGGTTTTTCCTATAAATAGTGGAGAGGAATTAGCTTTGCCACTAGATAGGACTTAAGCACTATGCCAGTCTGAAACCCTTAAGACCAAAACTATCGAGAGGCCAACTCTGTTTTAATTTATAATCCCTTCCTCTATCCTCATCCCCCCTTAGTTGAAGGAAGTACCCTTGTAATAATTGAGGGATCTCATTTTTAATATTTTTCCTGGATTACTGTTACGTTTAAACTGATCTCCCTCCTTTAATCTTTACAGATGGGCCACCCCCATCTGTCTAAAACAATCTAAACGTGTCTTTCTCCTATTTCCAAACTGTTCACGGTTCTTATTGTCTAAAGTCCAAAGTCTTTATCAAGACACACACATTCCCTTATAATTAAGGTAGCCAGTCGTCATGTATTTAATGATTTTGTTGTGTGTCATATATGGACTTTATTAGGATGCACTGAATATCATGTATTCAGTATTTTTCAATGAAATATAAAAATGTGGGAGTTAGAGCTACTTTAATTGGCACTTAAATCGTTTAAATGAAAATGCTAGCTGGAAATCATACCTGCAGAAATATAGATCTGTGTAGTCTCTCCTGCAGGTTATTTTGAATGGAACTGAGAATTAAAAGTACTTAACTTTTATGTTCAAGAAAGGAAAATACTGTTCTTTGCCCCAAATCCCACGTTCTGAAAAAGTAACCATCATTAAATAGAAATAACTCTGGATCAGTGCACATGCTGTGAAAATCAGCCAGTGGGCGACAGCCTCACTCCAGTGACCATGCCTCTGAAAATCAACCAGTCAATAACAGTGTCACTCCAGTAGCTACACTTCGGAAAGTTAGCAAATCAATGGCAGCCTCAGGTTTCTGTAAGTCAGCCAGTCAGTGGCCGCTACTATGTGTTCAGTATACCTGCTCAGCATTCATTACTGAATATTTAGTGGACAAAAGAACAAAGTAAGTTGGATGTGGCCACTATCGAAATTATGTTAAATGTAAATTGACCCAAGACTCCCTTCTCAGCAGTCATAGAACTAGTAGACAGAAAGTCAATAGGGATATAAAAGAATCTGAACAGTAGAATCTTAACTGGCACGTATAGAACATGCTACCCAGCAGTAGCAGACTACAAGTGAAACATTCACCAAGGTAAACCATATTTTGGGACATTGGACAAACCTCAGCAAATTTAGAAGAATTGAAATCAGTCAAAGTATGTTCTCTGACAACGGATTTAAAGTAGAAGTCAATAACGGAGGAAATCTCAAAGGAAATTTTTAAAAAATACATAGAAATGAATGAAAACATGTTACAATATCAACCAGTGGTGGCCATGAAATTTGTAGCATTGAATGCTTATGTTAGAAATGAGGAAAGATCTCAAATCAATAATCTAACTTACTCCCTCAAGAAACCTAAATTTTTATCTTAAGAAAATGGAAAAAGTACAGAAAAAGAAAATTATAGACCTCATGTACTTAGATGCAGAAATCCTCCATAGGAATCATAGAACACAAGTAATTACAATTAGTATTCTTCCTCTTAGAGATTAATAATCAAAGTCTGTCGTGCTCATGAAAAGCTCAGTTCAGTGCTCTTTTAGTTACTCCTGCTTTAGCCTCAGCCTCGAAAATGAATTGACTTATCGTCAAATTCAGCAGGTTTTTGTAGTTTTGTTCTGTTCTCTTCATTTGTATCAACAATGTTTTTCAAGTATAAGATAATTACTTTTGCAAATTGGACCAAATCCTTGGTATTAACTTTAAAAATTAAGCCTTCTCTCATTTGTCTGTTCTGAGAAATCCTTTGCACCTTTTCTTTAACTTCCTTTTTCCTAGAGTATTGAATCTGCTTAATCTGAGGTTCTCTTCCCTTTTAAAGGAGGTATCTAAAAATGTTTCTTGCAATGTATTCATTATAAGGTTAAACTTTCCTCTTTCTGACTTGGTGGCTGTAAAACTAAAATCAGTTAGAGTTATAGTAAACTTTGTCTCCTTGGCATTTGCAAGTAAGTTCCTTGAAATTTTGTGGTGGTAGATTTTCAAAACGCAGTACTTTTACTTAAGTAAAATGTACCATAATGTATATCATAAGGATGAAGTGTTTGGTTTGATTTATATGTTGTAATTCCCTTCTTTAGAAGACATCTACTTGTTTGAAATAGTTTCTTTCATCAAAGTACATTCCTGGAAGTTTAAAGTTACCATTTTCCCTCTAAATTAAAGTGTTGGTTCTCTGAAAATAAAATGTTTACCGGGGTGGTGGCGGCGGGGTCACATATCTCACCCAGCTCTCATCTGTTTTAAAGGAAGAAAATAAAAGTCCTGTTTAGATTTAGTTGGTGACATACTCTTTTTGCTTTTTGGTGCTTAATAACTCTGGAGCTAATAATAAATGGCGATAGTTGCATAACTGTTTCCAAGTTGTCATCTTTTGCTTACACTTGGAGTGGCCAAGGCCAGCGCGCAGGAGACGGTTTATTACTCCTTAATTAGGTTTCCAGCAGCTAGAATAAGCAAGAAGGTGCCTGGTTTATGGCACTGCAGTCCGTCCTGCTAGGCTCCCCTTGGTCGTGGTTAGAGAAAATAGAGACAATAGCAAGCATTCTTTCACACTTATACTTTATAAATGAGAACTCTTTTTTTTAGAGTGAGGCATTGAAAAGTAATCATCTACATATTGAATGAGTGGAACACCTATTTAGAGCCTTCTAAAAAGGATTGTAAGTATGCCAAGGTACAAGTTATCTTTCATACTCAATTTTAACTGTTTTCCCTCACTGGTTACCCACCCTTGAGTAATAGGAACATTCTTTAAACTTTAAAACATTGCATAATGTGCTTATAATATACATTGGATACCCTTCAATAGCTTTACGACAAAAGCCCTTGCAATTCTTTCCCTTAGTCATATAAACACCAGGTATTTATTGAAGACCTGATTTAATTATATGTAAAGCATTGTACGTATTTTAGGGATTCGTACAATAAACATTTGTTGAGCATCTGTTATGTGCCAAGAAGAAAATTATAAGATGTTCTTTTTCCTTAATGCTTAATGTAATTAGTGAAAATATAGGTAGATGTAGTGCTTACATAGGAAAACAGCTAATAATCCCTGACAGTAAATGATCAGTTTACTCTCGGTTTGGGGGGCAGTTTTAAGGAAGGGGACAGTATCACTTTTGTCTGCAGTCGCTATAAACAGCACACAAAGTGATGGGGTCTGTGAGGGTGAAGGTGATGGCGATAAGGGGAGGGCTTAGGGACTACATGTGGCAGAGGAGCAAGAGCAAAACTACAGGGACGGCCGAGAAGATGGCAGGTACTCAGGAATGTGACTAGATTGGTTAGATTAGGGGGTACAGTGAATCTGTGCAGGAGCATCTGTAAGAGACCAGAGCACAGGGGACCTGGCTGGTAGAGGGCCGTGCGTTTCGATTGCACTCTGAGAATGAAATCATGAAAGCTGAGTGTGACTTTTGGCTCTTTAAAATTTCCTTATATATGTCTATTTTAGAAAGTTTAGAATATACTGATAAGCAAAACCTAGTAAGTAAAAACACGAAAAGGGGGTTGTTGGAAATACTAATTGGGTGATGAATGGATGGATGAAATAAGGAAAGGAATGACTGAAGACAGGAGGCTAGTTAGGAGACCCTCACCGTGGTCCTTCGCCCTCTCTCTTCCCCCTGTACTTTTGTTTCTCATCAACTAGCTGTATGGGGGCAGGAGCTTAAAGTGGGAGTCAGAGTCCAGATTAGGATGCAATCTGAATAGAACTCTGGGGCCAGGTTTAAAAGTTTGAAAGAGAAATAGACTTTGCGCATTAATTTTCTTTGTTGGGTCCTGGGGAAGTTCTTTACTGAGGGCTCAAGAAATTTGGAATTATTCATAGACAGACGAAGTGGGCTCAACTTTGAAAGCAGCTTCCTGCTAGTCGATGGGTGTACATTGAGCCAGGTGATAACCTACAGTAGCATTGCCCACGGTCTGAGGGAGGAAGCTGGAGGTTTGTATCGATGAGGTAGGGACATTGTTGTAGAGGGAGCTTCATGTCTCGGATGTGTCAACCATCCAGAAATTCAGCACGTGAAGGAATCTTTATGTCTGTCAGTAAGCTGTATAAATGGAAATGCAGTTCTTCCAGGCTACATGTCTGCAAAGGATCTGATCTCATCTGTATACACTTTTGAATGACACGAATGCACTGGGAAGTAAATAACCAGAGCAAAGGGGTTAAGTCGCACCCACACGCTAGTCTCTGTGTCTGGAAACGTCAGCCTGACTGGCTTGTGCAGCAGTCTTTGCAGTCACCCATGGTTGATGATACTGGGAGTTCCCATGATTTCCCTAAGCATCGCATGGAAGTTTAGCTCAGGCTCAAGCAGGAGACTCTGGTGAACTCTTCAGGGTCATGGCCGGTCTAATATCTTGCATTTGGAAATCACTGACAATTTGGAAATTGCTGAAATGATTGAAGCCAAGTGGCATGGGTCCACTATCACTTCTGTGCATTTGATGGACATGTGTCCATCTCGTGTTTAGGTACCAGTTTGGCTGAACCACTGATGTGCTATGTACCACAAAGCCATCCTCCAGGGATTCTTCTCTTCACTGCTGTGACCGTAACCCTACCCTTTCTTTCCAGTTCCACCACGTTGGGGGCCTGTGCCTCTACCATAGCCTTGATGGGAGGCCAGGCGCTAGCAACCCACTGAACAGTTGCTGGTTAGATCAGGTCAGATCACGTCACCTTGTGGCCTCTTGGTTTTTACTTGTTGCCTACCCAAGCTACGATCCCCATGGTTTCTTTATCTTTATACCAAGCTCAGATGAGCTACAGATGTGGCCTGAGCATCTAATCCTCTGGAAGCGGAGATGACCCTCTGGGTCCCTCTAGAAGTATGGCCCCATTTTAAGAGCGAGCGTCTCACGTCCTTCGGGATGCACATCAAGAATGATGATGAGGCCATGGGAGGCAAATAGACCTCAACACCTTGGGGTCAGAGAGCAGGCAGTCCTGGTGCTACCAGCTCCGCCTGCTTCTGCAGAAGAGAAAGGACTCGAGCTTAATCCCTGCGCTTTAACTGTTAGATTGTAGTCTTTTGCAGCCACTTCCTGATCAGCACCTAAAAGGTAAAGGGATAAGGAAAATATCCTCCTCTTCCCTCAGTTTTCTCCAAAATTTGAACGGAGAAATTTTTAAGCCATATGAAAGCAAAGACAGCTCATTCCTGCCACTCTGAGGTCCCGACATGTCTAAAATCTATGCTAATCTTCCCATAGTTCAATTGTGCTGTGACCTCCTTTTTCATAGGAAAGGTCCCCCCAGACTTGCGTGCAGCTACCGTGATGCTTTCTGTAAAGGCTGTGATGTTTTGTCTCAGCCTAAGGGAACTCCTTATGCTGTTTTATAGTTTCACTGCCAGAGTACATTAAAGTTGCCATCGAATCAAATGTATGTAGCTTAATCAGTTTGCTTCTTTACCTCATTTAACCTTGTCTCACTTTCAAGGTTTTGCTAACAGTTTCCCTGGAGATAATACAGATTCTGCCTGTGATATCTGTCATTCTTTTGATCTCCACAGTTGATTTGGCTCATCTTTCTATAGAAAGGAGCCATGATTGCAAAAAGGTAGACGTAGCTGGACTCCACTCCAAATAAGGTCTCGAGTTATACTGTAGTCCCCCCTTATCCAAGGTTTTGCTTTCTTTGGTTTTAGTTACCCACGATCATCTGAGGTCCAACATATTAAATGGAAAATTCTGGAAATAAACAATTCATACGTTTTAAATGTATGCCATTCTGAGTAGCGTGATGAAATCTCGTGCCATCTACTCTGTGCAGCTCGAGACATGAATTATCCCTTTGCACTTGAGTTATCCCTCAGCTAGATCTTAGAAAACCAGATGCTGACAAAATATATATGCAAAACTTACTTCATCAAACAAAAGAGATTGCCAGAAATTGCAAATTCAAATTATTTAATACTGAGTCAAAGAGAGAGAGACCTGAAATCATTGCATTGTTAGGGGACTTATCCACATTTTTGATGATTCAGGGTAGATTATCTCTGAATAAACTTTCTCTGTGCTGTAGACCAAATTGTCCTGGACTGATAACATGAAGAATATACTTAAAACATTCTCTAAATCAAAATAATTTTAAGTTTAGATTTCTGTAAAGATGGTAGAATTCAGTTTTTTTGTATTGTTGAGTGAGATTGAAGATACAATCAGAGAATTGGATGGAAGACATAATTTCATTTGAGCCACTCTATTTTATGTCTTTCCTAACTGGTCAATTTATCTGGTTCTGGTTCTGGTGATGTCATCTTGATGAGAATTAGAGTTGACAAAGCCAGAAGCATGACCTGGGGATTCTAATGGGCTCTTGATTTTGCCAGAAGTCCACAAAAACAAATGGTCCTGGCACTGTGAGAATGGAGCGATTAAATGTGTTCAAAAAGATTCTCTTTTATGGAAGCTGTATTTTAGGATTGACAGTTGTAGTTCCCATTTGGTTTCAGTGGAGGGAATACTCTGGGCTTTGCAGGGGACTTCCCTGATTCTGCCAACTGAAACTGAAGTACATGTCCACCTCCACCGAAAATGTGCCATGTATTCAGTTCTGTTTGCAGTCAGATCAGTCATACCCACAATGGGTGTCCCATCCAAGAGTTAAGAAAGGAATTTCAGAACCATGAGTAGCAAAGAATATTGAGACTGATGTGTGACGTCATAAATGGGTAAGCCGAGAATATGGCGGGTGGGGGAGGAGAGTTCTACTTTCTAAGTTATGTGTGTAATGATTGTCTCCTAGAGATTTTTGAAAACTGATTTAATATTTTAAAATTTCCTTTTCTACCTCCCAGGATTGACTCTTAAAGCAACTCAACAAGACCCAAAACATGGAATTCAATGTTTTTAGCTCCATATGTTGACAATACAATTTTGAAAAGCACCTGTTCAAGTGCAGCTATTACAAACATGTCTTAAAAATCCTATGAAGTATATGGGGATGAACGCAGGTTTTAAAAGATTAAGACCTGGCTCATTTTGGCTCTGATGGTTAATTGGTTTTGTGAGCCAATGCGCATGGTTTAACTTCTCTGAATATCAGTTTTCTTTTGTAGAAAATGAGATAAACATGCCCACCTTCTCTTCTTTACGGGATTATTTCAGGACCAAATAGGGAAGCTCTTTGAAGGGGCTCAGGTAGAAAAGATCATCTACATCAGTTGTCATTCTTAAACATCAAGGTTCTTCCCCTCCAGCTCTATTGCCACCTGGGGCGGGATCATTCTTGGCTGTAGGGACCGTCCTGTGCAGGACGTGTGGCAGCTTCCCTGACCCCTACCTAACCAGATGCCAGTAACACAGCCCTAGTGGTGACAACCCCAAATGTCTCCAGACATTGCCCTGGGGCAAAATCGCCCCTGGTTGACAGCTACTGCTTTAAACCAAATAAAGTATTTAAAGCAACTTACTGGTAGTAACGCAGCTAGTCTACTTTCACCACAGTAGAGCTCTTGTTTGTGTGTATGTTGTTTTTCTTTAGGGAGGGGTGAGCGAACCAAGGCCCCAGGTCAAATGTGGCCTGCCACTTATTTTGTAACAAAGTTTGAAATTTATCATTTATACATTATCTAAGCTGCTTTTGTGCAACAGGGGCAGAGATGAGTAGTTCTTACAGAGATTTTTGGGCCATAAGCCTAAAATGTTTACCATCTGGCTTTTTACCGAAGAAGTTTGTCCACCCCACAGTTTGAGAGTGTTTTAGAATATTTCATCAGAATATCCTTTCCCATGCACTAACCCATGGGTGCTTAAATTTAAAATTGTTTGGTTTTCTGTGAAGGTTTCGGTGGAAAAAAAATTTCAATTTGTACAAGTATGTAAATTAGGTATGAAATTCAATTTAACAGCTATTGCATACATCTGTGCTGGCTGCTATGTAGACATACAATGTAGCCCATTAACTAAGCTGAAACTTGGGAGCCAGACTGCTTTGGTCCAAATCCTGGCTCTACTCCTCTGTGATCTGGGACAAGTCACTTAACTTCTCTGTGCCTTGGTTTCCTCAACTATAAAATGAGGATAATATTAAAACCTGCGAGGACTACATGAATTAACACATGCAAAGCATGTAGAACAGTCTTTGGCATCCATTAAGCACGTACAGATTACTGTGATAGCCAAACGGTTTCAGATATCAACTTGATTTATATTTAGCCTCTGTCATTCTGTATTTAACAGTACAGTTTAAAGATGTGAATGTGTAATAGTTGTTTTCACAGTAAAATGTGGGCAAATAATTAATTCATTTCTTCATCTAATACCAACATCCTCAGTGGCACAGAATATCCCTTTTCTGTCTGGTCTGCTCCATTGTACAGACATGGGTGAATAGAAGAAAAGTTGTTCAATTGGTGTCTAAGCCAGGCGACTTATATAATTACAGCCCGAGATTAGTTTTAAGTCACACAAAAAATGTCGTCACCCCTCTAGTAGAAAATAAATTACCTCTAAAAAACGTAATGGCTTTTTCAAAATGTTTCCCACTTTCAGCGCCCTCCCCGGGATGAATACTCCAGCTCATGCAAAGCTCTGCCTTATATCAATCAGGGGTGAGGAACCCCGGGCACAAGGCTTCCTAGAAATGCACATTTTTATACAATTTCTATTCATGAAGTATCATTTTGCCCCAGAGCACAAAGATGATTGCACATGATCTTATTCATCCTCTTGTATGATATTACCAGTTTTCGTTTCTTTATTTCCTAGATAGAAAACAAAAAAAAGAAGGTCAGTTAAGTACCAAGATGAAGTTTTTACTCCAACATTTTTGTCCTTCGACATACTGATTATGTTAGCCTGCCACATATGCAATGGTCAATCAGCTAGCAGCTAATGATGGAACTCCTGGATATGAAATGTGATACTAAGTAATGTAGAATTGGGAAGGAAATGTAAGGCATTGATTTGCCCTCAAGGGGTTTCTGACTGTAGGAGAAGACCATCATACATTCAGAGAAGCTTAAATAGCAGTGTAAAAAATCACACCATATTCCAAAAGTTCCAAGACATATGTGGCATATTCCAAGAGATGCCACATTATTTTTCATAATAAATTTTCAAATGAGTTGTATAGACAATGAGTATTTTATGTTCCAAGAAGAGACTATTCATAGTGTATTTGTCCTGAATTCCACAAGTCTTACAGCCTTCTAAGTATCAGACATTGTATAAAAAACTAGGAACCTAAATAAAGTTGTGTGTTCCCTTTGGGACTGATTTGGCGAGAGAGACAATTTTTAAAAATATATTGTAGGCAGCGATATCGTAAGTGCTTTAATAAAGATTATGGGATTACTAAAGGGTAGAGGGAATGCCTGGGGGGAATGAGAACATATTCATGTAGGTTTTAAAAAATTCTTACTCTCAAATAATCCTTTTTCTTTTCCACCTAAATAACTTGCCATGCAGAACATTTCTCAAGTATTTTTTTTTTAAGTAAGAGAGTTTCATTCTTAAGATAATGTGCACAATGCACTAATCGTTACATTGCCTTACTAAAGAAGGCAAAGATGATGATTTGCTTATCATTAGGAAGACATATATTATACACAATTAAAAATGCAGAGCTCTGTGTTATAAAAATTCACATGTGTGTATTATTTTATAGTGGTCTCATGTATATGATCTTATTTTTTTTGTTTTCCTTTTTTTTAAATTAAAGTTTATTGGGGTGACAATTGTTAGTAAAGTTACATAGATGAAATGGTGCCATTTGCAACAACATGGATGGATCTTGAGATCATTATGCTAAGCGAAATAAGTTAGACAGAAAAAGTCGAAAACCATATGATTTCACTGGTATGTGGTATATCAAATTGAAAACAACAAAGGAACAAGACAAACAAATGAAGAAACAAAAACTCACAGACATAGACAATAGTTTAGTGTTACCAGAGGGTAGTGGGGGGAGGGGAACGGTAGATGAGGGGGTCAAATATATGGCAATGGAAGGAGAACTGACTCTGGGTGGTGAACATGCAATGTATATGATCTTATTTGATCCTCACAGTTGGCAAGCTTAAGGAGGTGGTTATCCTCATCCCCATTTTTCAGATGAGAAAACTGAGGCTCGTAGAGGTTGTGGTTTACTGAGTCTTGGCCACATGACCAGAAAGCAAGTCTCAGGATGTGTAAAATCCATCCCCCGACCTACCTCTTTCTGTTTTCTCCTTGGCAGCAGGAGTTAACATTTAGGGACTATTTAGGACCAGTCAGCCACTCTGCCAGGTCCTTAGCATAGATCGCTTTGTTTAAGGCTCACAACAGCCTGTGAGGTGACTGCCATTATTATCATCATTCTGCTGGTGAGGATAGTGAAGCATAGACAAGTAACATGCTCAGAGTCACACATTTGGCATTAAACCCAACTGTGTGATTAAAGCTGTAGTGAGTATTTTTTTTAATTGAGGTAACGTTGGTTTATAGCCTTATGTAAGTTTCAGATGTACAACATTATAATTCGATATCTGTAAATGCTATAGTGTGCTTACCACCAAAACTCTAGTTTCCATCTGTCACCATACATTTTACCTCCTTTACCCATTTTACCCTCCTCCCATCTCCTGTCCCCTCTGGCAACCATAAATCTGTTGTCTGTCTCTATGAGTTTGTTTTGTCTTGTTTGTTTGTTCATTGGTTTCTTTTTTTAAAATTACATTTCTAAATTCTCCATATTCAAGAGAATCTGTTTTGCTTGTTTTCCTTCTCTGGAAAAGACCTAAGAGTTGGGCATACATTTCTATAAATAGAGTCAGTAGATAGTATATGAAAGTAGTTTTCATTCATAAGTGGCTTAAACACAATTCTGTAATAAAACCCGGAACCAAAAAGGGAAAAATATAAAACAACTCAAATGTGTTAGGTTCTAACTGCCTTAAGCACTCTCCCCTTCCCTCCTTCTTATATTCTTTTCCTGCTCGATTGAAACACCTCAGATCCTTGAGCAGGGGAGACAGATGTAATGTAATACAAATATCCCCAGAGAGGAAAGATTATCTTTCATTGACTCAACAAATATTTTTTTGAATACTTACTAGTATACTCACAGGGAATCTCTTCCTTGAGGCATTTGCAATCGCCTGGGGAGACAGATAAAACATCAGTGACTTTTTAATATATTATGTGCTCAGCGAGACCTTTCTAGAGGATGGGTATGGGAGCATAGAAGGATATAACTCCCATGTTAGGGGGTCAAGGAAGACTTTCTGGAAGAAATGGTACCTGAAGGCTGAGTAGGTTTTTTGTGTGGAACTCCTGCAGCACTCTACTCTGGGAAAGACTTCCAAAAGAATGACGCTTATTTCTAAAAAGTGGTGTAAGGTATCATAATGTCTGGTACTTTCTCAATCTTGAGAAAGAATTTAGAATAATTCGAGGTTTTCGGTAGTCGTAGTCTTTGGCTCTGGAATTCCTTACGTATTAAGATGGCCGTCTTTCTGGGATTCATGCGTTGGGGAGGAGGGTGGACAGAGCCCCACGAGCCCGTTGGTCCTTACCCAGACCATGCCCTGGGACTCATCTGAGTGCCTTGAAATCCTGTGTGGTGGGAAGGGTTCCGAAAGCAGTTTCCAATTGCTGGTCCAGGGACCCTGCCCTGCCCCTTCCTCACATGCTTTCCTTTCATGGTCCCATTTTCCTGTGGTTGGGCTGCTGGGCCTCTCTCCTTCCCAGAAGGAACTTTTGCCTTCTGAAGACTCTGGCTGCATTTCAGGCACCTTACATGCTTTGGAAATTTGTTGCTGGGCTGGAAGTATCAACTTCAGAGAAGTTAAATATATATGAAATTTTTGGGGGGGAGAGGAACTGTTATTTAATGTATTTAGAACTCTCTCGATCGTACAGGAAGTAAAACTGTCTTAAAAGTGCTAAACCTGAAATAAGTTCCGGCCACCTTCGATGCATGCCAAGGGTTAACTGCCTTCTACTTCCCACAAAACAATACAACTTTCCCCCCCAAAGTTAATTCTTATAGGATCGTGCTATTCATCTTAACGCAACAGTCATTTTCCCATAGAATGTGAAGTATTTGCCATACCTTCAATGATTCTGTTTGAAAGGACAGAGAGCATGCACGGTAGGATATGTAGGCAGTGTGCTTTGAAGACCGGGGGGATTAGTGGTTTAGCAGATTAGTAGGGGGATTATTAGAGGGGGACGGGTTTGGTGGGTAGCATGACGTGTATAAGACCACACTCAGGCAACTGGAACATAAAAGAGCTGTGGCCGGAATCAGTTACTTCCTAACCTAGCAGGTATCTCCCAGTCTTGAGACACATGTAATGACCTGTGGTTTCCCCCATATTTCCTACTTTCATTCCAGCTATGTGTGGACATATTACATCACCTACTCCCAGTAGAGGGGTTTTGCTTCCTTAGATTTTAATTATTATTAACCTCATTGCAGGATTCTCTGCCTACTTGGTTTCCAGCCAATGGCCTTCACTTTTATTTTTCTGACCAGTTAATGTTTTTCCTTCCTCTTATGACCCCTCTAGCTTCCCTTGGTTTACACTTTCCTTCTGTTCTCCCCTGAGTTCCTTTGTATATGTTAATATCAAACTAATTGTCATAATATTTATAAGGTATTCATTGTCTGGATTTGACACAGTTTAGAATTTTCCTAGTACTTCTGAATTTAAATTTCTAATATGAAACAAAGCTGAGCTTCAGTATAGCTTAAGTACCAGGCACAAACCAAATAAATTCTACCTAAGTCGTATTTTCCCATGTCCCAGTTGCTTTGTGTTGGAAACTTCGGCATAGAATGTTTAGTGAGACCGAGAAGGTGCTACAGTAGTTGAGGGGAAAAAGGGTGGGAGAGATGCTTCAGGAAGCTAATCAAATCGTTCACTTTGTGAAAAATGTGTTGCAGAGTTGGCTGCTTTGGAGTTGGGACCCTGTTCCTTATATGCATGTAAAGATGTGATTTTCTTTGGTTGTTTAATACATGTAAAGCCATGAGCTGTTATTCAGACAGGTAGGTATTGATCTTACAGTGTATATGATATTAGCAATTCCTAATTAGGATTCTTAAGTCCCTTTAGAATTCGTTCCAAGAAATGCAAAGCTATTTCAGTGACATTTCTAGTTGGTAAACATTCGGTTGGTGAATACTCTAGCTTTCATTGCATCTTTTTTCTCCAGTGTGACTCTTTGGTAATTCCATTGTTGTTTACCATTTGCACCTCCCACTGAAACTAAGCAGAGAGCAGTGAGAGAAATTCCATTCTGCTGCTTGTCAGTAACCAGAGGGGTCGAGGACGAGGGGTGGCAGATGGGGAACAGTCTGGCCTGTGGGCAGATGGGGAACAGTCTGGCCTGTGAGCAGGCAGAGACTCAACTAAAGAAGGTTTTGGAGCCTCCTAACCAGAAGGGGTGAAGGTTACTTTCTTGAAGGACAGGTGCCACCTTGGTTTGTTTCTCAATCATGGTCACTCTGGCTGGGTAATAGTTGCCTCTTCTGAGTTAGTGTCTTTAAATGCCCCCTTTAATTTGGAGCTGCAGGGAGAAAGGGTGGAGGAAGAGGGCTGCAGGCGGTATCAGTATCCACCCTGTTGCGCTTTAATCTCAGTCTGAGTGTCATGGCTGATGTTTTGTGGCGTTTCTCAGGATTGCAGGACTCGGTGACTTCCCAAACGCTAGGCAGAGAACCATAGCTGTCAGTGTCAGCTTTACAGAATACTCCAAACAGCATTGCTTCTCCTCTCTGTGCCTTAGGTGAGTCATTTACAAAACGGAGATGATGGAATGGTCCTTGAATCCTGGTGAAATAATTGCTAAGATTACTTGTGTATTTGTGAGACTTTGAATATTCAGTTTAATTAAACAAGATTTTTGTTGAACAGCGTGTGTGCGTGCATGTGTGTGTGTGTGTGTGCACAGGCACAAAAGTACTTTCCTGAAGTCACTACCTACATGTTGGGAAAGCAAGCCATGGTTGTGGGTTTGTTGCGTAGTTGTTTCAGACAATGGTAGTTTTCATTTGTAGCTATCTGCCACAGGCTTTTAAAGAGCACACACCGACCAAGCAGAAAATTTCCTAGCATCATTTGGTCCCTAAGGGGTTTCAATCTGCCTTCAATGGGACCTACGAAGTGTGATTGTAATGTATGGTGCCGATATTTTGTGTGTGGTAAAATATATCCTATTTATTCTTTTAACCATTCCTAAGTGTACAGTTCAGTGCTATTAAATACATTCAATAGTGTGTGTAACCCTCATCACTGTCTACAACCGAAACGTTTTTATCATCCCAACAAAAACTCTATCATAATGAAACAGTAGCTCTTCCCTTCTCCCCTACCCCCAATCTTTGGTAGCTTTGAACTTGCCTGTTCTAGGTACCTCGTGACAGTGGGAGTGTACAATAGTTGTCCTTCTGTGCCCGGCTTAACTCACTAAGTATAATGACTTCAAGGTCCATCCATGCTGTAGCTAATACCAAAATGTTATTCCATCGTATGGAAGAATGTTATTCCATTGTATGAGTATATACCACATTTTGTTTATCCATTTATCTTGTGGATGATATTTTAATATTGAGATATAAAATAAGCGGCTGTATATGATTTAACATTTAAATAAGGGATATGGGAAGAATATATTTTTTCAGAGAGGAGCTAAGTTATGGAACATAAACGAGTGGCAGGAGGTTTAGTGGTTAAAAGCACGAGCTCTGCACCCGGACTATCTGGGTTGGAATCCTGGCTCCAACACTCACTACCTGTGTGAGCTGGGGCAAGTCGCTTAGCTTCTCTAGGGCTCATTTGACTCATTATAAAATGGGGACAATTATGGTCTCATTATAGGGTGATGGTGAGGATTAAATGAGTTACTATATGTAGGGTGCTTGGCACCATGTATTATTATACCAGTATAAGTGCTATTTTACTGTTTGTTGTTATTACTATAATTAGATGATATTAATTAATATAATTATTAAATAATAACGACACTGTAGTTGATGAGGGACCCATAGAAGACATCAGAAATGAGCTAGACCTTAGTGAAACACTACAGGATGTGACTAGAAAAAGAATTCGAAGGTGACTCAGGTGTGTACAGAGAACACAGATGGCATGTTTGTGCAGGTTACACAAACAGCTTTGGAGTCCAACCGACCTCTGTTCAAGTCATAGCCTAGCCATATACTTCCTGTGTGACTTTGCGTTGACTCTGTCTAAGCTTTAGTCATAATCTTTTTGTGGGGATAACAAAGGTGATAATCTCACAGGATTATTAGGATTATTTGAGAGGGTTCATGCAAAACACTTAGCATGTTACCTGGCAAAGAAACAACTTTCCAAAAGTGATAGCCTCTGTTAATTTAGTACTTTTTAGTCATCATCTTGTTATCATTAGTTGTCATTTGTTATCATTAGTATTATTCACATGGCATCATAGTGAGAGATTTTGCTGGAAACGTATTGGGGAGGTAAAGAAAGGAGAATTTTCATTAACAGTAGGTGGACAAGCAATCTTGAAGTATTGGCTAAAACTGGTAATAGGTTACCATGTTATATGTTCTTAGAGATCCTCACCCTGAAATATTTTCTAAAGCAACCAATTCAGTCATCATCATTATTTATAGAGGTGTCACAGTGATGGAGGGCGGATAGATTCGGACTGGTTTTCAGATAAACCAGGTCTTATTTTGCCTCTCCTCTGAACAAGGTGAATAAGTATAGTGCTTTGTGTGTTAGCGAGGAGTGACTACAGATGCTGTACCTAATAGTAAGTGGCAATATCGTGCTTGATCCGAGAGGATCTCACAATCACATGGTCTTTCTAAGTCCTGTTCTAGACCACAGCTCTTCAGGCAAGAGCCCCACATCCAGTCTGAATTGGAGTCTCAAAATTGATTGCAATTTTGAAATGATGTGAATAACACCAAATTTATTAAGAATTATGTAATTTCAGTGTTGGGAACCAATGAATAATAAACTGTACTTACATGGCCTCCACCTGGCTCCATTTTAGCTACAAACAGAAATACTTGTCTTTCTTTTCAGGATTGGTCTCCATCATTTAAGTTTTTAAGTTATCCTGAATCTTTAGGAACAGCTTGCAAATAAAAAATAAGAAATTTTGATGTACTCTGGGCAAGGTTTTTGCTCTGCTTTCCTAATTCAGTGGGACTGTGAGAGCTTACAATTAATCCTTTTTTTAAAACATTCTTTGCTAAATCAAACTGAGATCTAGGGCCTTAACATGTACATTTGAGGTAATGTGATGTAACGGACAGAACACAGACCGCGGAGTAAGAAAACTCCCGATCTAAAGCCATGTTGGAACTTGACCTCTGTAAAGTAGGAAACATAACAGCTCTCCAGCTTGTTGAGATTAAATGAGATAACACATTCAAGTTCCTTATAAACCTTAAGGGACTGTGCAAACATTAGATGTTATTACACTTGGCCTGCTTCTGTGTAACGTCTTAGATTTTTCTTTAAAGCCTCTAAACATTGTGTTTTACATACATTGATGTCAGAGCACGCAGTTTTAAAAGACCTTATTTCTTAACATGAGAGACTCGAGAATGGACGCACTTGGTGAAAACTTACTGCCCGACTTTGGCCGTGAAGTTTAAGGCAGAACAATATGTTGAAGATCTCATATATTTGAGTTGTAAAACAAACAGTAGTTTTCCATTTTCAGTAGTCCTTAGACAGAATCATAGCCGGGTGGAACTGGGAGAGACCTTGGTGAGCCAGTGAAGCTATTTCCTTCATTTTTGGTTAAGTGATCTGAGATCCAGAGATGAATGACTTTCCTAAAGTTACCTAACTAGAAATGGCAGAAAAGGCAGAACCTCGTGAATCCCAAGCCAGTGCTTATTTCACTTTGCCATTGTCTTTTGAATCATTGACTTAGTATATGGACAATTTTTGTCATTTTCCAATGTCAAGGACCATTTGAAATTAAATCTGGCTTCTAGAAATGTTACAATTAAAAATAGCTGGTAGCTTTCTATTAATATTTTTGATAATTATAATGTGGTTATATAAGGAGGTCCTTGCTCTTAGGATAAAAAAATAATTACTGAATACTAATTTTTTTTCCTAAGGCACTGGGATCTTTTCTTTTAAGAAACTTATCCTTAAGAGATTTGATTTATTATTTCACTATGTTATGGTAGACTTTTGCCTCACAATTTTTTTCTTTCTGCTTCCGAAATGTGGGTAGAAATTATAAGAAATTGCCACTATTGGTCTCACACTTGTTTTTTCTCTTTTTACCATAATAAACTATTGAATGAAAAAAAAATAGCTGAGAGTAATAAATGCTTTACAGAAATGATTAGAAAAAGTAAAACCAAACTCAGTAAAAACCTCATTAATTTAGACTCCAAATTAAAGATTGTGAATAGTGCCTGAAATGAAATTTACTTTTGCTCCCAGGATTCTTTCCTCATTGCCTATGCAAACTAAGAGTGTGAGCAAGATTAGAAAGGGAATGTTTTAAATGGCTAACAGAACAAAATGTTTCTGAGCAGCCAGCCTTCAGTGGTTGGGAATACCAACTGACATACACATAAGAGCCATGCTAATTAACAGGCACCTTATCTGTTCATGACAGCAGGGCGTCCAAGACCTTTCTGTCCCTGGGTGGAACTTAAAAGTAATAAGTTTGCTTTCTTTATAATTATTTTGTAATTGAGAATTGTACAAATTTAAATCATTTTCTCATATCATTGCCCTGATTAATAGACTTTAAGCAAATAACGATACATTTCCTGATATATTGTACAAAATAGATACTGATGTATGGAAAAAAAAAAAAGATGGTGATTGAGTTTGTTAGAAAGCATCATCCTTTGTAGTTTCCCACACTACCCTTTTAGTGAGAAAGTTTAAAATCTCTTTTACATTGTTTTTGTAATTGCTCCATGTCTGAAGGTTCATGTTGCTCTTGGTCTTAATGGATATAACGACCTTCTTAGATCTCAGGATTCGTTTTTCATTCTTTGATGGAGCAAAGACTAAAGAAATGTGTGTCTCCTGTTGATGTGAAGATTGAAACCTCAAACAGAAAGGAGGTATCAGTACTTTCATTTTTCAGAGAATACAGCTTATATCTAAGTTGTGTCACTTTTGTTTTTGTGCGTGTGGAACAATCACATATTAAAGTGGTATGGTACTTTTATTCCTTAGAAAAAGACATTTTATGTAGTTATCATTGTTACAAGTATCGATGTGGCATCTTTTGTTAACTATTGAAATATCTTTCTTAGGCATCATTATTACCAAACAATGGATTGGTTGTTGTACCATTTAATTTTTGGTCAGTTTCTCCCCTACAATTTAAATAGCACAAGCAGAAATGAAAATAGCCTAAGGTTCAGACTTCATTGGTAATGCTGAAGGAACCAGTCAAACTGTTCTTATTCGGTGGACCGAGGGTGGAATGGATTCCCTGGTAGTACTTTTTTACCTCTTTTTAGAGTTTTTTTTGGTCCAGATGAGATGACTTCTTGCCTGGATTTACTATTTGGTACTTGGCTTGTCTTTTTCCTTCTGTCCTTGTCCTTCTCTAGACCCCAGAGGAATATCACTTTGATCCTTATTGTGTCCAGAAAATAATTCCCAACTCTTTAACCTTCTCTACCTAACACACCAGAGAAGAGATAGAGATTTAAGTCGCAGAACGTTGGTTGACTGTCTTCCCTCCATCACTTCAGTAGAAATGACTCCCTCCAGCCTTCAGAGTCAATATCAGTCTCTTTGTTTTATCCAAGGGAGGTATTTTAGTTCCAAATAGATGTATCTGTGATGATTTTTACGAAGTTCTCCTTCTTAACTCTTTCTCCTTCTTTGTTGTCCTTATCACCATTCTCTTTTAGTTTCTGGTTTCTTTCTCTCAGTTGTTTGTGCAGCCAGAATTTATGGTACTCTTTTGCTAGGTCCTTGGATTTAAGTGGTTGAACAAAAGACACATTCTCTGCCCTCAAAGAGATTATGGTCTAAGGAAGGAGGTGGCCAGTAAACAGTCTCATGCTTTCATGCCTTTATCCATGCACGTTCTTCTGCCTGGGATTTTCCCTCCCTTCCCTTACCTCCCCTCCTCACCTCTCTCCTTTCCTTTCCCTTCTTTTCTCCTTCCCCCCTCCCCTCCTCTTTCACTTCTCTTTCTTTCTTTTCCACATGCGCGCTCACACAACCCTTTATACTCTTACACTTTTGAAGATTTAAGACATAGCTTAAATAGGATGAGTAAATTCTTTCTTTTAGTACAAGGCCTGGATTCTAATCATGTTCTGCCATTTTATAGCCACTGTCACAGTGACTGAGTTGTAATTGAACTCTTCTGGAGCTTTCGTTTCTTCATCTCTAATGTGGTGTGGTAATTATCTGCATGCCTCGTAGCATAGCTGTGAGCATTAGATGGGCATTAGATGAGGCAGTAATATACTATATTAAGTGCTCTGTAAACTGGAAAACAGGGTAACATGGTAAAGTGGTTTTACTTCCTTAATTTGCTGTCTTTTTCCTTGCTCTCTTCCTGGCTCTTTTTTCTCTTTTTCCTTTTCAAAGGACCCTATAATAAGTTGTTTTTGTCCTAAAAATAGTATATCCTCCTTCAGTTATTGTAGGCAATATAGCCAATAATCTAATCAGAAAAAATCATAGTTTTCTAGTGGCTATATACTATTTTTGGAGTCATTCTAAAACCAACTATTACAACCTGAGTTTAATCCATATAACACATAAAGAAAGCTATTTCATAAGACCCTGAGACAGATTTATGCTAAATAGTCTTATAAAATGAAAATGCTGTAGCATCAAATATTAATATTTTGCTAGCAGCAGGCAGCCCAAATGTTAATGGCTTGTATGCATTTGAAGGCCTACTTAACTGTGACTTTTATTAGGACCATTTCTCAGAGCTGGAGTTATAAATGGGCTTATAAATGAGAAATTAGCCTCCCCTCTAGGGAGCATCAGGTTCTTTGAAATCTTAATTAACCAATCATATTGTGCTTCTCTTCTTTCAATTACTAACACTGGGTTAAATGCTGAAGAAAACATTGTCTAGCTGGAAATAGCTTAAATACCTTGGAACACCATTCTATTATATGTAGAAATATAATCATAAAATGAAAAATTATACTGTAAAACTAGAAAAATTGTTCTTAGCAATCAGAAATAAGTATAAGAAACATAAGATGTTTCCTCCCTATAGTGATCATTACTTACAATATGACTTAAGAAGTACCACTTTATTTCTTTCCACATAAAAGGTCACAAATGAAGGCAATTTGTGTAAGGAAGTTAAAATATTTTTGCATGAATAACCAATGAGTTTATTATACATTACATATAAAGAACTCTTACAATCCAATCATAAAAAGACAAATAACCCAACTGAAAGATGACCAGAGGATCTGGGTAGATATTTCTCCAAAGGAAATTACACCAATGGCCAGCTAGGACATGATGAGATGCCCAACGTCATCGGTTATTAGAGAAATGCAAGTCAGAACCACAGTAAGGTACCACTTCATACCTATTGTGGTAGCTATTATCAAAAAGTCCAGTGTTCCAAGCATGTGGAGAAATTGGAGCCCTCATACACAGCATGAATGTAAAAATGCTGCAGCTGCTTTGGAAAACTGGCTGGTAGTTCCTTAAAAGATTAGATAGAGAATTACCATATGACCTAGCAATTGCACTCCTAGGTATATATCCAAGAGAACTGAAATATGTTTACACAAAAACTAGCTCACAAATGTTCATAGCAACATAATTCATATGAGCCCCAAAGTAGAAACAACCCAGAGGTGATGAATGGATAAATAAATGTGGTACATCCATGCAATAGAATATTATTCAGCAAAAAAAAGGGATTAAGTACTGGTACATGATTCAACATAGATGAACCTTGAAAACATTGTGCTAGTAAACGAACCCAGTCACAAAAGACTCTATATTGTATCATTATGTTTCTATGAAATGTCCAGAATAGGCAAACTTATAGAGACATAAAGTAGAGGTTGCCTTGGGATGGTGGTCATGGGGAGTGATGACTAAAGGGTATGAGGTTCTTTTTTAGGTCATGAAAATTTTCTAAATGTCAGCTGTGGTGACCATTGCTCAATTCTGTGAATGTGCTGAAAACCATTGAACTGTGTATTTTAAATGGTGAATTTTTTGGTAAGTCAGTTACATCCCAGTAAAGCGATTTTAAAAAGAAAAAGGTTTCTAATATTCTAGGGAGAGGAAGCTCAGGTACTGAAATAAAGTAGAGGAAATAGAAATGGAGAAATCATGGTGGATTTGGGGGTCAGTAATGAGAAAGAACAGATAGGGATTTTAATGGATTTTGAGAACAGTGAGAAGGGGGCATATGTGGGGACACCCAGATTTCTGGCTTGGGGTACCAAATAGAGAGTGGTGCCATTCACAGTGGGGCAGGAATATGGGAGGGAAAGAATAGGGAAAAGATGATGAGTTTGGTTTTTAACACACTGAGTTTGACGTACTGCGGGGCAACCAGGTGGAGATGCACAGGACAAAATGGAAAATGCAGCTGTGAAGGCTGGAGGCATACCCGTTCTGCCGTGTATAGTGCGCACGTTGTCGCCCACATTTGTGAGGGAAAAATCAGCATGCATATTATACGTGGGTAGTACCAGTACTACTTTTGTATCTATATACATGTTTTTAATTCTTTCACTTATGCTTATGAGTTAAAAGTGTAACTCTAGAAATCAATAACAATATCCGTATGTAAAATAATACCCTGGAATACGCTCATCGGTTTTGCTGAATTTACTAGGCACTTGTAACAATGAAGAGTTCTTGGCCTTCTATGATGCTTAAATATCGTAAATTTGTTACCAGTACATAAAATTTCTTGTGCCTTGTATCTGTGCTTGTGCTTTGTAATTATTTGTTACGTAAAATTTCTTGTGCCATAATACGTTAAAAAATAAATGCTGAAATTCCTTTACAGTACCAAAAAACCCAAGTACTTAAATGTAAACAAATAAACACTAAAAAGTTAAACAAATTAAACAAAGTAAATGAATTAAAAAGTTAAAACAAAAGATTTTTTTCCCCTGAAAGTTTGGGCCAAACACATGGGTGCGCATTATACACGGCAAAATGCAGTAATTGTGCTCCTTATTTTTCAGTGCCCCTGGTTTGTCTAGTCAGTCTGTGTGGTTTATGTTCAGAGACCACCAAACCCTTGGTCCGGCCTCCCTAAAGGCGGTAATGGGGGTTGGGGGGCGGGAGGTGGCAGGCTGTGAATCCCTGAGCTTTGGAGCTAAGCTCCTGCTGTGGTCAGTTGTTGCAGCCAAAAGGTAGCTGAGGAAAATTGTTTCAAAGGAAGTGAACTATCTTGTGTGTGTGTGTGTGTGTGTGTGTGTGTGTGTGTGTGTGAGAGAGAGAGAGGGAGGGAGAGAGGGAGAGAGGGAGGGACAGAGGGAGGGAGGGAGAGAGGGAGAGAGATTGTGTATTAAAGAAGTTTCTGTTTAAATTGTTTTCAATTGAAAACTGTTTTGAAGAATACAGTATGAGAAGAAAAATTATATTTTTCAATTAATTTGCAATGTAACCAAAGAAAGACTAACAGTTTGCTGAAAAGTGCACCATTGTAATCAGATACTGTAGTGCCTGCTAGTTACTTACTTGATGAGATTTCAATAAACATTTAAAAACCCTTCAGAAAAATAACTAAGACTATGTAAGTGTAGGTTTATTTATATACTGTAAAGTTTTTAATCACAAATTTAGTTGGAATATGCAACCCAGAAGTGGTCATTTTACCTGAATTGGCAGTTATGTACAAATTGGCAGTGGGTGGCGCCACCCAGGCCACCTCATCCACCAAGTTTTATGCAAGTTTTATGCAGATTCTTCTTATCTTGCAATGTAAACACCAGAGACATAAGCACATTTAGCACTGTGCTGAAATCTCAGGAGTGGGTTTCTATCATTATGCTAATAGTGGAGCCACTTTCTTCTGTGATCAGAAAAGTTTTCAGATATTAATTGATTGATGTTTATTTAGCATTTGAACAGAGAGAACCGGTGTTGACGAAATAAACATTCTCGGTATGTTTGTCTTTCATTCACCAGGAAGAATCTCTGTTCCCTGCCTTTCTGTCTTTGGGGACTTCAGACCAGTCTGCTGTATCTTAATTTGATCTTATTTTTCAGGTCATCAATTCAGTTTTTCTGTGCCTCCCAGGCTTGGTATTCTCACTAATAATGGTGTTTGTCCGCTGTTATCTACGTGTCCTCATTTTCCTCAGTCTTTTCTAGTTTAAAAAAGATCTCACTGATTCTATTCATAGCAGTGGCTGTGGCTCTTAACTAATATTTGCTCATTTCATTAAGTAAATTTAACACAGCTTGCTTGAAAAGTCAAATGTGATTCCTTACTATCAAATATGGTACCTTTCAGACCAAAGTATTCAAAAGCAACTTAAAGAAGAACAAAATGATGTATGAAGAGTCCTCAGGAATTGAATTTCCCAATGCTGTGTTGTTAGTAATCTGGGTGAGGGGTGCCAGAATTAGCAAATAAAAATGCAGGACACCCACTTAAATTTAAAGATAAACAAAAACGAATTTTTTAATGTAAGAATGTCCCAGGCACCAGTAGATCCCATGCATTTTAACTGGGACTCCTCCTGTATGTTATGTGGGAACCCTAAAGCTGGGACAAAGCATAGTCACTTTTAACCCTTGTAGAATTGTAAAATCGTAGGATAACTAACCCCCAATATAGGTGAGCATGTTGAATTGAATACGTTTTCTTTGTAGGACACTGATTCTTATCGTAGTACCCTACTTAAATCCTTCAGTAAAATGCAAACGAAAAGCCAACAAGAGTTCTACTCATAAAATGTTGTGCCCTCCTCACCTTCAGTGTCATTCTTTTTCCTCCTGTCACTTTGTGCTGACATTTCCTTGATTCTCCCCAAGGGCAGTGCTACAGTGGTGTCACAGTACCTGCTGTCATCGTTAGAGCCAGACCCTCTTGTCTCACTTAGGGCATCTCTCCTTGACTTTCAAAGGTTGCAGGTATTTCCCTACTGGCAAAATTCAGGGGGTATCTTGCCTGATACTCAGGGTCAGATTGCTGTATCTGTTTAAAGGCTCGAAGTGAGCCACCATTCCTTTCCTCTCCCTGTGGCTTTCCGATTTGCTACATGTGTGACAGTTTCTCTGGTTCCTGCTACCCCTGTTGTGTTCCGGGGCTGCATCATTTACCATTACGACCTTGAATGCGATATCACAGCCAGTCAGCAAGAAGTGCTAACTGGCAAAGGGCTGTTGCCAGTGGCTACTCCGATAATTGCAGCCCAACACCCCCTTCATAAAGCACTTGAGCCTCTGCTGGGTTGAAGGTAGATTTAGCAAAATGTGTGCTTTCTGTTGATCTTGGTCAATCTGTGTAAAGGTGTCTTTGATTCTTCTTTTCTAGACATCAGGATGTTAGCCTTACGAACTAAGTTGTGATGACTTGCTCCAAACTTATTTCCCAGTAACCCCTGGCAAAGCAGGGCTTTGAACAATGAGACATCTTTTTCTTGTGCGTGAAAGTCTGTGAACTGTGGTGTTGGCTGTGGCAATCGGATAACAGTGTGCCTTATGATGGCTTTGATAAGCCGTCTCCAGTAGAGCCAGCTCCTAGTATTTCACAGGGCGCACATGAGTGCCCATGGAAGGAAAATTTGCTTCAGTCTGCTTTTCACTTTGCGGCTCAGCGTGGGGCATGGCCCACCCTTCACCTAAATAGCAACACAAATGTTCTTTGTTCCTTGCCTTTTGCCTTGGTTCACCTTTTCTCTCTGTCATAGCATCATTTATTCAACGAGCATTTGTTCAGCTCCTACTGCATACGAATAGGGTACCACATGTGTTACTATTAGGCACCGCCTCTAGTAGCCAGGAGCTGAGTGGAGGTAAAAGTCTTCTTCCCCCAAGTCAGTAAGTAATACGTTTTATGTGAGTATATTTGAGTTGTTTAAAGGAAGAAGATATTATTTTCACTTGGAATCATTAGTGAAGAACCAGGGAAGAAGGCCAACGTGAGCTTTTATAAATGGACAGGAATTCAAAGGGGAAGGTATGAGAATTAGGGCCATCTAAGGCAGAGAAAAAAAAATTTTATTTAACTTTTTAAAATTAGTTTCAGGTGCATAAAACAATGTAATAAACATTTATCATTTATATCCCTCACACAGTGATAACCCCTCTCCCCTTATCTACTACCCCTCTGACATCGCATACAGCCATTACATTTCCACTGGAAGGCAGAGAAAATTTTGAAGCTTGGGAGTAGAGTGCAACTTTGCGGAATGGGATGTGATTCGGATGGAATGAATAGGATTTGCTTTTTTTTTTTTTTTCCTATTTGAGGCTAGCAGTGGGGACTGTTGTAAATAGATTTGAATGTTAGATGCGAGCGAAACAGTGTTTTAGGTCAACTAACCTTAAAGTACTGTGCAGGCTGATGAAAGGAGGGATCTCCGTCTATGGGATGATTGAGAGGCCCTTGAAATAGACTAAGCATAAAGTGACAATAACCTGAGTACGGTGATGGTGCCAGAGGAGGACACATGTCCTAACTGACCCCAGCAGGGCTCGCTTTGTCTAAAGAATAGTATTAGTGATTTTCATATTGTGAACCACTTACCAGTTATACCGAATCACTGGGCAACATTGGAACCATTCTGTATATATATGTTATTTGGGGTCAACTAGTTAAAGCTTTGAAACAATGAGAGAGCTTTTATTTGTAGAAGCAGGCCTCAGTAAAAAAGCAGGGCCACACGAGTGCCTGGAAGGAAACCTGCTTCTAGCCCCTGTAAGCTACTGAATCAAGTCAAAGGACCTTCCACAATGAGAAATAAGTGGGGTTACTCTTACCGTTTCTTAATGTGGACAGCAGTTGCATTTTCTTTCCCTTTGTTAGAAATTCAGACTTTAAAAACTCTCTCTTAGCAAATTGAGTCCATTAGGGGAAAAAGTCCATAAAAATCTGTGGCCCTCATAGCATTTAAATCAGAAGCAAATATGTATGTTGATTAAAAAAGAGGGGTGGTGTTTTAGAAGTGAGAAAGACCACATCAGCAGCTGTTTTAATCTCTATTTTTTTCATGCCAGTATTATAGAACCTAAACAACTAACAGTGCAAAGATAGAAAAATATCCTCTTTTCATGAATATCTTACAGTCTTGTGTAGTAGACTAGAAGGTGTTAGTCTTTTCATTTCTAACTGCAAGCATCCTAAATCAAAAAAGAGGAGGCTCTGTATTTAATATGGCCTTAAGACCAGTAAAGAACTAGAGTTATTAAATACTGTAATCTACATGTATTCTGACTAGGAAAGAATTTCCTGATTCTTGCCTAACCTTGATCTCAATCTACTACTTCAAGCTATTTCACTGAGAAAGAGTTAACATGTAAACATGAAGGATTCTTCAGATTTCTAAAACATCATTTCATGTAGTTTGTGTCTCAAAGGGTTTTGAACACATTAATTGTGTGATTCATATCCTGTCACTTTTAAAGTAAAGAGACTGATTTCAAATAATGTGGCATTTGAACATGTCTTTATCTTTTATTGCTTTTTATATAAATTGAAGTAAAACTCAGTGAGAAAAATCCCTGCTTTCTCTGACGATAGTTTTGGGCAATTCCAATTGTAGTAGAATTTCTCATTTCTATTTTAAGATGGAGATTCATTTCTTTTTTTTCCTGTAGCTTATATAATATCTGTAATTATTTTCATGTGTCATCTTTGGTATTAGGAGTAAGGATATTTTGGTGTGCATTTTGTTGTGAAATTTTGGTTGAGAAATCTTGGAGTCTTTGTCATCATCTTTGGTTTTGGTGCAAAGTATTGCCTTTCACTACCGCTCTTGACTAAATGAAGTTAGAAGACAATTTAAGACTCCAAGCAAAAATGATAAAATTTGAGTCTCTCCATCATAGGGAGTACCTGCTTACCCTGCCTGCTTCCCTTATTCTGACTTACTGAGCACCCATTTACTAAATGCCTACCAAAGTCTCAGGCACCAGGGAAACAAAGACAAATAAGAATTGTTCATGAAACTAAAAAAAAACCAAAAAACAAAAAACTTACTCATGGTCCACCTAGAGGTAGGTGGCAATCAAGTGGGGATATTCAGACATGGGTACCATTTAATCAGAATAGCAGAGTGAAAGACCAAAGGACTACATGATTAAGGGAGGGGAAAGGAGAGAAAGACTTCCAAAGTAATTCCTTGTATGTCAGCTTAAAGATGGGCATGGAAGTTCATGCCATAGAGACTGAGAATATAAAAGACCACCTGATTATATAACATTCTGAATCGAGTTTCTGACTTGTTAGTTTTAGATGTGGAATGATCGCTCTGTTAGACCAGTAGTTCCCAAATAACAGTTTGTGGACTTTTGCTCTTGGTTGCATAGATATTTGTTAAAAGTCAGATTTCCTGGAAATGCTATAGAGATTGTAGTAGATTAAATCTAGGTGAGATCTGGGAAGGTGGAATTTGCAGTAGCTTCTCTGATGATTCTGATAATCAGTAAGGTTTGGCATCTACTTTCGTAAAGATCCAAGAGAGAGAAGACAGATGGTAGTTGAAGTCACAGGAATGGATATGATTTCCCAGGGAGAGCGAGGAGAGTGAGCAGAGAACAAGGCTACGGCGGTAACACCATCATACAAGGAGTGGGCAAAGGAGGAATCAGCAAGGAATCTAACAAGGCGTGTACTGTGTCAGGAGCTGGAATACATATTTGCCTAAATCTCCTCAGTCTTTGAATAGTAATCTCATTTCTGAATCCATATAGAAAAACAAGGTGTTAAATAAAAATCTTTGTTTCTACTCATGATTTGATTTTATTCCAGAAAGGATTGATCAAGTTTCAAATGTACCTAAGTAAAAAGATTTCTTCTGCTTCCAGAAAAAATAGTTGGAGAAACAGAAATTGACTCTAGAATAGAGAAAAATAAAGAAGAGCAGAAAAGAAAGTTGTAACATTAACCAGAATTTATAAAACAACAACCACCAAAAATGCCCAATTGTACACTTACTCGGTGGAATGAGAATATTGAATTGATCAAAATGACCTTTGTAATTGAGAACTAGAGCTACGATAGTCTCTCGGGGAGAAATCCTTGTGTTCTTAGCCCTTCCCATTTCTTTGATGATTGTTGTAGTGATCAGTGTGTCTTCTATGCCTAGATGAGTAGGAGCTTACATTAATGGAAACATGTGCTGTTATACAAAGGAATGAGATGGCAGTTATAGAACCTGACTTGATGTAAAAATTCATTGCTTTTTCAAAACCCACATTCCAGTATAATTTTATTGACCCAAGGAATTTTAAAAATATACACATTCTTGGCATTTATTTAGGGATACAGTTATCATTCACTTACACTCACTCTCCATTGAGGTTCCAGGTGACCGTTTATGCAGGTGAATTTTAGTATCACTTCAGTCATTGTGTGATCTACTCTTATTTGGCGGTCTTCACCTCACTGGTCACGTAGAGATTTTTGAGGGCTCAGTGAACAAGTGTTCAAGTGGTCAGTAGTGGTCTAGTATTTGTAACCTTGAGGTTCTACATTAAAAGCGATTTTAAAAAAGGTTATCTGAATTAACATGATATTGGGGGGCTATTTTATTGTGAATAGTATTTTGTCAAAGAGGAAAAGGTGGGCAATGATACGTATTTTTGAATGAAAAAAATTTGCTGGTGAGAATACAATGAGATCTTCAAATTTGTTGATGGCCGAGCTGTTAGAATTGAACCCATTTCAAAGTTAGAGAGAGAACATAGTCCACACAAGATTGCCCTCACTTCTGACAGCAGTTATAAATTCAGGGTGTTACCAAAACTATGCTCAGATTCCATTCAGTTCTCTGGAAGTACTCACAGAACCCACTGAAAGCTGTCACACTCATTGTGCCCAAGTATTACAGCCAAAGGATACAGATTAAAGCCAGCCAGGGCAAGAAGCACACTGGGCAGAGTCTGGAAGAAGCAGAAGGTTCCTTTGTGCTGTCCCCATCAAGTTAGGGACACTCCTTCCCTGGCATTCCTGTGTGATGGCACCCACTGAATATTGCCAGCTAGGGAAGCTCATCGCGTCTTGTCCAGAGGTCTTACAGGGGTCATGACATACGGCCCCGTGTCTGACCGTTAGTCCCCAACCTCTCCCCAGGTAGAACGAATACTACATGGCCCAGTCTCCATCAGAAATCACATTGGCAGGCTGCTGGGGGACTGAGGCCCGCATGCAGAGACGTCGTTTCAGGCACGACATTCCAAGGGATGTTCCATGATCATGGAGTAGCCAGTGGCAAAGGCCAGCCCTCTTTTGGGGGAGTGTTAATCCTCACTACATGCCAATTCTTGTGCTAAACTGTGACCAGAAACACTGTGACAGATGAAATGGCTCCTTGTCCACAAGATTAAGTTAAAACGTCTTCATTCTTGATTACTTTTGCATGTTCTCCATCCCACTCAACTTGCCCCTTTCTGAATTTCCTCCTGTAGTTAGTGAGAGTCACACCTACTGGGCATGCCAGCTGCCCCCTGCTTTGAGGCCCCTGCTCACACCACACTTGCTGTCATTCTGTTCTTTTGGGATCTTTCAGTTTTGCTGGGCTCACCCAGTCTCCAGTACTCAGCCCAGGCCCCATGTCCTGTGGACGGCCACTGTCACCACTTGAACCCTTCAGCCATCACCTCCTCTGCTGTATTCCTGTGTCAGTTATTTGGTTGTTAGCAGATGTTTCCCTTCCATTGGTATTTACACCTAGGGTTTCTCTTTCCAAATAGATCTGAACCTCTTGCAGTTTGGGGACTGCCTGGACTATATTGTAACCTTTTGGATCTTCTACATCCTGGTCCAGTGTCTTGCACATGGACAGTCTAGACGCATGTGTGAATGGTAAGCTGACATAGAAATATGTGCACGTAGGAGTATATAATTCAAATATGTGTTTAAAACATCTTGTAACAACAACCGAAGTTCTACCTCCATGTCAGAGGTAGCCATTTCATCAGGAAAGCATTGGAGTTGTTTTTGGTAATTCGCTGAAGACATCTACAAACATTAAGTCAGCAAAATGCTGGAAAATGTCTCGAGATGTATTACCATTCTGCTCCCCCCTCGGGATCTTGAATATGCTTTCTTTCCCCTTTTGCCTGTAATGCTCTTTAAATATTTGAACCCTCGCTCAGAGAGGCGAAACCACCATACCTAAAATATCAGCCCTTGCCTCACTATCTCTTTTTCTTGTTTTATTTTTTTAATAGTACTTTCCTCTAACCAGTACCACATATTTGTTTTCTATGTCTTTCCCCCAACAACTGGAGTCTAAACTCCATAAGGGAAGGACGTTGTCTTGCTAACCATTACATCTTCTGCACCTAAAATAGTGCCTGATTCTTAGTAGGTACTCAGACAATAACGGATTTGTACTGTATAGCAAATAGAAAGCTTAATTTTTTATGTCGTTCAAGAAAATGTAATTGAGGTCAAAGAGTTTCAAAGAGAAACATCTAAAGCGATTGAAGGAGTGGAGGGGTAGAATGTTTTCTAAGATGATGAAAAATTATTCAACCTTGTAAAAACAAGAATGAGATGTATACATGGTCAGAGTTAGTAAAATTATAAAATACAATCATTAGGGTAACATAGGCACATTTATCAAATGCTAGTTATCAGAGGCATTCTTTAAAGTTTTGCGGAAAATGAAAGAATGTTGTTATTTTTACACAATGGGTAGTAAATACGGAGCTTTTCAAATGTTTATTTCAAAAGAGTTTAAAAGGTTGCTTTGATAAAAATCATAATCATTTTTAAAAAGGAAAGTTAGAAACACATCTAACTTTCAAAAATAACAGCATGGAGTGAATTTATTGTGCATTTTAGCAGGAGTGGCAGGGTTTATCATCGTCAAGACTGTTGAGTGTCCCTGTTGAACCTTTATTTTTGGACAATGAGTGGTCGACAACCCTGGGAATGAGGACATGTCCACATACGGCTATAGATGTATTTGGTAGGACTATTTGGAGACCAAAAGTAACCCCAGATTCCTGTCATAGATTGCCATCTCTACCTCTGACCTAGATTCCTTAGGATCTCAGGAAAATTTAGGCTAAAGTGCAGTGCTCCTCAGTTTTCCAGTTCCAAAGGAATCCTTTGTTCTATTCAAATATTTCCCATTCCAGTCCTGGCACTTCCTTTAGGATTAAGGTCTCCATCATGAATGTTGGCTGGCCTTATCAATACATTTCCTCCTCTATCCTCTCTTCCCCCTATCCTTAGATCTTCTTGTTACTCTCCCTGAAGAGATTTCTTTCTAGATGAAGCCATAATATGGCTTACGTTTTTGACCTTTGTGTCAAGCTTTGATTCTGAGACATTTGGCAGCACATGTGTGCAATGCCCACGAAGCACCTTGCTCACAATGTGATTTAGTTGACATTTCTTTCTTTGCTTCCATATTACCCTACTTATGCTAAGACTTTCCCCCATGTTCGAGGAAGGAAGACTGGCAGTGATCCAATCTTTTGTGTTACTGTTTCCAGCTCATGATTTTAGTGGCACATTTGAAACTAGAATGCACTTTTATATTTTCTCCTTTCATCTCTGCCTCTTTGCATTTTTGGCAAACATCAAGGCAAATAAATCAGACCCACCACTGCAAACCCATCTGCTTTCAGGGACATGCAAGCCGACCAGTCTGTGGTGTGTCACCATAGAACTAGCTCCAACATAGAACTAAAGGAGCATCCCCGTGGAGTAAGAAAAGAAGGCACGTTCTAAGGTCAAATTTTTTAAAGCTCTGAATCATTTATCTGCCGACTGACTGTGGCTAGGCATGGTCTACATTGGCATTTTTAATGACACTAAAAGATTGGCAGGGGCCTTAGAAAGTTGAAATGATTTTGTAGTAGATGAAAAATGAAAATGCAGTTCTTGAGAAGAGATTAATAAAAAAAAGAGATGCTGTCATGGTTGTTAAAATGTAGCAAATCGAGGTACCGGCAAGGTGTTCATTTATCAGGACATTACGTTTACACTTCATCTGATGTTAAGGTCACATGTGAAAGTAGTCATTCTCACTCAAATGCCTTTTCAGTTGTTGACAGCCCAGAAATTGCTTTATAAAAAGTAGTAGGCTGTGATCCTCTGCACCTGTCTTCCTAATACTCATTGACACGTGAATGCTCTGTTCATTTCTTGCTCACAACAAGCTAGTGATGCTTCTCTTCGAATAGGAATTAGGAGGATCACAAACTGTCAGGCTATATACATTATACTGGAAAACAGCTCCTGTTAGACAGTTGATAGAAGCTCTAAACTGAATTCACTTAAAGTGATCAACAGTTAATTGAGCTCCTTAGCATACCTCCTGGAGATGGTTTCAGACTGATCTTCAGCAAACCGAATTATCTCCTTTGTTTGACCACGGATGTTATTACAACCGAGATTGATGTCCTTTTGGAGATGTTTCGTCTTATGACTTAGTGGTTTGGAAATGAAAGAAAATCCTTGAAAGGTAAACTACATAGAAATTTAGTTTCTGTGTGGTGGTTCTCTCAGAGCTGCGGTGGGGGGGGGGGTGATAAAATTCAACTTTTAAGACTTTCTTCCACACCTCTCGCTACTGCTCCCTGTTTCTGGTCTGAGTCAGCTTTTGTGTGTGGCCCAACCTGACCCCTCCTCAGGCAGAACAGAAGAGGATCTCAATGACTTTGCCTACCAGTTCCATTCTTGGTGGTGATGGTCCAGAAGGGAGGCATGCGAGAGTGACAGTGGCATCTGTCCTCTCAGTAACCATGACTTCAACCCCTCCTTGATCCTCTGAAACTAAATTCTGAAGTGATGAAAGTGGTAGCACCTCTGACAAATTTAGCTTCCACTCTACCCTGTCCTTCCCACCCTCCTCCTGGACGTACCCGTGGACATCTTTGTTCCATGGATACATGCAAAGCTGGGGCCAGAGTGGGGATCAGTTCATAAAAACATCACTTCGTCCAAATAATTGTTCACTTTTGCCTTTATCACGAATAAATAGAAAGAAGGATAACTTAGGACACATAAGGTACATGATAAGAAATTCAGATCAGGGTGTGTATGCGTTCATACATCGTCATGCTGAAAACTCGACAGGAATTGCTTTTGTAATCATAATGTTCATGATATCCCAAGAAAAACAATTGCTTATTATTTAAAGTATAAATGCGGAAGGACGTCTAAAATATATGTTCACCAAAATATTTAAAGTTAAATGGGATTCTTGAGGAGAAGGAGAAATAATAATTATTATTTTTATTTATTTACTTGGTGAGTACTCATTTTATACCAGGCAGTGTGCTAAGCACTATACACGCATTATTTTATTCTAAGCGACATGAATTTCGTATTATCCCATTTTACAGATGAGGAAAATGAAGTTTCTGTAGGTATTAAGTAGAGTAGCCAGCTATAGAAGCAATGAGTTTGTCTGGATCCAAGGCCACTACCCCACCCTGCTGGCCTGAGGATCAGGACGCAAACTGCTTGTACTGGGAAGTAAATACTGGGTGAAACTGTGAGTCTAGATGTTGGTGAAGTGGCTGCCCAGAGGGAAGGACTTTCCTCTTCTCATTTTGAAGATGGTTGGCAGGACTTGAGGCGTCTCTGCTTATGGGGACCCTCTGAGAAAATGACCTCATACCAGTTTTGGTTGTGCTATAAAATATTTTTAGTCATTGTAAGAACAAACAAACAAACATGGCTTTCATATGAAACCTTTTAAATCCAGATACTTGTATGGCCTCTTTCTTGTTCTTCTCTGTTCATTTTATTTCTTGTAAAAATCGACAACTGTAATTGGAATAACTCTAAAAAGAAAGGAGTTAATATTGAAGAGAACCATTGTTTTATCCTTCTTTTACGGAGTGTTAGGTTTGGTGACTCCCTGACTCGAATGTTTCTTGAATGAGTGAGTGAGTGAATGAATGTGGGGGATTAGGTGTAGGTTCCTGAAATATATACTGTCCCTATTCGCAACAGTATGGCTGATTGGGAGGTGATTAAGTTTAGCTTTCGTTTCAAAACAAGATTATTTAGTCTCGTGCACAATTTAATTCATATTAGTCTGTTTATTAGAGTCTAGTGTACCTGTTGACCTTCACTTATGTGACAGGAATCAATGGATGATGTCGCAAAATAGCTTAGTCTACAAAGTGAAGTTCAAGAGTTTTTTCCCTTAGCCATCTGAGATCAATATGTAGGAAGAAAACGCTAGAAACACAAGTGTAGAAAGCATTTAAAAGTAATCCTAAGAAGGGAAAGTTTATTCAGTAAGGAAACATTTCTGATTTTTATTTTCATTTGATTTTTGCCTCTTTACTTTTTAAACAAACGAACAAGGAAGATTCAAATATGCATGGAAAAAAATTAGTATTACGCAAAGTTACTTTCTAGAAAATTTTGATCAGTTTTCCTTTCTCTGAATCAGACTGTTGGTACTGTTTAAACACAGCATGATGCCATATGAGTAGGCAGTTTCTAGGGATATAGTCCAATGATTTCTCTCCCCTAAAGTCTTGAAAAGTGCAAAAAGAGTTATCCTGTGAACCACTTGGCAGTTGTTAGCCCCTGAAATAGTTCAGCAATGGCAGTAGTACCATTTTTATTGGTCATCTTTTCAAATAGTTTGTAAGTAGAAACTATTACTGTATGAAAGAGAACATTCCCTTGGAGAAAACATGGGCAGTGAATATTTTCTTCTCCCTGGTACCAGATTGTTCTGCATACACTCCACACCAGAGCAGATAAAACATCATTTCATAGTGTATCTCTTTGTACATTCCCTTTATGTTTGCCTTGTTCTATACGCCCACCTCACCCCAAAATATGCTTTACCATTATCATTAGAAGCTCCATTTACCTTATTAAATGTAAACTTTCTACGTGTTCTTTTCTTTAACTTACGGTAATTTTTGGAGGTTTCATTTTTATTCAGCTCCAGTATTCCGCTCCCATACGCCATCAGAATTTTCTCTGGGCTGATTTGCAATATGTTTGGTGTTTGCTAGCAAATGTGGAACTTTGCAGTTTGTGTCCTTTCTCTACATGATATAAGATCTAATTACTACCCAGCATGAAATGGCAGCTGAAATAAAACAGGCAGCAGGAGAAGACCCTGACTTAACACAGAGCTAATCAGCTACTTCCTTCTTATATATTTCTCAGCTACAGAGAGAAAGGGAGTAGCATACATTAAAGTAACTCGGATATTAAACATGTTTGTCCTTTCTTGATTTTAACTGAAAGAGACTATTTGTTCAAATTTTTATGGAAGCAAGACATCAAACAATATTTTCTTTGTTTTTAGTTTCATGTGTACAAAACACTGTAATATTTAGATAGTTATGATTTATAGCCCTCAGAAAGTGATAACCCCTCTCCTCCAATCTACTATCCCTCTGACATCACATAGAGCCGTTACATTTCCACTGTCTCTATTTCTAATGCTGTACTCTGCTTCTTGTGAATATATATATACACCATATATATATATTATATGTATATATAAAGTTATAGTTGACATTCATTATTGTTCAGCTTCAGCTTCAGGTGTACAGTGCAGTGATCAGGCATCTACACCATCTCTGAGGTGGTCTCCCTAATAAGGCAAGCGTCCATCGGACACCCTACAAAACCTTTACAACATTATTGATTATATTCCCCAAATTGACTTTCATATCCCCGTGGCCATCTTGTGGTTACCGACTGTGCTTTCTAATCCCCTCACCTTCCCCCTTATCCCCACCCCCCTCTCCCTTCTAGCAACCCTCAGTTTTTCCTCTATGTCTCTGAGAGTTTTTCTGATTAGTTCATTTATTCTATTCTTTAGATTCCACATATAAGTGAGATCATATGGTATTTGTGTTTCTCTGTCTGACTTGTTTCACTTAGCATAATGTTCTTTAGGTCCATCCATATCATTGCAAATGGTAAGATTTCATTCTTTTTCATGGCTGAGTAATACTCCATTTAAACAATATTTTCAATTTGCAGTAGTAGTCATTGATGCTTTCTTACATTGTGCAGAATATTTCCATCATCAGGGTTGCTAGAAGCAGTCCCATCCTGTTTTCTTGACATTTAAACAGATAAAACAAACAACCTTTATAGAAATAAAATAAAATCAAGTGAATGATGAATCGTTTTTGTAAGGTTTAGAATTTTACTCAATTTTGAGCTTTTGGATTGTGAATCTGTCTGAACAACTTCTCTAGATTTATCTTTAAAGCATATGTCATCTTAATATAGTAGTTTGGGGCTGTTTTATTTTCTGGAGTAAGTTGGGTAATTAACCTATCGGGGGAAGAGATTGATAATGTTTTTATTTTTTAAATTACTGTGGTGTGAGTTTTCAGTTATCCGATGATCAAAAAGTTAGATAATGTGGTTTTGAGCAGGTGTAGAGAAACACATACTCTTACCATTGTTTGGACTACCTATGGGTATAACAACTCTGGAAGGAAGTACCTTTATCAAAAATGGAAATGTTCATTCTCTTGACCTAGCAATTCTGCCTCTAGGAACCTATTCTTGAACATGCATGGATGAAAACGTTCCTAGTGATATTATTTGTAATATAAATAGGAAAATGCAAAAAAAATCATTATTAGGAGAATATTAAATAAATTATGATATATCCAGATCCAGATGTACCTCATTCTTTCTAATAACTGTCCTTAAGTAGAATGAAATACATTTGCAGGTATTGATAAGGAGTATTCTATAAGTTATCCTAGTACATGAATGGAGAAGATAGTTTGCTTCAAAAAGCAAAGGATGGAGATGTATGTATACAACTCCCCTCTGTCTTCTCACCTCACATAAATATGCATTCACACGCCTGTAGATAAATAGATGAAAGGATGCTAAGGAAACTATCGCACAGACAATAGCTTAGTGGTTACCAGAGGGTAAGGGGGGAGAGGGGTGATAGATGAGGGTAAAGGAGATCAGATATATGATGACTGAAGGAGAACTGACTCTGGGTGGTGAACACACAGTGGGATTTATAGATGATGTAATACAGAATTGTACACCTGAAACCTATGTAACTTTACTAACCATTGTCACCCCAATAAACTTGAACTCAAAAGAAAACAAAAGAAAAAAGAAACTATCGGTTAGCACTTACCTCTGGTGAATGGGACTGTGGGTTTGGGATGGAAGACAGTCGGGGGGCGGGGGGCATACATTTTATGTGCTGTTTGAATTTTTTTTTTACCATGTATGTATATTAGTTTTCATAATTGAAAAGACATTTAAATTTTCTCTTTTTCAGGACTCAGCCCAGGAGAGTGTTATTACTCGAGATATTCATCGTACGTTTCCTGCACATGATTACTTTAAGGATACCGGAGGAGATGGCCAGGAATCGCTCTACAAGATCTGCAAGGTACCACCCCCCCACACACCCCTGTCGTTTTTCCTCATGTATTTTACAAGGCTGTAGTTTAGAAACGCATCTTCAAGACTTTCAGATTTTTTTTCTGTCTTCATTTCTTATTTGCACTGTGCCGTGTTCTCTGCTTTACACTTACACAACCTGGCTCCTAAAAGTGACATTTTGGCTGCGTGTTCCGTGCCTCCTTGTGAGGCAGAAGGCACAGGATGGCCTGAGTTTGGCTCTGCCACTAATGGGAAAGGAACAGACGGTCCTCTCAGGCGACTGCAGTCAAGGTTCGGAGGCCTCCCGATGACTCTGCCCTGCTGACAAGATAATGTGACAGTTGTCTCAACTTTTTGACAATAGGCGAGAATAAGAAGCAGCGTGGCACTAGAGAAATTAATAATCTGATGACTCGCTGCCACTGACAGAGACAGAAACTTTTGTATCCGAGCAGAGCATATTTAAGGAAAATCAGGAAAACAGTCTTCTTCCAGGCCTACTAATAATGAGGGCGAAGAAAGATTTCAAAATGGGACCTAAAAACTACACAGAGGTGTACGATGTGACATAATGCAGAATGTATCAACAACAGCAGAGAGCTTGCCAGTGTTCATAAACAGGGTTCTAACAGAAACGCAGAATGACTTTTCAAAGCATTATATATGGTTAACTCGTATTTTCAATGCTAATTGAGGCCAAAGACTCAAAATCACCAAATCCATTAAACAAGGTTTTGCTCTTTATCCCCAAACTTCAGTTGCCCTACAAAGAGTGGTGGGTTGACTGAACAGTGTCCTCAGCTACCAAGCCAGTAGATTATTAATGAACACACGGGGATCCTGTAATAATATGAAGGGAAAGCAAACACCGTGGCTAATTTGTAAGTTAGGTAACCAGCTCCTAAATAATCAAATTTAGCCTTTTGAATAGCAAAGATTAGCCAGTAGGTAAGCAGATGTATACTCACATATCAGTGTCATTTTATATATACTATTTTTGGATATGGAAATGGCACTTTAAAAAGCACTTGCCTGTGTATGTTGACCAAGTAGGATTGACGTTTAATTCTGCAAAGGGCTCAGCTTCCATTAAAGTCCTTCTTGCATGTTTGTGGCTTAGCCTTCTGCCCACTCCTGTCTTCTCTTTTCCTTTTTTTTTGATGTAGCCATTTTGGAGGATTTTTAAAATATATACATTGATAAGAAACTATTTTTATATGGATATATCATTCAGAGCTAGAAATGCATAAATAACTGACACTCTGAGAGTATACTGATTTCTGGAGTGATACATCATCTAGTTTTAAAAATGCCCAAATCCATCAAACAGCACAAAAATGCATGATATATTTATTACCTGCTTATAAAAGGAAAAAGTTATAATTTAAAAAAGTTTCTACCTGTTTTGAAATTCTACAGGCTAATTAGCTTCTGACTTGTATAAGGAGGCTATCAAAATTTATGTAGTTTTTAAGTTTATATAGAAGTGTCTGGCTTATGGTATATGGAGTCACATTTTTCCCCTAGAATTGAGTGTACTTTCAGCCAATGAGTGACTTTTCCCTCAATTTTTCTCCGATTGATGCTAGATATTTTTTCACATGACTAAACAGATGGTTCTATGTGCTCACAGGCTCTGACTTACAGTTTTGCTCCATGGTAGTAAAACAGTATTTGCCTCATTATGTAATATTTAGAGGGAAATAGATGAAACATTGCTAAACACAAAGGTAAAACTTAAATAGTTGGTACATTTAAGTAGTTAATATTCCTTGTTTTGATATTGCAGGTTAATGATCCAACCTTGAATTGAGTGGAACATATTCATTAGTAATTCACACAGCTTGGGTAGCCATTTTACATATATATGTATACAGTTTTAAAGCTTTTTCTGGGTAAAAAATGTAAACCTAAGGTACTTTCTAACTGCTGAATAAAGGGCACTAGATTTTGTGAAAATGCAGAAAACCGAAGAATCATATTAAAAGCATTTCAAAATACACTATAGTAAATAAAAGTTGCTAAAGCTTGTAACATTGTACTAAAATATAAGTTACCTAAACATAAGTTTACAACAGTCTTTGCTGATGGAGGAGAGCAGAGATGAATAGATCAGAAAATGGGGGAGAAACCAAACCTGCTGGGTCCTCCCAGGCGGGCCGCTTGGGCTTTAATGGACACAGTGCCTTTCTGACCTGGTCTTCTGACTCATTAGGTGCTCATGCGCGGAAGCCTGGAGTGGGGTAGCTCACCAACAGTACAGCAAACTTAGGAGTAACTTAGAATTGGATATTCTTCTCAACTTTGTGCTCCCACTGTCCTATGCTTTTTGTATTCATCTGGGACCATAGTCTTTCATTTTATGATCATCCCATATCCCCAAAAGCTACTATGTGTGACTTGAAGGACACTAAGTATGGTCTTCCTGTTCTATCGTTTTAAGTTTTAGAATAATATCCAACATCATACCTCACATGCTCAGCAGTATATCTTCGAGTTTCTATTCTGGATACTTTGCACCTAACTGAATAAACATGAATAATGTCTTGATCTTAAATCAGCTACTTTGTGACATCATTTGTAAATAAGAACACTTTTGCTTCTTATTTACTAATTTTTACTCTTTTTCTTTCTTTCTTCTTCTTCTTTTTTTTTTTTCTTAATCTTTTTCTTGTCATACTGCACTGGCCAGAACCTCCATTATAGTGTTAAAATGAAGCAGTGATAGTAGACGTCCTTGTCTTGCTCCTGGTTGTAAGGGAAATGCATCTAGTGATTTACCCGTAAGAATGGTGCTTCTTACATCAACAACACATTTGTAGACCTTTAGTTTTTATACATTGTCTTCCATGTGTTATAATCACTTCAAATTTACAGAGCACTTTCACATTTATTACCTCATTTATTTCTGATAGTTCCTCATCAGTGGAGCTTATACTAGAAATACAACATACTGTGCTCTTAAATTGAGACAGAAATTAAGAAAATTTCAATTAGAATAAGTGCTGAAATCAACTCTGATTTCAAGGATACCAGAGTCTAACTTTGTAGTTTTCTCTGGCTCTGGTGAAATGAGAAATGACCTGAACTGTCAGATTCGAGGGAAGACTGTTAAAAACTTGCTGTCATGTTTTAATGGCCCTGTCAATTTCAGTTTTTGCCTCTCAATATCACTTTCAAAGTAGGAGAAAATCGATATGGTTCAAAGATTCTTCTGTTGTCATAAATTTATGTGTAGACATTGAACTGAAAGTAAAATAGTAGAATTCATAGGATTCCGAAAATATAAAGGTTTGGGCTCCCCTGTCTTTCAATAACATATTTTTAAATAGTGTCCTTGAAAGGAGGACAATAAGCTACTACCCCAGGTATCTTTAGCACTTTTCTGATTTACATATGACATAAAATCTATTTTAGTTGGGAAACAGGTTGGCTCAGTTTAAAGGACTGAACATCAGGAGATCTGGTTCTGATCTTGATTCTTCCCTTAAGCACATCTAACACTTTGGGAAAATCACTTTTTGGACTTCCTCCTCAGTAAGAATATGGGGTCTAATAAAATTATTCCAAGTCCAATTTGCTATGATTCTAAGTGTTGTTTTAAAATTTTTCCTAAAATATAACAGATGCATGCAGATTTTAAAAATGAATTCCTATGTCAAGTATAAGCTCTGTCTCTCAGTACCGGAGTTATGAGGGAGTGTGGTTTAACTTTGAAGACGTTACCTAGCTTTGTGTTGTTGTGTTTGGATGTGTGTTTCAGGCACTCATGAAATGGAGTGCATTTAGTGATTTACTTTTCGATAACTCCTTTTGATGAGTTGGGATCTGCTCTCTAAACAACTTTCCTTTATATTGTGTTATGATCATCATGTTGTATATTACATCCCTAGTACTTACATATCTTATAACTGTAAGTCTGTACGTTTTGACCACTTTCCTCCAATTCATCCTCCCCCTGCCCCCCCGCCACCTCTGATAACTACCAGTATGATCTATTTTCCTGTGAGTTTGGTGTTGTGAGTGGGTTTTATTTGGTTTGTTTTTGTCTTTAGATTGAACATAGAAGTGAGATCGTACGATATTTGTCTTGACTAATTTCATTTAGCATAATACCTCCAAAATCCATCCATATTAGGCCTTCATCTTTGTAAAGAATAGTTTCCTTAAAATCACCTGAGATCTCACTGCTACCATTAAAAAAACTTTAATAAGTATAACATTTAATGCACATATAGCAAAGTGCGTGAATATTGAGGGTGTAACTCAGTGAATTTTACCAAGTGAACACGTCTGTGTAATTACTATAGGATAAAGATCTAGAATTTTACTAGAACTCTAGAAGCCTCCCTTATTTCCCCTGCCAGCAATTAGCTCCCCCAAAGGTAACCACTATACTGATACCCATTACCATATACCTCTTTTCGAACTTGAAAAAATTGACTCACACAATATGGAGTGTATGTTTTGTTGTTGTTGTTCCCATTGTCTATGAGGTTTATCCATGTTCTTTTATATATAATGATAGTGTGTTTTCATCGCTGCGTAATAGTCCACGGTATGACTGTATCGCAACATATCTTTTCTACTCTTGGTGGGCATTTGGGTTGTTTTCAGTTATGAATAATGATAGTTTGTACACTCTTGTATTGATAATGCTTTGGTGCACATCTGCATTTCCATTAGGTATACACTGGGAATGAATTTCTGGGTCAAAGGATATGGACATGTTCACATTCAATAGATATTGCCAAAAAGGTTACCAAAGTTTTACCATTTAGATTTCAACCAACAGGGTATAAGAATTCCAGTTGTTCCATATTTTCACTAACAGTTGGTAAACTTAAATTTAAACCATTTTGGTGAATGTGTAGTGGTATCTCACTGTGGTTCCATATGCATTTCCCTTGGACCATCGAGATTGAGCACCTTCTCATATGCTTATCGTCTGTTAGGATCTCCTCTTTCATGACAACCCTCTTTGTCCTTTGCTTATTTTTGCAGTTGGGTTTTCTCTTATTACTGTTTTATAGGAGTTTTTTTCTATATCCTGGGTATGAATCCTGTTTTTTATATATATATATATACATATACATATATAAAATACATAGATATATTCAAATGTCTTCTCAATAGCTTTTTCATGCTATTAATGGTATCTTTTGATGAACAGAAGCTATTAGTTTTAACAAGGCCCAATTCATTAATATTTTCCTTTATGGTTAAGAAATATTCGCCTAACCAAAGTCATGAAAATATTCTCTGAGGTAATCTAGAAATTTTATTCTTTTGCTTTTTATATCGAAGATTATGTTCCATCTAGTTTATTTTTGTATGAGGTGGAAGTGAAGTTTCATTTCTTTTCATATGTATCTCTAATTGATCCAGCATTATTTATTTATTTATTTATTTATTTTTATCCAGCATTATTTTTAAACAACCATTCTTTCCCTCACTGTTGCAGCAGCCTTGTCATACATCCGATTCATGTATATGTGGGTCTATATTGGGACCATTCTTTTTTTTTTTTTTTTCAATTCTGGATTATTTACTTATTTATTACTGAATATATTTGACATATAAAACTGTAAATTTAAGGCTTACAGTGTGTTAATTTGATACATTTATATTTTGCAATATGATTGTAGCAATATTTTGTACCTCTATCATATTACATAATTATCCTATCTTTAGTGGTTGAGATAATTAAGTTTTAGTGTCTTATTAGCAAGTTACACTGTGCATTAGCTCTCTGTGGCTTCTCACTCATTGCACGTTGTACTCTTAATGAACGTCAGTCTTCTCTCCCTACACCCCCACTGCCCCCGGTTAAACACCATTTTACACTCTTTTATAAGTTTGATGTTTTTTTTTTTTAAGATTCCACATATAAATGATATCATACAGTATTTGTATTTCTCTGACTTATTTCACTTAGCATAATATGCTCAAGTTCCATCCATGTTGTCTCAAATGGCAGGATTTCCTCCTTTCTCAAGGCTGAATAATATTCCATTATAAATATATACCCCATTTTTTAAAATCCGTTCTTCCATTGGTGGGCATTCAAGGTTTTTTCCATATCTTGGCTATTGTGAATAATGGTGCGGTAAACATGGGAGTACATGTATCTCTTTGAAATCCTGTTTTCATTTCTGGACCATTCTATTCCATTGATCTATTTCTATTTTTGTACTAATACCATTATAGTTACAATTACAGTAGCTTTACAATAAGTTTTATTATCTTGTCGTGATAATCTTGTACAACTTTGTTCTGCATCCAAGTTGTTTTCAGTACCTTGGCCTTTTGTCATTCCATATTTCAGAATCAGCTTGGCAGTTTTTGAGGGAAGAAAACACCTTTGAGGATTTTGATTGGTATTGCATTGAATTGATATTTTATCAATTTTATTAGGGTTTTGAAGAGCCAACTTTTGACTTTGTTGATTGTATTTATTATAAGTTTTCTTTCTATTTCATTGAAATCTGCTCTTGTTTTTATTATTTCATTTAAACATCTAATTACCTATTAATATACTCTTGGCTCTTATCTCTGAATTTTTATGTACTTGCTCATGTTTTCTTTCATGTTTGATTGTTTTTAATAGACTTCTGGATCTTGTGTATTAAAAATGATAAAGGCTTTGGATGATGCTATTTTATTCCAGAATACATTCAGTGCTCCCCTGTATGGTGGATCCCTGTGACTCAGGTTTGACTTTGTCTTGCTTAGAGGGTGAGGCCCTTCCAGGATCTCAACTGAAACACCAAAGCATTTACTAAAGACCTTCTTCTTGCACGGGCCCCACCCTGCAATTTTTGTATCCCTGACACTGTGAGACCATTGAAATCTCTGCTTAGTTATTCTTAGTATTCTTGCAGGCCGCTCTTTCCAAAATTCCCCCTTCTGTGAGATATTACTTAGCTCCCATAATGTGCTTAGCTTTTGCTTACAATACATTTCTAAAACAATTTTTTTTTATTTGTTAGTGTCACTGACGGATTATTTTTAGGTTTTAATTTTTTGGTCCTCTTTGATATATATATATTAATAGAATAGACTTTCTGAGTCAGAACTCCACTAAGAAGATAAAATCTTATTTTAAATATGGATTTTTCTTTTGAAACTGTAACAGTGAAAAGGTCAGGTTTATGAAGCTGGAGTCCTGGAAAGAGAATGAACGATTTTGATGCTTTTAAGAGTATCTGAGGAGATTTTTAAAATTTCTTTACATGCTTGCTCCTGTAAGAGCTTTTCTTGAAATAGCTTTGTAGATTCTCTGGATCCTGTAGTCTTTGAACTGAAAGGTTAATTGAAGCCATCACACCATTATTAGCATAAAGAAAAGAAAGGGTGGGATTATGTAAAAATGTATAAAATCAGAATACAGGGATTAGTATTTATCCTGTGGGTTTGACTAGAGTTCCTCTTTTCAGAAAACATTACTCTTTGAGGAAGAGTACTTTTTAAAATAGAGGGAAAAGGAAAAACAAAACTAACCTGCAAGGACAGAACACAAGGAAACTTCAAATAAAATGCTACGTGGTGCCTCCTGAATTTATGATTTTTAACAACATAGGGATCTATTTCTATACTAGGTTCAAATGCCTTAAATATGCTAAATGATAAACTCTCGGTTATTTTTGAGTGGATTAGTTATGGAATTATGGGGACTTATTTCCTGTTTACTAATTGGGAGGCAGTTGGCAGTATCTTTATAAGTTTGCAGCCTCCTTCTTAACCAGACCTCTTCTTGCATCTTTTTAAGACCTAGGAAGGGTGTGAATCTGAATTGCTTTCCTCCTCCTTCCCATCTGTCCAGATCTTAGTTGCCCACTTTCCGTGTGAAGCTTGTCCTACCCACTTCTACCCACAGTAATTTACAGATTGAAAGTACTCTATAAAATTTAGATTATTATTGTGGATCATGTTTCGAACATTGTCTCATTAGTCCCATTTAAGTCTTTTCTGCAGTATGTTCAGGCTTTGAGGGAAAAGGCTATGTCTGACATTTTTTCTCTTTGTCTCAGAGAGCAGAGTATGGTACTGGTTACACAGTGTCACTATAACTGGATGGTCTGCTTGATGAAACTGACTGTGCTAGTCCAGGTTCTCTAAGAAGCCTGCTACCAACACAGGAAATATATCCGGGGAAATGCCTATAAGAGAAAATGGGGAGGAAGCTGGGAGAGCCATGGACCCTGGTGCTGGTCTGAACCCGAGGAGGGGAGGGCAGAGGAGGGGAGGGGAGAGGAGGGGAGGGGGAGAGGAGAAGAGAAGAAAGGAGAGGACAGGAGAGGAGAGGAGAGGAAAAGTAGAAGTATCTTAGACCATAGTGCACCCCTAGGAAAGTTTAGCAAGACTGGTGGGGAGTCCTCAGTCAGAGTGTGTGAGGTCCCAGGTCTCCCCGGGGTTGAGCCTTAGGAGTCTCACTGTGCTCAGTCATTGGCTGGGAGCAGCCCATGGTGCAAATGTAGGGATGAATTTCAGAGCACAGCAGTTGGGACCCTTGGTCAGTTATGTTACCTGCTTTTGGAGATTTGAGTGGTGCATTTTCATGGTCACCATACTGATATTTTAGATGAAAATTTCATGTATATAAACTCTAAAAAAGCTCTCTATTTTTACCATTTTGTTCTCTGTAAAGTAATTTTATTCATAAAAATTATTCAGACTAAGCTCCTTAAGAGCAGGGCTGTTGCTCTTCTTTATTTTATGGAAATCCTTTTTGCATCTCTTTTTTTTCCAAATCAAAAGTCGAAGAATATAAAATAAACATCCTGAGTAATTTACTATAATCACATTGTAGTTTACTTGTAATACAGACATTAAAAAATTTTTTTAAAGGATATGGCAGTCTAGTTATTTTACATGTCCTTTTTTTTTAAAAAAACTGCATATATCAGTTCAGTTTTGAATTGTTGCCAAGGCCCTTTTTTTTGTGTGAAGTGTTATATAAAAGGAAACTTACATCTAGGAATTTTGCCAGCTATGTTAGGTAAGAAAATTGCTTTGTGAGTGAATATTTGTCCATCTAGCCTTCTATGTTTGTCATTGCCAGTGCTTAGATTATTTCATGTTAGTGAATTTATTTTTAGAGCTCATGTTGATACTCTCCTTTTTACCAGCATATAGGACAAACTTAATAACCCTTTTTAAAGCCCCAATTTTTTATTATCAGAGTCAACAGACAAAATGATTCTGTCAAATTTATCTATGCATGTGTGTATGTTTCCATATTTTTACATATTGTTTAAACAATCTCAGACTTAGAGGAAAGTTGCAAGTACAGAATTTGGTTTCCTCTACTACTGGAGAGTGATCTGCCATTATGTCACCCTCAAGTACTTCAGGGTGTCTTTTCACAAGCAAGAATATTCTACTTTAACGACATCCAAATAAGGAGCAGAATGTTGGTACATCGCTACTACCTAAGCTTTAGACTTCATTCAGATCTCACTAATTGCCCAGATAATGTCCTTTATAGAAAAAGGATCTAGTTCAGAATCACACATTTCATTTAGTTGTCATAGCAGCTTGATTTCTTTCCATCTAGAACAGTTTCTCACCCTTTCCTTTTCTTTCTTGACCTTGGTACTTGCGAAGATTACAGGCCAGTCGTTTTTTAGACTGGCCCTCAATTTGGGTTTGTCTGCTGTTTCCTCATGGTTAGAATCAGGTTCTATATCTTCGGCAGGAATAACACAGAAGACAAGATCTGTGCTTACTCCTTTCAGGTAGCACACCGCTGCGGTTTTTTTATTTCTGGTGATCACATTGATCACATCAATACGATTGTTTACCAGCCTTCTCCACCATGAAAGTACTCTTTTTCTCTTCGTAACTAATAAGTATTTTGTGTGAGATCATTTGTAACTATGTAAATATCCTGTTCCTCATCAGACTTTCTATTTATTATCATATTCAAATGGACCCATGAATTCTCCTTTTATTCAGTGGATTATCTTCTCTTACTTACGTTGTTTGTTTTGGTGCTCAGATTGTCTCCAGTTGGACAGTGGGAGACTTCAAGCTGCCTTCTGTGTTCTTTTGACATAATCTATCATTCTTTGAGCACTGCTTTGCTTTCTGGCTCAAAAAAAATATTCCAGGCTTATTTCTCTGCCCCAACTCTAGAATTAGCCATTCCTCCAAGGATCCATTTTTCCCTTAGTCAAAAATGGTGTGAATAAATGTGTCAAACACTTGTCAGGATGGTGTCAGGGTTGATGAAGAATGATTGACTTTTGGAGATCCGGTTTTAAGGAATCCTCAACTTAGACATCGTTCACTAGGAAGAGAAAGCCTTGAAAATTACTCAGCACTCATGTGACGTTCTCTGTCATCAGCGAATCTCAGAGTTCCTTGTTTATGGGAAAGGAAGTGCCAGAGCACCTTCCACATAGGGACAGTATTAGACCCTTCCCCTTTCGTCACTTTGTGCTCCTTCTCTCTTTGTTTATAATCCTTCTTCCAACCCCTAACAATGACATACACCTATGAGCTCTGGATAAAAGTACAGATGAAACAATCAGAAATATAACTATAAATCAAAGAAAATTAAATAAGTAAAAGAATGCTAATCCATCTTTCAAATTTTAAAATTAGGCAGAGCTCTGGAAACTGGTGATAATGAAGAAAAGCTCCTTTCAGATTCATTAGGTAATGACTCCATGATCGAATTTTTCACTCAATTACAAGAGAGTGTGATAATATTATCATTAACAGAAGAAGATTGAAAGAGAGCAATAGTACTCCAAAAGGCACCATTAAGAAAATGAAAAAGTAGGCCACAGGTTGGGAGAAAATATGGGCAATGCATATGTTTGACAATGGACTTTTAAACAGAATGTATTAAGAATTCCTGTGAATCAACAATAGAAGGTGAACAACCTAATTAAACAAGAACTTGAAGAGACAATCTCAAAATAATATATATCAACTACCTAAAAGCACATGATAATATGTTCTACATCGTTAGCCGTCAGGAAAATGCAAGTCAAAACCATAGGATTTAGGGGGCCAGTCCGGTGGCTCAGGCGGTTAGAGCTCCATGCTCCTAACTCTGAAGGCTGCTGGTTTGACCACAAGGTTTCCGGTTCAACTCCTTGAATCCCGCAAGGGATGGTGGGCAGCGCCCCCTGCAACTAAGATTGAACACGGCACCTTGAGCTGAGCTGCCGCTGAGCTCCCCGACGGCTCAGTTGGTTGGAGTGCATCCTCTCAACCACAAGGTTGCCAGCTTGATTCCTCGACTCCCGCAAGGGATGATGGGCTGAGCCCCCTGCAACTAGAAACAGCAACTGGACCTGGAGCTGAGCTGCGCCCTCCACAACTAAGACTGAAAGGACAACAACTTGAAGCTGAACGGCACCCTCCACAACTAAATTCAAAGGACAACAACTTGACTTGGAAAAAAGACCTGGAAGTACACACTGTTCCCCAATAAAGTCCTGTTCCCCTTCCCCCATAAAATCTTAAAAAAGCAAAAAAAACAAAAACATAGAATTTAATAAAAGGAAGGAGACTGGCAATATCAAATAGTGACAAGGACGTGAAGCAACGAGTACTCATACTTGCTGGGTGGGTGTAATAATTGTACAGCCATTCTGGAAACAGTTTGGCATTTCTTATGAAGGTAAACATATTCTTATCACTTGGACCTTCTGCATTCTCTCCTATGTATTTACCAAAAGAAAATGAAAACCTACGTCTACAAAAGCCTTGTGTATACATAGCGGCTTTATTCACACTAGCCAAAAACTGGGGGGAAAAACAAGTGTCCGTCAACAGGAGAATGGATAAGCAAGTTGTGGTACGTGTACGCAGTGAAATAGTACTCAGCGATGAAAAGGAATGAATGCTGATACCCGCAACAGCATGGAAAGATCTCAGAAACATGCTGCTGAGTGAAAGAAGCGGGGCACACAACAGTATTTATTCTATGATTCCATTGATGCGAAATTCTTTAAAAATGCAACGCTAATAATATATTGTGATAAAAATCAGATCGATGGTTGCCTGGGATTTGACTGCAAAGAGGCATGAGGGATATTCTGGAATGATGGGGATGACCCAACTCAAGGAATTGTGCAATTAAAATGTATGCATTTCTTTAAACACAAGTTATATTTCAGTAAAGTTTTTGGGTTTTTTTAAGTTAAAAAAAGAATTCTAGACCCTGTGCTCTGACCCACTTTGCATATGGGAGAGGCCATACGGACCCGCCCTATGGTAATGATTCCTGGTTATCTTCGATAACCATGGCCCTGACAGAGGCAATCTTTATCCTCCCACAATCCTAATGCATTGTAGTTATTAGCACATTAAATGGAAATCCCCTCACTGAAGTGAGGAACAGCATTTGATGGGATACACGTCCAGGACAAGACCCAAGCAGCACAGTTGGGGTATTTGTCTTTTCAAAACAAGTGTGGAAGCACCCGAATGATTCTTTGTTCTAAATCAAAGGTCGGTAAATTATGGCACATGCTGCCTGCTTTGGTACAGCCCTTGAGCTATGAATGCTTTTTATGTTTTAGGGGGTTGTTTAAAAATAAAAAGAACATGCAGCAGATATGTAAGTGTCCCTCAAAGCCAAACATACTTACTATTTTGACTTTTATAGGAAAAGCTTACTGATTCCTATTCTTTTCTCTTTGATTACTACGCCATGCTTACTGTAACCAATTCATCCTCTTAAAAAACTTGTGCAGGGCATCTTTTTGTTTTAATTATAGTCTCAGCAGTTCGAATTATAGTCTCAGCAGTTCGAAGTACTAGTTAGTGTATACTAAGCTGTATATATATATATATATATATATATATATATGTATATATATACACACACACATATATGGTTAGACTTATAGAGTATATACATATATGTGTATATATGTATGTATATATGAATATATGTATGTATATATGTATACATGTGTGTATATGTATATATATATATATATATACATATATATATATTATTTCCTTTCCTCTGAAGAGTAAGATGCATACTAAGTTGAATGGTATGATAGCTATTCTGCAAGGAGTGGTGTATTTCCTGTGAATGAGTTTCTTTGGCTCTATACCAGCCGGTCGGGTTAGAATGCTATTAAAGATGGTGAATAGCAGAGCGCCTGATAGTAAGTGCACATGTGGCATGAGGCTCTCTCTTCACCAGGTGCAAAACGTGCAGGCAATGATAAGTGTTTCTGGTTCACCCAGTGGTATAGATGGGAAGAGTCGTTATTTACCCTTCAGCCTTCTAGAAAGTGGGCGAGTAGTTTAGAAGGTGTTTGAGGACTTCTAGAGGTTGTAGAGGGTGATTATTTTGTCTGTAAGATGAGGGGGTCTGCACTACATATTCAGGAGTATTGAGATTTCCGCCGCAGGTTCATTAGAACTCCCATGTCAGCTGGAGGACCGTCCCACCCTCTCCCTTCCTTCGTGCCTGCCTTCCATGATCTCATTTGTCTGATGAGACCATAAAGGATCTTTTAAAATTAATTTAGGTGCTCTGAGCATCTCTTCACTCCAATTTCTAAAGACAATCCTGGGGATAATGGGACATCTGGAATTGCTTTAGAAAGTGCACCGCCTCTTTGGGGGACCCCACTGTGCTAGTGACCCACACATTTAAGTGGAAAGATCAGTGAAGTCGTGGCAGAGAGCCCAACAGAAAGTCAGCAGCCTGATGTGAGCTAACACGTACATGAAAATCTGTAAATGTTTATGAGCCTTCTTTCTCTCCATCTTTTCTCTAGGCCTACTCCGTCTACGATGAAGATATCGGGTACTGTCAAGGGCAGTCTTTTCTTGCTGCTGTATTGCTGCTGCATGTAAGTAATTTTCCATGTAATAAAAATAAACTTGCTGCCAAGTTTATTTTATTTTCTGCTTGGTTTTGTTTTCCCTTCTGATTTTCCATGTGCTTGATGGAGATTGCACTTGGCATGTCTTTTTAAAATGTACCTTTGGTGATAAAGTAAGAGATCTGATGTCAAGAACAGTACAGTTTCTCAATAGAATTAATTTTATTGGCTAGAAGGGAATAAATTGCTTGCTTGGAGTTATTTTTAACTAGAACCCTACAGAATTAAAGAGGTCAACATAACTGCCCAATATGAGCAGTTCAGGACCATTAGGAAGGAATGTGACAAGGAAATCTTTGATCTTTTCTGTGATTTATTTTTGTATATTCTCTTTTTACTCAGCCACCTGTATTTAACAGAACATTTCTTGAGCATCAGTTGTCAGTACTGGGCTAGGAAGTGGCATTACAAATATGAATAATTTATGATTTGTGTTCTCAGAGGCCGCATGGTCCAGGATGGGGCACAGATAATGTAGACACATACTTATTATTTTTACTCTTTGTATGTGTCTCCATTGATTTTTCTTTTTTTCTTTTCTTTTTTTTATTAGTTTCAAGTATATAAAACAATGTAATAGTTAGACATTTCACCCCTCACAAAGTGATAACCCCTCCCCCAGTCTGCTACCCCTCTGACATCGTATATAGTTGTTACAATTCCATTGACACAGTTCCTATGCTGTACTCTGTATCCTTTGTGTGCGTGTACGTGTGTGTGTGTGTGTGTGTGTGTGTGTGTGTGTGTGTATAATTACAGTTGACATTCAGTATTATTCCACTTCAGCTTCAGGTGTGCAGTGCAGTGGTCAGGCATCTACACTGTCCCTGAAGTGGTCTCCCTAATAAGACAAGTGCACATCTGACATCCTACAAAATCTTTACAACATTATAGATTATGTTCCCCAAACTGTCTTTCGTATCCCCATGGCAATCCTGTGAATACCAATTTGTGCTTTCTAATCCCCTTACCTTCCCCCTCATCCCCACCCCACTGTATTGATTTTTCTGGTGTTCACTAAATATCTTACAGTGTGTGTAGCAAAAGTGACACACAGAGTAAGAGAATAGAGGGAATTACCCAACTTAGCTCTGCTGGAACTTTAAGGAAAGACTTTTTAGAGGAGATAGTAGTTTTGCCAAGATATAAATAATTGAGTTTTGGAGAGACCAGATGGGTTAGGGAGGGGGTAGAGTAGAGATTGCCAAACAAAAGGAACAATAGGAATAAATGAATGGAAACACAATAGAGCACAGCATGTAAAGGGAACAATATGAAATTACAATTTCTATACAGTTGCTATAGGAATTGTATGCAGGGAGAGGTCAGCTGGGCAAGGACCATTCTGAAGACTTTGTAATAATGTTAAGAAATGTGGGCTTTATTGTAAAGCTAATGAGAAGCCATTGATGAGTTTGAATCAAGGGAATGGCAATCAGAGGTCCATTTCCCATAAATTCTTGTTATACCCATGCAGAGGGTGGAACTGAAGAGAACAAACTGCCACTTAGGAAATGTTAATCTACAGGAGAGATGTTGGAAACCAGAGAAAGAGAAACAGAATTAAGAAACATGTAGGAGGCAAAATTGGTAGGTTTTATAGGTGGATTGACAAAGGAAAGGTTAAAGGTAACATGCCTACTTTTCCAGCTTTGGTGACTGGGTGAACTGTGGTATTTTGAGCTGAGTTAGAAAAAATACATCCGTGGAGATTGAATGGAGAAAAAAGGTTAGGAACTGATGATGAATTTTGTTCTGAAGTCTTTGCGTCTGGGATATTTGGGGGATAGCTGTGTGAACCTGTCCAGCAACCAATTGGATACTGTAGACTGATGCTGGGGGAAATCAAAGCTGAAATTCCAAGAGTGGACCAGATCATCTAAGAAGAATAAATAGAGCAAGAAGAACAGCACAGAGCCCAGGGATGCCAGATATTTAAAGGGCTGAGGAGGAAGAGGAATCCTTGAAGAATTTCTGGATTTTCAGTAGGGAGGAAGCAATATATAATGTCAAATGCAGGGGAGAGATCCAGCAAGTTTAAAACGAAAGCATGTCTTCTACATTTGCATTCTGGAAATGAAAACAGTTATGGTAGATTCATGGTTCTAGTTCTGATAACTTAATTCTAATGATAATGATATACAGTGGTAGTGGGATTATTCACTTTATTTAGCTTTGAATTTGATTTCTTCCTCTGCTGCAATATTACCTATTCTTCTTGGTACTGTCCTTGGCACCCCTCCTTTTTTGAGAACTCCACAGCCCATCTTCTTGGGATGCCCTTTGGTAATAAAGCACTTTATGGTCAAATTCTCGGAGCCCTTGTTCTCCTACTAAACCTATCTAGTATCTAGAATAGTCAGCTCCATAGCCCAAGGAGCTGGAGCTCAAAGCAGGGACGTGGATATACATTCACCAAGGTTCAGACTCACTGTCCTTCTGGAAGGAGCGTGTACAGTAACTCTGATGAGAAAGGAACCTGTATAGTAACACCGCCATGAGGGAGAAGCTGTGTCTTCTACACAGTACTCTTGGAGTATATCATGGTTTAGCATTTTGGACCTGTAGCCCAGTGTATAAAGTTTAAACACATTATAATATGTTGATTAAAATTCAGTGAAAAGAATATCCGAGAAATAGGTTCTGAGATTTAACAGAGGTTTAGTTAATTGTAAGATCGTATTTATTTGGAAACACCTCCTCCTGAAAAAAAGAGAGAGTGAATCAAATAACTAGAAAGTCAAATACCCAGAATTTTTTCCTACATTATCTCTTCTATTATAAAGGTCACTTGGCAAGTTGGTTATTGTAAACTTATTCAGCAAAATTGCTTCCAAAGTATGTCACAGATGGATAGAAATTCAGTCCAGGCTCTTATACTTCCTACATTAATAGAATTGTGCAGTTGTTGCCATGGCTTATAAAATAACTGGAAATACAGAAATGACTTCAGAATTCTTGAGGAAAGATGAACTGATATTCAACATACTGCCTTTAAATGAAAAACATACTGTAGTTTTTAATTGACAGTATGTATGATATTTCTGTTAATCAGCATATTTCATTAACCGACCAATTCATCCCATTTACCAATTTGTATAGGAATTGACTGTCATTTTTTCTTCCACATTTTTGCCTCCATGGTTTAAACAGGTAGAAGAATACGGTCTAGCTTAAATAATTCATCAAACACACTATCTCAGGTTCCAGGGAGATACGTTATCGAGGTCTTACTGACTAATTTTTTATCAGTTACATAAGCTATGGCTTCCTTTTACTGCCAGACATTCTTTGGCAACTCCATATTAATCACTGTCAGAACCTGCTTCTTTTTGGGATGCTGCCTTTTCCTCACCTATGGTCATTTATATTTCACATTCACTGCCTGAGAGGAAATAAAGACCAAAAATGAAAGTATGTTCAAAAACAAAAGTTGAGAATTTTTAAGTGTTTTCATGTCTAAGTAGTTTTAAGAAATTATTAGCTTTGCCTGGTGCTTGGAAATTTCCAGCTGCTTTGATAATAACTTTGTAACTTGTCATAGTTTAAGCAGTGGAAGAATTAAGTGTTTATCCCAATAGATGCTGTTTTACCTATTGATGAAATTACAAGCAATTTATCATTTACAGTTGGAGAAAAATGTAGCATAGATTGCTGGTGACCGTTATAGTGTTCACCTCACCTGCCTTTAAAATTAAACATGCAATAATAATCAGTCATATCATTATTATGGTGTTAGTCTTTGCTTAATTGGAACTATAATAATGTCTTTTCATAGATTTCATTTATTTGAAAACCCATGTAAAATATTTTAGATAATTTTTAACCCAACATACTTTTCTGACATTCATTGCCAAGCAGCTGAAAATTTTTCTTATTGAATATATACTTTCTTTAGACCATTAGAAAAATCATGTTCCTTTTGAAGGTTTAAATTACTATTTGCATATGAATATTGGCATGTGTGGAAGTTTTCCAGCTATAAAAAAGTATTATTTTTGCATAATCCAGAATGTTTAAAACTATTGAATTTTTTAATAAAATCTTTTAGTAGGCATAGCTCCTTTGGAAACCATTTTGCCTTTATGTGATAAAAATATACATACTCAGCAATTCCATTCCTAGATATATACCTTAGTCAAATTTATGTACGTATATTAAAATTGTCCTATGATCAGTGTTTATAATAGTCAAGCAATTCAAATGCACACTGATAGGATATCTAATACTAGAATTACAATTAGACATTAAAATGGATAAGTTGTGGTCTATTTATGTAGTGGAACACTATACAGCCATGAAAAATGAATGTTTTATGCTACATAGGTTCATATGAATAACTCAGACAAACATAAGGTTTAATAAGAAAACAAAGTATATTTGGTATCCTTTGATGTGATTCCATTTAGTGTAAAGTTCAATAACAGACAAAACTGAAGTCTATTTTTAGAATGCTACATAGCTAGAAAAATATAAATGATGCTGATGAAGTGGGTATGTTGAAGTCAGGATAGTGATGTCTCCGAGGAAAAGTGGGACATCGTGATTGGTAAGGGGCCACAGGGGTCTTCAGAAGGGTTGGCAGTATTCTATTGCTTAACCTGTTTTACTCTGTAATCAATTATCCATGGAAGAAGAAATTTAACTTGTACGTATTTTTCTGTGTGGTTTATTTCAAAATAAAATAAGGTTTAAAAATTAGGAATCCTTTAATGCACCCCCCCTCAAAAAAAAAAAGACAGCTTAGGATAACATTTAACCAATAGACCTAAGAAATCAGCAGCAGAGTTGTTTCTTCTTAGTTTTTCAGAGAAATCAACATTCCACAGACAAGGTAGAAGCTTTCTAGTGTTTATGTATATATATGTTAAAATATTTGTGCCGTTGTATTATTCAGAATTCTCTGCTGTGTGACATAACCTTAGTTCAAAATAGCTTCAATTAAAAAGGAAACTTTTTGGCTCACATAACTGGCAAGTCCAGGGCAGAGATGATTTTGACCTGGTTGGATTCCAGAGATCACATTTTGTCATCAGGAATCTGAGTCTCTGCTTAAATTTTGATACCCTAATTAAATGGGCAGGTCACAGAGTGGGCAACACAGCTGCTGGCTGGCCTGGCTTCATATCCTTTCAGTTTTATAACTTCATTTAAAAGGACCATCTTTTCCTAAAGTTCCTGCATTAAAAAAAAAAAAAAGTCCCTGGAGGACTCTAATTGGACAGCTTTGGGCACCTGCCATCCGTGAATCAATTACTAGGGCCAGGAAGTTAGGATATTCAGGTTGGCCTGGACCAGGTCTCGAGTCCACCTCAGTTCTGACAGGGAGCTGAATCAGCTCCTCCTGAGCAATGAATGGTTTTCCCAGAGGAAAAGGAGGTTTGATACCAAACAATAGGGAGAGAGGATGCTAGTCAGAAACATCACATCGTCTTATAGTGATATCCTTACTACAAGAGTTTTAGCGGATTTTTAAAACAAGTCCTTTTATACTCCCAAATCACTTTTTTCTTAAAATCCAAGAGATTTTCCTGTTCTGAGTTAATTCTTGCATCAGTGCTTTGGAGCCTTTTCCCAGAATCTTCTCTCTGTCCTGTAAACATACTCGTATTCAAGACAGTTTACCTTAAAAAAAAAATCTTCTTTGGTCCTCCCTTTTAGCTATCTCAGGTTTATCTGCCCTTTCAAAGCTGAATTCATTCATAGGATAGTAAATTGCACAACTATGAATTTGACGTGGTTTAATCCCTTTCATGTTATATGACCCTTGAGCAAGTTTCCTAAACTCTCTGAGGTTCAGATTTTTCATTTCTAAAATGGAAATAATACTATCTTTCTAAGGTCTTTATGAATATTGAATACCTTATATTGTAAACATAAAGAGTCTAATTTTATATCTGACACAAAAAGAGTGCAGCCCTGGGATTAAATCCAGGCTTTACTTAATAGATGTGTAGTTACTGGCAATTCACTTAACATCTTTGAACTTCACTGGTCTAATATTTAAAATGTAAAAGTAATATCTACTTGACAAGGTGTGATAAGAAAATACAGTGAATGTTTAAATTAAAAATTAGTTACAGTAAAAGACACACTGTCATTAATCCCCCTCAAAATACCTCCACTCACTTCGAACACAATTATCCCATCATTCTTGCCACTTCCTGAAGCAGTTCTGGAAGTCCTCTTTCATGAGTGTCTTTGATTGTGCTGTTGTGTCTGCCTCGATGTCCTGAATTGATTCAAAATGTTTACCTTTCATGGTCATTTTGACTTTGGGGAAGAGCCAGAAGTTGCACGGTGCCAGATCTGGTGAATAAGGTGGATGAGGACACACCATAATGTTTTTATTTGACAGAAATTACCCTACCAGAAGCGATGTGTGACACGGAGCCTTTTCGTTGTGATCACAAAATACGGTGAATGCTGCTGCCGAGTGCCATCCAATGGAAAAGCAGGGATCTTCAATATGGGAAGTGGCATGTCAAATTTTAGTAACAGTGACAAGTTTCAACTTGTTCAGTGCAGTCAGTCGGGTGTGAGCTATAGTTGAGAGAAGGTGTGTTTAAAAGTGAGCCATAAATCATTTTCCATCATGACAACGCTCTGTGTCACAGCAATTTTTGTCAAATAAGAACATTACGATGTGTCCTCATCCACCTTATTCACCGGATCTGGCACCATGGGACTTCTGGCTCTTCCCCAAAGTCGAAATGATTCAGGATATCGAGGCAGCCACAACAGCGCAACTAAAGACACAAAAGAGGACTTTCAGAACTGCTTCAGAAAGTGGCAAGAACAATGGGATAAGTGTGGTTGAAGTGAAGCATTTTGAGGAGGATTAATGGCAATATGTCTTTTACTGTAATATATTTTTTAATTTAAACATTTTTTCATTCAAACATTATCATTTGATCACACCTCGTATTTGGAAAGGATCAAATAGGATCATAAATGAATGCCTCTAATAATGGTAACTGCAGCTTTTTTTCTAAAATTAATAATTATTTGCACGGCCAATTTTCTTTTGGACCCTGGTCCCATTGGTTATATTGATCACACATAGCAGACTAATATGTTGTGCAGTATGTTTTATGGCTTATAAATAGACGTTCAATTTAAATGTATTTTAGCCTATATTTGATTTAAAAGGAAAAAAAACAGCTAGAAAATTTCATTTAATTTGCTTTTCAATGTGTAAGCAGAAAATGAAGACTTATGAGCTTATGATTTTCAAAATAGTCACTCGCCTCCACATTTGCTGAAGAAAATTTAAAAAAATCAGTGGAATGTTCAGTGCCTTCTCAGAAAAAAGGTAGATTGATTACACAAAAATGTGAAACCACAATTACGTAGAATAGAAATTTTAGTTTAGTCCTAAGTAAGGGGATTATTTTAAATTACCAACATTTAATTTTACTTCACAAAACAGCCTGATGTATGTTCATTCTGGTGCGTCTTAAAGACTTGGAAGCCCTTAGAGCTGCTTTCTTTTATGGTTCGCTGCAGACAGAAGCAGTGAAGCGTGGAGACTGTCTCCATTCAGTGATTATCTGTTAGTACAGATGGTAATCAATACTTGTTACCAAACAGTGTTTATGTCACGCTTGAGTCTCAGATTGTACGTGTGAAACAGGTATTTGGGTTTGTATTTCATAGCGCCATGGATGACATTTTGATATCTTAAATTACAAGATTTTAATGTTTATTTCCTCCTTTCCCCAATAAAACAACACTGATTCCATGACAAAGCCCCCATAACAGCAGAAATGCATACTCAGTGTTAGAGACCCACCGTGTTCCAACAACTTAATATTTTATTTAAAAATATATTGCTTAGTGATTTATTTTTTTGTACTTTAATTGCATATCAATGATAAATTGGGTTGCCTAGTTCAATGAAATATTAATCATTATAATAAGTTAAATCATTATTTTACTGCTTTTTAAAAAAAGGCAGATGCCACAATACTACCTAGTGGGGGAACCCACTCTTGTAATAAGGTGACGTTTGATAGTACAACTAGAAGTAGGTATTGCTTCTGAAATCGTGATTGATTTTCTTTATGCTAATTAAGGGATAAGCTTAGTAGGCAATGCAAAGTACAGATACATAAAAGTTTCTTATATGTTGCATTTGTAATAATATTTTTAAAAATCAAGTACTTTTATAAGTACTTATATGTTTGGCTGCCCCACGCTTCTGCTTTCACTCCAAATTCTTTCCTTCTACATTTTTGTTGACTCTTACCTTTGCAGCTGACAACAGATTGCCCTGCTTGTTGACCTGCTTTCATTGATAAAGGCAGATATATTCAGTTTTGCTAAAGTTACCCTAAACAAATGTCTAATACTTGATATTTATTCAAGTCTATATACTAAGAGCTTTGGGGAATACAAAGTTATATCAGTAAGTTATTTCAGTGTCCAGAGGTTAGTAGGAACATGTAAATAACTACACTACATGCCACAAAGAGTTTTGGGATTCAGAGAAAGCAAAGATCTCGTCAACTTAAATGAATAACAGACTTTGTGTTCTAAGTGCCATTTATGATCAAACCTAAGAGACAAAAGTGGTAATTATGTGAGATGATGTATGTGTTAACTAACCTAATGTAATCATTTTGCCAAATATATGCATATCATATCACTGCACACTTTCAACTTATACACAGTTATATGTTAATTATATCTCAGTTAATTAACTGGATAAATTAAATGATATAAATTTATAATTAAGCAACATTGAAAATAGTAAATATTGAAAATTAATTACTCAGTGATTATGTTGCCACATTTTACTGTATCTATGCTCTTGAGTCTGTCTTTCTTGTCTGTACCCTGTTTCCCAGAAAATAAGACCTAGCTAGTCAATCAGCTCTAATACGTCTTTTGGAGTAAAAATTAATATAAGACCCAGTATTATATTATATATATATAATTTATATATATTATATAAATTTATAATTATATATAAGTTATATAAAAATTTATATATAATTTTTATATATTAGGTATATATATTTATATATAGTATATGTATTATGTATAGTATAATTATATATTATATAACTATTATATATAATATATATTATATAGATATATTATATATCATTGTATATATCATTGTATATTATAATATGTAATATATTATTATATACGTTTTATATATTATATATTATATATAAATATAATTATATAAGACCCAGTCTTAAATTATAGTAAAATAAGACCGGGTCTTATATTGATTTTTGCTCCAAAAGATGCATTAGAGCTGATGGTCCAGCTAGGTCTTATTTTCGGGGAAACACGGTAGATGGAAATACTGTAGAATGGTGCTGCTGCTGTATATCACTTCCCATTTATTTTTTAAGTGGGAATTTTAGAAGTATTTGATGAGTTACAGTAATGGCCAAATACTGCTAAAGCTACAGCAATTTCCCTATTACCCAGCTTGTTATTGGAATTATGGTGTTTATTTGTGTTGACAAAGCTAATAATTTATTGTTGTCAGTAAATTGTCCTACCGTTATTGAAGTCATTAGTGGCTATCAAAAAAATGATTATTATTCACGATTTTCAAAATATCTTTTCCTATCATATATCTTATGTTTTACAATACCATCGATCTAGGCTCAGCCTTCATTCCATGTTATTGGCGTTTTAATAAGGTATAACATCTTCCTTAAACGTGCATTGTCTTACCTTCAAAAGCAAAATACCATTATGTCAATATGTGAATTTCCTTTTTTCTGCAATGTAAATGTCAATCAGTATATTTTTTTAGGCATATTTTATACATTTTTAGGTATTTGTTTCCATTTTTAAAAACTTTGATATTTTTGCTAAATTTTATATGCTTACTACTGATAAGGAATACATTAATTTAAGAAAGAAATATACCATGAGAACTTTAGACATGCTAAATAGATTCCATTTCGTCTTTGAACTGGGAGAAGGTAGCATTTCCACTTTCCTAGGGATTATACATATTTCCATTACTTTCTCACTCATTTTGTTAGCATTCCTTTTCTGTCTTCATTTTCAGTCAGTTTTATGATGAGATAATATCTGAAATCCCATAAGAGTTTATTAGAGCTGACCTTAGTCTTCACAGATAGCCAGTATTGATTCTACCCCAGCTGGACTGGTATTTTATAGGTTTAGTCTACTATTTTCATGTGGCACATGAACTAACTGAAAATCAAAAGCTTGGCTCTATTACTAAAGCTAGACATAAAAGATACTAATTCCAAGACTATCTTCCTCCCCCAAATATATGTATATGTTTTAAATAAAGGTTGTGGGTTAGGATTGTCAGTTTTATTTTTTTTAGGGATGAAGTTCAAACTTTCAAAAATTTTGTTTTGAAGAACATTTAGTAAATATATTGTTTTTGCGTATGTGTGTGAGAGACAGAGAGGGGTAGGGAAAGGAGAAGGGGGAGAAAAGATAAGCGAGGGGAGAGAGAGAGAGAGAGAGAGAGAGAGAGAAGAGGAGAGGAGAGGAGAGAGAGAGAGAGAGAGAGAGAGAGAGAGAGAGAGAGAGAGAGAGAGAATTTAAGCTCTAAGCCTAAAAGCAGAGCAGAAATTTATGTTTGTTTGTCATTTTCCTGAATTATTTGTCCTGGTCTGGCTCATACCCAGCTATCCTTGTACGCATACTCTAGCTGTAGTTGATTCCTCATCCACACATCCAACTCCCCTATCCCAAGACTTCTGTGTCCCTATCAAACTCACGTAGAATTCCTGTTTACTTTGGGAAGATGCTACATCGTTACCTCTGTATCCCCAGGGCCTACCTACCACAGTGCATTTCATCTCATGTTTAGTGGCTGCATGCATGAATGACGAAAGGCATTTAAACCTTTTCTGCACTTTAATGGTTCTACCACAGTTAAGGAAATAAAGGTTCATCCCCTTTATAAAATGATACTAGATGGTAAAATATTCAAGAAATCATCATCATTCACTTAGAAAGAGGGGGACAGAAAGTGAATTCGTTGCTCTGGGGCTGGGTACAGTTATTGATGTGCCACTTCCTTGTTGAGCCTTTTTCATAGAGATCAGAGAGGCTGAGAACTGGTGGTAAGAGAAGGATTGTAGAGCTTGTATGTGCAAGTTAGTGCCACTTGAGGCTTCCGTGGCAGAATTGCTAACGGAGAAAAGAATGCAGGGTACTTATGTTCTAAATAACTGAATATAAGTTTAAAAATGTTTGCTGACTTGAACATCCGGGGTCCAAGTCAAGGCCCGAAACAGTTCGTTGATAAAATAGAAGTAAAGAAATACTTAGAGAATCAAAAATGGTAATACTACAAAAACTACAATACTACTACAAAAAAATAATAAAATAAGATGTGTAATTCTTTTATTGGCATAAAGAAACACTGGCAGAAAACATGAAAATTATTAAGAGTAGTTATAAAGTTATGCAACCAGGGGGGTGGGCAGGCACAGGGATTAATATCAAGGAGATAGAGAAGAGTGAGGTGTTTACCTTTATATACTTTTGCATTGTTTTGATTTTTGAGTCACATGCCTGTGTTGCCTATTTTTAAGATGGCCTAATGAAGGAATGAATGAATGAAAGGATAATTAAAATTAACAAAAGAGGAAAATTCATCCACAAGCTTTGAAGGCAATTCTTACCTATATCACTGCAGGAGGCTGCCTCTGAAGAACTTAATTCAACCATTAATGTGGGAGATGAATAACATGAAGAAAATTGTCTAATGCCATTCAGTCATATTCTGTATTTGATTTCCTGTAGATGCCAGAGGAACAAGCATTCTGTGTTCTGGTGAAAATCATGTATGACTATGGTTTACGAGACCTCTACAAAAACAACTTTGAAGATCTTCACTGCAAATTCTATCAGTTGGAGAGACTAATGCAGGTAAGTAAAATTTTGGCGCTTTTATCACTCACGGATTGGTTGAGTTATAGAAAAAAAATCTAATACAATTGATGAACAATAACGATTTGTGAAAGTTTAATGGAATTCTACAGAAAATGCAAGTAGATTTGGTTTCTGACCAATATCTACATTGTTCTTCATATTGCAAAATTTATTTAACCATTTGACCATTTTAAAAATAGTTTTCCATTTTAAATATTCAACTGTAATACACTTTGAAGTGTGAATGTAGTGAGTTAAGTCAATGAAGAGATTGCTGAGTATTATTTGTAAAGAAATGAAGATATTGACTGACATAATAAAAGTTGAAATACTTGAGAGCTTTCTCTATGTTAATTAGCACCAGTTCCATATTTAAGTCCACATGAAGAGAATACTTAGATGAGACAGAAAGATATTGGTAAGAGAATAAAAAAACACCTAAAGTATTATAGTGTAGGGATGTACTTTAAAATTTTCCCCACATAATTTCCTAATCTCAGACAATATTATTACTATTTTATAATACGTATATATAAATTTATATATTTGAGAAACATTCACATATATGTCAAACATTACGTAATAAAAAAGATTGAGAGCAAGGGCAAACTTATGGACTAGTGTTGATAAAAGCTATCAGAGTAGCTTTGAAATTCCACCTGAGATTAGAAATCTTACATTTATAATGGATCTATGTATTCTCTATATGAGGTTGTGGGAACCTAAGAGAAATGTGAAAAAAAAAATACGTGAACGGATTGATTCCATATTGGTGAAAGGTGAAGTGGTTGGGGAGAAGGTTAGTGGAATGGTGCGGAAGACACTGAGAGGAGCGCATTGACGTGCCCTGTCAGACGCTCCATAAGTATCTGAAGAGGGACGTGAAGCCAGAGGAGATTGTAAGAATGGGGGACTGGGAACGGAGAGCTTGCAGTGAGGTTGAGGACAGCTTTACTGGGAGAAGGGGTTATAGGAGGGTGGAAGACCTTAAATGTGAAGAAGAAACAGACGGGTGGAGGGGTGTCAAATGAACTATAAGCGCAATGACAAATGAGCATGGAGGGGGGAAAAGGTTATGTAGAAGAATCTGGCAACTATGGACATTCAAAGCAATAGGCTCTTTTTTAGAGATTTAATTCTTCCAAGTAAGTATTTGGGATAATTCACGTTTCACGTTGCATGTACAGAAGTGTTGTTTTTTTCAAGGGTCACAATTCTTCAGCGCTTTGAGAGTTAAATAATTGTACCTGATAAATGAATAGCAAGTTCACGGTGCTATGAAGAAACCCAAACATATTTTCTGTTAGCACTTCTTGTCTGTTAACTGGATGAGCATTGGACCCCCCCCCCCCATTTAAAGTACTAGATGGGCACATTTGGGTGGTTTTCAAAGAGCATCTCGTGCAAGGAGTGGATTTTTTTTGTGTTTGTTTCTGCTGTCTATACAAACAACACTAAAGTGGGTTTTTACATATCGCTGCCTTTGTCTTTCAGTTATGGGAATACCATGCTAATCTAATGCTTTGCACTGTGCCTTGTATTCTCCTGAAAAGCATTTACTTGCATAACTTGGGGAAAAAGATAAAGCTAGCATATAAAGTCATTTTAAGGAGACATTCAATTTCATGCATTATACATTTGCAGCTTCTGTACTTCGCCACTTTTTCTAATATAGTGAAGATAGGTTTTTAACAATTTGGATATGTTTCAGTCTTTTCTAAATTGTCAAAAAAAATACACTGAAGTGGTATCATAGAGCCAGATGATGTTGACATTAAATACATTTCTTTCCTAGTGAGTTAGGAGTTGAACCTGAATGGGGATATTGTCACTTGATCTTGGAGTCATGATATTCCTTAGATGGCGGGTGGGTTATCTGTCAGAGCGAGCATTTCCCAAGGGAGCAAGACCAGTCAAGTGAGCAAGAGATGATCTTTGTTATTTGTTCCTAACAAGTCTGTCTGTATTTTCCTCAGTGATCTGTCATCTCCCTAATTCTCATCTCCTGTCATCACTTCTGTATAGTTACATACAATTCAGTGAAGGCTGCAGTACATTCAAAGTGTTCGTAGAAAGCTTGCCATACATTGCAGTTGTGACAGGAAATAAAGCTTCTTCAATGTTCTGTTCCCTAAATTTCCCACTTTGACTTTTAGGAGCAGTTACCGGACCTGCACAGCCATTTTTGTGATCTGAACCTGGAAGCTCATATGTATGCGTCTCAGTGGTTCCTGACCCTTTTCACTGCCAAGTTCCCACTTTGCATGGTCTTCCATATCATCGACTTACTGCTGTGTGAGGTACAGTGAACCCCATCTCTCATGCCTGAGCCAAATAGAAACGAGTTCCGCTCACAGTGGTGACCGTTCTCTTCTTTTCTTTTTTCCTGTGACTTGAAGCCATAAGTACTGACCGAAACGTTCTGTTTGACTTTTTTAGTAAACACTATTTGAAGTGTAATTTTATTATTTGTGAGCAATGAGAATATGAAGGCATATATAATTCCTATGAAGTAAAATGAGTAAATTTCTATAATTAAATGCATAATAAGCCTATATCTCTATAGTAATGGGTTACTAATATAAAGGACCTTGAAAGTTAAATAAACAAATTCAGAATCAGGTTTTTGTAATGGTAATGCATTATATTCTGAGTGACTATATATGAAAATTTTATAGTAATTAAACCCTCCATTCATAAGGTACCTCTCTGTATATGATGTTTGAGATTCCTAGCAGAAAATAGAGAAGTGATAAAGTTTCTGCATCATATAACTATATTTTTAGACAGTAGAATATTTCAAAAATTAGTTTGCACAATTTCTTAAGTACCTATAGTTTTTATTTTATTGCTTTTAGTTCGTTAGATGGCTACACTTATTTACTTTACTCTTTAGAAGAAATAAGCAACATTACACATACATGCCACAGGTACTTACCATCAAAATGTTTGACAGTCTTAGCAATGATGGGAACTTGCTGGATGAGAAGAATTTTTTTAAATTGGGAATATAAACGTATATAAAATATACCTGTCTTAAATTTAAAAGCTGGAGTAATTCATCAAAAGTACAAGCCTAATATAATCTAGACAGTTTTGTATTACAATATTACTTTTCTTACATAAAGTTTCCTCTTTCTTAAAAGAAAAGTCTATTTTAATCACCCTAGGAGCTAGAAATTTAATTATAAAAATAAGATTTATAAGGAGGAAATGTATAAGCTATATAAAACATAGCATTATTTCTCAGCTTACTACAGCAGTAACTATTATATATGCAGGCATAGCTGGGTTTTGCTCTTCAGAGCTGCTAGTTGGCAGTTGCCCAGTACTTGAAGGGTGCAGAGAATTTTGTAGGCATGTAAGATTTTTCAGCATTTGCAACATGTTTTGGTAAAGGGTCAGGCGACTTGCTGAGGGTTACACAATTAGCTCTCAAATTCTGAATACATAACAGCTAGATAACCTGACTGAGAACACATTAATTCTCCTACTTGTTTTACTTACAAATTCGTTTCTAAAATTCCTATCTGAATTTACTTATAGGAAGAATGGAGAATTAGGAGCTAAAGCCTTATTCAAAGTCAAAATGGTGCTCACTAGAATAGTGACTTTCTAAAATTGTCTCTACCTGATATTAGAGTATCATCCCTCGGTCTTCTGGAACCCAGATTCACAGTTTCTCGGGAAATTTCATCTTGAAAATACTTGAATTTCTAATGTCAGTTGCTAAGAAAATTAGCAACAGTTATGGGAAGGAAAAGAAAAGTAAATTTATAAGTCTTCTCATCACTTGTCAACTGTGATTCACAATCATACTATTTGAAAGCTCTGAGGGCTCATTAAAATTAATAAGAGCTCACAGATAGATGTTACTTTCTCTTCTCGTAAACCTGTGCGATGTAGCTGTTTTAGCAAGTTGCATAGATTTCCACAACATGGAGTAAATTGCAATCACAGCATCATGTTAAGCAGGGAAATAAATAACATCCCTTAACAGAGTAAAGTAGCTTTTTCAAAACAAACTATTGGAAATAATATTGGACTGCACTTCAGGATATTCGTTCTTTCCACTAACTCATCTTTGTCAGAGTATTATTTTGCAAAGGAAATTTTTAGGTAAACTTTTATATCCTGCCTGTCTGTGTTTTCTCTTTGCCCCTTTCCTTCTTATAGTTAATAAAATATTTACATTAAAGCTATTCTTTCATATGTGATAAAATATTCTGAAAGAAATAGTAACATAGTCTTAAATAGAATCATCCATTTTGTTGTATTTTCTCTTTTTAACGAAAAACAGTTCACGTTTTGATGGTTATGGATTAATGTTTAGTTGCAAATGGAAGGCTAGGAAATTCTCAGATGATAAGGTGTTAATTTTTCAAAAAATTTTCTGAGGATCTCCTCCTCGTAGCTGCCCTTTCAATCAGCCCTCTGAAGAGTGATCAGTATTCTGACTTTTAACACCATAGATTAGTTTTGATTAGTTTTTGAACCTTACATAAATGGAACCATCCAATATGAACTCTCTTGTTTGTCTAGCTTTTTCATTCATCATTATGTTTATGAGATTCATCCATGTAGTTGCCTCTAGGCATGGTTTGTTTGTCCGTTGTGTGAATATACTACAGTTTATCCATTCTTCCATTCTATTGTTCATGGGCATTTGGGTTGTTTCCAGATCAGGGCTATTATGAAGAGTGCTGCTGTGAACATTCTTAAACTTGTCTTTCAGTAAACATACGTATGCACTTTTGTGGGTATACATCTAGGAGTGGAATTGCTGGGTGAGGGCAAGCATATGCTATGGTTTAGTAGTTACCACCAAGCAGCTTTCCAAGTATTTTGAGCATGACCTTTTGAATTGTTTTTATTCAGTAAAAGTCTTCCTTGTGGTCAAGGGCAGGTTTTATTCAGTAAAAGTCTTCCTTGTGGTTTTCTTGTTGTTGTTGCTTTAGAGGGAAGGTCCTGGATCAGGTTAGAGTTCATGAATATGAAACAAAATGAAACTCATTGGGTGATTGTAGTCATTTACTTGATCTCTGAAGTTGCATACAGATGGGGAGTGAGCTGGCTCTAAAAGCTGAATCACTTCTGTTTTTCTGTGAGAGAAGTTACCCTGATGGGGAAAATCCAGCAATGTATTCAGTTAAAGAAGAAGGAACATAGAGACAGTTTCATATTGGAGTTAAGATATTTGACTTTTTAGTTGACCTTCCTGTATCACCTTGTTCATATCGCTTGACCTATCTATACATGTCTCAGGTTCTTTCTCTGTTAAATGAAGCTCCCAGGTTTATATAAAGGATCACATGAGACTGCAACTGTCACGTGCTTAGTCCTGTCCCCACTATGTGGTAAATATTCAGTTAATAATATTACCTTCCATTCTGCTTCATCTACCTAGTTGCTTTCAGTTTCTTCAATAAACTGGCTGACTTCAGAGATTCCTCAGAGAGGGGTAACTAGCTATTGGTTCTTTATTACCTTTCTAAATGTGACCCTTCCTTCCCCAGTTGAGATTCTTCTTTGCTAAAACCAAAATTTTAGCCATTGACCTTAATGGAAGTTTTATTCTATTTCCTTTTGACAAGTGATTCAAGTAGTCCTCCAAAAGTATTTTCTTTACCACCTTCTTTCAAAAGACATAAGGAAAACAGTATTTTTTTTCAGTCTTGACAAGATAACTGACAGCTGGTGTTTGAATTTGACTCTTTCCAGATAGTTCAATTTTTAGAGTATCAAACATATTCAGCTTTATATAGTAACTTGGTATTTCATGAAATTTAAGGAAATCATTGACCCTTCAAATTAGAGGATATTTCCTGCCTCTCCTTTCTTTTTAGAAGGGTAATTTTTTTAAAAAAATGACATTACTTAAAATATCTTATTAAATACCACCTAGTATAATGCCCCTTGAAGGCAGTTTTTTAAAGCTGTTATCTGAAGAATAGATTCATTATATAATATTCTTACTCTTTGCCTCACTTTCCTCCCTCAAACAGAAATATGTTGAATTTTATAAAATTGAGATAAAATTGACATATAATGTTTTGTAAGTCTGGTGTATATAGAATGTTGGTTTGATATGTGTTGGTTATATATTGCAATATTATTATGACAGTAGCATTAACTAACACCTTTATCAAGTAACACATTGAATTTAAAATGCATCAGAATGGGCTGATACAAGGAAGATTAAGACTCCTAACATTTATAAATATAAAATTTCTTGAAAACTTTACAAGTAGTAATTGGCCACGAGACTCAGTAGGGGGAATGCTTTGCCTAACTTGGCTGCTTTAACTTTTACTTAGCGATAAAAATCTTCAGGACTAGAAAAAAACTCTCTCTAAAATCTTTTTTCTGGACCCTAACTTCTCTCCCACCTACAAGGCCTTTATTTTTCTCACATTGGTTGTATTACAACTTTCTTGTATTATCATTACTTTTGTCTTTATTGAAAGAGACAGAAACCTCAAGCTACCATGGCAGAACCATTGTCCATGCTTCCTGTGACCTTTAGAGGAATATTTACTTATTCATTCAACAAACATGTACCAAAGTCCAGTTAAAGGCTGACACTGTTCAACTTTGGGGATATAGCAGGAAGGAACAAGCAGATAAAACTCTTGTCCTCATTAGTTGTTATCCTTGCAGATGAGACAGACAGCAAACAAATGGCTTAGTAGAATATGTAGATCAAAGGTGCTAAGTGCTATGCAGTCAAATATGAAAGAAAGAGGAATGTGACAGATTTTAACAGGGTCTTCTGACCCTTGGAGAGAATTTAGGTTTTACTGGACTGAGATGGGAAACCACTGGAGAGTTTTGAGTAGAGAGGAAAGACATGCTCTGATGTATATTTTATCCAGGTCACTCAAATTGCCCTGTTGGAAAAGATTGGGAGGGGGGTTCTGGGGTTCAAAGGGAGACATGGGAGATCAGTTAGAGCAGACTGCAGTAATCTGGGTTGTTTGGATCAAGTTAGTGGCAGTGAAGGTGGTAAGAAGTGGTTGAAGTCCAGACAAATTTCAAAGGGAGAGAGGACAGGATGTGATGATGGGTCATCTGGGGTAAGTTTTATTGATGACATGTTTTCCTTTAGTGTAGTGGTGAGAGGAAAGAATAGCTGGTCGTACGGCTTCTACGCTTCAGAGGGCATCTGGGAGACAGATGACATTGTTGAGGGACGAGGAATATTATTGTTAGTCATACATGCTTTATTCTGGCGATGCTTGCATTACCATTTGTCTGCAATGTCTGTTCTAGAGGCAGGTATCGGTACCCTTGGGAACATGGAAGGTCATTATCGGCGCCTTTAAGTAGAAATATAGAGGGTGGAATAATTAAGAAAGATGATCAGTGGGGGAGTAAAGACCTCATACTTTATAATAAAGGTACGTGCTTACTGCTCAAAATAGGAGTGCTACAATAAAATCAGATGCACAGTACTTGGAAGACTCACAGAGACCTTATGTGTCTTGAACCTGTTGAGTAACCCTCAGTGTTTAGTTGGCGGTTGTTTAGTTCATATAATCAAAGCAAAGATGACCGATTTAAAGTTTCAGGGTGACAGTTATTTTTCTAACAAAAATCGTACAGGTCATCATGCATTGGAATAACTAACAACATTTTATAGTATTTTTTGTTGCAGAAAAACTCAGAGCGGTTAAACTTTTATACATGGATTGAGTAAAATAACTAAACATATTCTGTTATTTTTATGATTAAATATTTAAAACATACAAAAAGGCATTAATACATACAGTGAACTTCTGTATCTCTGCCTCTCTGGTTAAGAAATAAAACAAGACTGATGAGATTAGCTTTGTATATTATTACATCTTCCTGACCACACTGCTTTGCTGTCCTTGGAGAAACCATTACACAGTATTCAACGTTTATCATTCCCATGCATGTTTATATTTTTATTACATATGTATATCTGTATCTCTGATACATATGTATCTCTGAGCAATTTATAATTAACCGTATTTGGGAAATATTATTGTACACTGGTTTATCAAGTCCACTTCCAAAGAAGGTCTTGAGCCTGTTTTCTCTCTCCAAGCCAAATTCATATCCATTCAATAACCTCCTAGCTGGTCTGTCTACTTGATCCCCCTGTCTCTTTTATCCCATTATTCTCCATAGCATCCGGAGAGGTTTTCATAAACACATGTCACTCCTCTGCTGAGAACTCTTCAGTGGTTTCCCACTAAACAAACCTCACGTGGTTTCACTGGGCCTGTAATCTCACCCTTCATTCCTCTCCAGTGGGGCCCTAGGTTCAGTCTTCCCCTTACTCAATGTACTTCATCACTGGCCCTCTTTTAGTTTTTGGAACACTTACTATCTGTTCAGGTTAAAACCATTTTCATATTCTTTCCCTTCGCCTAGAATGTGTTCTTCACTCTCCCTGGCTAACTCCTTCAAGTCTGAAGTTAAATGTTACTTCCTCTACGAAGCTTTCCCTAATCACCCATCTTTAAGTAGGTCCTTCCTTTTACTTTCTCCAATAGCACCCTGTAGTTGCTGGTTATTTATTTACTGTGTATTATTTTTGAAAAGCCTATTTCCTCCACTAGATTATACATTTCCGAAACAAGAAGCCATATCTCTTTTGTGCACTGCTGTATACCTAGTCACACAAGAAATAGCTGTTGAAGGAAAAAGGAACAAAGAACTAATGGATGAAATTACTTTCATTATCTTCATTTAAATGTGTTTATGAAATCCCAGAGGCTGAGAAATAATTTTGCTCTTGAGTTTTAAGAGAAAAATTAAGTTAATATCTTTAGGAATTCCTTCTGTCTTAAGATGTTCTAAGAAACAGAAACCCAGACATAGTAGCTCCACTACAGTGGGAGGTTGTTATAAATATAGAGGGAATCCTGGAAAAAATGAGTGAGTGGACCTCAGCAAGAACAGGTGCCAGAGAAACTCCAGACACTCATCTGTATTGCTCTCTGTCACTCTTTATGAATCGGGTCTTCTCCCTTCTTTCCCGACCTATTTCTTTGTAGCTTTGTTTTGCACAGAGCCTAAAATATCTCAGAAAGATCTACCATGGCTTTTCAACTCTTGTATCATCAGCTCTTGGCAATCTCTTAAGTCTTTCAGATGAAATTTCTAAGGGGCAGCCTAATTGGTCCTGCTCACATTTTAAAATAAGCCTGCGTAGTCATAGGTACAGGGATGGCTCACCTCAGGCTAGTTGTCCATCTCTTGCCCAGTGTGCCGTGGTCAAGGGTAGTTTTGGGGTGAGTCACATGACCTACAGCCCACTCAACAGCAGCTGTACAGGGAGGCAGATTTTCTGAGAAGGATATTGCTGAATCTGACCTAACCAAATCTTTCTGGTGTACATGTATCTATCTCATGGACTGAAATTCTTCATATTGCCTGCTTTGGAATTTGGCATTTGATAAACATAATGCTTATTAAATAAGACTAATGCATCTCAAAAACCAGCTATATATTATCCAGCCACAGGTATTTATTTCATTAGAATGGGGAGTTGCACAGTTTTAATATAGAGTATAATCTTAAAAATTACGGTCCTCGGGATTGAAGTGTAGCAGTGTTCCAAATTATTTTCATGGTATAATTTTTGCTGGTAGGGTTTTGAGTCAAGACAGCATGTAGCTTTGATCTACATAAATTATTTTAATGATTATCTGCAAAGTGATATAGAATATTTGAATGCTTTCCATTGTCTGGAAATTCTATTGTGAAAGCATCTAATACATTTTTAAAGGCCTCCATTGCAATTATTAGTAACAGATGGTTTAGTAACTTCCTAATTGGTCTTCCCATTTGACCCCGTCTCTTTTATCCTATATTCTCCATAGCATCCAGAGAGACTTTCATAAAATACGTATCAGATCATGTCTCTCCTCTGCTGAGGACCCTTCTGTTGTTTCCCACTAAATAAACGTGTTCTAAAAACTAAAAGAGGGCCACTGTTGAAGTACAGTGAGTAGGAGGAAGACTGAGCCTAGGGCCCCACTGGAGAGGAATGAAGGGTGAGATTCCAGGCCAAGTCCCCCAATTTATGAATTAGTTAGATTGTACAATAGAAAAGGAACTCTATCGTATAGTATCAGCGGAAAGTAGATTGAAAATGAGACCTTGTTTTGGAGAGTAGTTACTTGTCTTCACCATCTGGTTTTATTCATACCCAGCTTTTGCTGATAAACTCTCTGGCTTCTATTTTTAAGTCGCAAAGATTTGAGGACAGGATACTGGCAGGCTTTTCTGGAGAGTATTTCTGGGCCATACACTGGCCTAAAAGCTTGACATCTCTTTTCCTGTATGTTTTTACCTTCTCCAAGCAGACTGCTGCCCGTCACTTTTCTCAGCTTCTAAATTGGCCAACTTAGAAATCGCTTTTTGAAATTTTTGTGTTTTAATTGACATGAGCAGATAGCCTGATTATCCTTATCTGTCTCTGTGACAAATAGACCAATGGTGTTTGCTTCTCTTAAGAAGCCCCCATTATCCTCTCCTTTAAAAGTCAGTCTTATCAATCCTCAACGTCTGTTTGGGTCTCTCAGTCTAAGACTCTTGTCCTCATATCCCAGGTGCTCTTCTGTGGTCTGACAGAATTTCGCCATGAAATGGCCTCTGCTGATGCGCCCGGTGTTCTCCAGCTTCCCTCCTCAGGTCCTTTCCTATCAGCACCCATTGTTTGGCATTTTTAATCAAACAATAGTTTGACCTTTTTATCATTTCCCCATGGCCTCTGAATTATATCAAGATATACAATAAATATCCAGCTACCAGCACTAGAACTGCTGATTACATTGGTTTAAAAAGGCATAATAGGACCTTCTGGTCTCCTGCTTTTCAGATGGTCTTATCTGAAGAAGTGAAGTGAACTTATCTGAAGTGAAGACCACTTTTAAAAAATTGAGAATTTTCAAACTCATATTTTAGAAGTCCACTTGACATTTTGCTTCTTACCCATGTCCTAGTAATCTAGTCCATTTTGCCCTTTTTTTTTTTTTTTTTTTTTTTTTGCTGAGGAATAATGGCAGAAAGTTACCACTGAATAGAGCGATTTCCTGCGTGTTCCAGTGCCTCATGGACGTGTTGCACTGCAGCTTGGACTGCGTCACCATCTGGCGGTCATTTCTTACTTAAGGCATTTCGTGGTCATGGTCTAGTGGTTCTCCAACTTCCCGGTGAAGGAGGTCTGACATACTACTCACATCTGGGTCTCGTTTATGCTAACTGGCAGATAGGCAAGAGTCCATTTTGTCCAAAAGCAGCCTTAACACAGAGAAAAATTAGAGCATTCTGAGTATTCAAAATCTCTCTCTCCCTGTAAGTCTTTTTTTCACTGTAAATATGTTTTAAAGATCATTTATTAGTATTACTATATGCCTTTTTGTAAAAGGATGAAAGATAGTTGTCCGACAGTACTGGTAATGTGTCTCCTTTAAATGCTCTTTTAGAATCATAGCACATTTTATCTAGTAATTAATAAGCTTTCAACTTGGAAAGTAAACAGCTTATAATCAGTGACAGTGAGTTGAAGCAAATAGTACTAAACATATCCAGATACCATGCGTCAACCTTGAAATACATGAAGTTTTCAGGCTTCTGAAAAACAGGTCACCTTTAGAAGACAGATACTATTTTGCCTGTTCACCAACTAGAAATATGATCCAGTCCTTATTCTTGGGGATAGACTGCTAATATGTATGAGGTTTCTTTTTGGGGTGATGAAATGTTCTGGAATTAGATAGTGGAGATGGTTGTACAACCTTGTGAATATACTAAAAACCACTGAATTGTACTCTTTTAAAAGGTGAATTTTATGGTATTTGAATTGCATTTCAATTTTAAAAATCACTTTTGGGGGGAGGGGTGTTGAGGAGTTCTTGTTAAATATACAAACTCTATAGATCCACCTGAGACTCCGGATTCTTTGAGGATGTGACCCTAGGAATCTGCATGTTTAACAAATGCCCCCAAGTTTTTTAATTTTCAAGTTTAAGGAATGCTGACTTAACAGTTGTTGTACTTCTACATTGGAGTGTGTCTGGGCTGAACGGTATGTGCTTTTTGATCATTTTAAGCAGCAGAGTATTTTGGGAATGACTTTGTGTCCCATATAGTAGTTGTCACATTCCATAGGCCTCATTTCTCTACAGGATTGGGAAGAGTGAGATGGAGAGGCATGAAACAGTGCACCTTTTCATTTCTCAGAAATCATTATATTGACAAATTCTAGGAAATAAAGTAACAGTTCAAGGTAATTAATTCAGAGAAACACAAAACTTAAGGGAAATATCCAGCAATGTTTCTGTGATGGCTGTATTTTTAGTGTTGATTCTGGGGATAAAAACTTGGGTCTGTTGATTTTTGTCAAGACTCTTTTGCTTAGATATTACTGTGGGCCTAGCAACAAAGCCAAGTTGACAGAGAACAGATGAGTGTTTTAACAGCTCAACTTCCTCGGCGCTAATATCTGCATCAGGTTTGTTTCACAGCAGTGCTGCAGCTGGACAAATTATGATTAAAAATAGGCAGATATTTTATTTCATGAAGATTTAGGCAAAGAACAAGATGGAACCTTTTAGAGTTAGCAGTTGCCAAATAGGGAAAGAAGATGAATCTGTATTTTTCCAATACAGGCTATTTGGGGGACTTTCACTAAGTCAGAAAATGATATATGATCATTAGTAATATCTTATATATATATATATTGAGCTTTAAAATCTTTTTTTAAAATCTAAAACTTCCCCTTTTCCCATAGAATCAAAGCTTTTCAAAAGCCAGATTCACAAATAAATTTTTATGTAAAGTAGAAGTGTAACTTTTTTTTTCTTTTATTTATTTATTTATTTATTTATTTATTTATTTATTAGTTTCAGGTGTACAAGACAAGGTAATACTTAGACGTTCATCATTTATATCCCTCACACTGTGAACCCCTATCCCCCCCTCCACTATCCCTCCGACCTCAAGAAGTGTAACTTGATGCTCAGTAAATTCTCCATGCTTAATATCAGGCATCCTTACTTTGACTAAGCCTATTTTTTTCTTTGACAATAAAAATACGTGGTCGAGCTTAAAGGAGTCTACATTTATATGGATTATTAGAATGATTTTGTTATATTGTAAGCCCAATAATATGCTATAGGACAAATACTTTGTTCAGTTAGGGTGTGGAAACAGGAATGTGCCTAACTCTTCCCACATCTTTTTGTCTCATGCTGTGCCTTGGATTTGGCGTATCCGTTTGGGGAGCATAGTTATATAAATGGGAGGCCACTGGAAGTTTACATTGGGGTAATGGTATGATGAAATAGATGGTTTAGAAAGGAATTTTGGGGGGAGCCAAAATAGTTGTGTTGTAATATCAACCGACGTAATATTCAGTGGGAATAAGACCATAAAGAATAAATCCTGACTGCCAAATCGGAAAGGAAGAAGTAAGATTATCACTACTTGAGTATGACATGATTTTACATATGAAGGAAACCCTAAAGATGACACCAAAAAAAACGGTTAGAACTAATAAAAATAACTCAGTCAAGTTTCAGGATGCACAATCAATGTACAGAAATCGGTTGCATTTCTATACACTAACAACAAACTATCAGAAAGAGAAATTAAGAAAATAGTTCCATTTGCAATCGCATCAAAAAGAATAAAAATACCTACGGATAAATTTAACCAAGAAGGTGAAAGACCTATACACTGAAAACTATAAGACATATTAATGGAAGAAATTGAAGATGACACAAATAAATGGAAAGATATTCCATGCTCATGGATTAGAACTAATATCGTTAAAATGTCTGTGCTACGCAAAGCAATCTGCAGACTGAGTGCAAGCCCTATCAACATTTCAGTGGCTTTTTTTTTTGTAGAGATAAAACAAACCTAAAAGTTATATGAAACTATAAAAGATCCTAAATAGTCAAAAAAGCGATCTTGAGAAAGAAACCAAAGTTGGAGGCATCACGCTCCTTAATTCAAATTATATTACAAAGCTTTAGTAATCAAAACAATATGGCACTGGCATAAAAACAGACACATACATCAGTGAAACAGAATAGAGAGCCCAGAAATAAAACCACACATGTATGATCAATTAATCTATGACAAAGGAGACAAGAATATACAGTGTAAAACAGTCTATTCAATAAATGGTCTTGGGAAAACTGGACAGCCATGTGCAAAAGAATGAAATGAAACCACTGTCTCTCATCAGACACACACATGAACTCAAAATGTGTTGGAGACGTGAATGTATCTGAAACCATAAAACTCCTAGAAGAAAACATGCAATAAGCTCCTTGACATTGGTCTTGGCAGTGATTTTTTGGATCTGACTCCAAAATCAAAGGCAGCAAAAGCAAAAATAAACAAATGGGATTACATCAAACTAAAAAAATCTGCATAATTAAGAAAAACATCAACGAAATGAAAAGGCAGCCTACTGAATGGGAAAAAATATTTGCAAATTATATATCTGATAAGATGTTAATATCCAAAATATATAAAGAATTCCTACAACTCAATAGCAAAAAACCAATTTAATTACAAAGCGGGCAGAGGTCCTGAATAGATATCTTTCCAAAAGGACATAAAGATAGCCAACAGGCACATAAAAAGGTGCTCAACATCACTAATTATCAGAGAAATTCACGTGAAAACCACAATGAGATATCACCTCATACCTGTTAGAATGGCTACCATCAAAAAAACAAGAAACAACAAGTGTAGGTGAGGATGTGGAGAAAAGGGAACCCTGTGCACTGTAGGCAGGAATGTAAATTGATGCAGCCACTATGGAAAACGGTATGGAGGTTCCTCAAAAAAAAACTAAAAATAGAATTGCATAAAATCCAACAATTCACTTTTGGGTATTTATTTGAAAAAAAAATGAAAACACCAACTTGAAAAGATATCTGCACCCCCATGTTCATTGTAGCATTATTTACAATAGCCAAGGTATAGAAACAACCTAACTTTCCCCTTACGGATGAATGGACAAAGAAGATGTGGTACACATGTACAATGGAATATTGCTCAGCCATAAAAATAAAATGGAACCTTGCTACTTGCGACAACATAGATGAACTTTGAGGGCATTGTGCTATGTGAAGTAAGTCAGAGAAACAAAAATCTCATAGATTTATATGTGGGCTCTAAAACAAAACAAACAAAAAAGTCAAGCTCGTATGTGCAGAGAACAGATTGGGGGTTGCCAGAGCAGGAGGGTATGAGATATGGGTGTAATGAATGAAGGGGGTCAAAAGGTGCAGACTTCCAGTTATAAATAAGTCCTGGGGATGTAATGTACAGCATGGCAACTCTAGTTAATAACACTGTATTGTATATTTGGAAATCAGCAAGAGAGTCAATGTTAAAAGTTCTCATCACAAGAAAAAAATTGTAACTATGTATAGCGACAGATGGTAACTAGACTTATTGTGGTGATCATTTCCCAGTTTATACAAATATTGAATCATTTTGTTGTACACCTGAAACCTATAAAATATGTTAACTATACCTCAATAAAAAATAAATTAAAAGAAAGAATGAATGCTGACATTGTGGACTGTGGCTTTTAGAAGTCTATCCTCTAGTACTTGTGCCTTTTATCTTTTGTACTAAGTAAACATTTAAGAATATATGGTATAATGCTAAATTGTCCACCAGTGGACAGTTGTGGGGGAGGGAACACATACAATGTATGCAAAATTTTTAGATTAGATTTCCTTTCTTAGCCTTTTCTTTAATGTGGTTTCTTATATTTGGGAGAAAAGGATTCATAAAATACATTATTTAGTGTGTTGCATTATATCAGCAGTGTAACTAGATTTTTAATAGATTTTTAAGGTTTACATGGGAGTCTAAAAGGATTCATGACTAATTTACTTTGAAAAGCATTAAAAAGGAGTGAGAAGTGGATGACTGTCTATAATTTCAGTACTTAAAGCAGTCAGGAGGATGCCAGGAAAGCCAAAATAGGAGCAGCATATGCTTCCAAATTATTTTGAAGTGAGGCTTTGTCTTTTGTCTTCAGAAAAATAATAATTAATAGCTCATCAATTCAACATGTAGGGGACCAGAGATACTCATGAAAAGGAATGTCTTATTTATTCACCTAATCATTCACTTAGTAAATACTGAATGCCTGAATATGTCCTGACGCTAATCTAGGCTTAACGGATGCCATGGTTAATGGAACAGACGTTGTCTTTGCAACCGTGGAGCTAACAGGTTAATGGGCAGAGAGATAACACATAAATACAAGCGCTTCTATGATTATAATCTATGCACCCAACACGGAGCACCTAAATATATAAAGCAAATATTAATGGCTCTAAAGGGAAAAACCGACAGCAATTCAGTAAAGTAGGGGACTTTAATACCCCACTAACATCTATGGATAAATCATCCAGAGTGAGAATTAATAAGGAAATAATGGCCTTAAATGTCACATTAGATAAGATCAGCTTAATAGACATCGATATGATTATACAATATGATAAAAGCTAGGAAGGCAAGTACAAGCTGCTTCAAATTTTGTAATAAGTAAACCTATTTTAGATCAGGGTTTCAAGTATGGTCTCTCTGAGTAAGTGGCATTTAGAGCTGAGATCTGAGAAATGAGTAGGAGAATTCCCAGTGATGGGTGGGGGGAATGCATATGTGATGCTTTCTGGTGGGAGGAACGAAAAGAAAGCCAGAACTTCTAGAACATCGAGAGCAGTTGGTCAAGAAGAGGGGGCTGAACCCAGTAATCCCAGAGCTTGGCAGTCACGTTGGGGAGGACACAGGATTTCATCGCAAGTACAGCGAGAAGCCATTGGCGATCTCTAAGCATGGGATCGCATCGTCTGATTTAAGTGCTTCAGAAATGACCGTGGCTGTTGTCAATACACTGAAGGGGATATGGAGACCAGTGAGGGACCACTGTCCATCAGGAGATGATGATGAAAATGTCAGCAGAGGAGATGAAGGGTGGTGGATGAATTCACATTTCAGAAATGGAGGCCATGATTGGTGTTAAGGGCGTGGGTAAGCCCTTCGATGGATTCTGACACCTAATGAGAAAAGATGAGGTCAGGTAAAACAGGATTGGATTGAATTGGAAAGCCTACCTATAGCCAAAAGCATTTTCTTAATTGTATTTCCCATTTTCCTTTATTGTTTGGTCCGAAAAATGAACTTATGCGATTGAAGTTCAAAGCTAACTGTAACTTAAACTCTTAAGAAGTATTATTGCTGTAATTTACCCAGGTGAAATACCTGTCTGGAACAGTGGCAAGCATCTCCCTTCCAAACACTACACACATAGTTTAAAGGTTGAGAAAGAGAAATACACTGCAGGGAAATTTTTGATGAATTGTTTTTTGTTTTTTGTTTCTAACTTCTGAAAACATGATCCTCTGTTTTCTCCCCGACAAGTTTTCTGTTTGGAAAATGAGATTTAATGGAAGTTAGACTTACAAATTGGAAACATCAGTAATGTATAACCTTTTACATCACTTTACTTTTTTTATTTTTGCCTTTTAACCTTTCACTTTCCTTCTATAACTTGTATAGAAACTGTGTCTATATGGAATCTCTTTTCTGTCTTTGAAAAAAGATAGTCTAGGTGCTTTATGTTTCCAAGAATGAAACAGCCTTTGAAGTAATGTCTATTGCTTCTTGGCTTACTGGGTCAAAGAGGGAAGGGTTCACTTATCCTCTGACAGTGTTTATTTAGTAGGCTGCATCGGTCTTTACTGTGTTCTGGGACCATTCTTGGGAGTTTGCGAGTCAAAGAAAGAAATTGTGATGTGGTTTGGTGGCAAAAAATATAATTCTGTGTGAGCTATAGTTAACAGTTCCTGAGTTATCTTTATTGATTGAAATCAGTTTTGAAAATATAATAATTACTTCATGATCCTTTATATATTAGATTTGTTTGTTTAATACTTTGTCACTTTGCATTTTCCCTTTGAATTTTTATTCTTCCAGAACTCTCTGCTGGGATGGGGTTTTCATGTTAGGAAAACTAGAGGCTAATACCTCTGTGAAGAAGCTCTATTTATAAATTGATTTGCAGTAGACTTTTTATAAATTAGTATATTTCTTCCCTCTTATTTCCTCACACAATTTTTGATCAGCAAGGCTGGATCAAAAGTAATTTCTTCATCTAAAGTAATATTTCAAAATGAAGTCTTTTACATTGTCTGTCACTATTATAAAGCTAATTAGAAAATTTGAGTTATTTTCCAAAAGATATCAATTTTGACAGCTTGATCTTTATGACGTTTTGTCATTCTTTCACTGATGCATGCATGGGACTGTGTGCTGTTCGTGGGAAGTAGACTGCATTTTGAATAACTGGGCAGAATGGATATGTAATAGTCTAAAAGGAAAAGTGGGTCTCAAATTTTAATATGCATTTGCATTGCTTGCCAATCCTATTTAAATGCCAATTCAGATTCCAGGTTGGTGGTTCTGGGATATGGAATCCGACCATCTAAGTCACCTTTAGATGATACCCATACTGCCTCCTTGGAGCACACTTTCTGTAGCAAGGCTTTAGAAAACAACAAACAAAAACCAACTCATAAAGATCCCCATTTTCCTTTTACCCAGTGAATCATATATAATCATCAGAACTGCATTTCTTTGTATAGAAGAAAAAGAATACAGAGTCTCTCTCCAGAAGACATTGCAGGCTAATTTCTTATTCTTTACTCTCAGAAGTGACGTTGTTTAGAGAATTATATTCAAGACCTAGTCATTTATTTTCCAAGCACTGTAACCTCCACACACTGTAACCTCCAAATACTTAATTGGAACCAATTTAAAATTCAACTACCACTTTTATTTCTATTTGTAATTTGTTACCCATTTATTTCCCTTTATTTACAGCATTAAAATATGAAAAGCTAATAAACAAATTAGTTCGATAACTCAATGTGAATTCTAGAACAGTTGCTTCACTCAAATAAGACCTTGTTTTGGTGGGTTGGAGATACAGTGTGTCTCTCTTGATGTTTGGACTTTCCCACACGCTAGTTGATTGTATGTAAAATGAGGAGTCACATTTCCAGGGCACCAGTGTGGGCTCCCAGGGATAATGTGTCCCCCCACTTATTCTCTGAAGACAAATGCCTTTGATTTTCCCCAGGTGTAGAGTTGTTCATACCTGAAGGGTCATCCAGCTGAGTCACACAATTTCAGGGTCCTAAAGGAAACTAAAACTGGCATAAAATAAGTCTTCCTTGGGGACATAGGAATTTGATTAAAAAGTACAAGTTATGGTCTAGAAACAAATGTAATGGGCAGAGCCTTTTTCCCCCAATTCAACCTGAAGTGAAAGAACAGCGTTGCTTTCCTGCCTACCTCCTGTGAGGTGGCCCTGAGGACACACTGCTTTGGAAACTCGCTGCCCTTAGAAACATTGCTGTGAGACTACTGAAGGGTCAAGAGGGCCCCTGGGAATTGTGGAGATAGATTTCAAGGTCCTCCTATCTACAAACACTTAGGTCTCCCTTTCAAATGAATGTTCTTCCCGATGTTTACGGTGTCTAGGACAGAGTTTTCTACTTTAGTAACTTTTTCAGGATTTTTAATTATCTTGCTTATCTCAATATTTGTGAAAAATAGATCACATTCCTTTTTGGAGGACAAATATGTGTTCCAATGGATAATCCAGAACACAAAAGAAAAGAAAACAAAACTCTTTATACCCTAGATTTACAAGTTGAGAAATTTCCTTTCCATACTCTTCCTGGGGGCCCATCTTTACTTTTATTCATTAACTCATCCTCCATTTAAGTTTGTAAGGTGCCTGGAAATTCCTCCAGTCTTAAAAAGGCTAGATTCTATAGGCATATTCTATAAATGAGTCTTGGTTTCCAAAAATCTACCCTGGTGATATTGATGCCTTACTTGGTACATCAAGTGGTGAACTAGAACTTAAAGCCAGCCATGTCTCTATAAATCTGTTCAGTCTGTTCTTAATTTGAATCCAGAAAACATAGTGTTGCTATTATATTCAAACCATGAAGAATAATGGATTGTTAAACTGGGGTAGTTTAAACCAGTAGCCCTTATTTAAAAGAAGAGGGCTTGTATATGTGTAAGACCAATGGGTGATCTGAAGCTCACAGGAGGAGTAGGCAGTTTAGTATAATATTAGGGCTTAAATTTAATACTCTGAACGTAGTAGGTAATTCTTCAATAGTAGTCTGTACTATTTGGACCTATGCTACAGCATACTATCAAGTTTTATTTTTTATTAGGAGATTTATGAAGGTCTTGAAGGCAGTTCATAGGCCAACAACAAAAGAATTTGCAATTAGCACATATGAGGACAGATGAAAGGAACTAAGAATATTTACCTTTGAAAAGTATACGTTCAAACGCATCTTCAGTGACATAGAAAAATTGCCATCAGGTGTTCTCCATTTCCTTTGGGGACAGAACAAAAGGAAGTCAATAGATGCTGTAGCAAAAGGAACGGCAGTTAGATGTGAGGCAGACACATCAGTGGAGCAGTAAACACTGGAACAGGAGGGCCGTCCAGCTTCCTGGTTATCTTCCTCCCCTTCTCTGGTTATTGTTTCCGTGGTTGGGCTTTGACGTCTCAGGGCCTGATGCATGCACCCGCTGAGACCCTGTCCTGCTCGGCGGCGATCTTGCAGTCTGCCCAGCAGTGAGTGTTGGAGGCGAGACAGCAGCCTACCCAGGGCAAACTTCCTACATTTTCAGTGCAACTGAGCTCTGTTTAATTGAAATAATTTCTTTAAACTCCAACTAGCAATTAAGGAATAAATGCCAAAGACTTAATTAGTCAGCTTCTATCATTTGCTAGAAACAAAACCTATAAACACCTCTCCTCTCTGTTTTTTATGGTTTATTAATCCTTTGATCTGTTTCTCCTAAAGTTCTAGCCCCTTCCATTTCCTAGTGGCCTAAGCTCATCCTTTTAAGGCTGAGTCTTTCATATGATCAAATTGAGAGAAAGGAGAGAATGTTTTTCAAGAAGTTACACAAGAAATGTGTGGGTCAGTTGTTATCAGACTATGTAGCAAATTCCTTGAGACCTAAATAACTGAAATTCCTTATAAAAATTCTGAGAGGTCGAGTTTTGAGGACTTTACTGTAATGATGTGTTCAGGTATGTAATGTTTAACTGTGTCGGGTGCTGTTCTCAGTGCTTTCCACATAGTAATGCATTTCTTTAATCCTCACCACAGCTCTGAGGTAGCTGCTGTTGATGAGGAAACTGAGGCAGGGAGTGTTTAAATAATTGCTCTGAGTCACACAGCTGAGGGGGGGTCAGAGGTCGACCGAGATCTAGGAGGACTGGCTCCAGAGTCCATCTCATAACCCCTACACTCTACCGACTCTCCCAACAGAGATCAAGGCAGGAAGAGGAACAGACTTTAGGGAAATGAAAGTTTTTCATGTCACCCAAGTATCTCTAGAGCTGCTAGTGATGTGAACCAAGACCTGGACATTTGCAAGGGTCAGGGGGTGCCAGCAAGTGGTGGACACTTGCCTACCTGTCCAGCTCCTAACAGAGCTCCTCCTGTGCAGAGGGCAGCTCGGTGAATCGGGTCCATGGAAACTAGCAGGAGACTGGCAGGAGAGGGCCAAGGTCAGCTGGTCCGCCAAGGAATTGGTGGCAGTCCTTTGTCTTTATTAAACCATCAGAAATTCTCGTGCAGCCTGGAGTGGTTGCCGGATAAGAGTAGCTGGAAGGCTGCAATCCAAGGCGCATCGTGACTTGAGGGGATTTGAGAACAGAAGGGTGGTTGCCACTGTTCCTTACCAATAGGGTATCTTTATAGGAGCTAAAAGGTCCTTTCCAGGTCACACGTGTCCTTTATTACCCAGGGATGGTGTAATGTCTGTTTATGTTTTTACCTCCTTAGTCTTGGGGACCCTTGGTGTAGGGAAGAGTTACAAATCCTTATAAACATACAAATGCTTGTATGTACTAAATAATCCTCAGAATGCCTCTGATTTGATGAATACCTGTCAAAACCTCTGATTTGATTAATTTCTCTTATTTTACCTGCCTTGTTTCTGAAAGGTTTATTTAATTCAGACATCACGGACCTCTAGAATTCCCAGTCACTCATAATGTAGGACTCAGACTTTATAAGATACTCATCTATCCAGTACTTCATTTACAAAAACCAATGCAAATCAAGCAAAGATTTTCTTTAAAAGTTACCTATCATTAGACAGATACATTCACATGTTAAATTTATATCTCATCCCTCCCCATTCTTGAACTCTCTTCTTCACCATTTTATGAAAAAAACTAACAAATCTATAATAAAAATGGAAAATATGTAATAAAACCGGGGGCTCATCCAAGTGGTCATATTTTAGCTTATGCTAGTGAATGAGTGGTAGGCCTAAGGGAGGACTTAGCCATGAGGGTTTTAAAACATTAACATTTTAAAACTTAAATGAGTTTGTGTGGGAAGCTGCTTTGAAGGTGCCTGGTCTCTTTTGAGGCTGCTTGGTTTTCAGTGCTGCAATACTGCCCTCTAGGGGGCATCTAGAAACAAAACCCAAAAGCTGAAGCCTCATTCTATTGGTTACTCCATCAAACTCCATTATTTAATCATCCTAAAAGTTTGACCTTTTAAAGAGTTTACAATAACAGAAGCAGAATAAGGTAAAATATGTGTTGGCTAACATGTTACAATGTTCTTGCCACAGGACCTATATTTGAAGAGCAGCCATGTTTGCATGATCATTACTGTCTTCTTTCGGCAGAAACATGCATTACTTTATAGATGACAGAAATAAGAAGTTGATCACGAGAAGCCAAAGGGGTTCTGTTCTGGTTACCTGATCACACACTACGCCACGCCTGAGTGGCTCTGCAGCAATGATTGTGGAGTGGGATACACACTCCTAACAGCTCCTAACAGAGTGTCCTGATTCCACAGTGTCCTGATACGAGGCACGGACACAGCGTTGCTTCTGTCGTAATTGTGCCAAGAATACACAATCTAAATTTAATCATAAGGAAACATCCGACAAGTCAAACTGAGGGACATTGTACAAAATAACCGGCCAGTACACTTCAAAAGTGTCAGGTTCATGAAAGACAGACGAAAAGTTGTCCCAGATGTACCAAGGAGACATGACAACCAAATTCAATGTGTGATCCCAGATTGGGTCCTGGACCGGAAAAGACATTAGTGGGACATCTGTGAAAATTTAAATACTACTTTCTTGGTTTTGATAGTTATTCTGTGGTTATGTAAGGTGTTAACATGGGATGACACCAGGTGAAGAATGTGCAGAAACTCTTGGTACTATTTTTGCCAACTTTTTTCTAAATCTGAAATCGTTTCAAAATGAAAGGTTTTGAAAAATTAAAAGCAGCCATTTCTTTTATTCACAATTTCATAAGTCAGGAATTTGGAAAGGATTCCGCTGTGTGGTTCGCCTCTGATCCACGTGGCTTCAGGTGGGGCAGCCGAAGATGGAGGAGTCACTTTCAAAATGACACCTTCATTCACATACCTGGCACCTGGGTGACCCTTGGCCTCCTTTTCTTATGGATGGCACCTCATCCTCCAGGCCCTTTCCTTTTTGTTTGACTTCTCAGAGCATGTGGGTCTCAGTGTAATCACACTTCTTACATGGTGGCTGACTTCTGAGAGTAAATACTCCAAGAGACGAGGCATGGAAGCTGTCAGACACGTAAGGCCAGAGTATGGGCATAGCTTCTGTGAAAAAAAGCATGGATTTGTTTTTTATCTGACAGACCTAGCTGTACCATTCACTAACAGTGTGGTGACTCTGCGCCTCAGTTTCCTCAATCTCTATAACGGTAGCAGTAACCCATAGGCCATAAAGTTGTGGAGAGAATTAAGTGAAACAAATAAATAAAATACCGGATGTGGTGGCAGCAAATACGTGAACCTAATAATAATTGCGAGCATTTACCAAACAGTCAGCAAGGGCTCAGTTCATTCATCTGCTCTTTCCGTGCCGTCTCAGTTAGTCATTCCCCTTCCTGGGGTGGAATGCCCATGTCGGATGAGTCAGAAAGGGCAGCGTGCGTTTCCCCTGGCTTTAGCTGCATTTATCTGTGGGCCTGCATCATTCACTGTTGCCCCTTCGGGCCTGATAATGTCTCACCGCCTTAGCGTGAGGGCTTCCATGCCCACATACTCTTTATTTCCCTTTTATTTGATCCCTGAGGCCCAGGTGCCGAGGCACATTTGGCACTTTCTGACACTACCTCTTCAGCAGTCGTTCTCAGTGCTGTCAGTGTTGTGTTTGACAGCCCCTCACGCAGTCTGTCAGCTCCCTCTGAGCCCACGGCTGCCGGCTCATCACAGCGACATGTGCTCAGTCTTTGTTCAGCGAGTGCTCTGCTGTCAGCCTTCCTTCATGCGGGATCGTGGGCGCTGCGTTGTTGGCCTACTCAGGAACACGAGCATCTGCACTTTGGAGCAATTATTTAATTTGGGGCAATTACTCGTAGGTAGGTGTTCTGTAAGCGAAGATTTTTCCAGGCCGTGACTGAATTTTGGAACAGCAGCTTCTCCGTTCAGGAACCACGTCTTCATGCACACAAGGCTGATCTCTCCCTGTTGTCACTGGACGAAGGTGGTGACCCTTTCTTTCCACAGCGAGCTGAGGTTATTGCCTCACATCCTGTAAGCGGTCCGCTACTTTTGTGAGTGTTTTCAATATGGAGACAAATGATGAAATGTGGTTTGGGTAGAAGTCACCTATTTGTTATCTTTTCGATCTCTGCTCTCCAAATTTACTCGCCTTTAAATGGGAGGAAGCACTGTGATCCTTTAGGAATTAGAGGACATATAAATAATACCCAACTAAGGAATTCATGCATTCATTCCCTTACTCGTGGAGCCAACTTTGCTAACTTAGTGGCTAAGAGTATGACTCGTAGAGGTGCACTGATTAGGTTAAAATCTATTTACTAGCTATGTGACCTTGAGAAATTTACTTTGCTCTAAGTCTTCATGTCCTGTGTAAAATGGAATTTAGGATTGTTGTGGGGTTAAATAAGGACATGTTTTCAAATGTAATTAATTCAGATCTTAGAACATATAAAATGTTCAGTGGATACTGGCTCTTATTTATTGTCTTACACTTGGAGTTGGGCCTTTCACTATAAATAACAAGAAGCCATAACAACCTATCTGCTTGTTATTTTTGCTCTTAATGACTCTCTGAATGTTTTACCCTTTGAGTCCCCTTAGGAAGCCTAATTTAGTCCTCAGTAGCAAGCAAACTGCTGCAGATTACATATTTCTGTAAAGGCATCTTGAAAACGTACAACATCTTTTTCTTTGGAAAATGTATTTCAAAAAATACATTTCAGCCGAAGTAGGCAAAGGTTGGATCATGTAAGACGAGGTGGGCAATAAAGTAATAATGGGGGATCAGTTCATGGCGCTTTTAGTTCCCGTTGTTGGCAGGGAGGCTGAGGAAATTATCATCTTAAATCCAAACTGCTTGTTCTGCCCCTCTTTCCAACGGACCCAATGTGGACGGTTCCTCTAATTTAATGATACCTCTAATTATACATCTAAATGAAAATGAGCCTTATTTAAAAGAAAAAAAATAGATATTTTAAAATATCCGATTAAGGTTGCCTTTATTACTCTCCTCTTAGCAAATCAGTATACATCTTGTAGTGAAATAAAGATCTTGGTAGACTAGCAAGTTTTTCCTCATTTTCAGCAACTCAGAGGTCAGGAAGTATCCTTGTTTGCCTGGTCTGGCCACGCTGTTCTACTTTCATGCAACGCTTGTGAAGTCTTTGCTTTTCATGATTTTTCTGGATAATGTCTAGAACTTCATTTAAGCAGATGCAGTAACACTTGACTCTTCTGAATTTGTTTGAAGAGTTCACATAGTTACATTTTGTTCTGGTAACTGAAAGTTATCCCTTTAGCTTCCCACACTTAAAAACATTGATCTGCTTTTTATTTAAAACACATACTATGCTCCCTTCTTACGCACAATTTGTTGAACATGAGGTAATGCTGCTAGATTATCACAGTGAGCTCATGGTAACTACTGAAGGGTCAAGACAGCTGTACATTTCACAGGTTTTTAAAGTATATCTTCTCTTTCTGTCACACCTAATATTTGAATTCTGACAACTGTCTCTTCAGGCTCTCTGATCCTAATCTCATCTAGTACACACTTCAATTTTAGCTTGCTACTTCTGATATCTGTAAACTATAAAATCATATCAGCAAACTAATTTGAAGTGTATATGAATTAAAAATTTGAGTAAGTTTTTCTCGATTTTAGTGAGAGCTATTTTGGCTAGAGATCTCTAATTTTTTTATTTTTTTAATTTCTGAGTTTGTGTTTGCGTTTTTTATTGCTCGGTTGTCCCATACTTTCAATTTGAGATAATTGAAGAAAAGGGTTCTTACCATAATTTGATGATGATTCTTTAACTGGTTTAATTGGGTCCATGGGAAAAGAATAAATCCCAGAAAACTTGGGAGAGCTTGTATAGTTGAATCGTTCGGTCATCAGATAAGCACTTACTGTGTACGTTACGCCAGCACTATGTGGTGAGAATACTGTTAAACTAGATCTGAGGAGGATTGGGGAATGCCCCCAGCCTTCTCCTAAATGTATGTATAACCTTAGGCTAGTCCAGTTAATACTCTGAAAAATAGGCATTCTAATGCATGTTATTATGAGAATCCATGAGATTTTGCTCTTCCTGTGCCCTCAAGGGGGCGGCGCTTGGGAGGGAGGCTGAGAATATAGAAGAGTTGGCTGAACACAGAGTGGTATTTCCAGAGTGCACCAAAGGGCTTGGGAAGGAGAGGAGGGTGGGAGAAAGCTTAGGAAAGGGACCAGAGCATCATGGGGATTAGAGAGCTAGAGACAAGGGGACTTAGGTTTTGAGTAGTGACCAGGGAAACCACACAGGAACTTGGAGGGTTTAGTCCGGTTGGCATGTCAGGGAGGCTGGGCTGTGAGAACTCACGACTGCCTCCTAGCTGTGAGGTGAGGGTGGAGGAGGGAGTGGGGAGCGGGCCAGGAGGTCTTTTATCTCTTGGTCTGTAAGTTCCAGCCACAGTGGGCAGTAGCTAGTGGGTGAGGTTGCAAATTTAGGTTAGGAAAGCAAATGTTGCTTAATTGTAACCCAAGTGTTTTGGTCTGCAATAGCCTTCTTTCTTTTTTCTAATTGATAAATTAGTGATCAGAACCAGTCTAGGATCATTACTTGGTGTCGTGATGAACTGTGTCGATTTGTTTTTGTCTCCTGGCCTGATTATTCTTAGTTCCTACTGCTTTGGGTTTCTTAAAGAATGAATTGAGTAAACCCGGAACCTCCAGCCAAGTATTTTCTATTTATCATTCACCCCTTCCATCATTACATTATGGTTTTGGTGGCTAATGTGAAAGATTGCATTAGCAAATTATGACAGGAATGCACTCTGAGTACCGTGTCCTAATCCTCACTTCTGATTTTGGAGACAAAAGATGGTTTCTTAGAAGTTCTTTGCATAATATGTCTGATCCAGCTCCATGTCTAAAAGGCAGAGAGGCATTTGTGACCAAGATGGAGAGCGCACAGCAGATAGACTCCGGACTTATGGGAGATGTCAGCTCCTACTTGAAAGACCTTTCTTCTCACGTATGATGACTTCTGACTCTGTCATCTTGAGTGTATGATTCCATCTCTTGAATTTAATATCTCAGCATCTCTTCAGAGTCATTGGGCTTAATCCAGAGTTCACAATTCAGCGCCAGTATGGCTATTTAATTTGCTTACTCCTAAAGAAACATTGCTCTGGTTTTCAGGGGGCAAAAAGGAAAAGCAAGTCTAGCAGATAGCTCCTAATTGCCGCCTCTAGTTGAAAGCAAGCACTGAAAGAAACATTAGGACGATAAGAACTGTAGTAGAAATCCAGCGTGATGCTTACAACTCCCCTCATACAATCTGTCTCCATTATCAGCAACCGCTATTTGGGTTTTGTCTTGTCTTGTCTTGTTTTGTTTTGTTTTGTCTGCCACTGGCCGTGTAGCCACATCAGCCAAAGGTGCAGACAAGGCCTCACGAATTTCAATGAATAATTTTTGACTTCTGTGTCACTGCCATTTTCATCTAGAAACTTGAGTTTTATAAGCCTAAGATCATGTGAGTAATCCAGAAACAGATTGAAGGACAATAATTTATTGTAAAAACAATAATTTTATGTGAACATTAATTAAATAGCACTTAAATTGTGCAGTAGGCCTCTCAGAAAAGGAAGTTACTTTTTAAAAAAATCTCATGGTTTAATTATTATTGTGTGCATGTTGTATGTTGTACTGATGTTGACTCTCTTTTTCTATTTCAGGGTTTGAACATAATCTTTCACGTAGCCTTGGCTCTTCTGAAAGTAAGTCTGTTTATATTTTTAAGTTACCAAACTCTCTTACCTCTCTGCACTTGGAACTGGGCATAATTCAATTTACAGCCTTTGACCCAGTCTAGATTCTTGAACACAAAAAAAGACTTCTCTGAGTAACTCTGATTCTCTCTCTGCCTCCCATTCTTTGTTGTTGTTTATTTAGAGTTTGGTTTGTTTCTTTTTTTCTTATAATCCATTTAATCTTGCTACCATAACATTCCTTCCAGCTACTTAAAAACAAAATGTTTTCATTCATACGAGTTGGATGATATAAGAGAAAAAATTAAAGCTTGCTTTCTGTCAAAATGATGCCAGCTTTAAAAAAAAATACTTCTTACCATAGTAACATCCCTGGAGGTGCCTAAACATATAATTGAATTATTAGAAAGCTTCTGTAATATACTGACTAAAAAAGAAACTGCTACTTTTCAATTTGCAGTTCTTTCTCTGATAGCTAGAAATTTATAAGACACTTGAGAATTCAATTATAATTACCTTGTTGGATTTATCAACATATCAATGCAGGTTTAACAGTGTGGCAACAGCAAGACATTTGCTGTAGAGTTGGTGAAAACAACCCAGTCGTTTTTTGTCCTTCAAAGAGACAATTCTGTTATTGAAGGCGATAATTGCCTTGTTCATAAAAAAATACAGGCTCACCTTTCCCCCAGTAAAATATAGTGGTTAAAATTGCAACACGGGATTCAGACAAATTTGGTTTTAATTTCACCTCCAATGTATGACCTTGGACAAATTAATCTAAGTGCTCAGACCCTGCGTTTTGAGATAACAATGAAAACTAATCTATGGGATTGTTTTAAGAATTAAATAAGATGACATATAAAAGTTTCTAACAGTGTCTAGAAAATTTCGTTGCCTAAATAAATGTTAACTGTCATTATTGTGATTGCTGTTGTGTTCACATGAAAACTCAGAATTTGTTTCTGGACTCCCCATCATTCTTCCACATTTCCCAAAAGATAATGACTTGATAGCTTCCAAGAGCCTCTGGATGTTTTAGGAGAGCTTCCAGACTTTACCATTAAATGGTTCCGAGCAAAGGCATGACGTCATATGGGTCCTACCCAACTCAAGAAGTGGGTTGCTGCTCCTCATCTCTTATTCCGTTAAACGATTGTTGTTGTTTTGTGTGTATGTGAAGTTCATGAAATGTACTTTAAATTGTTCATTAAATCATTGAGTTTAGATACGAACAATTCTTCTGCCAAAGTTAGTTCTTTTAGAAATTAGGAAAATAAACTATTTTCCATCAAATAACACCAACATATCTGCATGTATCTTTTAATGAAGTTATGGATCTCTACCTCTAATTTATTTATTTATTGTCGTTAAATCCAAACCAAACAGTTTCTAAAATGCTCTCTGTATAGGCGTGGAATAAGACTTGTTGAATGCCCAAGTAGTGAAAGAATTATGTAATCCAGACTAAAACAGTATTAAACCATAACGTAAGTGTAAGGAAGTCCAACAAAGTCCTGGTTTTTCCTATCACGTCTAATTTTTGTTGCGTCTCAGATATTACATCTTTCCCCAAATGCCTTTGCTCGTCGTTTGATGGCCTTTCTTTACTGGTGCTCAGCACATGCTCAGTGCCCATGGCCTCCTTTCGTGTATCAGCCCTGGGCTGTATCAGCCTAGGACTCTGCCCGTCTGGGAAATTATCTTTCCGATTGACATGGTTTTTTGGCTTGATTGCATTATTCTCATTTGGTTTTGGCCAGGTTAACCCAGATACGGCCTGTGCAGAGGACATTCTTTAGCCACTGGGCAGAAAGGCTTTTGTATCTTCTCTATTATACATGGACACTCATCTAACATCATCTTGGGGAATTCGGCGAATTAGAGTAGATGAAAAGGAGTACCTCCTCACTGCTGTTGGCCCATGTTTCTATCCGTTTCTTGTATGAGTCCCAGTGCTGACCTCACATAGAAACAGTATGTACCGCTGAATGGAAGTGTACTTAATTGAGCCAGTTGCTCCCACCTGGAAAAAGAATACCCCAAACATATGGCAGTGACTAACTTTTAGCTTCCAATCTAATGTGCCAGTTAAAAGACTGTATATTTGTGTGTATGAAAATATCAAACTTAGGGATAGTTCATTGTGCTTAGGAACCCAGACCAACTCATTTTTACTGTAGCTGCAGAGGCACTTTGTGTTCCTCTGGATTCGAAGTCTCCCTGGTGATGAGGGAATCAGAAAGGGAAGTACCATTTTTGGAGCACTTACTCTGTGCTAAGTGTTAGCATAGGTTAGGTAAGGAAACTCTCCCAACAGTTTTGAAGAGTCCGATATCGTGTTCTTTTATTTGGGACCACCTTTAGGGCAGACACTTGATCCTGGCTAAATTTTAGAAGAATGAGCCTTAAGTGAGAGGGGCTTTGTATATTATGTAAAGTTCTGAAGTATATCTTTGATATTTTTGGCTTTTCAACCCTCTCCACTATGGTATTTTTCCTTACCATTCTACTGAAGCTTTTTTGATGAAGTAACTAATTAAATCTAGTGGACATCTTTACATTTTTATCTTGACCTCTCAGCAGTTATCAAAACCGCACAATGACATAACACTCCCTTTTATCTTCCTTTTTTTTGAAACATTCTCCCTTGGCTTGTCTTGTGTTTTACCTTCCTCTGTGCTTTTTTTCATTTTTCTCTGCTCATGCCTTTTTTTCTCTAGTCATCACCTTGGGGTTCCACAGAACTTCAGCCTCTAGGAACCCACTTAATGCTCCTATCTCTTTTTTTTAATTAAAATTTATTGGGGTGATAGTGATCAATAAAACTATAGGTTTCAGGGGTACAATTCTGTATTGCATCATCTATACATGACATGGTGTGTTTACCACCCAGAGTCACTTCTCCTTCCATCACCATATATTTGATCCCCCTTTACCCTCATCTACCCCCCCGCACCTCCCTTACCCTCTGGCAACGACTAAACTCTTGTGTGTGTCTATGAGTTTTTGTTTCTTTGTCTGTTGTGTTGTTCCTTTGTTGCCTTCAGTTTTATATCCCACATATGAGTGGAGTCATATGGTTCTCAACATTTTCTGTCTGACTTATTTCACTCCGCATAATAATCTCAAGATGCATCCATGTTGTCGCAAATGGCACTATTTCATCTTTTCTTATGGCCGAGTAGTATTCCATTGTGTCTATGTACCACATCTTCTTTATCTAGTCTTCTATCGGACACTTTAGTTGTTTCCCTGTCTTAGCCATCGTAAATAATGCTGCAAAGAACCTCTCCTCTCTTGCTCATCTTGTTCATCCTCCTGGTTCTATTTATAAGTGTTCACTCTTGTCTTCATATTTAGCCCAGACTCAAATATGTGTCTGTGGACTTACCATGTCTGCTTGGACGTTTCAGAGGCATATCAAATCCAAAAGTCAAAATTGAACTGATGTGCCCTCCCAAACCTATTTGTCCTTCACCTCAGTGAAGGCGCTTCCCAGCTGCTCCAGAGAGAAACAGAAGCCATCCTTAACTCTACTCTTTTTAAAATTCTGACTTCACTAAGTCACCATCTCCTGTGGAGTCCATCTTTTGAGAACTTGTAGAATCTTCCCACTTTGGTAGTTTAGGCGCCAAACTCTCTGATCGGGACTGTTAAGGGATCTCTTTCAGTAACAAGTACTGAACATCCACTAAGTGCTAGGTACTCTTGCAGGCATCAGAGATTACGTATTGATGAGGAAAGACGCTGCATTCATGGGGTTTACATTCTGAAGAAGGAAAGGTAGTAACTGAACAAATACAGTGATTTTAGCACGTGCTGAGGTTTGCAAAGGAGAGTGATGGTGCAGAGTGGAGAAGGGAGATCCCTTCTTTAGATTAGCTTATCAATAAAAATGCTCTAAGGATGATATCTGAGCTGAAAATTGAATGAAAAGAAGTAGCCCGTGATGCCAAAATCTGGAGAATGAGCCTCCTACGCAGAAGAAACACGTGCAAAGGCCTTACAGACGGTGTTTCTATGCTTCAGAAAGAGAAAGAAGGCCTGTGTCTGGAGTGTGACAGTAAGAGAAGTTGGTGGCTTGTGGAGCTAAGAGAAGTAGATGACTGTTCTCCCCCCATCTACTTGTGACAGTTGGCCAATTTATCCCCATATTGTCACCAGAATCATCTTTTTAAACAGACTTTATTACTCACTATTCAACAAATATTCACTGAACACCTGACAGAATGATTCTATGTGCTGGACTAAATCAGTGAACTAAAAGAACAGAAATGCTTGCCCCCATGAAGCCTGTGTTCTTGCAGTTAATAACCAATACACATAACAAATATGTAAACATAGTATGTGACCCATAATAGTGCTCGAGGGAAAAGGAAAAGTACAGCAGGGTAAGGGGAATTGTGGGTAGGTTCTGCAGTATTAAGTAGGGAGTCACGGCGGTCACACCAAATAGGTGAGATGGACAAAGACTTGCAGGTGGTGAGGGAGGGAGCAATGCTGACGTGCAGAAGAGCCTTCCAAGTAGGGGGGAAAGCCCTGCAAACGCTCCATGCTGGGAGTACAACTGGAGCAAGCGAGGAAGGGAAAGGCGGTAGGAGATGGGTCAGAGAAGGGACTTACCTCCTTGCTACAACCCTTCAGTGGCATCCCATTGCCCTTGGGATAAACTTCACAGATTTTAATACAGCCCACAAGGTTTTCATGGTCTGGCCGAGTTTCTCTTTCTGTTCTCATTTTCCCCTTTCCTCCCTCACTGCACTCTCTCCGTCAAGTAATAACAATCGACCTTCTCCTTAACCTGGGCAGGAGTCCCGCCCATGCCAACGGGGTGAATAGGAGGCAGGTAAAACAATGCGGGTTCTGATTTCCATACATCCTTGCTAACCCTTGTTATTGTCCAACTTTTTGAATATAGCCACTCTAGTGTGAAGCAGTATTTCATTGTGGTTTGATTTGCATTTCCCTGATGGCTAAGGATATTGGGCATCCTTTCATGTGCTCATTGGTCATTCAGATATCTTTTTTTGGTAAACGTCTATTCAGATCTTTTGCCCAATTTTTAATTGGGTTATCTGTCTTTTTATTGTTGAGTTGTAAGGGTTCTCTATACGAATATATCCTTTTGGGTTTGATGATTTTTGCACGTTCAGTTTTGTAATTTCCATGAACTCCTGTTGTCCTGTTGGTGGCAGCAAAACACTATTCCTTTGGAAATAGAAGCTCATAGTCAAGCACTTCAATGCTGTGACATTGCTATTCCTTGATGTTGGTTTCCCTTCCAACATAATTGGTTGTTCGAATGTTTAGTTTGTTTCTAACTTTTCTCTAGTATATCTTCAGTACAATGATAGGTTAGTTTTGGAATGCTATCTGGTAAATGCTAAAACAACCAACAAACAGGATGTGGACTTCTAACTAGTACAAGATACTCAAGGAATTTTAAAGTTCCAGAAATAATGCATTTTATGGATTAGAGATCAATATCAGAAAAAAGTGTATTTCATCGTAGTACCATGCAAGTATTATATAACACCTTATATTTGTTGAAGTGATTTCTCATTATTTATTTCTCATGAGACCATCCAGATTGCCAGGGAGGGAGGATAGTTGGCTAAACATGCCATGTTCCAAGTTGTCAGTAATGAATTTAAACTTAATGTACTTTTTGAGGTCACTTGACAGATAAGAACAACAAAATCCAATGTCCTCGGTGACAGTTTTGTGAGAAAGCAAAGTACTCTTACCACAAAGTCATTCAAGCATCCTTTCCTTGTTTCTTAAAAATCTTGCTCCACCTTCATCTTCCTCTGCTCTGCTCCTGTCTTTAATGAAGGTAAGCTCTGCCTTCATCCCAAGGCTAACTTCCCACCTGCGTCCTTGATCCCAACTTTCCTGCCTCCCTTTGGAGAAGCCTGTGATGGTTGCTTAGTTCACGTATCCAACAGATATTCAGTGAGCGCCTACTGTTGACAGGCTCTGGGTCAGGTGTGGGAGCGTGCAGAGAAGACAGTCTGTCCTGCAGTTGTCCTGAGCCTAGTGCAGGAGGCAGACTAGTGGACAGTTACAATTCCATGTGATTGCTCTGGGGTCTTAAAAGGGAGCCTTGGCACCCCAAAAACAGGGTGCCAAATTTATTCTGGGGGAAGCAGGAAAGACTTTCCAAAGGTGGCAACTAATCTTAGAGGAGGGTGTTTTGTGCAGAGTGAACAGCAACCAAAAAGTGGCACGAGGAAGAGTGGCAAGGCCATCCTGTGCCATGGTGCTTGAGGCTGAGGCATGGGGCGGGGCTCTGAGGGGCAGTGATTACATTTCCGCCACCAGTTCCCTGTGGGGTTTTAACTAAATCATCTAAGCTGTCTCACGCTTAATTTCCTTAATAAGAAAATAAGGGGACAGAGACATATGGTTTCTAGAGCTCTTAATTTCTGTCTTGCCAACTGTCCATCTATTTCCAAATGCATGTGTGTATATATGTGTATGTGCATATGCATATGTATGTACATAGATACACACTGCATGTGTACACAGCCAGCTCCCTCCTTCCTTGAATAGGTACGCAGCATCTTGTAATTAGCGTATTTCTTGTTTAAATGCTTGGCTGAAGTTTATCTTTGTCTCTCTCACAAAAAAGTTTGTGGAGCAAGATAATAAAATTAGGAGCAAAAAAATATTCAATCTATTATAGTTAAAAATAATACCAGCGAATTATTTTCAATCGCATTTAAAAGGCCTTTTAGCACCGTCCTTGAATATGAACAACCCATTTGTTCTGAATTAGTGAAATGTTATTGTGTGTATAGGTGTGTGTTTGTGTGTGTGTGTGTGAGGGTGTCTGTGTAGTGCCACTGTTATCTTTTTTCTTTTTTTCTTTTTTTTTAAATTTATTGGGGTGACAATCGAGATACCCATGTAACATGTTGGATTCATATTTTTAAGTTCTGACAAATATCATCAATAATTATTTAATTGTAAGGCACTTACCGTTTCTAATGACGCTTCAAATGCATTTCAAAAATAGTTAATAAATCAACTTAATAGTAATATGCCTATCACTTGTGGAGCACTTACAATGTGCCTGCTGCTGTGCTAAGCATTTTTAAACTAATCTTCAGGACCTTTAATTTTTTTTCTTTTGTTTTTATTATCGTAAAATATACATAACATAAAATTGACCATTTGAACCATTTGTAAGCCTAGTTCAGTGACATTAAGACCATTCACATTGCTGTGCAGTCATCACCACCACCCATGTCTGGAGCTGTTTCATCTTCCCAAATTCTAACTCTGAGCCCATTAAACAGTGTTTCCCCATTTCCCCCCTTCCTCCAGCCCCTGCCAGCCATTATTCTACCTTCTCTTTCTATTAATTTGACTCATTTAGTTACCTCATACAAGATGAATCAGACAATATTTGTCTTTTTATAACTGGCTTATTTCGCTTAGCTTAATATCTGACCTTTAATTTTAACAACAATCCTTTAAAAGTAGATATGCATCAATATCCCCATTTTACAGATGAGGAAACAAAGGCCTTAAGAAGTTAAGTAACTTGGCTAAAGTCATTCAGTTAAATGCACACCAGACTCAGAACTGGTCGGTCTTACTATAGAACCAATGCCCTTAACCACTAAATTATGGGTGTGTGTGTGTGTGTGTGTGTGTGTGTGTGTGTGTGTGTGTTTGTCTGTTAAACCTTATGTTTACCCTGTGAGGAAGAGATATTATTCCCACTTGATACTCAGTCCGACTAGCTTTCACTTAAAATTCCATGCTTTTTTACATTGTATAGCAGGAGACCCTTAAATTGTAGTGAAATCAGCTTCCATTTCACAAATCCACGTTGACATCGTACTGTGAATGAAAGAAAGCTTTTTATCCAAGTTTTTAGAAGACTGTGTAGGGGAGGAAAACGTTTTCCTTAACCCTGTTAGGGTCCTTGCCTAGATCTGAAAATTAAACTGGCACAGACAGTTTAATAGGAGGAAAGCGTGCAAATTTATTTAATGTATTTTACATGACATGGGAGCCTTTAAAAGGAAATGAAGACCCGAAAAACTGGTGAAACTTGAGTGTCTTCATGCTGGGTTCAATGAAGAGTGGACAGTCATGTAAAAATGTGCTAAGACCAATGGGGTATGAGCTAAATGTAATAAAACTGGGGAAAACGTCGCAAGGCCTGTGTGTTTGTATTCTCAGTATCCACCTGTTTGGGAGGTAAGGATGTTTCTTTCCTCCAGGTATAGGGAGGTCACCTCTCACTTGAGGGTCTCATGACCTGCTTCAGGGACAAGGGTAGGGGAAGGTCAGAGAAACCTTCTACCATTTTCTACCCTTTTCTCCTTCAACTTAAAATATCAAATAGGCCCAGGTGCCATATTTTGGGGTAGCATGTTCTGAACTTGGTCAACTGCATGCTCAAAGATAGTCGTCCAGTTTTTAAATGCCAGTGTTTGAATAGGACAGAAACAGAGCAACAGCAGCTAGGAGCCTTGTTACGTCAACAAACAACTGAATTTATGAAAACACACTCACTGTCGAGAATGATCTTGAAATTGAAATATTCTCTGCACTTGACTCACTAGAATAGTATTTGATTCCTGCATTTTGCTTGTCCATTTCTTCTTCCACAGCCTTTAAGATGTATGAAGTCATTCCTGAATCCTATTTAATACCCCACTCAAACTCCATTTCACTCTGACCAATCCCTGTGTGTGAGCTGATCACAGGGCTATATTATCAGGAGGCTTTTGTCAGAGGATGTCACTGCCCAATAAGTTTTTATGACCCTTTCTATCTGCAAGAGTTGCTGATATTGCTTCTCAGCATGAAATAGACTGATTTTGTTCATTAAAGTGCTGACAGGGTTGATGACTCACTCTGGGAATTGATTGATATTATCACAATAGTATAACCAGTTAGAGGAGATTCAACTGAAACATATAAAAATCTATTTAATATTTGGTTTATGCAGGTTGAAATATGTTTCTTTTCCTGGAAATACAATAGTCAAAAACCCCATAGGCTTGCTCTTTTTTTCCCCTCCTTTGTCATTTTCCTTTGACTAAGGAAATTTGGTTTGGGCAACGCTAAATGAGTTTAGAACAGAATCTTATTTGTGGCATATATAACTTTGATTAATTAGGGTATAGTCTAAGCTGCTATTTAAAAAGAGAAAGAGCACGTGAAAGAGAAACCATAAAAAATAAAGTGCTTTAAATAAGAGTTTATTTCTCTCACACATACCAGTCCACAAAGAGGAGGACTGGTCCCAGAAGACAGGCAGCTCAGCTCCACGAGGTCACTCAGGGACTTAAGTTCCATATACCCTGTTCCCCCCAAAATAAGACCTAGTCAGACAGTCTGCTCTAATGCATCTTTTGGAGCAAAAATTAATATAAGACCCAGAATTATATATTGTATTGTACTGTACTGTACTGTATTGTATTGTATTGTATTATATAATACCCGGTCTTATATTATGTTAAAATAAGACCGGGTCTTATATTAATTTTTGCTCCAAAAGACGCATTAGAGCTGACTGTCCGACTAGGTCTTATTTTGGGGGGAAACAGGGTATGTTTTTGTTCCACCATCTCCTAGGACTTTATCCTCATGTACATGGTTAAAACTAGATCAATGCCACATCCAAGTTCCAATTCAGAGGAAGAGGGAAATTTTAAGCTAAAGTACAAGGCAAATAATTTCCCTTTTAAGTAAATAGTGAGGGAGTTGAATACATTACTTTTGCTCATATTCCATTGACAAAAATGTTGTCCATGGTCACACTTAGCTACAAGAGCACTAGGAAGTACAGTGTGTAGATCAGCAGCCATGTGCCCTGTTAAAATGGTTATGTCTAGGGACGAAGGGGACAGTTTATTAGAAAACAATTAGAATCTGTCATAACTTGCCCCTCTGGCCATTCAGTATATGTGGTCACTTTTACTCCGACACGGAAACACTCCCTCCCTGTCCAGGGACGCATTCAGAGGCCTCATTTAGTTACTTTATCTGCTCAAAGTTAAGGACCTCTGGATGATGCTCAGTCCTGTGTCTCACAGTCCGCTGACACAGTACTTTCTCAGCTCACATCCAATGTACCGAAGTGGAAAGTATAGGAAAAGTATAACTGTAACAAAAGCTCTCATTCAGAAAAGGGAGGAATGGGAAGCACAACATACTCAGCGGTCCACAGGAATCCACCAGATCGCTGCTCTAGTAGTAGAGAAGGTTTCTTGGTTAGCCCATCTGGCTGTCCCTTGGTTCTAATCTCTAGGAACTATTTACTGTTATCCATTGTCTCTGTGGTGACATCTGCAGTTAGTGCTAGAGAGTATCCCTTATTGGGAAGATGTACAGTTTTCAAAGCTTGCTTTCCCTTTGCGGAGATTTGGAGCCTGAGAGTTGTTTTAGTGATCAAATATAGGCTTTTTGTAGGTCTTTTGATTTCTTTTGGGAATTAATTCCCTGAATATTTTTGTAGGGTTTTTTTTTTTTTTTTTTTTTTTGCTTCCAGTTTGTTTTGAGTAAAGAGATCCAAAGATTTCTTCTAGACATAGTTCTTAAGTCTAATTGTATTTGTTTGTCTGTTTGTTTTCAGTGGCCCATTCTTTTCTTTCTCCATCTTAATATTGGTTACCTTGAGACACTACCCTTAATTTGGTCTTTGCCTCATGGCTAACTCTGTGTTTTGGCTGAGATGGCTTCATGAGAGATGCTTGTGAGAAAACAGAGAGCCTAGTTATCCTTCTCTGTAGGGGGCAAGTTAGATTTTCCAATTCTGAGGGTTCAAATCACTGTACTTGATCCCTTTAGGTTATAGACCAGTTTTCTTCAAAGCGACAGGTCTCACAGACACATCCTGGTCTACCTCTGAAGTTAGCACAGACAGCAGTATGGTGACATGGCATAGAAAGGATCACCAGTTTTCCAGCCTGCAATATTTGTGGGTTTTTTTGCTTTGTCTTTCACGGAATGATGAAGCCAAGAAGCTTATTTTAAGTTTTAATTTCTAGCAGCACCTCATTTTTGGGTACCAATTTCTGTATCAGAGAATAGGCTAAACTGCCATTTCAACCCAAAATACAGTGGCTTAAATAAAAAAGAAGTTCTTTCTTTTTTATGTGACAGGCTATAGCGATAGCCCTGTGGTCCAGGCCTGTATGTAGCTCAGCTCCATAATTCAGGGTCCCAAGTTTCTTTCATCCTATTGTTTACAGCAGGGATTGTCAAATGCAGTACTATTGACATTTTGGGCCAGCTAACTGTTTGTTGTAGGTGGCTGTCCTTCGCAGTATAGGATGTTTAGCAGTATTTCTGACTTCTCCCTGCCAGATACTGGTAACACTTCACAGTAGTTAAGACAAAGAAAAATATCTCCAGACATTACCAGATGTCCCATGGAGGGCAAAATCACCCTGGTTGCAAAACATTGCTTTATAGTATCTTAGAATTATCTTCATCTATGTGGTCAAAGCAGATTTTGATCCACAATGAAGAGGAAAACCAACCAAAATAGACCTGATGTTATAATTAACAATGACATTAATATAGTAATTATAACTTTGTTCCATATGCTCAAAATTTAAGTAAAGAAATGTGAGATATGAAAGAGACCCAAATTGAATTTTAAGAGATAAAAATTACAATGTTCCATAGAACTAAGAAATATGTTGAATGAAATGAACGGCAGGTGAGATATTGTAAAAGAAAAGATTAGTGAACTTGACTAACAAATGAAATTATTCAAAATTAAATACAAAGAAAAAAATAGTTTAAACAATGAAAGAAAGGAATAATGCATTGTGAGACAATTCACAAGACCTCCTGAATATGTAATTGGGGTTTCTCTTGCAAGGAGAAAAGGGCAGAAAAAACATTGGAAGAATAAGAAATAATGGCTCATGTTTTTCCAAATTTGATGAAAACTGTAAGCCCACAGACCCAAGAGTTTCAGTGAATTCCAAGCAAAAGAAACATGAAGAAAACTACACCAAAGCATGTCATAATCAAATTCTTCAGAAACAGTGGTAAAAAGAAAAACCTTAAAGGCCACCAAAGAAAATAGACACAATATCTGCAAAAGAACAATGGTAAGTGTAAGCAGATTTCTCTGTAGAAACAACGCAATCATAAGACAGTGGAACAATATCATTAAAGTACTAAACCAAAAAAAATTTTTTTTTCTTTAAAAACTAAAGGAAAATACTTTGACAGACATACAAAACCTGAAATAATTAATCACTAGTAGATACAAATTACAAAGAATATTGAAGGGAATCCTCTGACTGAATCCTCTGACTAAACATGTGACTTTTCTTGTTATTTAAATATTACTAAAATATAAATCACTGTTTAAACAAAAATTATAACAATGTGTTGTGGGGTTTATAACATATGTGTAAGAGAAATGTGTGACACAGCCAGAATAAAAGCCAGTAGGGAAGAAATGGTAGTATACTATTGTAAGGCTCTTATACTATATAAGATGTGTATAATATTACTTGAAGGTAGACTACGATAGGTTAAAGCAACTACTATAATAACAAAACAAAGAGTTATAGCTAACAAGCCAGCAAAAGAAACAAAAGAAAACCTTAAAAAGTAGTCAATATGAAAGAAGCAGAAAAAAGGGAAAAGGGAAAGAAGAGCAAATTAAGTAGAAAACACATATCAAGATGATGAGCACTTATGCACCTAATAAGACTTCAGTGCAGACAGACCAGGAGAAAAATAGAGAAGACACTAATTACCAGTAACACGAATGAGTAAGATGACATGACTACAGATTCTAAACATTAAAAAGAGCAAGAGAATATTACGAACAATTTATGAGAATAAATTTGACAACTTAGATGAAATGGCCAAATCCCTTGAAAAACACAAACCATCAAAGCTCACTCAAGGTGAAAGAGATTACCTGAATAGCCCTATATTCATTAAAGAACGCTCTTTGCATAATACATTTAATTTTGCAACTTGAAATTTTTAATAACTGGAAGCAATGGAAGCATAATCATATGGATACTAAATTCCAACAACTGAACAAGGTGGTGTGTCAATCTTGTGACTTAAGACATAGAAACTGCTGAGAAAAACAGCACACGATTGACTATAAGAACAGAAGTCTTCATGATTTGCCTCCTTCCTGGTCTTAACTCTCTAGTTAGACAGAGCAGGGATGAAAAAGCATTTTGCGGGTAATGGTACCTCCATTCCTCCACAGTTCTGTACTCTTCCAGTCCCTTGCCTCTCTGCCCATCCCTTTGCTGGGTTCCTCTTCTCAGTTTCAGCAATAGATAAGTCCTCGGGCCTTCTGCTTTTTTGCATTGCATAAATTCACTTTCCAAAGGGACTAATTCCTAAATTTTGTCCTAGCTCAAGTTCCAATTTTGTATCTTCAGCCGCCCTCTATAAAATCTTCAGAGGCCTTTGATACTTCTTTTTCATTATCATTATTCTTATGTGGGTAAGAATATTCTTATGCACAGCACACCTTCAGGGGCACCATTTACACAGACAATGAGCTGCACATCTGCACAACGTGTCCTTGATCATGCTATCTGCATCTTTTCATTCTCCCTTCCTTGAGCTAAACTCTAGCATTGTATTTGGAAGTGTCTTTATGTCACATAGCAGATCCCCTTTTGTGTTTATACAAAGCCTTCCTATCCCCTATGTTCTGGCTTCAACCTTGCCTCCTTTAACGGATGGTTCCTGACTCTTTCTGCCAGAAATGAGCATCTGCTGCAATTACAAAATATATTATTCACTTTGAAGCTAGCGTCCTGCTTTTTGTTTTATTTAAATGTTTCCTATGTGTATGTCCTATATTCTCCAATTAAATTGTTTATTGCTTAAAGACAGTCTGAAGCTTCCTTCATATCCCCCCAGAGAGGTAAGTGTATTCCTGCATGTTCAGCAAGCTTCCCTACCTCCCAGATTGATGTACAGAGTAGCAAAGGGCCGAAGGATTAACCCCATCCTTTTTCCAGCTGTTGCATTTCAGTAGATTGCATCCCATCTAAAGCAATATTTGAGGTAGTTTTGATTTTTCCCTAAAGATCCATGCTTTGTTTTAAAGTTTACTATTGGAGAAAAAGAAACCACACTAGCCCTTGCTTCTCTTGATGAATATTTGTTAATTGTTTATACAGTAAATACAGATCTTTTCACATAGATTATGTATGCATAAAACTCTTTTCCTTTGAATTCAAAAGTCCATGTTTCTGAAATTAAATTTTTTTAGTTAAATGACATGCCCTGATTAAAATTTCCCTCAATTAAAATGATCAGTGTTAAGTACAGCCTCAGACAGTTCCATCTCTTTTGTCCTGTATTTATTAGAAATTCCCTGACTCCTAAAGCTTGAAAATTCACTTCATATACCTTAGTTTCAGCCTGAAAACCCTCCAAACCCTATTTACATGGATGGTTCTAACCTCATCACGTATCTCTACTCCATCTAAATTGGACGTGAACTAGATTAACCGCATGCATCTTGGGCTTGTTGACTTTCTGTATGGGAATAGCCTTTCAGCCCTTCTAAATCTACATGTTTTTCAAGTCCAGCTTAAAAAACTGTCTGAAATCTACGTGTAAGTTTTGACTCCCCCGAAACTGAACTACTAATAGCTGACTGTTGACTCGAAGTCTTACTGATAAGATAAGCAGTCAATTAACACATTTTGTAGGCTATATATATTATATACCATATTCTTACAATAAAGTAAGCTAGAGAAAAGCACATGTTAAGAAAATAATAAGGAAGAGAAAATACATTTACCTACTGTATGTATTTATTGGAAAAAATCCCCGTATAAGTAGACCTGTGCAGTTCAAACCCATCTTGTTCAGGGTCAGCTGTATATGTAAATATGAAACAAATGGAAACTGGAACTTAATTCTTTGGTTAATGTGTTTATCTAGCCCAGCTAATTCCATTTCAAACATCTTACCCATTTACTTGTAGTTTGTATCTTCTCTAAATGTAATAGCTGGTAGGGGAGACATATGGAAGTGTCTTCCATTTACCACAGTGATTTCCGTGTCATTTTCTTGAGTTTGACTTTAATCCTGTTATTAGTAAATGCTGAGCATCTGCGCTCTTGGGCAAATAAACCTGTCAATCAGATTTTTTTTTAAAAGTATATTTTATGTTAATATTAGTTCAGGTGTGTGTGGGCATTGTTTAGAAATCTTTGAGAACTTAAATGATTTTATTTTGCAATACTTACTATTTATGGCCAAATAAGTTACTACTTTAATTAACACTTATACTTTGATTCCACTTGAAATGGAAAATATTGTTTTATTTAATATTCCCCTCCCCCAATATATTTTACGTATCAAAATCCAAACTAAAACAATAACTTCTGGGCTTCACTTGTGTCCATCCCGCAAAGTATCTGGGTCCAGGAATCCACTGCCAGAGCACTAACCTGCCTGATGACGAGAGCCCCTGTGCTCCCCAGCTCAAGTTTAGATAGTTGACATCCTGGAAAATAACATTGAGTTTCATTTATTTTCCTATGACTTTGACGTTATGTGCCAGTATTTTTCCCTCTCTACTTTTAGAAATCTATAAACGTTGTACTTGCTTTCATTTTGACCTTTCTTCTTAGTAATTTAGACATTAAAAGAGAAACACACTTACCATACATGACTTTAATATATGACTTTTAAAAATTAAGCCCATATTTTAATTCTATTTAGAATTCATCTCTTCATTTGAACGTCAGTCATTTCCTCATTTCCTCAATACTTATTTAAACGATCTGTGCCCACAGTGACTAGAACTCTTGGTAGGGAAGATGCAAAGATGAGTGTGTTGCAATTCATCTCCAGCGGCTCACAGAGAGGTGAGGGAGACAGGTATACAAACAATTGCCAAAGAAGAGTGGTTGTTGTATGGTCATGAACAAGCAGGATGGGCTACAAAGGCAGAGGACGGAGGTAATGACAGGGATAACTTGAAGAGAAAAGGACATTTGAGTCTTGAAAAATTAGCAGGAGGACACAAGGAATGATGTTTTAGGCAATGAGAACAACGTATGTGAGGAACAGTCATCATAAAATACGGTATGTTTGGGAAGCTCTGTGGAAAGATTACACATGAGGTGTGAAGGTGACAGATGTAATTGGAAACGTAGGATAGGTCTAGATTGTCGGAAGGGTGTCTTCTGGTTAGGGCTGTGTGCTAACCTTTGAACCTGTGGGCCAGAAGGTACCTCCGACAGTTACGTGATCATCAGGTAGGGTGTTCTAGGAAGATAGTTCTGGGGAGAGAGAGAGAGAGAGAGAGAGAGAGAGAGAGAGAGAGAGAGAGAGAGAGTCTGAATGTGAAGAGACTGGTAATAAGTATGGTGAGTAGTTAGGAGACTATTCGAATAGTGGAGGGGAGAAATCGCAAGGACTTCTTTTTTTTAATTACAATTTATTGGGGTGACAATGATTAGTAAAATCACATAGGTTTCAAGCGTACAAGTATGGAGTACATCATCTATACATTACATTGTGTGTTCACCACCCAGAGTCAATTTTCCTTCCATCACCCTGTATTTGACCCCGTTTACCCTCATCTAGCAAAGGCTTTTTGAACCAGACTGTACCAATAGGGGTGGGAAGGGACAGGCAAACTGAGCAGCATTTCCCAGATGCTTTGGGGAGACTTGGGGACATTTGGATGTGTCAGATGATGAATACTAAGAGTCACTACTGCACCTGAAGCTGAAGTAGAATAATATTGAATGTCAACTATAATTAAATATATATGTGGTCATGGAAGGTGGAGTACAGCATAAGGAAGATGGTCGATGGTATTGTAACGGTGATATAAGATGTCAGAGGGGTAGTAGCTTGGGGGAGGGGGACTAACACTTGGTGAGGGGTGTAAATGTCTAACTATTATGTTGCTTTATATATCTGAAACTAATAAAATTGAAAGAAAAAATATTTTTTTAAAAAAGAAACTAATAAAATTGAAAGAAAAGATATTTTTTTAAAAAAGAGTCACTGCTATGCTCCACTTTTATTTTTTTAATCTCTTTCTCATCCTCTTAAAAACTTCCCTGTCATGTTCTCTCTTCAAGTTTAAGGAAAGGAGCTGCATATAAAGTGTGTTTTGTAGAGAGGGCAGCTTATTAGATCTTACATATTTCTCACTTATTTCTCACTTATTAGTGAAAACCAGGGTGGTCCCTAGGCAATTGAAGAGTGCTACCAGATCAACGTCTGCTTGGTTCCGCTTAATGTATTATGGTTTGAACTCCATTAATAATTAGGCTTTCAGAGAAAGTGACAAACCAGTTGATCTGTTAACCAAACTTTGTGCCTCAAAGGCAGCAACTCTGAGAGCCACCGTGTCCACATATCAGGGGAGTTCCATTTCCTCCCCTGACTTGGTGAAGAATATTATCTCTGGCAGTTTTGCATCAATGAATTATATAAACGAAGACATAATAAGCCACATGTACTTGGAAAGTTATACAAAGATAACAAAGAGCTGTTTTTCTTTCACGGTGCGGCTCAGGATCAAGCCTTCTGTTTCTATGGCAACCACACAGGGCCAGGCTCTCAGTTTCTCCCATCTGGCTCACTGCAAAAGCTTTATGACTCGTCTCCCTTCAGTCTCTTCTTCTCTTAAACTCTCCTGTCTCTGCTACCAGATTAGTCTTTCTAAAGAATTGTCTTCATTTATTAGTTACCTGTCTTTTGTCCAGTGTAAGCCCATCATCTGGCATTCCATTTCCACCATAATCTGGCCTCCAATGTACCTAGTAGGCACATTATTCTACACTGTTATGTGGGTCCCCTAATTGTCCCAATGTTGTGTCTTGTCTCCGCCATAAAGCCTATAATGCCACTGAGGATAGAGACCCCATTATGTGCTAGTTTTGTATTCCACCTAACACCAGGCACAGCTCTGGGCTCATGGCATGTACACAGAGAATTGAGTATTTCCTTTTTTGCCCTCTACCCCGATTTATTTATTTCTCTCTATCTCCACTGGGTGGGAGGGCTGTGTCTGGTTGTTTTGTGTTGTTCATTTCCTTCTCCTTTCTAAAATAGTTGACAGTTATAGAGCATGTGTTATCTAAAGCTTGCAGGATACTTTAAAACAACAATATTATCATATCTTTGCTTTTCAATAGAGAAGCCTCTCTCTTCTTTACCAAAAACCACAGTGACTCAGCAACTTGCATGTTTAAAATGGGTTCTGCATTTTTCTGTGGCCAGTCTTTACGATGGTTATAGATTAAGTAGTAGCCTTCTTTGAAGCATGACATTTGGGGTTCATCACGGCATTACTGCAGGTAGACCGATTTAGCTGGAGTATGGGTTGTTTCTTTAATGTGTATAAACGTAGGTTCAGAGGGAAAAAAACAACCTGGCATTCACGAAGGATGTATTTTAATATGCTCTTAACTTTTCTAATTTTTAAATACCACTATGACTTTTTAATTCAGTTTATTTATAAAGTTGAGATAAAATAACCGATTTGCCATCAGAACATGTAATAACTGAGAAGAAAAAGACTATAAGCTAAGCGTTATAAGTTGCAAAAGAAAAGAGATATTAAAAAGGCCTAGCAAGAAAAAAAGTTTTGTTTCAAAAGCCCTAGTAATCTTTTAAAGTAAAAATGAACGAATGAAGGAGTGAATGGAAGAAGCTGAGACAAGAATCTAATTTTATGTTTGTTTTCACTAATTACTTGCGGATAAAGATTGTCATAGTTCTCTCTTCTCCTCTGTGAGCCTTTTCCTGATATTTTCTAATTGGAGAGTGAGAGAATACATAAGAAAGAAGTCAACAATTTCAAGTAGATAGATGTCATGAAAGAAATGAGACATGGGAATCTAATATGTTACTGCCCGCCATTACATAAGATGGAAAGAGAAAGCCCTGTGAGCAAAATAACTTTGGAGTTGAGGGATGCAGGGGAACCAGCCAAATGAAGATCAGAGGGAACAGCAAGTGCAAGGGGCCTGAGGTGAAGAAGCTCTTCATATTTGAAAGAGAAAGGAGGCCAGTGTGACTGGAGCCTAGTGAGCAGGTTGTAGAGAGGAAGGAGGTACAGTCAGGGAGCTCTGTAGGCTCAGATGTATAAAGACAGACGTGGTAGCAAAGCATTTAGTATAATGGGAAACCAGTCCAAGTTCTAAGCAGAAAGACATTAGATCTGATTTGTAGTTTTAACACACTGATTGAGGAAGTCTAGTATGCGGATGTGGATTTTAAAGAGGAGAGAGTAGAAACATGGACTAGTTAGGACGTTATTCCAGTAGGACAAACAGGAAATGACGGTAGCTTGGACCAAGGTAGTGACAGCAAAGATGGAAAAAGAGGACAAATTCAAGATAATTTTGTAGATAGGGCTGACAGGACTTGTAGATACGTTGAATTTGGAAGGCTGAGGGAAAGTGAGAAGTCAAGGATGTAGAGACAGAGCAAACTGATTTTGAAAACCAGGATCAAATCATTTATTTTAGCAATGATTTTACGCTTGCGTATCGCAGGAATGAAATGATATTGTGAATGGAAGGATGGCACAATGTCTGGACCACCACAGGAATGTGTGAGGTTTCTCTTCTTACCCCCATCTCTGCACATTTGCATTAGGAATTTGTATTCTCACATCACTATGTAGGCCACCAGATTTCAAGCAAATGATTAGATAGCCCGTTGGTGAGTATTGTAGGAGTTCCTTCTTATGTAGTCACTGTATGGATGCTGGGAACATACTGGTAAGGGAAGTGAACACAGTGCCTCCCCTTAAGGAACGTGCTGTCCGGTGGGGGTGGGGGCTGGGGTCGTTCCCTAACATGGAATTATGCAACTGTTATTAAATCACCTCTGGGATAATTGAAGAATATCAAGACATACTTTGAGAATGTCTCTTCATGGCTCTTGTATTTTCCCTAGTTTTCCCCATTCATTTTCAGAATTCATCTGGCCATGACTACCCATGCTTTCTAAAGCCACCCCTTAGCTCCAGACTTACATTTCCCATGGCCCACGGAGCACCTCCGACAGATTGCCACATATTCCTTGCTAACTCCATCTGTCCTTCGTCTTCTCCTGGACCCAGTGCTTTCCCTATTAGTTAATATCCTGACTATCATCCCAGTTTGTCAAGCTACAGATGTCACAGATGTTTCTAGCATTAGCAACTTCATAAGATTACTATTTTAAACCTCATTTTCTTCACGAAAACTGAGACTCAAGAGGTTCAATTTCCTGAAGTCACACAGCTACTGGACATCCAATCTGGGTTTTAAGCCCAGGTCTCTCTGATATCTCAGTTTTTGTTCTTTCCATGACATAATTTTGAAGAGGTATTAAAATTTTTGAAGGAAAACATTCCAGAAAGAGGGAAGAAAATTGAAAAGGCTCAGAAATATTAAAGCATGAGTATCTCTAATCAGAGAAATGCTTATTGCTTCCATGGGTAATAATCATATACTCCATTTTGAATGCTGAACGATTTCCACAAGCAGTTAAGGGGTAACCACTAGCTGTCAAGTAACTGCCTCTGCCCGGTTCTAGGACATAAAGAAGAATACATGATACCTATCTCTGTGTCTTAGCAGACGAGAGGGGCTCTAAGAATAGATTTTAGTGCAACTCATTTAAGTATAAGCCTGTAGGTGCTCTGAGAGAGACAGCATGGGTGGAAAGAGAGCAAACGGGGCTGTGTACCCCAATCCTGGGACTGAGGGAGTCATTCCTGCAGGAGGTGATATCAGAGTTGAATTTTGACAGATTAGGAAAAGGTAAGTGAATTAGAGGAGAATCCAGTTTTAAAAAAGGAGAAAGCCGGAACAAAGACCTCGAAGCATGCAGTTAGTTACCGGCTCCTATGTGCAGAGAACTTCCAGTGATTTGAGTGTTGTGGATGGTGGAAGTCCCAGCATATATACTGAGGGCTGATCTTCAATCAAGAGATGGGAACAAAGCGGAGATAGTTTGAGAGACGGAGAGGAAGTTGACTCAGCCAGACTTGAGTGATGGGTCGGGGGCAGGGGGAGGTAAAAGCAGGACTCCAGGATGACACCCAGGTGTGTGTTGGGGTAACGGGGTAGATGAGGATACTGTCAGCCAGGATTGGCAGCATCAGAGGAGGAACTGAGTGGGGAAGAAATGGTGACGTTGCACGTGCTGAGATTCAGCTGTGTATGGCGCTGCTTATGTCCAGTGAGGAGCTCTGGAGAGAGGGAGAGGCTGACCTCATGGCTGGGTTGTTCAATAGTAATAATCAAGGACTCTTAGCTGCTCTAAAAGGAGGGTGTGGATAAGAGCACCAGGGTACAGATACTGCTCTTTGAACATAAGGTTTTGCTCCATTTTTGTTTTTGTTATTTCTTTTAGAACCCAAGACACATTAGTCCCTCTATGTTCATAGTGACATGACCGTGTAAATCCTGCTGTTTCCACTGGACTGTTGATTAGCCTCTAGGTATAGCTTGTTTACCTCCTTCATTGGTTCAAATAATTCAGATTAGATACTTAGATATCAGATGAGTAGATATTAGATATCAGATGAGTAGTTATCCAAAAAATTGTCATTGCACTTATCACTTTCAAGCTACATGATCTTTTCTAGGCTCAGGTGCCTCCTATGTAAAGTAGGCTTAATTGCTTGTTCAGATTAAAGGCAGTTATGCGTACTCTAAGGGCTTAGCATAGTTCCTGACCTTTATAAACACTGAGGAAATGGTAGCCGTTATTACTGATTCCTTTAGTCCCTTAAATATTTATCAAGAGTTTGCGGTGTGTAAGTTGCTTTGTTAAGCCCTGCTTGGAACAAGCCTGAGTGTGAGATAGGTAAAGGAGCCCCCCAGGCAGGAAAGACCCGTATCCACGTGTTCACTTGTTACTCATCCTGTAAGATAGCCTGTGGCAAAACTAGGGATTCAAGTGCTGAACTTGTAAGAGAGGTGCGGAGGGAGCTGATCACCTCCAGAGAAAGGAGAGGAAAAATCACCTCCACTCTCGCTACTTCGGAAATTCTACTGAATCCATTTGAAACCGGATGAGTGAGGGAGTGGGGGGCAGGCAGGGTTGGGGGGAAGTGGTATGGCTGTACACTCTATCACCATATTTGTTTCAGAAAATGGACTTGTCTATTCAAAGTAAGTAAATAAATAAATAAATATCCCCCTCTTGACATATTCATTTTGGGGAAACAAATTCACTTGCTAATACATGGGCTGACCCATATGACTCCTCCACTGAAAATATTATTTTTCACAGAGACAGCTGTTAAACTACACCTAGCATTCTGTGTAACATAAGATGCCAGAGATAGCAAATTTAATAGAGAACTGGAGATGGATGAGAAGAAGAAGGCAGAGGCAATTTACAACTTACCAAGATGAGTACAGCACCTCATTATTTGTAGCAACGATGACAACACACACACGCAAATAAAAAGTAAAATGCTGATCTGGCTTGAGAGGACCTAGGAGTCGTTGAGATTCTATAAGTCATCGTTTTAATCGGATCGATTTAAAATTAAAGGGGAGGCCCCAGCTACCTGTCTCGTGTGCCTTCTGCTTCAGCTTGGAGATGAAGGCGAGCCCTGCACACTCTGCCCGGCGGGTGGATTAAGTGAGACATCATTTCATTGTCAAACCTGCACCGCCAACATGACTTCGGGAATGCTGCCCATGTGTAGACACTGTGCCAAGGATGTAGCCTCTCTGTTTGATTGAGGAAGAGGTGCTGCTCAGTTATTATCATAAGCACGTCTGTGTTTAGAGTGACCATTGTCAAGGCAGGCGTCTGGAAGCCCCCTCTCAACTCAAATCGAAGACTCTTAGCTGCTTTCATACCGGGTGGTGAGCCTGGGCTCCACACCAAGTCCACATGGAATGAAGTGGTGGGGCAGTCTTCCTAGTAAGATAGCTTTTCAATGGGCTACTACTCCTGCCCACGTGATGGTGCAGAAGTCAGCGGGTTCCCGGCTGGGCACCTGGGCTCTGCGATCCTGGCTTGCTGGCTCTTCCTCAGACAAGTTTTGTGATTGTGAGCAGCTTACTTATCTGTTGCCTCCGCCTTTTCATCAATAGGATACACATAATAGACTTTGATGTCTGCTAGCATCTAACATCACATTATTTATGATTCTGTTATCGTATCTAGAGTGTCCTTTTCAGTGTGGGTGGTGCTTCATTGAGGGACGCTCGCCAAAAAAACCACATGTCCTTGGGGCAGGAGGTAGGATTGTGAACAGTGTAGAATGGTCCAGAAACCAGCTCATAGGAGGCCCAGTTAGCAGCAGGGATGGTTATCTTGGGAAAAAAAGGAAATTAAGACTGTCTTCAAATATTTTCCTTACCATCACATGAGAAAAAGTAGACTTACTCTGTGTTGTTATAAACTCTAAAAGCCAACCCAGTGACCGGGAGTTTCAGATTTCTGGCTTGTTGTACATAGTCCTTTCTAAACAAATATAACTGTCCAGTAATAAAATAGGCAGCCTCGTGAGCTAATTGTCAATAAAGAAATGGAAGCCCAGGCAAAAGGACCAATTCTCAAAGAGACTGTGGAAGTTCTTGCCTTGACGAAGGCATTGCACTAGAATCCAAACACAGGGTCAGGTATAAGGGTAACGGTGACGCTGCCATGACTATTCAGAATGTTCTTATGTTGCTTTTGGTGGAGGAAAATTCTCTCTTCTTTTTAAAACAAAACAAAACAAAACAAAAATCTCATTTAAGGTTGTTATTTTCATTAGTCTTGGATTTGGGTCCAAGCCACTCCCACTTGTGTCTGCGTCTGTGTGGACAACAGAAATATGATGAGATCGTAACACACAGGGTGTTCCTCTTTCTGGAGTGTCCATCACATCCTGTTTTCTTTGTGTTTGGATGCCTCCCTGATTTTAAGCTCCTGCAGAATGGGAAGTGTTTTCTTTCTCACCTTTGTAACCCTGGAAATAACTACGTAGCATGTTTCTTTGCATTCAGTTCCACAAATTAAGCCTAACATGCATTTCATTTTACACTGGAAGTCTATTTGTGTACTGCACATGTCCAGCCGCCATGACACAGCAGGGGCCCAGGAGAGCACTGAGGCCCAGGGCTCTCATTAGGCCTTACGCCACTGGCCCCACCCAGCATTCCAGAGCCAGGCTCTGACTAGGGAACCATCGCCTGGTCCTCCTTGCTTTTCTCTCACTCCACCTGATGAGGTGATTCATCCACTTTTCCGTACTATCTTCAATCTGCTGTTGAACTTCCTGTACAGAATTTCTTTTTAAATCTCCTTTATGATAATACAAGGAAATTTGATAAATCATGTATTTTTACCTGATTAATTCAGAAGATTTTATTTTCTCTTATTAATTTCATTTTTGGAATACAAATTTTATTTGCCAAAAGTATGCTGTGTTTATTGCTGAATCTGATCAGCAATAAGTGGATTACCTGGGGGGGTTGAGGGAAATGCTTACTGACATGAGGACTCTTCCAGGGTTTTGACAATGCCTAGAGTCCATTCTTCCATTTCATCAAGTGATGTTCTAAAAGAGTCGTTTTACCTGATATGGATCAACTGCCTGTTCTCAAAGGACAACTTGAAAACAGGACCAGGTTTGAAAAATTACAGAAAGTACAGGACTGAGTGGGTCTCTGAAAATTCTGGTGTGTCTTGAAGTAGAAGGGGAGGTGGGAGGGTAGCGATGGACATTATGACTGGGATATTCAGTCCTATGCTGGTTCTGCCAGGAGCACAGGTTGATGAGGCGGCTGTCAGTGTGGTCACTTCCAGACAGGAAGTACCTATGGGGCTTGGAGGGCCTCTGTACACATCTTCCCCCCTTCCTGGGCATTTGTATCTGCCGAGCCCAGGCAGGTGCCCCGGTGCAGGCAGGCCGTTCCCACCTTTGCCCTTTTTACCAGCTCTGCATGTTCTGGGTCCATGGGAATGGAGTTCTGGTTGCTCAGGGCTGTGGCTCCCTCCTCATCCTTCATCCTCCAGCCGGTGAAGCCCTACAGCCTGCATCCAGTCCTGGATTTCAGCAGCTACGTCTTCTCCACCCCCCGCTGGTGCCAGCTCTGCCTCCTCTGGCTCAGGATCTTGGTCCAGCGCTGGCAGGAGTAGCCAGCCTGCCTCCCTTCCCTCCTGCTCTTCCTCAGGCTGTTCACCGCTCCAATCCCCAGTGCCTTCTGTAGGGCCTGGTGCCACCCCAGTTCCTCAGTCTCACTGGGGTAGGTGTGCCCTGGACCTGTGCTGTCTCCCCTAAACCTGCCACTGCCATCCCAGCAGGGGCAACTCAGAGCCCAGGCTGACCCTGCACCTTCATTCCTCAAGGATAATGCTCTTTTTAGGGGACGCCCGATGGAGAGCTCGGGCCAACGGAAATACATGACCACTTATTTGTAGTGCCTTTTACATAGCAAGTTGTTAAATGTACCTAAGTGTTCTAAGTATCACTTGATTTGCTCATTAAAATATCTTAATTATTATATTTAATATTTAGCATGTGCAGTTTTAACGTCTTTTGTGAGCTTCAGAGCCAAACCATACAGTTAGGTGCAGAGTCTTTTGATTGAATCCTCTTGGGCAAGCATTTGTTTGTTTCTGGTTTATTTAAGGAAAAAATACATGCTTCTGCCAGTGTTCCTTGGGACCAAGTCAGTTGGATGGAAACATCTCCCCAGTCCTTTAAAAAAAAAATCAATCAGAAAAAAAAAATCTTGTAAGCAAAGGAGTCACTGAATTCTTCTTTCCTTTGCAAATGAAAATGTCCCCTTGTTCTTAAATGAGAAGCTTCTGTGACAGTGCTTTTCACATGTACATAGCAGTAGCACAGTCCTTTTAAACAAAATCTCCTGCTGAACTCCAGTATGTAAACAAGATAAAAATGAAGCTATTTCGTGTGTGTGTGTGTCTGTGTGTGTTTAGAAGTGAGTGTGAAAGGCCCAGAAACTCTTCCCTCTTCCTTACAGCCTCCCACTTCCATCTGAATCACTGAATTAACCCCCACTCTGTCTGCCCATCAGACATTTCCTCTAAAACCTGGGGATTTGAAAATTATACACACACACACGCACACACACACACACACAGTGCCACACAAATGTATACACATTTTATGAAAGGAAAACTATTAAAATTGTAATATTATATACCGATAGCAAAAGATGAACACAAGTCACGTTTGACTTTTTCAGTGACAACAGGTGCTCAGAGTGGTGACCATCAGCGTCCAGACACTTTTGATTATGTCGACTACTGCTTGAGCAACATTGACCAAAGTGTCCACTTGTATCGCCGCGCATGCCATTTCAATTTCTTCCCAAAGTACCGCCAGTGTAGCCGGTCTTCTACAGTACACAATATCCTATAAGGTCCCCCATAGGTAGAAGTCAAGGGGTGTTAAGTCAGGAGAACATGGGGGACACTCAACTGCACCTCTTCGTCCTATCCATTGTCCTGGCAAATTCTCATCGAGGTAAGCTCTCACGACTCGGTGACCACAACTGTGCTGCCACCATTTTCTTTGACTGCCCTGCCTGTTACATGGTGACACTAGCGTTCAATTGATTAACGCTATCTTTTGAGCGAATGTCATACTACACATTGCTACCATAATTCAATTCAATTTTGAAAAGTAATACATAAATAGCATCTCTAAATGTGTACACATTTTTTTGGCACCCTCTGTATGTGTGTCTGTGTGTGTGTGTGTGTGTGTGTGTGTGTATCATATTCTCATGCTTTTGATCATTTTGCATTAAAATCTTTACTTTGTAGAGTTTTTAAAGAAATTGTTTTGGGAAGAAATAAAGGCTTGATAACAATATATAGACATCTTATTTACGATATTTTGTTAATACTTTACATGTTTAACCAAAAAAAAATGTTTTGTTTTTCTGAGGTTTTCAAATAAGAAACCAAACAATATTTTGTTAAGGAAGGCAATATTTGCCTTTAACCCAATTCCATAATCAGTCATACTTTTTAACCAAGATCACAGAGATATGCTGATAAATGTGTTTCTATTTTATTACCTGCAGAGATCTGTAACTTTTATCTGTCAGAGTAGGAAACTAAGACTCAGAAGGAACTTCCTCTGGCTCTCTCAGGCCTGTCTCTCTTTATACCATGCTGCGTCTCCCAGGGAGAAATGGGTCTGGTTTCATAGGCCGGCTGCAGAACTGCCACCCCGAGATGCTAAGTACATATTGGTTAATTGTTGGGCCGAAGTTAAGAAACTGCCCCGAAGTTGATCTTGTTCTTTTGCCTTCATTTACCTACAACTGGTTATTTACATGAAGTAAATTAATGTAACACTTTAATACTAAGTTGTAAAATTTGTAAACTGTGGACAGTTCTCAGTTACATTATTACTCGGGAAGGATTGATTTGACCAGAAAGTATCAAAACAATGTTTTGAGCAATTAACTGTTTATCAAGGTCTATGGCTTAAGAAAGTTATTGTGGCTTTGAGAATCTCAACTTCAGTCATTCCTTAAACGTACACTCTTAATATTATTATTGTGTTGTAGTTTTGTATGTTTTATCAAATTGTGCAACTTATAAAAATCTCCCTTTTAATTGTGGCTAACCTTCCCAGAATGCTGAAATACTTCCGTATAGCCTAGCATTGCAAAACGTCCTCACTAGTGCATAAACACTTCGACTTGAGGGTGTGTCATTTCTTGGATGCTTGGTCCTTGCTCTTCTGTGCCCATACTCGATCTTTTTGCCCTAAACCTCTCTTCAGTAGAGATTTCAGTAATCTAACAAGAATTGGAGCCTTCCTCTTTAAGTACACAGTATAAAATCAGACTTATCTGTTATCATTATTAGAAAGCAAGAGTGAATAAAAGGTCAGCCTTTTAGCTAGCAGGCTGTCTGATTTTTCTGTGAGCTTCCCGTGTCAGGAGAAGCTAGTTCATCTGTCTGTGGGTTTAGGATTCAACAGCATAAGCTGTCAGACTCGCTGATTGAAGGTGGATGGGAGGGGAAGCGCATCTGTCCAGCGGCTCGCCATTGGCTTCTTATTACGGCATTCTCCCCCGAGACACTGCATGCTCATTCACCTACCTCTCCGCTCCCCTCCCTGTCATTCCCGACCCCTTCATTACTAATGCACAGCGAGGGGCAGCGGTGGCAGCAGCGGGAGCAGGCAGCGCTGCTTGTCACGAATCAAGGATTGCAATGAGCTCATCCTTTTCTCCTTGCAGCCTCCCAACTGCCCTGGCTTCCTGGCTACTGCTGCTGCTGTCTGCTCGCGCGCACACACGCACATACACGCACACACGCACACACACGCAGACATTGTACACACACACACACACACTCGACCCTTCTAAGCAGCTCGTACATTTTCACACATGTATCTGAACTCTCCTGCATCACTCTTGGCCATTTTCTTGCATTTGATTGCTTTTGCCGTTTTTTATTTAGATCAGTGTTTGATTTCATTTTCCAGTCTTACTTTGGGGCTCTTGCACTTGGGATAATTTGACCAAAATGTTTTTCTTGTGGAGACGTTAGCTGACAATTCCCAGCACAGCCTGGCGTGTGTGTGCTCCTGGGGAGACCTAAGCCTGGCTCCCCTCCCACCGCACTTCTTAAAATTGTGGCTGAGAGACCCAGCTTTCTCATTCTGGATACCTAACTACTGCTCATGGAAGAAGGGGCGCCCTGCCCGGCCCCAGCTGCTAAGCTCACACCTCCTGTCAAAAAGTCCCAGGACATGCACGACGAGAGGAGCAAGCTGGTGACTGAGTATGCGTGTCGAGTGCTGGAACTTCTGGGGATGGGGCATCGTCTGTTTGTGCCTCGGCTGCTGGCGGTGAGACTGTTTTTCATTGAACTTCATTTGTCAGGAATCTGCCCCCCTCTGTGAGAATTCCTTGTATCCTGGAGGAGCTTGCCATCTCCTGTTTTCTTCCCCTTCTCTCCCCCTCAACTGAGAAGGCAGTGCCGGGTGGCCTGGACCCTGGGTCTCTACCCCAGCCTGGTCCTTGCCACTCCTTAATGTGCTAGCGGAGAGATGGTGGCTCTTCTCCCAGAGCCCAGGGCCACATTAGTAGCATTATCTTCCAGCCAAAGGAATGGTTTTCGGGCTGGCGAGGCTCAGCAATAAAGCAAAATGCTCAAGTGCTTGATGTAGCCATTCTGTACTTTATGTCTCCAAAGGGTTAAATTTTACAACAGACCATATTGCTACTTATGTAGATCCCCCGTGGTTGGATTTCTAACCTCCCCATTTGATTGCCAATTTGACTTTTTTTTCTTGGATAGAGAATTTTACCCCCTAAAAATCCTTGGGTGGGAAATTGTAGATTTCTCTCCTGGAATGTTCAAACTGTGTATCTATGAAGCAGCTTAAAGCTGTTGTGCTGTGAATCTGGGAAGTCTGGCTTGCTGGTTTTTTGATTTCCTGAACAAGAGAAGAATCAGCCTTCCTCACTTCCTGCCAAGGGTTAAAATTAAATACCCACAATCACTGGTACAGGGTTTCTTTTTAGTGGTTTGAGAACTGTACCTAGCAACTGTTCTATAATGTAATTGGTCTACAGTAGCCCGATATACCATTCTTTGAGAATTGAACAAGACTAATTTAGCTTTCTCTATTTTATACAATGGAGTTTATTAGCATTTCAGACTGTTCCCTCCTTATGGTTCTCTCATATTTGACTCTCTTCAAAAGTGCAATATTGACTTGACTGACTTTAACTCTTTCCTGTCACATGTCTCCCTCCAGTATCGTTCATTTGTGTTTATACTTATCTTTACCATTACTAATTCAATCTTCACGTATGTATTTGCATGCAAATATAATCTCTCCTGCTCAATTATAACAGACACGTTAGGTCACCATGTACATAAGGGATTTCTCACCCTGAAGAAAGTCTGTTTATTGTTGCAAGATGACGTCAGATGCAGTGACCAGCATGCGATTATAAGGAGGAGGGCCGTATTTTTGAGGAATTGAGTTCTTTTGTCATTTAAGAAAGAAATAAAAAGAGCTCAATACATATGTTTTAATGCCTAGATAAGGTCATCAGTACTCACTTGGATTCTGTTTCCCTGAGTCATATTTTATTCCTCATAAAGGAAAAAACTGAAGGTTCATGGTTCTATTAAAAGGGTTTTTAATTTTTTTTAAGTGAAAACATTTTAAGTAAAGTAAAATTTTTTAAGTGAAATAAAAACTATGTTATTTCAGGAGCTTTGACACTAAGAAGTACTAAAATATATTTCAACGAATTCTCTGCATCTCTTGGAGGAATCAGTTTTGGCCTAATACATTTCCATTTTCTTAAAGACTGCCTAACTTTGTGTCGCGAGGGCTTCCCTGGTAACTTTCCAGTAACTTGGTGCTGCCTCTCTTTAGCATTTACATTTTCAGTGTTTTGAAGGACAACATAAATTGATAAATAAGAATGTCTCTCATATTCAAACCTGCATTAGGGGATGAATTTAAACTGTCTCTAGTTTAAAACAAATTATCAACAATAAAATCCACAGGGAGCTGGGTTCCCAAGCTTCAGGTCTTAGGGAGGTCACGAATATCTGTATGTCGCAACTGTGCAAAGTATGCCTGGTTGCCCAGTTAGGTATCTGAGGAAGTACATCCCTGGGGTGGTCTTGCACTCTAACGTTCAGAGTCTAGGTCATAATGCCACTTGCATTACTTGTGAAAAGTATATGCTGAGTTGTCCATGGAGCCATCTGGAAATTTCTAACTTTGTTATACAGAGTTGCACTTATAAGATTATTGAAAGAACTGGGGTACCCAGCATTTGGGGGACTCACATGCCCTGTAATTAACAATATGGCTGTGAATTGGGGTCAGCTATCCAATGAGTTACTGCTCAAAGTTTAGCATGTGTACCGGGGAAAGTACAGTTGTTCAGCCATGTCTTATCGGACTGGCTAATGACGTGGGATCGATGGCCAGTCTGCACAGGATGGTCCTAAGAGGAATCCTGCCACATGCAATCTTGTGATCTTTCCATTACCAGTCAAGAGGGCCAGCACTGAAGTTTAGGTTTTAGTCTTGTTTTAAACATGAATTGTGTGGGTTAACACATACAAATACCTAATTTTACTTGAAAGATGCCAGTAGTCTTTTCATATAAGACAAATTAACTTTCTTAATAAACTGATCAAATAAAAGGTTAACCCAGACAGCGTTGTAGATCTGGACTCTGAGCCTTGTTTGTTGCTCCCTAATTCACAGAGGGACTCTCAACCTGCTAGAGCACCAAGTACATTTGGAACTTTTACTTATTATCTTTCAAAGATAAAGAATAATTTCCATTGGGTGAATCAGGTACAAGTACTTCATTTTACTTATTACCACAAGGCATAAATTCTATGTGCAGACTCACCAAATACGTGCTTCTTTGGTGAAATTAAAATACCAAAAGAAGAGATACAGGTATCCTAGATACCAGCTAAGTATTGTTTCCCTCTTCAAAAGTCTGTACTTCTAATTAATTCTCAGACCTCCAAAAATATTTCTCAACTGAAGAGAAATCCTGGTAGACCCTATATATAACTAAATGAGGAAAAAGGCATTTGTGGTAACACTGCAGATGAGAAAGAAAACCATGCCTAGATTATTTTTCCCCAAAATAATCCCCTAACATAATCTAATTTAGAATTTGCTGCTTATCGGAGGCCCTTAAAGAAAGATTTATCATCCAAGAAGAGCTAGAAGTTTGAAATAGAAGCATCTAGAGCTAACCCTCAAATGTTAGAACTCTTCCTTTCCACCCACCCTGCCTCCTTTTAAAAAACAAAAAATCACTTTAAAATGTGATACTCTTGCACTGAATTTTTCAGTGGGAAAAACACACTCAAAATGCTATCAGCAGTGACACGCAGAGTCCACACTCTGTGTGTGAAATTTGGAGAAAGAGGAAAAACTTCACTCTCCTCATGTTCAAAATCTCCATTTTCCCACTACTTTCATCTACATGAGCCTCCCTGTACCATGATGGGACAGAGGTCCTTTCTTTTTGGGTTTCACTGAGTTGAGCAATGGAAGATCATTAACACCAATAGTGTCTTGGAAAGGACAGTCATAGAACACCCTGAGTTCTGGTTTCCAGACACTCATCCTGCATTAGGCTTCAGCCCCACCCGGGTGGGGAGCCCCTTACTGCCCCTCCCCTGAGACTACAGCCTCCTTCAAACATCATCTCTGTCTCCATTGCCACCCCGACCAGAGGTCAAATGTCACAGGATATATGATTCCTCATGTTTAATCCTAATCTTCCTGCTTTTGTATGAACTCAGAGGCTGCGTTTAAAATTAGGCCTTGGGCAGCATTAGAAATTATTTAGGTAACTGTGCTGCTGCCTGCAGGCAGGAGTCTGCTCCCCACCATTTTGGGCATCTGATACCAGTAACTAGAGGTTAGTTACATGGAAAATGGAAGAGGTGCCCTTGGAGGCTTTTGAGTAGTGAGGAAAGCTTCTAATCCTGTTTCCTACAAATTCCGTAAACAGCCTGTCTTGAATTTTCCCAACAATCATGGGAGAACTAATCACCAGAACCGGTATTACAGGTAAAAAAGGAAGACTAGCAATGTTGAGCATCTGGTATGACTGGTAGCTGGATGGTTTCCCAGGAAATCAGCAGTTGCTGTTTTAGTTGGAGAGGCCCCCTTTTGGGCTGAAGTTGTTTCTGGTAACTAGCTTTTCCAAGTAAGTTGAGGTGAGTTGATAGCACTATATTATGCTAAACATTCTCTCCACCACTTTTATTGCTATCATGTCTATATATTGACAGGGAGGAAATAAATCTGAAATGTACTTAGGCTTGTTTCTTTTTTCACTGCCACTGTTAGCCTACCTCTATTTCCTGATTACTAGTTTGTGGATCGAAAGTTGAACCAACCTAGTGCCCTTGTGAAAATGCTTGGGGTATGAATTAATATATTATTCTATTTTACATGTGTCCATTTAGAGGAGAGAAAACAAATTACGTGTGTGTATGTGTGTGTGTGTGTGTGTGTAAACAAAAATTGTAACTTCTACGGGTGAAAGTCATTTTAAAAGAACATGTTCATTGGGTCGTTCCTGGCAAGAATGAAAAGGCCCGGTCCTGAGACACGAAGTCTGAACCACCAGCAGCAGCGCCAGCTGGGGAAAGCAACATGGCCGCCGTCCTGGGTTGACGGCCTTTTTTAATGCGTCAAGTAGTGGGGAGAAAGATAAGGTTTTTTTTCAAAGAATTTACATTGGCTACAGAAAAAGTGGGTGGGAGAAGGTGAAGTGGGGCTGGTAGTGGGATAGTCGCAGAGTCCACACGGAAGAAGAGTTTGCTTTTTAGGAGCGGTGGTGGGCAAGTCAGCAAAGTTTACGCGTAAGCAGGAAGCAGAGGTACCTGCCTATTCTCATTAGATAATCTTTGAAATAACCACCTGGAAGTTAATTCAGAGTTGCACCATACACTCAGGAATGTAAGCAGTCTTTATAGCTGGCCCCTAGCTAGTAACAGGTTAATTATTCCTGTCTCTCTCACTCTCCAGCTGCTGTAATTTAATTTAGGACATCTCAAAATTTTTCTCCTCTGTGTGTGTGTGTCTGTGTACACATGCACACACACACATATATACACACATGTGCACGTGCAATACACACACATTGAGAGAGAAATGAAAGTAGAATTCATTCATTCAGTAAATTTTAATTGAGGCCCTCCTGTATTCGTCTTGTCACTGTGGGACTGTGGGTACAGCAATGAACAAAGCAGATAAGGTCCCTTTCCTTAGGAGGAAAACAGATGTAGAAGTAGGGAATGACTTGGTGGGAAATTACTTAATGGGCCGAGGGGAAAAGTTTAAGTGCTCAGAAAAGGCCTCACTCAGATCTTACATTTGCACTAAAATCTAGATCACAGAACGTTGCTATCCTTATGAAGATCTGGGAGAAGACTATTCCAGGCAGAGAGAACAGCAAGGCAGTAGCCTTCAGTTAGCGGTGAACCTGGTGTGTGCACAGCACAGAGAGATGCCTGTGTGCCTGGAGCTTGAGAACAAAGAGGGACATGGGTCGAGATGAGGATGGAGGGGAAGGGGAGGCGGGAGCGTAGATCAGGAAGGGTCCTGTAGCAACGGTAAAAAGTTTGGATTTTATTCTGAGCACAGTAGGAACAACGGGAGGGCTTTACACAGAAGTGTGACATGATCTGGAAGAGTATCATCAGTGCTATGAGGAGAGTGGATTGTGGGGGCCAGAGAGGAAACGGAGACCAGTTGGGAGGCTACCACAGCAGCTCACCTGAGCGGCACAATGGCTTGGACCAGAGTGGTGATGATAACTTAGGCCCTACAAAGAGCAGACATCTCTCTGACTTCCTTATACTCTTTCAATGCAGATCAACTTTATCTCTGAATTTAAATTAAGTAGTATTTTGAACTACTGCATAGTTCCATGACTTTTAGCTACCATGATTGTTGTTGGTTTTTTTAATTACTAAAGTGTTTGATAAGTAAGTATCAGAACATCTAATTTCTTTTTGGTTTACTTATGTGTACTGAGTCTGCCTGAATGTATCATTTGTATCGTGGTGTTTGCCAAAAATTGCTTGGAGTTGTTCACTAAAATCTTCACTGCAGAAAATAAAACAAAATATAAAGAAAAAATACCAAACCATGATACCACTACCTAGAGACATTTTATTTCATTTCTTTTCAGTCTTTTTCTGTGCATGTACATACACATTTCTAAGTGGTTCTTATTTCTTAAAGAAGTAAATGTTACAAACAGTTTTCATAAGAAGTTCAGTAGTTAAGGGGTGTTTGCTTCATTTACTTTTTCATAGCATTCTTTAAGGTGTGGGATCAATTTCTTATTTTCATCACAGGAGATGCTGGAAAGCCATCCTCCAATTGGGTGTTTATCATGTAACTCTGATGTGCTTTGATTGCACTGTCTAGTCTTTAGCAAGCTTTGGAATAGTACCCTTCAAATGCCCAAGTCACAGATTAGTTCCAGAGCTCCATTTTTTTTTTCTTTTCTGGCATTTTTCTTCTCTCAGAGCTCTAACCTCGTTAGCTTTGCCAGGATCTACCATTCAAATCTTCAGGTATTATAAATGAAATATGTTAGCCTGTTAATTAAGTCTTATATTACTTCTAGGATATATGATGAGTTATTTCAATTTATAGTAAAGAAGTTAGAAATCTCTTTCTAAACATTTTTAGAGCTAACCTAGATATTAGCTGTAAAAGTGCATTCAGGAAATAGAACAACTTTTTTCAGTGTATTTGTCCTGAATGCAGGCTAAAACGTAATGAAGATTCTTGGTGATTATTTTTCAGACCTCAAAGGAAGACCTTCTGCAGGCTGATTTTGAAGGTGCTTTAAAGTTCTTCAGAGTTCAGCTTCCAAAGAGATACAGGGCAGAGGAAAATGCAAGAAGATTGATGGAGCAGGCTTGCAATATTAAGGTAAGATACATGAACTTATATATAATAAAAGTGGAACTCGAATTCATCATAACGTGGCAATTTATGTAAAACTCTCTCCCTATATGTTGCTGAATTTTGACTGTGTTTAAGGTGACATTGTGTATGCCTTAAACACTGGTCTCTCCGAGACTTTTTGTCAGGCTGGTAGATGTATAGTAGCTGTATTTAGTAGTAGGATTTAGAATGACACTTGGCAGTTTTCGATTGTAACAATAGGAAGACAAACATTTATTGTATAGGTGGGGCTCTAGAATGGGCTGCTGTGATAATGGTTTCCATGGCAGCAGACTTAGCATTTAGCTTCTGCCATCTGTTTTGAGATGCGTTAGGACAAAGCAAGAAAACCCTGCTTACGCAGTGCTTTCCTTCCTCTAAGGGGATTGGGAAGCTTTGAGCCGCTATCTCCCCATTCCCACCCCACACCTGCCAAATGTCTATGGGTCTAGTGCTCCTTATCATACGTCTGATAAAAGCAAACACATTTTATAAAATAATTTGAAATAGAAATCTCTATCCAGGAAGTTTGGTATCAAGGTGAGAGATCTCATTTTTTAAAAAATTGGAACCAATTTACTGATGTTAATTCTTGTACCTCAGGAATATACTAAGGACTCTTCTTACCCAATCATGACATGGATATAAATTTCTTTTCTGAACAAACAAATTTTTCTTATGGACCTTCCAGTCTGGCATAAGGAAACAGACAATAAACAATTAAATAATAAAGAATATATTTAATGTGGGAGAAGGTGACAAATAGCAATGGAAAAAGAAAAAGTAGGGGTAAATAAGCAAGATGGGATTGGTGGGGAGAGGGAAAGTTCCTGTTGTTATTAGATAGTCAGAGCTGACCTCACCTAGAAGGTGGAGATGTGTCAGTCATGGACATGTCTAGTGGCACTGGGTGGGGGCGTGGGGCGTGGCATTCCAGCAGAAGCAACATCTAGTTCAAAGGCCCTGAGGCTGGCGCGTGCCCAGTGGATTTGAGAAACAGCTGACAGACCAAGGTAGCTTCAGTGAAGTGAATGAGCATGAGAGCCATAGGAGAGGAAGTTAGAGAGCTCATAAGGAGCCGGGAGACAATAGGCCATTGTAAGGAGTTCGGCTTTAATTGGACTGTCGTGAGTAGCCCTTGCAGTGTTTTGAGGGCAAGTGTGATATGCCTGTCAGATGTTTAACAGGCTCGCAATGCCTATTGTGTTGAGAACAGACTATAGGTAGGTAGGAGTAGAAGTAGTGAGATCAGACAGGGTTTTACAGTAATCCGTTGAGGAACGGTGATAGATTGAACTAGTGGGGTAACAGTGAGGTTGGAGATGGAGCAGTAGTGAAGGTGGTTGGAACCCAGATTATATTTTGAAAGAGAACCAACAGGAACTCGTGATATATTCAAAATGGGGGTGAGAAGAAAAGACGAGTCAAGCTGATTCCACAGATGATGGACTGAGCAATTAGAAAATAGAGTTGCCATTGACTTATTAAGCTCATTACTTAAAATATACTCTGACATAGACTGCATTTAAGCACCACACCCACTGTAACACTTTTTTGATGTGACACCTGTGTATTAAATTTTAAATTACCTTAAAGTAAATTCTAAATGTTAAAAAGTACAATTCAATACTGAAAGTAAATAACTGAGAAGAAAAAGAATTTATTGTCTTTGAAATGAACTCTATATACACAAAGAGGTCATTTTCCAAAGCTATTAGGAAAAACAGACCTTTGAATTCTTCATCCTAAAATGCAAACTTTTAAAGCCTTCAGACCTGATTATTTTATTTGGCTGAGCTGAATGACTAAGTGTGGGCACATTTATCTGTAGACTTTGAAAATACATTCCAGTGGTCATGGTGGCTTTGATTGATTTTTGTAGGTGGCACGTTTGATAGGTAGTCTTTAAGCCGGCTGATTGTTCCAGAGCTGTCAGAGAAAAATACTGTAAACTGGGGCAATGCTGTAGGAATCTGTTAAAATAAAACATTCATTTCTAATAATAAAAGAGTAGAAAGTTAAGAGGTACAAGTAAGGTGGAAAGTTAAGTGTTTTCCAGGGAAATCTCATAGCACTGTAAAATTATTGAGAATGAAAAATCCAGGGAAACTACCCCAAAATATGAAATTTACAGGCGAAGATTTTCCAGTGTATTTTATGAGGTTTCTCAGAGGAGGGAGGTAACTAACAATTGTCAAGCCAGAGACACGGGATCTGGGAGATGTAGAAACATAGAAATTAATCCAAAATATGATCTGAATGAACTGTTCCTGGAATGAAAGAACTATGTTCTACCAGAGTGATTTATTTGGCCGTGAATGGATAGATATAAATATTTTAAAAGTGATAATAGGGTTGTTATTTTGTTTTGTTAGTTTTTAGGGGTGTTTTTTTTTCATTATCTAAATAGAGTATCTGTTTCTTAGATATTTAAAACAGTGCCACAGGATACCATTTTTTTTATTAAGGTATAATAGCTGTGCAGAAGCTTTTTATGTTAGTTTTAGGGATACAGAATAATGATTCAATATTTGTATATGATGCAAAATGATCATCACAATAAATCCAGTTAATATCTGTCACATACATAATTACAATTTTTTTCTTGGGCGAACTTTCAGGATCCACTCTCCTAGCTACTTTCAAATATACAATACAGTATAATTAACTATAGTCACCATGCTGTACATTACATTCTTGTGACTTGTCCATTTTATAAGTGGGAATTTGTACCTTTTGACCCCCTTTATTCATTTTGCCCATGCCCCACACACCACCTGGGTAACCGCCAATCTGTTCTCTACATATCCACGAACTCTTGTTTGTTGTTATTTTTAGATTTCACATATGAGTTAGATCATATGGTATTTATTTTTTGTGTCTGACTTATTTCACTTAGGACCTCAAGGTCCATCCATGTTGTTGCAAATAACAAGATTTTGTTCTTTTTTTCTGACTGAATCATATATGTATTCATATATATGCTATATATACATGTACATCTTTTTGAGTTCGTGTTTTCGTTTTCTTTGGATACTCAGAAGTGGAATTGCTGGATCATATTTTTTGAGGAACTTCCATATCGTTTTCCACAGTGACTGCACCAATTTACATTCTCACCAATAGTGCACCATTTCTCCACATCTGTGCCAACTTTATTTCTTGTCTTTTTGATAATACCCTTTCTGACAGGCGTGAGGTGATATCTCATGGTGGTTGTGATTTGCATTTCTCTGATGATTAGTGATGTTGAACATCTTCTCATGTCATGTACCTGTTGGCCATCTGTATGTCCTGTTTGGAAAAAGGCCTGTTCAGATCCTCTACTCCTTTTTTAATTGGATTTTCCCCCCTACTGAGTTGTATGAGTTCTTCATATATTTTGGATATTAACCTTTATCAGATATATGATTTGGAAATATTTTCTCCCATTCAGTAGGCTGCCTTTTCATTTGTTGTGGTTTCCTTTGCTGTGCAGAAGCGTTTTAGCTTGATCTAGTTCCACTTGTTTATGTTGCTTTTGTTACCTTAGCTTTTGGTGTCAAATCCAAAAAATTATTGCCAAGACCAACATCAAGGAACTTACTGCCTATGTTTTCTTCTAGGAGTTTTATGGTTTGAGGTATTACATTCAAGACTAATCCATTTTGAGTTAATTTTTGTGTATGGTATAAGATGGGGGGCCACTTTCATTCTTTTGCATTTGGCTGTCCTGTTTTCCCAACACCGCTTATTGACGATACTATTCTTTCTACATTATTTGTCATAAATTAATGGACTGTATATGCATGGGTTCATTTCTGGACTCTGTTCTGTTTCTTTGATTTGTGTATCTGTTTTTATGCCAATGCCATACTGTGTTGATTACTATAGCTTTGTAATATAGTTTCAAATGAGGGAGCGTGATGCCTCTAGCTTTGTTCTTTCTTATGATTGCTTTGCCTATTTGCGGTTCTATACAGATTTTAGAATTGTTTGTTCTATTTCTTTTAAAAATGCCATTGGGATTTTGATAGGAATTGCATTGAATCTATAGATTGCTTTGGGTGGTATAGATATTTTAACAACATGAATTCTTTCAATCCATGAGCATGAAAAATCTTTCCATTTCTTTGTGTCTTCTTCAATTTCTTTCATTAATGTCTTATAGTTTTCAGTGTACAGATCTTTCATTTCCTTGATTAAATTTGTTCCAAGATATTTTATTCTTTTTGATACAATTGTAAATGGGATTTTTTTAAAATTTCTCTTTCTCATAGTTTGTTATTAGTGTATGAGAAATGCAACAGATTTTTATATATTGGTTTTGTATCATAGGGCATTATTTTAATGTATAGCATGTGACTGTGAGGCACATGTAAGGTGAAACTGAGAGAAGGAAGATGTAAGTAGTACAGTATTCAGGGTTTGTGCTAGGACTAGATCGTAGTTCTCCAACCTAAAGGTTTAAATTTTTTTTTTAAACTGAGACCTACATTTTAAAATACCTTTTATGTCAAGAACTTGACCATACATACACACACACACACACACACACACACACACACACACACACACACACATATCTGAAGAGATATTTACCCTCACAATATATGGAGCACTCTAATGTTTCCTCTTCTACTGTGTTATATCCTATTTCATGTTAAACTTCTCTCCTCCCCCTAAGAAAAATCCCCAAACTGAAAAGGTAGTCCCTACCTACTACATCAGTTTCCCAATGACTTGCAGTTTTGAAAAAAACACTGAGGCATCTCCCACTATTCCCAACACCTCCCCCGCCTCCATTCCGATATCTCACAGCTGAGAGGTTGTAGAGGATGAGGTGTTACACTGAATAATGGAAGTGGGGGTGTGGTAAGGATGTGAGTCATCTTGCCATCATTATAGCAGTATGCACGGGCAACTGGCAATTGTAGGAAACGATGGATTTACCGACCAACGCTCTGTGTTAGACAGAGCACTCACGGACACAGGCGACTGACTTGCAGGCATGAAATGTTGAACTCACAATGTCTGTTTAAGATTAAAGTTAAAATTTCTCTCAGAAGTAATAATTCTTTTCTGTATTTTAGTTATTTTCAAAGTTAGAATTTTTTGTGTGGTTGTATCTTCTTTGAATGGATATGTTCTCATTTAATTACCCAACAAAATAAATCATTTGCTCTAACTTTAAGGAACCAGATAATCAGTTATTTCAGTGAGCTGACTGGTTTTAAAATACATGCAACAGTTGCAGGTAAAATTTACTTGTTAGCTCTCTCTATGGTTTATTTCTGTGTGTGTACCAACCAACAGAATGTATTAATCCAACCATGTTGGATTGGATAGATACCAAGAACATCTCTTGGTGTTTATTTTTGTCTAATTTAACTAACATTATTTTATATTATTCTATCTCCTCCTGTTCCCATGGTTTCAGCCCGGCTAAAATCAGAAAATATGTTGACCCATCAGATTTTACTTCAAAAAGTCATTTGGTTACTTAATATAGAATTATCCTGCACTTTTCCAGGGAGTCAGCTTTTGTTGAATATCATTATTCAATTGTTATAGTGAAAAATTCTGCTGTTGTATAGTTTCTTAAACTTGAATCTTGGCTTCATGGACTCTGAATCAGTAGAAATGTGAATTTCTTTATATAAGCATATGAGCACTTAAATTTTCCTGGTAAGACAATTGTAGCTTCCATTGGATTTTTAAAGGATACCCAGTGACTCAAAAAAAACACAAAAATTAGCCTCTGTGTTGTCGGACAATCTAAGCTTATTAATAAGCAAACTGATAATTTATATAGCACATAAGAATTCATAAATAGGATATATATATTCAAGTGCATATATACATAACCTTTATGATTATTACGATCTGATTTATTGCCTTTTTTCCCTATATATTTTTATTCAATACCATATATATTGTATTAGGTTGAATTGATGAAATTATCATTCTTTTTGGTCAAAAGCCATCAGATATTAGACATTGTATATGATTTAATTCAGTATTTTATGCCTCCATATGGTTCAGATAGATGCTATATATACAGATGATGAAATATTTAAAATTCAAAACTTTTTATCATATTGGGATTCATTTAGCTGGCATTACTCTGATAAAAATAAAAAGAGGAACTTTTTATTTACGGAGCTTTTTATTACAGAAGAGTAAAACATCTGTAGTGTAAGTTAGAGTACTCTACATACCTTTGCTCTATGGACATGTAAACTTATTCTCCAAAGACTGGGAAGCAAGTCTTTATTTATTTTTTTTTAAGTTGATTTTCATTTGGAATAATGTTGCAAATACCACATTTATGATGGACCTCTTTGGTAGCAAAATTCGTCACATTATTTAAAATATTCCATTGGGAGATCTTCATGAAAGAATATTTAAAATATAAATCAGCCTATTTTATTAGTAAAATAGCTTGAGCAAAATTAAAACTGCAAAATCTGACATTAAACTAAAACAAGGGAATCAGGAAGGAAAGGTCATTTATTGAGTGTGCCAGGATCTATGCAAGAGAACTTCTCACAGGAAGTAAGAGTTCAGGTGAGACGTCAGGGAGAAGTTCAGGGGTGTGGAGGCAGAGGGAAGGGTGTTTTATGCAAAGACTATGCAGAGTCCCAGAGGTAAAAAAAAAAATATGGATCCATCCAAGACCTAAATTCATGTCTGGAGAATAGGCAATAAGGGGAGTGAATAGAAGGCTAAAGGAGAAAGCAGGAGCCAGACTGCTGGGGCAGAGCTAGGTAAGCCGTGGTGAGCAATGCGAATTTTATTCTGGGGGCATTGAGGGGTTTTAAATAGGAGACAGAAATGATCAGTTTATGTTTTAGAAAGATCGTTCTGGCTGCTTTGCGGAGAATGGATTGAAAGGGGTAAGATTACGTATTAGAAACAGACCAATATAGGGACGATTGCAGTAATCCAGGTTAGAGATGACCAGATTATTTGCTATGGGCTGAGGAGGTGTGGACAAGTTGCAGAGATCTTCAAGAGAGAGAATCAACAGATATTAGTGATTAAATGTGAGCCCTAGGGAATGGAAAGAGAGCCAGTGATGACATTCAGGATTCTTACTTAGGCAACTTGGTGGAATCGCACTGCGAAAGGGAACAAACAAACAAAGGAGAACAAATTACAGGGATGGAAGATAATGAGTTATATGTTGAACATGTTAAGTTTGTTGTGTATATCCACAAATTCACATCTAAGTGCCTAGAAATCTCATGTAGGCAAGTGGATATTGAAGTGAGATCTGAGCTCAAAGTAGACGTTTGGATGTCGTCAGCGTTGAACCCATGAGAGTATGTGAATTCTCATAAAGGAGCAGAGGGAAGGGTTGGGGACAGATGCATTCACATGAAAGATGGGCTGAGGACTAGAACCAGGGAGACCGAGAAGGCAGGAAGGAACCCCGAAGCCTGTGACCGTGAACATTAAGGGGAAAGGTATTTGGTTTAAAGAAGGAAAAAATTTAAAAGTGTCAGTGATGCTTAAAGGTTACGTAAGGTACTAAGGGGTGAAAAGTGGTCACTGTGCAATAGTTAAAGAGATCCTTCCTTAAATGGCCTTGGTGAGAACAGCTTCCTTCCGTGGGGGATGAAGTATAAAAGCCAGTGATTCAAGGAATAAGTGGGAAGGTGATTAAATGGAGAAAGGAAAATGAAGCAACTCCTGTAAGAGGGTTATTATGGGGAGAAAGTGGGGGGAAGAGGAGGCAGCCAGCGAGACAGAGAATAAGTACCAGAGAGGAGGAGGTAAGTAGACACGAGGATGAAGTGGATTTTTGGAGGATGGGAAGGGTGAGTCTAAATGCTGAAAAAGCTCAATGAATCAGTGTCTTCATTGAGCACATAATATACGCCAGGCACTGTGCTAAACCCAGGGACTCGACATTGAACTAAAGCAGATATGCTCTCCGGGCTCATGGGGTTTATACTGATGTGTGGAAAATGTTAATTACCTTAATGAATGTATAATTATAAAGAGTGATAAATGCTCAGAAGGGACATAAGGATATATGAGGGCAAAGAGTAAAGGAACCTGACTATGACACAGTTGTTTAGGGAACGCGTTGTTGAACTGAGATTGATTATAAGACATTCCAGACCCAGGGAACCGCCCGTGCAATCATTGTGAGATGGGAGGGAGGGAGATACATTTTAGAACCTAGGCGAAGGCCAATGTGCCAACAGCTCAGAGAATGAGGAGGGCTGAGATCTAGGGACCAGAGCACTCCATCTTCATGTAAGAAGCAAAGGCCCATAAAAAGAGGAAAGTTGAGGATTTGATACAGAAAGGGGAAGATATCCTCAGACAAGCCTCCGGGGAGGTTCAGGATTAGCCTCGGAAGAAGGGCCTCTCTTCCATTCCAGCAGGAGGGACTGAGCAAAGAATAGAGGGGCAAAGGGAGGGTGCCATTCGGTGAGGAGGGAATTGAGAATCCCCACACAGACATCTTGCCATTGTAGCTCGCCTCTCATGGGTCAGGAGTTGGGATGAGCAGGGAGCCTGTGGACGCTAGACCTTCTCGGAGACCATTGCTAACAGAGTTCCAGATGCCCGGGCCCCAGGCAGCCGTCACACAGAAGGCTCAGCTTTGCTGGCTGTGCCTTCACGTAGAAACAAACGTGTCTCCTTTATTTACTTCTGCCATTTTATTCTACCATTCCACCTACTTCTACCAGTCATGTTCCTTCAATTTATTAAGCAGATGGCCATGTAGACTTTTCAAAATTAACTTACTGGGTATCGTCTCATGAACTAATCTATATAAATCATTAAATTCTCCAACGCCAATCCCCCTAAAATAAGATAAATGGATACAAAAATTGGCTTGTACATGGGCATCTCTTCTCTTTAGGAAAAAAGAGAATAGATCATTGGAATAAAGCATTATGCCCTTACATGCATTCCACACTTGGTGCAGTGTCATCATCAGAGCTTTCCACGTAGAATTAACAACAAAAGAACACTTCGGAAATGCTGTTTTAACTGGTAGTTTCTCTCCCTTCAAACTTTAAGTATTTCCCCTGCAACTCATTCATTCTCAGCAGTTTTCTAAGGTCTTAGTAAGACTAATGGTTGTGCTCTTAAATGGGAGTTTTCATATTTCATATACCTTTCTGCAGTGTTTGCCAATTACCTTTTATCCAGTTGCTATGATTTATGTGTATCTGTATTGGAGAATAAAGTTAGAACTTGTTCTTACTGTTTGAAAACCATGGTAGTAGATATTTTTCCCTCAGCTATTTGTGAGCTATACAGTTCTTTGAACTTTTTTTTGTTTTACTGTTTGAATTCATATTAAAGATTATATTTAAAGTGTGCTTCACGATTGTCTTTGGAGATCTGATGGAGACAAGAAAATAGATACGATGTTTCTCTCTGCCCTTGTTGCTGCTCACTGGAAATAATTTAATTCTGTTTTTCTAGGTAGTGATAAAAATAAATGTAAGTGTCCTAGGTGTTTAGAATAGGTTAGGTTAGGAAGGCTGGGCCACTGGATCCAGGGGGCTTTGTATTCCAAACACTTCAAGCACAGCTGTTTCATATGCCCTCTCCTCTGGGGAGTATAAAGTATAATTATATTATATTTACTTACTTATTCATATTCCTATCTCTCCAATGCATTTAGCTGCCAAATAACCAAGTGTAATCAATAGTCTGGAGAACTTAACTTATTTTACTGTTATGCCCTTTTGTCGCCACCCCCCCCACCCTGCAAAAAAATTCTTTCCTTTTGAAATGGTGAAAACCACATGTAAATGAGAATAGCAACCCAAACAAGATAGTAAAAAAATTTGAGTGTTATTCACATATGTCCAGCTGCTGTTTGTCAAGTTTTCTGAAGCTCCATTTAACGGCAAACAAACTGCTGAGTGGAAAATTATATTTCTTGCTGTAGTTGAGAGTTGTGATTGAATGGGCAATTCTTTCTTACTGTCAATTTCTCTGGTTGGGGACTTTCTGCTGCTACCACCTGTGGGAGAGAGCCATTTCTTTCATCCAGAATGTCTAGAATTTTCCCTTTTCGCTGCCTGTATCACTTCCGACCCAAAGCACTATAATATGTAGTTCAGAGTTTCTTTCAAATACTTGTTCTTTTATGATGCTTGGTGATGGTGGTGATGGTGGGGATGATGATGATGGAGACGATGATGTTGGTGGTGTTGGGGAGGAATCCTGGAGAACAAATGCCAATTCTGTAGACTCAAAGTACAAAATCTGCAGAAAGTGTCTGCAGGTTTGGTTTCCCCTGAGGGCCCTCTCCGTGTCTTGCGGATGGCCGCCCTCTCACCGTGTCCTCACAGGGCCTTCCCACGGTGTAGTCTAGCTCCCAACCTCTGGCCATATTGGATTCGGACCCACCGTAATGGCCCCATTTTAACTTATTTACCTCTTTAAAGGCCCTGTCCCCAAACGCAGTTATGTTATGCTTGGAGTCAGGGCTTCAACATATGAATTTGGGGGCACACAGTCCAGCCCATAACAATGTCTTTTTCATCATGGTCAACAGAATGCCCATTTCTCTGAAAAGGTTCTCCTCGGACAAGAATCTTACTTGGCAACCAAGAGCGGTATCTTCAACATCTGATTAACACATGGCAGTCTCCTGTTTGTCTGCACACCCAATTTCTCCATTTTTCTCCTAAACGCTTATATTATGTGAAAAGCTCCTATTTTTCCTTACAATTTCACCTTCCATTTCCACCAGCCCACTTGTTGGCAAGGGATTTCCTCTGGCATGTATGGTAGCTTGTTAACAGTTCTAATTTACCTTCTATCCTGGTCTGGTCATCTTGCATTTACTTCATTAGAGTCCTACCTTTATGTTGTATCATATCGTATGTAAGCCACAATCTCTCTGACTCCCCTGCTTCCTACAAAAGAAGCAGTGAGTTCTGCAAGTCAATAAGTTATGTCTTAGCAGGATGTCCATTGACAGAAAAAAGTCTATATTCTATTATAATGGAATAAGTATTTTAAGCAATAACATGATTTCAATACTATTTGGGACATAGGGACATAGTTTATTTTCCAAATTTTAGGATGACCGTTGTTTAAGAAGTCAGATGGCAGACATTACCCCCATGAGGGAAAGTATTTGAAGAAAATTATCCATATAGTAGAATCTTAGAGCCTGCAGAATTCATCGTTTCAGGCCCCTGACATTGCTTGTCTGGACCGTTAGAGCTGCCTCAGACCAACTGGTCTCTCTAGCTTTAGTTTTTATCTTCTCTGGTTTCCTCTGCACACTCACCGCAGTTGTCTGCTAGGCAAACCAGCCTCATTGTATCACTCCTCTCCTCAGAGAGACTGCTGGCCCCCAGTTACCTGCAGGATAAACCCCACACCCCGCAGTTTGGCACATATCTGCTTCTTTCACACCAATGTGTCACGCCCCTTCCGGGCTTGGTCACAACTTGTCCCTTCTGCCTGGAATACTTGCCTCTGTGGACGGCCTGGAAAAGGCAGAGGCTTTGCAGGTCTACAAGTCCAGCTGTGAATTCTGCCTCCAGTTCTTACTGAGTGATCCTGAAAAAGCTACTTGATCTCCTCTAGCATGAGGTTGCTTGTCGTGAAATGAAGCTAATACGCACTGCACAAGGAAGTCGTAAGAATGAATAAAGCTAAGCGTATGTGGGAAGCACTGGTTAATGTTTTTATCAATTTTTGTGACAATATGGGACCAAGCAAATTCTTCCTCACCCTTTAAGACCCAGATCAGGCATCACCCCTTTGGGAAGCTAGACTGGCAAATTCATGTTTCAGGACCTAGAAAGCATAACTTGGTCTATGAGGAGAGAGCTGAGCGTTTTGAGTGGCAAGGAGACTTTCTTGCCACTTAATAATAATTACTTTCATTTATTAATACTTTTAATAATATCCTTTTATACAGTTTATTTTACCATGAGCTGATGTTGCTTTTGCGATTTAAAAAACAAACAAACAAACAAACAAACAAAAACCACGTTCATAAAACAAGTGAAGTGAGGAAACCAGCATCACATCAGGTTAGGGACCTTGATATCAGAAGCAATAGTTGCTTATAATTGTTAATAAAACGAGTAGAGTTACTCTAATTACAAATAAAATCTAGTGTATGATACTGATTTTTATCATACATCAGAAAGTTGGGTTTCCAGAGTTCAGAGGAAGCTTAAAATATTTTAAGTTTCCTACCTCATAGCTATTGAGAATTTATAGGCGATTTGAGGGGGAAACCCAATTAAATGTTTATTTAATTCCGTTTTTAGTTTTACAATATTTTGGTATCTTTCAGTTGTGATGTGTGTTGTTTTTCAAACAATGTTGACTAAAAAGAATGGTTTCGATGTCATAAATCACTGGGAGAAGAAAAGAAAGCATTTGCCAAGATGAACATGAGCACATTCGTAGAACAACAGCACATATTGCAATCAATCAAAGACTTAGAGACTCATCTGAATCTTCTAAAATACCTACTTTCTTGGCCAAAGTAGAACAGCTGCTAACCTTTAGATCGACATATTCTGATTTCAGTAGGAAACTAAGATTGACTGTGGGGATTGGTTTTTCAAGATAAATATCCTATATTTTTTTCTGAAGATAAGTAGGAATCCACCCTGTTGTAAAGAAAGGACAATCTGATATTCTTTCTGTCATTGAGCAATTAAAAATATGGTGGAACCAAATGAAAGCTCACGCCGTGATTCTAGCCCAGCTGTTCAGTTCTTTGCTGTATGCAGACTCTTTCGTTGGATCTAGTTCATCTGCTTTTATTTTCCTTCATCTCAGGGTTCAGCTTGAGTCATTTTATCCCAACAGATGGAACTGTAGAGTCTTAATAGAGGTGATGTAGCTAAACTCCTCTTAATATAAATTTTTCATGAGGGCCATGGGTAGATGGTCTCAGGGCGTCTACAAAAAGAACTGGTTTTACATCTAGAAAAAAGGGTAAAATATTATCTGTTATAAAATAGTCAGACCTGTAGTCAGTGCAACAACACAAGATCCAAGCTCTAATGACTTTGTCATAGATGGATACAGGATCTGGTGGTGGGCAATGAGCACACGACAGGAGAGTGTATAATATATTCTCAGTATTTGGAGAAAAATGCAGTTGAAAATAAAAGAAACAAAGGAAATGGGAAAGCTCTAGTATTTTGTCCTGAAAAATAGGATCCACCAGCAGAGTCCTTCATTTATTAGGAAAACTGCGGAACTAGGCAGAACTTGACTTTGATGCCCAGAAACAACTCGCTGTTGTCGAAAGGCGCACGACTTCCTCTTGTCTGCTTGGCTGGTGTTCCCAACTATTTCTGATGAACTGAACCTGAAATCAGATCCAGAGACGTTCTTCCCCCAGAGAGCTGGTGACGGATCGCGTGAAGTGCGAGCTCTGAGCATGTGCAGCAGAGACGGCAGGCCCATCTCAGGCTCTCTCCAGCAGCCTCTTCTCCCCTGGCCGCGTGTCAGCGTGTCTGCAGGCTGGCAGGGGGCCCACGCAGCCAGCTCCTTCCTGCCTCCCGCAGATGTGCGTTCCTGCCTCTTGCTGGCACATCTGCAACTCAGGTCCCCTCTGACAACTTGCTGCTCCTGCATATTTTCCCCTCTGAGTCTATGCAACTTGCTATTTCTGTTTGAAGGACCACTGATTAACATTCACTTTGCAATAACAGCCACAACCACAATGATATCCTGCTTCCTTGGGTGCCTGGCATGTTTATCATTTAATAACCACCTTCTGATCTCTTATTGACCCAATTTTATAGATAAAAAAACAGACACAATGGTTAGGTTTCTATAAAGGTCCCTCAGCTAATAAGTGACAGGACCAAAATTTGAATCCGGACAGTCTGGTTCCAGTCTGTGCTTTTCTACCTCTCTTATACTCACTATGGTTTTGTTTTTTGTTTTGTTTTGTTTAGTTTTTGTATTAATCTTATACTGCACTACATAGTTTTTGAAGGCAGTCCATATTTGTAAGTTGTTTAATATTGCCAGTATTTATTGGTCACTTACAGGATTTAAAACTACTCTGACTCCATATGATTATATTAAATTTCATGCATTCATTCTTTTGCTCCATAAGTATTTAAGATTTCTTGTGCACCTACTGTGTCCTCGTATTGAGCTAGCGAGGCATTCTATTCAGTAATAATCACAACAAACAAGACTCCTGCCCTCCTGGAGCTTACAGGATAATGGAAGGGACAGATAACACAAAAATAATGTATAATCAAAAGTGGGATAGAGGTTAAAAAAGGAAAGAGAAGTTTGTTACAAGTGAGAAGATTGTAAGAAGCTAGCTGAGATTGGGAAGTGAGGATCCCGGAAACCTTTTTGAGGTAGTGCCATAGTGATTAATAGGAGCCAGCCAGCTGATGAGGACTAGCAAAGGACACTAGAGAAGATCTTTTGTTTCTGGCAAAATAGTGAACTAGATGTCAGTATAATCCCTCTGGCACACAACATGTAAAAGGTCTGGATAAAAGAACTTAAAAACATTTTTCAATGTATGGCTGAATTAGTGGGAAAATAAGGAAAATTTATAGAAGCTGAAAATTCTGTGAAAACTCGAATCCTGAGATGTAAATGAATTCTAAAACTGTATTTGTTCTTCGGGTATTTGCCAAGCCCTGGTGGCCTACATGTTGGGCTTTAACAAGCCTCGCACAGGAGACGCTGCCAGGACCTGTGAAAGGCTTCTCTGTCAGTAGGTGGGCTGGGGAAAAGCCCCTTCCCTCCTTAATGGTTAGTTGCTTGCCTTGGCTTTGGCCTTGGCACTTGAGTGATTGAGAGTCATATACACCAGTTACATTCTTTTATATGAAAATATTGCGTAGTAAAGAAAAATACAGAAACCCTCTGGACAGAGGAAATACTATGTAGGCAGGCCCTTGGACAGAAAGGCGTTTGACCTTTTCAGGGAATTGAAAGGCTGGTTCAGAGTGAGCAAAATTTGTGCTGGCGAATGAGGTTGGAGATGAAGCTGGGGACCAGATTCTTACAGAAACTCACAGACCTTGCTTAGGATTTTGGATTGCATCCTAAGTACAATGCACATCTTTGAACGACTTTCACAAGATTATCTGACTTCAATGAGTAATCATAGATTGAGAAAATGTAAAAATAGAGAGCCACTCGAAATGTCAAAGTAGAGATAATAAAACTAAAGAGACTTCAATATGTGTTTGTGTAGTTGAACTCATCTTTGAATATGCCAGTATGTAATGATAATGAAAGTTTATCTTTTACAGGCAATTTATCGTACAGTAAATTTTATTGCAAGGCAGCTTTAAGTAGTAGAATTTCATTGGAATAAATACACCATTTAAATTCACATTTTGGGGATGTAAGAGTTGGATGTATTTGCAGATAAAGTATAATATTTGGGGAAAGACACTGTGGCAGAGATAGGTCTAGTGGTTCACCAAATTTATTTACCTTTCTTCCTGCTAACGCAGTTGGACTACGTTACCCAGGCTCTTTTGCAGTTCATTATAGTCATATGACTGAGTCTGGAAGAGGACTATGGTTTGGCTGTTTTAAAATGAAAAATTTCCCACATAGCTTCCATGCACTCCATCTCCTATGCCAGATGGATGTTGACACCCAAAGTGACATTGGAAATCACATGCTGAAGATGCTAGAATCTTCATCAGAGTTCCTAAATGACAAAATAGTTCAGAAACCCCCAACCCCACCCTGCTGACAGCTGAACTTTCCATAAACCAAAAATAAACTTCTATTATTTTAAATCACCAGGGTTCTGTGATTTAATTTCAGCAGCTAGCATCCCGTTAAAACATGTTCACTTTCTTCCAAGGTGACGCCAAGGACCTAATTTCATTACAGTTCATTTCTTATTTCATTTGTCTTCTATACATATTTGTTGTCAAATGTAACCAGGCAATCTGAGTAGATTAGGGTGTTAGGAGACTTGTACAGAGACTTAGGGGATTTGATATTCTTGAGGTATGAGAGAGGAGGTGAAGGAACTAAGTGCTTCCTGTTCTCCATGTAAGATCGCCCTCACTCTCCCTCTGACCCAGTAATGCATTTCAAAGATTTCTACTCCTGCAGCCATTTCTTCCCACCTCACTGCAAAACAGAGATGATGAAGACCTCAATCACCTCTCCTTTCCTTGCCTAGTTTAATAGTCACATATAATGCAATTGACACACTGGAATACAAAATAATCATAAAATCAAAACTAAGAAATACCTTTCCATCCTGTATACAACCTATGACACGTGTCATGGGCTCTGTCATGGTAAAACTATTGGGGGAGATCACAATGTGTCAGAAGATGTGCGTAGTTCTTGTAGGACACGTTGAAATCAGAACATCCTCGTCTGAATCTTTGGCCAATGGATTAGCCAGTCAGACATACTTTTCCATTGTTTTCTCATTATTTATTTATCAGTCTGTTTGTCATGCTGGGCCTTTGTGACTCCTCTTGAGGGGAGGTAGGAGGTAAATTCAGTTTTTCATAAAACATTAGGGCTACAGAAGGGGGAGCCTTACCGTGTTTCACTGGCAAAGACCTTTCATTGTGAAAAGGGAGATTATTCCTTTAAAAACCATAGAAATCACAGAAGGGAATTATGACGAAGAATATGTTTTGGGTGAATAGATGCCAAATGCCCATCTCACTGGATGATTACTATTCTAAATATTTTTCCATTAGCTCGTTTCAGCTCAGGAAATAGATTAGATCCTTAATGGCCTAAGCAACCAGGAAATGAGCGATATATTTATAGATTCCACCAGTGAATTTGAAATAAAACTTCTTGCCTATTAAAAATTCTGACTGCAATACTCAATGTAAATGCTTTTTTTAAAAAATGTTGCCTCTTCCCCTCCTATCCCAACACTTTTTAAGGTCTGATACTCAATAAAGAGAATAAATTACCCCAATCATATTTTGAGGAAGACCTGGTTTTATATTAAGTGTGGGGTGTCAGATTACCATCGATCTAGGTCACATGTTTTGGTAGTAGAGATGAATCCATTTCTGGTCTTGTTTTGAGAGTCCATAGCTAGTCTGAACCAGGGCAGCCACCATGGACCACTCTGATGGCCCCATTCGGGCCTAGAACTTCTCCAGTCTGAAAGGTGATGGCAGAAGCTGATTTCCACCTTATTTAGCCCTAAGAGCTTTGCTGTGCTCAGTGGAAGACGGAGAATGACTGTGTCCTGTACACAGGCCAAAGGCAAGACAGGCCTTTGCTTCCAGTAGGGCCCTGGCTTAAGAGGCAAGAGGGCTGATTCCCATCTTAACTTCCCCACTGAACAGCTTTGTTTGGGGCCTTTGACATAAGCAGCTGAGTTAGAGGACCCCAGAGGGCCTGTACATCTTTTACATCATATGAGTCTAAATTCCACCCGTGATTTCATAGAATCCTGAAGTAAGCATTCCACTCCCCTTCTATGGGCCATGTTTTCTGCATCTGTTAAACAGAGGTACAGGCTCTCGAGAAAGAGGGACTGTTAAAAGCAGTGAAAAGAAAAGCTCAAATGAAAGACATTTTAAAGCAGACTAGGATTACAATGTATCTGTGATTTTATGGGGAATGAGGGTTGAACACATTTATTTTCATTAAGTGTAGAAATTTCTTTCATTTTCTTTCTTTGGTCTATTGGTAAAAAATCTGGATTTTTTGGAGTTTTCCACTCTGGTACCTCCCGTGTTTAGCCTTCTCTCTATATAGGAAACACTCAGTAACTATGTTCTCTGGAATGTCACTTGAAAAAGTGAAGTTGAATCAACTCACTTTCAGTATTTGAATTGTTTTTAAACCTGTTTTTACTAATGGATTGATGTTCCTGCAATGACCCATTTTTATTTGTACTAACAAAACATAGTGTTCATTACGTGGCCAGTTTAAATGGGAAAATAATTTGTGCTCTTAATTGTAAAGTATTATCTAGTCCTATTTCCGTTCAAATGCTTTCACATCAAACTGAATAATTACACATTGGAATACCTGGACAGATTTAAAATACAACATAAAATGTATGCCAAAGGTCAACTACTATGTTTTACCGGATCTCCCTTTTATTTCTCTGTTTTATTTATAATATTTTCAAGTCATACCTTTAGACTAAAAAGCCTCAGGATAAACACAGAAGAAAAACTTTCCAAATATAAGTTTAAAATGTACTTAACACACCCTTCTTCCCACCCCACACCTCAGCAAATAACTGCAAATCAAGTTAATGGGGTGGTTTAGAACATCAACCTGGAAACGGGGGTTCCGTCCAGCGCTGCCCTGGGAGATTCTGTCTGTCCACTGTCACCTGCTCTCACAGGTCTCCACCAGCACCATTTCCCTTAATCAGAAGCACTGACTTTGTTCAGATCTGAAAACTACACCCATTACTTCTCTCGTTCTTGTTCTCTGTGCATTCCCACGACTGGGATGTACGCTTTCTGAGGCTTTGCTTTGTCACATCCCGCCACTCCCCACTAAAGGGCTCACTTTTCTCCTTCTTGGCTTCATTTCTTCTTTCTTCCTATGCTACTTTCTCCTTTTCATCTTCCCTTCATTTTTAAAAAATGTAATTTGTTTTTGCTTTTCAGTTGCCTAAACACTAGGCTTTGTGTTTTTCATTTGTAAATCAGGAACCAGATAATAATCTCAAAGAGTCATGCCAATACTCTATGAACCCGTGGTATTATATTGATGAATAAACATAATTGTCATCTTTTTAATGATAAGTCCATCAATAAACCATAGGTTAGAAATGTAGAGGGGATGACTTTTCCTGTACCCTCTCAGGTTGGGTATCTGGGGGGCTATGAATTAAACTGACAAAAGGCAGATTAACAGGAGAAAAGACATATTTTTTTTCATTAATGTTAATATTTTTACATGAATGGAGACTTCACAGAATCAAAGTGAAAACCCAAAGAGGTTGTTAGACCATTTTAACAAAGGGCAATAAATTGTGGAGAGGCGACTAAAAAGAAAAGTGCTTTGGGGCTGATAAAAGCACTAAAAGGAAAAGTGCTTTGGGGGGGTAAAGTGTGGGAATGTGACTAGGAAACTAAGGGGGCAACTAATGGTAGATAAGGGCTGTAGAGCAGGCACCTTTACAAATAGAAATTTCCTTTACAAAAGGGAAGTTTATGCCCCTCTCTTAGGCAGGTAGGGAGAAGGCAGAGATCTCCTATGTCTGTTTCTCAGTTGCCTTCAGCTCAAAATACTCCTTATGTCAAAGTGGCACATTTTGGGGTGGCATATTCTGATCCCCTTCAGAGACATAAGAATCTGAGTGAACTCCTTAGAACCCTCCTATCTCTGAAATTCATGGATACTACTTTATAAAACTGACTGATGAAGTCGATAATATATTCCTACATCAAATAATTAATACAGATACAGCAATAATACCTATAACAATGAGATACCACAGGTGATTTGTCATTTGTGATTTTCTAATTTTAAGGATATTTCATACCAAAACATCAAGTTGTATACCTTAAATATAAACCATTTTTGTCAGTTTTACCTCAATAAAGCTATAAAACAAAAAGAACATTTAAATGTTCTGGTTGTAATCTGTGGGGCAAAGACCTGGTCAAAGTAAAAACTAAGTTGTTCACAGATAGTAATCAGTGACTCACTTATTGATAACTTTCAGGACGGTCTAAAGCAACATCCGTAGGGCCCGAAAATAGAAAAATTATTTTTAAAAGTCTGTTGGTTAAAGGTCCATTTGGGATTTTTTTTTAAAAAAGACACTATAATTTTCATTTACTATATATCCATAGTTCTCAATTCAGGACAGTTTTGTTCCCTGGGGGACATTTGTCAATGTCTGGACAATATTGGATTGTCACAACCTTGGGGGATGGGTACTACTGGTATCTAGTGCACAGAGGCCAGTGATGACACAAAATATCTTAAAATGCATAGGATAGCTCCGTACAACAAGAAATTATCCATTCCAAAATGTTGATAATACCAAGGTTGAGACATTTTCTACATGTGACTCTGATTCAATATACAAGTTCCACAATTTGGAGTGTCTACTCATGTTTAATTCTGGTGGGTCTTGAAAATAAAATGAAGGTCATTAAAACTCATATTTCAGCCATGCATACCATTACAAACTGCTTGCTGGTTTTTGGCCTTTTACTCTTATCTGGACAATTAGATTTTTACAATGGATTCTTGATTTTCGTCTGCAGCCATGTTGTTACTATAGGAAAACAAAAAGAGAAATACTGAAAAGATCCTACTAGCTGGCACTGAGTGTCCCTTCTGGGCAGATTTAAAGAGTGCGTGATTCTTTCATAGACAACTGTTACATGATAATATGCTTCAAAGTGGAGTCAAGGACTGCTAAGCCAGTATTGACTCGACCAATCATTTAGTCCAATGCTGTTGTTTTACAATAGATGAGAAGCTGCCTATCTAAGTGCTAACATGGTATTCTGTGGCAGAACCCAGACACAAGCAAGGCACTTCCTTCTCCATGAAGATATTCATTGCATTTGTCAGTTCTTTTCATTGGCTCATTTATTAAAGCCAATCCACACTAGCCTCTGAAGCTTTGCTGAATGTACTTTAAGAAAACTCAGGGAGGAATTGATTTTGGGAATACGGGGATAGCCAGTTGGCAACCATACATCTTTACACAACTTCCAAGATGATTTAAAAAATGAGGAAGGAGACAAGTGCAGGGTTGGGCTGGGCTGGGAATGTTTGCTGCATCCTCAGAATGGTAGAACTGTACTCCGTTTCCTATCTTTTCTCCCCCATAGCAGTTGAAAGTCTATAGTAACTTTCCCTTTAGTTATTTGCCTTTTTCTGTTTTAAAAAGTTTCCATTATTATACCTAACAGATTAAATAACACTCCTCTTTACGCATAGTGTTGATACAGTACGATCTATAAAAATAAATTCTTTTTTCCAAAATGTTGATATTAAAGAACAAATTTTTCAGGGATCTAGTAGTTTAAGCAGCATCATGAAGCTTTACTAATTTCATGTTACATTAAGATTTTTTTAAAAAGTATAAGCCAGGGTTGTGACGTACTTTGAAACTACGGATTGTTAGAAAAAGAGCTCTATAGATTTCACTGTTAGTAGTAGTAATTAGCTGATTTGAGATAGTCAAAGTAATTAGGCTTTTGAGTGTAGAGGTGATTATAATGATCACCATTTAAATATATTTAAAATATTAATGTATTAAAGTACCATCTCATTTGGTGCTAGTAGAAAACAAAATGTTTAACAAAATGTTGCAGAAGTCACTAAACCTTTTACAGACAAGTTAATGCTTTTTCCTTTTCAAATGCAGTTCTCTAATTTTACATTCAATGTATCTTTTTCTAAAAACCTGCTAATTTCATGTGCTTTAGCCCTACAGAAGAGGCCGTTGCTTAGCAACTGCCAAAATAACTAATGAGCCTATATCTACTAAACGCTTGAAGGACTTATTTATTTTAAATTTATCTCTTTATTGATCATTAAAATCAAGAGGAAGTTATTTCACTTTGAATTTATTCTGATTTTTTGCATGTTTTTCTTTTTGTTGTTAATTCATATATAGGCTGTTTGTAACAAAAACAAACCAGAAACAGTATGTTTAGCATGAATGTCTCATTTTTCCCATTAACCTCTTAGGTAGTAATGTTGTTCTGGATTCATCATTTGCTTTAGTTGTTGTTTTCCAACAGAATATCCTATCAATGACATATGCTGGGTAAAGAAATGTTTCCTAATTCATTGAATACAGAATTCTACAATATTTTAATGCCAAGAAACTTTTCTTTAGAGGAAATAGATTAAAGTTTTAGGAGAGGGAAATACTTAAGAGATTAAATTGAAATGGTTGATATTTACCTAAAATGGTTTTATTTTTTTGTTGATTGACCCAGAAGTTATCTCAGAAGAGTCATCTGAGCCAAGGGCTTTGAGGTGGGAAGTGGTGCTGTCAACATTGCAATGTCCTGTCAGACTCTTGTCATTTGGCTTTAGTATATTCATTTGTCAGAGGTTTCAGTCTTCCTGCCATACAAAGCTTTATTATTATCCAATCTCGGGACTATTTTCTTCACTCTGCTTCTGTTCAACTGCCTTGGGGTAAAGACAAAATACCAGTAAATTGGCTTACTGATCCCTTTGTATACTGTGGTGTAAAATTAAAGACCACATGTACAAATCTATTAATAATAAAAGGAGCACAGGTAACTTATATTAATAGTGCAAAGGCAGTAAAGAGAAACTGCATGCTTTCAAAGGAACTTTTCGTCTTTGAATGAATGAAGCTCCTTTATTAAATGGCTGCTTTAGAATTGTATCTTACAGAAGCTTTGGGCAAATTTACAGCTTATTTTCTTTCACAGTAAAGAACTCCTGGGATATCATCTTGTATAATGGTTAATTACCCTCTATATGTATCAGAGGTGTTATTTTTTTTTAATGGAGTATCTTCAGTAAAATATTACCCTAACATAAAATAAAGTATTTTTTTTAAAAGCAATATTGAATTACTTGTAGGTACAATAACTATAATAGAACAATTATCTACAATTGGCTAACATAGGATTCATTTATAAACTTTGTAAAACTATGTATATTGTGTTCATATCTCATTTATATCATCAGCCCTTGTATAAAGAGAACGATGTAGTAAGAACTGGAGTCAAGGTTAAAGATGTATGTAAAGATATATACTTGGTAAATTATCTGATAGAAATGTAATATGTCAAATAGTTTAGGACAAAAATAATCATTTAAGAGAAGTGTATGAGAGAGAGACAAACAGAGATGATGGGGGGAGAATAGAGAGAAGGGGAAGGAAAAGAATGTTATGGTTGAAGTTTAAACTCTTGAAATATTATCATGCTAGCATTAAGACCAGCGTACTATTCAGTTTATTTCCAGGGCAAAAAGAAATGTACAGGATTGTTAATAGTGAACAAAATTGTAAAAGTAGTCAGTTACTAATGCTTCAATTCTGTATTTCCAAGTTCAGATGAACAGATTCATTTTATTCTTCATGAAGTTTGTACTAGAACTTTTAATTTGGCATTTAAGTTTATTTAGCCAACCTTATGAGCCAGTTTTCCTGTAACATGGATTTATACACCTGTCTTGTATACACGGGAACAGAAAATTGGAAGTATAGACAAAACATTTGATTACTGAAACTTTTGTTTATCTTAGCTCTTAATTTTAACTTATCCTTATAGCTAGCCATCTGACAGAAATGATTAGAAATGACATTCTAATTAGTTCTAGTTGGTCGCTAATTAGAGTGCTTCCTTCATTCCCTTTTTTTTGTACTCTTTGGAATAAAGATACCAGTAAGTAATGAAGTTTCAAAGAACTTGAACTATTTGGCCTTTAGGAGAAGCAAAACGAATTATTATTTACAAAAATTAAAATTCTCCACAAATTATTAATGTTTAATATTTGTATTCAGTTTTACTACCTAATCATTTATACAAATTTGCTAATGTGTAAACATGTTCCTACTCTCACCTCTTTATTGTAACTTTTTGTTTTACCATTGAAAGGGTCCAAACAAACCTCCCCAAAATATACCATTTTGGCATGTGGACTATTTGAGCTGAAAGGAGTCAAGACCCAGCAGATTCAACTTTTACCTCTCCCTTAACCCTTAACTCCCGGAAGGAATTTTGATAAGGGGCCTGGCCCAGAAAGAGAGCTGTTATTACCTGAGATAACTTTTTATCTGAATGATTTATGTGTTTCTTATCCTGTGAATTACCCTTCTCCCTCTTGAAGCCCCACTTGTTTATCCCATTCCTTAGCTCAGATGGCATATAAGCCTCAACTGCCAAACTTGCCCTTGAATCTCATGGGGGTGTGGGGGAACATGCATATGTAATTACATTTGTTTTTCTCCTCTTAATCATATGTCAATTTAATTATTAGACCAGCCAAAAGAAGGGTAGACAATAAATTTTTCCCCTATACCATCATTTCAATAATCGGTAAGTGTTGGTCCTTTTACTGTCATAAATCATAATCTCATATTACATTGCATGGTTAAAATTCTCCACAAATGCATGCTAGGTTGAATGTAAAACAATAGCTTTATAGCAATTTTGAACATTGAAAATGTGTATTCAAGAACTATAATGACAGGATAATTAGGATAACGTAGTACGGAATGAGTAGCTGGCAATTTTATAAACTTACAGAGAGCTGCTTGTTTTGCCTCTCATTCTTAATGTAGCTTTGGTTAAGTTGAAACCCTCTTCACCTGAAAATTTGAAGGTTTGGTTTGATCCCAGATGGACATTTTAAATAAGAAAGATGTGCCACAGAAGACATATGCGCTTAGATCTAAAGGTGGTCATCGGGTTAAAATTTGTGACTGGAAGAAAACCCTTGGGTAGTTATATAGGCACTAATGTTATTTCTTAAATTCATGCATAATTTGAAGAGTAATTAAAGCATCAAGATTTTAGCTATTTTTATGATCTTCATGATATTGGAGAGAGATTCTAAATGATGATACTTTTTGACAATTCATGATATTGGAGAGAGATTCTAAATGATGATACTTTTTGACAATTCTTAAACCTGAAATGACTACTTTTTGGGAAAACTTTTTAGATTGTACATAAAGAAATAAACTCCCATTGAAATGAATGAAATGAGAATGCTCTGGGCATTACCTGCTGCTACTATGACCACTATTAAAAAGCATTAAGACCTTTTTATTATTTTACTATTGCTTTTGAATTGAACAGAATGCCAATTTTTAACATCATGAAAGCCACCATTGACAGATCATTCTAGGAATGCTGCCTCCTCACTCCACACAATATTTTCTATTGTAGCAGACTGTTAATCTGTGTGCATTGCACTTGTCAGGAATTAGCCTTCAGTCTTTTGTTTTTCACTGTATTTGCAAATGCCTTGTAAATAATACTATTAGATGCAGTATGGTGTTTTAGTTCATCCTCATATTTTCCATATACAAGGATGTAATAGTAAAAGCAATATCATGAGAGAAATACAGACTCCAGCTTTAGAAATTTAAAAGCTTCTAGTTCAAGTTGAATTTACTTTCTTTTCTCTTGCATTCATTTTATGATGAACCTGTCCGAATATGGAGGGAAACACCCAGAACCTTTGTAATCGCACATTTGAGTTTTAATCATGGCTCTGATTTACTAGTGGTGTGACCTTAAATTCTAAGATAGTGGTTTTCTGTGAAATGGGGGTAATAAAACCAGCTTCATAGTATTGTTGTAAAACCTAAAAGAGATAATGTGGTTCAAGCTCCACGCCAGCACCATACATGTTAAATATGTGTTACTTCTGTCCTTCCCCCAATCAAACTCCGTCTGTATCTTTGAAATGAAATGAATTACAGTTTCATCAGTTAGTTCTAAGCTTCCAGATAAGCTGCTACTGGTAACCATTGCATAGGATATTTCTCTGGACTCTAAGATAAAAATGAACAGTGGAAAATCTTATTATAATACGATTATAAAGAAGGATTATGTATTTGCACATAATAGCCCATAGTAACTGTGCTTTGTTGATCAGGTTACAACAGATGATTATCGTTATACAACAAATGCTCTCTTTGTTCCCTGTTCTTGTCACAATTGCTCAATTTGATAAGAAGTAATTGATTAAACTCTGTTTGCATTGTAGTCAGGAAACTGGAGAGGGCAGCTCCACTAGAGGAGATCCCCCTCACACACATTATCAACCTTTTACCTCCTCTAACCTGTCTCAATTATTTCTGGGAGAAGGACTCATGTCAATTACCAAATTGCTCCCAAATGAAGCCAGACCTCGCAAGAGTTAGCTGCTTATGGAAAACTGGTAGAGGGTCGGAGTTGTGGACCACCTTTTATTTTGCCCTCCTGGATTTTTATTTATTGGACAAGGCAATAGAAAATGGAGGCATTGATTGTGTTCTTGTACACTGAAGGTTTCCATTCCTTCTTCTCTGAAGTGTTTGGCAGATGATCTTGCCCCTCCAGACACCATTTCCATTAATATTGATAATAATAGCAACTAACGTTAATCAAATGCTTTCTTGAACCAGGCAGCTTACTAAGGGCTTTTCACATGCAATATCTTATTATTCCTTATAATATCAGCACTGTTTTCATTTTCGCATTTTATGGATGAGAAAACCAAGGGTGAAGCAGCTTATGTAGTTTTCTTATAGTCACACAGCTAGCATGTGGCAGAGTCGAGTATCAGACGGGTTATTCTGAACTCTGGAGCCCATGTGTTGACTGTTGTACCATTATGTCCTTCCTCCAACGACATAAATGGAGGCTAGAAAGGCAGAAACCCTGTAGTCTTCCATGACTGCCCTTGGCCGACACACAGTCTATTCCCAATTTGTTGACCTGATATTTGAAACCTACCACAGGCTGATTCAAATCGGCCTTTGAAATCTTATCTGCTAATATACCCAACATCAATTCACCATTGTGGCCACTTTGCCTGTCCAAATCCAATCCATCTTTTCCATGAAGACTTTCCTGTCTGCAGAGAGTCTTCATTCTGTGACAGTCCTCATATCACTTCTTGTTGCATTCCTTGGCAGACGGAGTGTATTGTGTTCTGTAACCTGCGTGTGTGCAGAAGATACCAGTATTTCAGAAGCAGGAGTGTCGGCTCACCACTGATTCTCCGTATATGTTCGCTTACTTCCCTGATCGTCCTTTAGTGATGAAGGGCATGCACTTTGGAGCCAGACATACCTGTTTGTGAATTCGGTCAGCTCCATTTCTAGCTGAGAGAATTGAGTCAAATCACTAAAATTCGCCACACTCTATTCACCTCGTCTATAAAACAGGGATAATTGGAGTACCCAGCTCACTGATTTGTTGTGAAGAGTAAATGAGATTCTAGGTCTAGGACATAGTGAGTGCTTACTAAAGGATTAGCTGCTATTATTATTGTTATTATAAAAGAATTTTTGGTATATACTAGTCATCATTATAACTAGATTACATGTTACTATACTACAAATTTTGAAAGCACCCCCCCATGCACATAACAGGTATTTAGTAAATGCTGTTGTTTTTTTTAAGTTGAGATATAATTCACATACCATCAAATTTGTCAAGTTTTCGCCAAGTCCGCCACTGCAAGCTGTCTGTATGTGACCTACTGCAGGGGTCTGCGGGCCCCCGGAAATGGAAATATTCAAGCTGGGCTCAAAAGCCCTGCAGAAGCACTTGAGACAAATGAGCACTTAAATGAAAACTAGTTCACACTTTTTTGCTCTTCCCCAAGCCTACCATCAGATCTTATGGAAAAATGAATCTAAAACATCACCTATGTGGAATGGTTAGGTTTGGTTGTTACTAAAACTTAAAAAAAAAAAAGTATTTGAATGCTTTAGAAATTAGGTAAAGTTATTTGTAATTACAATTCAGTTGTGTATTCTGCTCAAAATGAGACAAGATGAAGCATTACTCGTGTTTTCAGATGTGTCAGAAACCATCCTCATTATGGGTGATAGCAAATATTGGTGAGTACTCAGGAGTCTTTGAAAAACTTATTTTTGGATAAGTAAAGTTTAAGCAAATGTGTTTAAAACCAAAATTCAACTGAGTAAATTTTAAAGATATCATTGGTTTTATTCAAGTATTCATGAATCGGGCAGCGTCCAACCCAGCAGATAGAAAGGAGTTCTGCGGCGCTATACAAAATGATGGACTTTTATAGGCGGAAGGGAGCTGGGACAAGGAAGTCATATGAGGCAAAAAAGGGGATTGGTTACTGCAAGGTCGTTTTAGTTTAGCTGGTGGCTGGGGCCTGTCAGGAAGATGACCTAAGGAGTGCTGAGCAGGCAATTCCTGACGGAGGGGGCTAGGAGTCCCTTTCTGGAAGAGCCCAGATTTCAGTGACGTCTCTGTTGGGCGACATGGGTCTTAGCAGAGGTGACTTCATTTGGGGCCTGTGGCCTTCTTTTTAACAGTTGGCTGTGGATTTAGATTTACAAATGAGGTGAAAGCTGAATTGTGAGAGTTGCAGCTACTCTTTCCTAGTCTGGAATTGACCTCGCCCTCATTCTTTGCAGTGAGATGCAAATGGAGAAGTAAGATACTCAGTATAACTGTTAAGCAAGTATTTGTGTCCCACTTTTTTCTTACTTTAACACCAGGATGTTGTGTGTGTGTGTGTGTGTGTGTGTGTGTGTGTGTGTGTGTGTTTTAAAGAAGCTCTGTTTTCTGAGGTTTTGAATTTGCCTAGCAATTGCTAGGAAAGATGGGAAAGATAATGAGCCGAAAGGGCTGGAATTTGACACAAGAGTAATGGTTTTCTTTATTTACCTTTGCATCGTTTTCAAGAGAACTAAGATTTTGCTTATCTTTTTGTTCTTTTCCTTTTGTAAAAACTCATTGTGTGTTACTGGGCTATTCTGAAATCCAAAATATTCTGAACAGCTTTGTTCTAGTAATACTTCTATGGTTTCTCATTCTCATTTTATTTTATCTTTGGGTTTTGTAATATAAACTCCTAAGTGTAAATAGAAACCTACTTGGAATACTGGTTTTCTGTGATTAAGAAAGTACTTGTAGAATTTCATCTTCCTTATAGTTCTTTATCTCTGTCAAAACCATGAACATTTTATGAAGATTCCTTAACTTTGAGTCATGGATATGTCATGAATGTTTATGTTGGATTACTTAGGAAGATCTGTAAAGATGTTCATGAGAAATTAGACAAAGGCCACTGGGGAGGGAAATGCAGAGTGTCTACAGGGCTCCCCCGCCTGTCCGTGGCGGGTGGGGGGGACACAGAAGACCTGTCTGCCCTCTAGACCGTATTTCCATCTTGGTAGTTTTGTCCTCCTTTCCATCTTATCTGATTTTATGGCTGTTGTAATGAGAATGTTCAACAAGTAGAACCCAAAGCATGGGAAAAGGCTCTTTGCAATCACTCATGTGAGGGTGAGATCATTGTTCAATGACACACAATTGTTTTTTAATGTACTTGCTGCTTTGACTGGTGGATAACAAAATATTGCTCCCATAATGAAACTTGGCTGCATTGGAGGAGAACACAAATAGAAAAAAAAGTTCACATCTTATTCAGGCTTTTCTTGGTTTTTGTTTTGGCTCTTTCTAAATTTGACACTTAAGAATAGATGTTCTCTGAAGGCGAGGGATGGTTTATGAGACTCATACTCATCCAGTATGACCCAGGTATGGTTTTGTTACAAATAATCCTAGAAGAATGACTGTTGGAACAAAATCAGCTAATCTTTCTATGTAAAATCTTAAAACAGCACTTAAAAATTACTAAAGATTTTACCTATTAAAACTTTCTTAGTGAGATCCGGAGAGGCTTTTGAAAATTATTTTGTAGCTGGTTTGGCTTCTGAATAAAAAGACTGTAAAGAATAATTAATAAAAAAGTATAACAATTGGCACTGAATTCTCTTTTATAGGCAGAAGAGTTGATATTAGAAAATCCAAATGAGGGTACACGATAGACTGCATTTGTTGGGACACATTAAAGCAACTCTGGAGGTACTTTCCTAACATCTGGGATTAATGTTACTCTTTGTTTTTATTCTGATAGATTAAAAAGATATTTCCACCTTCAACCCCCCCCCCCCGCCCCCCAGAAGCCTATTTAGTGGAGAGAAATAGGACGCATTGCTGTTCGGAGCACACATGAAAACCTCTGATCTATTCCATCCCTCTCCATTTACATGACCAGGAGGAAACTGAAACCGAGCGCGGGTTCAATGACTTGCCCTGGGACAGACAGCTAGCTAGTTCCTGCTTGAACGGGGAACCATCTATTGGTTACCGCTGGTGCCGTGTTTTTTGCTGCCCCTTTGATCCACAATCCTCTCCTGGTAAAATTTCACAGCAAATGGTGTTGTTGGCACTACACCCCTGGGTCTCAGGTAATTCCCTCACCCCCACGCCTTTTCTCAGAGAGTCGCTTGGTGTGAAGTAGAGGGCAGCAGAAACAGCCCTGGGAGAACCGTGGGTCTCAACTCATCGGGGAAAAGGCAAAAGAGTAAGAAAGCTGTCTTGCCGGGGATTAGGCGACTGTATGTAAACATGGCTGTACGACGGCCACTGACGTTTGGGAGGGTATTGTTGGAGCTGTTATCTCTGAGACTGGAAAAGAGAAAAAACCAGTACAAAGACAGTTTTGTGTGTGTTTTTTTTTTTTAAATCATCAGTTTTCAAAAGATACGTGTTTTTGTGGCACCACAGTGTCCATTTAATGGTATGAGAAAAGAAACATTTGAATTTTTCCTTTGCACACTCTGAAAGTGAAGTATGGAGGAACATTTTAAGGGTGACAAAAAATGAAGGGTGCAAATCAAACATCTAACTTCATGTCCTTGCTCTAGCCCCTGTATGTGTGTGGCTGCGACAGGACCCCTTGGATTGGGGAATGAAATGTTTCTTAGCGATTCTCGTCACCGGGCCTAATTAGAACAGTCTTCTAAAGGGAATACGTCAGAAGCTTTTAAAAAATACCTAATTGTTTACCTGAGAACCTGTGTGGAATTTTAAAAGGACTGAATCATTTGTCGTTAGCTCCTGTTTTGTTTATGAAATTTTAAGATTATCTGTGCAGCTTTTGATTATGTTTTTTAAAATGTTTTGTACTCATAGTTCTGATGCCTTAGGTGTTTTATGAGTTTAATACACAGCACCTAGACTGTTGGTATTGTTTTCCCCGGTCCTTTTTTTTCTTGGGTTATGAGTGTTGCTCGCAAGCAAGATCACCCACTGTCCCACTGAATGCACTCTCCCGGCTGCGCCAACAACTAACTGCTCAGGTGTGGTTATAATTCTGTTTGCCCCTGGGCGGTTGCCAGCAGCGACTAGGGCATTATGGGAAGTCGTTTACCTTCCACAACAGGTGTCTTTGTCAGTGCACCTTATTCAGATATCAGTGTAGAAGCACCGAGTCACTGTAGCAAAGAAAACTATGAAAGCAAGAGGGATTGCTTTCCCATCTAGAAAATGGTGCTGCAAGATAAATCTGAAATCTTCTGGGGCTAGTGAATGCATGGAGAGGTTCACAGAGTCTTTTAAAGTGCTTCTGAAAAGATAAAAAGGAATTCGAAAGGTATGAACTGCCTGGACGCTTTGTAATACCTTGTCTCCTGATGACCATTTCATTTTTACCTGGTTAGTCAGCATTAAGATAAACGTGCAGGAAAACTTAATGAAAATAATGCTTAAAAGACAAAGCTGCAAGGCTGGGGGTGGGGGAATGAAGTGAAAATGCTTTACTGGCTTCAACAAGGGTCAAACGCAGTTTGAAGCTGTTTTAATCTTAAGGATTTATTTGAAATGTTGCATTTTCTGTGTAAGCCTATTAGGCTTGCTTCTGTTCCCTAGCAATACGGTGTTTTGTTCTCCCTTTCGTTTGAATGTGTGTGCATGTTTGTATACACGCTCGTGTTTAATCTACAATGCTATAGCAGTTGCAAAACTCTTCTAATTACATTTAAATAGAACAAGGTACTGTTTAATCATGATAATCTAGGTGAAGATACTTTAGGAAAACAAAGGAAAATAGATACAATAAATCTCATTATAAGTTTTGTTTTCTGAAAAGCAAATTTACACAACATAATACTGCTACTGTTTATTATCGTAGTAGAAAAATTGCAAACAGTATCTGTATTTGATTGTAGATAAACATTGCCACGATTGATTTCTAATTCTAGCAAATAATATTTCTCAGAGTTCTGCAGTGTCATAATCTATAAAAAGCAGAGAAGATAATAGCTTAATTATAAATATTGGAAAAACAACTTTTGGAGGAGCTGTATCTGTTTTACCCCTTATTTGCTTAATGCTTTTTCCATGGAATTCGCAGACCTTATATTTCTTAGTAATTTATACTTTCTTGTAATGATAATTATAGGCAGCTTTCAAATTTTTCATCTGGGCACATTGAGATTCACCTGCAGTCTCCAGCTGTTCTTAAAAAAACACTTCTGGTAGCTAAGGCAGCAACAAATCATGGCTATCTGCTGATTTGGGTAATTAAAAGAAAACTCAAAGCTCTACAATAAAAGCTAAAGAAAACTTTTTTCTATGAGAGAAAAACAGTCAGTTTAGAAATGATACCCCTTGTGTTGCTTTCTGAGTAACAACAGAAAACTAAGTTCTCAAAAGCCAGAATTTTGTTTAAAATATGTTTTTGGTTTTTTTTGTGTGTGTGTGTGGGAGAAGGGGAAATGATTATTGATTATTGCAGTCCCTGTTTCATTTTTATATTTTGGTACTTCTTTTTTTTTTAACAGAATACTCAGAGGGGAAAACGAATCTTTTATTTTTTTCATACTTCAGGAGGTAATTTTTAACTGCACCAAGAATTCTATAAATTCTGAAAAACTAAAGGTTGCCATCTATTTGTTTTCTATGAATGTGAAAAAATAAGCAGTAAGAAAATCCACTTCTCCAAGAAGAAGAATTTTGATTTAAATAATACTGAAGAAGATAAACTTTTAAAATTTCTAATTACCAAGAGTATAATATAAATCCATTTTTTGTTTTTCACTTGTTGTTGTTTTTTCAGTTTTGCTGTAAGATATTTCCAGTTAGGAAACTTTTCTTTATTTCTCTTTCTGAAGTTTAAAGATTTCCAAAAAATGGATTTTCCAGCTGCCTGTTAAGAATGCAGGTGTTTATAGTGTATACTTCCTCCATAGATAAGAGACCTCCCTTCGTTTTCTAGTGGGAGTGAATTAGTAGACAAGCCTGTGATAGCAGCTGCTTTTTTTTTTTCCCTTCTGGATTTTTGACACTCCACCCCCTGAAACTCAGGTGGGTGTGTGCATTGGCACTGAGCTGCAGTAGGATTTCTCCTGGGATAGTCTGGTCTGGAGCTGGGGCAGCAGCTGCTGCTGTGGAAAGGCCAGCTGGCAAGATGATGGAAGAAATCTCCATTATGGTAGCCTATGATGCCCACGTTTTCAGCCAGCTGCACGATGAAGACTTCCTCACTGGTCTGGTGGCCATCAGCAAGCCCAGATCCATGGTAGGTGGGGCCTTGCACAGGACTCTGGGGCTGGTTTTTCTCTTCTCATATGGTACTTACACTCCTACAGCCGTTGAGGAATCGCTTTCTGGGAATTAAAATAGAAGTATTGCTCTTGGCTTTGTGTACAGGCTGCAAACAAGTTCTACGGGTTTCCAATGATTTATTTACATAACTAAACAGTGTTATACTATAGCAGGACGTTTCAAGTGTCTTAGGAGTGAAATTTAGGTTAATGCTTTCATAGGTCGAAAGGAGCTTTATGGCGCCAAACATAACTTTGCCCCCAGATTTGCCTTCTCTGTATGTATCCAATTGTTAGGTGAGGGCTACCTAGATTTGCACACAAATAAGTCAGTCATTTTGAAGTGGAACATTTTTACTAGAGGGCCATCACATTGACATTGAAAACTGAACTATCAAAAAATCAAATAACCTTCAAAGTCTTTACATTGTTACTAAGAAATGTTATGAAATTAACTTCCAGTATAATTTTAGTTGGGATTTAATGTTTGCTTGTTTGTGTGTTTTCTTTTTACCATTCTCCAAGGATCTTAGTGGGCACAAACTGGCAGAATAGAAAAATGAAGTTCTTGCAAATGTTTGTTGTTTCTTCACTTAGAATGACTATTGAGTTCAAGATATCAGTGATCAATACCTTTGAAACAAACTTCGCTAACTATGGTTGTGGTAATCTCTTATTCATTATATTTAATAGTACTCAGCACAGGAAACAGAATAAAAGAGTACAGTTTATCATAAGTTACCTCACTAGTATGAAACCCTCATTTTCTATTGTAAGGCATAGGAGCCTTAAAAACACAATATGGCAATTTCTTCAAGCAAAAAATTGCAATGAAAAAAGTAAAGGGGAACCTCATAGATTGACTTAAAAAGACTTAAGGGTTATATCAACCAGATGCAGTGGGCTGGCCTTGTTTAGATGCTGATTTGTACAAACTTTGAAAAACATCTATAAGGTAACTGGGGGAAATTTGACCACTAATTAAGTATTTAATGATAATTAAGAGAACTATTCATTTTTTTTGGTGCGATAACGGTATTATGATTATGTTAGAAATGACTTAGGGATACATATTACCTCAATATTATCTCAATACATACTATCTCAATACATACTATCATATTATGTCAATACATACTATCACAGTTACAGATGAAACGTCTGCAAAGATTGAAAATGATTCAGCAGTAGAGAGGTTGGTGATATGGATGGAACTGGATAACTCTGTGTTGATAATTGTTGAAACTGGGACGTGTATACATAGGGATTCACTATACTCTCTCCATGTCCGTAGATGTTTCATAGGTGCAGGTTAAGATGCAATTTAAGAGAATCAGCTGGACAGAAAAAAATAGCAAAAACAAAACAAATACAAAACCAGGATGTACTTCTGTAAGTGTTCATTAATACAGAAACATCTAGCCTATTGCATTCTTTTCCTATTGAATATACAAAATTTCTGTTTTATAATTATATGTATATTAGATGGAGATCGTTGCCAACCCTCAGTTAACCACAGTAGATACACTAAGTCAGGGTAGCATAGTCCATGGCTTGTGGATGATCCTTTTTTTTTTTTTAATTTATTGGGGTGACAATTGTTAGTGAAATTACACAGATTTCAGGTGTACAATTCTGTACTACATCATCTATAAATCCCATTGTGTGTTCACCACCCAGAGTCAGTTCTCCTTCCATCACTATGTATTTGATCCCCCTTACCCTCATCACCCACCCCCCACCCCCTTACCCTCTGGTAACCACTAAAATATTGTCTGTGTCTATGAGTTTTTGTTTCTCATTTGTTTGTCTTGTTCTTTTGTTGTTTTTGGTTTATATACCACATATCAGTGAAATCATACGGTTCTCTGCTTTTTCTGTCTGACTTATTTCGCTTAGCATTATACTCTCAAGATCCATCCATGTTGTCACAAATGTTCCTATATCATCTTTTCTTACCGCCGAATAGTATTCCATTGTGTATATATACCACAACTTCTTTATCCATTCATCTGTCGAAGGACATTTTGGTTGTTTCCATGTCTTGGCCACCGTAAACAAAGCTGCAATGAACATTGGAGCACACGTTTCTTTATGTATAAATGTTTTCAGAGTTTTTGGGTACATACCCAGGAGAGGGATTGCTGGGTCATATGGTAATTCTATTCGTAATTTTTTGAGGAACCTCCACACTGCCTTGTGGATGATCTTTAAACTTCATTTTAGCCATGTTTTCGTAGTATTCTACCCTGAACGCTTATCCAAAGAGTTCAGATTTTTTATTTTTATTTTGTTCTGATGATCTTGTCAAGCAAGACCTGGGGTTCTGAGCTATCTTCAAAAACTTGTAGGAATTTTCTAGGCCAAACGGGAGGGAGAAACCAAACCAGAGAGATGTAAAGTGGCACAGCTGAGGGGACAGAGGAGGCAGGGTGGGACACAGTAACGGAGTCCGAGGGGGCATCTTGTGCTCAGTAAGTGTAGGGCCTTGTGTGGTGTGTGTGGGGTGATCACACACGTGTGTGCAGGAAACAGGAAGAGGGAGAGAATGAATGAATGAGTGAATGAAGAGTGTTAATGTGCTTACCAGGAAACACTCTCCCATTTGTAGGTGATACAACTATTCTGTACATTGATATCTATTATGCCTTGATGCCACTCCAGCTCCTCCAAAGGGAACTCCTAGCCTGGAGCTTATCTGATATGCAGTTTGGCCACTAATACAGAAAGCCTCAGACACAAAATATCTCTCTGTATACCAGACTTTTAAATTATCTAGATGTTGGGGTTTGAGTTTAATTACACAACTTTCTGGAGGTATTTAGTTTTCTTCATAAAATTTGAAATTTAAAAGCATTTACTGGTACAATTTTTTGGAGCTGCTACTTGATTTGGGTTCATCTGGAAGTTTTACTAAAATTGTGTTAAGATATTTATCAGTTGCCTTTGATTCCATATTGAATTTTTTCCTTTGTCTGAGATGAACCCTCTAAATTGTATGAAAGAGATAAATACTCAGGTTTTCTACAGTATAAAGTAAACTGCTTCTCAGTCAGTCTGATTACTGCACTGTGAAGCACATTACATTCTTCTTAACATAAACTCCTCTGGCCTTAGGCTGACTCTTACAAAGGGTATTTAGTATAAGATTAATGAAATATCTTTCTGTCATTGGACTTTGTTTCATAATATGAGGTCTCTTGAGTCCATAAATGGTAAAACTCCCATTACATACAGTGGTTTTGGTGTGGACACGGAATCTTTTCTTGTTCTTAAGTAGTCTTCTGGCTTTCTGACATTTTTGATGGACACACAGTAAAAACTACATTTCGACTCATTATACACACAAGATTAAAAAAAAAAATTAAATAGTACTTACTGTTGCTATATGTGATGTAGTCAGTCTTTTGGTTTGGTGTTTTTCTTCCTGTTCTTTACTATTTAATTGTTTAAAAGCCAGTTAGGAGCCACTAATTGATTTCAGAAATGTCTTGATTACACTTTGAAAAATATGGCCGTATCCTATTGATTCTTTAAAAATGAATGATAATGCAAGAAACTCGCAGATGTCTTTAACAGGCCCCTTCAGACAAGTCACAGATAAGAAAAAGGATAAGGAAGCCGAGCAGAACTTGTCTCCAGGACACACACACACACACACACACACAGACACACACACACACAAAATAAGAAATGGCTCAGGCCAGTATTGTACTTACTAAGATAAACTACAGTCACCACTTAAGAACTTTTTAATTCCAGTACAAATAAGTGGATCTGTAAGGGGAAAATCCAGTATAGCCAAAATGACTCCAGAGACATTTAGAAAGGGACCTCATTGAGCACACTATTCCTGCCTCCCCTTAAATCCAACACATATTTCTTTGGCTGTTCACTGGCTGAAACTAATTGGCTTGCATTTTGAGACAATGTTGTATCCTCCCCTCATTTTCCCCCAATCCTTCCCCATCCCCCCAGCACCACAGGGATCTTTAAATACATCCTGAGCCTCACAGAGGAGCAGTAACAACTGAGGAAGGGAATCCCTCAAGTTTCCTTCTGTCTTTTCAGTCTCTGAGTGGAATGGCCCCCATTCCTCTCTGTCACTTCCACCATTCCCAGTTATTTTTATACCTGACTAAGTATAAATAAAGGGAACAGATCACACCTGTTACCTTTATTATGCATTCCAAAGGAAGCTTTGAATATGTATTTAAATTCAAAATGTATGATTTAATGTTTCAACAGTGAACAAGCCTAATAACTAATGCATACTCCGTCAAGCTTGAATGTTTCAGGTTAAATGTTAATTTATATTCTGCTGAATTATTTCAACTTTTTAATCTATAAAATGGTTATGAGGGGAACATTGCTTTCCGATGTATGTTAGTAGAGGCCAGTATGTCATATTACAAACATTTTTGGGTTATTATAATGTGCTGGTATAAATAGAATCCCTTCCTTCAAAAACTTCACAGTCAAGTAATAGAGAGAAGCAAAATGGATATTTTATAGGGGAGGTGTTTGCTATTGTAGGGTAGAACGAAGTGGAAGATCGTTACCATTGATTGAGCAATGTGGAAGAAGCCTTCCAAAGGAGGTGGGAGCACGAAGTTAGGCTCTGAACACTGACCAGGCTCTGGGCAGCCAGTAGAAGAGCATAAGACCTTTCTGAGCAGGGGGAACAGCCTATGCAAAGGCTGAGAGGTTAGCTATCTGGAGGGCTTTAAAATTCCACAGTCCTCAGTTCAAGTTTGACATCTGCGACTTACTGGTAAGTTACTTAGTTTCCCTAAGCTTCAGTTTCCTCATCTGAAAAATGAGGGACATAGTAGCACCTCGCTGGATTGCTGTAAGAATTCAGTGAAACACTTGTGAAGTATTTAGCACAAGAAAACACTTACGGGTTGTCTCCCCTTCTGACAAGGGAAGAACTATTCAAAGAAGACCTAAAGGAAGGAGTGGGATGAGTAGATAAGGCACCAAAGGAACGCGGAGGAAGGAGGGGGGTGGACAAAAGGAGAAGAGGCATTAGTTGGGTCACCACGGTGGATTACTTGGTTTGATTAGGGAATCACTATCAGGAAATCAGTCCTCCAGGAAACTGGAAGCCCCCTGCCCTGAATATGGCGCAGTTGGCGCTTAGCTTTGAGCGTCAGCATGGTGGGAAGGCAGCGTAGAATCACTAGGAGGGATTTACATGGGCTAAACCATCTGCTCAGTAGATGTATCAATTACCGCAGCAATAATCTGGCAGTAATGGACTGACAGGGGCCACATTACCCATGGAAAAAACTTTAAAGGGCATTGCAGCAATGCAGGAAAGAGAGTTGACAAATGTCTAGACTTAGGCACTTGACGATGGCAGTATGAACAAAGAAATTTGTCCACACATTGGTGAGGCCTTGCGGCAGACAGATAGTGATATTACTTAGGAAGAAGCAACAGCGGATGAACATGAGAAGACTCAATGATTGAGATCAGTTGAAAATGACTATAAGGTTCCCCCCAGATAAAATAGGAAAGATTGTTGCATCAACTTAAACGGGAAAGTTGGAGATCAAGAATGTAATGGAGAAGAGATGGTCCATTGTGGCTTTACTACGTCCCACATCTAGACATTTTAGGTCACAGTGTCACTGTGAGAGACTTGGGATTCAGTGGTTAGAACACTGTCCGTTAACAAGCTGTTTACCCAGAATAACACGTCTAGATTACACTGGCCCTGTATGTGCGTTCATGACTGACAGATACCAGAATAGCAGCTCTTTCAGGGGCTACAGTCCTGCTCTATAAATGGGAGATGAGGGAAAGAAAGCATTCTGAATTACTTCCTCCATACTGGATTGGCACATAGGTTTCATCTAGCATGTCAAAAAATAAAAAAAATAAAAATTCAGAGCAATTCCATTTGCCGGAGCTGGGGAAAACAATGAAATCAGTACAGTTATTTCTTCACTGGATATACATTTCCAATATAGATTAGAATAAAACATTATAAAATCAATTAAGAGTCATCCATATTTTTAAAAAAATGTTATTTCAACAGTTTTTCGTCTCGTTGTTTAGCATGTGCCTATTTTGGCAGAGTTTCATCAATTTCAGTTTAGTACAAGGAGCCAAATCTCCCCTCATTTGGTTTATCACTTCTGATAGGAGTTAAATTTATTATAGCTGCAAGTAGGAAAATCTCGAGCTATCTTAAAGAAGAAAGGACATTTATCATGTGGGCACCAGGGTGTGTCCCTGTAAATGAAGGGCAGGAGCTCAGCCAGGCAGCAGAGCCGGCACTGGGCTGGTGCTGGCAAGCAACCGCCAGGTCTCCTGCCATCTAATTAACTCCTCTCTTTGCGGCTGCTTTATGTTTCCTCCCCCAAGTTCTCTGCTTCTTCACTGCCATGGCAGAATATGGCTGTCGTATAGCACTCAGTTACACACAGAGTTAAGTTGCTACCCCTGAATCCCAACTCAGATTGCTCAGAGACAACCTGACTGTTCGTGCTAGGTGATGAGATGTGGTATAGAGTGGAGCCTGGGAGCACAGCCTCTGGAGCCACCCCGTGAGGGTCAGATCCTCACCTCCAGCTAGCTCACCGACTTCGGGCAGGTTACTGCTCCTCTCTGGGCGCCATTGTTCTCGTCTGTACAGTTGGAATCATATTAGAAGCACCTTACAGGATTGTGAGAATTAAGTCAGGTAATACATAGGAAGCCCTTAAGGAAACCTAGCACATGAGGCATAAAATCAGTGATTCCAGACTGATTCTTCCTTTACGGAATCTTAAAAAGAGATTAACATTTTTTTTAGCAAAACTGTATAAATAAATTCACTATCCAAAAATTATTTAGGTTGTTTTGCCAATAAATATGAAATTATGTCATAAACTTCTGTGACAATAATTAGAACTTTTCTGCATTTAGTCTCGTCTCAGATGTTGGGAAATAATCTTTCTATACTTGATTCTGGAGGTGGGGTTGATTTGTAAGTTAATTCAAAACATCTTTACGGGAGACATTATAGGAACAGTTGACATGAAACATAGAACATAAAATGTTTATTTTTCTGTTTTATAAAATCCTAGTTTGCGTACCATGGTAGAAAAATCTTATCCTAGGTTTTCTGTTTGTTCTAGCACCCACATTTGTATTCGATTTAATAATCAATCAAAAATACTCACTGATCTATTATGTGCCCTGCCGTAATTTTGCATCTGGGAATCTAGGTGTGAATAAGAAAAACATGTATCAATTGTGAATCTCATACGATTTTGAGTAGAGATAAGATACAACTATTAGCTAATGATATCAGTCACTAACTAGTGGTCAGTATTATGCAGAGACTTAAAATGGAATGATGTAACTAACAGTGATTAATTGGAGGTTTTATGTTACGTAATCAAGGAGGGCCTCATTGGTGTCATTTCAGATCCAAATGACATCCAAGGGAAAATGAGGGAAAACAGTAGCTCAGCAGAGGAAACCTCTGAGAGGAAAGGCCCCGAAGTGGTGAAGAGCTTGACATATTACAAAACAGTCATTGGGTCATTGTGGTTGGAGCACCATGACATGAGTGGGGAGCCCACAGTCAGAAGGACTGAGGCCGGAGAAGAAGTTGGGGGACAGGCTGTGATATAGGGCTCTCTAAGTCAGGAGGAGAAGTGTAGCTTTTATTCCTTATGTGACGTCCTTGTATTTTAAAGACCTAATGAATCAGACTTTAGGCTTGGTTAACCAATATGTGAAATGATAAATAAATCACTAGAGAAGTCAATATTACATAAAAAATATCAACACAGTGCTTAAGCTCGATATGAAATCAAATTGTAGCATTCAAACTCAATGCAAGGACTATAAGCTGGCTTATAAACAGGATTCACAGCAAAACAAAACAAAACCTCACAATAGGATTTCCAGCAGGTTGAACTACTGAAGAAGCCCTCTTATTTGATACAGTCAGGACCGTAGAAAAAGTTGGTTCAGGAGATAAAGCATAAAAAATAGTACATGCTAACTAACTTAAACATTTATTTTAACTTAAAACATAAATATATATTCATTATTAATTTTTTATAGGCCCCTTAATACCCTTTTCTTCGAATAGGTATTCTGAAACACATAATGCTTTCTAGTTTCAGTCTCCTTAAGAGGGACAATAAATGAATAAACTGATGAAGCAATCTAGTGCAAACTTTATAGAGTTTTTATAACTGTTTGTGTATCTTTGATGGTAGCATTGCCACCATTTAATGTGACCGTGACTTTTGTGTTTAACCATTCATCTTTGTCAAAACTTTCCAAATCATTCAACTTAGTTTTTATGGAAACAAATAAAATTCAGTTTCTTCTCACATTCATTTTATTGTGAACATAAACATGTTCATGAACCAATGCAATTAACTTTTTTTAAAGTATAAACTCAGTTGTGGGAACAACCTAATAGCCAAAAGTATCAGATTTCTTTATAGAGGGAATGAAGAGCGTTAGTTTATCAGGCAAGGTGGTTTTTTAATGCCTTCTTAGTCAGGTATTGCTACACAGCTAACAATCATAAATCTAATCAGCACATCAGAATAAGCATTTATTGTTTGTCTTATGAGTCTTTGGTGGCTAGGGTTTTGCTGATCTTGGCTGGGCATAGCTGGGCATAGCCACACTTACTTAGCCCCGTTTGGTTAGATCTGTTCTGCACCTCTCATTCTTCTGCCATCAGCAGGCTATCTGGAACGTGTTCTTCTCATGACAGTTTGAAAGTTCTCAGAAGTGTCAGTGGGAACTTTTGATGTCTCTTCTGTAAGAGCTAGCACTTTAATTTCTAGGCTTAGAGCTAGCACACTTCAGTGTCTCTCCATGTTCCCTTGGCCAAAGCAAATCAAAGGGCCACTTCCAACATAGTAGGGCAGGAAAGTTACTCCCCGCGAGGCGGGAGGAGGGGGAAATGAATATTTGCTGAATAGTCATCTGCCACATAGATAACAGTTGGCCCTTTCTGTGATCGTCATGGTTAGGTTAGCTGTCTAAAATATATGAACTCTATATTTCTCAACAGCATATATAGTTTATATTCACAAAAACTGTATATCCACAGATTTGTCATCAGAAAATGACATCATACCACAGTCCCCCCTTAATCGCAGGAGATTTATTCCAAGCCCCCTAGTGGATGCCTGAAACTGCAGATAGTACCAAACCCAATATATACATACCTATGATAAAGTTTAATTTTTAATTTATAAATTAGGTAAGAGATTAACAACAATAACTAATAATAAAATAGGACAATTATAACAATATATTGTAATAAAAGTTATGTGAATGTGGTCTCTTTCTCTCTCAAAATGTCTTATTGAACTGTATATACAGCCTGGATAATCCGAACAAAGGGGTGATTCACGTCTTGGGCGGGATGAAACGGGACAATGTGCGATTTCATCACTCTACTCTGAATGGCATCCATTTAAAATTTATGAATTGTTTATTTCTGGGATTTTCCATTTCCATACTGCAGATGACCGTGGGTAACGGAAACCACAAAAAGAGAAATTGTGGACAAAGGGGTGGGGAACTACAGTACTCACTGACAGTACAATAAAGCCTGATTGGAAATTCAAACTTACCAAGCACGCTATTACCCTTTTTCATTTATTTTGAAACATTGAAGTGAATTGGCACTCTTCTTTCCTATCCTTCCCAAAGGTAATTAAAACCAGAAATCCCTTTTCTCCTGTGAAATGCTATGGCATGCCAGCATTGCTATGCCAGCCTGCTCCGTCTTTATAAGTCAGGGGTTTTTGACAATTTTGGGGTCATGAAACCTTTGGCAGTTTGGTTAAGTCTGCAGACCCCCTATTAGAAAACTATTTTTAAATGCATAAAATATGTAAGATTACAAGGAAACCAATTATATTGAAATATAATGATCAAACTAGAGAAAAGTAATGATTTTTAAAATTGAGGTACAATTGACATGTTTCAGGTGTATAACATAATTTGACATGTATATCGTGAAATGATTATAAGTCTAGTTAACACCCTTCACCACACATAGTTGTTATAAATTTTTTCTTTGTGATGAGATCTCTCTTTTAAGATTTCTCTCTGCAATTTTCAAATATACAATAGAGTATTTTTAACTATAGTCACCATGCTGTACATTTCCTCCCCAGGACTTATTTATTTTATAACTGGAAGTTTCTACCTTTTGACATCCTTCGCTTATTTTGCCCTTTCATTTTAATGAATGAAGCAGGGAATGATGGAGTAGTGTGGGAAATAGAGATTTTTTTTTTTTATAAAGATGTGAACACTTTCTTTAGCATTTTGATTTTTTTTGTGTGTGTGTGAATTTTTTTTTTTTTTTTTTTTTTGTTGAGAGCCCACTGGCCCATGTGGGAATCGAACCGGCAGCCTTCGGAGTTAGGAGCACGGAGCTCCAACCGCCTGCGCCACCGGGCCGGCCCAGCATTTTGATTTTTAAACTTGCATAGATTTACCTTTTGAATAAGTAGAGTATTCACATGGTTTCAGAATTTGAGCAAATATAAAATCCAATGAAGTTTCCCACTCGTTCCTGTCGTTCCAGTGACATGACTAGTTTTTTGGAGATGTCCTTCCAGAAATATTTTCTGCAAATGCAAGCCAATTTTAATGTCCCATTCATATTCTGCACTTTGCTTTTCTCACTTAACAATATGTATTATAGTTTTCCTATGTCAGTGCCTCAGATAGTCCTTGTTCATTGACTGCTGCATAATATTTCACTGTACGGATTTCTATAATACGTGTAACCAACTCCCGATATATGCGTATGTAGGGTTTCCAACATTTTGCTGCCACAAACAGTGGTGCAGCGAACAATCTTGTATGTCATCATGTCAAAGATGTGCTGCTCTCCCTCTTCGACATTTCACTGGCAGGTTCTTTTCGAATTGGGATCTCAACAATTAGCAGCCGTACAAAATGTCTTCAGGATGCTAGATTTCAAAAGGCTGGACTCCGCTGTTCAGACTCAGAAGTCTGTGGAATAATCCTGACATTATTAATAGCCAAGTTTTCCACTTACAGGTTATTTCTTTTCTTTTTTTGAACGGTTTGTGGCAGATCTTTTGCAGGCTGTTGTTTAGGCATAGGATTTGAAAAATACCATCTCAAAGTCACTAATGCGCCACTTAAATGCCTGTATCCTACTGTTTCATAAATGCATTAAAGGTACCTTAAAATTTTCCCCTCCTCAATTACATATGAAGAATTATAAGGGGGAGGGGAAGAAGGTCCCATGTGCATTTACTAAGTTATCTATTAAAATACTCCAAGTTGATAGATTGTGACAATAATTTTGATACCTTGGGATTTAATATGTTCAAGTAGTGTTAAAACTGTGCAATATGTGATAAATACTGGAATCAGCAAACTTTCTCTTAATAATTAAAATGTGACCTTTGGTTAGAAGCCCAAAAGCTCCACAATCCCTTCCAACCTAACCGTTGCACTTACATTAATTTGATTCCTTCATATAAAGCAATCATTTTTATTGCTCCTGCCTGAAAGGTGCAAATTGCTTTCTCTCTTGGGTATAGGCTGCTCAGCTTCCTTCTTATTAAAGAGACAGGAAATATATCTTCCATTTAAAGTAATAATGCCATCTGTAAATGTGTAGTCTAATTTGTCATCGACTTGAACTCTTCAAAGAAGATTTGAAAAACAAGGTGTAACTTAGCACTCAAGACTGTTACGCTAGAATTAAAGGTCTTCAGTGACCAGCCTTCCAGCCTTCTCCATGAGGATAAGAGAGAAGCCCGGAATAGATCGGAATATATTTTATCTAAGTACGAGCAGCATAAATGAGTTGGCTGGACTCACAAGTTCATTTTAATCCTAAGAAGGACCTATTCCCTTGGGAAGTGAGCACTCTTTATAACCCTCAATGGAAGTCGAGCTTTTTGGAGCGACTGCATTTGGAGCGAGAGGGTTGTTGAGACTGGACCCAGGGGGAGAAAAGATGTCATTTGTAAGAGATGTCAGACACTTGCCAAGGTTCATGAAATGTGCATCTGCTTAAATGCAGGCACCTTTACACTGAGATCGTGACTATAATGTGTGTCTGAGTATATACCGAGCAACTTTTATTAATAATACCAGATATGCATTTTTCTGTGACACAGCTCTTCCGCAAATGCTGCTGTTCTGTTTGAGGGTTCAGAGATGGACTTTGAGATGTATGACAGTTCAGTTGGGAGATGAAACTGTCCATGTAGGGGTTGGGGAAGGAATTCTGGACAAATTGGTGCTATTACCATACAAAGCCATGTGGCACTGAATGTAGGTGGAGAAGAAATGGATACAAAAATTTCCCCAATTTGAGACTTAGACAGTAATGATTTCTAAAATGATACTGAAAAATGCTTGCCTGCAGCCTTGAGAATGGTGGCATCTGGATATACACTGTCACTTCAGGGAAGCTGTCGTGGAGGCAACCAAAACACATTGTTGCTAATAAGAATAATGTAAAGTGTGTCGTGAAGAAAGATTTCAGACGCTCAAAAGCTAAGCAGTTTGGGTTGAGTATGTGGCATACTTATTAGAAAGCTCTAAGATAGGATGTGGGGGCAGTGAAGCATGTGATGAAACTAGTAGGTTGACTGAAGATTTACTTGAATTGGGGGAAAACATCTGGATTTAAAGTTCCATATCAAGTTGAGAAACATTAATGTGTATTTTACCCCACTGTTGAATGATGTTGCTATTTTTTCATTCTAGCCATCTTGGTGGGTGTGAAGTGGTATCTCATCGTAGTTCTGATTTGCATTTCCTTAATGACTAATGAGGTTGTTGGGCATCTTTTTATGTGCCTATTGGCCATTTGTATATCTTCTTCGGGGAAATGTCTACTCAAATCCTTTGCCTATTTTTGAAACTGGGTTATTTGTCTTGTTCTTGAGTTGTAGGACTTCTTTATATATTCCGGGTATCAGACCCTTATCAGATAATATGATTTGCAAGTATTTTCTCCCAGTCTGTAGATTTCCTTTTAACTTTCTTGATAATGTCCTTTGCACAAAAGTTTTTAATTTTGATGAAATCTAACTTGCTTGTGTCAAAGATATTTTTACTTGACATAAAATTCATAAAGTATCTAAGCAGGCAAACCTTTTTGTTACTTAAACTGTTCAGTTGAATACATGCAGAATAATATAATAGCTAAATTGAGCGCAAATTTGTATGAGTTGAGTAGCTTTACCTTTAGCTTTCTGTGAAAAAGGGTCCCATTTACCTATGAAGGGTATTTTGAGATTTTTCACTAACGTTTACAGAACCTGAGAATATGCTTATAAGATTGGCAGTGAATTTTCTGAACATACTGTCTGCCTGGTAAAGACATTGCCTGTTTTACTAGATTTCAAGATTTTGAATACAGTCCTTTCAAATACTGCTATTATGTAATCATATCATCATTTATTGCTATAAAAATCAAAGCTCCCTCGTCACTCCCCTGATTCCTCTTAAACTGCTGACGATAGAGACACAGTCTGAACAGTACTGGATCCTTTCTGCTCCCCAATATCAGGCTGTGCTTGCCTTCACGTAGGGTACAGATGTAGAGGACTCTGGAGACAGATTTTTAAACTACTTACAGAACTAGGACTTGTTTTATTCCAGATAGCCCAGTTTTCCCCCCAGAGCTTCTGTGCTGTGACGAGACATAGAGGGATACCAGAAGCCCTGCTCGGTTTGGAAACTTCTTCCATCGCTGTTTCTGGCATTGCTACTCATAGTAGTAGCTCCTACTCTTGACAACCCTGCTTTTACTTTATGGGTCAAGTGAGTAAATAGATGAGATTGGCTTTTTACATTTGAAAACTTAAAGGATAAATTGAGTTGAGTAAGCATTTATATTTGTGCAGACTCATTGTTTAGATAAAATAAGAAACATAAAAGATTGGTGAGTGGCCTTGTCCATGCCTGGCTGGCATTAATGAGATACTAGCCAGAGGCTCTGTATCCATGTGAAACAGATAGATGACTGTTCTGTTCTGTAGATTTTACTACTTTTCTCTGCTAATAGCCTCTCAGATTTATCTCACAGAAGGGACCGGGCAAGATCGGCTCATATCCATTGTCCTGGAAAACAAACTCAAAGGATTGGATGCTTGTTCCATCCTTGCGTAAGCTGGGGCTGTGCATGTAAGTGGCAAAGATGTACCATGCCTTATTGCGAGGGATCTCAAGAAGCCAAATACATGCTTTTTGATCTCAAGAAGTTTCACTATTCTCAGAAAAGAACACAGCCACATCCTAGAAATGTCTTACAACTTAAGAGCAAGGTATAAACAAGTACAGATGAATAAGGTACAAACTGAATCTGTTTGGCACAGTGCCAGCTGGGTCTAATCTGATGTTTATTTCATGTAGAAAATGTAAATCAGATGAGGCATGCCATGTAGTTGAAATTAACTGAATTCTGGTCTCTTCTAGATTTTCAGAAAAGGATTCATTTAACAATCCAATTTATTTCAGCTGTTTATAGTCTATTTGTTTTAACTAAAAAATAGTGAAAATAATCGAAATACATGCCGTTTTAATGGCAGCCATTTTCGTGTTGTGGTTTCCATTGTCATCTGGTATACCCATTAAGCAGCACAATTATTCAATGTTTCATTTTTTCCCAGTACTGTGTGAAAGCTTGTGTCTATTACATGTGACACAGATTGTGCTGTTGGCTCTAAGTAGAGAGGTCCATTCATAGCCTACTGTCTACATGCATATTTGCAAGTGCCATGTGAAAAAACCGTATAACAGCAAGGATGTTGAGAGTTTTCCACCAGGAGTTTTGACTTGCATACATATCATTGCATGGAAAGGAGAGCCCTCCGCCTTGCATTCTAGAGATAAAAGCTTTGTTCCTGTGGACTGTCAGTCAGGACAGGCAGTTTCTCTTGCCTGAAGAACAACATACCTCTCTTTTGAGATAAAATCTTCCTGACAAGAGAGATGTTTACCAAACTCTTACTCTGTGGAAATTTTACAAGGCTTAACCCTGTAACTTCTATAATAGAAAAAAGGGCCCTGTCTTCTGGCTTTTAGCTCTCTCCTGGTTGATTACCTGTCACAGTTCTATTTTAAGTCAGGTGACAGGTAAGTACATACTTAGCTTACTTATATAAATGAGTTGTCCACAGAAGGTTTTTGTACTATTTACCTATCTTAAAGTTTAATTGGAGTAACTATAAGAAAAATAAAACGGACACATTTTTAACTTAGTACTATTTTAATGCCAGTGGTTGTATGGAATGAAAAGAACCCCCAAATAGTATTTCATTGTTTCAGAAAAATAAATCTTGACACCTAAAAGATAGAAGCAAGTTACAAAGCAACAATAACATTTCTGGAACATTCTTTCAATACATACGCTTCAAGGTCCAGGATAGATTTCCCAGTATATTTATCTACAACAGATCTTAAATATTGAAAACGAACAGAAGTCGTTGCATAAATTTTTCTGTAATTAGATAAGAACATACTTATTGCTAGCTTCAAGTGGTTCAGAAAGAGAGCTGCTGCCTAAGATACTTTTCAGTTGACAAATGTTGAGTGGTGGACTCCGTTCTTCACTTTCTGTAACATAATTGTCCTAAAATCCATTGGTTATCTCGCACCCAGTTCAGAGGTGAGAGTTCCAAGGCTAGCACGGTCAGCCCTGCCATCCTCACAAACTGCTTCCATCTGTGGGTTCGAGGAGTTGTTACAGCTCTTCCCCAATCACCGGCAGGACAAGGAAGGAAGGGGAGGACAAAGCCCTTCCCGTTTAAGAACACTGGTACAAAGTGGCGTACTTCCACACTTAATCAGATGTCAGCAGCAAGCTCTAGGGAAGGCTGGGAAAGAGAACCTTTAGAGGAGTCACCAGGAGCCCAGGTGAAACTCAGGATAATTATAGAGTTGTGCGTCCATCACTCCATCCAGTCATCCAGTCTTAGGACACTTCTGTCACCTCAGAAAGTTCCCTCATCCTCATCTGCAGGCAGGCCCCATCCCACCCATAACCCTGGTAGCTCCCTTGAGGTCAGGAACCCAGGCTCTTCCTGTCTTGTTGCTCTGCCATCTTCTTGGACGTCCTCCTTATCTTCATGGTCACATGTACTCACCACATTTTCTAGGTCCACATTCCAGTTGGAGGGAAGTGTGACAAAGGGACAGGAAGAGCCTGCCTCTATCTTGGAAGGAAGTTTCACATAACAAATCTACTCATTTCGTTGGCCGGAATGTGTCACCAGCCATACCTAGATGCAGTGGAGGCTTGGGAACAATCCTTAGCTGAAGGCCATATAAAAATACGTTACTAAGAAATGATGGGAGAATGCAGATTTAGAGATAGTTACCTGGTGATACCTCCAATTTTATTTACATTATACATAGTTGTATTTATAAATATGTCAGAAGACGAACATTCAGCAGTTACATTTGAGGTACTGTTCGGGGATGGTAAAGATGACCGTCAGTGAGAGTTCCAGAATTTAAGAATTGGTGGTCGGAGAAGCTATCATAGTTTTATGACTTAAGAATTCATTTCTCATAGTTTTGTGACTTAAAAAATTAATTTCAAACTGAAAATGCTGCTTCTCTTTTTCACACACAAGCACTGAAGGTCCAAGCTGCACCATTTTTTAGCTGTCTTATTTTAGTAATCTTTCACTTTACAAAACATTTATTGAGTACCTGTCACATGCCGGGGATGGCAGGGTAAACTGTACCCAGAAATATAATTCTGTTTGCCCTTGCACAGAGAACAAGTAGAATATCCTGAATGTTGCAGGTTGAATAATAGCAAGAGATAGTCAAGGGCTTTTATAACCTAGAACTGTATATTCTGAGATAATTGTGTTTTTGAAAGAGCCTAGGACAGGAAGTAAAGAGACTTGAGTGTGTGTCCCAGATCTGTTGCTCGTCAGGCAATTGTGGACTGGCCTCAGTTTCCTGATCTTTAAAATGAGGGGGTCGATTCTATACTTTGGACAGACCCCTTTGTATTAGTCTGTATCTCTTGGTAACTATAATGTATATATTACATATGCAGCATATTGTGTTTGTTATCTATAGTCTGTATGCCTATAGTTCTGATTATAATCTATAGCTGCCGTATAGCTATTGTAAACCACCCCCAAAACAGAGTATCTTAAAACAGTGATCATTATGTTCACAGGTTCAGTGTGTCAAGAATTCCGGGGCATAGTAGGCGTGGCTTTATCTCTGCTCCATAACAGCTGGGGCTTTATATGCAAAGACACACACAAACGAAGGAGGAGGTGAGCCCTTGAAAGACTAGGGACCCGAATCATCTGGGAGATGCTCACTCTTGTGTCACGTGCCTGAATTAGGATCAGCCCAGCTGGGATTGCTGAATGAAACACCTGGGACTTCTCACAGCATGGAGACCTGAGTGTCTTACAGGGTAGCTCAGGGCTCCAGGGTTTTCCAAAAGCAAAGCTTTATCTTCTGAGTTGATTGAAAGATTTTAGTGGAATAAAAGTTTTAAGAATTATTTAAAAAAACAAATACATGACAAGTATTATGTATCAACTAAGTAAAGTTCTAAAAGATTGGGGCTTACCATGACACTAAAGCTGTCGTTTATCGAGTGTGTACTATATGCTAGGCATGTTCCATAAGCACTTTTGTAGGTTATCTCTTATTTATCCCAACAAATCTTATGCAGAAACCAAGTCTTAGCGAGGTAAAGCAACTTGACTGGATCATAATGCCCTTAAGTGGCTGAACTGTGACTCAAAATAGTTTAACTCCAAAGCTTGTAGCTCAACCATCCTTATGGGCTGAATTGCGTCCGCCCCCTCCCTCCTCCCACCCCCGACATGTGTTGAAGTCTTATCCAACTCCTGGTACCTCAGAATGTGGCTGTATTTGGAGACAGGGTCCTTTTTTAAAAAATTGAAGTGATGTTAACGTTATATAATTGTCAAGTTCACGTTGTGTAATTTAATATCTGTACACTCTATTGTGTGCTCACCACCAAAAGTCTAGTTTCTGACCGTCACCATATATTTGACCCCCTTTACCCACTCCCCTCTCCCCCATCCCCTTTCCCTTCTACTAACCACCAATCTGTTGCCTGTATCTATGAGTTTATTTTTCTGTTTGCTCATTTTTTGTTTGTTTGTTTTATATTCCACATTACAAGTGAAATCATATGGTTTTGTCCTTTTCTGTCTGGCTTATTTCACTTAGCATAATACCCTCAAGGTATGCCTGCATTAAAAACCCCTTTTAATTATAGAAATTATCAAACACACTCAAAAGTAGATAGAAGAGGACCATGAATATCCATGTACCTATCACCACGCTTCAATAACCATCAGTTTCCTGCTTTTCTTGTTCCATTTCTCCTCCAATTTTTTTTGCTGGAGTAGTAAATAAAATTTTCAGACATATTTCACTCATAAATACGTAAGCGTATATCTTAACAGATAAGGACTTTAAGATTATAACCATAACATTGATATCACACTTACTACAATTAACAATAATCTAATAGTGGATGCAGTTTTGAAAATCATATAAATATGAAACAAAGTCCAAATAAAGGAATTTATCAAGTTCCAACTTACCAAATGGGGAAGAGTCTGGTTGTTTTTTTTAACTCCCACGTTTAGTGGGTTTTTAAAATTGTTTTGTCTTCATTAAAATCAAGACAATATTTAAAAATCATCCCATCATTGTCCCCTCTTTCAAAACAGAGTGACAAAGTGAGCAAAATGGATGCATAATTTTGTTTATTCTCTGGGTGCTTCACAATATACTACTTCCTCCCGGCCGGGTTCTGGGTGGTGGGAATGAATACATGTGTGCGGGGAGACTCAGTATTTCCTTATGTGATGAACATTTCCGGTTTCTTATAAAAGACAAAGCTGATGGGATGTCGTTTGCATGATATTTTAAGAATAAAATTCTAGTGCTAATGGTGAGATTGCTATTCTAATACTCTAGTTCCAAGTCTTGCTTTGTATTCTTTGAATAAGGGAAGTCTTTTCTTATGGCTTCTAGCAGATAATGCCTTTTTCAGTGATCTTTCAGGCATTTTCTCTGTGAGGCTTTTCAAGTTTAGTAGAAGCCACTGCTTTGAGCCAAATCTGAGCTTACCTCAGTCCTGGCAAGATATATGTATACACACACACACACACACACACACACACACACACACACACACACACACACACCATTTTTTTTTAATTTTAAGAGATTAGAGAAGACAGCTATTGTCCTGTCATGTGTTTTACTCAGCTATACTGAACCAGAATTAGTTGGGTCAGCCAACTGGAGATTTATGAGGGGAGGAGGAAGATGGGGTTTTTGTATTTATAAAACATATATAGCTCTGTTCTGTTCTTTGCCTAAGGGTATAAAAACTGATTAATTGGTAAGCTGTAGCCATCTGAAGTTGTTATAAAATAAACCTGATAATTCTTTAGAGTCTCCTAGGAACTGTAGGAAGTGAAAGGACGACTCCTATTTTATGCTAGAAGGCTTCATTAATATTTAACTTAAAAAACCACTTAAATGTATTGTTTCTTATCACTTCCTGGCTGAGCCTACAAATGAGTGGCGGAAAGGCTGGTGTGAAAGACTGCACATGCTGGCCTCTTTTGTTCAAGACACTGTCTCCCTCCCATTTTGTGTCTAGATGTAAATTTTCGAGACTTGCCTTCTTATTTTAAATCTTTAAAATAAGATTTAAATTGTAAAATAACTTTCTGTAGACTGATTACTTGTTTTGCTTTGATTTGGTATGTGGTTATTTGCCTGTCCAGTGACATTCTGAGTTCTACATGCTCTAACTCAACTATTTATTGCGTGATGAATGGTAGATAAGCAGGTATTAGGTTGGTGCAAAAGTAATTATGGTTTAAAAGGTTAAAAATAATTGCAAAAACTGCAATTACTTTTGCACCAACCTAATAGTGAACAGGGAACAATGGGTAAATTACAGAAATTATCTGGTACCTATCTCTCTGTGTGGGATCATATCAAAACAACTTTTTTGTGTAAAATGAATTCTGAGCCAGGTACTGTGTTCACCTCTCTCTTTAGCCAGCCTTGGTTTGAAACTAGCTGTGTTTTCTGCAGTCATCAAAAATATGCTACACAACTCTTGTGGGTTTTTGGTGCAGCCACTATGGAAAACAATATGGAGGTTTCTCAGAAAATTAAAACTAGAACTACCATATGATTCAGCAATCCCACTTCTGGGTATATATTCAAAGGGAATGAAAATAAGATCTCAAAACAATATCTGCACCCCCGTGTTCATTGCTGCACTATTCACAATAACCAAGAAATGGAAATAACCTAAGTGTCCGTCAAAGGATGAATAGATAACAAAACTGTGATGTATATGTACACAATGGAATATTATTCAGCCACGGAAAGAAGGAAACCCTGCCCTTTATGACAACACAGATGACCTTGAGGGCATTATACTAAGTGAAATATGTTAGAAAAAGACAAATGCTGTATTAAACCGCTTCTATGTGGAATCTGAAAAAGCTAAACTCATAGAAACAGAGTAGAATGGTGGTTACCTGGGCTGGGAGAAATGGGGAGATGTCGGTCAAAGGATTCAAACTTCTAGTGATGAGATGATAAGTTCTGGGATCTAATGTACAGCACAGTGAGTGTGGCTAACAATACTGTATGATATGCACGAAAGTTGGTAGGAATGTAGGTTTTACATGTTCTCACCACAAAAAAGAAATGAGAATTATGTGACGTGTTGGAGATGTTAGCTAACGCTATGGTGTTAAGCATTACAATATGTATGTTTATCAAATCACGTTTTACACCTCAAACTTACACAGTGTTATACGTCAATTATATCTCAAAGCTGGTGAAAAATGAAATCCTTCACGTGTTCCAGAATGAAAAAAAATATGCTTCACAAATTTGACTTCTGTAGAGACATTGAGGTTTGTTTACGTTTCAGGTGAATAAGGCAGGCTTTGTTGTAAAACTATTTGACAACAAGAAAGTTATATCTCTTTTTTTCTTGAAGGACATGAAAATATAAGCCAAAAAAAAATCTGTATTTATACTAGCGAACAAAGCATAGTCTGTTCAGTATTGCAACCTTCATCTTGACTGGATTAACCAGGAATCTGTTCTTTGTTTCGATTCTCAAGCCAGATATGTTCTATGTCCTTTAGCTTTTCTGTCAGCAAAAAGGGATAATTATGACCCAGTACCTGAATTAAAAATATTTGAAATTCAAATTAAAGGTTCCCTTGAGTTAAAGCTGATTCCCTTCTTAAAAGGTGATTCCTATTTCTGATTTTTCATTTTATTTGTTCTCAAAGAAGGCCTTTATTATTGTTTTCCACAAAATTTTTGTATGTTTCTAGGTTTTCTGTTCTGAGTTCATGTGAATAATATTTTTGAGGATACCTGGTTGTAATATCTTTGACTTTTTCTGGACTAGAAGCGACAGATACATAAATACATACCAACTCAAATTTACAAAGTCTAGGAGATGCAGTAAATAACTTACTATGGACTTTGGCTTAATTTTGTCTGATCCTTACATATTTACATTTGTAAATAATCCCTTGAAAATGTATCCCAGGAAATCATTAGCCAGTAAAATGTGCTTATGAAAAGAGAATGAAAAATATGGATGGTGGAGAATTGGAAAGTGCCAGAATTCATCAATGGCTTTGGTCCCGTATTTATAGACTTGCCTTAGGTCCTGAGAAGACACTTTTATTTTTTCAACTATTAATCTGCATTTTACAGCTTAAGTCATATAAGTGACATTTAAAAAGTCTCAGGGCAAAGCTCATGTACCTCAAGGTCTGTAGTAGCAAGGGATGGGGAGGGAGAGCTACCATGTTTTCTTATAAGATTAATTTTAAAATAGTAATTCTTCATTAAAAAAATAGTTATCTGGCAGCTAGAAACTCCATCCTACTCATAAATGTTGGAATTACCAGTACCTGGTGCCAAGTGGTAAGGTCCTCAGTATGTACTTCTTGACCGAAACAGAAGTAGACTTGAATCAACAGTGAAAACCGATATCTGAATCTGGAGCTCCTCTGTAGTTTATTCGCATATTCTTGTCTTGGAAATATCACCTTGGAGATGTGGTAAGAATAAGAAGCCCAATTAGGCCCCAAAGGTCTATTCTAATATCACTCCTTATCTTATCGGCTATTGTTCTTGACATCATTCCTTTGAATTGTCTGAGATAATGTTCAGGGTTTGTATCTGCCTGAGGCATGTGTGAATAGAAGCCAAGTTATAGTGAATAATTTCTCCAAAAAGAGTGAAAAGGTGCCTCAGAGATAAAATTGAGTTACGGACAAGTAAAGCAAGAATTCTTTTTTTCTTTTTCTTTTTCAACCTTTCTATATGTTTAAAAGGATGGCATTCATTTCAGGTTATTGATGAGGCTATTTCTCCTTGAGCTAAAAGCTTTTATAACACATTTTCCGTCTATAAATCATGTTACGTATGTATTCTAAAGCCCTTGGATGATGAAGGGAAAGAGTAATCTTTAGCAAGTTCTTTCCTTTTCAATTATGTTTGCTAAAGATTCTGGGTCTACCTCTATTTGAACCCGGGAACCAAGGAGATTTGGATAGTAACACTGTATGTTTATAGAATGTGATATATAGATGACATATTATAGAAATGCACACTTGAAATCTATGAAATTTTACCAACCATTGTCACACCAATACATTTAATATTTTAAAAAGCTGCTAATTTCCTAATAAATCGTAATGCTTCCTGGTGTTAATAAGTTAAAAAAAAAAAGAATTCTTTACAAATGCTTAAGTCTAGATCTCGCAACAAGGTCATTGGGCTCAGTGTTCCAATTCTAGGTGTAGCTGACAATCTTCACATAGTTTCTTATAATAACATTTAATTAAATAGGTTTTAGATTAGATCCCTCCTCCCCCTCTCAGTTCTTTGCCCTCTCCTCTGTCAGTTTAATTAATTCTGCCATAGTTTTTCTATAACCACCATTTGGAGGAATGTGACATCAGAGTGCCTTGTTGAACATACTCTTCATTTCACTGCATTTCCCATCACAGTCATTTGTTTTAAAATGATATGTGATACTGGAATTATGAAAGACAGCAACAGACTAAGCCTCAAAAGACCCCTTTGAGTGTTCTCCCTCCTTCCAGTTGTATAGTCAGTTTCCCCCTTGTAAATTATGACAGTGGGGAATTTATTAGGGAAAACATCATTTAAAAATTTTAACAGCTGCTATAAACTGTCATTTACAGCCCTCAGCTGACACTCAAACAGCTGCAATCTATGAGTGAGCTTTCTCTTTCAGCTGCTGGAGATCTTTCCATCTCTGTTCCCATGGAAATGAGGAGGGCTGGATGGGTAGAAGGGAAGTGAGGGTTGCAATATACATTTCCCCATACCTTATTTTTTTTGCCTCCGTGGAAATGCGAACATAAGTGCCACTCCACCCTAAGCATTGGAGAGCGATCATTCATGTGTAAGCAACAGTAGCTGGACCTCAACAGGCACAGAAAAGCTAACCTTTCGGCCTTTCTGTCATCTGTGTGTGGCCAACCCTAATTTCAAATATACTCTCGTTTGATCTACCCTGCACATAAAAGGTGATTCAGTCAATTTTTACAGAGTCAGCTTGGCATTAACCTTTTTTCCAAAATAAGAATTCTCTTAGACTTACTCTTATTGTCAGATATGTATCTACTCTTTGTATGTTAAGCATTTAGTATGCAGGATGTTTTTACTTTCTTCTTATGTCTTTCCCCTCAAGATTAAAGAAATGAATTTCAATTTAGGGATCGGCATCCAATTGCATAGCATAAGCAGTCTCCTGAAATAGTCTCATTCGCACGCACTATTTTAGAAATTGCCCCACAGAGCAGAGGTAATTATTGGGTCTGTCAAACATATCAAGGAAAACTGCCATTTTTAATTGGTTATCACAATGTTCTCATTTAGGTAACAAAAATATCCTATGTTAAGTGGATTTGTATGTCTTTCCACTTGTCGGCTCTGTCATCACATATCTCCTGTAATACCCAGACTCCAGGAAAGTGTATAGGCATAGTCTTTGTCTTTTGTTATTCCAGTATTTTAACTAATTAACAAAATCCGCTTGAACCACAAGATATTAAGAGTATATTTAACTGAACAAATCTGCTGGAGATATCTACAAAGTATTCAGCTTGGTGTTAGGTTGGAGCAAGCGATATCAAGTTTAAGTAAGGCCGGGGTTTTGTGCCTTAAGTCATCGTAAGTGGTCTAGGAAAATTTGTAGCCCAGGAAAAGCTCTTAACAGCCATATATGATTATTGAATGAGTGGTATAGACTAATTCTAAAGAAGTTTAGGAGGGCAGGGATCACTTGACCTAACTGAAATCACCAGAAAAGACTTGTTTTAAAAGACCTTTCTTTTATTGGTTTCAGTGGTTCTTTCTTTCCATTTCTATTGTCACCTTCTTCACAAAGGCCTTTTCTCCTGAACTATTTTCATAACTTTCCAAAATATTTTTTCAACTACCACCTCTCTCCTTTGCTTTGTCCTCTCATTTACTTTAGCATATACACAATTTCCAGAGGAACATTCTTACCAGCACAGTTTTGATCCTTTTATTGCCCTATTTTAAAATCTTTATGACTTCTTATCATTACCGAGACAAGCCTTTTTAAAAAGGTAGTTCTAATGTCAAATATTTTGCCTCCTAAGTCCTAAAAGCCACCAAAACAGTAAAGACATTTTAATATTTTTGGTGCTTTCCTAGTCCAGATTGCTTCTCGTATCCAGAATGAATGCAAACATCTGTTCAGACCATGTGTCTGATTGTTATTTCAGAAACTATGGTCGGTGACCTAGCAAGTACCCCAATAGGGTCAGACCTCCAGCGGTTGGCAGCAGCCGAGATCTGTGATCGGGCTTCAGTGTGTCCTTCCCAGCCTGCCCACAGATACCTCCCCTGGGGCTCCTAGTTCCTCGCCCCCCAAACATAACCCCAGAGTGCACTTTCTAGGCTCCTAGTTCTCAGCCCCATGCCTTGTCTGCAGCACTTTCCGTCTGCTTCCTTTATGGAATGACAAAAGCAATAAGCAATAATGAGCTGTCCTTCTGTGTCTTGGTCCTCTCCGTACCTCTTACGGTCCTACCCACCTGTTACGAGTATACGCTCTGTAATTTATATTAAAACACTCCAGCCTACACAGTGTGAAACAGCATGTGTTCGTTTTAGTCTACACCAGGGACGTAATGAATATTTGAAGCACCCAATACAGGAATATACAGTCTAGGGGTAGTCGGTTGGCCTTGGAAAGACCCTAATCGGGAGATAACGAATATAAATTTAACCTTGTTATATGTAGATCTATACTAGAAGGTTCTCTAATTACTATAAGGGATGTCATAATTTTAAGTTGGGTTTTCTAGAAATACTAGATAGGCCCCTCTAGCCTGGCATAGATTACAAGTAAGAGTCTGGCAAGTGGAGAATGGCACCTGAGGCAAAGCATACTGAGCCTGTTGACTGCCACCTAACAAATGAATGATGCTTCCTACCTGGTAGAAAGGTATTGGGAGGAGACCCATGGCCTTGCCTGTCTCTAGTCCTTGGAGGCTACTGATATATACATAATAATCATCATCACCACCACCACCACCACCACACTTGTGAATGGTCAACAGCAAAAGCTCCCCCCAAGACACAATAACGCTTATGTGCTACTTCCTCCTTCAAGTCTGTCCTAATTTCCTGGTGTATTTGTGAAAAAATTTTCCTCTCAACCATTACAGCATAGGCTGCTATCTCTATGCTGTCATTGATCAAACTAAAGTGTATTGCAAATTTCGTAATGAAAGGGTTGTGTTGTAGGTGTCTGTTCCCCACATAGCATCTCGCTAATGCCTTGCCCACAGCTGATATTTGTTGAATTAATGAGTACATCGTACGTGCACTTCTCAGGCCTGTAAGGAACTCATCTAGCACTGGGCCGTGGAGACACCGAGAGCCAATGTGCGGGTTCCCAGAGTTCCATGAATTCAGTGCTCACAGTTCTCGGGGAGTAAGTAGTAATTGTCCATAACTACGTCAGCTCTAATTGGCCATCAGTACAAAGATGCATTGGGACTGCCATCAATCACAGAGGAAAGTAGCATTGTATGTCATCTTCTTTCAGAAATTCATACTTAAGTGTATTTCATGTTGTTCTTCCTGCCAACTCTGGCTCTAGATGATAAAGATGGAAAAATCTGTAGGAAAATTATTTTCTTTCTATATCTCTTAGCCAGTTTGAGGCAGTATATATACCTAACCGAGTAGATAAAAAGGTTAAAGTGGCAACAGAACACCAGGGAGAAAAAATAAAATGAGCATGAGTATAGCACATAGATTTGAAAAAGAAAGCAAACTAAAACAAAGTTAGTATAATGGTAGTACAGGAGTTCAGAGCAAGGGCTTTGGACCAGGACTGCCTGGATTAGAATGTATCCCCACTTTGCTAGTGACCTTGGGCAACTTACTTAACCTCTCTGGTCTCTGTTTTCTTCTCTAAAATGAGGAGAATAATAGCACCTATCTCGTAGATGTGAGGCCAAAATAGCTTACTTACGTGTAAAGTACGTAGCGTTCAGTGCCTGACACACAGGAAGTGCTGGATGTTTGCTTTTTCTACAGTGGTATGCTCAAATCATTGCTCTACAGGCAGAAGAATGCACATTTTAGTCAGTTGGAAGTCTTTCTGCCTGTGTGTTTACATATTGTACCTCACCTGAGTAATCTTCACGCCTTCACTCTCCCACAGATTGCTTCTGTGAGCATCTCCCACAGGTGCTTACACTCACCTGTGGAATTGATCGCATTCTACCCTAAATTAAAGAATTATTTGTAAGCTCCTTAAAAGCAAACACTATCTTCTTTGTCTTCCTCTTAGCACAGAGTACTTACGTAAGAGTCTGGCTTTCACAATACCTCTTTGGTAACGATGTGGGGAAGCATGATGGGGACAAAGTGGGTTGGTCTGTGACGTTGGTTCCTGGAGGCCCTGGACCTGTCTTGGCCTGGTGCCCGTGTACCTCTCTTACCTCTTCAGTCTTGGCTGGCTGCTTCTCTCCTCTCTGTGCTTCAGCTGGTCTTCAGTTCCTCAAATTGCATCCCTCCTTCCCAGAGCCACTTCCTGGGCGTGTGATCTGTGCAGTCATGCAGGACCCCACACATAATTTGATGCTTTGCTGTCTCCATCTTGAAATTCTCACTTTTTGAATGAGGGGCTTTGTTTTTCATTTTGTACTGGTCCTGGCAAATGGTGTAGCTGGCCTTGCTCTTTCCCATCTTTGCCCATTGTTCCCTGCTGGGACACTCCCTACCTGTCACTGGCTAACGTATTCTTCAAGTCTCAGCCTCCATGTCGTTCTTCAGAGAAGCAATCAAAATTAGAGCCCTGTGTGTTGTCATCCTGCCCTTCACCTTTACCATTCTCTCAGAGCGCTTACCTTGCTTTGTAAATGAGTATTTATTTAAGTTAAGCTATTATTTTTTAAAAGACTTTCTCCCCACCGGAGTGTAACCTCCATGAGGAGGCAGACTGTTCATTTGTTCCTGTATGGCCATACCTATTACACAGTTAATAATAATACTTATTTGTTGAATGAATGAGAGAATGGACGATTTTGAAAATTGCAAAGTCGGGATCAGTTTTTTGTCCCATGTTAAGAAGTCGATGTGTAAAAATGGCACTGCAGTCATCATGCAGCTTAATACTGCTGCTGACTTCTCACCAGTTTTTCTTTAAAGGTAGATGAATACAGCAATGGTGCCCATTTCTCTCTCTCTCCTACTGTTGATCCTTCTCAGATATCGGGTATCGTCAAGTTGAATCTCTCCAAAGACAGAATTACGTAGGTTCTTTTATACAGTTCCTGTTGGGCATATTAGTCTTGAATTAAACTTCTTATAGCATGAATGTCTATAGGCTTCTGCCTACTGTGAGCATATTTAGCAAGAAATGTATATTTACTTTTTATCTAATTGCCAACCACAACTGACATAACGTATTGCTTCAGCTTTCTTAGCATCCCGTGGGGAGGCTGGCACCATTATAATGAACAGCATTTGATGAAAATAAAGAACAGTGTCCTACTTGGCTCCCCTGTCATTCTTTCTCTCCTGTCTCATTGTCTAGTTTTAAATAAGCTTAATTAGCTCGCTCTAAATGCATAGCTGTATCAGCTTTCTGTGGCCCAGTTTTGAGACTACATCTGGTTAATCTGCTCCTTGGAATCGGACCAATACCATTCAACATGGAACCAGATTTAGTGTATTACATACCATTTACAATCTTCATTTTTAGCCCTCAGTACACATTCTGTTTTTCAAATGCTATAATAAAAACTTTAAGTAGTATGTTTCTAACCAAGGACTCACTCAGAAGTGGCATTTTACCTGAGATATTACAGTGGATTGTGAGCACCTTCTCCCAATATAAAAGAAAGCATCCAATATGGTATACCCAACTTAAGACACTATTGCTTCTTAATTTCTGCAAAGAGAAAGATAACAGAATTTCCATAATTCACCCTCAAATTGTGGACAGCCAATATAGTGAGATAAGAATTTTTATTGCTTAAAAGAAAAACAGACAAAATGTCTTTTTTCTTTTCTTCAAAGACTGCAAAGAGTCTGAGAAAAACAGATTTAAAAACCAATAGAAGGAATGGTAATGACTCACTTATAACGGCTGTGCGTGGGTGAACAAAAGAACTCAGCATTATTTGTACATGTCGGTATGTAAAGCAGTGGGAGCAGAGAGAAATACTAAGGGAGGAAAGGAAATAATAGAGAAGAAAGGACGTTCCCAGTGAAGCTTTAGGCCTCAAAAAATGTTCCATCGAAGCACAGACTGATTCATACCTTAAGGTAATTTGCCTTAAGCTGTAAATCTCCTGGGTGATTCATGCCTTGATACTTCTTTTCAGAGATTGGAAGAGGAGGAAAATATATTATTTCAATCTACCTACTCTTAACACTTCATGGAATTTTAAGCAGGCTTCTCCCAGAATTAAGTTCATGGTTCAGCCACCCTAGGGTCTATCTGACCTTCTCTTTTTTCTAGCTTGCCCAGCAAGTTCAGGGTGAAGGTGTTTATATTTTTCCGAGCTCCCACTTTGTGCTAGGTAATGTGGCAGGTATCTTAGGTTCATTTTCTCCCAGTTAGGTGTTAAAATCACCATCATTCTGCACTGGATTAGCTCAGGTGTTTGCCGCAGTCTACTGAGGAGGCTTAGCAAGTGTCCTGGGTTTGAGCACTGTGTGTGTGCTGGCTGGGTGACAGGCAGTGTAGATGACAGGCACATGATGTATTGCAGTTAAGGCTTTACCTTTGGTGTCAGAAAGGCCTGTTGGGTCGGTCATTATTATGGTCCCTGGGCATGTTACTTGGTCTTTTACAGTGTACCCATTTTAGAGAATGGTTATGGTAAAGCCAGCTCAGCTTTGTGAGGCTACAGTAATAGAAAATATGTTAAATGTTAGCCCAGTGCTGTGGCAAGCATTGTGTGCTCACTAAAAGATGGTCATTGTAGTTATTTGTGTTATCCCATTAAAAAGAATAATAAGTAATTAAAGCTCTGAGTTAGAGCTTTAAGTAATTTGCTTATAAAATTACATAGCTAGTTTTGATGAAGCAAAGTTTCAAATGCAAGCCTGTCTAACCCCTAAGCCACCCTACATATAATATTGAAGAGAAACTCTATTGCTTAAATAATTGTTCTCGAAGTGCATATTTTTTTCCTTATATAAAACTTGATTTTGTCCTTAACTTAAACTTTTTATACAGTAGGTTCTTGAAATATTTTAGAACATTAAAAGTCCATCCTGACCTTACAAATTTATTGTTTCCTAAAGTTTATTTATAAATTGGTTGTTTGGAACTCAGAATGGGTGTTCCCTTAGGAACCAGTGGTCATGTTCTCAAGCTAGTCCATAAAAGCCTCTCTAGCCCTTTCTACTCCATCTTTTCTATCACTTGATGTTTTAACCCAATGGTTTTCAAATGGATGATATGTCAGAATTGCTTGAAGAGCTTTATAAAAACAGAGGATCACACCTCTGACCTTTTGAATTAGAATCTTGAAATGAAGGTTCTGGATTCATGTCAGCAAAAGCAACAGCTCAGAATCCTGAGACAGGACAGGGTGTGATGGGTTGGAGGACCTAATAGAAAACCGTGTGGCTGGAGGAGAGACTGGTTGTCTCGTTGGACCTCCAGTACATGATACTCATATTTAAATAAATTATGTATGTGTACTTTAATAAAATAGGCACAAATAGACATTTTAAAGAGATGAAGTTAAAAAATAGAACTAGAAATTCTAATGATTGCCTTTTGCATCCATTTGGATCCTTTGATGTACTTCCTGGGATGGGTGAACCCCACTTTTGCAAAATACGGGCATAGAGAGTGAAGGAGAGACGTAAACAGAAACCAGATCCTATAAGACCAGCAGAGCTATGCCAGCTATTTCTGTCTTTATCGTAAGTGCAACAGGAAGCAATTGAAAACTATAGGAGGAGGAATGACATCAGATTTGCATACTGAAAAAATGTGGTGGCTATATGGAGAAAAGATTTGGAGCACAGCAAACATGGACACAGGGAGACCGGTTTGGAGGTTACTGCGGTGGCGAGGTGATTTGGGCTTGAACTGAGGCAGCACCAATGAGGTTCAAGAGAAGAAGGCAAACTAGAAAGGTGTCTGGAGGCGTAGAATCTAGTGATTGATTTCACGATCATTGGTGGGGGAGAGGTCAAAGGTGACTTCTGGGTCTCTGGCTTGAGCATCTGGAGGGAAGATGAACAACAGGAGAACATTGAGGGTTGGGGTCGGGTCACGAGTCCCAGTTTAACATGTCTTAAACGTGAAACATCCAAAAGGTATGAAGTTAACCATTGGCTATGTAGGTGAGCGCTGTAGAAGTCCTTGGTCGGAAACTATAAATTTAGGGATTGCCAATGCATAGGTAGTAAAGAAATTACTCCATTTCCAGATATTATGTATTGGTAGGAAAACTCTAGAGCAGAAGTGCCAAGGAGTTCCATAATAATATAAGAGATTAGATTTATAGAACTGGAAATGAGGAATTAGAAATGAACAGATAAGCAGTTTTTATAAAATAAATGCAAGAGTCTCTTAAAGTTGCTACAGCATGACGACCAGACAGCCTATATTAAAATGTGGTGAAGAAAGTAGAAATCTGTATTTCAGCAGCTTTCGTAGATACTTTGTCGCACACACTACATCCAGGAATGAGCCATACATGTTGGAAAGTGACTCACCCCATACAGTGATCCATGGATGCTGTCCAGGTGTCAACACAGTGAGGCTTGAGTGCTTGGGAAAGCCGGACCTGCCTGATGAATGGAAGCCAGTGCAGCACTGTGGACCATTATGTGCGAATTCAGGAAAAGAATGCCTAGTCCCGTGATGTCTGTAAGCCTTGGGAGTTATGTTAGAGTTACAAGAGATGTGTACTTCCTTTGTCCCCATCCCCTTAAACCAATATGTTCCTTCAGTATTAGAACACAGCTAATATCACGAGAAACTGGGGTGGAGATGGGTGAAGGGGGTCAAAAGGTACTAATTTCCAGTTATAAAATGGGTAAGGCATGAGGATATAATATGCGGCATAAAACTATTCCATATTTGAGAGTTGCTAGGAGAGTAGGTCTTAAAAGTTCTCATCACAAGAAAAAAATATTGTAACTATGTACGGAGACAGTTGTTAACTAGGTTTATTATGGTAATCATTTCACAACGTATACAAATATTGAACCATTAGTTTGTACATCTGAAGCTAGTATAATGTTATATGTCAATTCTGTCTCAATAAAAAAGAATACAATTAATAATCATTTATAGGCTCTTATATGCTGTGAGGGTTTTTCCCCCTAGTCCCATGGGGTAAAGTATCACTGGCCATGTTTCCCCCTCCTCCACATGCTAAAAGCTTAAAAAGAGTCAAAGAGGCTTCTTTAGCTGAGCACTATGAAGAGCATAAGTGAAACCTGTAGGACATGGTCCCTCTTCTTGGATGACTTCTCCTCTTGATTCTTTCCCACCTATTTCTTCCGAAGTCCTTTAGGCTACTGCACACTGACTACCAGAATTTTGGTTGCCACCCATCCAACTTCCTGTCCAGATCTTAACAAGTCCTTGCAGAAGTGACTTTGAATTGGAAACTCTCAGCTCTCACCATCCACACCCTTGCCCAAATCACCAAGAAATGTGGCATTACACTTACTGTTTTTCCTCTATGCAATGATTAGTGTATTAAATGAATAGAATCATTTATATTCAAACTAAAAAATGGTCTGAAGGGATCAAGAGCCATACATAGTGGCTAGTACCTTTGTCCTATTAATTTGTAGGCACTCAGGCTTCTTCTGATCATCGGGAAAATATTAACCAGATCTTACCTGTCCTTTTTTAAACAATGATTTAGTTTGCCAGCATGTGTATCCGTCAATAAATGTTTCTGTATCTTTTAATTCTGAAGTACAGCAGCAGATTCGTCAAGTGCTAAATAACAGCTCTTACAAGTGACTGGCCCATTGTTAAAATTTAACACGAGGAAATGTTGTATTTTTTACCTGGGCAAGGAAGCTTCCTCCATAAACTGGTCATAATGAAAACTTTTCCTCACTTCACAGGATCCTGAATTAGGATGCAGACATCTTTGGGAGGCCATTTTTCTGCCTACCACAGTTGTCTATATTGACTGTTGCTTCCAAATTGTTTTCTTGTGAAATAAATTTACGTTAAAAAAATGAGTTGATTTAAAGTGAAATGTGTTTGGACATGGCAAAAGTAGTGCAAATTGTATTCAAATGACTGAAGTTTGGGAAACACTTCCCCTGGCAGCCCAGTACCAGAAAGGAACAATGGTCAGGAGGCAGCAGACCCGCCCCTATGCAGATTGCTCTGCTGGGACCAGCAGGCTCCATCCAGGGCTCCTCCAGGCTCAGTTTCCTCATTGGGGAGAAAGGATCGCACCAGACAGTCTCCAAAGGTCCCTCCAGCTCCAACGTACTATTCTGTATAAATGGTTATGTTATAAATTTAAATGTCACAGCCAAGCACATTGTGAAATATCTCTAAATAGCATAAAATAGTCAAAAGAGGAAAATACTGATTCAGTCTTAAACGCAGCCTTCCCTAAATGTAGTTGTCAAATCCAAAATGTCAAGCCTTGGCCAGTAACTCAAACGATTGCTATCAGATGCATTAGGGGTTGTCTGCCAGGGTCGGCAATCCTGTTTTCTATCTGTGTGATGGTTTGTTTTTAATAAATAACACTGTGAAGGGTGAGTGATCATTATCAGTTACACTTACAAACAATTGTGGATTCTTAGAGGATACTTTCAGAATCTAGCCAAATAGGAGGTGTTGTACAGGCAGAGAGAGGATGGATGGTTGGTGGAATAGGACCCGCAAATTCGGTAGACATTTAAAAGAATTGGTGTTTCTAACTTAAGATGCTCTTCAAGTACACACTTGCATTACATTTATTTATCTTAAGGGGCAATGTACCTGTACTACTCTTGAGATAATAGGTTGTTTCAATTATAATAATTTTTGATGACTTTGTGTTCTTTTAAACTATTACTAAAGATGCTTTTTTATTCCTTTCTCTAATAAGAAAAATGTCAAGCTCAGCTTTACAGTTCCTAAAACAAAATCAATTTTGTCCTGAAATATAGTTTTAAAAACTATAGTCCATTTTCTTTCATAAATAACAGGAGTTTCCCATCAGCTCTCCCGTCTCTTCCTCCTCCGCCCTTCCTCCCCTTTCTTTTCCTGCCAATCACAGGTGGACACTCAATATCACCCCACAGCACAAGATAAATAAGCTTGGAAGGTTTCCTAGCAACATATTGTTCTGGGAACGTGTTCTGTCTCCCTGAACAAGCTGAGGCCAAATATCCCAGAACCTCAGCCAGATGGGAAAGGATTAGCTTAGTGAGGGTATTTAATGCATTTTTGAAAATTTCACTTTGAGATGAACCTCCTAACATAAGTAGCAAGGTTGACTTTTAAAAGGATACTCTTTCACATGTTAAAAAAAAAAACAAAAAACCTCGGTTATAGTTTGAATTTTTCTTTAAAATGTGGTTTTAGAAGAAATTGTCCAGAAACAAGCTTGCCTTATGTAATTCATCCATTGGTGAATGATTCCATTTCAGAACCATGTAGAAAATACCTCCACATGGGACTGATGTTCCACTGGGCACCAGTGGGTACTAGTGTTCATTGCAAAATACTGAAATACTTCTGATCTGTGGGTAAATGGCTGCTGGAGTGGGCGCCCTTCTCACAGTACCTCTCACTTCTCCCCTTGACCCCAGACCCCGAGGAAGCAAGTGAACCACGTATCACTGCTTTAAACCGGCAGACTTCTTCCCTTTTCCCTCAGTACCAGGCTACTTCCATGGTAGTGATTTGCTGCCTCATCGTGACAGTCTTTTTTTGGGTTTTTTGAGTGCATGATTAATCCATACAGAGAGAAGAAAACTAGAAGAAATTGAGGCCCCTGTCACAGTCAGGAGAAGTAATGTTGTTTTGTGAGCACATAATCGTGAATTTTCCTTATTGTTTATCTGAAGGTCTTGAGGCCCCACGGTTGGCCGGTGGTGCTTTCCTGTTCGTTGTGCTCTGGTTGGTCACAGTGTACCGTGAAGGTCTCTGAGAGGGAATCATAAAAGATTAGCACTTCTCACAACAGCAGCCAACAGAGGTTTTGCAATTGGGTTACACCCTGGGGAATGTCCTCCTCCTTGTTTGACTGAGGAGACATTCCCCCATCAGTCAGGTGAAGATTTCACTGCCTTTTAGGTTTGGACTGAGTTTGGAAAACTTCCCAGTTATGGTGAGAAGCAGATAAGCCCACACTTGAGAGTGTTCCTGGATGGGAAGAACAAAGTAATTAGAATAAGATGGGGAATGACACCCAGTGTCTTTGCTTTTTATTTAACAAACTCTGGCTGGTTTCCAGAATGTTAAACTATCCTCATCCCAGAAAACTATAGGAAATTTTATATTCATTCTGGGTGCATGCCATTCTCTCTGGCTCTCTCTCACACCCATACACATGTTTTGTAAATACCGTATTTTGACCTTGAGAGCCTTGCCAGGCCCAGTTACTTTGGTACGTACCATGACAGACAACGAGGCATCAACACATCACCCCTGTCTTCACCAAGTCCCCCCAAATTCAGCAAAATAACACATTTGTAATCTTTTTAAAAATTAAATAAACTTTTTTTCTTCATTTCAAGTCACTTACTTTAGGACCTAAACATTAAGATTTGGATGTCTAAATTAATTATGTAATTTTGATTGTCCAAGGAAAGCCTAAAAGTAGACTTTATCTGTTACATGGAACAAAATAGATGATAGTACATTAATTTTGAATGGATACATATTGAAAATAATTTTAAAATTTCCATAAACCAGGCATTATTTTAGATACTTAATGTTATATCGTTCAATTTTCCTGGCGACAATTATGAAATAGAAATTTGTTTGCCCGTCATTTTACAGTTACAGAAACTCAGGCTAAGAGAGGTTAAATACCTGTTTGCCAAGGGGTTACTAATTTAGTTTTATCCAGTGCCAAATCCATGACCTTTATGCTATGCTTATTTGCTTATTTTTAGAATCCTAAGATTCTATAAGATCCTATTCTTTTCTCAGAAAAGAGAAGACTACTATCTTGACACAATTTTACTATCATGACATAATTTTAGTTAGAAATAGATCAGTTGTTTAGATGATTTTCTATTATTTCATACAACACAATGATTCCTTACTCCTTTGAGTTTTCAGTGACAAACTTTAGAATCTTCTTTCTCTCTGGTATGGTAACTCCATTTCTTCTTTTCCCCCCTTCTTCTGCCTCCCCCCAACCCCACACTCCAATTCAAGCCGTTGTTTCTCAGTCTAGTTGTGTAGGACACAGCTCCCTGGCCCATGCTGGTATTATGAGCCTTGCGCTCCCCCCGGCTGAGGTAGTCGGTCATCCCTCGACTGCTCACAGCAGCTCATGGCAGCTCTCCCGGGTGCCAGCCTCTCACCATGGCTGCCAGCCACTCACGCTGGCTGCCGGTAGCCCACGGCAGCATAGCAGCCCCTGGCAGCTCACACCAACCTTCAGCTGCTCAGCTCCAGGGAGAGCTGTTGTTACAGTTTTAGCTGTAGAGGGCACAGCTCACTGGCCCATGTGGGAATCGAACCGGCGATCTCAGCATTAGGAGCACAGCACTCCAACCATCTGAGCCACCGGGCCGGCCTGGTAACTCCATTTCAAAAATACTTTTTGTCACTCAACTTTTTAGTTTTATAAAATAATTTTCATTTTCAACATGGTATGTAGTTGGAGTGAATTTTACTTAAGGAAAGGTAGTTACCAGAAGTAATAGCACTGTTAAATACATTAGCAAGAAAAGGGTGACATATCAGCCATATTGTAGAACTGAGATGGACCCACTACACCCCGTTTTTGTAAACGGAAATTTTGTTAGAACTCAGCCATGCTCATTTGTTTCTGTATCACCTGGGGCAGTTTTTGTGCGACAACCGAGTAGGGTACTTGAGACCTAGACTGTAACCCACAAAGCCGAAAATATACACTTTCTGACTTTTAGAGAAAAAGTTTGCAGACCCCTGTCCTAGAATCTAGATTCCGCCTCCTAACTTTGAGTTGGGCGTGTTCTGTTTGAATGACAGAGACTCAATTGGGAAACACTTCAAAAAATGTGTTGCTAAATGATCTCCTGTCTAACAGGCTCTTCCTCTAAACCCTGCAGGTACCGACCAAGAAGCTGAAGAAATATGAGAAGGAATATCACACGGTGCGCGAGAGCCAGCTGCAACAGGAAGATCCCATGGACAGATACAAGGTAGGGGACACACGGGTCACCTGGCAGAGCAAAGGGCCTTCTTGACCCTAAAGCAGCAGCTCTGGCAAGTTCAAGTCCCTTTGTTTCTACCCAGTTGATTTAGACACTCTTTGACCATACCATGTTCATTGTCCAGGTGTATTTTCATTTCAGGAGACTCCCGAGTAGCCCACCGTAATATTTCTTTTCTTTCAGTTTGTATATTTGTAGGTAACGCCACCTGTTGCATTTATACTGGGAATCTTCATAAGAAGCTGAGAGAAAGAGAGGGAAAAAGAGAGAAAGTGGCTATCAACTACTTTCAAAAATGAGAAAAAAAGGAAAATGGCTAAGTACTGTTTTAGCTGTGCACAGTCCCATCCAAAGGGACTGCTAGAAGGTGACCTGTCCTGAGGCTGGCACAAGAACGTTTCAGATTTACCAGTGTCTGTAGCAAATGTTAAAAACGCAAACTGATATGGAAAGAAAAATAAAAATCACAAAGGTACATCAAGCACAGTAATGGTGTTGGTCGTGACATTTATTTGCACAAATTTGTCCCTACAGTGGTTAGTTTCAGAATCGAAATGATGTCAGTTTAATATCTTAGTGAAGTAATTACAGTATTTAAAAAAAACTGGGCTATTCACAAAGCTGGATCTCTTCCATTGTAATAGCAACACAGTTCCCGTGATGCAGTGTGGGGGAAATCCTGATTTCAAACTTTTTTCCAACTGAAATATTATCTGTCTTCACCATGTTTAATTCTTCAGATTCCTGCAGATGCATGGTTCCCTCCCTCCCTACATCACTACATTAGGGTAAGAGAATGTTGTATTCTCACAGTGAGTACTAGCAGTGCCAAAATGTCCTTCCAAAAACAAATACTGAGTTGGCATTATGAATTAAGTCACCCACAGTGAGACGACTTCCACTTTTGTAAGTAGAGTTGCCTTTATGTGGTCAGAGAGCTGGACGTGGTTGCTAGGCTCACACAATGCATCTTGTCTCTGTTGCTAAATTGAATAGCATGGGTGGGGGGCTTCAGAAAGCAGCATGGTAGAAGGAGTATATGGATTTTGTAGTCAGACTTGAGTTCAAATCCTGGCTTTCCAAAAAAAGCACAGGATTTGGATATTCGAGTTGGGGGCTTTGCATTCCTATGCCGTTGTTCCGCTCTTGGGCTAGCTATTGAACCTCGTCCTCATCGGCAAAACATGTTGCATTCCCATCGCCATGAGGGATTGTTGTAAGGGTGGGGATGGCGTGCGTTAAGAATCCAGCACACGGTTGCTGTGCAATGAATGGTGGTTTTGGCCTCCTTGGGCCTACTGCCTCAAATTACCCGCGTATCACATAAGGTGACACCACCTTTCATGGGTCTGCCCCACCAGGCCCTTGCTGATCTTCCTCGTATCTCTAACAACTATTGCTATCCAATAATCTAACACTGGTATGTTTTTTCCCTTGTTTATGGAACGGGTTATAGAACTGATAATAAAACCCTACATACTGTTCTGGTAGATAATTATTACCACATAAGGTGCTCATAGAATAAGGTTTGCAGCTAACCACCACCCCTCAATAAAACTAATCTTACCATAGCTCATATAGCATGCTGCTTTAGAAAGGTTTGAAGTATTCCTTAGAAAATATTTTTGAGGATCCAAAATGAAGCCCTCCTGCTGCTTGTGTTATTCTAATTTGCTTATTGCCACCATTGTTATAAATAAAATCTGGGAACAGTGCTTTAAAATAGAAGAGAGGAAAATGAAAGACTAAAATTGTATATTTAAAATCTGTCTGGGACTGAACTTGTAATTGTTCCTTAAGTCCTTTTTTGTGTCAAAGCAGATACGTATAAATAAATAGTACAATGCGTATTATTTTTTTAAATGCTTACCACACCTAAGACTATCAATATGTACAATTTTTATTGAGGGGTGAAAGTAGAATTAAACTTTTTGTTTTTGTTTTGAAAACAGATTTACTTTTTAGTTTGAGTATTTTGGCCTCTTCTATTTGCACATAGCAGGTACCTTTTGTATTTCTTTTGTATTCTTGTAATAGCTTGTCAATACATCATCTAACTAATATCTCTATACCGTTTTCATAATGTCTAGACGTTTGTACTGGTGATGGATATACTTGGTAAAATCGTACTCCTCAAGTTATAATTACATTTCAAGGTGAAAATTGACAGAGTAGTTTCCAACCATCAACAGATTTGTTCTTTCAGGTATTTAATTTCTAATTTAAGAAGCTAATTATAATTATCTTAATTATATAAGGACAGTGTCTTAGAAAATACCTTTTAGCACCTTCTAAATTTAATCCTGTCAAGAATAAGACCTAGGTCCAGGGAGCAAGCATTTTATAATTCCTAGATCTTGGACTGGAAACCTAGTTATGTAAATTCTTAAGAATAACTTGGGAAGAGGCTTTGAGTCAGAACTTCACCAGTTCACTCACAACCCTTTCTCAACCATTAGGGTCCATACTGCTTGCAGTGCCTGTTCACCTCTAGCTGGCCATGTGGCAAGAGAGTTAGGAAGGTGGTGTCAATTAAAAAGAAAACAAAGGCCCAGAGATGTCTCGCACTAAGATATTCTAAGGGAGTCTTCAGTTTGGTGCTATTTCTCTTGAGCATGGTCGCGTACAGAAGAGGCTGTCGCAGGGGAGCGGAGGTGGGATTAAAGACAGAGGTAGCTCTCAGCAGTCATGTTCTTTCTATATCTAGCTACACATGTATTTTGGGTGTATTTTTATGACATATGCAAATATCTGCATGCTCAGGTTATATCACTATGCTCACCTGTATCTAACACTTAAATCTCAACCACAGAGAGAGAGATGAAACGGCATTGGAATAAATTTAAATTTTAGAATCCTACACACAATTAAAGTGTTCTGGAATTAGCTAATGGTGATAATGGCACACCTTTGTGAATATACTGCAAGCACTGAATAATGCATTTTAAAAGATGGTTTTCATGAATTTTATGTGAATTATATCTGTAAAAAAAAAAGCAAGCAAAATGAGGAGGATTGGCATCTGGCCCAACTGTCTTCCTTTCATAAACCCCACGCACGTCATACCAGAGGTACCTGCGCAGAAGTCATATTTGTAGGGGCGAGACCTTCCTGTCAGAATTGGAGCTAATTAATGACTGCAGATCCTATGTGTACCCATATTTATAGGGGAAAGGACAACATAAGGGGGTGGCACATTCATTTTCATATATTTGATATATATCTGTGTATATATCATATATATATATGCACAAAGACACAAACACAGATAACACATATATATACACACGGCCTTCGCTACCTGATCTTGGCATTAATTTGTATTTGAAACTCAGTAAGCTCTAAAATGACTGCTTACAGCCTTTGGTATATTTTTTTGTGTTTATCTTCATGGCTGATCTCAAGACAGAGAAAGGAAACTTTATTGGAAGAAGAATATAAAATATTTATTCTAGGTCACCCTCCTTGTCCTTCTTAAGTTTAAGCTGGCCAGAAGTATGTGGTAGTATTTATCTACTCTGATATTTTGGTTTGTAAATGTATTTATTGATTTCAAAAGAAGTGAAATGCAGGATTAAGATTTGTCTGTAGAAATACATCATGTATATATATTTTCATTTTCAGACAAATCCCGAGAAAACATTTTTTAATTACATTAAATACATTTTAAAAATTAGTAGCCAAGCCCCTAATAAGCAATTACCAATTTCAGAGATTAAAACATTATTTCCTATTTTAAGGAGATGAATTGTTCCCATTTGGGGAAAGTTGATTTTCCAATGTAATAAATTAAGGCACTTTTTAGAGAACTGCAGCCTTCATCTACCTCCAGAACATGCTATGCTTTTCTTGTTTAATTAAAGAAGTACTTGCACAAATGTGGGTTAAGCCTTAAAAAGCACAGCTAATTAATTAAATTCAGTGAATCTCCCAAAGCATAATAAAGGTTATATTATTACCTAGTCTAGATAGGAAAATCCTAGAAAGAATCAGGAATGCTTATACTCTCTAGGGTTTGGGACACAGATAGTATTGTAAATACATAATAATCTAATTGAAGTATCTTATCCATGTTTAGTATAATTAAACTTAGAATATTTAACTTCTTTTTTTTAATTTAATGTTAAAATTTAATTTAATTTTTAAAAATTAAAATGTAATTCAAACAGAAGAAAAGTGATTCCTCTAAGTTTATAAAAAGTTTTTCTTGCACATACTAATTTTTCTAGAGCCATTGTCCTGGCATGTAATTTGAAATTAAACTATTTAATTGTACATGGCAAAGAAAAAAAAATATATTGGAAGTAAAGCTTAATTGAATTTGTATTATTTGCCCTCCTCACGTATCTAATGAAATAATTTAGAGCGATTACCACATTTTGTTTTTAACTTGAGTAATGAAGAATTTAAATTTTGCTAAACTTCTTACCTGGGGGTAGAAAAACAGGTTTCTTTTTTTCTTACTGTGTTGGGCCCTTCCTTATTCAGAGAAGTCAAGATGAGTGAAATCCATCTTTGGCAAATGTTTCTTTATGAATGAAAATAAACTTACATTTTATTATTTTTCCACATTTCAGAGACTATGGTTAGCTTTTGGAAGCATTTATGTTATGAAGTAATGTGCTTTTAATGAATAGTAACAATTGAGGATGTTTTCTATGGCAACTGTGGTCACGTAATGATAAACTTTGGAAGGCCGCCTCTCTTGCTTTTTGAACTTGGATAACCCAGTGAACTTGCTGTTTGTTGTAGGATGGTGGAGAATGCGAGCCTGAGGCCTCCGGAGGTTTCTTGAGCAACTTAGCTGAGAAGGTGCAGGTGGTTTTCCCTGATGCTTGCCTGCTGATTGAGTTGTACTTAACACTTGGGTATAAACATTATGCGTATTAAGAATTTCTAAGTATGTTTATTGATCTTAACAATGATTCACCAAAAAATTTCTTCAATTTTTAATAAGTTTTGTTTCCTGTTATAGTAGTGTTACTGAGAAAGTTATGTCACACTCATATATTTCTACATCATTTGTAACCCATTTGTTTTTTTAAAATTTGATTTGTATGCTAGAGTAGAGCATGGATTTGTAAGATATGGGATGTGGGCCAAATGTGGCCCGTTGCCTGTTTTTGTAAATAAAGTTTTATTGGAACACAGCCACACCCATTTGTTAGTTATTGTTTGCTTTTGCACTTCAATGACAGTTAAGTAGTCTCAACAAAGACCATATGTTCTGTAAAGCCAAAAATGTTTATTATCTGTCCAAGTACATTAAAAGTTTACTGACCCCTGTGCTAAACTATAATCTAAGATTATTGTTTTTTTAAATGCCAAAAGAAATGCAGTCTGGTTTGCCAACTGCCAGTTAGTTATTACTGACAAGGTTTTTGTTTTTAGTTTGACGTAAAAATTATTTTTAATTTCTACCAGGAAAATAAGATTGGATATGTTGGGTAAAGGGAGAGCATAAAATGATTTTAAACATCCAGGTTTTCTTTCTCAAATTTTCATTTACAGACAATGTAGTCATTTAAACATTTCATGTGTAAGCATTTGTCTTTGAATGTCAAAATACAGGATGAGATTTGAATATGATGATTATCAACTCTTTTGAAAGAGGTATCCAAAACAAAGTAAGTGAGAGCTGAGTGTGTTGTTGCTAATAAAATTGCACTGGATCTTTTAGAAAAAAACATTTCCTCCTGACTCTTAAATGTCTTCAAAAACAAATGCCAAGAATTCATTATAGCAGCAGACAACACACCCAAAATGCTGAGCTAGAGTTTATAAAGCCGCCTCCTAACCCATCATTTTTTCCTTTAAGGCTTAGTTTATTTTCTTTTGATTGCCAGCTCACATTTTTCTTTTTTCATCTTGGAAAAATGACATTCACCATCCCTAGGACTGTTTCACCCAAACTTCAGACACACAGGAGACCTGGGATCCGTTTTTCTTTTGCATACCTCTGCCTAGCCATGTCATTTTGTTGCCTGAAGATGAACTATTTTGCAAGGTTCCAACCTTGTCATATACGGAAGTTCCTTCCACCCAGCTCTAATAACACAGAATAGCCAGCTCACACCGAAGTTACTAATAGTTCCACACACAGCGTTTTCAGCAGTCATGCAAGCTGCAAATCGCTCATGGAGAGGGAGGAGTTTTCATGTATCAGTCTTCCTGAGTTGAGATGGGCCCACTGGCTGCCTCAAGTATACTTTCTTCTATCGAATGTTTGCACTCAGACAGAAAACTTAGAGTATATGACACTCTAAGGAAAAGCAAAATAGCATTAACGAGTGCCTGTTCTTATTGTTACCATTTCCTAAATGTATTAGTAGGTGTGCAATTTCATTGGATCTTTTTATTTCTTTTTTTTTTCAATTGTCTTTGTACCTATGATTGAAAACGGTAGTTGGTCTATGACTTTTGAGGAGGTAAGTTTTTTTTTATCTATGTGTGTCTGTAATATCAGTGTCTGTCTCTGAAAAATGCAGTATCCTCCTCCGAAAAGTTACTTACTGCACTTTCCCAGCTGTACATCTCCTGTGTAGGAGGGGAGGGAATGAATGAGCAAAGCTGGTGTCTGCTTTTTGTTCAGCGGCTGTCCATTGTGTGAGCTGGAGCATGTTTCAGACAGTGCAATGTGAGTTTTAAGGGTTAGGCCTGCCGTGTCTCCTGCAGTCTTTGCTGAAAGGCAGAGGAAGTGATTTGCCTGTTTTGTTTATAGGCTCTGAGCATTGAGAACATCTGCTCATGCAGACGTCCGGCATGTGACTCTGTCTGGGCTCACTGAGGCGAACGGAGCTGAGTTCGGGTCTCTCTCTCGGGTGGGCAGCCCTTGCTAACATTTCCAAGTGAACCAAGCAAGGTTACTACCTTTCCCAAGCCCATCAAAACGAAACGTTCTTCTCCGTTCAAGTAGAAAGGCAAACTTCTTTCTTGAATCAGTCCGTTCTGAAAACGGTTTGGGCTCCTTGGGAAAGGCTGGAAAAGATAGCCCAGTAGTGCAGTTTCTCTTTAACCCTTGGTGAGTGTGATCGAGTCCTTCCTAGAAAATCTCCGTCTCAGAAGTAGCGGCTCACATGGCACTCAGTGGTGCTGGAGGGCTCCTGAGTCTACCTCCCAGCCTCAGGTTCATATTTTGGAGGATGATACTGCATTTTTGGCCCCATAGCTTGCTTTCCCCCGTGTGTGAGTACAGAGCAGGAGTCTCCTACTTCCCACTCTGCTGCTTGCTTTGCAGACACTGAACTTAAGCTTCCTGCTAAAGCAAAAGCCACTAGGTGCGCTGCCCCCCCCACCCCACTGGCTATTTTGATTTTTAGGGACCCTCAGACACTCAGAATTTCTCCCAGATCTCCCCCTATCCACCCCCTACCCCCTTAGCTGTGTGTCTGTCTATAGGAAGTGTTCGAGTTGGAACAGTCATTGTAATGGGAAGTTACCAGTCCAAATTTCAGCTCAGCTCACATCTCTTTCATATATATATATGATCTCTAATCATTAGGGAAGTAGCTACCTGGCGCGTTTTAAAAATACTTTGAACAAAACTCTTTTCCACAAGCATCGTGTGACTTTACCTGGAGGTTATTTTAACTCGATTCTAAGCAAATGTCACTGTAACCTGAAAAACTGGTCGCCACAACACTTTCACTTGTGCCAAATGAATGTGATATAAGTAATAGGGGAGGTGTTTGTTCCTTGGAGTCCTGCAAGTACAATTTCAGTAGAAATAGGACACTTAACTCAGGAATCAGTATTACCATGTAGTCTTACCATGGTCTCCTTGGAAGGGATTTATCAAGAAATGAGAAAAATCTCTTCTCTGCATTGTGAAATATGTGGTGATGAAATTGGGCTGGTATTACTGCCTGTTCCTGGCAAAGAGGACATTTATTAGAAAAGTTTCTGAAGCTTTTTTTTTTAATCTGACTTTTCGACAAGTATGTCCTTTGTTTCCACAAAAGGGGTAATAGATATATCAGGATGAAAGACTAACTGTCCAGCTCCTGCTAGAATTTGGATCGCTTCAACAAAGATTGAAAGAGAACTGACTCTGGGTGGTGAACACACAGGTGATATATAGATGATGTATTCCAGAATCGTACACCTGAAATCTATGTAACTTTACTAACAATTGTCACCCCAATAAACTTTAATTAAAGAAAGAAAGAAAGAAAGAAAGGTTCGTCTTTAGATGCCCTGGCTTTTTAAATAATTTAGTCTCCATGTTTATTCTACTTCTGTGGGAAGAGAGAACTTCTGTAGATAGAGGGACAGACAGAATTTGATGAATACAATTTGCTCCTATAAATATGTACACTGTTTTTCCGGGAATATCTTAGGAGAGGGTTCCTGGAGGCAGCACTTTTGTTGTATCTTGGTCACAAAGGAAGATCCGGTATGGTTTCTTGTAGAATATGAGCATCTAACAACAGTGGACTTAAAAAAAAATTCTTTTTTTGACATTTTATTGTTTCTAGTGGAATTGAAATTCTAAATTACTTTTCATTTTTTTTAAACAACTTTTTAAATACATGTACATTCACTGTGGAAAACTTGGACGCTTTTAATATCACAAGGAAAACAATAAAAATAATCCACTACCCACAGTTAATACCTGTTATTTATGTTGTCATGAAAATGGGGTTTTCCAGTTATCTCTTTTTCTACAGGATATCATAAGCATTTCTTCTGTCATTCGATATTTTTCACTTATATTTTAACACTGCATGGAACTGTGTCATGAGTTTATTTACACGTATCTAAGTGATTTGGGATTTTTAAACGTTTTCCAGTAAGTATTTTTTTTTACATGTGTTAACATTCCCTCCCCAGTTATCCCAGTCGACCTTGTCTCCAAAGGAAAACATGGAAGTGAACTCTGTTGTCTGGTTATAGTCAAAGTATAGGTTTGTCCTTTAGCTTCTCGACTGGCCCTGTTTTGGATCCTCTACCTCCATGAAAGGCCAAGCTTTGCCTTTACCATCTGTTTCTTTGTCCTTCTTTGAAAAACAAATGAAAAAAAAACTTAAGTTTTCTTCTTTCCATATGGCAAACCCCAGATTGTTCTATAGAAGATAAAATTCACCAAATACACACACACACACACACACACACAATGAAATAAGACACTCTCTTACAGGACATAGATTTGTCTTCTGGTTGTGCAACCCTGCTTTGTCTGAGTTTTGCTACCCTTGCAGAAAACACTGTTAGGAGTGTGAATCTGAATAACAGGAAGGTCTCATGACATAGAACCTTTTCCGCCAGCTCTCTCTTGAACCTTCTGTAACTGCTAACGAAGCAGAGAGAACACTTCTGAGGCTTGGGAATGGGAGATGTTAAATTGCTCTTCTGATGTGAATGTACACAGTTCATATGGCTGGTTAAAGGGAGACCTTACTTCCTAGCATGTGACTGGCAGTCCAAGGGGAAAGAAACAGCTTGGTAATGTATTTACCCAGAATCTTGTAATCTGAAACTTAAAAATACCAGAAGCAAACATTTAGAGACATTATCATAAGGATTACTGCTCTTACTAACACAGAAACTGGTGTTCGGAAAAGTAAATATATTTTTACCCAAAGAATGAAAATGTCAGTTGATTGCAGCCATGAACCCATGTAGCCTGGTTCTTGGTACAGATAATTCTTATATATGTTCAGATAATTCGATCCCTGCTATTGGAAAAGCAATTTGAAGAAATAAATGTCTAGTGGTTTTCCCCCATTTCAACCCTACTGTGTCTTGTGGTTTCCCGAGGTCTGGGTGGGGTTACTGTGCATGCTTCAAACAAAGAATTGCCTGTGTCTGCATTCTAGGTCTATATGGAAACCTCACAGGACTTGGGTGATGTGTGGGAATGTTGCTTTCTGTGGCACACTTTTTATAATGAAGTCCTGCCTGGAGGGCTTCAGGGACAATTGTAAGTGTCCCTGGGGAGGGTGGGAAGAGTGTCGCCTCTGCACCGCCAGCTTCACTCACTGTTGTTTCCCGGACAGCCCTGCCTCCCTGTGCCACTTGCGCCTTCTCTTTTTACACCTTCAGAAGTCCACTCTGTTGTTGCTGCTTGTTTTTCCTCACCAGTCCCGTCTGTTGCTGCCAGTATGCCCCGGCGCTAATGCCCGCCTCTGGCTTTGCTCTTTTTCTGCAGAGGGAGAACCGGAGATTACAGGAGGCCAGCATGAGGTTGGAACAAGAGAATGACGACCTTGCCCATGAACTAGTAACCAGCAAAATTGCCCTGCGGAATGACCTGGATCAGGTAACTTCGTCATTCACTGGGTAGAAATAAGGCTGTGACAGCCTCCTCCAGGGCCAGGACCAAGTTGTTGCACCACAGGCCCGCTGGGGCTCCCTCTGTCCTTGACACTGAGTTAGCTGCTCTGATGGACCAATGGGTGGGTGGGAAGTGGGAGGGGACTGACTGACTGCTCTTTGCAGCAGGTGGAAAATGTAAGCCTTTGAGAAATGTTTGGGTCACTTCCAAACAGCATGTGCCACATACTTTTTTTATACCTCTGAACTTCTCTGGCGTCTCCTCTCTTTGTCTGTACTTTTCCTAAACCAAGGGTTGCCAGCATAATCACCTGAGCACACCAGTTACGTATACTAATGCCATTCTAACACTGGTAGGGCTTCACTTTTTGTTCTAGAATGAATTCTCATCGGCAATGAATGTGAAGATTTTACATGAAGTATGCACATTCAGATACATGTATTGTTGGGTTGACAGGCAACCCAGCAGCCGAGAGCAGCACTGCCTGGGTGTGAATCCTGGCATTACCATTTTCTAACCATGTGCCCGGGCAGTTCTTCACCTGCCCATAGGTATAAAAAAGTCTACCTCCTAGGGAAGATGGGAGAATTAAATACGGTAAAGCACTTCCAATAGTATGTGTTGGATAAATGTTAGCTGTTGCTACAAAGACCTTAAATTGTTTTACTTTCCTTGTTCTTTGCAACAGCACCAACAGCTTTAGGACTTCCTGTTTTCTATTGCTAGCATTTTCAAAGATAGTTGGCAGCATGGAAGGAGTCTTGTGTAGATTTATAATTATCACTCTAGGGTGGCCGGTTAGCTCAGTTGGTTAGAGCATGGTGCTGATAGCACCAAGGTTGCCGGTTCGATCCCCTCATGGGCCACTGTGAGCTGTGCCCTTCTTAAAAAAAATAAAATAATAAAATTATCATCCTATGTTCTGACTTTTGAAAAGTGAATATTCCCAACAAATGGTGCAGAAAAATTGAGACTTAAACTATTGAACCTGTAAAAAAGAGGCATTATCTGTGTTCTAAGAATTGGCAATATTTAAAATACAAATCCATTAATAATATAAATCTGACTGAATGTTTAAAATCGAAGGAATTTTTTAAATGTTTAAAAATGGCCCCTGCCACAACTCCTTTTCCCCACATAAACAGCTAATGTTGCAGCTCTACAGTTGTAAGCACAGTAAGATGACAGATAAGACCACTGGTAAGGAAAATAGGGCTAAAAGCAGGGAGAGGATGGAGCTGCAGGAGTCAGTGCTAAATGGAGTTTGAAAATAAAACAAAAACTGCTGCTCAGGGCACCGGATACAGAAGGTACAAAGCAGCCCAGTCGGGGATCTGAAGGGGATGGCCCTTTTAACCACAAACCCCGTGCAACCACCCTGTTTGGAACTGCTTAGAGATCACAGGAAAACTGTGAGACCAAAAGAGTCCCAACCAACGAAGGAAGAGCCACCTCAGTCAGTCAGGGTTACACCCAGCCTGACCTCAGCTATTTTAGTTTTGTACTAATAAGACTATAGCAGGGAGTTAGTACTATAATGAAATTCCATATTAACTTTCCAAAGGCCTTCTGTCACAGCTGATTCTGTCATTTTAATCTTTTATCCATTAATAGTTTTCTTAAGACAACTAACTAAATGAAAAAAGTTTTAACCAGTTGGACTCAGTGGGGATGCAGTGAAATAGGCTGGAGTTGTAAATTGAACGTTGTGTGGGTAAGGTATTTGGTAGTGTATATCGAGCCTTTAAAAGGTTAAAAAAAAGAATGAAATTAAATACTTACCAAGTACCTACTATGACCAAGCACCATATTTAGCAATTTACACACACACACACACACATACACACACACACTCTCACGTATATACATATGCCCGTTTCATCATTTATAAAATAATATATGGAGTCATTAGGAAGATTAAATAAGATAAAGCGCGCGCGCGCGCGCGCGTACACACACACACATACACACAGTGCCAAAAAAACTGTATACACATTTTAAGAAAGGAAAAAACTGTATTAAAATTACACTGATGGTAACCATTGTGAGCACTTCTTATAATTGCAGATGTCAACCATGACTTGTATTCATCTTTTGTTATCGGTATATATGGAGTATTACAATTTTAATAGTTTTTCCTTTCTTAAAAGGTGTATACATTTTCTTGGCACCCTCTGTATATATGTGTGTATGTGTATGTATATGTATGTATATGTATATGTATACTCTGACTTGGAAAACTATCCTAACAAAAATAGAGATTTGGTTAAAAATATATATACAGGTTATTTACTGCAGTGTTACCTGTAAGAATAAAAAATAGAAATAATACATATGTCCAATAGAAGAGGAGAATGAAAGTATCTCTACAATGTTTTTTTTTGGAATAGTTTTTAAAAATAAGGGAAGATTATAATAATATTTTTAAAAAACAGTAAATTAATCTGTATGTAATGTTTGCATCTAAATTACAAGACATATGGCTGGCATAGGGCTGTCCTGTAAGAAAGGAGACTGGAATATACATCAACAGGAAAAAAGCCTACAAAGAAATACATCAAAATTTTACTACCAGATATCTCTGAGTGATAAAAGTAAATCTGAGTTTTTATACTCATGTTTATATTTTTATTTTTTCAATTACGAATCTTTTATCAGAAGACCTTAAATTACTTAACCACCCTTGCTTAAATAATAATATGCATTATAACTTTTCAATAATCAGAAAACATTATTTCAAAAGTTTAAAATTTTTTTAAATACAAAATGCATTATTTAAAAATTACTAAAATTATTTTTTAAATATGCATATTTAAATAGATATATTATTTAAAAATAAAAATGATTATAAAATATATTATTTAAAAATATGTAAAGTTTTTCCAAGAAAATCCATTTTATGGATTAGTCTGGAAAGACTACTATGTGGGTACTCCTGAAATAATTGATTATTGCAAACTTAGCTATTTCATGTAAATACTAGGTCAGTCCCTGAAGAAAAGAGTCCTTCGTTTATTTCTTCTCACTCTTATTTCCTCCCATCATGCCTCTCTTTCTGTCCCTTTTTAAAGAAGTAAATAAGGTCTGGCCCCTGCCTTTTGAATCTTGTTATCTAGATGAAAGAATAAAAATTGCCCTTTCATGCATATCTCCTAATACCTGATTTTGCAGTTTCTGCCTGAGTGGGGCTAGTTCACCTATCAACACTCTGTCCCTGTGGTTTAGGTGACCTGGCCCTCCAGCTTCCAGGAAGGGCACTCGCCTGAGAGTGAACAGAATGGACCGGCTTTGCCTGCCTTCACGCAGTTCGGCTGGTATTTTTCCATTCCCAGTTTATCAAAATCAAATCTCTTAATTAAAATAGCAAAACTTTGGCAAACATTAAATGAACATGAAGCAGATTATATTTGAAATGACATAAAAAGTAAACAAACACTAATTAGGTAATTGGGTACTTTTTGGAAATAAATTACTCCTTACCCTTGTCATGTCAGCATTGGCTTCAGGCTTCCTGGGCAGCAAAGGCTCCTAGTTTTTCTCTCAAACAGAGCCTTCTGTTATGACTGTCACCCTCCCTCAGACTCCTTTTAATTAAGGGCTTCTCGGTGACTAGAAATGTAAAAAGATACAGCATCTCCACATCAGTTTCTGCTGCTACCTGCTCTCAGCCCATCCCGTCCCTTCCAGTTCCCCAAGAACAGAAAGAAGAGACAGAAAGAACCAGTCCTGTGCTACTCGAGACTGTGCCAACATCCCTTCTCACCACGGCACGTCCTGTGTTAGAACAGAAGCTACCTGCAATAAGTGGCACGTTCGTTTATTTTGTTTTAAATGGAACAGCTGACTTGGCTAGTTCTTTGAGAAACCATTTCTGATAGCTCCTTATGCTAATGTTACAGCTGAGCTTTTTGATCAAGTTACTGGTTGATTCATGACTAAATCACACATTGCAGTGTCGTTTCTCGCACGTACATGTCGTAAAAGCTTTAGTGAGCAATTGGAAATTTCAGTATCAATAAGGCGTTTAAGATATGGGTAAGTGACTTGAAGACTTAATAATAACAATGGTCCACTCAGTTTTATGAAATGATGGTGAAGGTTTTAGAATTTGGGTTCAAAGATAGAATCTAAGTATCTGTCTGTTTAGTATTATATTCCTAGAGATTCATTTAACACGAAAGATGATTTCTACTTAAATGAGGTGTAGAGATTGGCTGTACAAAGACCTGGAAGATTGTTTTTAGAGGGAAAACCAGGCTATTTCAGATCTGGCCCTATTTTGACGAGAAGAATCCCTTCTCCTTCACTGTTTAACATAGAGGAGAAACTTCAGATGAAGCTTCCTGGAAAACTCTAGGACTTCTTCATACGGGTCCCACAGAAGTGTCTGCAGACGTCAGATCTGATAACAACAGAAAGAGTCAGCTTGCTTAGCTTGACCTAGTGAAGAATGTGCAGCAGAAAACATGAAATTAAAAGAGTAGGTCCTCTCATCAGAAATATTTAGGTGTCCATTAAAGATTTCCTCAGGGAAGCGGTTTTATTTTCCTTTACTTACAGATGTTTCCCAAAACTGTAAAATTTCTAGATACTCTGCAGGGTTTAAGAAGCTTGTTACTGCATGTCAGGATGCTAGCATTGACTCTTCAGAAGTTTACGAAAGGCTAAAATTTGGCCATGAATCTCCCTTCAAAAAACCAAACTTTGAAACAAGTTATTCCAGAGTGCCACAGTACACATCATTAATTTCACAAGATGGAAATTGCTGTAAGAGGAGCTTAAATTTTAATCTTCTGCAGTAGCAGGACTGTTGCTCAGATTTCCTAGGGTTGAACTTGAACCAGAGGTTGGAGTTACAGGGAGATTTGGTTAGATTTTTATGAACACGGAAAGGATCAGCTCATTGCTTCGCCGTTCGAGGCCCCTCTGCCTGAGCCCTTGAGGAGGGTCCCCCTGCTTTGTGGGTGGCTTCTGCCGTCTGGCGTACAGCTCTAGAAGTCACAGTTTTGAGTTTCCATAATCTATATCAAATATCTTACAATTTATGAAAATTTAACTTGCAACGTATCTGTTGCATTTTTTGAGGTCCATCTGTAATTTTAAGATCTTCTTTGGCTGCATAATTCCACTTCCCCGCCTCCCCCCTAAAAATCTAATGTGGCTGAGCAAATTTTAGAGTCTTTAAAAGGGACTTTTTCACCTTAACTACCTGGCAGTTCCAAATGATCTGACAACAGAGCTATAACCCCTGGGACATAGGACGTGGGACTATTAAGGCAGTGAGAACAGTGAATGCAGTTTCTTTTCCAGTGCCCAACAGACTGCTGGCCTGGCCATCTGGACATGTGGGAGATACGGCCAAACAGACAGGAGGCCACCTGGCCAGTTTTCACGATTACTTGGATAACTTTTTGCTGCTGCCAGCCAGGGATAGCTGCTTCTCTCTGCGCCTGTGGTTTTCTCTGCTGAGCTCATCTGTGGCCCTCTGCCACCTTCACTTCACAGAGTCTGCTTCTGCAGTGACTCAGAGCCACAGCCATTCATTCACCAAATTCCGATGGCGTACCCACTCTGTCCTCGGTGCTGGGCTTGCTTCTGGGGCTAGAGTGATGCCCCAAAGAGATGTGGTTCCTGCCCCCAGAGCTTAAAGTCTAGTGGGCAAGACAAGTCACACGTAATTCATCATTGCAGACTGTGCTAAGTGCTGTCAAGGGAAATAGGAGAGATTTAAACAGAGGAACTAATTTAGATGGGGGGGGGTGTGGGGCAGGGCTCAGGCCGTGCTCCCTGCAGATGTGAACTTGAAGCTGCCACCTAAAGGGTGAGGTAAGGGCCGTAGAGTCTAAAATAGACGCGTGTTAACTAAGTTAGACACACACGGAATGCTTTCATAGTTAATTTTGGCTCTGTATGCAAGGTAAGACCAGAGTACTCGTCTGATCTTTCCTTGGCCATTCTAGAAATACGGTCATTTCTGTTTGAATTGCTGGTCCATATTTCAGTTTTCCTCATGGCTAGCTCTACCATAGGGTTTCAGTCTTCATTTCTCCCTACTCTGCTCCTTGTCCTGTGTGAGTACCCCTGTGGGGCTCGGTCTTTGCATTTTCTCACCTGTTTCCACCTGTCTGCTGACCCTCTTTGAATTGAGCCCCACTCACTACCAGTTAGAAGCTTCCACAGGGGGCTCCACCCCTTCATCCAACCCATCTGCACAGTCTCAGAGCGAGTGCCACTGTGACATCTGAAAATGGGTAAGAAACCTTTAGAGTGTGGGCTCTGATGGCCGTTCACATCTGAATTCAGCTCATGGCTCTCATATCAGGTGTGTGTCTCCGGTTTGATCTCCGCAAACCTCACTGTCATTATCTGTAAAACAAGTATTGTTTTGAGGCTTAGAGAGAAGGTGTGCCGAGGGCCTGCTGTGTAGTTGGAATTCAGTGAAAGCAGCCACCCCCGGGGTGAGCTGGGAGGGGAAAGAGTGGCTCTGGTGATGCTGGAACAAAACCATTCGAGATTGGAGGAAGGCTACACACACGTTCCTACCTTCTTGGTGACCCACGTGCTCTGATGACAGGCAGAAGACAAGGCGGATGTGCTGAATAAGGAGCTCCTCCTGACCAAACAGAGGCTGGTAGAGACTGAAGAGGAGAAGAGGAAGCAGGAGGAAGAGACCGCCCAGGTAAAAGGCATGGGCGGGCTTTTCTTCACACAGGTATAGGGCACAGGTGTAGGGAGCTGATCCATACTATCAACAAGAAGTGCGTTTATTCGTAATCAAGGGTGACGCAGAAGCACGACACGTGAGGAGCACTGAGTCCTGACATTTCTTTTGAAGGTGTTAGAAGAGGAGGCAGAGTTTCCACCCTTGAACTGCTTTTAGGAATTTGCCTTTACTGAGATGTCTAGCAACAGTGGCAAGTTTTCTCTAAGTTTAGTAACTTTGGAGGATGATCCAAGAACTTTGAGAAATCTGTACATTTCGTGTCGTATCTCCAAGATAATTGACTGTTAAGCTGAAAGCCCACAGAAATCTCGGCTGGGCGTTGTGTCTGTCAGCTGTGCTTAATTTTCCTGATTCATGTCTTAGAAGAAGCGCCAACATTCTGGCAGGGCTCTCAAACCTTATTCCCTGGGGGAAGAAGCCTGGAACTTATTAGCCTCCTGGCTCGTACAAGACCACCCTACCGTCTTCTGTGAGCTATAAGGCTAATCAGCTGGAAGACACCACCATTGCAAGAGCCCTGAGTAGGTGACAGGAAGGGCCTTTCGGCCCCAAATGTCAACGCTTCCGGCTTTTCAGGGGCAGAGCAGGTGGCTTCCCCAGTGTTCTCCATCTCTGCCAGTCATGGCCAGCTGTGATTAACTCATTTATTTTAATGAGTTTCATCATCACATTATGATGCTAAATATAAAACAGAACACAAAGCCTTTTAAAGACCGACATCCAAGCAGAAAAGGTTCCAGTGAAGTTACTCATGAGGGGATGTATCATTTAGCACCTTCCAGGGATTACAAAAAGGGTTCCCTGATTTTTTTTTTTTTTTTTGAACATGATAAAATGATTTTTGGCATTTACTGTGGACCAAGATTATACATATATTTTTAACACACTCAAAATGTTTGAGGGGCTGGTTATCCAGTTTGATCTAGGCCTTTTATGGATTTTGTTTTTTCTTTTACCTCCTGCTTTTGGGGGCTCACTTCAGGGCCTCAGATAAAGAATGAAGCTATTGGCAAATGAATTTCATTCATGTTTCTTCTGTGTGTGTGTGTGTGTGTGTGTGTGTGTCCATGTGTGTCCTGTTGTAATCGTATGATACCTTCGTGAGCTTTGTTAGATGAGGAAGCTATGGCTTAGAGAGTTAAGCGACACTCGCTCAAAGCCTGGCGGCCATGTAAGTCTGTCCTGAAGTCTGTGGGAGCCTATCACAGGAGGTGAGAAGGCTATGGCTTACGTCCTTAAATTATGTAAGAGAGAGAATAGAGACTAAGTTTGAATCAGTATAACCTACAAATTGCTTCTAGAATTTTAGGATGTAGCAAATGTGAAGAAATTCAGAAATCTTGTAATCATATGAGTCCGATTATAAATTGTACTAATTTGTGATGAATTAGCAAGTACAGATTATAGGCCATTCATAACTAGGAATGCTGCAATGCAGAGTCCTCTGTCTATTCTGATTATGTACTAGATTAACCAGGCTGTTTTTTTCAGTTTTTTGTTTGTTTGGTCAACAACTTGGAGGAACTGAATTCTTTCCTCTCTATGTTTTGGCACCTGACCTTTTTCATCATCTCTGCCTCCCCTTATACCTAGAATTCTAGAGCTACCAGGCTATAAAGATAACTGATTTTAAGTTTAGCATTCGTAATTTACTATTTCTGTGACTATAACAAGCACCTACGTTGTGTGTCACCTGAGCTCCTTCTAAAGTCACTGTTTCTTGAAGTCTCCAGACCTCAAGAGCTCTTTCTCCGTCTTTTTCTGACTCCAGTCCCAGAGCCTCGTTCCTACCTTCAGAGAAGTAAGGGCAGTGATGGTGGGGGACTGAACGGAAGGCCTAAATGTTTTTTCCGTAATTTATAACATTTCTAATAAGGGTACCTGCAACGTTGCTGTGATGTTTGTTTCAGACGCTCAGAAGGATAAAGGTAGCTTCTGAATGGATTGTTAACAATAGATTTATAAAGTAAGCAGTAAGCGTAAGCACTTTTGTAACAGGATTGCTCATGTCTTAAACATTACAGGAAAGATAATAAGATTTCTGTATCTCCAGAGATGATTAGGGTTTTCAAATAACCCAAGATGTCACTTCAGGGAGGAGAATTTATAGAGTTATAGTGTTTACCTTGTCGTTGTCTGGGATTCGGGCATACTGGAATCGAGATGTTTGTGGAAATTTATTATTAAGATTTTGACTGAGTCTTGATGTTTCTCACGCTTTCTAGCTAAAAGAAGTCTTCAGGAAACAGCTAGAGAAGGCAGAATATGAAATAAAGAAGACGACAGCTATCATTGCTGAGTATAAACAGGTAATGTGCCGGTGTGGCTTTTTTCCGCTATAAAAGTAATTATTGTTGTTGTTTTTCTTTGGGGAAAAACGTTTTGGTTTTACAGTTTCCAGAACAATGGCGACACTGCATTCATTAAAATTGGTGGCAAATTTTCTCCTCTGGAACTGACATGGCTGGACATGCTTGCTGATAACATGGGAGGTTTATTTGAGCAAAACAGTCTAGTTTGTTTACAAAGTTTGGGACACTTAGAGGAAGGAGAAACCTTATTTTTACCAGGGGATTCTGTCTGCTCTGCTCGGAAGCTCATTTCCTGTAGATCACACAGTAATATTGGCCTAAAGTTTAGTGATTGTATTAAGTGGCAATAGTTAGGGGATCACCGTGTCCTCTGCTGCCACAGCATAGAATGTGGGGACTCGTTTTCCCACGTGGCTCTGTGGCCTGTAAGAGGGAGATACATACTACCTGGGCGTAAAGAAGAAGAAAGGGAGCGTATCACCTATAGGAAATGAGGAAACCCTTCCTGGAGAAGGATTGATTTGAGCTCGTCAAAGGCTACGTGAGATGTGGGGCTATAAACAGAAGGAGAGAATGCGGATGGTGGAAAGGGGGAACAGCAAGTGCGATGGCGTAGAGGTAGGTTAGTGAACAGACATCGTTTCGTATGGCAGAAGGTTTCAAGTATAAAAGAGAAGCATCAGTGAGCGGGGGCCCAGTGCAGGGAAGGTCTTCCCGGATAGGCTGAGGACTTTGGATTTAATTCTGGTTGTAGTAGGAATGTTTGAGCAGGACAGTGGCATAACCAGGGACAGATTCTCGGCACTACTCTGCCCCAGTGAGAAATGTAATCGTGTGTGGAGATCCACAGGCTGAAACACAGACAGAGTTTGGGTAAGGAAAAATAGGGCCCTGAACTAAAATAAGTAGCCATGAAAACGGAAAAGAGGGAGACACAAAAATCATCATTTTTGCTAGAACAAAGGAAAACATTAAAGTGCTCCTGAGATTTCGAATTTGGGTAAGTAGGAGAGGGGATGGTTAGACCTTAACCAATACAAGGAACATTGAAGATCGTGTACTGTGGAACTTGCCATCACTGCAAGTGCTTTTTTTATTTTTTATTTTTTTGTCGCCATGTTAGGCCATGGGTGGCCGCCATATGCAGCACTCTTCAAATAGCTATGGGACTATTCTGGAATATTTTCTGGCAAGTACCTCCAGCAATGTAAAAGGCAACAGACCCATCTGTTTGAAGATAATTAGGACATAAAACATGATCTAAATGCATTCTCTAATTGGAATTGGCTATTATTGGCTATATTTCAGAATGTTTGGTTTATGTAAAAGGGGATATGGTTTGTCAGAATTATTTAGGGAGGTTGCTCCTTTTTAACATCGCCTAATACAGGCCTATTTATCGTTTCCAGGCTTGGATCTGGAGAAATTGGAGACTGAACTCAACAAGCAGGCCCTGGTCTCTAGAACTATTTTTGAGTAAACTGGGATTTTTTGTAAATGTCTGTTTTGATAATAGAGGTAGATCTTTTATGTTTTTAGTCCAAATTGTACTTTAAAATTTGACATCCCCTAACTCTTTTACTTCATTTCTTAAAAATAAAATATTCGAACTTCACTCAAATTCAACAAGAGTTGAACTTCCAGTGTTTTTAAAAAATGTTTTTAGCTTTGAAAGCACTTAATTTCTACCTGTTCTGGTACTGGTTAGCACCTTATTTCAGCATCAATAATAATGAGGTTTTATTTAATGAGCGCTTATCAGCCAGGTGCTGTACTAAACCCTTTGCATACATTTTTTTTCCCATTGATTATCACAGCACAACACTTTTTGGTGAGGAAACTGAAGCTTAGAAAGATTAGTGAATTTGCCGAAGGACAATTGTGTCCTTAGAAAGTAGTAAAGCTGGATTTCCTGGCTTTTTCTTTTTTGCTATGTTGAAATCGCTTGATAAGAGTTTTAATCTTTATTATTTTCTGGTCATTTTATCTTTGTCGTATTCACTCTGCCACTTCATAAGGCAACTTTTATAGTTGAAAACAGACTCTTTCTGTGGCTGTCAACAGGAGACGTTTCTGGTTCACAATTCTTTTCATCAGATTCCCAGCATAGAACTTTGCACAAAGTAGATACTCAGCAAAGACTCCATAGTTGATTCCAAAAGTGAGGACAGGAATTCTCTGGAACCAGTCACAAAGGCTGGTGACAGAAAGAAATCAAATCTACCCTGTGGGTTTTTCTAAGAATTAAGAAACAGGTGTGCTTCACACATGGGGCATGCTCAGGCTTTCTGCTCACTGCAGAAAAGACTGGCGTTTACAGTGCTAATTCATTTGCAAACTTTCTTCTAGCATCAGAGATGTGAGTAATATGAGCTGCACAGTAATATGTACACGCGCTGCAAGAGTCATTCTATTTTCCAGTAAAGAAACTCTTTTGTTTCCCTTAGATCTGCTCCCAGTTAAGCACCAGACTGGAGAAGCAGCAAGCAGCCAGCAAGGAGGAACTGGAAGTGGTGAAGGTAAGGAGAGTGCAATCGTTCTGTCATAGAATTTCTTCCAGAGTCACAGTCTTAAGTGAGCACCTGATAGGAAGACCCCAATATGTGAGGATGCCCTCTCCCGACCCCTTTGTTCTAAAGGAATTAAGGAGAATAGTATCTCTCGTGACTGGGGTGCGATTCTCTTCCCTGCCACCTGAAAGGTTATGTTCCCATGAATCTTACGGACTGTCCGAGGCAGGTAGCAGGATTTCAGCGTTGTCACAACATGCCTGGAACTTTCTTGGGTAGTGGAAACCTGGAGCCTTCAGCAGCCTGCAACCCAACTGTGCCTGAATTGACATTTCTGTGCGTGACCCAGTGGGATCATCCCATCACTCTCTTTACAGTAAACACCATGGGTAATCTGGAACTTGCCTGTAAAACCCATGTTGGGTAACTGACTTTTCCTCCAATTTTTTAGAGGTTTATTTAAAAAAACCAAAAAACAAAAAAAAACTTGTCGCATTTATTTATACGCTGCCCCCTAGTGGCAAAACTCATTACTTGAGAAAAGCAATTGCTTATTCTATGGAAACAGCAGTAAACCAAATGGACTGGCTTCTTAAGAAGCAATGTTAGCACAACCAATTCTTGGGACCAGTGTTCTGGAAACCTCACATAATTCTGTTTGAATGTATTCAGGTTTAATACTAGTAAGTAAATGCATCCTAGGCACTTTAGCATATAATTTAACAACTTGGACACATTATTTAACCTCTCTAAGCTTTATTTTGTATTCTGTAAGATAGAAATAACAGTACCTGCCTCAGAAGGTCATTTTGAAGATTAAATAAGATAATATATATAAAATGCTTAGCTTAGTCCTTGGCACACAGTAAATGCATGTTTTCATAAGTTACAACCTGAAAATCTGAGACATGAGAACTGAAAATATGAATCTTATTCTGACTTTGTTGCTTACTTTCTGTTACGAAACATCAGTCTGAGGTTACTACTGAGTATAAAGTTGGCAGTCTCCCTCCCCAAACCTGCTAAAATGTTGGTTTCCTTTCTTCCCTTTCTTTGCCCCTTTTCCTACTAAGACTTTATCATTCTTTGCACATTGTGGGCACGCTGACCACGACTCAGCTGATGAAGTGTCATGGCCTAATAGGGTTAACTGTCTTGAACTGAAATCTTAGTAGAAATAAAAATGAAACAAGGATTTACACTGATCGCTCCATAAAGGTTTTATTGAGCATTTACTATATGCACAGCGTTTAGACTTCTGTTTTTTACAGAAATTATGCATGACAAAGAGCTTAGAATTTTCTTACAGGAACTGGTTATACACACATGCACTTGAGACATTCAGGAAACAGTTCAAAAGTATGTAAGTGATGAGTTGAATGACAGTGACAGTCAGAGTTGTTAGAGAAAACAAACCGTAAGAACTATAGACCGAAGATGACTTTGGATCTGGTTGGACTAACGCAGCATGGGGAGACTTCAGTTAGAGGGATTTAAACATGCCATTCTGTTATAAACAGTAGTGAAGACTCAGAAATAGGAATGAGCGTTTCAGTGTCTCCTTAAGGAGACTGATGTGATTAGAGTGTGTATTAAGGAACAGAGGAAATTACTGGACAATAGGTGGGGTTACCTAATGAAAGGCCATGACATTCAGGAAGAGGAATTTGAACTTGTTTTCACCAGAATAAAGAACAACTAACACTTATTAAACAATTACTGTATGTACTATTGTAAGGCTTTACATGTATTATCCCATATAACCCTCACAACTACCTGAGAAGGTAGACACCATAATATCTTCTTTTTACTGATTTGTTGTGTCTTTGTTTTACTGATGATCACCAAACCAGGTAATTCATTTCCTTAGGTCACATAGCTGATAAGCAGTAGTGCCAGGATTTGAACCCAGAGACTTAAATTCTACAATCCATACCCTCAGTCCTTACATAATACTACCTTATCTTTCTCTGGTGCTACGTCTTCATCTCTTATTTGGCATGATGTGATAGCTTCTGATTTTCCCACCCTCCTGTAACCTTCCTCTATCCCTTTCCCCCTTCCAGTTAATCCTTTTCACTATAACGAGTAACCCCATATATAAATGTATCCATTTAGAATTAGATTGGCCATATATAGAAAACCCAAAATAACACTGGCTTAAACACAAATGATGTTGATTATCTCGTAAAAGAAATCTAGGCCTAGAAAGATCCTTGGTTTTTTGTCAGTGACCCAAGCTCATCCGTTGTTAGTGGTCCATAGCATCAGCGTGGGCTTTCATGCCCAAGGTCACCTAAAAGTCAAACTGGGATTTCCACCATCACACCCACATTCCATGGTAGAATTTTAGGCCAGAAGGAGAAGCAAGGATATAAAGGCCCACCTCCAACTGGGTGAGCTGCCTATCAGTAGCCTTCTTAGAAGTTCCATTACCACACTCAGGTGTTTCCCCCAAAATAAGACCTAACTGGGAAATAAGCCCTAGCATGATTTTTCAGGAGGACATCCCCTGAACATAAGCCCTCATGCATCTTCTGGAGCAAAAATTAATATAAGATCCGGTCTTATTTTCGGGGAAACGGTATCAGAACTTAATTTCATGGCCACACCTAGCTTCAAGGGATGCTAGGAAATAGCACCTTTTAACTGAGTATATTTCCAGCCCGCGTAACATCAGGGTTCTGTGACTAAGGAAGCTGCATGGTGGGCGGGAATCTGCAGCCTCTCCCCCACTTTGGTGTCAACATTTCCACATGTCTGCCAGACTGCGGCTTCATGAGGCTCTTTGCTCCATCTCCCACAAGCAGCACAGGATTGGAGGAAGTGAAAGAATGACTTTTCTACAGGAGAAAGTCAGGATTCTAGTTGAGGACCTTTACACATGGCCACGGGGAGCTCTTCTCACTTTGTACCGCTCACTGTTGCGTCGCTCACTCCCTGTTTGAGCTGTCTCAAACTCCCCGTGGTTCTCTGAAGTCCCCGTGTCTCTGCATACGGTGTTTCTCTGCCACAATGTCCTCCTCCCTCTTGTGAGTTTAATCTATTCTTTCATAGCTTTCAGCCTAATAGAACTGCCTACCCAGCTTGGTAAACTTCTAGTCGTTGCAGACCCGGATCAAAAGCCACCCCGTTAACATTTGTTTAGTCCCCAGTAAATGTATAACAAATACTTGCTGTGTGCTGATTTGTGCCAGGACTGTACTCTCTCTTCTCATAGGCTCTTGAGAGAGTTACATGTGTTAAGTGTCTAATGAACATGAATCAGGCGGAACTCTGAAAAGTGGGAAGAAAGAAATCAGTGGGGGCAAGGGTGACTTTTAGGGATTCAGGCCGGGGGCAGGGAGAGAGAGCTTGCACATTGTCAGAGGAAGAATGGAGTGATCAGCTGAACATGGAAAGAAGGAGAAGCTAATGAAAAGATGGCACTGAAGTCTTCAGGCCTAAATGGTGCTGACATGAACAATGACAGCAGAAACATGGGGAGAGTTGCTGTGTGTGTGTGTGACAAACCATCACAGTAGAAACGTGGGGAGAGTTGTGTGTGTGTGTGTGTGTGTGCGCGTGCGCGCAGAGAGGGGGAGAGTGGTTATGGACATACTGAGCTTGTGGTAACAATAAGACATCAAATACAAAGATTCTGTAATATCTTTTCTCTCTAAACTAGTTTTGGAGATATTTTCAGAAAACAGTAGCATTGCTGTCTTGAAAAGTGTTTCTGTGGTTTGGTGCTGATTGTGCTCTGATTGGCAATCCAGGCCAAAGGTACTTTTGTTACCCTGAATAATGGTCATCTTTGCGTAAAGCCAAACAAAAGAACACCTACTTTATTTGTTGCAAGGGTCGATTTAGGTTAGTGAGAGTGGCCTCAGTCTGCTGTAGGCAAGTTGCTTAACCTCTGAGTCTGTAGAAGCCCTCGTGTAGAAGGCCAGGGTGATGATAGGACCGCCTCACACGGCAGCTCTAGCAGGAAATGAGGTGCTGCACGCAGAGCATAATGAATGGGGCATGGCAACTAGCAAAAGTAATGGTAATCCAAACTTTCTAGAACAGATTTCAAAAAGAGGCTATAGTAATACTGTCTATTCCCAGAGTCTCTCTAGAGATATTGGGAGGAAAAGGAGCACCTGTCTTAGATAATTGGGTTTTGTGCTGACTAGAGCCATTTTGGTTGTAGCACACAAAAAATAATGGCCTTCAGAAATGGGCCTGCGTTTGATGGCAACAAGCAACATCTAAATAAAAATCAAATCCTATGTTGTTTTGGGAAGTGACTTATGCTGTGGAATACAGTTTGATGTTGGTTTTCTCTTTTGGATTTTGCAGGGTAAAATGATGGCATGTAAACACTGTAGTGACATTTTCAGCAAGGAGGGCACTTTGAAACCAGCAGCCATAAACAGAGAGGACCAGGGCATCGAATCGGACGATGAGAAGGATTCACTTCGGAAGCAGCTGAGGGAGATGGAGCTGGAATTGGCACAAACCAAACTGCAGCTGGTGGAGGCCAAGTGTAAAATCCAGGTTGGTGACATGATAAAATATCAACAGGAGATAATAACGTTAATGGGCTAGCATATTCTAGATGTTAGAAAATACCTGCCTAGCTCAGAATTATAGATGTTACTATATTTGATCAGTATATTTTCTGGCCACTAACGTGTTCTACATAGTCACATTGACATTATTTTTAAACACTAATATAAAAGCATAGATTTAAATGAAACTTTAATAATTAAAATTGTATCTTGTGAGAACTTAAACATTTTTTTTTTTTTTAATTGCGGAATATTGAGGAACAGTATGTTTCTCCGGAGCCCATCAGCTCCAAGTAGTTGCCCTTCAGTCTAGTTGTGGAGGGCGCAGCTCAGCTCTAAGTCCAGTTGCCGTTTTCAATCTTTAGTTGCAGGGGGCGCAGCCCACCATCCCATGTGGGAATTGAACCAGCAACCTTGTTGTTGAGAGCTCGCGCTCTACCCCATTGAGCCATCCAGCCGCCCCAACATACGCCTTTTTAGTTTACCCTGAGATTTTTTTGCCAAGGTCTTCTCTCATTGAACTTGATCCTGAGAAATGAAAGGCCAAATCCTATTATCCTTCCCCTGATGGTTGAACATTGACGAACACCCATTCTTTTCTTTAGAGCTTCTTTGCACCTGTACCTGATTTTGCCAGATCTGTTTCCCCATAATCTCTTTCCATGTTGGAGGATAACATAATTAGAAAAATAGCCCTGGCCTCTGATGGACGTCCCTCATTTCCTTCTTACCAGTGATCTTCACCCATCACCATGTCCTGCCATGGCGCCAGCAGCTCCGCACTAGTGGTCTTTAACTGCCCCTGTGCTGGACCTTGTACATTCTCAGGGGCAGAGGCCGTTTGTTTGGAACTAGAACCCATTCATGCCTACACTATCAGCAAAAATTCAATCCCTCCCCACGTTTATGTTTGTTTGTGGTTTTAACCATGTTATCTCAGGTTGTAACCTACACCTAAATTGCAGGGGGAGAAAAAGATAAAATAAGGTATCATTTCAGTATTCAGAGAAAGCACAGATTCCGGTTTTTCGTGGTAACTCTTTTAGCTCTAAACCTTTTTTCTTGTATTAAGAAGCCAATTAAATCTCTCCTGGGCTTTGTGGGAGGAAAACTGTGGCTATATAGACCTGGGGTTTCCACAAAGCGATTGGATTTTTTTGGCAGAGAGAAAACATCTGTAAAACTAAGATGATACTCTTTCTTTAATTAGGAACTGGAACATCAGAGAGGGGCCCTTATGAATGAAATCCAAGCTGCAAAAAACTCTTGGTTTAGTAAAACCCTGAACTCTATCAAAACGGCCACAGGCACCCAGCCCCTGCAGCTGCCACAGGCCACCCAGCCACCCAAGGAGAGCACATAGTTCCAGCGTCACCCCAGCACAAGAGCACAACGATCAAAGCGATGGAAACCCAGGAGGACGCTCCCTGGTGTCCCTTTGAAGGAAAGCAGAGGAGGCCAGAAAGCAAGCCAGATCTTTCAGTAGCTCTCTTTCTTGTATGACACTTTCAAAGGGATGTTATTTAAACTGACCTGATTTATGTTGAATACCTGTTTCCGAGCTTCTTCATGGAAGTTCGTGTTCAGATCTATCCGAGCATAATGCATTATTTTATATGCCTGATATTTAGTTGGAAATAAGTAATTCAGAACTAAATACTTTTTATTTAGAACTAACTGTTCATAATTATTTTTATTTTACATAAAAATGGAAATGTCTTTTATTCCAAGGTTCAAGTGATAGGAAGATATTTGTCACAGAAAAAAGAAAATTGAGACCTAAACCTCGTAACTTTTCAGGATTTTTTCAGATAAAGCACACTGTGGGGCCGGTCAGGACCACTGTCAGGTTTCCTCCTGAAAGGGATTCCCTGGATAGCGATAATCCTGTCTGAAGGAAAGAACAGACCTGGGATTGAACAGTCCCCAAAGAGAATTAAATATTTCATTTTCTGTTGGGTACATCTGGAAATGAAGTGCCAAGAACTATGGACTAAGATAGGCTATTGAGAATACACATGAGATAAAAGGCACTGAGATTGTGATAAACGCAGGATGAAATGAATCACTTCAGCCCTGGTATTCTAACAGGTCCTTTAAAGAACTCCACTCGGGAATTGCAAGTTCCTAAGTATAATACAGTGTGAGTTCTGGAAAACGGAAGGTAAGAAGTGGATATTGCGCATTGTAGTCCTAGGGAGCCTTCACCAGAGAAGCGTAGGAAGACCCAGGTTCAACCATCGTGTTCACACTGGAATACAGAACCCGGGACATTTACTGCTAAGGAAACACTAGTATACTGTAAACCCTGCTAAGGTCGTGAAATGGAAAACAGGTCAGCTTCACTTCATCTCAGTTTTAATGTTGGGCAACTTTTCCTGATTTCTGTAGCTCCTAAAAGTGTGCCACGGGGACCCCTAGAGGAAGAGATGCAAATGTGTTTGTAACATTTTTGATTTAATATGAAACCTTTATAGAAATACTTACCACTAGGAAAGGTAAAGAAAGCTATTGTTTAAATGTTGGTGGAAATATTTCTTTCAATTATATTTCACACGTCTATATAAATAATCCTTGCAGGAAATCCTTTGGTGAGGGCAAAACTAATTTTCTCATTTTCTAACCTATTTTGGAGGCTTTTGGTCCTTTTACACCAACCACTGTCAGGTATGTACAATAACGTTTTCTAATACTCATCCTTGGCTTTATAGTTGAACATATTCTTTGCAAAGGATCTTAAACTCTGTATCACCAGAGTGATTCTCATCTGTGCCATACATATGTTGCAACAGTCGCTTGGAAGTAAAAATAAAGAAAGAGCCATTTCAGCTTCAGGAGCGTGCACTAAAATTGCTCCTGGTGGATCCCTTCCCTCCAAAATGGTCAGTAAACTCTAAAAAGTGAGGTCCTCTTCACCAGTAAGTGTTTGTATCCTCTGCCACCCATAAATCTGATAGGGCTGTTATCCTTGGTTACGCTCATTGAATAATACTTTTCTTACAAGTTTTTTTTTTTTTTTTTGGTTCTGACATTTTTCATCATACTATTCATTTCATCAAAGAGGAAAATAACCCAGCACTGTCTGTCTATGTTGACTTTAACATTCCCTACATGGTGGTTTTGAAAAACTATTTTTTTTTTTGTATGATTATGGCCAGAGAATTGCATTTTGGTACTTGTTTCTGTAAACCATTTAGTATAATTTGTTAGCTTTACTAGTATTTTATGCTTGGATTCCAAGAAACCTTGTACAAGTTACCTTATCACATGGCCAGCTAAATTTAAAAGGTTCTTTTGTTTTTGTGAATCTCATACTTCTATGGTACAGATCTTTTATTCACTTCCAAAAAATTAGCACATTCCGCAGAATACCTAAATTGCACTTTTCCTTAAATGGTAGTTGAGGGAGAAATAGAATGGCTCTAGGCCTGGTCCTTACCTGTACATCTAGTTCAATTTCATAGCTCTTTACATTTTTTCTTTAAACAAAATCACCAGGTATATACATTCCAAACGTTTAATAAGTCTATCTTTTGAATTTCCTTTTAACTCTTTTAAAAGATTATAATGGTAATCTATTGATTCTTTTTCTTTTCCAGTTCCATATCGTACTTGAGTATGTGTTTGGTACCATAAACCTGAACTGTTCCTCGCTGCAATCCCTTTCGGTCAGTTGCAATAGTAAAGATAGAAAGAAAATTCAAAATACAGTATATGACATGATTATTCATACAATATGTTGTAATAGCATTGTCGCAAACCACACCTTCACTCTGCATCCTAGCATTAACTGCTAGTTTTAATTTCACTTATTTTGATATGTATTTGAGAATTGCTACTCTTCTCTTAACTTCTTGTTAAAAGAGATTAATCAGCCCAAACATCCAGGAAATTTTCAGGTAGTCGAGTGTTTTTCATCTTTTCCAGGGATACACGGTATAAAATATTTCTCCCCAAATCCAATGTTTGCAACATTCTGAAAGTGATTATTTCTGTTTTCATTAAGTTCTGCAGAATAAATTAAAGGAAGGAAATGCAACTTGATTATTGAGTTCATTAGCTTTTACATCTTGAAAATCTTGTTTAACGCATTCTTTCAGACTGAAAGAAACCAAGCTGAATTTTGCAACGCATATGTTCGCTGGCTTCCCATATCCTGAGCCATGGCACAATTTGGCTAATACTCAGTTACGCATAATTTAATGCAAAAACCAAACTCTCAGTTACCTAATGTTCTGTATATGAGTGCCTATCAGAAACACTAACAGGGATGCCATGTAGGCCTATGGCCTCTCCTTCCATACACCCAGTATCTGTCCTCCCCTGTCCCAGCTGTTAACAATTTCTTCTTCACTGGCTTTCTTAAATCTCCAAAGTAGAAAAGCCATTTTTGTACAGATGTTGGAATATTTAATCATATTTATCTTCATGTCTTCAAAATTTTCATTCTTTACACTATGTATTATTTATTTTTCTCAAGCCCCTATTCTATTTTCTTTATTGTTCAGTTAATAACTAGTGGCTTCATTTTCTAGCTAAAGTGAGAAAAACAAGAGAATACACAGTTAGGGCACACGAAATAAAGAGATCCTAAGCAGGGTTGACTGGTTACTGAGGATGAGAATCGCATATGTGACTATTGTAAGGGACTGAGTTATCTTTTTCTTTAGCTGAAATCAGTCTACTAACTATTCTGGTAAGATGGTTGGTTGATTTCAGGACCCTTTTAATGGAAAAAGGAGCTTTTAAAAAATAGTTTTATCTCTTTGGGAAAGAACACTTTACTTACCAAGATAATTCTATTGTATAACTTAGTCTTACAAACAACACTTTAAAAAGCTCAGATTCTCTTTGCTTCAATGACAAATGTGAGAGTGGACAAACTTGTTTGTTCGGTGTGTATGTGTATGTCTGGTAGAATTTTATAGAGCATCGCCGCCTCTCTCCTACACCCGGGTACCATGCCCCTGAACACACATGGCCATCAAATACAGAAGGGCAGACAAGGTCTCAGTGGCCTGTTTCCTACGAGGGCACTACCAGATGTAAAACTCTCTTGCCCTCTAGTTGCCATGGTGATAGTCACGTTGGAACTAGAGTTCCAAAACATCCTTCCTCTGTCCTGGTGGCTTCTACAATCAAGCCAGAGCCCTTTACCTTGGGAATTTCCTTATCTTTGAATGAACACTTCAGTGTGGGCTGCACCTGGGTAGGAGATGAGCTTGAGTTGTAATGAGAAAAGTGGATGTTTACTGATAGCTTAGTGACTAGTCAGCAGGCGTTCCTTTCTCAGCTTTTATCGAAAAGACTACATACATGTCAGGCTTATCTCCAAATGAATTTGCTACCTGCTCTAAAAACATCTTTGTCAGCACGTCCCATTCTCCCCACCTCCATCCTGGTTTATCATTTGTGGTATTCTGAAAAATTTAAGGAAAAAGAAATCACTGAATAGAAAATGAACATTTTAAGTTACTTTCCTTTTTTATTGGCAGTAAGTTACATGTAAAAATCTTTTCCATTAAAATGTAACTTAATAACTATATATTATATATGGAATAAAATATAGGAAACTGAATTAAAGGATGTAAATGCATCAAGACTCTGGTGTCATGAAAGCACAAGAATAAAGCTGAAGATGGTACCAGAATCCAAGGTGTCTCAATAGCCTTTTACATCAGTTTCTCTGTTTTTGGTATTTTGCATAATGTATGGATTCTTAGTTCAAATGAGGGAAAAAAGTTTCTCAGTCAGCCCCACTTCCTTTCTTTCAACTCCTGCCTTCCCCTTTCCGAGGAGGTAGTAGAAATTCTTCACCATCTATTTTTATGAATTGTATGACTTTTGTCTATAGTTCCTCTAATGAAAACAGGTTCTGGGATAAAGGAGTTGATTAGCCCAAACAGTGCTAATGGACTACAAAAGAAACATTAGTGAGCAGCCTCTCTCCTTTATAAACACTGATTAGATGTTTCCATAATTCCATGTATTATGTATAGTACACGCTATAAATGTAAATGTAATGCTTGTTAAGAAAAGTGCAATTTATTGTACATTGTCCCAACAAATGTTTACTTTTATAATCGTTATGAACTTGAATTGGATTAGTATCGTTTTCAGGTGTGAATGAAGCCTTGTGAAATAAACAAATGCAACCAAGAAGGTAACAAGGTGACCGTTTTTGTGAGCCAGTGTTGTTTTCAATGCTTTGTGTTGCCCCTTTGGTCCCATTATACAGTAATAAACATTTGTTCTGCAGTCTATATAGGTCTGTTGGATTTATTTTCTAGTTGATTTTATTCTGAATCATCTGAACTCAGTGTTTATAATGTAACACTTCTTATTTGACACTAGACTCCAGTCCATTTATAAAGAAAAAATAACCAGGAGCTTCCTCCAGGCTGTACCATGCAAAATGATATCCTGTATAGCAGCACTGCCAAGTGCCCTCTTTTCCTCTCTATAGAGAGTGCTTGGTTGCAAGTAACAGAAACTCTCTCAAGCTAGCGTAATAATAATAAGGCAATTAATTGAAAAGGAATAGGGATTTTGTTTTTTTTTAATCATAGATACCAACGGCCAAACAGTTGGGCTTAAGAGGCACTGGGACAAGGGACTGGAATGCCATCTGGAACCTAAGCAACTGTTCTCATAATCACTCTTCTGCTTGTCTTGCCAGATGATGCATGTCTGCTGCTGCTTCTCTCTGCAAACAAGCTTTCCTTGCTTCTAAGTGCACAATTTCCAAGTCTACACGTCCTCTCTTCAGGTGGCAGCAGAGATGGGCTGGCATCTTAGTATCCGGATTCCAAAGTCTTGCAAAAATATGATTGGCTAATCCTGGATTAGGTGGCTGTGGCTGGTCTTTCAAGGTGCAGCACAGTGGGTGATACACAATGCAAACAGAACTCCAGAGGCTCTCCTGGAGGTTGGGGCAGGCTGCAGAGAATCCTGATTTGCTTTTTGTTCTAATTTGCATTTTGTTCTGGGAGTCCATGGAGCCTAAGTGAAAGCCAAGAGATTAGTCAGGTCCTCCTCATACAATTCGGCACGTATTAAACATCTATTAATCGGAGATTGTAAAGTGATAGCTTGTGGCCCAAACCCAGACCACAGACATCTTTTGTTTGGTCCATGTGGTATTTAAATTGAGAAATTTCACATAAAAAGTAAAATAGTCAAATTATTCAGAAAACATCTACTTAATTTGGCAGTTAGGTCATAAGTGGAACTCCTTGTTCACTATTAAAGGTCCTACTCTTAGTGGTTACACATTAACTTGAAGATTTTTGTCCAGTAGGGATACAAATTCCTACTTTCCAGTGCAACACTTAACTCCAACAGTTGTAGTTACCCTGTAGGATTTTTATTAACCAGTTTGTATCTAACTTTGCAACCTTACACTAACATTCCATTGTTAAATTGCCTATAAATACTCAGCTATGCAAACATACTTTATATTTTAATGTATTATTGGTTCCCTCATTAACTAATGAATAAAGTATTTGTCACGTGTTCATTTTATATTTGCATGAGAATCTTGATTTCACCTTTTTGAGATTATACTTTAACAAAACTTGATTACTGTCAAAGGGACGCTAAAAGCAAAATCTTTGAAAAGTTTACTTGCAAGGAAGTTCAGGCTTGTGTTCTTTCCTCCCTGACTTCCTGTGGATGAAAGCTTCAACCTATTCTCATGGGGCCCAGACTGCCTGTGATCTTGTATTCCTCTCTGCCTGGCCTAGCGATTTTGGATTTGCTTGGCCAGTTCCCACAACTGTGTAAGTTAATTCCTTGTAATAAATGACTGTTTATCTCTCGATTCTGGTTCTCTGACAGAACCGTAACTAATACAGTCAGGATGAGCCTCCGTAGGGTTACTTGAAGAAATTATATGATGCTCCAAAGGAAAAGCATTCTAGACAGAGAAAGCACAGAGTACAGAGGTGAGAGCAAACTCAGTGAATTCAAGGAATAACCAAAATACCAGTGTTTAAACCAGGGAGAGGGAGAGTGATGAGAGATGAGTTCTATGAGACTCATAAAGGTGAGATAATATCACGTAGGACATTGTAGGTCATGGTAAGGAGTTTGGACTCTATTCTAACTAAGTCTAATAGGAAGCTACTGGAGGTTTTTAAGCAAAGGAAAATAATGACTTGAAGATTACTCTGGCGACTGTATGGAAAACCAATTGTAAAGGTACAGTGGGGAAGGAGAGGAAAAACAGGAGGCTAAAAATCCAGACAACATAATGATGTCTTGGTCTTGGGTGGTAGAGTGGAGGCTGTGAGAGGTGGTTTGATTCTCAACGTATTTTGAAGGTCAAGCCATCAAGACTGACTGCGGGATGGACTGTCGGACCTGAGATTGAAGACTCAAGTATGGCTCCCCGGCCCGAGCAATTAAGAGAATGAGACGACCGTTCACAGAGCTGGAGAATAACCAGAGGAGATGATTTTGGGTGTGAGGATGAGAAACTGGGAGGAGGGGTTTTGTTTTTGTAGACCAGTTGGATTTGATGTGCTTATTAGACATCCAAGCAGAGGCCGAGTCTGGAGCTCAGAGGAGTGGTGGAGCTGAAGACACAGACATGAGAGTCCCCGGATAACAGGAGGCATTTACAATCTTGTGACTTTAGGATATCTGGGAGGGGGCGGCGGCGGGGGGGGGGGGGGGGGGAAGTTGCCTCAGGTGCAAAGTCAAGCAAATTAGAAAATCACTGCATTAGGTCAAGTTTTCAGGTGGTGTAATGGGATATTTGTTCATAATTAAGTACTGAAATAATTACAGGCATTTGATTGGACACCTTTTTAAAAAACTGAGTCATAATTAACATAAAATAAAATGCACAGGTGTTAACGAGTTCAATTCTATGCATTTTCACAATCTTACGTATCATTGTAACACTTCCATTTGGTAAAATCCCCTCCTGGGCCTGCTTAAATACAACTTCTAGTTAAGTATAACACGCAAAAGAAACTACACAGATACAAGTTTAAAGCTCCAAGGTGTACAAAGTACACGCCTGTAAGCAGCACGCAAATCACGAGAGAGAACAGCATCTGAACTCCAAAAGCCCCCTCGTGGCTCCTTCCTGTCATTGTCATTCCAGCCAGAGGAACGACTCGCCTGACTGTTAACACCGCACGCTGATTAGTTTTGTTTTTAGACTTCCTTTAAGTGGAACCAAACTACATGAACCCGTTAGGTGTGCTTGGCTTCTTTCCCTTAACGTCCTGCTTCCAATTCTTGACTGCGACAACGGTCAAGCGGCATTTTTTTTAAATAGCTCCTTTTCCATCTCTGACTTGCGGGTCCTAATCGCTACCTTGGCGACACGTAACGCTGCGGGAGCGCAGCTGTGTGACTTCGCAAGCGTTGCTGTCATGTTCTCGACCGTGTCGCAGACGTTTTGAAGCCGTCGGAGGCTCAAGAACCGAGCAGGCGGGTTTCCCAGGGGCCCTGCTGAGCGGACCGTGTGCAGCCCCGGGAAAACTCAGCCCACGTTTCCTCTGGTCAACGAGCTGATTTAAATCAAACCCAAACTCGGGTGGGAACTGGAAGGGTCGGTAGAGGAGGCGAAGGCACCAGGAAGGGCTTCAACACGCGACGCCGGGGAGGAGAGCGCGCCACTGCGGTCAGAGGACGTGACGCCGCGTCAGTGACCTGCACCCCGGCGGCGTCCTAGATACCACACGGTGGGGCCGTGTCCAGACCTCCAGAAACCACTAAAAATCAAATCTGTCCCTTTCAGGAGCCTCCGCACTTAACGTCCTTGTGTTTTACCCGTTTGAACATAAATAGGCTGCCCTTTCCTTTTTTTTGTCCTTGCCTCGCAGGGGCTCTCAGATTACCCTTAAACAAGATGGCCGCCCCGCTGGCCCGACGTCCTCGGGGGGACGGAAGCAGCCGACTCTAAGTCAGCTTCCGATTTGGACCCTGAAGCTAGGTACGTTATTTCCGGGGTCGGCGTAAGGTACGCGAACGCAGCGGTCCGGAACTGCGCCTGAGCAGCCAGGGCAGACGGGGTCCAAGCACTAGAAGCGTACACTGGCCGGGGCCGGGCGGAAGAGGCGTTACTCTTCTCGAACTGCGCGTTTGCTCGCGAGACTTGAGCCTTGTTAGGCAGCCTGGCGGGCGGGGCGGGGCCAGGCGCGGCGGGGCGGGGCTAAGCGAGACGGGCGGGGCGGGGCGGGGCGGGGCTGGGGGCGGGAGCGCCAGACTCGCGAAGGTTCCAGAGGCGCCGCGTGCAGGAGGCGGGCCGCGGTCTCGCGCAGGGGCGGTGTGCGCGCAGGCTGCGGGCGCTGCGCGTGCTGGCGGGCGGCGTTTCCGGTGCGTTCCGCTGCGGGGCTGCTGCTCGGTTCTTGCCGGGCCCGGGCCGACCATGGCTTCAGCTGTGGAAGAGGTAAGAGGTCCCGCCGCGTCCTCCTCGGTCAGCTCTGCCGGAGCTTTCCGCGCCGCCGCCCCCCACGGTCCCCCAGCGCCCTGCCCGGGGGACCTGCGGCCTCCGCCTCGGCGGCTTCCTGCGCCCTCGCGTCCCCGCGCCGCCCGCCCGCGGCGGCCCCGCTGCTCGCCCCGCCACTCGGGCCTCGGCCCCCGCGGGGAAGTTGCCGATCGCCGTCCGCCGCGCCGGCCGGCGGTGCGTCCCCGCGCGAGCCGTGGGTGAGTGGGGTGTGTCGGGATTGGCGGCTGCGGGGAGCGCCGGCCGTGGACGCAGCGAGCCGGCCACCCTCACGTGTGTCTCAGGCCCTCTCCGCGCGCGTTCCGCTCGCCCGGGGACGCGGAGCTTCGTTCCGGACTCGCTGGTGGCGAACGCCGGGGGTGGTCCCGCGGCGGAGGGTCGTGGGCCGGGCCAGGGCTTTGGTCCCCGCGCGTGGGTTCTCGCAGGCGGGTGTCCTCCGCACGGACGAGTCGCTGTGTTACTTGGGGCGCGAGTGTCCGAGGCATCGGTCCCGAGGCCCGCGGCGTGGGTCTGGCGGGAAGGCTGTGTGGCAAACGGCGACCTGCGGTTTTAAAAATGAGCACGTTGGAAAGTTTGTTGTGACCCGTGGTGGGGAGCAGCCTTTTTCTCTTTTCAGCCCCGATTACGGAACGCGAGCAGCCACAGTCGGCGTCGCCCCGTGCGTGGCCCGAGGTGTCAGCACGGACCACGGCCACCCACGGCCACCCACGGTCGGGCGTCGGGTTTGCTTCCTGGAAATCTGTTCCTCAACGTGCACTTTTTCGTGTTGGGGGAATCGCGAGTTTGACTTGTTCACGCGGAAGAACCTGCTTTGGACGAACCACAACGACAAACGTGTGTGTGTGTTTGTTATTCTGGGTGAGTTGCCGCGCGGGTGTGTCGTGGATTGGACACGGTCCTTGGAGGACCCGCCGCGTGCCCTGAGGAAGGGGCCGCTGCGGCGGCCTTCCCGTCACGGACGGACGGAGAGCTCGGGGTTAATCCGCTGCAGAGCAAGGGCCTCTCCAGTGCGGCGCCCACATCTGGGGACACTCGGCTTCTCTGTTTCGTTTTGAGACAGAATTCACCCTTTGAGGTAAAACTGAACTGTTGTAAAACGTACGGTTCGGTGCGTTCTAGTATATTCCCAGTTTTGCGCCACCGTGTCCACTAACTCCAGAACATTTCATCGCCCCCCAAAAGAAACCCGTTACGGGTCCACTAACCGGCCCCTCTCCATTCCTCCCTCCGCCCTCCCGGGCACCACGAACCTACCGTGTCTGCCCCTGGGTTTGCCTGCTCTGGGCCTGGCGTGCAAACGGAACCTCACACGATGTGAGGATGTGGCCGTGCGCTTCTCGGCTTCTTGCACGTGGCCGTGTTTGAAGTTCATCCACGGGGGTAGCCCGTATTCCTTTCTACGGCTGAAGAGCATTCCTTTGCGCGATATACCTCATTTTGTCTATCAGCTCGTCAGATGATGGGCATTTGAAGTATTGCCACTTTTTGGCTCGCGTGAACAACGCTGCTACGAAGGCCGAGTTCCACATTGTACGTACGTTCTCAATTCTCTGGAGGAGATACACCTAGGAGTGGAATTGCAGCGTCTCGTGGTAACCACCAGAAAAGGCTCAGCTTTCCAAAGTGGCGGCAGCATTTGACATTCCCACAAGCAGAGTCTGAAGGTTCTGACTTCTGCAGAGCCTCATCAACACTTGTTATTTTCTGCGTGTTTTTATTATTGTTGGTGTTATCATCCTGGTGGGGTGTGAGTGGTAGCTCACTGTGGCTCCGAAGTGCATTTCCTTCATGGCTCAGGAAACGGAGCATCTTGTCATGTGCTTCGTGGCTATTTGTATATTTTTGGAGAAATGTGTGTTCAAGGCACTTTGATTTTAATGTCTCCTCATGAAGAATTTGGAACTAGATTAGAAGATAAAGCTTGAATGTGTTTAAGGGTGGTGATTTACAGGGGGCATGTGATTTTGCGTAAGGAAAACAAATGAGTACCAAGATAAATTAGATGAGAAACTGCTGAATCTAAAGACATCTTAAAGCGTGTGTGCAGGAAAAACACCGAAGAGATCAGTTTTACTGGTTTCAGGACTGCACTTGACAGAAGAATTGAGGACTATCTAAAACACGCCAGCTGTAAGTTGCTTCGGACTTACGATGGCTACGAGTACCTAATGTTTGTAGTACTTGAGAGCCAAAACTGGCCATAAAGAGAGGGCCTGGGAATCCCTTAATTCTCAGAGTTCTTTTTGGAGTCTAATAGGAAAAGGATTTCTATTCTAGTCAAGAAGTAAAACTTCTTACTTAGACTTGATACCTTTTTTAGCTGAATCACTTAGTTTAGGAACAAATACACTAATTTTACATTTCAATATTGTAATTAGAATCAATGTGAAATTTTTAAATCATTATAACAAAAAAGATTGCTTTGCACTGAAGCATCTTGGTTCTATGCTCCAGAGATGAGTTTGCAATTTTTTTTTTTTTTGTTCTTAGTACTAATGTGTTTAGGGGTGTGTGGAGTATGGACAGGAGAGTGGGCACATTTGGACTTGTTATACTATATTATCAGTTACAGATGGTGAAGCAAGGGCATCTGAGTTAAATAAGACAATAAAAAAACCTGAGTAAAAGAAACCGTTTTTCTCTTACTGCATTTTGTAAGACAAGAAACAAAGAATTTCAAACTCTACATTCTAATTTCGGACATCACACTGAGTTATTAAACATTTAAAGATCTTTATATTGAGCCTTGTATGTGATCTCAGGCTATAAATGGAAACATCTTCCAGTCATATTGCTAGTATTTTTTTAAGCCCATTAATTTTTTAAGAGTGCCTTTAACTCTTGGATTCCGTATAAAATGTTGGCTCTACCTCTAGAAAGTAGAAATAGACTTCAGTAGGCACAAGAAAAGAACAGGTGGCTTTTTCAGTGATCCAGGAGTTTGTTGGATTGTTTGCCCAGGTTTTTTCTCTCTACTGTGCAACCAACTCCCAGACTTTTGACTGAGCTTCAGAACAAGTCTTTTTCTTAAAAGCAGAAATGTCTCTTTTTCATCTTTTGTCTTACAAATTCAAACTTTTATGTGTAACATTTGGATATGTGGTGTAGGAAGATCAGAGGAACAATCACTGACAAAAGTAGATTACCTCAGTCAAGCTGCTGTAGTATTTCACCACATTCATATATGTACTCAATTTTTAAATTTTAATACTTAAAAAACTTCCAGTATCTGATGACTGGCTCGTATAAGAAATCCTTGAGTTCTTTTTTTTTTAAGATTTCTTCATCTGAGTTTATATATCACAAAAGAATTTTGTAAATAAAATGTTCTACAATAAAGGTAGATAACAGTCTACCAAACTGGAAAATTCAGGCTTGATTACCTATTGTTACTTTAAGATTGTTTTCCTTAAAAAAAAAAAAAAGAAGAAGAAGCTTGCAGAAGCTTGCATTATTTCCAAAAATTAAGAAGGTTGGAGTAAAGAATCCAAGTTGCAACCCAACCGTAGAAAATAAATGAACCTCTTAATTCTTAGTTTTTTTTCAGTAAACTGAAATGTTCGATAAGCACAATATCAATCTATTGATCGTATTTATCATAACTAACTTACCTTTTATTTTTAACACAGCTACAGAAAGATCTAGACGAAGTAAAGGCGTTGCTAGAAAAGACCACTAGAAAGAGAGTACGTGATGCTCTTACAGCTGAAAAATCCAAGATTGAGACAGAAATCAAGAACAAGATGCAGCAGAAATCACAGAAGAAAGCAGAACTTCCTGACAGTGAGAAGCCAGCTGCTGTGGTTGCTCCCATTACTACAGGATATACCGTGAAAATCAGTAACTACGGTATGACTTGCTCCCCTGCCACCAGGGCTTTCTGCCTCTGAGCTACCGATTCCTCAGTAGTGATCAATTAACAAACTTAATTTTTAAAATAGTTTCGAGAGTTTGTTTTTAGTGGTGTGAAAGAGAAGACCCATCACTTATTTAGTAAGATGCTTTTTTTAGAGATGAGAAAGGAAAGGATACATTCTAGAAGCCATTAACGAGAGCAAGATGATTTAGTACAATGATGAGTGGCACAAGAGAACTATTCTGAAACATATTCAGTATATATGGGACACAGCTTTTTGTTTTGTTTTTCATCCTGTTTCGCATTTCATTTTGCCAAACTACCACCAGTATTAACTGGAGAAAGGAATCCATTTAAATTTAAGAAACATTTTTTTAACACCTAATATGTGCCACTCTTGTGCTTGGAATTGTGGATACACAGCAGTGACCAAGACCCAATCCCTGCTCGTAGTGTGCTTGGGACACAGGCATGCAACTAACAGCATAACAATTTAATAATACCATTTTCTCAATACCTTTAAACTATTTTGCTTTGGAAGCATTGCAACTTATGTCTGAATGATGAGCTCTTATGAGGGCAGGGAAAGTCTTATGTTTCTTTTTGCTCACAATATCTAGCACATAGTAAGTACTTAATAAATATTTGCTTAACTGAGTAGAGATTTATAAAGTATGGGAATACAGCTGATGAAATAATTCTGCTGGAAGTGAGGAACGGAGAATTGAAGAAACATTCAAGTTTGAGTTTGAAGGATGAGTTCAAGTGAAAAAAGGGGGATCGCATGAGCAAAAGACACAAATAGAGACATGAAAGGCATCATGTATTCTGAGTGTTATCGTAATGGAAAGTTATGTGTGTGTCGTGCTTAAGAGATGTACTATTACTATAGGAGTTAGCCCGTGTTCTTAATTGATACAGGAAATTGGTCTGCGGGTGATAGGATTATGGCATATTAACTAGGAACATAGATTTGTATTTAGGGGGAAACATCAATGTGAAGGATGGATTGAATAAATGGAAAGAAACTAGATAAAAATTCTATAGAAGTCTGTAGGCCTTTTTCTTTCTTTTTTGATACTACATTTCTACTCTGTAGGACTGAGGAAGTGTCAGGGATATGTATATTTAATAAATATATACATACATTTTTATATGAATGCTTTTTATGTGAAGTTTATTTTTTGTGTTGATTGAATTCATTTAGTTTAGAGACTAATGGAAAGAATTTGATAATGTATAGTCAAATGGCATTTAGTAGATATTGGTAGGTGAGTCAAATGAGCAGATTTGGATGAATCAGACTCTGAATCTATATTCTCCTTTGTCAGAGAAGGGAATTGAAGAAGCCAGGATTGGCTGTGTTTATTGAACTGCTTAGAGAAGCAGAAATGATTATAGAATTATACAGTACTGATTTTTAACCATCCAACTTAGTGGAGAATCATCAATATTTAAGTATATGACAAAATTATTTCCATAAAAAGAGAAAGTGAGCTGCTATTAAAGCATATATTTAAGGATCGTATTCCTTATTCTAAGGAATAGAAAGAACATGGGCTTTGTGTTCAGTAAACCTTGATTTCAATCCAAGTTCCAGTTAGATGCCTAACTAGGGTAGATTATTTACCTCTTTGAAACTTAATTTCTCCATCTAGAATATTTTCATATTTTTTATGTTTTTATTAATGGATTTTCATTTTACTGAGTTTTATTATGAGCCATACGCATTTGCTGTTCTAGAGGTGGTATCAGACTTTACTCATGTCCCATTTTTTTTGTTGTTGGTAGGATGGGATCAGTCAGATAAGTTTGTGAAAATCTACATTACGTTAACTGGGGTTCATCAAGTCCCAACGGAAAACGTGCAGGTGCTTTTCACAGAAAGGTGAGTTCTCATGGGGAAGACAGTGATCATTAAGGCAGAGCTTGCCTTATTAGGGGCTCTTCTTTGCAGTTTCTAAAATTCTGCTTAAATTTATAACTAATTATCCTTTATACCTGCTTTGAAGGGGTGGGTCTTATCATCTGGGATGGCCAAGTGCTCATCCTAAAATAAAACTAGTGGCTCTTTTTACAAGAACTAGAAAGCACTTTTCATAGAACCAGAAAGATGATGTATTTGCTATTGTGTTGCAGATCATTTGATCTTTTGGTAAAGAACCTAAATGGGAAGAGTTACTCCATGATTGTGAACAATCTCTTAAAACCCATCTCTGTGGAAGGCAGTTCAAAAAAAGTAAGTTTGCTTTTATTGTCATATGTGAAACCTCATTAAACTTAATCTGGCCAATTTAGAATTGAGATGAACTAGAATTAATTAATCTTCTATTACAGGGATCAGCAAACTACAGCCTGTTACTTGTTTTGTAAACAAAGTTTTATTTGAACATAGCTTGGCCCATTTGTGTATGTGTAGTCTGGCTGCTTTTGTACTAGTTGATAGAATGGCAGAGTTAAGTAGCTAAAACAGACCGTATGGCCTATGAAACCTAAAATATTTACTGACCCTTTACAGAAAAAGTTTTGCCAATTCCTGCTGTAGAAGAATAGATGATTAGAAGAATATCACATTAAAATCAGGAGGGGAATAAGCTTTTAAAATGGTTAAGAGTGGAACTTGATTTTTAATGCCAGTCTTACTGGTTATGACCTTTTGATAGCTCACTTAATAACTCTGTGCCTCAGTTTCTTCTTTTGTACAATGGGAATAATTTATTTCACAAAGTTGAAACGATATACTGAAATGAAATATATAAAGTGTTTAAATTAATAGTAGCTATTATTAGAAGCTCTGTTTGATACATAAAAGGACTTCAGCACTTAGCCTTGTTGGAGTTAGCAGAAACTATAAACATAAACTTTTAATCAATTTACTTACACTTTTCAATAATTCAGATAATCCCTCTTTCCTATCTAATTTAAATAAATAATGTTTAATGCATCTGGCTTATAGACGTGCCATTCTGTCATCTTTGTTTACCAAGAATTGTGTAACAACTTGTAAAGGTAATGTTAGAATATAATTTATTGATTAGCCTGTGTTCCACTGCTCCCTTTTCATCTGCTAATCTCATAGTTGAAGGAATACTCAGAAGATTCCTTGGAGTTCTGTGTGGACCCTTGTTGAAAGAGTTGTATGTTCTTGCTCTTTCTGCTTTCCCACCTTCCAGACTCATTACCCATACTGTCTTATATGATTGGATTTTTTTGCGTCTAACACCTCTTTACTATATTACTCCGTCCTTTAAAATCCAGCCACTCTTCCCTCCTGTTTTTCAAACACACCAGTCATCCTGTCTTGGAGCCTTTCTCCTTACCTGCTTGTGTTTTAAGTTTTACCTATTTTCCTGCTTTTCTTCCAGGTCAAGACAGATACAGTGATTATCTTATGTAGAAAGAAAGCGGAAAACACACAGTGGGAGTACCTGACTCAGGTAGAAAAAGAATGCAAAGAGAAAGAGTGAGTTCACTTTCATTTCTTTAAGAATTTTAATGTATTCTTTGCTGGGACTGTAGCTTTTTAATTTGTATGGATAACAGAGTTGTAGTAGTCTGTGATTTGACCATTTACCTTTTCATGTACATTGACTAACCTGATTGTCTTAACATCTGCTTCCAACTGTCACAATCTACTGAAATGTCCAACAAGTTGCTTTTTAAGTAGGTCTCTGTAGGTTGGGTCAGCTCTTTTGTACTGGTTCTTAACCCTGGGCCAGTGGTACTTCTCTGCAATGTTGTGCCTGTTCCCAGAGATTCCATTTCAGTAGGTTCAGAGAGGCCCAGATACCCATGTGTGGTTTTTGAATTCCACAGAAATTTCTGATGACGTACTTATAGAGTTTCAGTGTCACTGGTGTAGAGTAGAAAGATAGAATATTTTTATCCTACTTAATAATGGCTATTCTAAAAAATGTTATTCAAAGACTTTCATTCTGTGTCACATATTCCTCTGCTTTAAATTTTCTGCCATGGTAATGTACTACATTAAGTCAGTTAGCGACACACCTTTCTCTCCCTCCTGATAGCCAACATGCATTTGGGATACGGTTGGCAGAGTTAGGTGCTGTCTATGGAATTGATTTTAAATCTAGAATCAATTACCTAAGTACCAGACGCTGTCTTACTGTGTATCCGAGTGCCCAGTATAATCTGGTACTTAATAAATGAGGTGAGTAAAGAATCAGATATAAAGTTAATTGGCTCAGTTTGGACATTGATTGAATTAGAGGTATTGTTTACATTAAGGACTATGCTTTTACCACCAGGCCCAACCCCATATATCTCAGGCTTTAGAGGAGGCCTTTTCTAATTCAAAAAATGTGTGAACTTCAGTGTGTGTCCCTGTATAATGTATGTTAATGTTTTTCTCTCAAAGTATTTTCTCAAAATAATAAGAGGAAGCATGCTTTAGGAAATTAAGACCATACAGGGGAAAAAAATGCATTTTTTTAAACAAAAAAAATGCTTTTTTTTTTGTTAAAAATCACCTAAAATCCCACTGTCCCAAGATCCCTAACTATTTTGATGATCACTCCGTCATGCACTAAGTATGGATATATGTTGTTTTCGTTAAGATGAATTTGTGCATGCTATTTTAATTGTGAATCTTTGGATACTATTCATTATCCCCTTATCTCTATCCCTCCACTTCCTACCGATATTGACAATCTGATTTGCGTCTGTCCATACTTAGTAATCATGCATGTAAGATTTCTGTCAGTAAATGGGATACGTGTGTGTGTGTGTGTTTATACACACACACACACACACACATACATCTTTCTCCATATATATGTATTTTCTCAATTATTGTATTTTCTTTTTAACAGGAAGCCCTCCTATGACACTGAAACAGATCCTAGTGAGGGATTGATGAATGTTTTAAAGAAAATTTATGAAGATGGAGATGATGATATGAAGCGAACCATTAATAAAGCCTGGGTAGAATCAAGAGAGAAGCAAGCCAAAGGAGACACAGAATTTTGAGACTAAAGTCCTTTTGGGAACTGTGATGTGGAAATATTGATGTTTCCAGTAAGGACATGTTGGTGAGCTGCACAGATAAATTTAACAGATAACTTTACAGAAACTGCTTCTAAGTAAAGGCAATGAATTCTCCATTTCTTACTGGAGGATTTATTTAAATAAAATATGCTTATTGAACACTTCCTCCAAAGATGGTTTCTTTAGTAACCTGGTGATTTTGTTCAAGAAAGGGTAATACTGCATTCTCCTGTGAAATGTAAAGAAGCAAGTCTTGCCTAATGAAAATGCCACTTTGCCTGTTTGTTTTTTTTCAGCTGAGAGGTAGAAAACAAAAGTTATTGCTTGTTTTTAAGTTCCTGATGCCAGTTCTCACCAATGTAATAAGTAAAAAATAAAACCTGAATTTTTGCATAAAATGCAAATTTGTATCTGTGCTTCAAGGTTGCCTGTAGTTGATCTCTTTTCCATTAGCTGCTTAAGTAATGCATATACCACTCATTACTATGCCCCAACAATCCAATCACAAATGTTATTCTGTAGGTTAAAGTATATTTGTTTATAAGAAAATTGAAACTAAGCCTAATCTTGACAAGAATAGACATCTTTGTATAGTACCTATTAGTAAGTTTTGCCATGGGTCAGATAGCTTACAAAAGCATTAACTGTAAATCTAATAAAGGTGAAAATCCATGTTAAGTAAAGTTAGGTTTATTCAGTGGAATAGCTTTACTATCTGTTCAGGAAAAGTCAGACTTATATTTGATTGTTTATTTTAGAGGGAATTACTCCCCCTAAATCAGGAGTAAGAGCAAGGTGCCTATGACCTCCATTACTGTGTTATATTGGAGGCATTTGCCAATGCAACTTAGATAACAGAGCCATTAAATGCATAGAGGAAAAATCCAAGAGGATTAACCAAAACTATAAGAATTTGGTAAAAGTGGTAGAGTAAAATTTGGTAGGTATGGCATTTAAGAATTAATATAAACAGCCTATAAAATAGGAGCACTGTTACTAAATACTGACCACATTATTAAACCTCTGTAATTAAAGCTGTGATTTTGGCACATGAATAAACAGACCAGTGGAACAGAATAGAAAAGACCCAAGGCATATGGACATTTTATTGTGCTTCGCTTTATTGCGCTTCACAGGTGTTGCATTTTTTTGCAAATTGAAGGCGAAACCCTCTGCCAGCAAAAAGATTACAACTTGCTTTATTGCAATAGTCGCTTTTTGGTGTTCTGGAACCAAACCTGCAGCAATATATCCAAGGTATGCCTATAATAGCATTTCAGGAGTGGGGGCGGGAGGGGCTTTTATTGCAATAGTGAGATAACTAAAAAAACATATGGATACATTCCAAACAGATGAAAGATCTAAATTTTACATGTAAAAATGAAGCCATATGAGTTCTAGAAGACATGGATAGAACTCTAACCTAAGAGTGTGGAAAAACTACTGTATGTGACTTAAAACCTAGAAGTAATAAGGCTAAAAATTGATAATTTTAACTATATAATGAATGTTTACATGGCAAAAACCCCACAATAACCAAAAACATATCAAGAGGATTGCAAAATTGTGAACTTAAAAATGAAAAGATGCTCATCTTGTTCAGAAGAGAAATAATAAAAACATACTGTTACTCACCTTTTATTGGAAAAACTTCTGAAGTTTAACATACTGGTTGTTTAGGATATGGGGAAATACACATATGGCAGTAGAACGAAAAAGTTAAGATTGAAACTTGTATAGAAAGGTAGTTGGTAATCTGTACCAGAATTATACATGTATTTGCCCTGTGACTCACTATTCTACTAGGCTTTCCACAAAGATAACACTGGCAAAACTTGGAATGATACATACAAAAGATCAGAACAGCCAAATGTCAGTTACTAGGGGCCTAGCTGAGTAAACTTGTATGTCCACACAGGGAGTACTCTTGTCACAGAAGAAGTTGTTTCTGTATCAAGTTGTGTGCTGTACAGTGACCACCGGAACACTGCTTGTGGGGCGTGAAATACCTTAGTGTTAGGGTGCAAATGTGGACACACAAACGTGTATTTGCACACACATTTCAAAAAGTAACTGGAAGAGTAAACCCAAAACGAAGAAAATCTACAAGTTCATAATGACAGTGAAAAATCATTTGTTACCTTGGAAATTGCTAGAGCACCAACTCATTTACTCTGAAAATTGATAGAAAATCATGATTTATCTGCTCATTTTGTAAGAAATGTATTTCAGAGAAATAAATTGTTCATAAAAGAAAGTTCCTTATAGAAAAATTCCAGCTAATACAGAAAAATGGTGGCATTTAGAACATCACCATCACAATCCTTAATGATAGGTGACAGGTTAAATGGTGAACTTGAAATGCAGGGATCAGGCTGAACCCACTGATCAAGCATCACTAAAAGTTAGACCAGCTGTGCGCCTTCTGATGTGATGTTACAGAGTACACAGCATTGGGAACATTCATTCCTCAAAGATGGGACCTGAATCTAGTCAAGCCTTTGGATGTAGCAGCCAGTTTATAGGGACAGAGGAGTAAGTTAAAGGACTCATGAAGAAAGAAACAGCCAAATGTTGGACATTCTACAGGACAAAACTAGTGACATGACTTCAACAAATGAATGACAAGGAAAAGGACTGACACGCATAGCAACCAAATTCACGCATCATGCTTGGACCCTGATTCATACAAAGGAAGGGGGCGGGGTACTATCAGTGATATGCCGGAAATCAGCAAATTTCCTTTGTACAGTTCTAATTTGGTGACCATTAGTTTCTAGTTGGGATTAGCTGGAGCGCTCCAGTTTGTAAGCTATAATTTAAATTTAGGAAATATGAATCCAAGGTATACCGTAATTCCCTCTCATAACTGCCTCCACTGGAGTTCCTGACTCTGCTTTCCAGCTGCTCACTAGACTTCTCTGTTGGGATGACATCGGCATCTCAGACATTGCATGAAAAACTTGAACTTTCATATCTTGTTTCCTCTAAGCCCTCAATCCCCCCGCCCATATTTTCTCGAAGTTGCCTTCTACCATCTTATCTAGACAACCTTACCAGGATCCCAGAGAGGCCTCTTTATCTCTTAGATATAAGCAGTCTCTAAGTCTTGCCCAATTTTCTCTCCTAAATAATACTTTTAAAATATGCTTTCATCTCCTTTGGTGACATCACTAAGTGCAGGTCCTTGTCTTCCTGAATAATTAAGACATCCTAACCGGTTATCCTGCTTGTTGCCTTTTCCTCTCCTGGCCATCTAGCACACAGCTGTCAGTCAAGGGTACAGCAAGCAGATGTCATTCCTCAAAACTCTTCTCCAACAGCTGGTATTTAAATTCAGTCAACTTCACATATATGATATCTCCCATGATATGGCCCTTGTCTTGGCTTCATATTTCTAATATATTGAAGTGCCTATAGTTTCAGTTTGCTTCCACTGTTCTCTGCAAAGAACCTCCTCATTCCTTGCCTCCTGATCTAAGTGCAGGTGTCAGCTCCACTACTTGCCGGATGTCAATAGGTGCTTCCATACTACTATGTGGACGTTTTTATCACTGGGCTGATCACAGTCACTGCGTGAGACAACCTTTTGCTACCTTGACTCATTTCTGTACAGGTGACAAACATGAATACAGAGAATATACACTATTCCAACAGAACTTTTCCTCGGGATAGATGTTTTCTGGGGCTTCGTTCTAAGGGCCCTTGAAGATGGAACAAGAAAACAATGGTTCTGCCTTTTTAGCTGTCACAAAGAAGCTGAGCATTAGTGAGATAATTCAGACACTCGCTCTACCTTTCAGTGTATTGTTTCTCTAACAATGAAGTAATAGTAAAGCTGACTGCAGGTCTGGGAAGCCGTTACACATTGCTCTAGGTGAGCTCCACGCCCCTCAGCTGGATTAAACCACGGTAATACTGCTTGATGAAATAATGGCCTTAAAAATACAAGAACCCTTACATGTTGCTAAAAGATTAAACTTAAAAAGGCAAGCATACAGAGTATATTTTCACAGGAAGTATTTATTACTCTGCACCGTGCATAGGAACACTAAGTCCAACAGAAAAGATAATTCACTGACAGCCAGAATTCACCAACAAAATGAAACATCTAAATTTAAAAGTAATTTATAGACATGTCTCTGGTAGACCAAACTCCTATACTGGACCCCTATTAAAACTATGTTTTTGTCTATTAGAAAAGTCTCTGGTCAGAAACGGTTTGCCTGCAAGCTCTGTAGGTTCTGGAGCTGATTACCATATTGCTCGCTGAACTCCAGACATTTGGCCATGGTCGGCTAAGTGACGGAAGACGATACGACTAAGTCTCCAACGCCGCTTCACACCACGTGGACGGGATGTCATAACACATCGATTTCTGATTCTAACAGGACAGCTGTCCCGGGGAAGGGCAGCAATTTCGTCATCAGCCACTTCCTAAGGGAAATCACAACATCAGTGCTTAGAGGAAGAGAACAATGGGCTAGATTCATGAATGTAGCCAGTTTGGCCAAAGAACCCTGGACATGGTAGTGAACCTGAACTTCTAAGTAGAAACAAACAGACCGGAAAAATGACAAATGTTTGACATGCCCCAATATGATTTTCTAAAATTTAATTGAAACGTAACAGAAATACGAGAATCCACAAACCATAAGTGTGAAGTTCAGTGAATCTTCACAAACAACATACCAGTGTAACCAGCAACTAGATGAAAAAACGCTATCAGCACCCCAGAGCCTGCCTGTGCCTTCTGTCAGGCACTGACGTCCTGGCTACCACCACAGATTAGTTTTCCTTGTTTTGAATTTTATAGAAACGTAACCATAGAGGATGCATTCCTTTTTACCCATTTCTGTTGGGCTACTTCCATTCAACATGCTTGTGAGATTCATCCATACTGTTGCATGTGTCACAATGTTTATTCTCATTGGTGGTATATTTTCATTGTACCGTGATTCATTTATCCATTCTACAGTCGATGGACATCTGGGTAGTTCATAGTTTTGAGCTACTATGGATAGGGCTGCTACATACGTTATTGTTTAAGTCATTTGGAAAATATGTGAATGCATTTCTGTTTCCCCATATGATTTTTCCTCTGCTTCATTGAGATATAATTGACATAACATTATGTAAGTTTAAGGTGTGCATTGTGATGATTTGATATGTGGACATACTGCAAAATAATTACCACAATTAGGTTAGTTAACATCGCCCCCCTTTTTTTGTGGTGAGAACATTTACGATTTATTCTCTTAGCAAGTTTCAAGTATATATAATAACACAGTATTGTTAACTATAGTCACCATGATGGTGTACGTTAGATTCCCAGAATTTATTCATCTTGTAACTGGAAGTTTGCATACTTTGACCAACATATCCCCACTTCCCTGACCCCGCCTCTAATAGCCACCGTTCTGTTTCAATGAGTTCTGCTTATTTAGATCCCACATACAAGATTACAGTATTCGTCTTTCTCTGACTTATTTCACTTAGCATAATGCCCTGAAGGTATCCATGTTATAGCAAAAGGCAGGATTTCCTTCTGTTTTATGGCTAGTGTTGCATTGTGTGTGTGTGTATAGTATCATATTTTCTTTGAACATCACATTCATCCCCTGATGGAAACTTAGGTTGTTTCCATATCTTGGCTCTTGTGAATAACGCTACAATGAAGATGGGTGCAGATATCTCTTCTATCTTTATATAGTGATTTCATTTCCTTTAGATACATACTCAGAAGTAGAAGTGCTGGATAATACATGGTAGCTCTATTTTTAATTTTTTGAGGAAGCTCCATACTGTTTTCCATAGTGGTTGTATCAGTTTACATTCCCACCAACAATGCATGTACCTATTGGCCATTTGTATGTCTTTTTTGGAAAAATGTCTATTCAGTTTCTCTGCACATTTCTTTTTGGAATAATTTTTTGAAATTAAAGTATAGTTAACAGTATTGTATTAGTTTCAGGTGTACAACATAGTGATTCGACATGTATGTACCTTATGATGCCACAGTAAGTCTAGTAACTGTCACCACATACGGTTATTATGACAGAATTGACTATATTACCTGTATCCCTGTCCATTTTTAAATCTGATTGTTTTCCTGTTGAGTTGCATGAGTTCCTTACACGTTTTGCATATTAACGCCTTATTAAATACATGGTTTGCACATATTTTTTCCCATTCTGTAGGTTGCCTTTTCTTGTTGTTTTGCTGTGGGGAGCTTTTTGGTTTGATTTAGTCCCACTTGTTTATTTTTGGTTTTTTGCTTGTGCTTTTGGTGTCATATCTAAAAAATTGAAAAAGGAGCTTTTTCCTTATGTTTTCTTATAGAAGTTTTATATTTTCAGGTCTTTTAAGTCTTTAACCCATTTAAAATTAATTTTTGTGAGTAGTATAAGATATGGGTCCAATTTCATTCTTTTGCATGTGAATATTCAGTTTCTGCAACACCATTTATTGAAGAAACTATCCTTTCCCCCACTGAGTATTTTTGGCTCCCTTGTTAAAAATGTTTGACCATATATGTGTGAGTTTATTTCTGGGTTCTTGATTATCTTTTTATGCCAGTACCATACTATTTTGATTATTATAGCTTTGTAATAGTTTGAAATCAGGAAGTGTGATGCCTCCAGCTTTGTTGTTTTTTCTTAAGATTGATTTGGAGTCTTTTGAAGTTCCCTATGAATGTTAGGATTATTCTATTTCTGTGAAAACTGCCGTTGGAATTTTGTTAGATTATACAGGATCTATAAATGGCTTTGTGTAGTACTGCCATTTTAACTATTAATTTTCTGACCTATGAACTTAGGATATCTTTTTATTTATGTCTTCTTCAATTTCTTTTATCAATGTCTTACAGTTTTCTTTCACCTCCTTAAATGTATTCCTAGGTATTTTATTGGTTTTGATGCTATTTTAAATGGTATTGTTTTCTTTCTTTTGCAGACAATTTGTTAGTATATACAAATGCAACTGAATTCTTTATGTTGATTTTGTATCCTGCAACTTGACTGAATTCATTGATTAGTTCAACAGTTTTTTGGTGGAGTCTTTTAAGATTTTCTATATATAAGGTCATATCATCTGAAAACAGTTTTACTCTTTCCTTTCTGATTTGTATGCCTTTTTCTTCATTTTCTTGCCTGATTGCTCTGGCTAGTACTTCCACTACCATGTTGAATAGGAGTGGCGAGAGGGGGTAACTTTGTCTTGTTCCTGATCTTAGCGGAAGAGCTTTCAACCTTTAACTGTTGAGTATGATGTTAGCTGTGTGTTATTATGTTGAGGTGTGTTCTTTCTCTACCCAATTGGTTGAGAGTTTTTAATCATGAAAGGATGATGAATTTTGTCAAATGCCTTTTCTGCATCTGTTAAGAAGACCATATAATTTTTATCTTTCATTCTATTAATATGGTGTATCACATTATTGACTTGCATATGTTAAACCAACCTTGCACCCCAGGGATGAATCCCACTTGATCATGGTGTATGATCCTTTTAATGTGCCATTGAATTTGGTTGGCTAGTATTTTGTTGAGAACATTTGCATTATGTTCATCAAGGATATTGGCTTATAGCTTTCTTGCAATGTCTTTATCTGGCTTTGGTATCAGGGTAATTTTGGCCTCATAAAATGAATTTGGGAGTGTCCCTTCCTCTTCAACTTTTTGGAAAAGTTTGAGAAGGTTTGGTGTTAATTCTTCTTTAAATGTTTGGTAAGTTGTGTATTTCTAGTACTTTATTCATTTCTTCGAGGTTATCCAATTTGTTGACATGTAATTATTCATATAATTCTCTTAATGATTCTTTGAATTTCTGACATATCAGTTATAATATTTCCTCTTTCATTTCTGGTTTTCTTTTTTTGAGTCGTCTCTTTTTACTTTGTTAGTCTAGCTAAAGTTTTGTCAATTTTGTTTATTTTTTCAAAAAATCAGTTCACAGTTGCATTGATCTTTGGTTAAAGACAAAGTATTTGGTCTCTATTTCATATATTTCTGCTCTTACCTTTGTTACTTCCTTTCTTCAGCTAACTTTGAGCTTAGTTTACTCTTCTTTTTCTAGTTCTTTGAGGTGTAAAGTTAGGTTATTTCCCAAATGATTTTTGAATCATGAAACTATGAAACTTCTGGGCCGAAGATGAGTAGGAGGAAATATGGTTGAGATGAGGAGGAACAGTAAGATCCCACAGAGCTTTGACATCTGTGGTAAAGATTCTGAGTGATGGAGAATCAAAGATGAGTGATCAGATGAGATTTACATATTTAAAAGACCATTTATGATGTAAAGAATGAATCTGGTAGGGGCAAAAGTGGTTGAGGGGAGAGAAAAGATTACTGCAGTAGTCTGTGCCTTGGTTTTGTCAGTTGAGATTTATTGTTATGTATATGCTTAAAAGCGTGTGTGTGTGTGTGTGTGTGTGTGTGTGTATTCACTTTAATCCGACAAGTGTGACTGACCCTATGCTAGACTGGTGGAAGCAAAATAATTAATATATTAAAAATACATAAATGAGAAAATGCATATAAAAGCCACTAAATTAACAAACTATTAAGCATTAAGAATAGTTCCTGATCTCCAAAACCTTATTCATGTGTTGCTATTATGAAATACTTAGAGAATTATATCAAACAACACAATTAAGTCAATGAATAGGAGACACTAAGTACTGTAGGAGGAACTGGAGAGGAAAAATGACCAGGCTGGAAGAGTAAAGTAGTTTCATGGAGGGAGACCTAAAGAATAGCTGCAAATTATTTATTTATGGATGTACATACTATGTATGAGTATGTATGTATGTGTGTGTGTGTGTACATGTGTGTGTACACACACACAGCTCTCCTTGTTCCCAAAAATATTTAAGGCAGTTGACAATGAGGAAATTGGGACAGAGGGAAAATGAGACAAAAGTATGTGCTGTGAAAGCCTGTAAGTTGGTTAGAACTGGGACATAAATTTGACTTGTAACCTACTTGGGGGCAACATAGAGCTAGGATCAGGTCCCAGGATTCAAAGTCTCTGCACAACTACTGCTAGTTCTCATATCAGACGTTTCTTCTGGGGGTCTTCATAAGCAGTGTCCTCCACAACACCTTGAGCTGAGAAGGCCACTTCTTATTCCCTAAATATAGGCAAGGACCTTGATGCATTGTGGTAAAAGCCATAGGAGAGTGGTCCAGGGCACTCTGTTTTCTCGTTTGGCTTAATCTGGATCCATAGTAACGAATGGCCTGCATATTATTCTGCCAACTTCTACAAATGATACTTTGTTTTTACTCTGAGCTTTTGATAAGTTGTTGAGTGGCCTGAGTTTGAGTTACTGCCTGATGAGACTCTTGAATGCAGAATTCTATATCACCAGTTACCTGCAGGCCCTTATGCTTCAGGAAGCAAAACAGGGTTGACATCCTTTTATTCGAGTTAAGGAGTCTGCTAAGAAAGTCAACCGCAATTGAAAGCCTCCTCAGCACACACAGGTGGGTGGGCAGAGGAGCTCAGTCAGGCAGGCTAGGCATGGCGCTGGGTGAGGAACACGAGGCCCCACACATCAGCAAAGCCTCCCCTGCCCTGAGCACTGAAAGGCTGAGATGAAGTGGGGGAGAGCTGAGCTCAAAATTAGTGCACAAAATTTCTGTGTGGTTACCATGCTCAGTACTTGGTACCTTACCCAGTACTTTGTCAGGAACACCTGATCAAATGTTAAAAGGCTTGTTAGGAATGAATAGTTCTCTTTAAACTGAAACTCACTGAATCAGTTTCAAGGGTATTCATTTGTGTTGACTGGGAGTGTTTGATCATTCTCCAGAAACTACTGATAGTAAGCCACAACAAACAGTATCAAAAGCGATCTGATAGGAGTTAATAATCTTGGGTAGATAGGGACTTAATTAGCTAACCTGAAGTTGTTTTGGCAAAATGGTATTCTTCCTGAGTGAATTGATCCGTAGCCTCTCATCAGCGTATTCATAGGCCATTTTCCGTCTCTTCACATCACGCAACATTTTCCAGTCTACATAGTAACCTCGAACTTGACCTGAAGCTGATGAAGGAACCATCTAAAAGAGACAAGGTTCAAGTGATGGATAGTAAGATTCCAGCTCTGTCATTGTTGTCATCCTGCGGTCCTCTTTTAGTCACTACTTAAGACCAACGTTTTTTTAGTCATTTTGGATCACTTTAATAATTTTTGATAATATACTTCTTAATTCAGAATAGATAACTGTTATGGATGTACATTAAGCCCAAATGGTGGGAATTAATACACCGCCAATAATGTTAGAAGGGGAAATATTTTCTGAGATTTTTTAATATAATTCTATTTGACCTTTACTTAGACTAATAGTCATGTGATTCAAAATTCAAAAAAGTAGAAAAAGACATACAGTGTTTTCCTCCCACCTCATCCCGCACCTGCCCAGTGACTTTTATGTCCACCTCCAAAAGTGTCCACGGTTACTAGTTTCTTCCAGGGATTTTTGTGTATACAGATACATGTATATACTCCGTCCCATGCTTCATCCTTCACCCCTTTATTTGCATTTGAAAATAAATCTTGGAGATCGTTTATATCCACATGTTAAAAAGCATCCTTCTTTAGGTTACATACCTTTCAACTGTGTGGATGTGATGCGTTCAGGAGATACTGTCTCAGAATATAGCACCTTGGCATACTGACTATTGCAAGCAAAAGAAATTTGAAAAATGGCAGGCAGGTGCAGACAGGACTGCTTCAGGACTTTCCCCTGAAGCAGGTCCTAAGACCCTCAGCGTGGGGTGGGGGGGTGAGTCCTTATCTCTGAATTGCGGTCCTTATCTCTGAAGGCAGGGACACAGAGAACAACGTGAACCAGCCGGCCTTGCTGAGTCTCCCCTAGTCTCCCCTTAGCTTATACCCTTTGGCCGATCCCATTCTCCTATGACTCTCCACTCCTTATCAAACTTAGCATAAAAATACTTACCTTTAACTGCTTCTTTAGGTCTTCAATTCTTTTTGAAGGCCCCCGTGTCATGTAAAACATAAATGTGTATGTTTTTCTCCTGTTAATCTGTCTTTTGTTACAGGGGCCCCAGCTAAGAACTTAGAGGGGGAGAAGGAAATGTTTTTCCTTCCCACAGATGCATCATAATTTAATCTGCAACCTACTGGTGAGCAGCTAGACCATCCCTCACCATTTATCGTTACAAACAATGCTGCAGGGAATAACATTTCAGACGTATTCTGTGTATCAGCAGGGTAAATTCTTGGAAACAGAATTGCAGGGTCAGAGGGTACTCTGAAATTATCATTGACCTAATATTTCTTAGCATGAGTTGTCCAATAATAAGACAGTAGGCTCCTTATTGTCACACGTTTCCATGGTGACAGTCTCCAGTTCTGGCTGACAGGATAGGCAGAGAGTGTATAGGCCACTAGATACTCAAGTACCTCCCAAACCAAAGCAAACATTACGTTAATTAAATTGCAGCTACAGAAAATAATGACTTCTGATAACAGCTGTTTATAGAAGAAATACATGTAAAGCATTATACAGAATATAAAACTCAAAATTGGAATATTATACTAGAAAGTCAACAGTTTTTCAATCAATTAACAAGATAAACACAGCACCTTCAGTGCTAAAGTCTCATGGGGAAATACAATAATTCTACAGTTACCTTTCGGAAATAAGACAAACATGACTGGAATTTCAATATTGATTTGACACATGACTGAGTCAAATGAAGACCATGGTCACCATGGCTGGAAATAAGTGTCATTAGATAAAGGACTTCAGCAAGGCTTTGAATAACTGACAAATTTTGATACAGTTGGGGGATAGGGGAGGGAAGAGAAGGTGAAGTTTATCCAAACCAAGGAAATGAACAAGATATAAGATCAGGGGAGATCATTCTTCCTAAATTCATGTTGAGGGGTAATATGAGGTTTGCTTCTACCTATGAAACTGAAAGTTAAGGAGACTTAGAAAGCAAACATTTTTTCCTTCAGTTCTTTTTCAAACTATTCCTAATCAACTTCCTCTCTACCATTTCCTAACAGGTTTCTTCTATTTATTAAAAAAAACAAACAACTTTATTTTTTGTGTAACTTTTTTCTTGACTATAAAAGCAGTATTTTAAAATACACTTTTAAAATATATTGGTCCATTATATTATTTCTTCTGTGAATGTTTTATATTCTTTGCCCACATTTCTATTGTCAGTATTTTCTCATCAGTTTGTAACAGTGCTTTTGTATATTCAGATGGCCGCCTATTCTGTTTTGTACACATGCTATCCTGCCCCTCATTCCTCTTCACCTCCTAAAACTCTTCCATTGGGCCCTTTCAGCTCATGGTCTACTACCATCAAAATCTCCTAACTCCTCAATTTCTTCTCTTGATAATCTCCTTCAGATTTTTGCTCTAGTTGAATTTTGATTCCCTCCTGAGAGTTTCTCCTTTATCTCTTTTTTCTCCCACAACGGGGGCAGAGGTGGGTAGGGGTGGGTATTCCCCCTACCCCTACCCACCAAGGTGGGTATTCCTTGTTCTTCACTGCAGTTTGCAGACCTTCCTTCCGTCCTGAAAGTAAGTTTTGATTCATGCTGTCGGTTATACCTCCCACCACCCCTCCCTGACAGCCCCTGCCACTCCCTTTCATTTTTCAGTGAATTTAGATCGTGGCTCACTGTCACTTTCCAATATTCTTCCTGTCTTAATTCCTGGTGATCTCAATATACATGAAGTTAGACACTGATCTTTCCATTCCTTGAACTCCTCCAGTGATTTTCATCTTCCACTCTTTTTCACCTATTCACTTCCATGCACTAGGACTTTTTATTACCAGTAAGTGGTCATTATTTATCAAGTGGTCATTATATTTATATAGTAAGTGGTAAAAATTAATAATTTCTATTATCTCAGTTTTGTGTATCTCATTCTCTATCACTTGTTTCTAGCTCGCACCTTCCAACACCCCAATTAGCAACCCCTTTGGGACGTTTAATCCATTGATCCTGCCAGCTTTTCACTGTCTCTCAGCTTTTGAATTCCTGTCTCCCCTTAACCCAGCCTGAATTCCGTGGTCCGTAAATACAATGTTGACTTTCGTACACCCTCAACTCCCTGGCAACTCTCACTTCACCACACTTGCTCCATTTCTTGCCACTGTTCTTCCTGTGTACTCCTGACTATTTCACACTATCTCCTCTCTTTCCTTAAACCCCTGCTCCCATATCCTCACACTCAGCTGATGACTTCACTGGTTCTTTAATTATGAAATTAGAAGCAGTCAGAAGGAAATTTCCATGAACTCCCACTACTGCATCTGCACCCGCTTACCAGCACCCGTAGTCATGTGCTCTTCATCCCCTCCTGTAATTAAAGATATGCTCTGTCCACTATAGTAGCTACTGAGTACACATGGCCAATGAGCACTTGAAATTAACTAGGGCAACTGGAAAACGTAATTCCTAATGTTATTTATTTTAAAAAATCTAGACTGAAGCAATGTAAACATTAAACAACTTTATTGTTTTGGTAGGACTACTGTTTCCATTTTAATGGTTGGAAAATTTAACATCCGAATTGAGCTGTTCCCTAAGTGTAAAATACAAACTGGATTTTGACTATCTAGCATGAAAAAGAGAATGTAAATATCTCATAAGTCCTTTTTATAGATTGTGTTAAAATATTTTGAATACACTTAGTTAAATATTTTATTAAAATTAATTTCATATTTTTAAAACTTTGACGCGCTACCAAAAACTTTTAAATTACACATGTGGTTGGCATTATATTTCTGTTGGACAAGACTACTACAGATGAAGTGCCTGTGTTCCTAAGACCAAAGGATCGCACGTGAGACCCATCACCTCTTGCCGACACTAGGAGGAGCTCCAGAGATTGTTTCCTCTTGTACACCCTCAATTTTTCCCACTCTACAAATCTTTCCCTTTACCACAAAAACATGCAGTTACTTTGGTCATGTTAAAACACACCCACACCACCCACTACTCCCCCAGCTACTGACCCATTTTTCTGCCTCCCTTTGCGGCAAAATATCAATGTTTTGTCTACTAGCCTCCAATTTCTTTGCTCCCATTCTCTTTTGAGCGCCTTTGAAAGCGCGTGGTGATCAAGGTCCTAACAGCTTTCCACCCTGCTAAACCCAACAGCCAGGTCTCAGCCCTCATTTTAATTGACCTGTCACCTCTGAGGACAGAGTCTACCGCTCCCTGCTCCTTGAAATTCTGTCGTCGCCTGCTTCCGGGCCACCACACTCCCTTGGCTTTCCTCCTCCCTCGCTGAGCTCCTTCCAGTCTGCTTTGCTCCCCTCTTAACGTTGGAGTCCCTGGGGCCTCAATCCTTGGACCCTTTCTCTTCTCCACTTACTACTTCCTTATAAGCCGGAGTCAATTTGCAGCTTTTAATGCTCGTCTGCCAAACGTTTCCGAGTAACAGACTACACGGGCAGTCGATGTGCATGGGCAGCTCGGGCCGCCCTTCCCCGAATCAAGCCGCAAGAGGAAAGTGAGCGGAGGGAACCCCTGGGACGTGTCCGCACTGGGCGATACAGACGGCAGAGCAGTGAGGGAGCCGCGATTTGGGGGTGCAGCCGGGGAGGGAGAGGCGTGGGGACCGGGGCGCTGGCCTGACCTGCCGGACGGTCCGCAGCAGCGAGCACAGCATGGAGGTCGCCATGTTGTCCTCCGCAGTCGTCAAACCACCGCAACTTTATTGACACTGCGGAGCACACAGACGCGTAGGGGCGGAGTCTGGGCCGCAGGGGGCGGGGCCTGGCGGCTGGCGGGCCCTGCGACTGCGGGAAGGAGGATCTGCGTGCTCCCAGTATGTAAACGGAATGTGGGCAAATTGCAAACCTGGGAGCGCATCGTCGTCACTGATGGGCCGTCAGCATCTTCTCCCTTACTGCTCCCTTTACGTCCGGCTTGCACACTGTTAAGCTACCTCCGATCCTACCCACCTCCTTTCCTTCCGCCCCCGCCCCCCACCTTCTAGTTCGTCGCCACCAATCTCTCTTACCCTGAGTCGTTCTTGGTCTCGTTCAACCTGCTCTCCTTCATATCATCTCCTTTCAGTTTAGGGTGCTGCTTGCCACAAACTTGGAATTATTGCCAACTCCTCTGTTGTCCCTCCTGTCAATTTGGCCAATTGCTCCTTTCCACTGTAATGGTGATAATGATTATGTTGACGATGGCGATGGCAAAGATAGTTCCCATATATGTCTAGGGTAGCTATGTGTTGTTTTCAATGTATACTGTATCGGAGGGGGAGCATTGCCACTTAAAAGCTGCTGATTTCAGTCTGTAGTATAGGCAACTTTTAGGTCATCTTCATAGAGATGTTCTTGGTCTGGAATGAACCCTGTGAGGGGCCCATTTCCCTTGTATGGATGTAAGGCAAGTGCCACCACCCACCTTCTGGTCGACGGCTATCCAGGAGAATATATTAGCTTAGCAAAGACCTGTGTCTTAGATGTGTTGATATCTGAAGTGAGATGTTCATGTGCTATTTCCACTGTTGAGCCTTCTGGGAAGAGAAGCTGAATGCAGACTCTTTTCTTTAGGGGTTCAATTTGATTGGACATGGACTGGGGAGGGAATGACTGAGGCAGCTGGCGAGAAAGGGCAGCATACGTCCCTGTCGTGATAAAATCAGAAAATTCCTGGACCAGTGTCAGGGACATCTAATTCTAGCCCATGCAATGCCTTTCTCTCCCTTCCCATGTTACAGGTCATCTGCTGTAATTATCTCACGAAATGGGTGAAATGCACGGCTTTGTGCACAGTGGCCTTTTTTGTTAGTCACTTTCCAAAAAATTGTTGTAAAATACACATAACAAAATTTACCATCTTAATCATTTTTAAGTGTACAGTTCAGTGGCATTAAGTACATTCGCATTGTGGTATAACCATCACCACCATCCATCTCCAGAACTCTTTATCTTCCCAAACTGAAACTATGTACCCAGTAAACAATAACTTCCCATTTCTCTGCACCCCCAGGCCCTGGCAATCTAAAAATATAAATATATAAATAAGTAAGATTTGAGGAAGGTAGAAAGCTATGAAAGTTTTGAGAAAAAACAAAACAAAAAACTAATAGTCTTGCCTTACCAGATATTAAAATGCCATATGTTGTAAAGCATGACTGAACTAGTTTGGTACTGGTGCCAAAATCAACAAGCAGGTAAATTAACTAGAATAGATAAGCCAGAAAGAAAACCCCGGTATAATTATAATTTGGTTGTATATTAAAGGAAGCATAAAAAAATAATTGAACAAGTGGTATTGGAATAACTATTTAAAGATTTGGGGAAAATGTTTTTTTTTAAAAAAACTTTTATTTAAGTGTGTTTTTCCAGGACTCATCAGCTCCAAGTCAAGTAGTTGTTTCAATCTAGTTGTCGAGGGTGCAGCTCACAGGGGCCCATGTGGGGATCGAACTGGCAACTTCGTTGTTAAGAGCACTGCTTTAACCAACTGAGCTAACCAGCTGCCCGGAAAATGTTTTAATTATATTTTTACCTCTTGCCATTTATCAAAATAAATTTTAGATAGATTAGAGATAAATGTTAATAAGCCTTAATAAAGATGAATACGTTTTTAAACTCAAATCCCAGTAAACAATTCTCAGAATGTCTAAAAACATTTCAAGTATTCAACCTCACTATTTTCCAATGGAATGCAAATTAAAACAATGACACAATTTAATCTAGCAAAGTAACAAAGGTTTTTTAAAAATCCAGTTTCTTATGGGTTTGGAGAACTGGGTAATTTCATATTCTAGTGGTAGAAATATAAATTGGCATAATTTGTCTATAAAGCACTTGCCAAGAGTCTTTTCAAAATGTTTTATCTTTTGGCCCAGTCATGCCACTTTTAGGAATCTAGTCCAAGGAAATACTGAGAAACTCTAAAGTGTATATACAAAGACACTTAACATGAGGTAATTTAAAATAAGAACAAATAAAAGTCTAACAATAAAGGGAGAGTTAAATGAATTCAGCAATAATGTGTTGTTATTCTTGTTTTAAAAATCTGTGGGGGGGTTCCAAAATTTTAAATACCGTGTTTCCCCAAAAATAAGACCTAGCCGAACCATCAGCTGTAATGCATCTTTTGGAGCAAAAATTAATATAAGACCTGGTATTATATTTTATTATTATATTATATTATATTATATTATATTACATTCTAGTCTATTACTATATTATATACTGTGTCTTATATTAAAATAAGACCGGGTCTTATATTAATTTTTGCTCCAAAAGATGCGTTAGATCTGATGATCTAGCTAGGTCTTATTTTCGGGGAAACACAGTATATATATTTATAGATACAGGCATAGGTATGGGTTATATAGATAAAAGATTAAAATGAAATAAATGCTTAGAGTAATAGGTGAGTGAGCAGATTACTTGTTAATTTTATGTTCTTTAAATTTTTCTAATTTCCCTATAATTTACACATTTTAGTTTTAGATTCACAAACATGTTGAAGTTGATTTAAAAATATTAACCTGTTCTTGTTTTTATGCCTCTGTTATTATACCCAAAATATCTGTAAAATGTTTCTCAAGGGGCATGAAGAAAGGAGTCCCGCTGTGGCCCCTGTCCTCGGGAACAGGCGTAGTCAGAACCCTAGACAGAGCTGAAGAAACTGAGAACTCAGGACGCTTGTGTCCTTCATACCTAGTACTTGGTCATTCACTCCCACTTGGGGCTTTATTTCTCAGACTCCTCTGTGTCTACCATCAAATAAGTTGATAAGTCGTTGTTTCTTTGGCACCTAGTCTATATACTTCATACAGTATCGGTCCTTTCCTTAACTTTTGTTGTTGTTTTTTAAGATGATTAATTAATCATTCCTTTTTATGATCTTGTAAATTACAGGGCTCCTCTGGCTGCCCTTGGAGTCACACCGTAGAATATTTACTTGGTGTGTGATCGCTAGAATCAGGCCCAGGCTGACTCAGCAGCTTCCTGGGACCTGACCGCTGTCCCCACTTGGCTCTTGCACAACCTTACAAACACGTGGGTTTCCCCAGGAGGGGCCTCCAGGGCCGGCCTCCCATATATGGAGGGCTGGATATGGTTTCACTCAAAAGTGCTAGACTTCTGGGGCTTGTGTGCGGTCAGCTATGAGAGGCACTACAAACAGGAGGGAGGGAGGAGTGTAGGAAAAAAACATGTGGAAGGAGAAAGGCACTGAGACAGACACACGCATGCATGCACGCACACACATGCATTTCTACCCTGGCTCTGAACTGCTGTGTATGGGTCGTCTGACTTCATTAAACACCACCAGCTGAGTAGTAACCCTCTTGGAGTAGCAGCTTGGCCATGGAGTGTGGGGGGTGGCCTTAGCACTTAATTCTGGAAGTGTCCCACCCACCCCTTCCTGGGAGTCTCCTCCTGGAGCCATTGCTGTGCACGACTTGAACACAAAGTGGCAGTAATATAGCACATCTGAGCTCCAAAGCCTGCCGGGCCCTCCTTGCCCTGTTCCCACACAGGCCGGATGCAAACTGGAAACACACACTTATCCTCCAAATAAGATGACATGTAGACACATTACCTATCATCAGGTCGGACGTGTGTTTGCGACTGAGTTTGCCTCCTTTGCAGCAGTGACAGGCGGGACAGACTACACGATTTATAGGGTTTCGTGCAAAATGAAAATGTAGGGCCCCTTGTTCAAAAATCAGGAAAAAGTTGCTGTTAAAAATAATAAACTACAAGAGCTGAGCTGAAGTGCAGTGAGACAGTTCCTTGGACTTATCTCAGGCACATCTCCCTTCTTCCTGGGAGGTTCTCTGAGGTGACATGGACACCTGCGGACCCAGAGGCCTGCCGGCACTCACATGTGAGGCTGCCTAGTGCAGGGCGGTGGGTACCCGTGGGGACACCGCAAACCAGTGGGTGATGGAAGCCTATGGCTCCACAAAGGTCTCGGGGATACGGAGTCATCACCATAGTAGGGCCTCCTCATTTTGCTTTGTCCCTTCTCGTTCTACTGCCCTGATACCCCTCTTCCCTGGGGTCGTTGCTCAAATCTCCTACCTGCTCGTAAACCTGTGTCTTTGATTCTACTTTTGCGGGTGGTGAGGGAGTTGTGGGGGAACTCAGGCTAAGACTAAAACATCCCATCCAACACCTCCAGGTGGTGTTGATTCTACTTTGAATTGTCTTTGAACTTTCTGTGTTCCTACTCCTGCCCCTGTAAGTCAGACCCTCTTCACCTCTTGCCCGAACTAGTGTTAACTGGATTCCTAATTACTCTTTTGCCCTTTTGCCTCCCCCTCCCTTTTTTTTTTAACTTAACCCATCACCTCCCCGGAGAAAACATCCATCCTTTTCTGCTGCTAGACTGAACTTTCTAAAACACAACAACTACTTACTTTGTCCCTTAGTGCAATCAAACTCTGCAGCGCCATTTCCCATACCCCCCCAAACCACTCCAGCCACCCTGCATTGCCCAACTTCCAAGGTTCCCCTCGGTCCTTCTGCCTCATGAAGACTTTGTTTCAGGCAACCTTTCCATTCATTTTGGTTGGTTCATGAAATGCCTAATTGAATGCCTGGTGGCACGTAGTAGTTTCTGCCATCGGAGGGGGTATAAAGCAGGCGACAAGAAGGATGATGGGTGGAGGAGACACTACAAATGACTGGGGTTAGTTCGCAGAATAGGTCCCATGTCAAAACGACCCGCCCCAGTTGAGGGGCCTGGAAACACTTTTCCACTAGGCTGAACCACAGCAGGGTTTGGGTGGGGAGACAGGAGTGTTTGCTTTTGCAGAATGTGAAATCTTGTAGGAAATTAAGGTTCTGACGGGAGGAGGGAGGGCGACTCTCACAATTAAGTTCACCAACTTGTTACAACAATGTTGCTAGCCTTTTTTTGATATCACAGGGATTGTTCATTATGAATTTGTACCAACTGGACAAATAGTTAACCAAGTTTACTGTTTGGAAGTGCTGAAAAGGCAGCGTGAGTAAGTTAGACGACCTGAACTTTTCGCCAACAATTCATGGCTCTTGCATCACGACAATGCAGCAGCTCACACAGCACTGTCTGTGAGGGAGTTTTTAGCCAGTAAACAAGTAACTATTTGAACACCCTCCCTACTCACCTGATCTGGCCCCAGTGACTTCTTTCTTTATCTGAAGATAAATGAAATATTGAAAGGAAGACACTCTGATGACATTCAGGACATCAAGGGTAATACGATGACAGCTCTGATGGCCATTCCAGAAAAAGAGTTCCAAAATTGCTTTGAAGGGTGGACTAGGCACTGGCATTGGTGCATAGCTTCCCAAGGGGAGTACTTCGAAGGTGATCATAGTGACATTCAGCAGTGAGGTACGGAGCACTTTTTCTAGGATGAGTTCACGAACTTAATTGTCCAACCTCATATAAAAGCATTTTTGTCTTTACATGAATCATAAAGACTGATGTCCAAATAAAGGCAACCCAATTGGCATTTTGCACATTTTAAATTAGTACCAGTGGATAAGTTATTCAATTTCGAGTTTCCATTCCTGACTCACAAAAGTATGTTACATTTTTTTCCCCAGCAGTTTCAAGGACATGCTTGCATATTTGTTTTGATTTGTGGCACATAATATTCATACAAAGAGGCTTTTCTTTTCTGAGTCTCATTATCCATCCACGCTTTCAGTATCTTCCTGACCTGAGGACTCTGAAGGGTTACTTTCCCACCGGCCTAGTTCCACCTGCAGGCCTCTGGATACAGGGCACAGGCTGGACTGCCCAGGGGCACTGGGCCTGATGTCCAGCCACTCTTTTTCCGTGGCTCACTGCTGCATTACTTTTCTTAAATTCTGCTATGACTCAGAGATGTCCAGTAAGTTGGCGCCGGAGATAGAAGACGTGGTTTGGCATAATCTTGTTTAACCAGTGAGGCATAGCTCAGCAGATAATTCTCAACCCCTCTATCCAGGTCCCAGGGTTATCCTCCCAGCCATGGCCTTGTGTGCAAAAGCATGTACTATCAACTCCTCTTTCAATCTTTGTTCAACCTACCTCCTTCCTTTCAGGCTAATTCCCAGTTCTAAGGACCGGGTTTCCTTTTCCTCACTGTCCTCACTGCCTGTGGCTGCCTAACAAATTGCCACAAACTGGGGGACTTAAAACATAGAAATTTATTCTCCCATAGCTCTGGAGGCCAGAAATCCAAAGTCAAGGTGTCAGCAGGGCCACGCTCCCTCCAAACGCCCTCGGGAGGACCCTTTCTTGCCTTTTCTGGCTACTGGTGGCTCCTGGCATTCCTTGGCTGTGGCCTCACCTTTCCAGTCTCTGATCCCATCGTCATGGCCTTCTCCCACGTGTGTGTCTGTTCTTTTCCATCTCCTTTAAGAATACTCTCCTTCGAATTCAGGCCCTTCTAATCGAGGATGATCTCATCACAACCCTTAGGTTAATTACATCTACAAAGACCCTATTTTCAAATAAGATCGTATTCTGAGGTTGTGGGTGAACATGAATTTGGGTGGGGGGCACTATTCAACCGACTACACTCATCTACTTCAACTTAACCAAGACTGCATTGCCAGCACCTCTGCTTCTTACGCCACCTGCTCCACCTCCTTTTTCTGTTCTCACCTCTCTATTTGACTCCATTAGAAGTGACTCATAAGTTGTGTGCTCGAGACTCGGCCATCCTGATTTTCTACAGAGAAATACAAAGGCGAGCGTATATTAGAATTTCTCATAGGAGGAGGTCAAAGTCAGACAGGTGGGACTGGTATATTCACATACAATACTTCCAATGTTGTTCTTGGTTGGCATGTTCCCCAAGCTGTCCTTGCACGCTCACCACAGAAGTCTACCAAACAATGTTTGCCGTCATCAGAAGTGTCTAGACGCTGATGGTAACCACTCTGAGCACCGCTTGTAATTGCAGAAGTCAAACGTGACTTGTATTAAACTCTTGTTATCAGTGTATATTGAGTATTACAATTAATAGCTTTTTCTTATATAGTTTTTGAGCTATATATATCTATATCTCTATATCTATCTATCTATAGTGTTTTTATTAATTTCCCCAACTTATTTGAAAGTTTCTAAGACAAAGTGTTGTTTTCAACTTACTACCCAAGTTCCGAGCTGAGTGTCTGGTACGTAGTAGGTGTTCATAAATGGTTCAAACTCGCACCTTTGACCACGCCAGTCTGAATGGGAAAGGACTGGACTGGCACAGAATTCTCTCTTCATTGCTTATGGAGTTTTCCTTCAAGCCCAACCTGCTGGCCTACTATTTTAGAAAAGAGTACACTTCTGCCTCTCCCTCCCCAAGCCTGGCAAAGACCGGGCACATATGCTAATGGAGGTAACTAGAGGACCCTAAGTTTCCTCCACAGGACGATGGGAGAGTGAAGGGCTTTGCTGGGCCTCTCTGAAATAGTGGTAAAGCCTGTGTCTTTCCCCCTTGGTAAGAACATGAGGCCAGAGCAAAGGTTTGGCCTCTGTATACCTAGGATCAAGTATGTTTTCCCGGCACAGAGCCAACAAATCCCAGATGCTGATGACAGTGCTTATTCATCTGGCTAAAACCCAAGCACATACCATCACTGCTATCCCCTGAATGTCCAGGACAGCCTCGCCTGCTACCTTGAGAGACAAGGACCCCCAGGGATCCCTGGCCTTCTGGGATACCAGGCCTTCTGGATCCCAGGCGTCCCGCCTCAGTGCAGTTCCAGGAGAAACACAGCACTCTCTTTGCCCCACGGCCTCTGTGCCCAAGGCCTGGGCGCTTGTGATTGTGAAAAGGATTCTGTTGCTCTCTCTCCTCTGCGGCTTTTTGGGTACCTCCCTCTCCTCTTACCAGAGGGAAATCTGTACTTACTCTGAGGTTTGGACTGACTCAGTGCCCTCTCCTCCAGCTGCCTGTAGCTCCCTCCAAAACCAAACAAAATGTTTCGTGTGGTTTCAGGAATGAGGTCACACCTATTTCTTGGTGTCCTCAATAGATTTTCATTTGGGGGAATTGATAGGAAAGCAGCTTTTTCTTTCTTTCACATCATTTCCCCCTTTTTCTTTCTCCTCTTCCTAGTTTTTCTGAATTCCACACCAGAAGAAAAGGCAGAATGTTAGCAATTTAGCTGAAATGCATTGCTTTGGGGAGCTGTGGGCATGGGAATATCAGAGCCATAAGTTAGTGGGACTCGAGGGTAGAAAACCTCTGCAAAGCCACAGGGTGAGTCCTGATGATGCCAGCACAAGGCACAGGTCCCCTTTTCTGGAGAAGATACGTGGTCAGGTGACTCTGTAGGTCATCATCCAGTAGCCCCAGAGCAACTGTAAGTGTCCTATGTCTGTGGTCGGGGCAGTCACTTTACATTCCATGTCTGTCCAAGACCCCCCTCCACGGTTTTCTCCCAGAAACCCAAAGATCCTTAAATTCTATCCCATCCCCCTCCTCCAGGCTAAGTTATGTTAGAATAAGACAAATGTTCCTGGATACACCTTTACTTCTGCTGAGTTTCTCAGTGGTCCATCATATTAGGTGAACTTGAACTTTGTCCTGATTTGTTTTAGAAAATGAAATGAAAATTATGCTTCTAGATGTTTTTTCCATTCTCTGTTCTTTGCTATATAAATAGCTCCTGCACTCTTGTGTGATTCGCTAGTTGTTTCCTGTCTTGTCTGACTGAGAGAAGGAGTCCTGTCAGGACGCCTGGATTTCTCAGGACGCACAGCTCGTAGTCGGCATTCGGCCCTCCTAGGTGCCTTTGCATCGAGTAAGTTTCTGGATTGAGTTTGACTTGCGGGACGTCTGCTTTCAGTGTTCCATTTGGGGTTTTGGTTTTTTCTTCCTTGGCTGTAATGCATAGTGAATAAGCACCCTCGACTTCTCTGCTCAGGGAAGAGAAGAGAGAAGGAAAGTACAGTGGTAACTACCTAAGTCACTGCATCTGCATAGGAGGCGCGCTGTAGTGTCATTCGTATCCCGTAAAGCACTGAGAAGCTAATGTACATTCCCTGAAAGATACATGAGGTGTGTAAACTACCATTAATTCATTCACTTCTTTCATAGACCCGCCAGGGTGATGCTTTGTTAGTGTTGAGTCCCTTTTCTACAGGGAATGCTGGTCTGTCTTTCCCTCTAGGAATGGAAACCCCACCAGGGCAACAATGATGACGATTTATTCAATTCTAGACCCTCGTCTCTTGGAACAGTCCCTCTCACACAGTATGCATTCAATAAGTGTTTGAATGAATGGAGTTCGGTTACATTTGGTGATACCTTACAGATTATGGTAATCAGCAAAGTAGCGATTAGACTTGTCCTCTCATTCATGTTAAGTCTGTCCTTGAGGTTTGACGTCAGGCCAGGGGTCTCCCACTCTGATTTGATCTGGGATTCTGTAAAAAACCTCAGCCTCTTCCTTTCGGTTACCACAGAGGTCTGCTTCTGGAAGACGGGGAGCATTTGCAGTAATGAAGGGAAAGGGTGACTCAGTAGGAAAAGCTGATGTGGTGAAGGAGAGAGCAGGCCCGCACACGTGGGTCCCTCACTGCAGCATCCATGTGAGTGTGCCGGGTGTCCACAGCTACCACCGGGGCCTTTTACAGGGTTCTCTTTCCCCCTTTTGCTTTGTTTGGTTGCCCTTCACCCCTCTGTAGTGATAGGTTGCGCTCCGCTTCATGTTGGTTTTCACACCGGGGACAGTCAGAGAGGATGGGTACCGCCTCGTCCATTGTTGATGATACTATTCCGATTACATCAGGGCCAGACCGTTCCTCCGAGGGCAGCAGACCGGTCTAGCTCATCTCCCAGCCAAGTCTCTGCAGCTACTGGCTTTGTTAGTGGCTGGAACCTTAGGGCTTTCCGAAAGCAGCCTCACCATGTGTGTCTGCAAAGTGTTTCTGTCGAGCACAGTCTCATGCAGACGTTTGGCGGCACACTGCCAGGACAGCCATCTTTGCTGCTCTTGCCCTCAGCCTGAATGGCCGTTGCTCTTTGTAGCCCACACAGATGGGCATGTCCTCCTGTGGCATGCACGCTCCCTACTACATGCCACCCACCAAGGTATCTGCTGAGGTGTCTTCCTGTACACCAGGTTCACATACTCAGCAGCCACCCCACGCCTTCTACAAAGACCCACCTCATGTCCGTCTCCCTCTGTGGTTATGTTTAGCCTGATCCTACACTTGTAATTGTTTCTGAAGCGTAGCTTTAAGCCTCTCCCCAAACCACAGTGGTATGGCAGAAGGTGAGGCCGCCAGGGTTTATATAAAAGTTATGATTCCTGGCTTCCCCTGCCCCAGGCCATTTTTCTCCTGGAACATTGTGATGCAAAGGAGGACAGACATTTTCCTGCGCTTTTTTGATTTTTCCTTCTGGAACATAAAGGAACACGTGGTTCGTGTGGCGCCAAGGCTGTGTAACAGAGGCTCATCATAGACGCTATTGGACGAGCTGCGCTTGGTTTTGGAATTGGTTAGACCAAAAGGATTCCTGGGGGATGTTTTTTGTCCTTTGTCATTGCTGAGGGGATGCCTGCAAGAACCAAGCAAAAATAATGATGGCCTTTGAAACTCTGGGTTTGAAATTCAGCTCATTCAAGTCCGTGGTGACTTGGGTTAAAGGACATATGTTTTGATGAGAAACACATTCTTAACAGGCCACGCTCTACTTCCTGTCTCCAAATCTTGACCGTGTGGATCAAAACTCTGGACCCTTGGCCCACAGCGTTTCCCAATTCCCCTGCAGGGTTTGGGAGGCTCAGCCAGGTCCAGACGACTCATACACATGTGTCATCACCACTGCTCATGAAGGTGCTGGATAAACTGTCAGCTGCTTTGCCTTTGTATCCAAGGACGTCCAAAATCTGGTTCCTACTTTTCACTCCACTGCACCACTCCCTTCTTTGAACTCTTGCTTTGATTAAAATGACACTCCTTTGTCTCATATAATCTGATATTCTCACTCTGAAAGTTCCCTCTAAGGGCATTTCTTCCTCCATAAATATGTTTCCTGAGGGTTTTGATGTTTTCTGCCCTTCTCATTTTATACATGTTCCTTCACCTGATGGCTTCAGCCATCAGACGAAGTTTACATCTCTGTCTCCGTTCAGAAATCTCTCATAAACTCTAGACCCCTATAATCTCATTGGATATCTTGGATCTCTCAGTGGACACCTCAAACTCAACATGTCCAAAACTGAATTCATATGTCTCCCCAAGTTTCGTTCACCTTCTATATTCCCTGCCTAAGAGAATGACCCCCATGCCAAAATCTGGGGTCCACCCTACATTTCTTACCCACCCTTACTTCTCATCCAAAGTTGGAACTCTTGATCTCTCCCCCTACAAATGCCTTCTCCATCTCAGGACGTTTTATCATTATACATCTAACTGCTCAAGACAAAAACTCTTGAGGCCTCCTTGAGAGTTCTCCTTCCATTCCTCCCACATTTACTCCATCAGTAAGTCCTGTCAGTTCTACCTCTAAAATATTCCCCAAACCTCTACTCCTTGCTGAATAAATCCAAGAAGTCACTATGTTCTGCAGATTCGATACCACAGCATCTCCATGGGCTGTTTTCTCCCCTTCATTGATCGCTCTGCCTTTCTCTAGGCTCTCTTCCTCTCTTGTCCAGACTGTCGTAGTTGCTTCCTTACCAATCTGCCTGTCTCCAGTCTTGCACCCTTTAAAGCCATTGTCAGTTCATTCCCACAATATTTAGGAAGTGGCCAATGTACTTGGGAAGCAGCTGCAAACAAGGCAGGTATGATGCCTGCCCTGTGGGGCTTCCATCCTGGGGAGAAGGACAGACATCCAACCCAGGCATGTAAGTATGACAAGTGGTGGGAGAACCCCAGGGGCTGAGTGTGTCAAACATGGAGACCTCACAGAGGCTTATGGGTCAGGCAGGTCTTTTTCAGTGAAGGAACATTTCAACTGAACACTGAAGAATGAGTAGGAGGTACAGGGAAAGGAGGTGAAAGGAAAGGAAGGGTATTTTAGTCAGAAAGACATCAAATGAAAAATGTGTGGTGAATTTCCTCCACACTGTTACCAGTTTGATCTTTCTGTCTTCTTTCTCAAAAAGTTTTTTTTTCCTGATAAAAAAGAATATACATTCATCGTGTATATATTCTTACTAGGCAACTCTCTATTTCCTATCTCCAAATCTTGACTGTGTGGATCAAAATTTTGGACCCTTGGCCCGCAGTAGGGCATTTGGAAATTACTGAAAGCTTTAGAAAAGAAAATAACATGACTCACAGTCTCACCATCCAGGGACAAGCTCTGTTTGCACTGAGGTGCATGTCCTTTCAGTTTTGTCTGTCACACATGCGCTTTCAAAATGATCTCCCTGCACTAAAAATCTCCTCATATAATTTCCTTTCCTAAACACAACCAGTGGCTCCTCACTGTCTAGGAGCCCCAGTTCCTAGCTCAGTGCTTAGCAATAAATGAAAGGATGACTGAACACACAGAGGAGCACGTGAATAAATGTAGGCGTCCTCACCTCCACGTCCTCTGCCTCTTTTTCATTACCTGTTCGACAGTCTTGCCTTAGGTTCTGACTCTATCCAAACCCTTTTTCTGAGGCTCCAACTCTCATGACAGTGCTTGTCTTAAACACAGATTGGATTGCCTCTCAGGTCCTTAGCAGAGGTTAACTGCCTTCCGGTGTTGTTTTTCTAAATTTACACTTAGAAGCCTTTCCCTATGAATTGTCTGTTGACACCAAAGCATCATCCCATCCCTTCCATACTCCACCTTTCTCTCAGGGTTGGAAGCCTGAGAACTACACTTCCCTGGATCCTTTGCTGGCAGTGTTCCCAGTTGGATTCCACCAAAGAGAGGCATTCACCTGAGGTTTGGAACGAGAAAGAGGCAGAAGTGTGTCTATTGCCCCTCTGACTGTGAGGGTTCATATGTAGCTGGGTGATCCCCTGAAAATTTCCTACCTGGTGCTGAAGGGAGCTGAGCTCGTCCCGGAAGCACGTGATTTTCTAAAAGGCAGAGGCAAACCTGAGAGTTGGCCTTTGCTCTTTTGTCCCTTCCTATCGCCTTCTGTGTGAGGGCTTCTGTTTTCTCATCAAAGCCTCACTGAGCTCCCTGGTGGGCAAGGCCGGCCTCCTGTGCGTCTTGGTACCTTCTCTCCTGCACAGAGCCTTGCCTGGCTTAGCTCTGCAACACATTCGCTGCTGCTGAGAATGACAGTGACACCCAATGCTTCATGACTGTGGGCAAAGCATCTTCGTGTGGACAGAGCCGTGTGTGTTGGGTGATTTAAGTATCTCTGCAGCAGCTTATTGAAGACGTGTGACCTCACCCAAACATAACAGAAGAGTGTTGCAAGACAGGTGGACCTGTCGGTGACTCGGCTCACCGAGGCTAGCCCCGACTTTACGGCACAGTCACCACTCCGGGTGCCCACCAGTATTCATACACTGGCTATTGTGTGTATAGAGCCTGCATTAGGCCTTATTGGGGTTGGACGCGGGGAGAATCACAATAAATCGTGTCTGTTTGCTTAGTGCCTAGTACGTACCAGGTATGATGCTAGGTGCTGGAATTATAATACATGTTCAATAGGAGCGGCAGCTCTCTGCCTTCCCAGAGATTACAGTCTGGCAATCTCATTGCTTGATGGGTATTACTGAAAAAAAATGAGACCACCCCACTCCCTGCAACTCGGGCATCAATGTCATTAAGCTCAGCAGGCCTACTGAGCCCCTAGCATAACGCTAGACTTTCTAAGAGGTCAGGGTCCTTCAGCATATCAGCGTCTCCATGGTTAGATTCAGCGTGGTCCTTTTAGGATTGCTTGCTTCTTGCTCAGCATTTCATTCATTGTCAAAAGCTGGCCTGGAAGCCCATGGCAACCAACCCTAAATACTAGAAAACAGGCAAGAAGAGAAGTAATGTGGTTGTTGACGGGCAGGGTTGCGTGAACTTTTATAATGAACTAGAGCGGTGTTGTTGTGCCAGGCCGCAGGGCAGAACACACAGGGGATAGAGTAACATTTAAATACCATACTGGGAGATTTCAAGGAAAAAGAAAAGAAATGTGAAAACCCACTAAGTAACCGAAGGGCAGTGCAAAGGTGGCCACATAGTAAACACACTGTGTGTACTATGTGTTATATGAATGATTCAGTTCATCCCACTCATGGGGAGGTGCCATTGTGATCCCATTTGACAGGTCAGGAAACTGAGGCAGGAGATAGAAGCACCTTGCCCAAGGCCATATGACTAAGTGGTGCAAGTGGGATGTGAACCTGGGTAGTTTGATTAAAATAATTCCCCATCCTTTGGAATTTCTCCTGGTTCCATCTGAGCTAGTCCGACCTGGGTACCCAGATAGCAAGCGTCAGAGAAGTGGTATTTTTAAAAGGGGGTTGAAAACGGGGACTGTGATGTTTTCCATTACTGTTGGGATCTGAAAAGATGTCAACACTCAAGCCCCCAATACCTTCTGCCTAGACTTTTAGCCCAAAATGTGAATGTGCCATCTGATCAATGATCGGACATCATCATCTTAGTGTGAGTCGTCCCATTAACTCACTTTATTTTCAAGACAGATAGATTGTAATGGAGGGAGAGGAGCAAGAAGGGGCCAGAAAGAGGGGGCTGCAGATGGATTTACTGAGCATGTGCAGCAGGGATGCCCGGTGGCAATACCCCTTCAGGGGAAAAAAATATATATATGTATCCTTGAAACTACAGAAGCATGCCCTTGAAGATCAAGGTCAAAACAGGTCAAAACAGGGCTACCAGCTTTCAGTGCTTCTATTTAATTATGTCAGAATTATGAGGATAGAAAAGAAGGAAATTAAACTGTCATTATTCAGATTACATAATTATTTACATAGAAGCTTGTGAAAATCTACAGAAAATATTGGAATTAATAAGGATAAAAACAAAATCAGAGTAAATTTAACACAAGATATATAAAATCCCTACGGAGACAATTATAAAACTTTGTTGACAGAAGAGCTCTATAAGTGGACAGATAGCCTAGAGCCTATGTTTTTAGACAGGAAAACTCAAGTGTTGTGACTATATCAATATTCTCTGTATTAGTTTATTAGGACTACTCTACCATAGGCTGAGTGGTTTAAATGACAGAAAATTAATTTTTTCACAGTTCCGAAGGCTCGAAGTCTGCAATCAAGGCATTGGCAGGGGTTTCTTCTGAGGCCTCTCTCCTAGGCTTGTAGAGGGCCGTCTTCTCCCTGTGTCTTCATATAGTCAGGCACGTCTGTGCCGTAATCTCTTCTTATAAGGTCACCAGTCATATTGGATTAGGGCTTATCCCTATGACCTCACTTAATCACCTCTTTAACGGTCCTATCTCCAAATTCATTCACATTTTGAGGTACCAGGTATAAGCACTTCAATATATAAACTTGAGGGGAACACTATTGAGTGTATAATGGTCTCTAAATTTATCTGCAAATTGAGGACTGCCCCAATTGAATCCCAGCAAGGCTTTTCATGGAAATGGATAATCAGAATCTAAATGTATGTGAAAGAACAAAGGTCAAATAGAAACTAAAATCTTTTTGAAGAATGAGATGGTAGGGTATGCCTGATTGGATATTAAAACTTATTTAAAAATGACAAGACAGAGTGTACTGGTATAGGAATAAACAGATAGATCAAGGGAACAGAATAGAGAATCCAGAAGCAAACCCACTCATATGTGAAAACTTGGTAAATAAGGGATGACATGGCATATTAGAGGGACAAACTTGGCCTATTCAATAAAGCGCAATAACAACTAGGTATCCATATAGAAAAATAAAATAAAATTGGATGCTTGCTTTATTCCCTGGACAAAAATAAATTCCAGGTATATTATAAACCTAAATGTGTTGAAGCAAAACTTTAAAAAATTTTTATAGGAAAATATAGGTGACTATCTTTTTGACCTCAGGATAGGAAAATATTTCTTAAATAAGTCATAAAAAGAATAAGTCATAAAGGGGAAGACTGATAAATTTGACCAAATTGAAATGTAAATTTTTTGCATATCAAAATACCAGAAAGAAAGTTAAAAGAGAAGCACAAATAAAAAGAAAATATCAGTACTGCAATAACGCAGACAAAGAACAGAGACCTAGGGTACATCAAGAACTATAAATTTATAAGAAAAATTTAAAACTCCAGGACAGTTCCCAGAAAGACAGTTCCCAGAAAGAGAAATCAAAATAATATATGAAAAGATACTCATTGTCATTAGTAATTTGGGAAATAAAAATCAGAACTAGGAGATGCCATTGCCCATAATACCAAAATATAAAAATAATTCTGTCCATTGCAAGAGTGGAAGAGTATGTGGAATTAGGGGGAAGAGTCTCACACTTTTCAGTAGAATGGAAATAGGTATCAGTACTCTGGATAGTAGTTTGGCCATATCTAATGAAGTTGAAGATGTGTGCTTTAGGGTCTAGAAATGTTCTCCCAGGTGCAGAAGACACCTGTAAAGATTGTGAAGCATGACAGTGTGTAATAGCAAGTCATTGGATATCACCTCACCATAAGCATTAACAGCAACATGGGTAGATTTTTGCGGCCTATTCACACAGTGCAATAGTACATAACAGCGGAGATAAGGGGACATGTAGAGTAACATGCATTTACATTGTGGCAGATAAATCCTAGGCAGACAGGTCCCGATAATCCCCTCTATTGGTACCCACGGATTTGTGCAGGCCCCTCTGACTGTAACTTGATTCTAACTAATAGAATATGACAAAATTGATGGGATAATACTTATCTATTATATACGACTCCATTTTAGCAGACCAGAGTGAGAGACATTTCTGCTGGCCTTGAAGAAGCCAGCTGCTATGATGTGACCTGCCAAGGGACAGGCCACATGGTAGGGCCCCAGGTGTCCTGTAGGAACTAGGACTCTCAGCCATACAAACTCAAGGAAATGAATCATGCCCACAACCTGAAGGAGCCTGGAAATAGATTCTTCCCCAGTCAGGCGTCCCGGTGAGAACACAGCCCAGCCAACGCTTGATTGCAGAGTGAGACCCTGAGCAGAGGACCCAGTGAAGCCACACCTGGACTCCTGGTCCCCAGAAACTATGAGATAATAAATGCGTGTTGTTTTAAGCCACTGTCTTTGTGGCAGTTTGTTATGCAGCAAGAAAAACTAATGCAAGCACGGATAAAAGCATAATATTGATAGAAATAAACCAAGTTGCAGCCAGATCAATATACAATAAATATATATGATACCATTTACATAAATCTTAAAAGCGTAAGAAGAAATTCTGTATATTGCTTAGGCTTGATGTATACATATATGTAATAAAAGTATAAAGACATGCATTGCAGTGATAGTCCCAATTTCAGGAAAGTGTTTTTCTCTTGGAGGGAGGGGAATATGATCAGAGAGCCATATGCAGGGACTTTAACAGTATTTGTAGTGTCTGTTTCCTAAGTTGGGTAGACATACAAGAGTGTTGATAATACTTTTCTCTAAGCCTTTTTGTATATCTGAAATATTCCATAACTCACAAAAACGTCTGTCTTCAGCTTTAGGCTCCAGTGTGGATGACATTGTGTTAATAAAGAAGTCTGCCCACTTTTTGCCCACTGAAATTGGCAAGAGGGAATAAGAGAAAGAAGAGTCTGTAAGATCGAGCTGGGGATGGATATGGGGTAAAGGAGATGGAAGGAGAGAGGGCCAGAGTCTGCAGAAATACCCTGTGGGAACCCTGTCTCTCAATCACTGGGGAGCCACCCACAGACTCATCTTGCTGAGACCACAGATGGCCTCAAGGGGTGACCTCAGCAGTTCCACAATAAGACCTTATCATTATCCATAGCTTTGTCTGCATGCAATGGAACAGTGACCACACAGCAGCCTTGCTATAATCCTAAACGCTTAGAAAACAGTGATTAAAACAAAAATCCGAAATGTTGATAGTTAGGCTATTAGGGAGAATCAAAATGGTTTAAAACAAAAGAACCCCACAAACGCCTGGCCTGCCTGCCCTTTGGAAGAACATTTGAGATGGGAGGCTCTGACTCAGAATGTAAAGGAAATGATTGGATTTTCCTATCATTTTTTAAAAAAAAAACCAGTTAGTCATTTACAGGGAGTGACAGTGGGGTCTTTCTTCTCTTTGCTTTACAGCCTTGAAGGTTGGGAGATGTTATGACAGCTTGGTAGTGTAAAGGAACCTCTAATTCCCAGAATGACTGAGAGAAGAATTTCCAGTGTTGTGCTGGTAATGTTTAACAGCTGGCTCTTCTTTGATTTTTATGGTATAAATATTCTCACAGTGGCTGGTTTTTAAGCTACCAGGGGAACGTCACTGAGTGCTGAGCTGGGAAGAGTCAGGGAGAAATGTGCATAACCAGCTCTTAAAAACTCATACATGCTGCTTCAGCTGACAACTGAGATTCCCTTCCTACCAGGGTTTTGGGGAGCCCTGGCTGGAGGTCTCAGCCAGGGAGGATGACCCCTGTATCCATGGCCTCTCCTGGCTCCCTCTCAGTCCAGGAGGCTGAGATTTCACTATTCCACTTAGAATGTAACAGTACTTCTTTCATAGCCAAACGTTTTCAGAGGATAAGAATATATTAAACACCTTAACCAAAACTCTATTCCTTTTTTAGGAAAGAAATAGAGATGAGTTGTCCTCTCTGAAGAAGCCAGGGACTCAATGCTGGTGGAGTTCAACAATGTACAGCACCCCCCATCATCAGCACCCTAGAGGGCAGATCTCCTTGCAGAGCTCAGGGAAGCTTCCCCTGGGGCTAAGTTCTCCCCTTGCAGAATTCCAAGTCCCTGGGTCATTGTGCTCAGTTTTAGAGTGCCCTGAAAGTTTTGCCGTCTGAAGAGCATTTCTGTGAAAAGTCAGGAGGTTCCTATTGGGTAGAATGATTTGAGTACAAGTAACATAGCACTCTAACCCAGTTGGCTTAATTAAATAATGAAGAGATCTATTATCCCAGATAATGAAAAATCCCAACATTGGTTAATTCCAGGGTTCAAGAATGTCATAAAGGACCCAGATTCTTCCCATATTTCTGCTTTGTCATCCTTTGTCTTGTTTAGCTTCCCTCATGGTTATAAGATGCCTGCCATATTCCAGGCAAGCATGGCAACAGCCATTGGAAGGAGAAGAACCAACTCTTCTGACAGAGGAAAACTTCCCAGAAGCCCCATTTGACAGAAGTGGCTCAGATAGCTTTTCCTAAATCAAGTCATGTCAGAGACTGCAATGGCTATGATTAGCTTAGAATAAGTCAGGATTTAATCATGAGTTACGTGGAGTAGAGGTAAACACCCAGACAAAATTGTGGTCCTGCTTGGTAGACAACTGTGGTCCTAGGAATTCTGCTACTATCCTGATCCTGAGACTGTTGACTTGTACAGGTCAGTTTGGTCCTTTTGGCTGATCAGAGAGATTCACTTGAATCAGACAAATCAACTTGATTAGAAACAAATTATGCTATGTCTTTTAAATTGATTAACCTCAAGATCAATTTATCAAAAAAGTGTATTTGTTAAAGACCTACTGGCAACCTGGCACTTAAAAGTCACAACTATTAGAGAGTGGACCCACTATTGTGTAGATATGGACAGTTGGATTTAGAGATCCTAATCAACTGACAGAATAAGTAAAAATTTTTTCCCGGTGAACAAAAGTAAATACTTAAAAAAAAAAATACATGACTATGATATTCAACAAGGGTGCCAAGACAATTCAATGGGGGAAAAGTTAGTCTTTCCAACAAATGGTGCTGGGACAACTGGATATCCACATGCAAAAAAAGGGAATTGGACTCTAATCTCACACCATATACCAAAATTAACTCAAAATTGATCAATGACCTAAGAGCTAAAACTATAAAAAAAAAAAAAACTTAGAAGAAAACTTGTAAATCTCATGACCTTGGATTGGTCAACAAGCAACAAAAGAAATAAATTTGACTTCATCAAAATGAAAAAAATGTATGCTTCAAAGGTGCTATCCAGAAAGTGAAAAGACAATCCAAAAAATAGGAGAAAATATTTGCAAATCATGTATTTATTAAGAGTCTAGTATCCAGAATATATAAAGAACTCTTACAACTCAACAATAAAAATACAGATAATCCAATTAAAAATGAGCAAAGGATTTGAATAGACATTTCTCCAAAGAAGATATACAAATGGCCAATAAGCACATGAAACCATGCAAAAAATCATTTGTACTTAATGAACTACAAATAAAAAACTCAACATAATACATCACGTCCACTAGGATGATATAACAAGAAAAAAACCCAACAACAAGTGTTTGGAGAGGACGTGAAGAAATTGGAAACCTTATACATGCTGGTGGGAAGGCAAAATGTAGCCACTTTGGAAAACCATTGGACAGTTCCTCAAAAAGTTAAACATAAAGCTACCCCACATGGCTCAGCAATCAATTCCACTCCTGGCTAAATACCAAGAGAGGGGAAAGCACATATCCATGCACAACTTGTACACAACTGTTCATAGCAACAATACTCATAATAGGCGAAACGTGGAAACAACCCAAGTTCCCATCGATGGATGATGAATGGATAAACAAAATATGCTACACCCATATGATGGAATACTATTTGGCCACGAAAAGGAGTGAAGTTCTGATACATGCTGCAGCAGGGATGAAGCTTAATAATGCTATGTTATATGAATAAGCCAGTCACAAAAGGTCATATATTGTATAATATGATTCTTTTCATATGAAATGTCCAGAATAGGCACATTCAGATGCAGCAAACAAATTAGTGATTGTCACAGGCCCGGGGAGGGAGAAGTGGGAAGTGATTATTAATGGGTGTGGGGTTTGTTCTTGGGTTAAAGAAAACGTTCTCAAAGTAAATAATGGCAATGGTTGAACAACCTTGTGAATATACGAATATACTAAGAACCAATGAATTGCATTCTTTGAAAGGATGAGTTCTATGGTATGTAGATTATATCCCAATAAAAATATTTTTTATGACTATCTCAGGCCTTTGGGGGGAATAGGACCAAAAAAAAAAAAATCAGTGGGCTAATAAATGCTTGGTTTGCAAAATTTATAAAACCTTTATTGTTCTGAAATTCACACATTCCATTTTATCTCCTCCTACCTACCTCCTTGGTCCAAATGACTTACTGTGCGTCAGTGCTTCTCAACCATGGCCGCACATTTTAGAATCACCATAGGAGCTTTCAGAAATATGATGCCTTGGCCTGATCCATGGCTAGTTAAATCAGAGTCTCTGATTCCCATTTTCCCAAACACTGGCATCTGATTTTATTAAAAACTCCCGGGGGATTCACCATGTGCTGTCGAGACTGAGAAATTAAAGAGCAGACAAGAGCTGGGCAGCACTGGGTCATATTATGAGGTGGTCCTTTAGCTAAGTCTTCCCCCCCTTAAGTCATGTTTATTGAGATATAATTTATATACATTAAAATTTACCCTTGTAATGTATATGGTTCAATGAATTTTGACAAATGTGTACAGTCTGATGACAACCAGCACAATCAAGATGTAGAAGCACATTTATTTCCATGACTTCCCCAGTGCCTTTGTGTCCCTTTGCAATCAGTCCTTCCCCCCATGTGTTAGATGCGCATACCAGAATACTATGCAACATTAAAAAGCATGTTCTTGAAAACACATATAAAAAAAATGGGGAAAAATTACTGTATAAAGTTTAGAGCAAAGAGCAGAAAAAAAATCTCTATATCATATAATCTGAATTGTTTAATTTTTTTAATACATGCACACAGATATATACATCTTTCCATATATGTATACATTTGTAGAAGAAAAATCTGGTTACACTGGTGTGGGAATTACAGGAAATGTTAATTTTCTTCTTTATGTTTTTCTTCATGTTCTAGTTAGTTTACAAGTTACTTTTGTAATGAAAATAATAATGATATCTAGCCAACAGCACTCTGTGGGCAAATGATACACAAAGAACCTCCTAAGGACCAAACTGCCAACCCCTCCGAAGTTCCAGGCTACAAACCCAGCCCTCTGCTGGGTCATGGCTCTTAGCAACTGTTAGCGCCAAAATAGATTAATAAGAAGACACTGACTTCTACTGAGATGGGTATCAAAAAGTATTGAGCCAAGAGAAGAAAATATTGATGGAAGAAGAATCAAGGTCTTTCGTGGCCTTGAAGGGAGTAAGAAACCTTCCTCTTGGCTGAATGCTACATTCTGTTGTCTATTTTTGCAGGCACTTGCTCATTTAAAGTCAAAGATGGCACATGCCTGTGAGCTCTATTAGAGGTTTGAATTCAGAATCTACCGAAAGGGAAGATGACCCGATGAGTATAGAATGCATATAATTTATAGCAAGGCGAGTGAGCTGAGACAAGATCTGGATAGTGGAGGTCTGTTTAAGTTTGGTTTCAGTTCCTTTAGATTCAGCAGAATCCTAATTAAAGAAACTAAGACATACCTTCCGACCAGCTCATATAGACCCAAACCAGCTGAGACGAGCTCCAGGTCACCACACTAGACATGCGGATTCAGGCTTCCTCAGAGCCAGCACATCGGTCTGTTGGGTTTGGGGTGATTTCTTAGGATAAATAAATTGGAGATGACGGCAGTTGGAATGCTCTTTCCTACATTTTTCTCAAATACAAGAAGATGATATAATAACATGTTGGTCGAACCATCCTATGAACCAGTAACTTTTTTTTTTTTCCAGATTGTTCTGGAATGGGTTACAGGAGGACATAATGAGTTGAAATTAGTTTCAAGTTAAATTATTCCCTTAGTTTGGATTTAGGCTATGTATCATTTTTCCATTGTTGCATAGCAAAGCCCTCCAAAATACAGCGACTTAAAACAGTTACTTATTTGCTCATAATTCTGTGGGTTGGCAGTTTGGGCTACACTGGGCTGGGATGACTCACACAGCATCTGCTGGGCTCACTTATGTCAGGGCTTCGGCTAGGATGGCCAGGCCTCTTTCTCCTTGTGCTCATTCATTCTCCGGAAGGCGCTTGTCTTCCAAGAGGGTGAGAGCAGAAGTTGCAAGGCCACTGCAGACCCCAACTCAGACTCACAGTGTCACTTTTAGTCACATTCTATTGGGCAAAAGAACTCACAAAAGTTGGCCAAGTTCAGGTAGTGAGGCAAATGAACTTAACCTTTTTGGGGGAGGACTTGTGATTTTTCTGCAAGTCTGGCATGGTTGTGAAATAAAAAGGTTTTGTTTTCGTGTTTTTAAGGAATGAGCACGCTCTCTCTCCCTTCTGCTCTTGTACTTCCCCCTGGCTGGGAGATGGCCTTAGAGAGTGGTGACAATGTGCTCTACCAGCTCCGGACCACCTTCTTCTACTGTCATGTAAGAGAAATCATGTTCTGTCTTGTTGGGCTACTGCATGGGGGTGGGGGGACTTGCAACATGTCCTGCCCCTCACTTATTTAGGCTGGAGGAAGGTGGCTTCTAAGGAGCCTGTGACATTGGTTTACTTACACCTATTTAGGGTCTGGAAGGTGGGGTAATGGAGAGAGTTGGCGAAGTCCACTCATTTGGGGAGAAAAATGGAAAGGAAATTAAGAATAGAAGAGCAGTTTGAGGTGTCGAGGAAAAAACATCCAGCCTAAGAGAAAGCTTACAAGAGTTTATTTGAGCTAAACTGATGACAATTGCCAGGAAATCAAGTCTCAATGGATTGAGAAAATGCTCTACAAAATGACGGTTTGCAGCTTATTTTATACATAGAGCCAAAGGAGGAGGGTTACATGAAATCCACTGGTGGTAGATTAAGGGGGTGGGAGAAAGCAAAGTGGGGAAATCTCTGGATTGGATAAAAGTAAATTGGAGAAACAGGTACTTATTTTACATAGGTGAGTGCGGGATAGTTAATAGTTAGCATATTACAGCACATAGAGATGGCAATCAGAATAATAATGAGGGATTCTGTAATTGCCTGCTCTGGTCCAGAAAAAGGGATTAGTGACATTCCAAGGATGTTATCTTAGGTGCAAAAGGACAACAGACAGACTCACTTAAAGTAAAGCTTGACCTTTGTCAAAGAAGCTACAGGCTAAAGATGTGACTTCCTGCCATAGCCTACCCTAGTTAGGAACTTTTATGTTCACGCCATCCTCTGTGGTTATTTTCAGTCTCCTGAGCCTGTCAGGTTTAACCTGTGACCCCCTTCTCCTTCCACAGAGGAAACAGCAGGATCCTAGGAGCCTCTTGGGGAGACTTTGCTATTTACGAAGTAAAGAAAAATAGGTCCAAGGGAAAAGAGAAATGTTTTGGGGCTGGGGGGCATTCTGGTGAGCCCCACTTCACACCACAGTAGCCACCTCTGTGCATAGCCGGCTTCGATGCCAGGGGCAGATAGCAGGACTATCTGTGGTTGTAAGTAAGGAAGGGCAGAGAACTGGGGACCCATCCTGACTGAAGTGGAGATTATCAAGGCCTACTGTGAGGGTATACAAGAAGACGAACACATGACGATCACAATTGCGACAATAATAGCCGCTAACATTTACTCCCTCCTCCTTGTGCCCCGAGACTAGTCGAAATTCTTACATGTATCAATCCTCACCATAACCATATTGATATGAGCCCCCTCACTATAGAGATTTTAAGTTCTCTTTTTCTTTGGATCTCTGGTCTTTTTGAAAACTTTCTTTTCCTTCTTTGCCTTTTAGTGATTCTGCTTACCATACATTTACGATGCATACCAGTTTCAGTGCTTCCATTTACTTTCGCCCAGTGCTGGCCCTATGACTTGGGAGAGGTTTTCCATCTCTATGGGATCCACTCCTAGCTCCACCTTAAATCTACATCACATATGTGTAGGGACCAAAGGAGTCAGTCAGGCTCCCTGCCCGAAACTGACTCGGTGGCCCGCAGTGGCCCGCTGGTTACCTAAGATGGAATGATGCGCTCCCGCAGTCCATCCTGAAGATGTCACTGTATACGCTTACGTAAGCATCTTGGCTGTGAGCCACTGTTGTCTCTGTACAGTATAAAAAGGTCTGGCCATTTTACAAGGTTGGCTGTGCTCAGAAAGCCTGGCTGTGCCCAGGGCTGCGCCCAGAAATCAGGCGCGTGGTACCCTGACAAGGCTAGCTGTGTCCAGCAATGAGGCTGGCTGTGCCCAGAAAGCTAGTGAATAAAGCATGTCTACTCTGCCTTCGGCTCCACGCATCTTCCAACTCCCAGACACGGACACCTTACACCAGGGCCACCACTCACTCAGACAATATGCAGCAGGGGGGAAATGATACGGGCCAAGCGAGTAGCCCTTCCCCGCCACTAAAAAACTTGAAGTTTTCTTTCCTATAGAGATTTTATTCTGAAATTTATGATTTATACTTACTGATTGTAATCATTGAAGCCTACTGTTCTTTCCAACCCATCCTGGGCCCAGCTTCTGGACAATTGATGCCACCTGAGTGACCAGTTGAATGACTACGGGCTCCATAAGAGCTGATGGATGTTCTATTACGTAGCCACCCCGCATCAATCGCTTTGAGCTCTCCTCTTGAAGAAATTTATTAATTAAAATCTATTTTTTCTCATTCAGGGGTCTTGGGGATACAGATGATACCCCAGCAAGATTACCAATCCCAACCAAAGAAGCCAACACTGTCTTCCAGGCAGATCTCGAGACCCCTTCCTCTCATCTAAGATCAGATAAGGTGAGAGTTCTGTGAATCCTCCATTAGATAGGGACAGCTCTATGCCCCTGTCCAGCAGGAAACAGATTTAGAAGAAAAGACCTCCTGTCCCTCAACTTCCCATAAAGATTTTATGGGGATCACATCTCTCCAGGGGAAAGCAAGGCAGGCAGTTAGAGACAGGCATTGGGTTTCTGCATTCCTGCACGTGCAAGACAACCCACAGATGCGACTGCCAGGAAGACCTCTCATCTCTGTCCAAAACTTCCCCTTTTCATTGTAATTATCTACCCCTGTGAGGAACAAATGGATACAAAATACCCAACTAGATTAAACCAGTCACTCACAACCTGTGCAGTAAAGGCTACAACGACCTTCATTTCTCCTGGGCCTCATTATACCATCATTATAATATCATACATATGCCCGGAAGTTCATTATAATAGATTGAATTCTGGGAAAGAACATGTACAGTCTAAAAAGAAGAGATAATAGCCTCTGGTCAATCACAGGTGTCAATCAAGTGGCCCCATGTCCAGAGAGGAGCAGCCCATCCTGGAAAATCACCAAGTCCTCGCCTTTGAGCCCCTTTTGCTCGGCCCACTCCAAACCCTTTGGAGTGTACTTTTTCTTCTCATAAATTGCTCTTTCACTACTTTACCTCGTTCAATTCTTTGCTCGAGACTCTAAGAACCTGGACACAGTGCCGAAGAGGCCCACTCTCCGGTAACAATACCACCCTCAATATCGCATCTCTTTTAGAGATGAGTAAACTGAGGTACAAGTAAGTTAAGTCAAAGGTCATATGCAAGTAGCAGACACCAGCTTCAGACACAGGCATTCTGGCTGTGGGCGCACCTCACATTCTAGGGTCCACTCCTTGATCCCCCATCTCTCCTGTCCTCTCCCTTGTCCTTTCCCTCCAACAGCCCTCCATGCCTGCATTGGCAGCCCATGCCTACGTGTACTGAAAACACGTAGGTCCTTCCATAGGTCACAGGTCTGCACTACGGGCAGGGCAGGCGAGGGCTGGAGGGTCGAGAGAACAGAAAGTGGCTTCATGACCTCATGGGAAAACTCACGGAAAGGATAAAGGTCTGTCCATCTGATGGCAAAAGACACAGATGTGGAAGGAGTACCACTACGCTTTCCTGGCGACGGGTCTCCTGCTGGCTGGCCTGTGGGAGAGCTCTGGGAGGGGGTCCAGGGAGGCAGTGACACTGAAGGCCCTGGGTCTGCACTTCTTGCTCTCAGCTGTCCTCAGTGTCGCTGGCGCTGGTGGGGGTGTGGGTGTGGGGTGTCGTGTTGTGGGAGGGGTGGTCACAGGAGGTTCTGTCCCGGAGGGTCTCTGCTCATTTCCTTCTGTGCTGAAGGTCTTTCCCTATTTTAAAAGTGGTAGACAATAAATCCCAGAGCATCTGCAACCAACAAAAGAGAAAGAGACTTTAGAAATGCACTTTTAAACCCCAAGACCCAGCTCCCGGCCAGGAGACAGGCAAGCTCTTTTAATGACCTTATTTGGATGTACTTAAATGGAAAAAGGCTCCAGTATTTTCAGCGGCTGCATAACCGAAGTAAAAAAGAAGGAAGAATTGTGTATTTCCCCACTTTTCATAGAAAAATATGTTGCTCATTACCTCTTAATTGAGTGCCATGCCAGCAGGGGGGCAATACCCATATCTCTGTGCTCCACCCCCTGGTCTCGCTGGTATTTAAACCCAGGGCGCTGAGGAGAAGAGAGGACAGGAGCAGTGCCCGGGTGAAGAAAGCTCAGAAGTGGTGCCCAGCGGCCTCCCAGGTAAGTGCTCTGGTTTCCCAGCTTTCCCTGTGAGAGGAGGAAGTTGGCCAGGTTCCCAGCATGAACATCCAGCTGTGGAACTAGCCTCCAGGCTCATCCGTGACCGGTGGAAGCCAGTTCAGAAACATTCACGTAATGTGTACTTAGCAGTGTAGGCTGTCCCAGCACGGGACTACCTGTTTCCCCGAAAATAAGACAGAGCGGGACAATCAGCTCTAATGCATCTTTTGGAGCAAAAATTAATATAAGAGCTGGTATATTTTATATTATATTATATTTTATTATATTATAATATTATATTATATTTATTATATTAAGACCCGGCCTTATTTATTATAATAAATTATTATTTATAAGACCCGGTCTTAATAAAATAAGACCGGGTCTTATATTAACTTTTGCTCCAAAAGACGCATTAGGGCTGATTGCCCGGCTCCGTCTTATTTTTGGAGAAACACGGTAGGGACAGTCAAATGCAGTCTGTGTTACACTCTAGGGACATTTCCACCAGGAGCAATAAATAGAGGTTTGTATCAGATATTTCCTCTTAAGTCTTGCATGTTCTCATCTTTATTTCTTTTCTGGCTTTGTTCCAATGTCAAAGGTTGTTTTTTGGTTTGGTTGGGTGTTGTTTTTTTTTTGTAATTTATCTGTTATACTTCACTTTAAAAAAATCCTAAAATAGAAATTTGATTTTAATTGTGATTAGGAAACTACTATTATAACTTTCCCCTTCTCTAGGTTTTGTATATACCAATTAAGATGATGTTTTCAATGGATTTAAAGAGCTTTGAAGTTCTTCAAATATTGAATTGTATAGGTTTTGATTCTTATTTGTAAGAGGACCACATCTTTTCCCACAAATCCTCATGCTATTACCCTCACAATGCCTCAGAGAAGACATTTCGAAACATGTCAAGACATGCTATGGCGGATTGGTTTTTGGAGGTCTTATTATTTATGTATTTTTGCAGTTGGGAGAGAACTGGGGAGGGGAGAAAGAATGAGTGAGGACAATCTCTTCAAAGTGTAAAACTTGAATTGCTTATGTAAGCATTAAAAGAAGAACAAGTCTTCCCATGAAAGTAACAAACTACACACATCTGGACATCCGAGAGCCAGAATGCCGAAAGTCCAGGGGTTCTTAGAGAAGCCGGAGCCATCAGCAAGGTATCAGGTGACACCTGGTCAGCCAGGACTACAGACTGGTGGCTGTCAGAGCGCAGGATCTGCATGGAAAGGATCAGTGTTTTTTGGCATTTGGGCATTTGTTGGGCATTTTGCCCGGTGATGGTTGGGAGAAGGGGCTTAGGAAGGACTAGGAAGGAGCTACATCAGTTTCAGAGTTTCCAAGGAGGAGGGAAAGATAAACACACCTAACTTCCTTTTATGCATTTCGAGCCCTGCTGTGTCCCCCAGTTTGCGGGTTGCAGCTGACTCTTGAAGGAGGGGAAATAGGACAGGAGGAATTTATGTGAGTGTGTCCATTTGTGCCCTTGCATTCCCACAAGAGCACCAGGAGGTCTTTTTGTTAGGAAGGGGCTCATGGCTGGGGTAGATTGAACATCTTTGCCTGGCTCAGGAAGAGCTTTAAAAGCGCTCAGCATGCACGTGATAGGTGCTTAAAAACGGGAGCCACCATTACCATCATCTGCTTGAGCCTTTGCAAGACGGGCTGAGATTCAGTTGACAGCACAAAATCAGGCCACACCAGCCTGTGGCCCCCATGAAAAGGTGGCAGAGTGCAGAGGCTGGGTCAGGGACGCCATCCTTTATCTTTGCCAGCCTCTGGTGTGGGGGCAGACTTGATGGAAAGAGTTCTTCAAGAAAAGGGGTGTCACACAGCCGTGTGAAGGCATCTGCAAGGATCTCTCGGGCACTCACTGGGTGTATGCCACTGAAGTGCGGAGCAGGGGGACAGAGTGATTCCTGGAATGTGACCAGATTAGTAAGACCACATAAAACCAATGTTTCATTCTTACCCAGTCCTCTATGGAATGCCTTGCAGAGTTAAGTGTCACAGAGATGAGACATAAAAATGTTCGTATATGTCCTGGGTTTGCCTGCACAGTGACCTAGCAGAAACAGTGCCACCTTGGGCATTGTACATGCTTGCCTTCCTTCATAGTTCAGTGGTGTCCACCCTGTCATTTGGGAACAGAGTATCTTTTTAAGTGACTCCACTGGAAATCCATGACAATGCAGTTTTCCTAAAACCCAAAGCAGTGCTTTCATTTGCTTGTGGTTAATTGAAAGGGCAGGATGAGGTAATGAGGGAACCAGAGAAAACCCTGACTTAAGCAGAAGGATCTGTAATGCAGCTGAGGAATTGGCTGCCGCTCTCTTTGCTACAAATAGTACATTTTATTCCTGACCATGGTGTGTGTCCTCCTTTGGAAAAAATGAGGTAACCTGGAGACGGTCAGCCGTAGGATTGGAGAGGACCATCCAGGACTCGGAGTCTGCCCCTCTCCTCTGGCCAGGGCATAGGCGATGTCTGCCCCTAGAGAGAGAAGTCGGTCTGCGCTGTGCTTCCTAGAAAGGGAAGTCTCCAGCCTCTCAGGATTGAACCTCCCACTGGGAAAAACACCAGCTTATCTTTCCAGGGATCATGCTTGCCACTGCTCAGAGGAAGTGCAGGCATAGGACTTAATTATGGGGCAACTCATGTTTAACTGAGCACCTACTATGCTTTGGGTTTCCTTTATTTTCAGAAGAACCCCCTCAACTACTTCAGGAAAGAGGACATTTGGTCTTTTTTTTTCACATGCAGTAATCTTCTCGTTGGATTTTCTCATTTGAGGCAGGACACACAGCAGAGAGAGGATGAACACAGACATGGGGAACGGACTGAGCTGGTGTTTCATCCCAGCTCTGCTGCTCAGTAACTGTGTGTCCTGGGGCAAGGTACTTAACCTCTCTGGGCATCTATAACAAAGTGATATCAATGGACTCTCAGGATTTTGTGGATTAAATGAGAATAATGTTCGTAAAGTGTTTGGCACATATGCAAAAAACCCAGTGGCTATTATAGTTTAATACACCACATATTACTTTGGCCGCCAGGCCTGTGCTATGAGGCTGGGGGTACAGAGGGGACCCACACAATCATGACCACTGCCATCCCTGAGCGTGCAGGGTTGTCTGGGCTAGGAACTCACATACAAACTCAGGAACTGTCAGTGTTTGGCTGGAAATTAAAGCCAAGCGGGTAGATGTGGCCACCAAGGAAGAACAAATAGACCCCAGACGTAGAGTGCTGTGTGTGTCTCAGGCAGAATCAGAGGGACTGTGCACCCGGCCTATGGTCAGCAGTACACACCTCAAAGAGCCGTTCTTGAAAAAGCAGTTTCAGGCAGCATTTGTCCTGAAGACTCTGCCTCAGCTTCCGGCCGTGCACACCACCCACCACCTCTCCTGCAGGCAGAATTGTGGACGTGATCAGAGACTGACTCTTGGGGACACCTGGTGTCCCGGTTTCCTGCACACACATCTGCTGCATGTGAACCCCCTTGGCCTCCCCGATTCCCACAGCATTCGCCCCATTTCCGTGAGAATCGTCCTCAGCAGAGGAACCGCCCCATTCGGAACATTATCCTGCATTTTTCTGGGTGAGATTTGTGGCCCTGTGCGCCCCCTTCCCACCCTCGTGGCGCCCTGTCTGTGGTCTGCTGTGCGGACAGGACGTGGTGTTGTCATCCCCTTCGTCACAGGCTTACCCAAGGCACGTCCCTCCGCTGCCAAACCTCAGACAGGCGGGGCGGCTCCTCCGCCGGTCACCCCCAGAAGTACTGGCTTGAGGTTGTTCCGCCCCTCTTCTTTCTAGCAACCACTCTGTCCAGGAAAATCTGAGCTCAACATGTGGAATGGGAGAGGCTATAATTAGCAAGGACATCTTGTTATAACTCAAGGACAGGCAACACCGAGGGCTAGTACAAGGGCTTCTGGGGTTTGTCATATTCCAGGCTTCAAAAACGAAACACTGTGATTAGTCTGCTCATTTATTCTGTTCTTTAGACTCCACATATAAGTGAGATCATATGGTACTTGTCTTTCTCCATCTGACTTATTTCACTTAGCATAATGTTCTCTAGGTCCATCCATGTTGTTGCAAATGGTAAGATTGCATTCTTCTTTATGGCCGAGTAATACTCCATTGTATAAATGTACCACAGTTTCTTAATCCAGTCGTCTACCGATGGGCATTTCGGTTGTTTCCATGTCTTGGCTATTGTGAATAGTGCTGTAATAAACGTAGGGGTGCATATATTTTTTTTTTTGAATTAGCGTTTTGGATTGCTCTGAACAGATACCTAAGAGTGGAATTGCTGGGTCATAAGGTAGTTCCATTTCCAGTTTTTTGAGATACCTCCGTACCGATTTCTACAGTGGCTGCACCAATCTGCAATCCCACCAACAATGCACGAGGGTTCCCTTTTCTCCACATCTGCTCCAGCACTTGTTGCACTTGTTGTTTGTTCATTTGGTAGGGTATCTGATGGATACTTGTCTTTTTAGGGAGACCACGTCATGGATGGTAGAGATGCCTGAGCACTGCAGTGTATGCCTGAAGCTGAACCTGAATAATGCTGAACGTCGTCTATAATTTAATATATATAGTCACAGAACGTGGAGTAGAGCATAGGGAATAGAGTCAGTGGAATTGTAACTCCTATATACGATGTCAGAAGGGTAGTAGAGTGGGGGAGGGAGGTTATCACCTTGTGAGGAGTGTAAATGTCTAACTATTACATGGTTTTGTACAAAACAAACTCTATGAGATGGGGCTTTGCACAGGCTGGCTGCGGTTTATGACAGGAGTCTGTGACTCTTGCATTTGTTCAAAAGGTCTTCAGAAAACCGTCTGCATTCCATTTATGTCTCGGAGAACAGTGAGCCACGGGCCTGGGGTTTGGATGGAAGGATGGGCAGAGGAGGCTGGTGTGCTTGTTTAGCCCTGTTGTTGCCCGGGGAGGGGATTTGGGGCCGTGGAAACACCATGTGCTGTCCTGTATACAGAAGGTGCTTTTGAGATCACTTTCTGTGGTTTTGGGGACAGCAGAGGTACACAGGGATAAATGGCTCAGTTAGTGGGAGCTGTGCCTAAATCTGAGACTATGGCCTTGCCCTGTCTGTGCATAACCGGGGACACACTGCTCGATGCCCTGAGCCCCGGTTCCCATCTGGGGAGTAAGCAGAGAATATGTGTGGGATTATCACTGGGCTGAACTTCTGAAGACAGCAATTGTGAAATATCAGTCCTTTTATCCTTCGCCTGCCTTCCAACTCACTCTATCAGCTCTCCTCACCTCCCCCATCCTCTGACAAAAATCTCAAGAGGTCCCAGAGCTTTTCTGGTCACCTGTGGTCTTGGAAGAGAACCCTTTTGGGAGAGGCAGGTCCATCCCAGATCAGTGCCTCAGTCTCCCATTCAAGCCACATCTTTTCTTTTCACCCATCAGGCCTAAGGCTGGACTCGCAGGTCAGCGGGAGGGCAGGGGACCATTCTTGGCTTTGTGCTTTCCTTCCTCCACTCCCCACCCTCTCTGGCACAGCTGTTGCTGGCTTCCTCAAGTTGCTGACTCCGGGAGATGAGGGGTCAGAAGGGAAAAGGTGTTTTCATTTAGCTGGGGCTGTTATAGCTCCCTCTGGTTACCAGATGCCCTGTTGTGGCAGTTGCCCGCAATGCTGGCTCCACCCGCCCCCTCTTGTGGGAACCTTTTGTGGGTTCTTCAGATAGGACTCATTCTACTGGTGGGCACCTCCCCCACTGGGGCAGCACACTCCTGCTGAGCGGTGGGGCTGCCCCTCAGTTCCGGCCCCCAGATGCCTGCTCTCGGTGGTATTGACCCATGGCAGGACTCGTCCCCGCAAACTCTTGGCTGCAGGCCTCTCCCTCCGCGGCCGCCCTCCAATGTCTATTACTCAGTCTGTTCCCGGCAAACTGGAGCTCCTCCAGTCCAGGGACAGGCATTGGGCCCTTTCCTGGAAAAGACCCAGTGAAACAGCTCACACATGCTCCACTGTTATTTTTGGTGGTGTCGGTGGGGAGGATGATATTAGGGTTGTTGTAAAGCTGAGGGAAGAGGGGACTCAAAGCCCGGCACACAGTACGAGTCAGTTATTCTCGTTATTATTACAGTGCGCGTGAGTACAGAATTAGAAGTGCCGAGAAGGGCGTCCCAGTAGTGAGAGCTGTGTGAGCCAAGACAGGCATGTACGGTGTGTGAGAAAGGAACTAAACATAATAAAAGACCTCGGTAGATAAAGGATGAAATCTTTCTGCTGGGTTTCCAGCTTCCTGTAGGCTCTCAGAATGCATTAAAAATGCTAGTTTCCATCAGGAAATCGCAGTGGCTGTCTTTGCCTTTTTTCTGGATACAGGTCTCCTGGAAGGCCTGCTCCCCATCTCTCCAAGGATGGTTCTCCAGGACACGTTCTGCTTCCCTCTGGGGCTCCTACTTGGTTCTTTGCTCCTGGTGGCCTCAGTCCCGGCCACGCTTGAGCCTCATGACTGCAGCGACAAGGAGCCCCAGGTCACCATCAGCCACGTCTACAAGATTGACGTGCCCAAGCCGGCCGTGGTCCAGGTGGAGGCCGACCCCCAGCCCCTCAGTGAGGGTGGGGCCTCGCCCCTGGTCCAGGGGGAGGCCGAGGAACAGAATATCATCTTGAGACACAGCATCCGCCTGCAGACACCACAAAAGGACTGCGAGCTGGCAGACAGCGTCCAGGACCTCCTGACCCGGGTAAAGAAGCTGGAGGAAGAGATGGCAGAGGTGAAGGAGCAGTGTAACGTCCAGCGTTGCTGCCCAGGCGCTGCCGGTGAGTGCCCCACCTGGTGTTCATTCAGCAAACACTGAATGAGCACCTTCTCGTGCCAGGTCTTCCACCAGCCTCAGAAGCACTCCGCGTGTGGTGCATGTCCACCTGTCTGGGTTTTCTCGGGGTGCCTTATCATTGGCACTAGCTCCAGGGGGCATCTGTAAGCCTGAGCAGGGAGGGACCTTAAAATGAGTCTGGACTCCTGGGATAATGCTTCCAGACGAGAGTGCTTCTGGGTGCTGTTTTACTGGTGGGTCCAGTCTCTCCTGTAGGGGACAGCAGTGGGGTGGAGAGGAGAGAGGTACACAGGCCTGGGGACAAGTCCCGGTTCTGCCATTTTTTAGCTCGGTGACTTTGAGCAAGTTCCTCCACTATCCAGTGAGGATAATTCTATCAACTCGTCTAGTTCTGAGAACTGTAGACGATATACATAAGATTCCTGGACCATCGTAGATATTCAGCAAATTGTTAACTCTTTTATTAGTAATAAAGTACTATAATTTGATTTTACACATAGTAAGCCCCCACCCTCATCGCCACTTTTTTCATTTTAGCATAAACTGCCCAGGCTGATCCAAATAGCAATGAGTGGCCCTTCAGCTACGTTTTTATGCCTGAAGGAACTGCTACCGTTAAGAGCACCTCCTCTATGTCAGACACAGCACTAGGCACGCCAGGAATGAGACAGCATGGAACTGCCCTGAGGAGTCTCCACGTTGAAAGTGTTATTTTAGGGGAAAATGCAGGTGTTCTGAGAAACAGAGGTGTGGCTGGTGAAGGGACAAGGTTCACTGACTCATGCTTCTTGCTGTCTAGGGTCAGAGAAGGGAGCCTGGTTAATCCCCCCCACCCCATAGCTTCCGAGCTATTTTGTAGCTTCTGTAGGTCCACTTTTCCAGACTTCAATGTGAGCTAATTTCCCAAGGACCTGGCTTGCTAGGTCCAGCACGCCCCAGCCAAGATAAGACAGGCTGTGGCCCATCCTCCATCTCACCTCGGGCCCTTTACTGTAAGCCGGTCCTACAAGAGGTCCAGGCTGGAGCAGTTGAGGTATCTTCATAGAAAGAGACTAAATGATCAGCATTTAGACAGTGGGGAACCAGGAAATTCACAGGAAGGGTGGGTAGGGAAAGGGAGAGACGGTGCCTCTGGCTTTTCAGGCAGAAAAAGAAGAAATATTTGTAGATTGGAAGGGGCCGAACCCCTGTTTTCCTCAGGGGCCCCACGACCCTCCAAAGAAAGAGCCAAGACCTGCAGGGCCTCAACCCCAGCCTACTGGCTCCCTCTCCCTGGCAGGTCTGAGCCCTCACTGCAGCGGCCATGGAGCCTTCTCGCCCGAGACGTGCAGCTGCCGCTGCGAGCAGGGCTGGGAGGGCGCTGAGTGCGGGCAGCCCGCCTGCCCCGGGGCGTGCAGCGGGCACGGGCGCTGCGAGGATGGCCGCTGCCGCTGCGAGGAGCCCTACGTGGGGCCCGACTGCGCCCACCCCGCCTGCCCCGGGAACTGCAGCGGGCAGGGCGTGTGCGTGCGCGGCGTCTGCCAGTGCCACGCGGACTTCACGGCCGAGGACTGCAGCGAGCGGCGCTGCCCCAGCGACTGCAGCGGCCACGGCTTCTGCGACACGGGCGAGTGTTACTGCGAGGAGGGCTTCGCCGGCTTCGACTGCGCCCAGGGTGAGAGCAGAGATGCGCTCTGGCCCGCCAGCCTCTCTTCTTTCCCGGGACCCGCCGCGGTCCCTACGGCCCCTGTAACCATCAGTTGCATTTTGTCCTCGGCCCTTAGCCCACATCAGAATTCCCTGGAGGGCTTTCTGGGCCCATCCCGAGTTTCTGACTCAGCCCGGCTGGGGTGAGGCCCGAGAATATGCTAAGGAGTTGCAAGGTCAGGCTGCTGCTGATGGTTTGAGGACCAGTGGTCTTATGTGATCTAATGGCTGTGTGTGTGTGTGTGTGTGTGTGTGTGTGTGTGTGTGTGTGTGTGTGTGTGAGGACCAGTGGTCTTATGTGATCTAATGGCTGTGTGTGTGTGTGTGTGTGTGTGTGTGTGTGTGTGTGTGTGTGTAGGGGTCAGTATTAACTCCCAACCAGATAATTACTTTTGGGGATCCAGATTGGCCTCACCGGCCTCCCTGTCTCCCACACCCACCACCATAGTGTTAAGTGTGTACATAGTAGGGCCCCAGGAGCACTCCTTGGCTGTGGGTTCCCACCCCCTCTCTCTCACTCTCTCCATCCTGTTCCTCCTGCAGTGGTCTCCCCGCAGGGCCTACAGCTGCTCAGGAGCACAGAGAACTCCCTGCTGGTGAGCTGGGAGCCCTCCAGCGAGGTGGACCACTACCTGCTCAGCTACTACCCTCTGGGGCAGGAGCTGTCTGGGCAGCAGATCCAGGTGCCCAGGGAGCAGCACCGCTATGAGATCCTCGGTTTGCTGCCTGGAACCAAGTATGTAGTCACCCTACGCAACGTGAAGAAAGAGGTTTCCAGCGGCGCACAGCATCTGCTCGCCACCACAGGTGAGGGGGCCGCCAGAGGCCCCAGGTTTCCCAGGAGAGGCCCCCTTTTGAATGTTTTCTTCCATTGTCCCAAGCACCCTTCTACTAGTCAGGCTGTTGCCCTGATTTGGGGCTGAAACAGAGCTGCTGCAGTCCTGGGTTCTGCAGAAGTCTCGGTTCTTACTCCCCTCTCTCTACTTGCCGATTATTGGGTCCTCCAAGCCAGTGACAGAGCCTGCTGGATTGGAATTCCAGGGGTCTTCTCTGCTGCTGGGATTAGTAAGGTCCGATTGTCCTGCACCCATATGTAAGCAGCGGGTGCACACCTGCGTCCCCAGGCCCTCACTGAGCCCACTCAGCAAGTTCAAGCTGAAGACACCTGTTAGATTCATCTGAGCAGAAAAGAGGGGACACACGGGGTATTGAAGAGTAGTAATGAAGAGGTTATTTACAAAGGTGTGGGCGGGGCTTGGATGGTGTAACACTAGGACTAGCAGCCTGAAGGGCTGGGACCCAGAGAGAGCTGTAGGAGAGGGCTGCCCAGTGAGGTGCTTTTGGTAGAGGGATTCAGGCAGCCATTGTGCCCCCACTGGAGTCGGGGGTGGGGAGTATAGGAGGTCAGTGGCCCAGACTCTCTCTCCTGCCCACTGATCTCCTGGTGACTCTCACTGGCTGAGCCCCAGAGGGTGAGGGAACCTGGCTAACGCAGTCCACAGAGGTTATAATCTGGGATACAGAGCAGGGCGGGGTACGGTTCTGGAGGGACAAACAGTGCCTCCAGGGTCCCATCCAGTGCTACCAAAACGTCTGCAAGGACACGCATCGCTACTTTTCCGAAACTCTGATTTCCTCATGAAAGTTCTTAAAGGCACTCAGATCTTCAAGGCTTGGAGAAACCTACTTGTCTGAGTGATTCTGGATTCATCCTATGTTTTCTTGAGCATTTTGATGTGCCAGGCCCTGTTCCAGGTGCTGATAAAAATGAGCTGCCCTAAACCGCCAGGGAAAGATCCAGGGAGCCCCAGATGGATGGGCCTTTGGCACACGGTGTCTTTGAAGAAACATCAGGTTGCCTGTCCTATTTGATGACGAGGGTGGGGTAGGGATGGCTCAGCGTTGGAAAGGGCCATGAGGGACTTGTTATCCTAACAGCCCAATTTGTGGTTGCCTTTGTCAACACCCTCCCACCCAAGACCCCTCTTGGAACCTCCCTATAGGTGAACAAGTTGGGTTTATTGACTGTTGCGTCATGGGAGGACCGTGGTCATGTTGGAGAGAGTGTTGGAAAGATTGCTGTCGAATTGGGACTGTGTCAGTGGTTCGGGAGGATTTAGGAAACAGGGATTTGCTGTAGATTGCATGCTGTCAGGAAGTGGGGGTACGTCTATGATTGGCATCTCAGTGAATCTTATCCAGAAAGGGGACAGCCTAGAGGGAGGCTGAGACTGTCACTGGTAAAGAAGCAGCGGTCACTCCTTTTCATCAGGAGAGAGGACGTTTCATCGTTGGACCACATTCACAGTTTTGTTTGGTTTGGAACATGATCGTGGAATGGTCTTGTTCTGTCTTGATCTGCAACAGTCACAGAGTAGCTGTTCTGATGTTGATACTCTGTGCAATTGTGTGTAACGGGAGCTCACCGAGGCCTACCTGTGAGCCAGGCCATTTCCTAGCTGTCCAAAGCCTCCAGTGAACAGCAGAGACAGCTGTTCTGAAAGTCTTAGCAACCCTTCGTGGCTTCTTGCTGCAGGGGCTTGTACAATCCTGCAGCTCTGAACCTTGTCTTCTGTCTAATCTGATTCAAGTTCAACCCATTCTTATTGGCCCCTCAGGGGAGCCTCAGCCCGAGAGACACTTATCCCCATAATAATCTTGAACTTTTTCATTAAACTCCTGCTTTTTCATTTATGAGCCCTGTCGGACCCCTTGTATAATCCTTGAATCACTTTCATTACTCACTTGTTGACCAGTTCCCTCAGGGAATTCTCATCTTTAAAGGAAGAGCCTGGACGCTGGCAGGAGGAAGCCAGTGGATGGCAGGAACTGCTTCAGAGAAAAGGCTCTGTGAGGGTCTTTGTTTATAACAGAGTGGATCAGAAGCGTTCGGAGCCCAGGGACCTGGAGATCAGAGTTCACCCCCTGCCCAATGCACACATTCTCTGTCCCATGTCCTTGACAAGGGGTCAGTCAGCCTGGGTGGGAATGCCACCGGGTGGGATTGTGCCTGAGGAAGGGGACAGGCTCAGAGTCTGGAAACTTGTCTTTTACGTTCTAAACCTCAGGCCAGGCAACCTCAGCCTGGGACCTGGCTCCTGGAATCCAACGTGCTCCCAAAGACGCCAGCCCCATGCCCAACCACCACACCAAATTTCTCCCTTTAGAGCCATGTCAGCGATCCGTTCCTTCTGTTAATCGTTGTAATTTTGTTTTCTGATTGGAGGGAAGAGCTGGTTTTATTGTCAATGTTATACTCCTGAAAATATGAAATGCATTTCCCGAACTTGACATAGAGGGACCTAGCTTCTCATCCCAGACTGAGTTTTTGAGGCCGGGGCTCTGTAACTGAAGTGTGAGTGTTCCGTGCAGAGCAGCGCCCTGGGCCGAGGGGTTGGGGTAGCGAGCCTGAGAGGTGTGGTTCAGGGTTCGGCCCATGGCAGCGTGGGCGCAGAGGGCTGCATGGCCTCCAATGGGGTGGGATGGGGAGAGGAGGTGTCTCCAGAAGACAGTCTGTCCTCCGTGGATAGTGTGCAAACCAACAGTCTGTTGGCTGCGTGGGTGGGTCTAAGACACCTATTAAGGAGTGTGTCCCAGGGTGACGCTTGCTTTCAGTGTGTGAAGAAAGGGAGCTGACCTGGGAGCCAGCGGCCTGTCGCAGACCTGCTCTTCACCGCCTTCTCTTGCCGTCCCCCACCTCTGCCCTAGATCTTGCTGTGCTTGGCACCGCTTGGGTGACAGACGAGACGGAGAACTCCCTCGACGTGGAGTGGGAGAACCCCCAGACCGCTGTGGACTACTACAAGCTGCGGTACAGCCCCCTGACAGGGCAGGAGGTAGCCGAGGTCACCGTGCCCAAAAGCAGTGACCCCAAGAGCCGATATGACATCACCGGTGAGAGCCAACGCTGGGGATGGGACATGATTGCTGAGGACACTGAGGCGGGGACAGTGTGTCCAAGGCACTGACACCTGTACCACTCGGGGCACACACAGGTCCCGAGGCCTTAGGAGTCACTCGAGCCCTGACGGAGTTCGGCGTTTTGGGCACGATGCGTGCTGGGAAGCTAGGTGGTCAGAGATCCTTGCCCCAGATGCCCAGGCTGACGTTACAAGAGCAGGAAATCAGGCGGCTGCGAAGGAATCGGGCCGTGCAGGGCGGAATCACGTTGTGTGACTCCGGAAGCTTATCCAGAGTACAGGGCCCTCTTTAAGGAAAGCAAGACACAGTCGTGAATGCCCAGTTCTGGCCATGGCCTTGGCGGGGGCCTGTGCAAGTGAGGGCCTGAGGCCTATTATCTCCATGGTGAGCCCCCCTCTGCAGCCTTGTTCCTCTGTCCACTCCCTGAACGAACGTCTTGGGGTTCCCCTTGTTTGTGGAGTGAGAGCAGTGTGCCTCACACACGTTGCCGTTTGCCCGCATTTTGCCACCAAAGTCTGAGTGTTTGTACCATGGAGAGCAATCTTTCAAGTTGAGACTACAGAGAAATAACAACGACAATAAAGGCAGAGAAAAGAATAAAAAATAGGCTAATTATTACAATGAGAAGGAAAGACAGTTTTGAGATGAAAGGCTTATTGGGAGCAGGAAAACATTTGAGCTGTAAGTAAATTGGGACATCAGCGCTTGGTGGCCCGATAGAGGTGGCAGACCTTCAGCAGCCTCATCCCATCCACTGCCCCCACCGCCGCCCCCACACCCCTCAGTCTGGCTGAAGGATCAGCCCCTTTCACGAGGCCTTGGATTCCACTGGTCCTGTAGTTCTTTACCTGCCTTAGATGGTTAGTCTTTGGATGAGAAACATCGCCCCCTTCCCCGCCCCGCCCGCCCCGCAAGAGAAACCCTGGGGAGGGACACTGCTGGGGGCTGAGGGTCTGCAGCCGTACTCAGGTCCGGCACTGGTTTCCAGGTCTGCAGCCCGGGACGGAGTATAAGATCACAGTGGTCCCCGTGAGAGGAGATGTGGAGGGCAAGCCCATCACCCTGAACGGCAGGACAGGTAAGAGCTGCCTGGCTGCACTAGGACCTTTTCCCAGGTTTGATGCTGATGTTTTTCTCAGCTCACTCCTCTCTGGGTAGAAACGCTGGGACCTGTGTGTAGAGAGATTCTGTCATTGTGTACTGGTGTCTGTGGGGCGGGGGGAAAGCAAACGAGGGAGGCACCTTTCTCCTATTTCAAATTTTTCTTGCCATTGGAAATCTACCCCCTTGACTCCAGGATCTTGGAGTCAAGAGAAAAGGCCATTTCTGACACCTTTCTGCTTATTTTACTAACTTCAACCACCCGGTTATTTTTAAAGCATGTGTTAATGTGGATGTAGGCACACAGCTCCACATTACCAAAGGCAGGTGGGTGGGCTATAATGTTTTTCTTGCTGCTCCTGTGTTTTTTTCCTGACAATCACGCTCAGCCAGTCTGCTTTAAAATGTCAAAAGATCCTCACGTGTGGTGTATTTATTACCTGTGGATTGAGAAATTATATGACAGATGTTATACATCAGTACCATGGGACAATAAATCTCTAATTTATTAATCAGAAAAGAATTCAGAGTTACTGTAGGCATACGTGTGAGGTATCCTAGGTAGTTTTTGTTTTCAGGAGGAATTGTGAGCCTCCTGCAATGACCCAGAGCTCCTGCCAGCCCCAGGTAGGAACCTGTGACCTAGGCCTTAATGCCACTGGGTGGAGACTGATCCCTGGAGCTGGCAGAGATGGGACCTTTGAATTCAGAGACTTCCTTGCAAAGTTTCCTAGTTCTTTTCCATTCACTCCTGGCCATAGCTGGTCGGGGTGGTGAGAATAAGGGTGAGATGGTGCAAGACTTGAATTCTCATCTTCAGCTGCATAACAGATTACATATCTGGAGAGTGAAAGTTTTGTTGGGCAATCATAAAGGACAAGAGACAATTTAATTTACAGGCTATCCAATACGGACTGTGTAGCCTGCCTGAATGGCGGCCAAGTGAAACGTTTTAGTGAGTTGGAAAATGGAAAGTGCTTCCTTGTATCCAGTGGCTTTCTCCTTCGGCTGTGAGTTAACGGAAAGCTTACTCTGTGCCAGGCATTATATCCACTAAGCACGTTTTGTGAATTATTTCATTGAGTTCTCACTGTCATCCTATGCAGTAGGTCCTATTATTATTTCTAAGTCATGTATCAGAAAACTGAGGCTTAGAGAAGTTACGCTCGGGATTGCCCAGCAAGAAATGGCTGAGCTCTGATTCGAACCTAGGCTGTCCCCTTGGGTGGACACAAAGCCAAAGTGCCTCCTGCTTTTACCTTCTTGTCCATTATTTCTGGTGAATTTTCATACTGTTTGCTCCCTACCTAAAATAATTTCGATGACTCCCCACTGCCTCTGGATAACATAGAATCCTTTTATCTTGGCCCCTGTGTCCCCATCCAACCTGGGCCGTTGTTATTCTCACTACTTCCTAACAAGAAAACTTCCTGCAGCCCGACTGTTCTTGGCATTTCTTCACACAGAAGCTTTGTCTCTATACCGTGGGTTTATTCATACCGTTACCCAGGCCCGGGGAACCCTCCATGGCTACTTCTAGCTACCAGTTCAGCTCCACTCACATTCATTGCGGAGTTCCTACCATTGGACATTCGAGTCTTGGTCCCTTATATGCTTCCAAAGATGATAAGGCCTGATCCCTGCCCTACAGGGCCTCATAGCAGTATCACTCCCCCTTCCAGGCTCCGCTCCAACCTCAGCCACTCCATCGAGGCCGTCTAGGACCACATTGAATGGCAGCCATCTTCGCCACTGAGTTCCTAGAGCATTTAATCACATATGGCCTTGAACTGGTACTTAACCTTTTAGCTATGCTATCCCAACTAAAATGCGAGCACTCAAGCGATGTTTTCACTGTCAGCTATATTCTAAAAGCAGGATGGGATATTTTATCGGATTGCAAATAATTTTGGATCAGGTGTCTTACCAACATACAGAAAAAGACCCAGGAAACGCTCTCAAGCCCAGCTAGACTGTTTATTAATTTAGGGGGGGGGAAAGACTCTCTCTTCTCTCCAAATGTTTTGCATTCCATAGTTGGAAAAGACACTGGAAGGTAAGAACCGCGTAAGCACATGCAAGGAGGAGATGACACAGTTCAGATATTTTCCATTTAACGAATCACTCGGTGGAGCCGATTCTAGAAAAGACACAGAGTTGAAAACCTTCAGCCTGTTAACACACTCGAAGTGCATGGAAGGGCCTTTCTGAAAGGCAAGGCTTTGGAAGCAGACCGGCTTCGGAAAGCAAACGCAAGTCAGTCCACCTCCTTGCTGGGCCCTTTGCCGCTGCATTAGCTGGGTGGTTCATGAGTGCCCATGGGGAAAGCTGCTCCTCGTGCCTGTGGCAGGAGCTGGTGTGTGGACGTGTGCTGGGTGTCCCGGCACAGACTGAGGACAGCCATGTCCCACCAGCCCTGTGGTGAATCTTGTTATCACATGGAATACATTTTTCTGATATGCCTAGAGCTCTTAGTCTCTTCTGTAGACTCAACTTTGTAAGTTCACTCTTTGAAGTGGGGCTCACCTTTATTCTAACACATGCGCTCAAAGGTGAGTCCCACCTGCAAGTCTTGTCTTAAATATCTCTGACCCTGAATGGCCCTGAGACAGGTCCCACCGGGGCCACTCGTGTCTGGCAGGTGGGAAGTTGCAGCTTGCAAAGGCAGTTGGGGCAGGGGCAGAAGAGCCTGTGTCCTAGTTGAGGCTATTGCTCTGGCTTACCCATCGCTGGTTTGGCCCGCTGCAACAGCTACTGAAAGGCTTTGCTCCATGGAAAAACGGTTTATGATCACACCTCCCTTCTTGAATTTTGGTCCTGCTAAGCTGACTTCTTCCAGCCATGTGGCCTGTCATGGGGGCCAGGGGATGGTGTCCCAACGTGATCTGTGTCTGTCTTTGTGTTTGATTCCCATCCTGAGATTTATCAAGGAGAAGAACAGCTCTGTGAAGAGCCTGCTCTGGCTTAAGCTGTTAGGGGTCAAAGAGAAAGGGGGCAGAGGGTCCGGAGGTCCAGGCTGGCCCCGCCTCTCACTGATTTTAAGAGCGTGGAGAAGTCATGGCTCCTCTCGGGACGATGTCTTCGTGACCCAGGCACAGTCTGGCTCTCTGTTTCCTTCCTATCTTCCTACGCGTCATAGACAGCATGCCTTTTCCTGGTTCTCCATTCCCTGAGTGCTCTGGGACTGTGATGGGGACCAAGAGCTTCAGGGCTCGTTACTGCTTTCTCCCTCCACCTGCGTGGATGGCATGGATCTGACCCCAAAACCCTGGGCCTGTGCTGTGGGTCCCAGCAGCTCTGGTGGCAAGCACTGATCTGGGGCAGAGACAGGTGAGGGGAGGCACTTCTGGGACCCTGAGTTGTCCAGATGTGGGTCATTTTGAAACAGATGAGGGCCAGGGACTTCAAGAGGCAGCACGGTTGGGGTGTTCTCGCTCTCCTCTTCCCCACCCGCACTTTTCCTTCCTGAATGTCCCCTTGTGCAATTCAGCACTAATTTCCCCAGATTGAGCTGTCCCTTGTGCAGGCTTCTTCATTCCCCCCTTATCATGTGCAGCATCATGCTTGGCACAGGAGGGGTAACAGGTGGCCAGGGAGGACTCTCTGTGGCACACATGTGCTCCTGCACATCCTCGTAGGGGCGGCTCGAGCCTCCAGACGCCCAGGACACGCCCTGTTGATGTCTGCTCCTGACCGCACAGCTGTCCCATCCCGGGAGCCCACGCTACCCGCTACCCGTGGGGTCTGCCCAGCCCCCATCTCCCAGAAGCGACAGTCTAGGACCATTTCCTCTCTCTAGTTGTCACTCCAACTGCCAATCTACCAGTGCTGCTAGATGCAGATTGCAGGGACCTTTCAGATCACACTTTATTTTATTTATAATGTATTATTATTTGTAGTTGTAGTGGTGCCCTAAGAAAAGGCTGATTATGGTGCTGCTTAGGGGCAATGCACAGTCTTTGATAAACGGGAATGGGCTCAAGTCTGGGCCCTACCACTTAGTTTGTCCAAAAGCAAACTCTTGGTCCCATTCCACTTCTTCCTCTCCATTGCAAGCGCTCCCCTCCCTCAGGCCTCTCGTCTCTGGAAATGGTCCATTCTGCACAGTGCTGAGGTCCCACACCAACACGTCACTGTGTCCCACATCGAATCTGTCAGCAGACCCTGTCAGCTCTACCTCTGAAATCTCAGACCCCAACTTTCTCACGACTCTCATCATTGCCAAGGTGTCCACATACCTGTTGTCATCACGCACATAAAGTGTGGGAGCAGCCCACCGGTGACCTCCTCGCTTGACGTGCTACAGCCTGTCCTTTCTCCAGCAGCAGAGGGAGCCTTTGATAGCACAGGTCAGAACCTGCCCTTCTTCTGTGCGAAGTCCCTGGAGCTTCTCATCTCACTCAGTGCAAAAGCCACAGTCATTACAATGGCCTTGAAGGTTCTCCGCAGCCACCCCGCCCTCACCGCACTGACCTCACCTTGCGCCACTCAGCCCCCGCTACTCTGTCCGGATGCCCTGCCCTTCTGCTGTTTGTGGATAAGGGCCTTTGAACTTGCTGCTCCCTCCACCAGGAACGCGGTTCCTTAGATAGCACAGGGCCCATTGCCTCATTTCAGTTTTGTCTTTGTTCAAATGTACCTTCTCAGCGACACAGATCCTCCCTGATCTCCCTGTCTAAAACCACAAATACCTTTTGTTCACCATTTGCTGATCCCTTTACGTTGCCTTGTGGGACTTCCTAATACCACTTGTTTATTGCCTTGCTGCTCCAGGAGAATGTAAGCTCCATCACAGAGTCTTTATCTTGTTCACTGCTTAGGTTAGTTTGCAAGGGCTGCTGTAACAAAGTACCCAAACCTGGGTGGCTTAAAACAATAGAAATGTATTGTCCCACAGTTGTGGAGCCTAGAAGTCTGAAATCAGGGTGTCAGCAGGGCCACGCTGTCTCTGACATCTCTAGGGGAGAGCCTTCCTTGCCTCTTCTAGCTCCTGGTGTCTGTTGGCAATCCTTGGCAACCATTAGCTGGTAGGTGCAGCATGTGGTCACGTGGCCACCTTCTCCCTGTGTTTCCTCACACTGTCTTCCCTCTGTGTGCATGTGTCTCTGTGTCCAATGGCCCCTTTTATAAGGAAACCAGTCATATTGGATTAGGCTGACCCTAATGATCTCATTTTCACTTGATTGTCTCTAGAAAGCCCCTATTTCTAACTAAAGTCACTTTCTAAGGTGCTGAGGGTTAGCACTTCAACATATTTTTGGGGATGGGGAGCTACTATTTAAGTCATCACACTGCTGAATCCCCAGCTCCAAATAGGCACTCAGTGAATACTTGCGGAATGAGTCAGTACCACCATTTACTGGCTGAGTGACCTTGGGCAAGTCATCTAACCTCTGTTAGCCTGGCATATAGTTAGTGCTCTAAAAATAGTAACTATTATTAATTTTCCAAACTAGTCCCTGGGGAATCTGATAAATGCCTGTGTCATTGCTATGAGGTTTGATAAAATAATGTGTGAAAAGCACGTAGCACTTAGTATGTGCTCAATAAACGGCAAGTGATTTATTAAATAAAATACACACTGCCTCTGGTGATGGCACGTTTACATTTCCTTGCACACAATTAAACACTGTCACTGTGCTCTAGAAGGGTGTGTCAGAATTGATGTTAAAAAATACACCTATGTAAAGTTGTAACTTCTCTGCCGGAATCCCTGGGCCAAGAGAACTAGAGCAGGATGGGAGGAAGGAAAAATGCTTAGATTTCTGAGAGTAAGGAACCGTCTTGTGTGTCTTTACCAATCTGTGTGTGGGGAGGGTTCTCGTGGAATGTCTCAGCTTTGCTCTGTGCAGCGTCTTTACCTGTGACTTTGACAGATGCCCTCAGATAGCTTACCTACTAGGTTTGCAAATGATAAGCTGGAAAGGAAATTGGTCATGTTGAGTGAATGACTAAATTACCATGCTTCCTCCAAAATTAGACCTAGCCGAATAACCAGCTCTAATGCATCTTTTGGAGCAAAAATTAATATAAGACCTGGTCTTATTTTACTATAATATAACACTGGGTCTTTAATATAATATAATATAATATAATATAATATAATATAATATAATATAATATAATACCAGGTCTTACATTAATTTTTGCTCCAAAAGACGCATTAGAGCTGATTGTTCAGCTAGGCCTTATTTTGGGGGAAACAGGGTATAAGTGGAGTGCATAAGATAAAATATAATAAGGATAAATGTTGGATTCAGGAAATGCATTATATATGCATAAAACGGGGAAGATGTGGCTTAACGTGGACGCTCCAACCTTTGATATGGATCAGAGACACCTGTCGAGTTTTGAGTATATACTTATTTGTTTTTTAGTAGAGACGTCAGGGCTCATCTGAGACCTTCTACAGTAGACTCTCCTGTGGTATTCAGTAGGTGCTGAAAGCTGACAAATGTTGAGAAGCCTTGGTAGCAGGCACATGTGTGGAAAACCTTAGGGGTGTTCAGAGGCTGTGGGCTGAGCATTTGGTGTTGGGAGCACAGTGTGTAGGAGGACATGGAGGGTATACTGGTCTGGGTTGGTCCTTCTAGAACATAAACGCCACATGGACGGCATTTTCTGATTGTTTTGTTCATCGGTCACTCCTCGGTGCCATTATACTCCATGGACGACAATGAATTGTTAAATGAATGAACTGAGTTTTGGGGATTTTTCTCTGAACCGGAAAAGAAAGGAGCCTGTTGAGATGTAAGTGCCAGGTCATAAATTATAATTTGAAGTATATGATACCATACCAACCATACCCCATACCAAACCATACCATACCCCACCCCACCCCATACCATACCATACCATACCATAAGTCTAGAAGGTGGAGAGGTAAAGCTGTTTTGATTAGAGGAGAATTAGGAGGAGATGGTAGCCACTCTTGACTCCTTGCCGGATGGTCTCCTGGAAGAGGAGTCAGGCGTACGCATCTTAGATGCCTACCAAGGGTAGGCACCCTTGAAGGAGTTACACTTCAGGCAGCTACACTCGGAGCTTCATCGAATGTGCTCTGTGGTCTGAAATGGAAGCGATTGTTTCGTCCATCAGGAAGCCCTTTCTCAGCTTAGGGTTCAAGCAGAGACTGTCCCCCTGTCACAGATGCTGCCGAGACTTTCTTGCGTTGTGCAACTAGGTCACCCCGATGAACTAGATCTTGAAGCAGCTGTGATCTTGACCAGCCAAATGGCTTCTCTTAAGTTTTTTTCTCGTCTATTTTTATGAAGAAATTGATAGCCCCACCAACGTGGTCACTGACCGAGTGACAGAAGGCACGGCGGTGGTGTCCTGGGACCCCGTCCAGGCTGTCATAGACAAGTACGTGGTGCGCTACTCCTCCGCGGATGGGGAGACCAAGGACACGGCAGTGCCCAGGGAGCAGAGCAGCACCGTCCTGACGGGCCTGAAGCCGGGAGAGGCGTACAGAGTCTACGTGTGGGCCGAGAGGGGCCACCAGGAGAGCAAGAAGGCGGGCACCGAGGCCCTCACAGGTGACGGGAGGACAGGAGCACGACCAGGGTTCCTCGCGCCAGGGAGAAGCTGGTTTCTGAATCGGGAGGCTGCTGCCCACCTGGCCGCAGCTGTTTTGTTTGTAAGGGTTGGGGTGGGGAGTAGCAAAAGCAATTTCAAATTTCATAGTTATAAGTTTCTTCCTTTTGAACCTAAAACGAAAGAGAGCAGCCTTTTTATCTGATCCAGAAGGTCATAGTTATTTAGGTTGGAATTCCACATGCAGCTCCCTCCGAGTAGAGTAACACTTCCTAATTTTCATTTTCTGGACGTGAAAACTAAAAATATTTGTCTGGCAGTGAATTTGAATGCGTATCTCAGTTGGCAGCGACTGTACAGGCACTTTGCGTGTAATCTGGAGCTCTCTGTCAGGCCGTGGAGACAGCTTACCTCCTGAATCAGCATTCACCAAATGTACCGATTCTGCCTGGAAGCCTTCAGAAACCATGAGGGTCTGCATACTTCACCCAGTGGTTCTGCTCCGCTCTAGCCTGCAGGTGTCCCGACACTGCACGGGGCATAGCCCTCCTCTGGCACCGTCCCTGAATTCAGAGACGCCTGATCCTGGGGGTCCCTCGAGGTTCCAAACACTTGTAGGAAATCAGAGCAAAGGATTCCCTTATTGGCTGGGCTCTGTTCTGGACGGTCACTTAGTACGGAGACTCTAAGAGAAGCAGGTGATTAGGTACAAATATGGTTTCAGAAGCTCGACTGTCCATTTTAATCCCAGCTCTATTGTTTACTAGCTGAGTGGTTTGGGACAAGTTACTTTCCTTCTGTTCCTCAGATTCTTATCTGTGAACTGAGCATATGAATGTCTCCATTGTAGGGATCTTATGAGGGTTACGTGAGCTAATGCAGGTAAGTGCCTGACACATAGCGAGTGCTGCATAGTGAGTATTTCTTAGAATGTATCTTAGTCTGCTTGATCTGCTATAAAAAATTACCTGGATTGTGTGGCTTAAAGAACAGAAATTTATTTCTCATAGTGCTGGAGCCTGGAGTAGTAAAGCCAGCTCAGAATCCCAGGCGCACACTGTTTGTCCTTATATGTCAGCCGTCTCTGCTGCATTCTGAACTCTGCTTCTGAATGCAAGTCACCTCCCTGCACTGTGTCCCTGACCTGGCTGCACTGAAGCTGCTCTCACAGGAAGCGCAGGCTTTGGAGGAGGCAGTTTTGGAAAAGGGAGAATAAAGGCATGCTCATCATGCACCCAGGATCTTGGATTTTTGACTCTGTAAGCGTTTACATTTTGAGGAGAACGTACTATTTCATACCTCCAACGTTATTCCTCTAATGTTTCATACCTCCAGTTTTGTTATTTGCAATAACAAAAGGCTCATATTTAAACTTTTTCTATGAATATCTCATTTATTATTCACCATAACGTATTAGACAGGAACTGAGATTTCCCTCTTCATAGAGATGAGGAGACCGAGACTTAAATTATACAGCTTGTCCAAAGCTAGCAACCTGAAACAGGGGAGCCCCGGTTCTAACACAGTTTAATCACATAGACACCCTATCAATTCTACAAGTAGGATTATTTTTTAATCAGCTCAGACCTCAAATACTGTTAATTAAAAACTCTCCTGGTTCTCTGGCCACAAACATAATGTTTTGTATGAAAGAACTAGCAGCCTCCACTTCTAGAATAATGCTCTTCCCCAAGAAAATATTAAAGCTGATACAGAGATTTATCAAAGTATAATTTGCTGCAGGTAGAAGGAATCAGGAATTTAAGGAGTATGTTCTATAATCCAGAGGAAAGGAGAAATTTGTATATGAAGACCAATTCTTTTTATGCCAAGGCAGCTTGTGGGAAAAGCTGATAGAATGAGACTTTATGGTGGCTTTGTCTGAACAGCCTACTTCTCATGGAATACTGTTAGCTCATTCTTGGAATTTCAGGCCACTTGTTTAACTAAACCTTTAAGCTATCTCAATCACTGGCATATAGCAGTCTCTGATATTTATCGAGGTCATCAGTTTAGTTGTGTGTATACTGGCCTTTCACAAACTGGACAGTTGCTAAATGCTATACTCTTTCATTTCCCTTAAAGAAATCGACAGCCCCAGAAACCTGGTGACCGACCGAGTGACGGAGACCACGGCCACCGTTTCCTGGGACCTGGTGCAGGCCATGATTGACAGATACATGGTGCGCTACACCTCCCCCAATGGAGACACCAGGGAGGTTCCCGTGGGGAAGGAGCAGAGCAGCACCGTCCTGACGGGCCTGAGGCCGGGCGTGGAGTACATGGTCCACGTGTGGGCCGAGAAGGGGGACCGGGAGAGCAGGAAGGCCGACACCAAGGCCCCGACAGGTAATGGAGCTTGCATGGTGACTGTGTCACTGATAAGCTCATGGTCTGTCTAGGGTGGTTTTTCTTCTCCGACCGTGGCATAAGGGGAGGTTTTATGAGAGATCAGGTTGGTACCCTTCTGCAGTAAATTGTGTGCTCCTTCCGTCCATTTAATGGCTTCTCTTAGAATGCGTGACTCATCTCGTAGTCTCCAAACTAATTTTGAGCGGTAAGATGGATGTCATAGCTCCAAATCCTCTGTTCTCTGCCCGTGTACCTTCTTTGTTTCTCACGCACTGAATGCTTCACCCTGATAAGTAATAAGCATGAAGAAACACAAACAAGTATCCTGCTGAGGGAGCCAGGCTTGGCGATTGTGATCCAAAAGCAAGCTTTCCCACCCTCCTCACCTGTTTCAGCCCTTTCTGTGGAGCTTGACTTTGTTTCTGCCCTTTGAATGAACACATTAGGCTGATGTTTTATGAGCTGGAATATTTTATTTGCTTAAAATATGCAAATATCTCATCACTTTTAGTCCCCAAAACATATCTTTTAGTAATTAAAATGCCCACACCCATGTAATCGTACATACTTCATTTAGCACTAAAGTTTGTCATGTCCATCAGCCTGGCCATTGGGGACTCACCTCCTGTCACGGGGAGGGAGTGTGCTAGGCTTCTCTTTATTTCCCTTCTTGCACTTCAAGCATTGTCCTTCCAGCATCGAACTGTTTTTTCTGACCCATTTATGTTTGGCACAGCTGGGAGGGAGGGAGGCAGGGAGGGAACGAGGGAGGTAAAGGGTCAGGAAGAAGGAGAGATGAGGGGTCTGCAAGGAGGAGAGGCAAGAGGTCATGGAAGTTCTTGACTGTAACGGTTGTACCGGCTTGGGCGTGTCATGGGCCCTGACAAGTGTTAACCTTTTTCTCTCATGGGACACTTCTGTGAGCTGTTCAGAGACAGCTAATCTGTCCTTGTCTCCTGGGACCTCTCACTGCAGAGGTCCTGTGTGCAAGCACCTCTGTCCTGCTGGCCTCCTACTCCCTTTCCTCTGCCCACATAACTGGCGGTGCACTCAGTGCCTTTCTGAGGGGGCACCTCACCCCTCCTGGTGATCCTCTTGGACAGCTTCTAAAGTAGCCCCAGGTAGGCTCTCCATTGCTTGTCCCACATCTGGTCCCTGGGGAATGTGAACACGTCTTTTGTCCAATCCACGGATGTCTCTGGCAGCATACACGGCTACAGCATACACGGCTCCAGCATACACGGCTCCAGCATACACGGCTCCAGCATGCACGGCTCCAGCATACACAGCTCCAGCATACACGGCCTCTCACGGCTCCCATCAGAGCAACCGGCCTTTTCCTCACCTCTTAGCTATTTCAGGCACCAGCCCATGGGGTTTCCCAAGCAGGATTTCTCAGCTGAGGTCCGACTGATGTTTTGGGCCGGATGACTCTTTATTGCCGGAGTCTGTCTGGTGCACTGTAGAATGCTTAGCAACACCCCTGGCCTCTGCCCATTAGAAACCAGTAGCCTCCCCCTCCCACACTGCATTGTGACGATCAAGAATGTCTCCAGGGGGCGCTGCTTAGCTCAGTTGGTTAGAGCGTGGTGCCCTTAACAACAAGGTTGTCCGTTCAATTCCCCACGTGGGCCACGAGCTGTGCCATCCACAACTAGGTTGAAACAACTACTTGACTTGGAGCCGATGGGTTCTGGAAAAACACACTTAAAATAAAAAAAAGGTAAAAAAAAAAGAAAAAAAAGAATGTCTCCAGATGAATGCCAGTGCCCTCTGGTTGAGAACCACTGCTCTCAAGTATACAGAACAAGCTCTGTGAGGGGTCCCATTGCAATTCAAGGCATGGGTCTTGTCCATGATTCACAGTGAAGCTCTCCAAACAAATCCGCTCTCGAAGTCCTACCTCTTTGGCCTCTGCTCTTTCATAGTCTGGAGCTGGTTGGTCAGACAAGAGCCACAAAACTGGTGGTCCTGCCTTGGGTATGGGCCCTGAGGTTGGAATGTAGATACCAGTTTTCGAGCGTTTAGTTCCCTCTAAACCAAGCTAAGGATAGTTCTACTTTAACATACTATTGCACATGTGGGCTAAGGCCTAGGAGCAACGACTTTAGGGAAATGGCTTTTCCAGTGAACTATTTACAACGAAGAAATGCCATGGCTTTCTTGGTGACTGCATTTTAAATACCTTCTGTGTATGTGTGTGGTATGAAAGAGCATAATCTCTTACACTCATAAAATATTAATGAACTGGTATCATTAATAATAGCTTATGGTCACCGGGCATCAGCTCTATGCCAGGGCCTGTCTTAGGGGTATGTCATTAATTCATATAATACAACAGCTCTGTAGGATAGACTCTAATATCATTTCCCCCTGCATCCCCCCAATCCCTACTTTTTTTTTTTTTTTTTTTTTTTTGCCGTGAAGGAAATTCAGGCACAGAGACTGGTTTGCCCTCAATTGCACTTTGAATTGTAGAGTGACAATCCTGTGGCTTTAGGCTGTAGACACTGTGCCACATTAACATTTTCATGGCCCCTTTTCTGCATGACGGTTTATAGCTTGGTTTTCAGAGCTACCCAGAGAGCTATGTGTAGTAACTTTTAACAACTTCATTTTACAAATGCAGAGACGTGAAATGACTTGCCCAAGGTCACAGAACAACTCAGGAATGTATGAAATTCGATGCATGCATGGAATATAGTGTTCCTCTGAACCGTAAAGCCCATCCAGCCCGAACCCAGATTTGCAGATGAGGATCCTGACGCCCTGCCAGAGGCAGCTGACTTGTCCAGGGTCACAGCTCTTCTGGCCTGGACTTGGTGCTCATTCTACTCTTAGTGCCGCCTCCGGGAGGACCCCAGAGTCCAGCTGTGGAGAGAAGGTCTATGTCCGTGACCCAACTGGAAACCAGTGTACGGGAAGGGAAATCATAAGAACAGGAAACTACCTCACCCCAAGGAACATGGCTACAAGATCTCACTCTGTTAATACTGTTTACTGATCATCATTTTCCTTTCAGATATTGACAGCCCCAGGAACCTGGTGACTGACCGGGTGACGGAGACCACGGCCACCGTCTCCTGGGACCCGGTGCAGGCCGTGATTGACAGGTACATGGTGCGCTACACCTCCCCCGATGGAGACACCAGGGAGGTTCCCGTGGGGAAGGAGCAGAGCAGCACCGTCCTGACGGGCCTGAGGCCGGGCGTGGAGTACACGGTCCACGTGTGGGCGGAGAAGGGGGACCGGGAGAGCAGGAAGGCCGACACCAAGGCCCCGACAGGTAAGAGAAAGATGGTCAATTGGAATTGGAATTGGATTTTGAGTGTGTGGATTTGAATGTACATGGTAGCAAAAGACGTGGCCTGAGTTGAGAGATTACAAAGCAAGTCTTAAAAATCAAAAAGGACAGCCAGTCTAGTGGTGATCTCCATGAGCAGCTCAGCTGTCCCCTGACAGTGATGGGCTGTTCACAAAACCCTCGACCCACTAGAAGGGAAACATAAGGTTGTGCAGTAGCCGTGTTTATAGCAGACTCAGCAGAGACGTTCGGAGGATGTGGTCATTGCAATGCTTATAATAATACTGTTTTTTTTTTCAATTGGGGAATATTGGGGAACAGTGTGTTTCTCCAGAGCCCATCAGCTCTAAGTCGTTGTCTTTCAATCTAGCTGTGGGGGGACGGTGCAACTCACCTCCAAATACAGTTGCTGTTTTCAATCTTTAATTGCAGGGGTAGCAGCCTACCGTCCCAATGTGGGAATTGAACCAGCAACCTTGTTGTTGAGAGCTCGCCCTTTTACCAACTGAGCCATCCAGCCACCCCTCTGCCAGCTCAGCAGCAGCTCTTTGTCTTCAATCTAGTTGTGGAGGGCGCAGCTCAGTGGCCCATGTGGGAATCAAACCATCGACCCTGTCGCTCTGAGCTCACGCTCTAACCAACTGAGCTACCCAGCTGCTCCAATAATATTTTTAGAATGATCACCTGTGAAGTAGCCCTTGCTAAGATGATAAATTAGGTACCCTGAACGTCATGGCAGATGTTTGATTGATTGTTTCGATGTACCATAACGTAGCTAGGAAGACATCGGTCCTCCCACATTGTAGGGAGCTGAAAGTATGTCAAGTTTGTAACGGGTAGTCCTTTGCAATTGAGAACTAGGGGCTACTTTCTCCCTTGACTCCCACTCATGGAGAGACTCAGTATGGGATTACCATTGCCTTGTGCCAAGGGACCTCTAGCAGGTGAAGTCAAGGTGATGGGCTGGTGGGTATCTCTTCCATGGCTTCAAAACTTAAGCTTCTCCAAACATTTTCTTAAAGAAATTGACAGCCCCCAAAACCTGGTGACCGACCGGGTGACAGAGACCACGGCCACCATCTCCTGGGACCTGGTGCAGGCCGTGATTGACAGGTACATGGTGCGCTACACCTCCCCGGATGGAGACACCAGGGAGGTTCCCGTGGGGAAGGAGCAGAGCAGCACCGTCCTGACGGGCCTGAGGCCGGGCGTGGAGTACACGGTCCACGTGTGGGCCGAGAAGGGGGACCGGGAGAGCAGGAAGGCCGACACCAAGGCCCCGACAGGTAATGGAGCCTCGTTCTTTGGGAATGTAAGACCTGCCATGCTAAACCTATGGCTGGTCAAGTTTAGTTTTCCTGCTCTGACACTGGCAGAATCGGTGAGTTATAGAAGAGCAGCGTGGTAGACTTCTCACCAAACTACACACACCTTCCCTCACTTTCCTTTCACATGTTATCTCAAAATGAGGAGCTCATATTTGGCCTCATACGTTGGTTTTTGTAAAGATAAATGGTGAGTAGTCCTATCCATCTACCGTTCTCCCAATTGTGTATTTCCTTTGTGATCAATTATTAAATATTTCTTTTTGAAAAGAAAAAATATGAAGAAACATATTTTATATGTTTCCTAAAATATATGTTAGGATCTGTGAGTTAAGTACTTTAGGGAAGTGGCTTTTGCTGCAATCTCTTTGGAACAAGGAAGGGTGATTGCTTTCTTAGTGGATGAATCCTCTATTGAGTACTCTGTGCTCTGTTCTGAGGGCTCTGAGGTTGCACTAATATATAAGAACATTTCATAATTTTTAAAGCTCTTTCATCTGCTTCCTCATTTTTAAAGAACAGATTTATTGAGATGTAATTTATGTACCGTAGAATTCACCCTTTTTAAGTGTACAATTCAGTGGTATTTTTAGTATACTCAGAGCTGTGTATCCATCTCCACTACTTAATTCAGAACATTTTCACCACCCTAAAAAGGGTGAAAAGTCATTCCCCATCCCCACTTCCTCCAGCCCTAGGAAATACTGCTTTCTATCATTACATATTTCCTTGTTCTGCACATTTCATGTAGACGCGTTCATACAATATGAGTATGTGGCCTTTTGTGACTGGCCTTTCGCTCACTAAGCATGATATTTTCAAGATTCACCCATGTTGTAGCTTGTATCCATACTTCATTTTATTGGTGAGTAATATTCCATTGTATGGATATAACATGTTTTGTTTATCCATTTGTCAAGTTGATGGGCATTTTGGTTGTTTCCACTTTCTGGCTATTATGAATAATGCTGATGTGAACATTGGTGTACAGATTTTTATGTGGACATGTTTTCAGTCCTTTTGGGCAAATACCTAGGAATGGAATTTCTGGGTCACGTGGTAACTCTGTGTTTAGTTTTTTGAGGAACAGCCGGATTGTTTCCAGAGTGGTGGCATTATTTCACATTCCCACCAGCAATGAATGAGAGTTACATTCCTCAGTTACTTGGTCCTCAGGGGAACTTGTTGAGATGGGTAGAGTAGGAATCCATATTTCCATTTGATAGTTCAGAAACAACTTCAAGCACATGTGTGTGATCTCTACAAGTCACAAAATTAACTGATGGTTCATGAGTCAGATTTGTGGCATATTCATGGAGTATTATGGTACCTTAAACTCTACTTAGTAGGCCCACATTTTACAGATGAGGAAACAGGCCCAGCCCGAGGCAGCAGGTTGTTCAAGGCCATAGCTGGCTGATAGCAGAGCTGGACCTCGATGTCTGGTCTGCTGGCTCCAGCCAGGGCTCGACCTGCCCCTCTGCTGTGTCTCTCGGCTGCAACTAGAACCCACCTAGCTCTTCTGAGCAGTGCTCTTTCTGCTGTCCTGTGCTGCCTCCTTGAGGACCCAAGAGTCCAGCTGTGGAGAGAAGGTCTGTGTCCATGACACACTGAAAACCAGTGTACGGGAAGGGAAACCCTAAGAACAAGAAGCTGCCTCCCCTGAGCACCACAGTGTCACTTTTTGGTGTTTGTTAATACTGCACTTTTTCTTTCAGACATCGACAGCCCAACAAACCTGGTGACTGACCGGGTGACGGAGACCACGGCCACCGTCTCCTGGGACCCGGTGCAGGCCGTGATTGACAGGTACATGGTGCGCTACACCTCCCCCGATGGAGACACCAGGGAGGTTCCCGTGGGGAAGGAGCAGAGCAGCACCGTCCTGACGGGCCTGAGGCCGGGCGTGGAGTACACGGTCCACGTGTGGGCGGAGAAGGGGGACCGGGAGAGCAGGAAGGCCGACACCAACGCCTCAACAGGTAATGGAGCCTCGTTCTTTGGGAATGTAAGACCTGTCATGCTAAACCTATGGCTGGTCAAGTTTAGTTTTCCTGCTCTGACACTGGCAGAATTGATAAATTATGGAAGAGCAGAGTGGGGTTGCTTATAGTAGATTGTATACACCTTCCCTCACTTCCCTTGAACCAGTTTCCTTAAGAGTCAGGTCCTCCTGCCATCTGCGAACTACAGTTTTGCCACGTTGGGATGGTCATGTCGAGCCACTGTTCCTCTGAATACATGAATCTCTTCTCGTAGACAGAGTTGAGGGTCTCCTACTGAGTTTGTGAGTGGGAACAGAAAATGAAAATCAAATGATGTTAATATTAATAATACTATGTTGAAAATTCACCTTTGTGAAAGTAAACTTGACATCTATCAGAGAAAGTAGATGTCCGTGGTTTGCTTTACTATGAATGAATCATGATAATTTTGGTTTTGAGGGTAAGGATGACTTCTATGTTGTATTCTTATCTTATTGTGAAATAGATGTGTGACCATGTAATTCTATGGTGATTTAACCAGCAAATCAGCATTACAAGTGAATCGGTGATATTGTGAAGGACATTAAAAACAGGTTTTCGTTTTTGCTGATTCACTTAACAACGTGTGTTGAGAACTCTCCATTTGCCAGGTCCTCTGCTAGGCAGTGGGAAGCCCCAGGGGCATAGGACATAGCCTCCTCTTCTAGGATTTGCATCTGGCTGGTAGAACCTTCTTGTATGAAATGGGAGGTCTTCATTGCTGTGATGCTGGAAACAGTATTATTAGCAGCTTGTGAACAGGGACCATGTCTTCTTCAACTGGACCCCATACACTGCCCAGCTATATGCCTTGTACATAGTGGGAGTTCGACGTACACCTAGTAAATGAATTAAGAGATGTGTTTTGCTAAATCTTGGTAGAGGTAATGGTGTGGGTGTTCAGATTTTGGTCCACTGTGCTTTCTCCTTGAGGAGCCAAAGTCGACCTGAGGAGAGAACACGTATGTCCACGAAGCAGTGAGAGCATACAGGATAGAAAAACGTGAAAGGGTCTCGCCCCAAGCAAAATGGCCATGAGTTTCGATACTTTCTGGCCCATTAACAGTGCATGTTGAGCAACACTTTTTCTTTTAGACATTGAAAGTCCCAGGAACCTGGTGACTGACCGGGTGACGGAGACCACGGCCACCGTCTCCTGGGACCCGGTGCAGGCCGTGATTGACAGGTACATGGTGCGCTACACCTCCCCCGATGGAGACACCAGGGAGGTTCCCGTGGGGAAGGAGCAGAGCAGCATCGTCCTGACGGGCCTGAGGCCGGGCGTGGAGTACACGGTCCACGTGTGGGCCGAGAAGGGGGACCGGGAGAGCAGGAAGGCCGACACCAAGGCCCGGACAGGTACTGTGAGGCACCGGGACATAGCACCCTTCACGTGTGTCAGGAAAGAGTATTCCACCATAACTGGGGGTGGGGAGAAGAGCCAGGAAGGCAGTTCTTTCACCTGAGGACTTTCTTCAAAGGGGTTCTTTTTTTTTTGCCTTTTGAGGTAATATGTTGACAGTTCAGATTAAGATGAAAGAGGGTAGGAGAAACGATGTCAAAGTAAGACTGTGTGACTCTGCAAGGTGGTCCTGCAAAGGTAGCCTCCCTGGCCACCCCCTCCAGCCGCCCAGCTCCCCGGATATGAGGAGCTGCCTGGGCCTCAGCTCTGGTTTGAAGCAGAGGGAGGCCAGGGCCTCTTCTGTTTCCATCTTCCAGACTGGGGTGGTGGTGGGGCATCTTTCCCTGTCACTGGCCCTCTCCAGTTGATGACGAACAGGTCTGGAGGCGTGTATTTTGTATGCGTGACGGGGCCGCTGGTCTCGCCGAGCATCATGGCATCGGGTCTCAGGGGGACCTGAGAAGAGCCGCGGGCCCCTTTAGACAGTCTGGACGAGGCCTGGCTGTCCCCTCTGTGGCCGAGTCCACCATGTGTGGCCACTGGACTTAGAGGTGACTTGAATTTCTTTATTATTTTTATTAGTTACAATTAACAGGAGTTTTGAACCAAAAAAAGTAATACGTGTTTATGTAAAAAGGTTTCCAACTGAGCAAGGGTGTGTAGAAGGAAAAACTCTTTTCCACATCCCAGACTCCCTCGTCCTCAGTGCTGCTTTGCAGGGGTAGCCAGTATTTTCCGCCCTCCTTGTCTCCTCCCTCCCTCCCCTGTTCCTTCCTTCCTCTCTTCCTTCTTTGTCTTCTCTTTTCTTCACTTTCCCCATCTTTAAAGACAATGTTAACATCTTTCTACTTCATAGAAATGTGAAAGGAACAAAGACCACATCTCAAGCCCATACGTGGGGACGGCTGGGCAGTCACAGAGGTGGCAGAAGCCAGCTTAAGATATTTAAATCATTCAGATTTGCCTTTGATTTTGCAAGGGAGAAGTTCAGTTTCTTTCGAGTGATGGATACACTGAAATCCATACCAGATGTTTGTTATGCTTTAGACAGTCAAACCACACTCACATGACAGAAACTCAAAATGTGTCAAAACATCCTAACTCAAAACAGCAGCTGCCTGATTTCTATTAAAATACTGCATTTCATTACTCAGATGAAATGCTACTGGGTAGAATGTAGCCTGCAGACGTCTTTTTTTAGGAACTTAGAAATGAAAATCACCTTGTATGATAATGACTTTTCAACAGGGAAATTTCTACTCATAGCTTATTTGGTAAAAAAATAAAAAATAAAAAAAATAGCTGTCTGACCAATTACTATGGTGTTGACTACAATTTTTGCCTAGCTTTAATTTTCCTGGTCTAGTGCACGTGTGCCTGTGTGTTCCCACTGCTGTTTGTGTGGGAAAGTGCATGGGAACCAGAGGAAACACTGCCATCTCTACGTCCCTCCCTCCTTCCCTCCTCCCACTCCTCCTTTATACAAGTCTCCCCCCCCCTTCAGTATAGAGTATGCATCTAAAGGCCACACGCTTAGATATGCAAGAAATAGAACTTTATATTTCTATACCAACCTAATGTCCATTGTAAGCCCCACTCTGCCTGTTGGGCAGAAATTTCAGTGCATTTAAGGTCATGCTCCTTCCCCAGGGCTGTATGAAAAGCTTTGGGTAGTTCCCCAGTGCCGGGCTCAGGCGGCTCATCCTGCATTTCGGTCACCTTTCCTGGTAGCTCTTTGCTGAGACATCCTGGTTTCCAGGTGTGGGGACTTTTCTGATCTGCATTTGCTCGTTGTTTCCATGCCACTGTGGGAGCCCTGCCACCTCAGGATCTGTTGGCTAGTTTAGCCTGCCCGTACCCACCACTCTGCAGGGAAGTGGGAGCCCAGGTTCACTCCATCTGGGACCCACCCACGTGCCTGCTCCTTAATCCCTGTCTTCAGTGGGTCTAGGAAACAAAGGTCACAAAGACCTGGTGGCAAGAAAGAAAAGAGCCTGCTACCGGCTTGAAGGGAAGAAGACAAATGGAAGGATATGTAGGGAGAAAATACAAGCTAACGCTTCAAAAATTACCGGACCTCAGCTGCACCTTAGTAATAATAATTACGTGACTTTCGCTATACAGACATCGACCCTCCCAGAAACCTTCGTCCATCTGCTGTAACACAGACTGGTGGGCTGTTGACCTGGACACCCCCCTCTGCTCAGATCGATGGCTACCTTCTGACCTACCAGCTCCCGGGTGGTACTGTGAAGGTACTGGATATTTCCCATCCGTACTTGGCGCCCGTGCCCGGCTTCTGTATAAACTGGCTTGGGCCAACCAGCTCGATTGCTGGGCTCATGACAACCTGCTGATAAATGAGCTGGTCCTTATTGACCACCTGCTGTGTGCAAGGGACAGTGCTGAATACGTCATTTGTGAACAGTGAGGTGTCACCCGATAGGACTAACCTTAGTGCCTGCTCCTAGCTGACCATTGCGTATTTGCCAGCCACACGTCGGCCCCAGCTCATTTTGTTGATTGTTTGTCTTCCCCAATAAACATTAGCGCCGTGAGGACAGGGGTGTTTTACCTGTTTTGTTCACCATTGTATGTAAAGTCTTTAGAACCTGGCACGTAGTAAGTGCTCAATTAAGATTTGTTGAATGAATTGGTAAACCCTTATTTCAAGGGTGACATCTCCCACCTGGAATCTTAAGGCCAGTAAATTTGTAAAACTTGTCCCAATGGAAAATTAGTAATCTCTCTCCTTGGCAAGGAAGAAAGAAGGGAGGAAGGAACAAAAGGCACATTGATTTAGTCATTATCTCAATTAATGCTTAGGACAGCCCTGCTAGAGGAAGGAAGACAGGTTCAGAAGGAAGTTTATTGAGAAACCAACTGTCTCCCTGCCTCCCTTGCCCCGTTCCCTTCTCAGCCTGGCCTTGAGTGCCCCAGTGTGTGTCTGGAGGGCAGAGGTCCCCGGGAGACCTGGCTGGCACTGCCCCAGCGGTGCTGGCTCCCAGCACGGCCGAATCTCCACAGCATGGCCTTTCACAGCGGTGGCTGGGACCCACTGGGATCCTGGGCTGCCACAGAGCCTTCAAAGGGACAAAACCCTGTGCCGGGAGAGAGCTTCTGTAACTAGCAGAACGCTGCCGACACCTAGTGCTGCAGGTGACACACTGAATGTTGACCCACTGTCTCCTTTGTTGGGCAGGAGGTGCAGCTCGGACAAGGGGACCAGAGGTTCGAGTTGCAAGGCCTTGAGCAGGGCGTCACCTACCCCGTCTCCTTGGTGGCCTTTAAGGGGGATCGCTGGAGCAGGAGTGTAGCCACCACCCTTTCCACAGGTAACATGTCCGCACTCGGAACAAGAGTGTACGGGGAGGAGCATTACAGAGGACAGACATGCTGTCCACAGAGGAGCGAGGGCTGCAGAGCTATGGCTTTCTCTAGGCGTGGGGAAACGGAAATGGGGTCAGGAGAAATCCATCCCATGGGATGGGAGAGAGACTACAGAGGGGAGCGAACAGGAGTGTTGTTTTGGGGGGCAGTTGGGTCAGGGGAGGAAGTAATGTGAATTTGACCTTATTTCTGGTCCGTTTAGAGGGTTCGCTGAGAGCAGAGTGAGTGAGAAAAACAAGATGGGTGAACACTTGGGAGAAGCAAAGTGGTTGCAGGTTGTGACTCATCCTAAACCAATAAATAAACTTAAAATAGGGAATCGCCCGCTGCCCTCTTCCTTGACAGTCTCTTAACGATGCTGTCCCCTTGTTTGGCTCCCAGTTGGTGCCCGTTTCCCACACCCTTCGGACTGCAGTCAAGTTCAGCAGAACAGCGATGTCGCCAGTGGCCTGTACACCATCTACCTCCACGGTGACGCCAGCTGGCCCCTGCAGGTGTACTGTGACATGGACACGGATGGAGGCGGCTGGACTGTGAGTTCCCCAGAGCCCTGGGAACTCTAGTTCTTGTTTATCCACAGGACACAGGCACTCCGGTGGCCTGCAGCTGTGTGTGGAGAAATCCCACCCCACTGCAGTCGTTCACGCCTGGGATAAAGCGGGCATGGTTAGGCTAAGGCTGGTGGCTGTGAAGGCTCGTGGGTCTGTCGCTGTCTCATATTGCCCTACATGTATGTCTCACCCACATTTTACTCTCTCCAAAGCACTCTCATAAGCAAGACCCTCACACAACAGCTTTAGAGGGAGAGCGCTTATGATTCCTATTTTACAGACATGTAACGTGAGGCCCATGTGAGGGCTTGGCTAAGTCACACGAGTGAGTGACCAAGTTAGGACCAGATTTCAGGACTCCAGCCTCCTCCTAGATCGTTGGTCTTCCCTGTGGGTCATCTTAGGCCATCCAAGATGGAAACACAGGACCTCCTCGGGGGCTCAGGCCTCTGAGCTGGAGCCCGTTGTCCAGGTTCATCCTGGCTCCTCAGCACAGAAACACGGCTTTGGGACTTGGATTTGGAAGGCTAACACCTAGCAGAGGGAGAGCTGGCAGTGCTCTGATGGTCCGTCTCCAGGTGGAGGTTTTATTCTCTTGGGCCATTGTCTACCTAAACCACACGTCGCCTTCTTTGATTGTAGCAGTCTGCTCCCGTTATCTGCTGAGCTGCCTTGGAGCGTTGCTTCTGATCCTTCCATCTCCCTCCAGCCCCTTCTCCCTGTGCCTGAGCAGAAAGAGGCACTCACTGCCCCGGACCAGCATGCAGCCTTACCCGCTGGGCACCTACAACTCCCTGTGAGAAGGAGAAGGCATGACCTCATCATGCGCTCACTGTATTCATTTATACGTTTGCTCAGGAGCCCGGGAAACCAAAGACATTTGAGCAGCCATGGATAAAATCATGCCCTCTGATAAGCAGAAATGGAGAACACTTATTATCTGCACAGCTGCGTCTGATGGCTGAAAGGCAGTAATTGGGTTGGATGGGGGAAATTCCCGATTCATTTATAAAATTATCAGAACAGAATGTAACGTAGGAGGTCTTCCACCTGACCACACTCATAGAGCTGTACCTGCTGCTTTTCATCAGCACCATGGTAACTCAAAGCATTCTGTCCCTTCAGGCTTGAAGTTGGTTCCCTGCCTCTGTGCCTATAACTGACCGACCAGTGGCAGGATGTTGGTGAAAAGCCAGCCTCGCATAGGGAAGGACACGTTTGTCTCAGACAAACTGTAGAAGGAGACCTGTCGGTTTGTCTGCCTGGGAATACTCATGATGTTTTCCACACATATTGACTGGGTGCCTGCTATGTGTCTGAGCCCTGCTGTATAGACTCAGGAACCAGGAGGGAGCCAAACAGTTCTCCTGCCCTCAAGGAGTTTGCCGTCCACATCCTGCCCAGGCAAATGACCTTACAGAGCAGAGGTCAGTTCCAGAAGTAATAAAAGCCCTCTGCGTTCTAACAGACACCTCCACCCATCCCGAGTCTGGTGTTCTGACTCAGCCCCCTAAGGGAATACATGAACAGAGATTCTCGAGGGTTCTTTCCCCTCAAAGCCAGCACAGCCCAGATCACACATGTAGTCCTGAAAACCCTCCCCAAAACCTTTACTGAAGGTTTCCACGTTCTTTGGATTCAGGTGTCTTTTATCACTGAAAGAGGACCTTAGTACATTGCTCTTTTAAATTGAGCTTCTGAAATCCTCTAAAGGAATCTTTCACCATCCCAGGCAGCAGGAGTCCAATTTGATTATTAACAGGCCAGTAGAACTTGCTCCACAGTAACTGAGGCTGCAAGTGGGAGACGGGGATGAGGACATCCGAGAAGACCTAAGTGTCTCAGATATTTCCATCTTTGTTTTCCATCTTGTAAGTCATAAAGTCTAGAAGCTCTTTCCACAGGCATTTAAATGAGATTTTCATTTTTCTCTCGATTTAGTCATTCTCGATTTAGTCATTCAGGACATTTTCTTCTCAATTTAGTCATTCAGGACAGCGAGTAAGTTCTTGAATGCAATGACAGCTCTTAGTGTAGCACCACACAGAGGTTTTTTTTTCCCTTGAGACTTATTTTCTAAGGGGCTTTTGTTTTCCCAAGTAATTCATTATAAGGTGTCGTCACCTGGTAGGATGGGAGTGGACGAGATTCTGAGTGAGTCAGATAAGACTTCCTGATCAAGTGATCCCTGTGGGTCAGTTCATCTGGAATCTGACAGAATGCAGTGCAAACTAACATTTATTGAGATGTAGTAATAACTTGCTATATCCTAACATATGAGACTCTGGCCTCAATCCTTTGTGGTTTATTATGATTCCTGACCTTGCTGAAGCCTCAGGTAAGAGCGTGGCAGATGGGCGAGTCACATCTTGAGCTAACAGTTTAGAGAAGCGAGGCTTGTCAAGGTTAACTAACTTACCCAAGGACATAGCTGGTAAGTGTAGAGCTGAGTCTGACCTAAATAGTGATGCAAAGAACATCAGCACCACTGTTTTGGAGTTTCCCTGGCCAAGACAAAGCATTATTCAAACAACCAACCAAACAAACAAACAAACAATCAGCGCTTGGGCACCTTGTTCATTAATTGGGGGTAGAGAGCAAATACCTTTGTAAAGTGTCTGTCCTAAGAGGGCGGGGTCAGATTTGCGCCTGACCTTGTAATGTCACTAATTATCTTAGTGGGAATGCGATTTGACAAGATGCACCTGGACCCACCACTGGTGCAACATCTGCCAGGATTTCACGGTTCAGGACACAGGGATAGTCCCAGGGAAGGGACAAATTAGCAGCGAGCCTCAGAATCGTAAGAAATGCTGTTTGGAAAATAGTCTCAGTAGAGCCGATAATTTCATACTGTCCCATGGAAAGATGAGGAGATCGGTGTTTTGTCCTCGCATCAGCCACTAACTAATCAGCTGTATGAACTTTCACATCTGTAAAATGGCATCACCGATACTTGCCCTGGAGCCAGCACTTAACAAATGCTCAATAAATGATTGTTGGTTACCTGCATCAATGAATAAAGAAATGAAGGAAGCCAAGAAGGGCATGGGGCATCTCTAAAAGATGGACACTTGAGAAAAGGGGCAAGAGAACAAGTGTTATAAGCAGTGTGCCATTGTGCCAGTCATTCCTAAGTTCTGTGCAGCGGCTCTCTACCCTAATGGCGCATTTAGTCCTCCTGGCACCTCTGAGGCAGACACTTCCGTACCCTGTTTGGTGAGGAGCTGCAGGAGACTCAGTACTGACAGAAACACAGACTCACGCCCCTGCCTGGAAGTGGCTGTGGGCTGATGGGTGGACCCTGGAGCCCTGGGCTTTCCCCGGCCCATCGATGCCCCAGTGCATTCTGGGCCAGCAAACACGGACTGGGGGTGCTTCAGAAGGACTTAAATGTGAGCTCGCACGTGGAGCTTTCAGCATTGTTATAGGCAACCTGCTCTCTTCTCCCTCCCCGTCTCTTCTCAGAGAGAAATGCAAAGAATGCTCAACTACCAGGACGTTTACTTCCCTGAAGTCAAGATAATGTGTTTTACCTCAAGGCACCTGCTGTGAAGCATGGTGGAAAGGACAAGGGAGATTGGATTTTGTGTTGGGGCTTTAGCATTTGAATGAATGCAACGGAAAGTAGGCAGGAGAACCTGCAATTGTAGCCTTCCAGAATTCCAGAATCATTTCTCTGGTGTTTAGCTGGGCTCCGAAGCTCATGATATGTATGATCAATTACAGCAGTATCCGCAGGCGTGTTTAGCCTTTGGATACTTTTTAGTTGACTTCATATAAAATAATCCAATTGACTCTAACCAGAACTGCCTTTCTTCCCCAAATAGAGGCAGTTCTGAAAAGAAAGCAGTCCCTTCTCTCATAACAGTATTCAGCTGCCTCCGCTTTCTCACTTCTCACTCATGCTTCAACCCATTCATTGGCTTCTGCTGTGGCACCTTTGCCACAGTCCCAGTGATTCCGTGTCATTAATTGCTATGCGCGGTTTAGGCCTCGTGACCCACGACCTCCCCGGCACATGGCACTATGGACCACACCTTTCTCTTTGTGGCCTTTGTGATCGCACATTTCCCTTGTTCTCCTACATCTCCGATTGCTCCTCTCTTTCCATAATGAACTCTTCTTTCTCTGTGTAGTTGCTCTGTAGTGGAGGTCCTCAAGGTTGGAGGGGGGCCAGTTTCTCTTTTCAGTTCCTGTGTTCTCCTGAGTGGTCTCATCCTTTCCAGTGGCCTCATTTTACTCTCCATGTCCCAGTGGCTTTCTGTATCACTTACAATACAATCAGCTATGCTGCGTGCACCAACAAACCAACTCTAAATTCCAATGATTGAAAATTTAGAAAGTTTTTTCCTCACACGTGCAAAGTCTTCGGTGGGTTTGGCAGTCACTTCTAAGTGGGGACTCAGAGATTCAGGCCGATTCCAGCTTGTGGCTTTGCCCTGTCATCACGTGGTAGGCACCGAGGCATGGTGGCTCATGGCAGTGGAAGAGAGAGCATGGAGAACCCCACTCTCCCTGCTCCCACATACAGTCCTTCGGCTAGGACCAGTCACATGGCTCCAGCTTAAGTGCAAGGAAGGCTGAAAAGGATGTCTTCCTGTGGTCCTGGAGCTCTCCCCAGGGAAACGGGACTTGGTGTACACCTAGCATTGTCCCAGACACACTCGCCTTTGTAAGCCTAGGCTAGGTCTCTCTTTAGAACTCCAGCCTTTACATTCAGCTGTTCCTCTGGCCCTTCATGCACCAGGATACTTCAGAAGTGATTCACACCATGCCCCATAGCTCACGAGGCACTCATAACGCCCATCTTCTCCCAGAGCCCATATTTCAGTGAATAGCTGCCTAGAGCAGTAAGCCTGAACCATGAGAATCACTGACTTCCTCCTCTCTGTCAGTTCCACTCTGAGTCCGTCACCACATCTGTCAGTTTTACCTTCTGTCTGTCCTGAGGGCAGCCCCCGTTCAAGCTACTGTCCTCTGTCCCTCAGTCATGACTGTTTGAGTATGTCAGTGAAATATCCGTCTCCCTGCTCAGGTCTTCCAGAGGCGGAACACCGGGCAGTTGGATTTCTTCAAGCGTTGGCGGACCTACGTGGAAGGCTTTGGGGACCCCATGAAGGAGTTCTGGCTTGGTATGATCTTTGGGAATCCAGGAAGGCTGGGTTGTGAAGGGGAGATTTCCCCCTCGAAAAGCTGGTCAGGCAGGTTGACGGAGCTCACCATATTCAGGAAGAGGTCCAAGTGACAGGGACGCGCTGAGGACCCTGCCGACCTGTGTGTTGGTGGGGCCGGGTCACTGGGAAGGTTCCCAAGCTCTGGGCTGGGTTAGACTGTCCCAGAGGGTCTTTATGCTGTACCTGAGCCCCACAGGATCTGCCTGGAGCCCAAACTTCTTAAAAACCACAGAGTAGAACAGGAGCTGATCGGTTGGGCTTCTGGGCTGTGATGGGGAGATCAGAGAAGTCGTCCCCGAAATTCTGTCTGTAATGCCAGTCATTATGGGACAGTTTGCTCTCATTTCCTCCCTCTCTGTGCTGGGGTGGACGTTCATGGAAAGTGAAAGAGCCACAAGCACCAACTGAGAGATGAAGGAATCAATCGTCATTATGACTCGGTGCCTGAAAGACTAGGTGAGGTTTGTGCTTTGCTTGGTCCGAAGTCCCTTCAGAGACTGTAGAGTGACTAGTTGATCTCCTCTCCTGGCTGGCGAGATAAGTGGACGACAAATAGGACGGCTGATGCCTTAGAGCGATGGTGTCAGTGGGTCAGGTTCAACCTAGGAGGACCCCCACTGTGCCCGCCTGCAGGACTTGGCTTCCATACTCAGTGCCAAAGAAATCATGGGAGAAAATGAGCCCCCCTAAGAGAAAGCAGAGGCGGCAGAGGCTAGAAAGTCTCAGAGGCCGGTGGTGAATGCTCACACACACCGCTGATCGGCTGTTGGAATGCCTCATTTTCAGGACTGGACAAGCTGCACAATCTCACCACTGGTACCGCCACTCGGTATGAGGTGAGAGTGGACTTGCAGACCGCCAATGAGTCCGCCTACGCCGTGTATGACTTCTTCCAGGTAGCCTCCCCCAGGGAGCGCTACAAGCTCACCGTTGGGAAATACAGGGGCACAGCAGGTAAGAAACAGTTTCCTTCCTTCTGGTCTCTCTTGCTCTGTGTGTCTAAGCCCTGGTTTGCCATATGCCATGGATCTAGGGGACGGAATGTTCTGCGAAGGGGAATTGTCCTCATTGACAGTTGACGCCCTGCTCCCTGCAGGGGGTTGGGAGTGAACCAAGTGGTTAAAGCCATCCTCGACCATCATAAAATGGGAACATTTGTATGTTATACATCAACGCCCACCCCACCTCCAGCCAATGAAAACCCTCCTTTTGTATTCCGTAAATTCAGGTCGCTGTACGTTGGCTGATGAACCCACATTCTGAGTGACAGCGTGGTGCCTGCCCACCTTTCACTCAGCTTCAACGGGGTGGCAGCCATCCTTGCACAGCAGTGTGTGTGTGTTATTTAAATAGTTGGTCGGCACTTTGCCATAAACGAAGACAGAAAACGAAAGTGCTGATTCAAACAATAAAGCATCCATCTCCTTAACTTCCTACGACTGTGACAACACAGAAATGAGCAGCTGAGCCGGGAGCAGAATCTTTAGCCTCAGTGAGCTGCTCACTGGGTTTAAGCCAGTTGATGGTGTGTTCAGTTATGAAGGGAAAGAACAAAATTGAGCATCGTGACGGAAATACTGAGATTATCCCATTGAATGTTGTACTTAAGAGGGGAGCGTGGTTATTGTTTTAATGTTATACTTAAACCTGAATTTATAGATTTTAAAACCCTAATAAGTGGGCCTGTTGTTTCATTTTGCATGTTTCTGACTTGGATGTAACTAGATAGGAATGTGTTATCAGCCAGATCCACTGACTCTTTAAGACATGTCACTCCCCTTAGGCTCACATGGAAATGAATAGTCATATAAGGTAGCTTTTGCAAAGAGTCTCATAAGTGGTAGGGATTGCTGAGGCAAGGCAGTTGGGGTTTACTCTCGCAGACCTTGCAGGCCTTCTCCAAAATGGTCTGCTCAACAACCTATAATGGCAGAGGACTGCAAATAGACACCGTGATCGGAAGTGTCTGACTGCTGATAGAACATTTCTTTCAGGTTTTATGATTTAATTTTTTTTAATTACATGAATTTTGCATTTGCTCTTATTTCCCAATGCTCAGCATGGGCCCTGGAACAGAATAGATGAGTTTAAAGTATGGTATTTCTGGCAAGACCTTTCTATATAATCTTAAGGATGTTTTATATTGTAAAGAATGGTCACCGAGACCCAAATTGCTTCCATTGGGGTCAGTGAAGGGGTGAGCCTGGTGACACAGTGACAAGAGAGGAGACAAGGTGGGAGGGGTCGGCACCTTGACAGGTCCCTAGAATCTAACCTCTGTGAGTTTGTTGCCTCCTGGGACTAGAAGGTCCCCGACCCACTGGGAGGCTTGTGAGAATATATATGTGAAGGTGACCGGTAAACTCAGAGACCAGATGTAAATATTAGTGTTGTTAGAGTAGAAACAGAACTTAATTAAACTTGGAATTGATATGGGCCCTTATTTCCTTTTATGAGCTGAATTAAAAAGCAAACGTATAAAAGGATGACAAATATGATGGGGAAATAGTAGAAGGACCCGTAAAATAATTACAGATTTCCAGACAGGATGCGATGAAGCACTGAATTGTATATGTGAGCCCAGGAAGGCTCTAGAAGTTCAGGCATGTGTGTTAGGAGGGGCGAGGGAGGCTTGATAAGGAGACTCCTCCTTAGGAGTGGGTTGAGCTGGGTCTTGAGGCATGGTTGGGATTTGGACCGATGAAGGGCAGAGAGAAACTGGTGCATGCAGTGGTCCGTGAGATTGTGCTGGGAACAGCGGAGCCATGCTTCTCCGTGGGGTAGGACGTGGCACATGAGGCCTGACATAATGGATGGTTACACTTCAGAGGGCTAGGAAGGCTGCTGTGTTCATAGAGGCCCAAAGAGATGAGACAAGGCCCAGGGTGGCAGCCGTGGGAGCAGGGGTGCACGCGAGTTACCTTCAGAAGGAAGGGCTTGAGAAAGGCGTACGATGGGATTGCCTACGTGGCTCGGGGGCTCTACATCTGGGTGGCTGGGACGATGTTTGAGCCGAGACAGGGAAGGTGGGAGAGCGATTAGCTTGTGAGAGGGGTGCTCAGGCACTATGGGGACAGTGCATGAGTTTGGTATTGGATGTGTGGCTATTTCACAGGACTGTGAAGCTCCTACGTGGAAAGCTCTGAAGGCGATTGGCCTGAAGTTTGGATGGCAGAGCAGGCAAGAGAATCTGTCATCTATATCCTGTCTTTGTCTTGGCCATTTTGAGAGAGGAGTCCCGTGACATAACTCACTGGATCCTGGGTATTTTCATGCCTAGAGAGTTTTCTGCTGAGTCCTCTTTCGGACCAGAGTGTGGTCACCCTCTCAGCGGTGAAACTTGGCCTCTCTTCTCTCCTGCAGGGGACGCTCTTACTTATCACAATGGATGGAAGTTTACAACTTTTGACAGAGACAATGATATCGCCCTCAGCAACTGTGCTCTGACGCATCATGGCGGCTGGTGGTACAAGAACTGCCACTTGGCCAACCCCAATGGCAGATATGGGGAGACCAAGCATAGTGAGGTAGGTGACAGGTAAACATCGTTTATGTCCCAGGTTCTGCCCACAGTCAGTTCCCAAAGTGACATCCTCCAGCTTGGTTTGGCGGCTTTCTCCTTCTGAGTCTTCCAGTCAGGGCAATAGGGCTTCTTTTCCAGGTTCCAGGGCCTTGAGGTCCCCCTCCCCCATTTGTGGCAGTCCTCCACACGTTGCGTTCCCCACCGTGCTACACACTTTTGTGCAGGTAGGCGGGAGCTCCAGCTGCTCATTGCTGAATAGAGACACATGATGTGGGTCCCACCCCACCTCGCTTTACCAGTTCACACATGTACACTGGCTTAGTCGGTTTGGGCTGCTGTCATGAAATACTGTAGACTGGGGGTCTTAAACCACAGCCACGTACTTCTCACTCTTCTGGAGGCTGGAGGTCCAAGGTCATGGTGCTGGCAGATTCAGCCCCCGGTGAGAGTTCTCTTTCTGAATCCTCACATAGTGAAGAGAGAGAGGAGAGGGAGGGAGGGAGAAAGGAAGAGTGCTCTGGTGTGTCTTCCTTTTTTTAGAATAATAATCCTCATAATCCCATTATGAGGGACCCAACCTGATGACTTCATCGAACCCTAATTACCTCCCAAAGGCCCCACCTCCTAATACCATCTCTCTGGGGTTAGGGCTTCCACACTTGCATTTGGAGGGGGGACACAGACATTTCCTAATTCTTTCTAGTTGTTCTCCCAGTTAAACCAGAGATGTTTTCCTCAAGTCCTGTGATCACCAGGGAAACAAAGTCTTCCTTAGGTCAGACCCACTCTTGGCTCCGTTTCATCCCAAACCCCCTAGAGTCGGCCCAGAGCACGAGGCTAAGCCAGTCCCCCGGGTGAGGAGCACGCATGTAGGCTAAGCATTCTTGAGAGCTCCTCTCCCCTCCCTTACCCCGAAACTTTCCTGCCAGCAATTTCTCGAACCTCCATGACCTGTGAACCTGCTGTTGACTCCTCACCAGCTTCTCGGCTTCTCCTGCCTGCTTCCTCTGGGCTTCTTGCAAGTTGCACTTTGTTCCTACTCATCATTAATCTATCCCCTCCAGGAACTCTCGAAGTCCCCATCCTGGGTTTCTAATCTCCTGTCCTGAGTCCTGCATCTGACCTCTCCCTAGAACTCACCTTGTACCGATGTTACTGTAGGTATTAGCACACCTGAAGTCCAGATTCATTTTGAGTACTTTGGTCCTGACCAGGTTTGCAGGGGCTCCTGATGCTTTGGTTTTTCCAAGGGAAGAAGAAATGTGTCCCCAGGGAAGCTAAGGTGTGTGGGCCCATGAATCACGGTGGCAGCATGTGGGCTGACTCACGAAAGCCAGTGATCAGACAGAGGTCAGATATTTGAAATGAGCGGCCAGCATGCCCTAAACCATCCCTATATTTGCTACATAAAAGACATTCATCTGGTTAATGTGCTTTTCAGAGTCTGCAAGGCATTTAGCTTCTTGTTTATTATTTACCTCACAAATTAAAATACATAAAATTGGTCACTTGGGCTCTTTATTGGCCAGGTTACAAGGTTATCAAGCGAATTAAATATTATTGCGCTCACTAGTCAAAAGACATAAAATGAAATTTAGTTTTCAGCGGGCTGTTCTTTACCCCAGAGCTAATATCTAAGCAGTCTAAATTGAAAATGATTTTACACAATTGGCCAATTAATATGTCTATTTTGCCTTTAATTTTTTGGAAAGGAAAGGAGGGAGGCAAAGGTAATTTGATCATTGCTGGCCAGGTTGACCCTGTGTTATCTTTGCTCCTGCTCAGGCGTCACCCGCCTCCTGGGCTCACACACCCCGTCCTCCCACCACCAGCGGCTTCCAAACCGCCAGCCTGTCTAACCCCAGCTGCCCAGCGCATGTTTCTCGAGTCCACTCTGCTTCCCTTATAACTACCCCAGTCACCCCTTGTCTCACTTTCTCTCTCCCCTAACCAGTGAGTGTGTGATTTCCCTGACAAGGGAAATCGTAACCCATCCTAACCTCCTTTGTATCGTAACCCACCCTGCCCTCCTTCCAAGTGCCTCTTCTTGATGTTGGCTTTTTTACGTAGGGCGTGAACTGGGAGCCGTGGAAAGGACACGAATTCTCCATTCCTTATGTGGAATTGAAAATCCGCCCTCATGGCTACAGTGGGGAGCATGTCCTGGGCAGGAGGAAGCGGACACTAGGAGAAAAATTCGAGAACTTTCTGATGGCCCATCTGAGCAATCATCGCACGAGGCAAGACCAGCCCAGAGTTGGGGCTGCATAAGCTTGGGGTGGAGTGGGTTGTGGTGATTGGTTAATGGAAGTTGGAGGGATGGTCATAGTGTCTAGTTTCTGAGATGCTGGATAACCTGCAGGACAGAGCATGTCACTGAGCTCCACACCATAGAGGGTACTTCCCTGTCACCTGCTTTTTTGCCCAGCTATGAGGTCAGACAATTAAGTTCGTGAACTTGTTGCAACAATGTTGCTAACCTTTTTGTTGATATCAGAGGGATTATTCCTTTTGAATTTGTACCAACTGGACAAACAGTTAACCAAGTTTACTATTTGGAAGTGCTGAAAAGGCTGCGTGAAAAAGTTAGACGACCTGAACTTTTCGCCAAACAATTCATGGCTCTTGCATCACGACAATGCACCAGCTCACAGGGCACTGTCTGTGAGGGAGTTTTTAGCCAGTAAACAAGTAACTCTATTGGAACATCCTCCCTACTCACCTGATCTGGCCACAATGACTTCTTTCTTGACCCGAAGATAAAGGAGATATGGAAAGGAAGACATCTTGATGACATTCAGGACATCAAGGGTAATACGACAACAGCTCTGATGGCCATTCCAGAAAAAGAGTTCCAAAATTGCTTTGAAGGGTGGACTAGGCGCTGGCGTCGGTGCATAGCTTCCCAAGGGGAGGACTTCAAAAGTGACCGTAGTGATATTCAGCAATGAGGTTTATAGTACTTTTTCTAGGATGAGTTTGTGAACTTAATTGTCCGACCTCGTATATTGGGGGCCTACACACCAACGCAATAGTAGTTGCAGAGTGTGAATGGGAAAGACAGCACTGGAACTGCAAGCTTTTTCAATCTGTCTTCAGTAACAAATATAGGGGATTAGGGCCAAAAAAAAGCCTAGCACTTTACCTCCTGGAAATCTTTGGAAACTGGTATATATATAATATGTAAAGTTTTGCTAATACAAACTGATATGTATATAATATTTAAAGTTTTGCTAATACAAGCTCTTCTCTGGAAAGAAACACCAGAGAGGGCTTCTCTTTTATGACCAAGGTGCTAAGGTAGCCTGAGGCTTATGACCTCCCTGTACAACTGTGTTTTGAGGGAAGAGGTGTAAATCTTCCCCTTTAAAAAAATTGGTGGTGTTTTGAGGCAGAATAAAGGGAACCAAAAGGGACCAAGTAGATTCGCATTTAGCTCAGTTCTGACAAGTATCCAGCAGGTTGGAAACCATAGCTTCCTGTTACTGCTATTTTTAAGTGCCCTCTTTCCAGCTATTTGCATAATCATTTTCATAGATCCGCATATGTTGTGAATAAATTCTCACTCATTTCAACTTTAAATAATTTGACTCTCTCTCGATAATTGGTTCCTCCCAGAGACTTCCCTGCGACTCCCTTTCATGCTCCCTCCTTTCCTGGCCCCCACTCTGTGGGGCCCCTTGGTTTCCTGAAAGTACTCAGCTCAGAGGCTTATCTGTTTTATCCTCAGGTCAGATCCTTTTGGCTTATTTTCCTGTCTCTTGGGAAGGTTTTTCTGTAGGGAAATCAGTGACCCTTGAAGTAACTCAAAATTCCTATTCAAGAAGAAGAAGATAATAATAAACCATGTGATTGAAAAAGAATTGGCTTGTGTTATTTTCCCCACATAAGTGCACTTGAACTCTAAATGTAACCTAAGTGCAGTGGAGGTGAACTTTGTGCATCATAGTGGACTTTGGTTGGCTGTGGTCTCTTACTTGCATGATGGCAAATAATGGTATTTGGAAGCAGAAGTGAGTGAGTGGGAAGGACAAATGCCCTAAAAGCTGCAGTTCCCCTCCAGGACCAGCATGTCACTTACTGCCTTGGCTTTTCCCAATTTTAATCTCTGGCTGAATGCCAAGACATACTTTCGAGACAGTTTTGTCAATCTTTCAATGTTCTGGCACATCCCCTCCGCACCTCTCCCCCTACACACACACACTGAGCAATGGCATAATAACTGCGGGAGCTGATGGTGGGTGGTCTCAGTGGCTCCAGGGTTGGGCCTGGTCATTAAAATATGCCTGCACGTGGCTCGTGGCTTCCACAGGAATTTAAGTGTGTACTTGCTTCTTACTAGGCAGTGTGCTTGGCACTGGGGAGACAGAGGTGAGCTCAGAGGCAAGCAAGCTAGACACGGTCCTTGCACTAATGGAGTGTGGGTGCTGTAATTCATTCATTCATTCATTCAACAGATAATGATTCAGCCTCAGTGTGTGTCAGGTTCTGCTGCTATAAACATATTATTCCTGCCCCTGTGCTTATTTTATACTGGTGGAACTGACGATAAACAACACAGAAATACGCAATTCCAAGAAGTGTTAAGTGCCCTGGAAGAAAACTATAGGAGGATTAATAGATGGAGGTAGAGACGGTGCTGGAGCTGGGGGGCCACACAGGCCTCTCTGAGGAGGACATATTTGCAGAGACCTGCCTGAGTTCTTTAGTCTTGATCCGGCTTCATCAGGCAGAAGCCTGCGCTAATTTCCTCATCCGCCTTGAAGGTCCCTTTGTACAGCCCCCAGTTCCGAGTCCTCTCGTCTTCTGTTTGCACAGAAGCTCCTCACCTTGGTGCCTCAGGAGTCTTGTGCTCATCTGAGTAGGCGCAGGCTTTACAGAAAAGAAGGGCCTCCTTCGCAATGTGGATCAAACCCTGAAATGACTCAGCCGGTTGTGGTGCTGGTTGTCCGTACTTCCAGGCTTTGAACACGCTCCTCAGACGTGCTGAGCAGACCCCCAGACCTTCTGACTCAGTGGGTCTGGACCGGGGCTGCAGCTGGATAACTGACCACTCTGATTAGCTCTGGCTAGGGGGGCCCCCACTGATGGTGTTTCCACTCAGGAGGCATCTGTGATGACAGCACCCTCCCCTCCCGTGTCCTCTGACCCCAGCGTCTGTCCACCACTGGCCAAGACGAGGGCTTGTGGGAAACTGGAGTTGCTTCTTGCATTCTTTCACCAGTAGGACCCATACTGCCCCGAAGGTTCAGGGTGGAGAAAACCTCAGCTGACCCTTCAAGGGTTCTACGGGGGTGGGGGGCAGAGAAGGAAGTAGAAGGAAGCTCATTTTCAAAGGATGTTTGAGAACGTTCTAGCCCTAAACCTCTGTGCCTAAGCTCATTTACCGTGACCAGCTCTGGCAGCTCCCCCTCTGGTAGCTGAATATGGGCCTCAGAAATGGATTTCTGGATAAGCCTGCTTTTCAGAGGGTCAAACACTTTTCTTAGAGTCAGGTTATGAGCCACAGGGCCTCTGAAGCTTAAAGGGAATTTCCACCCTAAAGGACAAAGCAAAGCAAACAACAGCTGTCATAGAAGGGACAGGCTGCCGACTGGGCACGAGGATAGAAGCAAGCACAGAAGGATCACAAGCATTCGATAAAGTCTCCAAGCCATTGCCAATTCCGCTCAAGACACTAGCAAAGCCCGTGTGCGCAATGTGGTGGGTACCAACCATGGCAGTAGGTAGCGAGATGGGGAGACTGAATCAATGGGGATACGGACCAGGCTCTGGGAGCAGAGCGAGGGTGCCAGAGAAAGTGTCGTGGGTGTGATGTCGGCGATAGGTCTGGAAGGATGAATCTGAGTTTGCAAGGCACCTCCGGAAAGGGACACTTAGTGACAAAGATGAAAAGGGTGGAGTGTGGTGAGTTTGAGGGAGGAAAGTGGTTTGCTGGTGGGTTGAGCAGTGCTGGGTGGGGGCCACACTGGAGCGATGGGTGGGAACTCCTGTCTTGGCTCTGAGATACCACGGTTCTCAGCTGGCACTGTCCACCAGAATCAGCTGGAGCTGATTCACTTCCAGTACCCAGATCTGCTTCGCCTCGCCTCTCGGGACTCTGCTTCAACGAGTCTCAGCTGAGTCCTGTTCACCTGAGCTTTTTAAAGCTTCCAGGGCAGGTGTTGAGGGCAGTTTGGGGGAAGGGTGGAGGCTCACAGACAGGTGGAGGGCTCCTGGAATGGGTAATGACTTCCTTGGCCTGTGGCAGAAATAGTGGGAACGGGGAGAAGGGCTCAGATTAAAGAGAGATTTAGGAGGAGGAATTGACAGGATTTGAGGGGATGGGTGGTACAGGCAGTGGAGGGGTCCTTTTATGGGGTCTTTAGAGCTGGTTCTTGACAGGCGCTTCCTCTGGGAATAGAGTCCCAGAGTTTGTGTTTGTTATATGATGATTGTGGGGACACAGCCCCAGAAAACAGTTTCCAGGCTCTCGGCCTCACATAGAAAGGTGCTGGCTCGGGTAGTAAATGGCCATTAACTGTGATCAGATGGCCAGCAGCTGTGGCTAGTTGGCCGTCAGCTGTAACCCGTAAGCCATTGGCCACTAATATAACTGCCGTGGCTACGCTAGCAAAAAACATTGGGGCTAGCAAGAAGATGGTGGCTGGCAAGCACTGACTGCTGTTAGGCAGATTTTGTAGATCCTGCTTCCTGTGTCTCCAGCCCAGCTGCCAGCGAGAATATATTGGTTTGACTCCCCTACTTATGGCTCCGTGGGTGTTCCTGTTTGGCCTCACCGTGTCCTGCGTTCTTCTGTGGGGAGTGGGAGCTGAGACCCTGCCGGACGCCCCGCACGACAAATGGCGCAGCGAGCAGGGTCTCCTGCGTGACAACAATAAGAGCTCTGCTTTTTAACTTAGAGTTCTCAGGGATTCGAGAATCAGTTAAAGCCAGAAATGCTGGAAGAGCCAGGGAGAAAGACAAGAATGACCCAAGGGATTGTGATCAAGGGAATGCCTGGAAGGAAAAGGACCAGATATGGTGTGTGGAGAGAGAGCGCGAGAATGTGGACAGGGAGCGACGCAAAGAGAGGTACAGCATGGCAGAAGGCAAAACAAGTATAAATAATGAAGAGCTCTTGGCAAAACTGAATCATTTGCTGGAGCAAGCCCTTCACTACAAAAATTCCCAAGTCATTCCCTTGGGCCCGACCCCAGGGCGGTGGCATCAGGAAGCAGTTTCTGTTAAGCGTGTGGATCCACACGGTTGGGGCCGGCCGCCCAGAGCAGGAGTCACGCTGTACCAGCTAGGCCAGGAGATGGCAGTGTTGCCCCATCGGGAACCTCTCACTTGGACGCCACTTGCCTCCGTAATGGTGAGTTCTGGGGAGTCCCCGTTTTTCTTGCTTCCTGGATATCATGGTTTGAGAGTCGGCCTGTGGGCCACGGCCCAGCATGCAGCCCATGCTGGGTGTTGTGCAGACAGTGTTGTTGCTGAACTAAGGTGCAAAACAAGTGACTGGGAAATGCCTTGAAGAGATGGTCTAGTGAGCCTGGACCCTCCCCCCTTTCTTGCCCCGCACACCTGGTGTACTGGGCTGGGGGGTGGGGGAGAAAGGGGGTTTCTACAGGAGAAACCGGAACTGGGTTGTTTCCCTTTCCATTTCCATTTCAATGTTATATAAAAAAAGTTAGCTTCCCAGGTTAGCCCATAAAAGCCTGATTATCCTATAATACAAATTGCGTTGCAGTTATGACAGAAATGGAAAACAACGGTATTGTAGTGTTGTAATTTAAATAAAAGAAGGGGGAAAATGGAATGCAAATAGCTCTTGATTTTGATACATGAAGAAAGTTAGCTTTCTTCACATCCGGGGACTCCAGGGGCTTGTGGGCAGAGCCCTGTGCTGTACTCAATACACTTCTGACGCAGAGTGAGTGCCCCTGCAGCGAACAGTCTTTGAAGAGCCAAGACCAGCAGGTGGGCCTGGGTCCAGGTGTCCTGCATGTGGGAGGGGCACTGGGGTAGGAGTCTGAAGGCTTTGGTTTCCATGGCAGCTCTGGGTGAGTTGCTTTCCTTCTCTGGGCCTCTTTGTCTTCATGTATAAAATGGGAATGACATCAGTCCCTGATGTAAGGTGTCGGTCGCTGTAAGAATCAAATGGGATGTTGAGGGCTCTTATGTGATTGAAAGCGCTCTGGAAAGGCAAGATGGGGGCCACCCCTGGATCTTTAGTCTTTGTACCTTCATTCACAACTTTGGGATTTTCTATTTTTTTCTCTTGAGATAGAAGTGTATCTCTAGCCAGCTCTAAGGCATGTGGGCCATAAATAGCTACTAGTAGGATTGTTGTGGGCCACTAATGGAAGAAAGAGACAGGGCAGAGTGAGAAACGAAGGCCACGAGAGGCAAAGGAGAATCTGTGTGCATTTCAGAAAGGGTTTCCTTGGGGATGATAGGACTGAGCTACAAACGAAGCCGGGCTCCGTTTGATGAACCATGAGGGATACGCAGACCCTCCCTGGCAGCATTTCCTAAACTGTGTTCCTTGGAACCCTTCCTTCTCTAGATGTGCTAAAAGAAGAAAAGGTTTCATGGTCAAATTAGCTTGGGAAAACGTTGAGCTAAGCAGAATTATACCAGTTTCTTTATTATAGTGCCTATTAGAACCTAATGCTATACACTCACCGTGGACCTCAAAGAAGAGCAGGAAAGTCACAGTATGCGGTGTTTTGCAAACACTGACCATAGAATTTGCTTGTTTTCTGAGTATCTAGTTAACATTTCCAAGGTGTGATTCAGAGACCACTGGCATTTACCTAGAGTGCTTGCTAGAAGAGCAGGTAGTCTGGCCTCATCCAAGATTTAATAAATCCAGCAGAAGGGCAGAGGGAGACACCCAGTGATTCTTTTTCTTCCCCCCCATCAATGCACTTATTTAGCATGTAGTATGTACCAGGTTCCATGCTACATATTGGAGATACAGTGGTGAATAAGACAGTTACAATTCTGGCCTCATAAAAGCTAATTCTAATGGGGGTGGGAGTGGAGTGCTTTGAATAAGGAACAGACATAATTGCCATATCATCTGCTCTTGCTGCGAGGGGCAAGGCTCATGTGGTTTGGGAAGCTTTCCTGTAGGCAGGGATATAAAATCAGGAACACGTCACAGAAATATGTCTGTAACGACAATTAAGGCTTAGGATTCTGAGTATCCCTCATCTGTCCAATGAACGTGGCAGTCTTGACCCTGACAGATTCGTGAATATCACAGAAAACCCAGTGAGTCTGTAGCACCGTCAGTCTGAGGATCTAGCTGGATTGATGTTCTGAGGGAAACTGCTGTGAGGTGAATTAAGACGTTGATGCAAATACTCTCCTGATCTGGCCACAAGGGGGCACCACTGTCACCAGAGGATGGCTCGGTTGTGGGCAGAGGGGACCAAAAGCGCCAGGAGGGATAAACTCACCCATCATACTGCAAACTGGGAGCCCTCCTTACTCATGGGGTGTTGGTCGTGCTGCAGACAGTGCAGTGTCTGGTGAAATTAGGAATGTATTACACCAAGAGGAAGAGAAAACGTACATTGTTTTAAACCCCTGTCTCAGTTGAACTGACTACACCGTAAGACTTGGACTCTTGCTTTCTTCTTGAAACTGTCTCCTCCTTTGACTTCTAGAACACAACTCTCTTATGATTTTCTGTCTACACTTAAGAATAACAGCTAGCACTTGCTGAGCACTTACTATACGCCAGGCCTTGTCTGTCTGAAACGCGTCCTACCCGTTATTTCATTTACTCCTCTGTCCCTGTGGCGGGTACTCTCATGAACTCTACAGGTAAATTTTACAGAGATGACATCATGGGCCTAAGTCACCTGGCTAGTCAGAGCTGGAGTTAGTCTCAGAATCCGTGCGCCCCTCGTCCTGAGTGCCAGCCCCCCACGCCACCGAGTGTCACTACCCCGGGCTGCATGTGCAGGTTGTAGGCTGCGCAGATGGTGTCCTTCTTTCCCAGTTTCCTCCTGTCAACTCTCTGGGCGGCTCCTGTGTGATGGCCTGACAGCTTGTCCTGACGCCAGCTCTGGAGCTCCCCCTAGGAAGCAGCGACCACACTGCATTGTAATGGTCTGTTTGCTTGTCTGTCCCCTCAACCAGGCCGTGAGCCCCTCCAGACAGCTCTGTGTCACGGGTGCCTAGTGTGCTTGGCACATAGTCAGGAGTCAAAAGTATTCATGGGAGTAGGTATGTGCATGCAGGGCCATTCTTGAGTGACCGATCAGAGGTGTTTGAAAACATCCCTTCGAACCCATGGCAAAGACCGAACGTTGTGTTGAAGGGACTCTTTGTTTCAGTCTTATAATCCTGTGACTTTGCATTTGGGAATACTACTAAGGTCAAAGGGCAAGGGGCCCTTGCAGAGGGTTCTGGTGAGTTGCGCTTACTCATAACATTGTCCAAACCCATATTCACACCCTCAGGTCAGGGCCAAGCCTGGGCAGGTAGAGCTGATGGCATTTAGCTCTGGCCTCCCCGCTGGTGTGCTGCAGCTGCTCCTCCCCACAGGGTTTCTGGGCAACATTCCATCCTCTACACCGGAAAGGTTTGGAAATCCCGGAGGAGAGAACAGAGGCTCGAATGGAGAGTCTGTTCTCAGGTTGTCATGGAAGGTGTGGTGGTGGCGATGGGACCCAGGAATGGAGTGAAACCACAGGAATATCAGCCTGCCTTCCTCGCCCTAGCTGATGGCCAGTGTTTGACCACGCCCCCCACGAGCTTCTGGACCACGTGGCTAGTGAACAATTGAAATGTAGCAGACGTGACTCAGTTGCTGGACTTTTCATGCTATTTCATTTTAATTTAAATAGCTGTATGTGGCTAATAGTGCCGTATGGGACAGGTCCATCCTTCCTTGTTCTATTGGGCAGCTCTGTTCTAGATGGTTTCTGCTTTGATGACCAACTTTGATGCCCATCATCAAGGATAGATCAGGAGCATCGAAATCATTGTATTTCATTAATGCAAAGCTATGGCTGACATGAAAAAAGAGAAACATTTACATATACACGCATGTGTCTGTCTGTCTGTCTACCCTGTTTCCCTGAAAATAAGACCTAAATATAAGACCCGGTCTTATTTTACTATAAGACTAGGTCTTATATAATATAATATAATGTAATATAATATAATATAATATAATAATATAATATAATGTATAAGACCAGGTCTTATATTAATTTTTGCTTCAAAAGACGCATTAGAGCTGATTGTCCGGCGAGGTCTTGTTTTCAGGAAAACACGGAATCTATCTATCTGTCTATCTCCTTAGCAGCTACTGTAGAGGCTTTTGATTTCTCCCTTTGGCTGCACCAGAGTTAATGCACAGGTCTGTTTTCACTTAGTTTTTGCTATTTTCCTCTTTTTCCTTTAAGAAGATATCAGTTGACCGCACTGAAGGGAATGTTCTGCAAGTGTTGCCAGGGCACCTGAGTGTGTTCTCCTGCAGCTGGCACCTCTGCGGGTGCCTGGTCCCCAGGCATCTGCTCTGCAGGCAGTGGTGTGACTGCATTCCTTCGCCTGTGACCTGTGACCCTGCGGGGGGCGGGGGCGGGGGCAGTGTCAGAAGGCTGGGCCTTTAAGTCACTGCACCCATCCTATCTGAGTGACCACTGGGAGAGGGTCACATCAAATACCAAGAAAGCGTCTGACTCCAGCACATAAGGAAGCCAGGCATGGCTTTTTATTTTCAAAGTATTTTATTTAAATAAGTTTTTCTGTTGGTGTGTTTGAATTTTCCAGAAAAAAAATATTGACAAATATTATACAACTTGGACCATTTATAGTCTTCCTGAAAAGGCAACTGCCCTTTCTCTATATCCTCCCTCCGCCTCTCCCCAAGAAATACAATAGTGAATTAATTGAGGAGTGGGGAAAGACCTTCTCTGACTCTGGTTGAAGGTGTGTAGAAACCTGGGGGCTCCTCCCCAAGCTCATGCTTGTTTAGGAAGCCTTTTCTTTACAATTCATTTTGTCCTTCATTAGCTTAAATCCCCCAAGATGGGCCAAGCAGGCTCTCATCCTGGGCTTCCCCCACGACCAGTGGCAGTTCTGGGACAGAGGCTGGGAAGGAGTAAAACTGGAGAGGAATAGAGGGCTGGAGCTGGGCTGGTGCCAGGAGAAGAGGGAGTAAGAGAAGAAGAAAACATGGGAGAGAAGGATGAGAATGAAGTGGAAAGAAAAGGGAGTGGACACCAATAACTGCCTTGGGCTCATTCAATAGAAACAGGAGGGCCGCTCGTGTACCTGGCACTGTTCTAGGTATTCCAGGGAAGGCTGTCAGGGGACGGGCTTAGGTGTCCAGGGTCCTAGGCTATGGAAGCAACTAAGACATGTGTTTTGGGGTGTTTTTGTGCCCAGAGGTAGAGCTGGTCTGTTCTATTAGGAAACAGTGGGACCCTGCACCTGGAGACTGAGGCCTTCTTATGGCAGTGACAACCGACTGCTGTCTTAATTCAAAGGAGCGGCCGGTTGCCATGGCAGCCATGTTCCTTGTGCTGTCCCTGATCCTGGTGATCTGCTCGCCTGGATGATATCTGACACCAGTCTCAGCCGTCAGCCTCCACGACTCCCCCAAGGCGTGCGTTTCGGGGGGTGCTGCGTGCTGGAGACAGGAAGTGGAATGTGTCCTGGTGGGCAGTGGTAGACGTGGTGAGGGTCATGCATTTTGTGTGGGGAGATGACTAGTCATTCTGATGTCAAGGAGACAGTCAAATGCTCCATGAAAAGCTCTCCATGTGACAAGGGGACAGAGAATCAGAAGGCGCTTCCTCCTCTACTCACAGCAGTTTAGGAATGAGGGCCTGAGTGCCCAGGGTACTTAGGGCCACTTAAGGTGAGAGGGTGAACATTATTGGTCCTAAAATATATGCAGGCCTGAATTCTGAGTCACAGGGTCACCTGTTAGAAGACCTGGTGAGCAGTCACCAGGGCAGCAGCACCTGCCCTTCACAGGCCTGGAGTATACCTGGAGGGCAGGTGAGTACCAGGTAGGCCAAGAGAACAGGTAGAGTGCATTTTTCCATTAGCACTCTTATAGAGTTTGGTTTTTGCCACTCTAAATATCATAGTTTAGCTACGTTCTTAAATCTCAATTTTACCACCATTTAGAAGAGCTTCCATGGGAAAATATTTCAAGAGCGCTACCCAGCAGATTTGTAAATGAACTTGGACAGCACAGCCTACTCCCATGTGGGGAATTACCCGTCACTGTAATATGGTCACAATACAATCAAAATACCAACCAGCTCATCATACAAGTGGATTAACTCGGCCCCCCAACTTCAGCCTGGTGGGGGGTCGCTCTGAAGACCTAGTTTACACGTCCGCACGGCACCTGTGCCAAGCTGACTCTTGGTGTGCACCTTCCTGCAGAATTCAACACTCAGCCCCCAGCCGTCGCAGCACGAGCGGACTCACTCAGAAGGTCAGTTGGGGGAATTAGTGAGGTATGTAGTTTACCCTTAACATTGTCACAAAGACAACGGCCTCCGCAGACAGGAGTACCGACTGCTGCAAGGCACTTGTCCAAACCTCAACATAAATATCGATAAACCTCTACATAGCTTCTTCCAGCTTTCCTTAAGACTCTGTATCTCCTGCAGTCAGCCTTCCTACAACATGCTAGGCCTTCATTACCACCGTAGGAAATCGTGTTCAGTGTGCTTTCTTGCAAGGCTGTCCCGGGGACCGTCGTAATTTCTTCCCTGCTGAAAACTTTCGGTTCCGCGGAAGACTCCGCACTCGGGTGTAGCACCTCCCTTCCATCTGGAAAGCATACTTTCCCCTGGAGAAACCTGGTTTCCACAGCTCTCTAGGAGTCACTACCAAGAGCAGTTTGTTCTCACGTGGAGTAGATGCCTTGCTCAGTGGTTCTGAGGGTAGCGTCGCAAAGGGAGGTCTGGGACCACATTAAATATTGACCAGTGGGAACGAGGACCTTGTCCAGAGTTGCAAGACAGTAGCTTTCAATGAATTTTGGTCACACTTTAAATTTTTCCTCCCAGGTGGGAGGTCCAAAGCACAGGAACTTGCTGAGTCTGTGTCGTATAGGGATGGAGGCTGGACCAGGTTGCTGGAATGCCCAATGATGAGGATTTCCTGTCACAGATTATGTAGGGATAGGAAGAGAGAAGCACACATCTCTAACCTGAGTTTGTGGGGAAGATGTGCACTTTGCCTGGTTATGGAACTGTGCATGTGTGCCCGCGTCTGGCCGGGCCTTCCTGGGGGATGTTTTCGTAAGAGCAGATAATGTACTGCCTTGTACATTGTTGCCCACCGTAGACATTCAGTGACCATTTGATGAACAAAATACACTTGCCCAGGTACCCACGTGTGAGTATGAGTGAGTGTGTGCATGTGTGCTTTGGGGAGACATGTCAAGATGGCTGGATAAATGTTCCTTGTGCTTTTGCATATGTTGTTTGCCAGAGACCGTTGGATGGCATGCCTGAGTCTGTAGGGAAGAGCATTGCTACTGGACACGTAGCGACCAAGACCGTGCCCAGGAGCTGTCCACATGCTCCCTGGGAGTGCCCTCCGTGGGGACACTCCGCCTGAGGTTTGTTCCTTGGTTGAGAAGTTCCTCTGTTGATGTGAGGTGTCAGGTCAGGGATCGCTGCTCCCTGCCTGCGTGTAGTTGGAGGACAGCCGAGTCCTTGAGGGGGGCACCTCTGCTTTCTGCCCGACTAGACGGGCAGTGATGGCCTCTTCTCCATCTGGAGAAGCTTGGGCTGAGCAGAGATCCAGAGGTCTTCCTCTGCCTTCTTCTTCTTCTTTTTCTTCTTTCCCTTGTTTTGTCCTGGCTGTTGGCCACTCTTGCCTGGCCGGTTCCAACAGCAATGGCAACAGATGAAGATCAGTGTGATGACCACCAGTAGTGGCAGTGCCAGGATGACACCCAGGCAGATGGTGTTGAAGAGGCCCTGTTCGTGCTTGTTCAAGATGGTGTCCCAGATGGCACTCAAGAAGGCGCTGATTTTCTCCATGGTGCTCGGCTGGATAGGTTCCAGAGAAACCTCAGCTCACTGCCACATCCGAGGCTCACGAGGACACAGCCTTGCCCATTGGGAACTTACTCCTCTTCCAGCTCTGGCTTTGGGCATGCCATGGGTAGCACCTGAAGGGAGCAAAACAGACAATTCAAGAAAAAGGCAGTGGCACGGTCTACAATGTTTAATAACATCCTAGATTTTAGGCTTAGGAAGGGGGAGGGAATCAAACATTTCCAGAGTTCAGTGAAATTATATTGAGATTCGATAAACAAGAGAAATACATGCGTGTAGTCAAAAAATATTAACTAACTCTTATACACGGTAGTGGGCTTAGGATATAGAAATTAATAGTATATGAGACCTGGCACATAGTAGGTGCTCAGAAATTGTCGGATGAATGAACCAACGTGTATATTCAGTGTTCTGTTAGGAATTGACTCTCTGCACTCTCCATAAGAGCAGTTCTCAATCTTTTCTCCACGGCAGCTCACCTGATAGATGTGAAACACACATTCCCCACAGACGGCTTGGTAGCTGACCTTCTATGAACACAACAGGACATTTGCACATGCATTGAAGCTTAAGCACAAGATGAAATCGATGTCTTGCTGCCTGTGGTAGGGGACTTGGACATCCCCAGGCGACGAGGCCATCAGTCCTCATCGGCCTCACTCCTTCCTTCCTTCCTGTCCCTTCGGCTCTCTTCCCTGTTCCACGCCCCCTCCCCCTTACACCCCGCTCCTGTGTCTGACAGGACTCATGGTGTCTTGGGTGGGGTTGGCCTATGGAAGGGAAGTGACACTATAAGGTGGCACTTATTACATGCCAGGCACTGTTGTAGGAACTTTACACGTACTAACTCATTTAGTCTTCATTACAGTCTTACCAAGTAGGTACAGTAATTCTCCCACTACAGCCAAAGAAGTCCCACAGGGAATGAGTGGAGAAACTGGGTTTGCTGATTGTGGGGAGCTCGGCTCCAGATGCCCCAGCGATGAGCCCTTCACAGGTGTTGCTCTGCACCTCCTCTTCCTTTGTGTGGAATTAACCCATTTTTGGCAATTAGCCCGGGAGTTACCGAATCTTACAGTAATTGGCTATTCCCCAGGTTGACTTCAATGTTTATCCTGGTCTGTTATAGAAGATGGCAAAGAGGTTGATGGATACATCATAAATGCATGAAGAGACATACCAACAAAAATCCGGTCTGGCTCAAGTGGAGGTCTATAGAAAGCATATGGCTGCCTGAACTTCAACAGGCAACAAAGAAAAGTATGCTGAGAAGTTGCAGCCCCTCAATGGAGGCTCTGTCCAAGCCCCTCTGAGGACCTGGGACCCCCATGCCATGGGTCTGCCCACATGCCACCGCACAGGCTCTTTATAGAGAAAATCCACCCTTGGTATCCTGGAACCTCACCTGCCGTGCTCCTTCTCATACCACCCGTCTCTGTATTTTCTTTTTCCCTTTGCCATGACCTTTACCTTGACCTCAGCCTTGGATGGCCCAGTAGTTTTCAGCCCACCTAGAAGGACTTTTCTGCTTTGTGGTGGGGAGACTTTGGGTGCTTTTCTCTACTTTGGTCCACACATAAGCTTTCCTGGGACCAAATACTCTTTGCACTGCATTTCTGTGATTCAAATCAGATAACACCACCACCATGTTTGCTGACAAAGAATTCTGTGCCAGTGCTGACGCTGGTCCCTGCGGGGATCATACAGGCATCAGGGACCCACTTTTGGGTTTAGCCAGGCAGAGAGAGGAAGGACATTGAGCCCTTGGAGAATATTAGGGCAGTTTTCACAAAGGGGGGGGTCACTGAGGAGGACTATGAAAGATGAGTAGGATCTGGACAGAGAGACATGGGTGAAAAGGTTGGTTGTTCCAAGATTCTAAGCAGAGAAACTTCCAGAACCTCAGCAGGATAACAGGGGGCCTTCTGGTGAGCCTGTAGCTTAGGGCAGGAGAGAGCAGGACTGTAGGCTGTGGCTAGGCTAGACAGGGCCTTCATAGGGTGTGTATTAATTTGGGGGGTTTTGTAACAGGAGGATGTTGTGATCAGATCTGCCCTTCTGGAAAAGATAACAGGATCTGAAAAGCTCTGGAAAATGTTCTAAGAGAGTTCTTCAAGCATTTAACAAATATTTATTGAGCACCTGATAAGTACCATTGGGTACTGAAGGTTCAGTAATAAAGGGCAAAGATACAGCTTCTGATAACATGGAGCCTTGTACATTCCAGGGGAGTTATGATCATTGAGGGATTGTGTCATAAAAGTAAAACATAATAAGCGAATTCCAACTTAGGTTGCTTAGCTGGCTGAAATAGAAGTATGCATTTAAATTATGTTTATTTCAGTGTCCCTCCCAACCTTTGTCTTAAACTCTTCCATCCTGTGGCACCTAAAATAGCCTTTGAATAAATAGATTTCTTTTCAAGCTAAAGCTATGTCAATAATTCACTTCTAGATTCCTAAAGGTACTTATTTGAGTCTGCTCTCCATACAGCCAGAGAGAGTATTCATTAACATTTGGGAACCCAGTCTGGGGAATATTTGATTAAAAGGTATTCTTTATATTTTTTAATCTAAGAACTCTCTTCTAGACGCCCCAGGTTACTTGCTGAGCTTTGCTAGTCTATAGTGTTTCATTAGTATTTATGAGCCTTGCACTATTAGCATTTCCAGGAAACAATCAAATATCTCCTTGGCAGTATAAATTAAAAGTTAGAGCTTCCATAGAACATTTTGCAAAAAGAGCCACTGTTTGGGCCTTAGAAATTCACTCTGGGCAGATGAACCCATCCTTTTGTTGGCTCTTAGTATCTGCTGACACTATTTGAAAGATAATTCATCTATTCTTGTAAAACCAACAGTAGGTGTCAGCCAACCATGATTGTTTGTGGTTGTGGGGGTGGGTGTGAGGAGAAAGATGAGGGGAAAGGCTGCTTTCAGTATCCATCTCTATATCCTCATCAGTATCTAGCTGGGGAGAGAGTCATTCATTCATTCTTTCTTCCAACAAACTTCTATCTGTCTGTGTGTGAGGCACTGAGAGAGAGCAATGATCCTGGAGCCTGGGTGTGAGCCCTGGGTCAACGCACATGACCTTGGCGAGTGATGGAACCTCAGCTACAAAATGCAGCTAATAAGCTTCCCTTGTTATGATGTTGTGAGGATTATAAGAGCTCGATATACTTAGTATATTTTGTAAACTGTTAAATGCGGTAAAACATAATCCATAAAATAGTGGGTTATCTCCAGATAGCAGTGGACTATTCTAGCCTTGCGCTTTTATTCACCACCTCTTACGTCCAAGCATAATCCTCACTGCCAAAGATTCCAAAGAACCGTGGGCCCCGACTCCAACCCACGAACCCCAAACCCAAGGTTTTGCAGGTAACCTCCCTGTGGCTGGTCCCCATATCTGTCGTTGTAATTCTAGACTCTGGCATCCAGCAAAAGGATGGAGAAGGGTCACTTGGGGAACTTCTGGTGGTGTCTGGAGGACTGTTGAACTCATAAAGTGAGCCCCAGGGAGAGTAGCCCTCTGCAGGCCCCAGCCCCCTCCCAGGCTTTGGAACCCCTGGCAGTATACCGGGAGGGGTCCTTCCCCAGGGACATCAGATCCACCCCTGAGAGCCAAGAGCTGCTCCGGAGCTGTGTGCGGGGCTGGCACTCCGACCCGGGATCCTTCCGGAGCTCCCCAAGCAGGGGCCAGGGCATTCTGCTTTGTACCAGCGTCTCGTTGTTCCTGTTTATTAGGTGAAGTAATACGTGTAAGCTGTAGAATAGTGTCTATCGGGTAGTAAATGCTTCCTAGAAATGTTCATGATAAAGATCACGATGGCACCAGATTAAAATTCCTGAGACCAACTCGAGTGACCAGTGGGCCAGCTCTTTACCCCTCTGGTGAGGGGTGGGGTGAGGCGGGAGATTCAGGTCTCTCTCAGAACCTTAGAACCTCAGAACCTTCCTCTGCTACAGCTGCAGACTCCTGGGTATGTATGGGGCCACCTCGTACTTGAAAGCTAGGAACGAAGACTTCCCCTTGGGCCTCAAATACTTCCTCGGAGCCTCTACCTTGTGTTGTGGTTGTCGCTGTGCTTACATATCTCCTCACCCAAGGATCTCAGGTGACAGCAGGCTGCACTCCTGGCGAGGCTAGCTGCCTAAGAGTCACCCAGGGAGTTGCAGATGCAGGTTCCTGGGCCGCCATCTTGGAGACCCAACTTCAGTAGGTCGAGGTGGGCCCAGGGATTTGTTTGTAAAAAATCGCCCAAGTTTCCTGAACAATGGTCAGGTTCGAAAACTGCCGTCTAAGCGAGTGGACCAATGATTCTTTTCTACGAGCCCAGGTGCCTTCTTGAGTGAGGGAATGGATATTGGGTGAGGGCAGGTGGGGAAGGTTTTTCTCCATACACGGCGGTGCCATCACCTGCCTCGGGGCGCCTCCTGGGGCCTCACTTCTGGCTCTGGTGTGGTCAGGGCATGTGGGCCACAGCTACTTTCCTGGAGATCACAATTCAACCCAGTAAGCATTCACTGCACACCCACTCCTATCTGGTCGCGTGCATTGAGACCTGAGCCCCGGGAGAAGAGACCGCTAGCAGAAGTACAGTGTGCTGAGTCCGGGGTTCGCGCTCTGTGTCAAGGGACATGGGAGCAGCACAGCAGCAGGAGCAAGCAATGCGGCCTGGAGAGGGTTAAGGGAACATGACTGGAAGGAAAGGGCTATGAGGACGGGGTCTGCTCCGTCATTCGGTCAATGACTATTTACGGGGCACCTGCTCTGTGTTGAGTCCTGGTGGGACATGCAGACCAGATCTCTGTCCTCTTAGCGTTCAGAGTCTAGCGTGGGAAGCAAACACGCATCCAAGAGCCCAGCAGACCTGTGCGTAAGTGGCAGAAGGAGAAGCCCATGAAGCCATGACCGTGAGTGATACCTCTCGGGGAGGTCGGGGCAGGCTCTCAGTGGGGGTGACGTCACTAAGGTCTGAGTTACAAAACCAGCAAACACGCGTCAGGGTGTCTGAAACGTCTTGACATAGAATAACTGTATGAGTATGTAGCACCTTTTCAAGTCACAGGCTTGATAGATTTTCCTTCAACCCTCAGATACCTTTCCAGGTGAAGTGCCTCTAAATGTAAAGCAATGAGTTCTGTTGTTGGTGCACTATAAAGTGTCCCCCAAAGTTCTGGAAACACAGGGAAATGACACATGTACCGTGCTTTTCTCCAGAAGAACAACTGGACCCATTGCTGCTCCTATAAAGAACCTGAAAGAACAGTGTGGCTGAACTCAACAGCAGCGAGTGAGGGTGACAGTGGGGTGACACGAGGCTCACAGAGTAGGTGGCCGCTCTCCCGTAGGGCCTCTGAGTCATGTTGATGTCTGGTGTACGCTGTAAGAGCCATGGGGTTTTAAGCAAGGAGGGGACATAATTGACCTGTGTTTCCTAAAGAACACTGTCACTGAGGTGACAGACAACAGATCGCCGAGGGCAGGAGTGAGGGGAGATGGTTACAGTGGTTCAGGGAAAATGGCAGCCGGGATGGGTGGAGGTTGGTGGTGGAGGCAGGACAAGTGTCTGCCTTGAGTGTTCTCCAGCGGAGGTGATGGGAGAGGGACAAGCGGAAGTGTCCCTGGGCTGTGCTGTGCTCTCCGTCTTCTGGCCCTAGCTTCTCAGGTCGTTGAGACCGGCCCGTTTTATTTTCTCTAAAATAGGGATCCCTTCTGTCTCTACCGGACTCCCCGCCATCTCTCCTGGGCGTTGAAAATCTCTTCTTCAGCCCCAGGTGTCTCCACCTGCCTGCTCCAACCTTGCCCCGCCTCTCAAAATCCTCACAACATGCCTGTGGTCACGATAACATCACACGCTTCAGAAGCCCAGGCTCTGACAGTGAGGGCACAAGGAACCCCAGTCAGTTATTAACTCTGCCATCCGGATATGTGTTTTCCTGGCAGTTTTCACCTTGCTCATCTGACATGCTCAGATGCTCTCTAATAGTTAGATGCAAGTACTTTTTTGTACAAAAAAAATTGTCACATCACAGCACGTAATCGGCTTGTAGATTATTAAGTTTCTAACTGAAATCTGGCTCTAGGCCTGATGAGATAGAAATCTGTAGTTTCCCCAGTTTAATTAATTGCTTCAAGTAACTAGTCCAAATACACAGCGAGAGCCTCTTTTTTTTTCTCCCTGGAGTATGCATAGATGGTATGTAACGGGGTATTGAGTGTTTGAAGAAAATTGATAGTATTTCCCCTCAGAATCAATGTTATAATTATGGTTGCCGTTTTGAACAAAGGCATAAAAACAGAACATCAATATAGAAATGGTTAAAGCGCCACGATTATTAAAAATAATAAAATGATGCTTTATCATGTCTGAACTGCGAGGGGGTAGACATGAGGCCGGTGGTTGGGTTCCCCACTTTGTTGAGAAGGAACCCGAGACCACAGGAGGCTCTGACTTACTGGGCACACAGCTGGCGATTGGTGGGGGCAGGGCCAGAATCAATGTCTCCCGACTCCTGGCACCTCCACAGGCCAGGTCTCTCCTACAAAAGTCCTTAAAAAGAAGCATGGGGCAATGCTTGGCAAGATGCCGACCTCTCCACTCTGGGCACAGCTGGATTGTACTTCTCAGCCCCTTCACAGCTCTGTGGGGCCACGTGACTGAACTGGCTCCTGAGATCTCCCCCAGGTCCTCGTGTTCTCTCTCTGCTGTCATGCTGGCTGGCCATGGGCAAAAGGCCCCCGGGGAGGACTCCCAGGCCCCTGGGGTCACAGAGATGGAAGGTGTTCCTGAGCGAGTGTGTGGAGCACAGCAGCCCTGTGACCAGTCAACAGCGGAGGGAGGGAGGGAGCTTGTGTTGGGTGAAGCCACTGAGATTCAAGGATTCTTTGCTATAGCAAGTAGCCTATGCTGACTAACACAAGCGACCAAAAGCTAATGTTGGTGATGACTACAAGGACACGATGAGTTGATTAACTTTCCTGCCGTACAGCTTTGCTTCAGAATGCCGGTTCTGGGGCCAAATGTCCTGGGTTCGAAGGCTCACTCTGCTCTTTGCCAACTGTATCACCTTGGGCGGGTTGCTTAACCTCTCCCGGGCTCAGTTTTCTCGTTTGTAAAATGGAGCTGATGATAATAAGCTGTTGTGAAAAGTAAGTGAGTCAGTGCATGAGGCTCCTGTGAGAGCCGAGCCTGGCGCTAACTATGTGCCCTTATTATTGGACCCAAAATGAATAGTCTGGCCAAGGGAAACGTGCCTCACCTGCTGAGCTAAGGACGATTTCGTTTGCCTTTTTAGAATTTGGGAGGGTTCTAGCCTCACGACTGTGATTATACAGGTCTCCCTTAAGGCATTTTTCTTCTCCTCTCTCGAGTTTTCTTGTAGTAAGGAGACTCTTTCTAAATTATTCCATCCATTTTCAAAGCAAGCATTTCAGAACTGAAGTACATACAGACACCGCTGAGAAGCAGCATGGTGAGGGGCCGGTCTCGTCTCCCTCTCGTCACGGATCTCACATTGTTGGGCACAGTTGGACATAAGTTCCTTCCTCTCCCCCCAGCCAGCTGTCCCTTTGTCTTTGTGCAATGCATTTAACGAGCTCCTAGGACATGTCCGCTCCTGTCCCAGGCCTGTGGATTTAGTCATGAACGACACACCGTGCTAAAGCTGCCCACTTTCCACAGGGCGAAGGTACATCATAATAAACAAGTGCATAAATAAATAAACCAGGATGTGCTGTTAGGGCTAAGAAAGAAATAGCGTGGGCTCTGAGGAGGGGACTCGGAACTGAGGTCGACAGGCACCAGTTGTGCACAGAGCTCAGGGAAGGGCTTTCCAGGGGGGAGGGAACAGCAGGATGAAGGCTCTGAAGTGGAAAGGAGCTTCCCAATCTCTAGGGGCGAGGAGGTCCGTGCAGCTGGAGCCCAGGAGCCCTGAAAGTCAGGCAGGGCCTGCGCATGGGATGGAGGGCAGAAGGTGGAGAAGACAGGAAGCGTCCTCAGATTCCGGCGGCCCCCTCTTCATCCCCGCCGTTACCATATCTGTCTGAGCCTCAAACTGCTTTTAGGATTTCCTTCTTCTAGTTCATCTTTCTAAAATCCGTGTATGTTCACGGCCCCTGCTTAGCCTCCCTTTGGCTCTTCCTTGCTTATGTCATGATCACAACTGCTTAGCAAGGAGGACAAATCGCTCGCGATCTGGTCCCCTCTATCATGGCCCACCGCCACCCTTATGGCCCCATTTCCCTTAAGTTCTCCCAGCATGCTGCTCTTTCCTGTTGTCATCCTTCGCACATGCTGTTCCATCTGCCCGGAATATCTTCACACCTTCTTCCCTCGTCCTATTCATGAAGAACTTCTTGTCCTTCAAGCCTCCTCTGGGAGGTCCTCTGTCCCCAAACCTTCCCGAGTAGGTTTCTTTCTCTTCTGAGCTCTCACAGAATCAGTAACCTTATCATGGCCTTTATCTTATTGTGTTATAATTATTTTTGTTTGAGAAATTAAGAGAATACAGAAAAGTACAAAGGGTCACATACAGACATATGTATATGTAAGTTTTATATATATGTAAAACTTGTGGACTCGATTCTCTCATACTCATGCCAGTCCCTAGATAGCAACGATCTCAGTCATCTGTGTGACCTGATGACCTCGCTCGGTGCCTATCATACAAAAGGTGCTAATAAATATTTGATGAGGGAATGAATTCTTTCAATGCTTGGCCTCATCAGAAGACTGACTGTGTGTCTTTGGTTCCCCCATTTATAGATCGGGGTCCTAACCCCCAATACCGCAGAATGTGACCTTATTACAGATGTAATTAGTTAAGACGAGGTCCTCCTGGAGTCAAGTGGGCCCGTGGTCTAATAAGAACGGTGTCCTTGTGAGAAGGGAAATTTGGACATAGAGGTAGACACACATAGAGGGAAGTCCATGGGAGAAGACAGAGAAGATGGCCACTTACAAGCCAAGGAGTGAGGGCTGAGGCAGATGCTTCCCTCACAGCCTACAGAAGGAACCAGCCCTACTAACGTTTGAGTTCAGATTTCTAGCCTCCAGAACTGTGAGACAATATATTTCTGCTGAGTAAGCCACCCACTTTGTGGTACTTTTTATGGCAGCCCCAGGAAACTAACAGTATACACTATTTGCTTCACCCCCCACCTCCACTCCAATCTGCTGGTCCCATCGGCTCTGTCTCCAAAATATATCCCAAATCCATCCGCTTCTCTCCTCTCCATGGCTAGGTCACCACCATCTCTCACCTGGATTACTGTGACAGCTTCCCATCCAGTCTCAGGTTCTTCCCTCTCTAGAGCCTGTTCTCCTATGAGTCTGATCAGGTTACCCCCCAACACACACACACACACACACACACACACACACACACACACACACACCCCTCCACTCACCACTGCCCCCATCTGGCTTCCCAATGCCTGTACAGTGACATCTAAACTCGCTGTACCCCACAAATGCCTCCATCATCTGGCCCTGCCTCCTTCTCCAATCTCATTTCACGCCCCTTTCTTACCCCGCCATGACGAGGACACACCCACTTCAGGACCTTTTTTGTCCCTTTAGAACATTTGCTCTCAGATCTTGGCATGACTGACTGCTTCGTAACATTCAGAGTTCAGCTCAAATGCATTTCTGCTAAAATGTAACCTCAACTGTTACCCCATCAAGAGGGCTTTCTTAACTGAGTAACTGAAAAAAGCCTAGCCTCCAGTCAACCCCCACTGCACCATCCTCATGGCCCTTGTAGGACTTCCCATTCTGAAGCTTCTCATTCACAGGTGGCGTTCTTGTCACTTGTTTACACATGTATTGACTGTCTTCCCGCACTAGAACATGAGCTCAGTGAGAACAGGACCCTTGCCTGTCATATTCTGTTTGGATGCCCAGAGTCTGAAGGAATGAATGAAGTCATGTCAGTTAACGCAAAGGTCTAAGAAAAGAGACCTTGAAAAAAAAAAAAGTGTATCAGTCAACCCAGGTCACTGGGGAGAGACAGGAGGGGCAACGAAGGCCACAGAACAGCGACCATCAGTCTCATTGGTGGCTAGCCTTTGATGAGAATTACCCACCACTTAGCCCACAGGCCAGCCAGGTCCTCCAGCCAAGTAACTCATTTCAGGAGGAAATAACGATCAAGAAAAATCCCATATCGCTGAAGGCAGTGGGGAGTGGGGGTGTGCTTTTATCAGCTCCTAAATACTCACCCACCTTCTTTTCGCTCAGTCACAAAGGGCGCATTGTAGCTGGGACTTTCTGATAACAAGGGATCCTTTCCTAATTACTACATGCTCTATTTCAGGTTCAGCAGAAAAGAAAATTAAAAAGCTCCATTTCACTCCAGGTTCAGATGAGTCAGCCTTTCAATCAATCAAGGATTAATTAAGCTATGCTAGGAAATACAGGGGGAGCTAAAAGACACCCTCTCTCTACTCAAAGACGATACCAGGGAAATAAAGAGAATAAGAACAATGGGAAGAGTTCACAAAGGTTTTCATCTGGGCTTTCTGTTATGGGAGGCCTAGCATCTCTAGTTGCTTTATTTTCCTTTACTCTTCCTCCTTCCCTCTTTGCTTCCTTTTCTCTCTCCTTATCCCTAATTTCATCGTCTCCAAAGATCCATGCTGTGGACTCTGTGAATAATTAGTCTTTTTCAGTTACCCTTAGGATAAGATGCTAGAAATCATGTCTGAGTCTGTGAAAATTCCACCTGTACTAATTATGATTGAATACAGTACTTTCAGCCTGTCAGCAAGCCAACAAATTCCTCATATTTACGTCCCTGGGATCATCAAGGAAATGTCCTGGTTTTTCTTCTCCTAAACCAGAAAACGTGTAGTCAAGAATTTTGCCTCCTCCACTCACATAGTGTGGAGTCTGGGCAACAAGCATTAAGCTCTTTTTAAGTTTTCTCTTCTGTAACTAGATATTTGCTCCTTTCTCAGAGGGTTAGGTGTCTTATCCATTGTACATTTTAACCTCACGACCTAGCACAGCGCCTGGAAGAAAGTGGGATGGCTATAAGTATTTGTTGAATGGATGGTTGAATGAATGAGTGAGTGAATGCATTGCCAGGAGGAATAAAAGAGATAATGAATTGTAAAGCATGCAGCTTAAGTGTACCTCACACAGTGGGTGCCTTAAAATTGCCTTGGAAACTGCATAATACGATATTTGTTATACTATTCATATTGTGTGAAAGGTGAAAATATCCATTTAAAGACTTATTTTGTTGTAACCAGTGAGTCAGTTTGTCACTAAACTGGTTTAAAGAGCGAGTCAGCCAACTGCTAGGGAATCAGGGCAGACGCATTGGCCTTTCCTCTCCTTTCTTGCTGACTTGATCCCCATTTGTTCCCAGCCGCGCCTCCCTCTTTCAGCCCTCCTGACCTCTGGGATCTGGTTTCTTAGGGGCGCCTTGTTTTGTCCATCACTATCGACTTTCTGCTCTTCATTTCAGCGAGAATGCTCACTTGTTTTCTTTTGACTGGCCTCTTTTGACATAGATACCTCCGCAGGCCAAAGCCTCAAAACAGACGGTTGGCAAATGTCCTATCACCTTTCACGGGGACAGGGGATGGTCCATTGAATCAAAAAGCCACCATTTGTTGCGTTTTTAGTAAGTGCACTACTCTGTGGGTAATCAGGATTTTACAAACAGGGCCTCATTCAACAACTCAGGAGGCGGGCCCTTTTATGCCCATTATACAGGTGAGAAAACTGAGGCTACCAGAGATGATACGATTTGCCCAAGGCCATGCAGCTACTAAAGTGCAGGAGCGTTTTTGACTCGAGTCCTGTCTGAGTCCAAACATCTTTCTGTAACCACTCGGCCACACAGCCACCTTCCTCAGGAAAGTCCCCCTCTGGGGACTTCAGTCTCTGGGACTTCCCCTAGAATAACAGGGTGTTCACCCATGCATTCGTCCATCAAACATTGGAAAGCTTGCCATGTGTGCCACACCCCACCCATGCCTAATTAAGACATCTTCTGTGCCTTCAAGGAGATCACATTTTAAGAGGACCAAAAATGTAAGAAATATAGTACAGTGTCACATATGACAGTGTGTGTTAGGGACCCAAAATCATGAACGAAACTCCCTGGGGTGCTCAGTGGCAGTCCAGGAGCTACAGCCAACCCATAGGCACTTTTATTTTTTTGCCTCCTCTGATTGCGTATAAAATTCTCAATCTTTAGCTAGTCCTAAAATGTGGCCACCCTAACTTCCCATATACCCGAGATGGTCTGGAGCTTTAGAAGGGCCCGTGTTCTCTCCGTTCCACACTGTAGGCCCCACCCTGCCTCTTCATTCAGGCCTCTCACCTGCAGGTATTTAAAGTTTGCGGTCCCTGGACTGTAACATGTAGTCCAGAGTGGGGACTACATTACCTGTTCTTGGTGCTGTTGTCTATGTAGGGAAGAGCCACACAGGGGGGCTTGAAAAAAGAAAAAGGCAAGCCTTGCTTTTCAGCTATAACATCCAGTTAGATGGCCTGACCCAGATCTTTGGCTAAATCAAAGGATAAGCATGAGGGACATTTTGCAAGAGGAATTAGTACACATCTGAATGCCCCCAGGTACGGTACAAAAGGCTGGCCGAGAGGTGCAGTGGAAGGAATATGAAGCCAGGAGTCAGAGGACCCACTTCTACTCCAGGTTCAGTTGTCCTCCAAGCCTCTGACCTTGGGCAAATCAGTTAAGCGTTCTGAGCCCTTTCCTCATCTGAAATATGAGGCTATTAACCAGCCCAGATAGCTCTCAAGATTATTGTGAAGAAAGACAGGACGTGTGAAAAGGACACGGAGAAGGGAAAATTGCAATCTAAATGCAAGAGAGTGGTGTGTTAGTGGATTATCTTAAAAAGCTGGATTAAAGCTAAAATGAGAACCCTGGGCTGCTCTTACTGAAGCCCTCCACCCTCCTGACCCCTCCCCTCCCTTTCCCCCAGGTCCTTTATGACTGAGTGTCATTAGGAACTACGTTTCCAATTTGGAGGATTTACAGGCACATACTCTGACACCACTCACACTTGTTTGCCGTCTGGGTCTATCCAATCTGACCACATCCTGGTGTTAGTGCTAATAAAACCTGTAGCCATGGTAACAGTGAAACGCCTTGGTCATACAGCTCTCATTTTTACCGTTCAAACCTATTTGGTAAGAGTCTTGAGCCAGTTTTTGTGGGTGTGGTAAGCATCTAGGTAAAGTTTTATTTTTGGAGATGGTGAGCAGAGCCGTTGAGGTCATTTTTGAGTTAGGAGTGGCTGGGGAGGGGCGGTGACTTCTCTGTTCCACAAATAAAAGGGAGGAGGCTCTGTGTCTGACTCCAATAGTAGACAGTTAAAGCTTCAAAGGTCATACCCTCTTGGAAGGAAAGTGTGTTTTTGAAAAAGCAAGAAGACAACCAAGCACTTGTGTGATTCAGAGTCTCCCACAGAGGGGATCCTTCAAAAACAGACCTTAAATTTGAAGTCGCATAATTCTGGAGAAGTCGCATAATTCTGGAGAAGTCCCGTAATATTGGAGAAGAGAACTCAGAGTTCTGCAAACTTGGCAGTGATAACAGAATGACTGATTTATTTGTCTTGGCGGTGATGGGAAAGATGGACTGGAACACTTCAAAACTAACGGAGGCACAAAAGCACACAATTGTGCAACTAAAAAGCCATACAGATAGGGCTTTATTTTCCTCTCCATGTCCTCCGTTCATTTAATGTTTACAAAAGTTCAGGGCAATTCAAAGCCCGGAGTTCCCTCGCTGTAATCTGAGGGCTTACAAGGTAAAGGCCAGAGCGCAGAGGGAGGGAGCAGAAGTAATGTCATGTCCATCACGGCTCAGCCTTGCGGAGGACGCAGCCCAGAGGTACTTAGAGGGGCTGATACTCTTCTTGTCTGCGTCCCTAATATCACGTGGAGCTTGTTTCCATCCGCAGCTTTGATAAATAATTGTTGCTGAATGCATAGGACCTACGTGGGTGCCCTAAAGATTTACGACTCCGGCCAGCAGCACCCTCTTTTGTTATGTTGTTGCTTCAGCACCCTCTTTCTTTGATACAGATGGCATTTTCTGTCTCATCAAATGCAGCTTTAGGTGCCTCTGTGCAAAAGTAGATTGTTACTTCTAAGCTCCTGTTATAGAGAAATTCTGGACTGTCCACTGGCTTCACCCCATCCTTGATCCCCTCGTTGCCTGCCCTTATCCCCAAACGCCTTCTTGTCCACCACTGAAATGCCCTTCCCAAGGCAGGCTGCAGGTATCGCAAATGTGCAAATATGTGATTTGGGGGAACGGACGGAAGGAACTGGAAGGGACTACTTAGGCTGAGGGTTGCGGAGGGGAGGGGGTGGCGGGAAGGGCGTTTTTTGTAGATACTAGCGTGTACACACACACACACACACACACACACACACACACACACACCCTCTTCCCTCGGCCTCTCTCCCTCTATCCCCCATCCCCCACATCTGCTCCATCCTTGCATGGAGACATCAAAGCTTTATGGAAGACTTTCTGGAAAGCACATGGGCCACTGGGGGTGAGGGGATGAGGCCGGGACACATAGACCTTGTCTCGAGCTCTCTGGCCTCATGGCTCGGCTGCCTGGAGGCTCAGCTCTAGCCTTGAGGCTTTATCTCCCTTTAGCAGCCCAGAATACCTTTTTTGTTTGTTTGTTTTTGTTTTTTATTATCAGACTAACACTGAAAGTGTCAGGGTCTTGGAGAAATGGAATACTGGGTGGGAACCTTTTGATAGAGCAGTTGATCTGAACATGTGGCCCTGCCTGGGCTAGCAGGAAGGCAGGAGAGGGTCCTGGGGACAGGAGTTGGCTTGGGGCAGCCAGAGGAGGGCGCGGGCATCATGTCATGCCTGAATAGGGGTGGACAGTTCTGCTCCTCAGGGGAGAGCCTGTGCGACCCCAGTTCTGGGTTTGACGTTTATCTGCTTGTATTTGTTTAGGATCCTCTGAGCTGAATTCTTGGCTAAAACATACGGGCGCTCATAGACTGGAATGAGAAGCCAGCTCAAATTCTCACCTGTGACTTAGGTGCCTCCTTGGGAAGGGCATTCCGTTGCTTTGGGCCTCAGTTTCTCCATCTCCAAAATGGGGAGAAAGTCTGGACGTATACACAAGACAGTGACAGGATGTGATGTCTTGATGGGAGGATATTGAAGCAGGGCTGGAAGGGAGACTGGTTTTCCGCTCAATCCCTTGGTACCATTCTGAAGGTCTGATTATATGCATGTGCTTTCTAAAGTAAACCAGAACCTGGAAGTGAATACCTGCCTCACAGGTCCTTGTGTCTAAGCACGTGATGCCCGTGAATGTGCTCCTAGGTTATCAGGAACCAGACAAATATTGAGAGTCATGACTGGTGTTATTCCCGACTAAGGTTGGAACATAGCAAAAAGCATGACTCCTCAGTTCAGCCAAGTAATCAGTGGCTCGGAGTTCTTGGGAAATTTCCTCCCATGATGGGAGGTCTTCCCGCCTCCAACCCAGAGTGGATGGGTGGGCACCGCCCCGCTCACCCTACCTGGGCAGCAGTGGTGCTGGGCAGCTTGGATTCTCCATGTGCCATAAGACGCAGGTTTCCCAGGCCTGGCTACGCGTGGAGCGTGTCCACCTTGCTGAGCAGCCTGCCTGGTGTGAGCAGGGGCATGGTGCGTGCAGTGTAGCTGTCCCCCGACTGACTCGGGGTGGGAGATTTGTATAGAGTGGGTGTGAGTCTCCCTTAGGCTGTTTACTGGGTCACTATAATACAAGTAACTCTGTGAGCTTCTTGTTCTTTGGATGCGAAGAGGCTAATAGTATGAATAACAATTATCTGCATTAATAAAATGTGCCCTTTGAATCACTTTTCCGGAGGTGGCACATGGATTTCAGTTCAGGAAGTGCTAGTTAATTTAAGTATCTACTATGTGAGCAGCATGGTGCAGAGCTGGACAGAGAAGTGTAAGAACTGGTTCCTAACCTAGGAGGGTTTCTTACTGGAAGCTGAAACACAGCAAGTCCTGCCAGGTGGCTGAACCCCCAAACCTCCTCATCTCTAGGATGGGAATAAAGTAAGCCCCCGACTTCATCACCATCTACTGTTGCTGTGCGAGTCCCATAATAACCTCATGAGCGTTCTTGACAAATTGAAAATGCCCTCCCAAGTTTACTATCCAAAGATAATAGTAAGCAATTAGAGGCTCAAGTGAGAATCAGAAAGTACCAAGATGCACACACCATTAGAGGAAGGGGTCAACGACGGCATGTAAGGGGGCCGCATGGAGGGCATGGGGTTGTGCTGGGCCTGGCACTGCCTGTTACCACATGGAGGGGTGGACATCCAGGTGGGAGAAGGGACGTTGGGGTGAGCTGGATAGGATGGGAAAGCAAGAGCAAAGGCACAGAGGCCAGCACATTCAGAGTTTGGGACTGGGTGGCAGTGAAGAAACCTTCTGAGGAAGACTGGGAAGTGAGGTGGTACACGCAAGGTAGGGGAGATTCCAGAGGGCTCTGAAGGCCTAACGTAGGTTCCGGAAGTTGGTGAGCAGGGGAGACAGAGCAGCGTTAAGGTTTCAGAGGCCACAGTCTCTTACCGGATCCCTCTCGTAATTCAAAGTACGCTTGGCCATAACCCAGGCCTGTGCAGGATCGAACCCCTTGGCTCAGTAATCACAAAAATTATAATTAAAATAAAATCCTTTTATTAATAGGAAGCGCACTTGCTCCCTTCGACAAAATCTGATTATGAACTGAAATGAAATATCAGCAAACCTATCAGAAAGAAACTGCTATTTATCTCCGGACCCCCTGGGAATGGTGGGAGGGAGATAAAAGCTCTGAGGCAATCACTCTTCCACTCCTCGAACTAACACTGGGCCGGGCTTGTGCGGATTATGTTTGGGGGAAGAACCATCAAAGACCCTGAGCTTACCACTCATTTTAATTTGTTCAAGGCGTCTGCAAAACATGTTTTTCATTCAGTCCACTGTGCTGTGAGGAGGGAAGGGATTTTTTGCCCTATTTCACAGACCAAGAAACTAAAGAGCAGAAATGTGTTCAAAGTTTGTTTAAAATGGCCGAGCGGGTTAGTGGCCAAGCGCAGACAGGATTCTAGTTTCCTGGCTCCCCAGTGGGACGCTCTCTCACTACACTAACTCCTAGAAGCACCAAGAGGAAGAGTGAGCAGGGGCGAAGAGGGCAACCAGTCACTTTTGCATTTCACAAGCCTTTTCATTTCTCAGACTCCTGAGATCTGTTTGGGGGCCTCTCTTGTTTGGGGGCCCCACACACGCTTCTTTATCTGGAACCCCCAATGTTCCTCCAATCCCACCCCAATCACTACACTCTTATTTAAGTCTCAGCTTAAATAGCGTTGCCCTTGGGAAACCTTCCACGACCTCACTGAGGTAACAGTCCGTCCTCATGCCCTTCACTGTCCCCTTACAACAAGCCCCAACCTGCTTTAATCTCATTGTTTATTTGGTCATCTTCCTTTGTAGACAGAATCTGTTTCCATCACGGCATGCCCAACATCTGGGGCATGTTTCGCTCTTGGAAAATATGTGCTGAATTAATGAACATTGTTATGGACAAGGAGACCGAGGCCCACTGAAATGAATACCCACAGTCTCAAAGCGAATCAGGGGCTGTTCTTCCCCTAAATATCCAGAGCTCGCTCCACGCTGTCACGTGTGTTTTGGAGTTCACACACAGACGGTCGTCAGAAAGAACAAGATATGCAGGGGAGAAAAATCCACCAGCTGAAATTTTGGTATTCTGGGTTTGGAGAACTCTTACAGCCTGGGCTCAGATGCCGGATATTCTTGAACATTCCAGTGTGCAGGCACACTCTGCAGGCCTCTTTGGGTGACTGGCTACGTTTGAGTGTCCAGTGAGGCAATGACTAGAAACAGAGAGGACGGCAGTGAGATCTGACTTCCCAAGATCGCTGGCCTCGGCCTCATGAGGCGCCATATTGAATATTTAGATGACTCAACTTAAACATCAGGCCAACACCAAGCTGTTGGAAAGCCCTGACCAGTCCTTCAGGGATGTTTTTTCATATTTGACCATGAAAGCAAATTGTGTAAGAAAACTTGAGTGGATAGGGAGTAGTCCTTTCCCCCCTGACCTGGAACACACTTTATCCCTTTGTGTGTTCTTAAATTTGGTGATAATCCTAATTTTAAATCTGAGGTCACAAGGGTAATCAAAGCTGGATTCAGTTGGCTCTAGTTTCAAGGGATAGCTTTCTGTCTCTGTCTGTCTGTCTGTCTCTCTCTCTCTCTCTCACACACACACACACACACACACACACATGCATGCACACACACTCTTAGCCCAAGATTGGTAGAAACCAAATGAGACGTTTGTCCAGGAGGGGCAAATCTAGATTAGAGGTTGCAAATCAGAAGCCCACCAGGTAGATGTAACCAGCGAATGGATTTTGTTTGATCTTCAGCTTTCCAATTTCACCGCGTGTCCTCTCTCTATTCCACCCCGCCTTGTAAGTGGGCCTGCCTGGGTCAAAGCCTGGCCCCCCCAATTCATGAGCTGTCTAACCAGCTCCTTCCTGTGGTCCCTGGCCACATCTGTTTTGAGAAAGCCTGTGAGTTGAAAGAGGTCCCAGGCATTGGAGTCGTGTACCAGCATGACCCAGTAGAAGTTCCATCTGCAGAACATGTGTCTCATGAGCAACTATTATGTGGCAGATAGTGTGCCTTGGGAATACAATGGTGAAGGGTGATGCCAAAGAAGGGTGACTGGGGGAGAGTCAAGTGCTCCCAAGGGTAGTAAATGTTTTAAATAAAAGACTATACTTAATTCATCTCCTCTGGGAAATCTGTTGCCCAGAGCTGGGCTAAGTGCTCTTTCTATGGGCCCTTGTTGTGACACCTGTCATGCCATTCATGACACTGTATTATAACTGCCTCTTCATCTGTCCGTTTGCCAAAACAGATTGACTGTAAGCTACTTAGAAGTAGAATGGCGTCTTCCTCATCATCAGTGGCAGTTGCACAGTTCCTTTGTAGGAAAGGCTACGGAGTACTCTGGATAGTACTCTGGACACAGGGGAAGAACACTTAGCTCTTGGTAGAGACCTCAGTTTCCTCATCTGTAAAATAGGGATAACAGTTGAGCTGTCCCGGGAGTTAAATGAGAGGAAGTAGGTGAAGAGCTTAAAGCACGGCCCAGTACACATGCATACAGTCCTCCATAAATGTGGCTGTTGTTATCTGTTTCTTCCTTCTCACACCAAGAACGATTTCTAATTTAACCCAATATGTTCCTTGTCAAGCATCCAAATAACTCTGCATCTCTAGGACAACAAGAGGCAAAATTTAATATCTCATTAACACCTGAGATCAAAGGCAACAAACACAAGACCTGGCCTAGAAATTTAGTATGCCACTAAATATGCATATTACCTCAAGAAAAGGAAGTGAATGTATAAGTACGGTGATAAGATTGCGGGAGAAGGGAAACTAGTTTGGTGGTTCCTCAAAAAGTTAAACTAAGAATCGCCATATGATCCAGCCATTCCACTTATGCGTATATGCCCCAAGCAATTGAAAATAGGTACTCAAACAAATCCTTGTGCACGCGTATTCACAACAGCCAAAAGGTAAAAACAACTCAAATGCCTATCAACAGACGAAGAGATCAATTGTGCAATCCACATACAATGGAATATTATTCAGCCACGAAAAAGCATAGAGCACCAATAGATGTGCAACCATGGATAAATCTTGAAGACATTATGCTAAACGAAAGAAGCCAGACATAAAAGCTCATGCACTGTATGATTCCATTCAGTTTATTTGTAATATCAGAATAGATAAATCCATAGAGACAGAATGCGGATTGCGGGTTGCCAGGGGCTGGGAAGACGGCACAATAGGGGGTAACTGCTTCGTGGAGATGGGTTTATTTTGGGTGATGAAAATAGTTTGGAACTAGACAGAGGTGGTGGTCCACAACATCATGAATACTAAATACTAAATGCCACAGAATTGTTCACTTTAAGTTGGTTATTTTTATATACTGTGAATTTCAACTAAAAAAAAGTGGAAGGAGATAATGCAGAATTTCTTAAAAGTTAATAGATAAGAAATGGAAAAGAATGGTATAGTTCCCATTACTAATTATTTAAGAAGTATAAAATGTCATAGTTGATTTTTTAGTGTGAATACCGTGTTTCCCCGAAAATAAGACCTAGCCAGACAATCAGCTCTAATGTCTCTTTCGGAGCAAAAATTAATATACGACCCGGTATATAATGTTACATTATATTATATTATATTAATTATATTATATTATATTAATTATATTAATATAATTTATTATATTAATTATATTGTATTATGACTGGGTCTTATAGTAAAAGACGCATTAGAATTGATCGTCCGGTTAGATCTTATTTTTGGGGAACCACAGTATATTTATTCACTCCAAAACCAAATGTTGAATGACCACATACCTCAGTGGTATAAATATTATTTAAGGAATAATATTTTTAAACCACTGAAAACTTATTCCTGGAAAATGTCTGTCAGGAGCATCAGACCTTCTTCCCCATGTGGCACATGTTCTGTGACTGTGTTCCCTTGTCCCAGACAGGGTGGGGGACATGCGAGGCGTCTGTCTGGAAATGAGATATTCTTTCCATGACCGGCTATGAAAATCTGTGCCGTCCATCATTGAAAAGCCGGCTCTTTCCTCAGAGGGGTCTACCATATCGTCACGCAAAACTACCAAGGAGTTGGAAATTAGCAAGTATCCTGAGTCCACCGCATGTCTTGCCTTGTTTCTGAACCACAGAAGGCTTTGAGTCAAACACCCCGTGGACAGGATCCCAGTTTCTAATTTGAAAGCAGGGAGTTCTGAGCAGGTCCTGTCTGGGTGGCGTGCCATGCAAATATGCTCCCCGCTCCTCGTGGAGGTTTCATGATGGGATGGTGTGGGTCACCCAGCTAGGCCACTGGGGTGCTGTGCTGGGAATTGCTGCTCAGCAGACTGTGGGCCTTGGGCTCGAGGGAATGTTTCCGGTCAGGAGTGGAAGGTGAAGCAACAGGAGGGAGGGTGGAAGCCATCAGTCATTTACAAGAAAGGGGCTTGATTGATGGGGCGAGTCTGCAGGACTAGCTTTAATTAAGAGCTCTCTTTCAGATTTGCCACTTCTCCCGAGCGTAACGTGACTAAACAACTGTGATGGGCTCCTAAAGCAGCCTGATGGGTGGGGGGCCGCGATGGCTGTTCTTCTGTGCTTCAGAGCCTTAGCAGCACTGTTCAACAAATGGCTACGGAGGGCCTAGCCTGCACACTGAAAATCTGTGGAGGCCAAGAAAAGTTGGATGGAATTTGTTGACTCCAGCCCCTAATCATTGGGAAGGTCACTTAGACCCCAGTGTTAGTTCTTGGGTGATTTCAGGTCACTGTGGCTCTCTGGCTCTCTGGAGTCCCAGGGCATTGACAGCACAGGGGCTTTGGGAGGCCAGTACTTTGTCCCCTCAGGGGAGCTGCATAAGAAGCTAAGATCAGAAAGCAGGATGAGAAGGACACAGACTCAAGATCTTACTTGGTTGGGGTGGGAAGCGCAGACTCCTGACTGGCAATGCAGCATTCTCTTTGTTTTTTAAGGTGGCCATGGTCATGTGTGATTAGGTGAAGACACAGCATGTCCACTGGGTGCCATTCTGTTCCTACGACACTACAGCTAATGGAACTACCCCGTTTCCACTGCTTCTTTCTCTGCCCCCAACCCCAGCCTCGACACCAATCTCTAAACCTGCGTGCCTCCCCTCCCCCCGTTTCCTTCTCAGGACAGTGTGAAAAGCAAAAGGACTAGAACGTGCAGCTCTCCTTGTGGTGATGATAGCGTTTCCCTCTCTTCTGCCAGTTCTGTTTTATGACTTGCCTGGAAAATGAGAAGACAGTACTGGGGGGCTCTCCTTAAGCCTATCTGGCTTGATATTCGGGTTGTATTTGAAGAGAATAAAAGTCAACTGAAAAAGCATCTTAACAGGAAGGAGTTGTAGACAGTTAAGAGCGAGCGCAGGTCTGCAGTGGCTTATACACACAGCCTTCACTTTTGACCAAGAAACAGAGCAGGGATGAGGTTTTTTTTTTTTCATTTCTTAGCAACAAACTCCATGGAGCCGCTTGTTTACAGTTGTGGGAGCAAGCTTCTTCCCAGGGTCCGGGATTTGATTTGGACACTGCCACAGCCCCTCGGGAGTTGCCCTGAAAAAGGAATCTCATGTCTGCATGAAGTTCATTTTGGAACTCAGTGCCGCTCATCCAGTCTTCACTAAAGGTCCACTCATGTCCCAGGTGATGCTCTGTTGAGATGGCGCAGGCCGATGCGAGCAGTCAGAAACCTGAGCTGCTCTGTGGCCTGCAAAGAATTTGCTGTATATTTCGTTTCGCTGCTCGGAGAGGGGAACAGGCCGTCCTGCCACTCACTGTACCTGTGACAAGACTCAGGAGCTCCTGTGATTTTCCTCGAGCCTTTCTCGTTGAGTGATAAGTTGCGTATCGATATTTGATGTGTACTTCTGGCCGTGCCACAGGTCTCCTCCATACAGTCTTCATGAGAAGTTTCCCCAAACACCAAAAGGGTTTTAGGTCACGAAGACACCCAGTGCTAGTTCCCTTCTTCAGGCATTTTGGGGGGAATGCTTGAGAACAGTTGAAGGATTGAAGTTGAGGAAACAGAAGGGATGAGGTCTGCCCGCATCACACAGATCTGCTCCCGGTTTTCGCTGGAGGCTACTTGGGGGGAAAACTCAGTTTCAAATGCAGTCTTTTCATTTTACCTCTTGAGTGCCCGTGTGTGTCCCCGTGTGTGAGGTATAGAAGGTCCAGGTGGTGGAAACCCAGCGTGTCCACTATTCCTGAATGGAGTGCCCGAGCTTGGATTCCGGTCTCTCCCTTACTCAGCTGTTGACCCGGGCACACGCTTCACCTCCCTGAACCTTAGTTTACTCATCTGTGAAGTGAGGGGGTGGGGCTGGCTCATCACTCAAGTGTTTTTCCATTTGAAGTCTTTGTGTCTGTGGTTACTTCCTTTTCCTCATCAACAACCAGCCTTATCAGAAGTTTGTTGACTTGAAAGTTTTGATGCCAGCATAAAATTTAAACTTCACTGGGTTGGAATATGGCAGGCTTCCGTGCTTAGGACAGAGGGAAAAAAATCACAGATACACCCAAGGCATCACCTGACTCTCAGAGTCGGGGCCACTGCTGGTTTAAGCGTCACCTTCATGGACCCAGTCACACGTGGCCTGGACTCATGGCCTGAGGAGTGAAAGAGCAGATGCTTGCAGCTCCGTGAGCCCCCGGACTCCCTGTGGAGAGCACAACCTGCATGCAGTTCCTAAAGCATTCACTTCTTTGTGCTCTGTTGACTGTAGGTAAGGAGTAAAAAGAGAAGCGGCCAGGATAGATGTGTGTCACTGATAGGACAGCAGAAGACGTAATAATTACTGCCTTAAAATACGTCATGCAGTTAAAAAGCTGCAAGTCTGGGCCTAAGACGCTGCCCAGATCTTATGCCTACACAGTCCATCTGATTTTGCAGGTTTAAGAGGCAAGATTAGTAGTAATAAAACCCCTTACATTTTTATAAAACCTTATAATTTGTGTAACACTTGACATGTACTTTTTCTGATTTGATTCTAATGCTCACCATTGTCCCGGTGAGTAATAATTATCCCCATTTTAAACATAAAAGAAATGAAGCTGAGAGATTCAAAGACTTGTTCCAGGGTTGCTAATCAATGCTCAAGGCAAGAACTCATGTCTGTCTAGTTCCAAATTCAAGGTTTTTTCCTTCTACTCCAGGTCACATAAGATTCTGATGTGGGCAGTGGCCGCCAGGCCTAAAGGCCTACGTTCTAGAGGTTTAGAATTAGTCTGAGAACGTCACCCCTCTTGTTTTAGCGATAGAGGACTCTCCCACACAGGTGCAATAACTAGACGAGGCATATGAGTTCTGGGGAGGTCTTGGCACATCTTACAGTTGAACTAACGTATTCATTTCTCGCACAGGGAAGTGAGTCCTTGGGATTCACTTGTTTGGTGAATCCAAACAAGTGGCTTGTTTGGTCAAATGCGTCTGTATTACCTGTACACCGTTAACCCAGGACTCTCGCCAACATATCAGGTTATCACCCTGCAAGGCACCCAGGAAAAACCTGGGGAGTCTAGAGAGTCATTTGGTAGGTCACCATATGATATGAAAATAATATCTGTAGGCCATTGCCGGCAAATCCAAGGCTCTCAGCATTATCATGGTCTCGCGATAGCGTTACCACAGGCTTCTTTAGCTGCCATCTGCACTGCTTTTATGTACCACATCTGGATAGTTACCTTGGACCATCCTCCATCTCTCCCTGAGCTCCAGACCTGAATACTCACTGCCTACCGTGTATCTCCACCTGGACCTCTCCGGGGAATATTCAACTTCAATGTGTCTGAAGTGTTAACTGTCTTCTCCCATAATCCACTTTTCAAGCCCACTCCTCTAGTTCATGTGACTCCCACTACAGGCATCACAATGTACCCCCACCCCCAGCTCAACAACCTGTCAGCATCCTCTCTTCCATTCATTCCTCCCTCACACATTCACTTGGGCACCAGGCACTGTTGACTCTCCTTCCTAAAAACACCACTAACATCCAGTTTCTGCTGCCATTATGTTAATTAAGGACCTCCTTACCTCTGCTTCCCATCTCTCCAAGCCAGCCTCCATCTGGCCATTAGTTCTCTCTTCAAACACAAATTCCCTGCGTAAAAACCCCAAATGACTTCCCATGCCTACCAGAGAGAGCTCCCCATTCTTAGTGTAGTAATGTAACCCCCGTAATGTGCAGTTCCCCTAACCTGCCCTTGGTTTTGCAGATACTCTTTCTTCTGCCTGGACACACACGTCCCTGAAATCTCCTACTCATTCTCCACACCCTGCTCATCCGTGGTTTTTGCAGTGTTGACTTTCCGGATAATTCCTGGAGGAGTTTTTCACTCCCTCCTTTGGATAGTTTCAGTGTCCCATGGCTCCTGCTATTGTGATGTATATTATTCTGAACTGTAGTTTGTTTCTCTATCTGTCTTATTTATCAGGTTGGGGATCCTCAAAAGCAGAAACTGTCTCATATCTTGGGACTCCAAGGTCTTGGCATATTTCCTGGCACATAGTAGGTACAGTAAATGTTGAGTGAATGGATGGGATAGATGTACCTCCCTCTTTGATGAAATCAGTAACAGCTTGTTGAGTGTTCATTATTCTCTTGAGTTTCATCTTTAGGGAAAAGGGTAGAAATCATCCTCTCTTTATTTCACAGGCTAAATATTGACCGAGTGTGGAGGCTGGGGAAACATTTGTTTTGCAATGCATTTCTTTCCTAAAATTGTTATCTGGGGTGAGGACGGGGAGCCAGAATTTCAGAGGAAACCAAAGGACCGGATCAGATTTTCCAGCCCAGCTGCCTCCCCAGCCCAGCATTGGGCAAAGAAAGGGAAGGCACATGAGGCCAGGAAGTGGATGGTAAGACCCTTGCTGAATTCTGTAGGTGGAACTTGCAAACTATTCGCAAAAGGGTTGGACATGAGACACATCAGTGCTACTTTTAAGTCCTGATCCTTATAACTCAAGGCTCTCCCACTATCCAACAGGACTTCAAAATGAAGTTCCTTAAAATTAGCTTTGTAGCTTCACCATGATCTTTAGTGGAGTGAACAAAATGCCAACAGCTTTGAAAGAAAGGTGCTTCTGAGGTGCTCAAGTGGACTTTCCCTCTGCTTTCTCAGTCTATAGAGCGGTCCTGCAAGCATGCTGGCTGCGGGGTTCCCTGTGAAATTAGGGCGGTGCTGGTCTGCTTCGGTTTCCCTTTCGGTTGACAGGGCTGGTGTTCTCACTGGCAAATGTGTGTAGTTTATTTAACTCTATTATTACATAACGTATTCCTGTAAAGCTCTTCAGAATAGTAGGGGAACTGGCTTCTTGTGTCCTCCCTTCTGCCTTCATGGGTGGGTGGGGGCTGAGAGTGGGGACCGTATCAAGAGTCAAAGAGGTGAGGAAGCAATGTGTGTCACAGGAAATCCCCAGAGACTCAAGGAAGAGCTCGCAGGTTCCCATTCCACCCCTGGCTCCAGGCCATATTTTCGTTTTGGCCACTTTCGTAGCCCTGTGAAAATCTGGCTGCCCCGGGAATAATTCCCAAACATCTAAGCCTAACTTTTTGGAGGGGCACAGGCCCTAACTTTTCCAGCAGCCAACAGAATGTCCCTCTGTCCCCTTCGAACCGCTCCTACCGGCAGCTGTTGTCAACTGGAGTCAGAGAACTCCACCCAAACCGCCCAGGAACCCATGTGGACCTCGCCCAGCAGCAGATGGAGGGCTGCCCAGAATCCCCGCAAAGAAGGGAAGCTTTGGAGAACTGCACTTGCGATGGGGCAAGAGGACATTTAGGAACAACCCTTAAACCTCACTTATCACTGGCCCCATCCTTCTAAAGGAAGACGTGAGCAGGAAGTCCCTCTCCAGAGAGGAGCTCAGAACGTCTTTAAACCACACGTACCCCCAAACCAGAGCAAGTCTGGGGACTCACCTTTCAGTCTCCTGCTGCGGGCTTCCTGCTGCGGGCGCTGTGGCCCAGGGAGGGCTCGCCAGGTGCTGCCCCCTGTGACAGCGATGGGTCGGCGGGCAGGGCCAGGCTCCTTTGGGGAGCCCCTGGCGGTCTCCCGCGGGGCCGCAGCCGAGGTGCAGGGTCAGCAGGGGCTGCCCCACGCGGCCCTACCTGCGCCAGACGGAGAAAGGCACCCTCTGTTGTCCCTGCCCGCCTGCCAGCCAACGCCTCTCATTTTTGAGGTTTCGCTCTAACTCGGTCCTGCCCCTGATGTCAGAGACTCAACTTCCTGAATCAGCCGCGCTCGGGGCTCGCCCGGGAGTCCCAGCGGGGCGCACGCACCGCGGTGCCCTTGGACTTGGGCGCACACGCCCAGCCGCGCCCTGCCTCCCGTCTTCCCGCCACTTACCCGCCCCCACCCCCGCGTGACGTGTCAGTGCCCCCTCCGTCCCAGGACACGCCTCCTGCGGGACACACAGCCCCTCCTCGCAGGGCGCTGGTCCCCCGTCGCTTTCATAGATACTGGAAAGTTCCCAGCACGTGAGACCGAAGTCGGGGAAACTCAGTGTAAGTGGGAACGGCCCAGGGCTGCCTAAGAGAGCAGCCTTCTTGGACGCTGGTAGGAGAGGGAGGCCCTGGGGCGGATCGGGTAAGGGCGCACTGCCTTATCTGGGTACACAAAAGTGGCGGGCTCCCCTAGTCCACTGCTGTGCGCTCCGTGGGGTGCACGCAGCACCTCTGCAAAGGTGCAAAGTCTGTGCGGCTCCCTGACGGCATGAAGGCACACTGCACCAACAGGAGCTGTCAGAGCGGAGACGGGAGGGAAAACCAGCTCCAGAAAGCGCTCAGGTCCCTCCCTTCTCATCCTCAGTTGCTCTCCATCCACTTTGACTCAGATCTCCATGGGTCCGGGTTCCGGATGTCCCGCACCTGGGACGCTAGAGAATGCAGAGCCTGCGCCGGGTCAGGACTCCCCCCATCAGGGCAGGGAGCTTGCACTGGGTCCAGTCAGGTCTCCCAGGTTACTGTGCCTGCAAAGTGGCAACTGGGCCGGGGGTGGGGGGGCTCCTCAGAGTCACCTCAGGAAGTGCTTCCAGGACTCGGGCATGAGAGGCTTGACTTTTTGCTAGGTGCCAGGTGCTAAGCAGGGTCTTGCCCTCACTTACTGTGTTTGAGCGCGGGTGTCCTTTGGCCTCTGGGTGTGGGCATTAAAATGCAGGAACAGGAGACCCTTTTCTGTTCCTGTCGGAGAAACCAAATGGCTGTGAGTTGACACGGCCAAAGAGGACACCCAGCCATCTAGTCAGGAATGCCAAGGATGATTAAGGGAAAAGAAAAAAAAAGTTTTCTTCCAATATAAGGAGATTGGAGGAGACGCCCTCCCCAGAAATCCATGTGAAGTAAGCTCAGTCTGGATTTGAACAAGAAGGGGGAAGGTGGGTCCCAGAAGCAGGTGGGCTAACAAGTAGTCAGGGAGGGCCAGCAGACATTGGACGGCTGCATGGAAGTGTCCAGACGGAGGGCTGCCCTCAGTGGATGTGTTTACCTAGCTTGGAAAAACCCAGTCTGTAATCACACTTGGAGCCTACAATTATCTACCAGGTAGAATTGGTTCCTCTCACTCCTGGAGCTTAAAGGAGGAGTATGGAGGCTGTGAGAGCACTAACAGGACACGAGTGGGGGCTGGCGGTGAAGCCGTCAGTGGCCTAAGGATTTGGGAATGGATAGTTCCGTCCACGCTAAGGAAGGACACGACAGATTGTGCCAGAAGCTTTACACATAACGTATCGTTCAGTCTTTCACAACACATTTACAAGGCGTTTTTTGAGTCCAACTGTTTCTCACCCCCCATTCTAGCCTCCTTCCACTGTGTCATCAAGTAGAGGGTACCTCGCTTCTGTGAAGGAATCCCACACTTAAGCAGGGCACATGTTCAGGCCTGGAATGAGGCCGATGGAGGGAAAACTACAGGAAATGCTTTCCTGGAAATCGAGGGCAACATTACAGATTGGCGACGCCCTAAGGGACAATTATGTAGGGTCGCTTTTCAGAGAAAAGAGGAAGAAACTAAACGAGAGAAACTGAAGCAAGTGACTTGAGCTCAGGGCTTCATGGTATGACTGTCCATGGTGGAAAGAACTTCAGAGGCCTGTTCGTAAGGTGGCGTCTCTGTGATGTCTCAGTAAGTAGGTGAGGTAAGAGAAATCAGTGACTCCGAGGGGAGCAAGATGGCGGACTTGTTCGCACGGGTTGCCAAGCCTGAGAGGCCTGTTGACGCTACTAAGACGGTGTGGTTCTGGCAGAAGAAAAGGAGTGGGCGTCTGGCCAGGATGTGCTCACTCTGGGTAGATGATGTATCCCTTATGAAAAAGCAGCTTAGAACACCCACCTACTATTGCATTCTCTTGGCCATGAAATCCCAACTTGGATGAACTCAGGAATGGCCCCAGGCAACCACTGTGCTGTCACATTGCTGTTTCATCCTCCGTATTTTTCATGTTTTCAGGAGAGATATTTGAAAGTGGTCAAGAGGTGAGTGGTCTCTAAATAGAGTGGAGCAGCTCTGACATCTAATTTAAAAAGAAGAAGCCAGACTAAGCAGATCTGTGACCTGAGATTGGAAATTTGAGTGACCACCTGCTACTAACTCTAGCACCTGCCAGACTCTGGTTTCAGTATGTTGGGGACAAAAGGTGCTGCTTCTTTCTCAGCATGTGAAAAGCAGTGGGGTGTCTAATATAGAGCATAGCCTGCTGGGAATGCGGGCCTGGCTCCGCCTGCTTCTCTCTGTCCATGCCCCGTTTCACACACGTGACTTGCACGATTGGCCAGCATCAGTCACCCTGTGTTGCCTGCAGACACTTCCCCATCAGTTTGCAAATTCCCTTCTAGAAACCGTGTCAAATATAACGTGTTTGCACCCAGGACAGTGCTGCCCCCAAATGAGCATATTCTTCAGGTATGGAAAATAGGAAACTGAGAAGATTATTTCACTCTCCCCTAAAACTGGGGTGCGTACTTGCCTGCGACACCTGGGCGAGAGTCTAGAAGTCACTGAACGGCAGCCTGAATGTTCTGAGGAACAACTCTGAATGGAAGTCAGACGGGCTGTTGACAAGGTACATGCAAGCTGTTAGGAGGAAACGATCAGCCTATGAATAGTGTGGATAAGATGAGAGCAGACTCCTTCATCAGATCCTGAAATACGTTAGTGCCTGGGAACCGTGAGGGAGAGGCAAGTTCAGGAAACCCTGCACCACACAGCGGGTAATGAATTTGTGGAATGGATTGTCTTCCAGAGGTGGCTCCAACTGGCAACGTAAATGGATTTCAGATGGGTTTGGACAGACATGTGAATGGCAGAGCCATAAGGGAGAACTGTAGGAAGCTCAGGTCTGCTCCCCGTGGTCGAGAGTTCAAGGTGGCCCAACAGCCCTTTACACTGTGCATACATGGGATCTGTGGACAAGAGACCTCGCCTCCACAGACCTTAAACTTCAGCCAGTTAGCAGTGCCAACACCGCCTCCCAAATGCTGCCGTCTCTGTGCCCTTTGCCTCAAAAAAAAAAAAAAAAAAAAAAAAAAAGGCTGCAAAACCCTGTGTTTTCACCTTTGCCAAGTATTTTCTACAGATGCTGTCTTTTTGGTTTAGTCTCACACGTGTTCAGTTTTAGCAGGTTATTCAAAAAGCATCGAGTTTTCCAGCTTAATTAAAACCATTCAAAGAAAGTATTCTGCCCTCCACCTCCCCTCACCGCCCACCCCTGGAAGTGCTTTTAAAATACATCACTTTATCCATTTGGGCTTTGGACTTCTAAACAGATTTTGAGAGCCTATTTTCATACCAGCTATTATATTTATCTCTTGCGATTAGATTTCTGTTCAGACCTTCCCCTCCTGAACTATCTAATTCTGACATAAATTACTCTAATTATGAAAGCACCTCTGAAAAGAGCAGTGACAATATACTTTTCTTAGGAGCTCGTTTTAATGCAACACCTCAAAAGTCTTCAAGGCTGCATCCAGGAGGTTAGGAAAAATGTTACTTTTATGGGTGTAGCTCCAAATCTTGGCACTGGGGGGAGTTTGGGACACTCTTGAATGTCTCCGTTAATAATCCACATCTCCCCCAGCCCCCACAAGTTCCCCTGCTCCATGTGCTTTATGCTTTCTTGAGCGTTCCTGCAGGTTCCCTCAATGGAGCACACCTTCCAGTAGTGGGCCGATGAGGGGTGCTTGCTTGGTAGGCCATTTGTTTATACCCCTGGGGTAGGAAGGGTCTCCATTTTCATTTTCTGTACCTGGCATACAGACCCCAGAGCTGTGTACTGAAAGCTGTTTTTGTGGCACTATCATTGGTAGTTGTAAACTGGCCGACACTTCTGCTCCCCGTGCTTTGGGGGGACTCAGCGGTGGCTTTGTTCCAGGGTAAATAGTGGGCTTCTGGGTTCCATTTTTCTGGCAACGTTGTCAGGGTAGCAGGAGAGCCCCACAGAGTCCTTATTTAGCCTCTCTTTGTGGTTGCCCTGGCCTTCTGCTCTTCTTTTGGGGATGCTTTATTTATCAGCCTATGAGAGAGCCCCCTTGTCTGGGTTTCAGATAGCATTTACAGGGACGAGGTAAAGCATTGTTTGCCGCTCTGTCAGAGAGTCGTCTGGGAATCCCCAGCTTGCCCTGCCCAGCACATTCATTCTGGCAGAAGTTTCTGTGAAGGCTGAAATTGTTTATTCCGCTTGCCTGGAGGGCCCACAAAGTAACTGTGCTTTTGAAATTTGCTTCCTTCATTAGTTTAGTGACTCAGAACATCAACGTTGCCACAAACAAACTTCCTCTCTTATGGCCTGGCTCTTTCATAACAGGTAAAAGGAAGGGCTGACAAAAATATAAAATAATGGGGCAGCCTTCATTGACTAAGTGGCCGAAACGCACTCACCTGCTTCCTCTGTTTTAGCTACCATTGCCTCATTGCTTTTGGAGTAGCAGGCACTGTGCTGAGCAGCTTATAAATATCACCTTTAAATTTCTAATAACACTGTGAGATACCATTGTACATAGCAGGGCTTTTGGCTAAGTCACATTAATTCTTTGATGATTCTGTCTCAATCTCAGCACCTCTCCCCTCCTTCTTTAATGCAGAAAACGAGGGACTCCAAAGTATGAAGGAGAAAATCAAAATATATCCATCCACCTAAGGGCTAACGATAACCAATGTTGCCTTTCGATCTGGGCTACTCTGGTCTTTTCGTAGGAGATGAGAACTTGTATGTCAGTAGTTGGGAGTCACTGCCGATGTTGAACAATACTGACTACGCTCAAAGAAAGTTAACCTGGTGGGCTTTTGCAGGATTTATTGGAGTGTGGAGATACGGGGGGACTGGTGTCAGAAATTACAGTATGGCAGGAGACTACTGTCTAGCCCTACCTTTAACAGACTGACTAACTAGCTTACTAACTAGTTGCTTTGTTCACTGGAGAGCGCTCCATCCCTGGAGCAATTTCAGCAGAGGCTGGATGGCCATGTGGCAAGAATGCTATAGAAGGGCTGTTCCACGGGTGAGAGGATTCAGTAGCCCGTCTGATCTTTTGACCCCGAGATTCTAGGCCTTCCACTGTTAGGTGTGGTCATTCACATTCCACTATATTACGATACTGGCTTTTTTTTTCTTACAATACGACAGCCATTGGTTTGTTCAGTACAATGCTATTGAGTAACATGGTAAATGTTGGTCGGTGGAAATCAACTATCTTTGAAGTTCTGGGTTAAGTTCTTATATATTTAGCCCTGCTCTGTTCTCTTGCCATGTTGTTATTTGAGAGTGAAGCTTACGTGAACAGCATTTAAGGAGAAACGCATACCTTACCCAGTCTCTACCTGCCTGGGTCCCAGTCTTTTGTATTCCCACGGGGCTCTGTGCTCACGTGGTATAGAGCCTGCCCCACAGTGATAAACTGGCCTGTTTATCTGCTCCTCACACTGGACTGCAAGCTCTGTATGAGCAGGGACGATGCACAAGTTGCTGGGGAAACGTTTCCCAGTGAACGAAGATCCTTGGCTGTAAGACCCCATCTGGGAAGTTGTGGAGGCCGTTTCTGAGCATGGCATGTTTCCTTCCTCGTGCACTTATCTCCTGTCAGCGTCCAAAGCAGTGGGGCTGTCCTCACTCCGTATTGTCTTGGGGTTTGCAGTTCTGTCTCCTCCCCAAGAACTGAAAATATATTTGGGACTGTACATGCAAAGGGACACAAGAACAAGGGCGACAGGGCGTCCTGGCTAAAGAGGCACTTCTGCAATCAAATCAGGTGTACGCTTTTCCTGAAGCTGCTGCGACATTTATAAGAAAAGGCCCTTTGCGCCCCTCCATGTGGTGGCCTGCCACTCCCTTCTCTCAATGTCCAGTCTTGTTCCAAGCAAACAGAAAGGAAGAACCGGGCTCCTATTTTTCCCCACCTCCCCCGGTAGGGTTGTCCTTTCCTGAGTTCCTGAAGTTGCCAGCTGTCAGTGAGGGCTGGGCGGGAGAAAACACTTCAGGCTCTTCGAGAAGTCTCGGCCCAGGGTTTAAGCCTGGAAGATGCTGCCTCAGAGCTCCTGAGAGCTTCACACAGGTTCCAACTAGAACCTCAGTTAAGAGGAAAAAGGTCTCCACCTACAAGCTTATCTTCCCCTCCTCTGATGGTGTCACTAGGCAACACAGTTTTTAGTGGCTCTGAAAGCCATGTGGGCAAAAGATTCTTTATTTCTATATATGGCCAGAAAAGAGCCCAATCACGGGCCTACTTCCTGGTTGACGCTCTCCAAGTTTTCCAGACGTGCAGACTCCAGAGACTTCCAGGCTGGACACTGGTTTCTGTGGCCTGCATGTAATTAGCTTCAGCAATGGAAAATTTGGCTTCCAGTCCCTAGTTGTCCTGGCCCCCACCCCTTCCACCCTTACCCCTCCTCTCTCAGAAGGCTGCAGCTCGAAGGCAAATAATGAGGCTCTCCCAGCTGCAGACCTTCTAAAAATAGAAGTTTGTTTATTTTTATGTTCATGAAGCCCTCTTCCTGCTGCGACTGTTGTTATGAGCAGGAATTGGAAGGATCCTGAACTGGTCACCCACCAAGGAAATTCTCTCCTGTGTTGGGGGCTCCAATCAAAGCCTCTTCAGGGCCAGAGGATTTGGTGATCTGTGTTCTTTTTGAGCCTCTCTTCTCTTAGCTGACACCTGCTCTCCTGAGTCTGAGGTGTGGGTATCTTGGTTGTTGCATGATCTGCATGAATGAACTTCCCTTTCAGAGACAGCCTCCCCTTTTGTTATGACCTGCTGATAGGAGAGGTGTGGGCAGAGGAAAGGACATTGGGCTAAAGAGGCAAGACATCTGGGTTTTTCTTCCTTGCTCTGTGACCTTGAGCAAGTCACAACCTCTCTGACCTCAGTTTTCTCATCTCTAAAATAGGGATAACAATATATGCCGAGAACTCAAGTGTAATCGTGGATATGAATCAACTTTAAAAAGTGCAAGATATCTGCAAATGGATTGTTTGCTACTTTTGCTAAACAAACCCAGGCTTCTCAAGTGCGTCCAAAAGATAGAGATAGCCCTTTTTTCTCAAGGGGCTTTTCAGTCCTCCCTCCGAAAAGGAGGCGTGGAATGGGGGAGAGAGACCAGTACATGAGGGGCGAGGTTTTGATCATTGTTCCTTTGAGATCTGCAAAGAAAAAAACACCTGTTGCAAAACCTGAGCGTTGATCTAGGCTAGAACAAAGAATCCTGGATTAGGATTTGGGAAATGGAGAAAGAGGACTCTTCAGCATTGTTCGCTTGCTGTGGGCTTTGGCGTGATGGTTACACTGCTGTGTGTCTTATCTCCCTTCACATAATGTAGAAGTGTTATTAACAGTTGATCTTCCCAGCTAGATGGGATTTCCACTTGCTTTTCCACGTAGGTCACTGTTGTGTTTATACCACACACACAGAGCTTGCCATGTGTTTTCTAGACAGCGTCCTAGAGTGTCACCGTTGACACTTCTCTAAGATCCTAACAACTGAGGGCAGAGCTGTGTTGGATACATTTTGACTCACCCAGGGCCACTGTGACTCTTTTGTTGGCTTATTTTCTGTGGAGAACTCTGGCATATCCAGGACTGTCCTGGTGCCTGGGTCACAGTGGGTCTCTGTATCCTACAGGTTTCTCTGTTGTAAGCAAGAAAATAAAAGCTTTGGCTGATTGAAGCAGAAAAGGACTTTATTTAAATTACATTTTAATTCATTAAGTTTTAAAATTAACTTTTAATTAAAATTGAAGGACTCTGACTTGGATGAATCACTTGAAATAGTCTCTCACTGAATTTAGCATGTCCTTAAGTCATAAATGTAGACAACAAACCAGGTATCTGTGACTTTATCAGCTTTAGAAATTATAGATATTTTCAAGTTACATTTCAGATGTCACAGACATTCCAAAATATTTTTTATGCTTATTACTACTTCTGGGTAACAGCAGGTTTTAGATCTGCGACTAGACTTATTTAATGCACTAATAAAAAAGCACACGTATTATGCTATCATGTATTTAAAAAATAGTTGAGCTATATTTCAGTGTAATTGGCTTCCTATGTATTTTGTGCTTTTAAAAATGTTCTTTGTATACTTCGTAGACTTCACCAGACCTCCAAAAGGCTCCATGACACACAGAGGTTCAGAAGTCTTTGACTTAAAGCATATTAGTGAGCTCACAGCAGGATTGGCTACCTAATTTGCAGGGCCCAGAGCAAAATGCAAATGTGGAGCCTCTTGGTCCAAAAGTTTAAGACTTGGAAGATGGACAGCAGAGCATTGAACCAAGCACGGACCATACTGAGCCTGGAGACCTGTGCGATTCCACAGGCTGTTGACCGACCCATGAAGTGGGCTCTGGCTCCTAGAATTTTCAGAAAGGTCAGAGGGTCAGGCTCAGGGGCTACGTGGTCAGGGAAAATACCCAAGCTGTGCTGGACAACTGGTCTGGTGAAGATCTGTGTGCTCTGCTGAGCGCCGATACGACAGTTTGTCCCCAGGTCACACTGGCAGTCTATGCTGGGAACGGCCCCTGAATCTGCCACCATCGGTACGTCAGTAAGCTGGGTGGAGTGGTCCCCATTGCCAGAATGGACTCTGTGTGGCTTCTGCTTTTTTGTATGATGAGTTTCCACCTTAAAGTCTGGACTAGATGCATTTGGTTGGTGGAGCCTCATTCATGACTAGCTCTCTGGCCCCAAGGGAGGCTAGTAAGAAAATATCCATCACTGCTGGCCTCCGCAGAGGGAGACCACAGGGAGAGGGGCTCCCTAAACATAGGAAGCGGGTTAAGATGCTAAGTGGCCAAAAAGCATGACAAATGTCCTTGACCGTACCCACATTCCCAGGGGGTATTCTGACCGCTTTTAAAGAAAGCCCCTAAGCTAGCAAGAACTTGTGGCCACCTTTAGGTAGACGCGGCTGTCTGGCACAGAATACACACTAAAACATTTTCAATTTCTGGGACATTTGGATGGTTTCTCAGACCAATGAGGCAGAATATTTGGAATATTTAGGAAAATTCACAATCTATGGAAGTAGGACATACAAACTTGGGATTTTCACCAAATAGTCCCTATTCATGAAACCACACAATGCCAGGAAGAACAGATGGGCTGCACGTGTTAAAAGCTGGGCCAAGCCGAGGGAAGCAAAGGTTGCTCTAGAAACGAGTCACCACAGAGCCATTCTGTAGGGCAAGGGCTGGGACCCCAGCCTCATGGCCCATTCTTTCCCTTCTCACTCTCACTGGAAAGTAAATTCGTAAGTAAGTGTGATAGGTTTTTCTGTCTCCCTGTCCCCACCGAGTGCTGGGTGAGTTGTTTTTTAAAAAGTGGTACAATGACCCAACTGACCCAGAGGGCTTGGCAGGAGCCCAACAGCGAGCGAGCTGCTCTTTAGAAGTGGGAATGGGAGACCACAGCTCTCTGTCCATGTCCCCAGGAGGCCAGGGACACGGAGAGCCCAGCCTGCCAAGGCAGAGGCGCCATTCGCCCACCCACAGGGACCATCTGTAAGAGTTTCCCTGAGGGGCTGCCAGGAGCTGCCAGCGGGGGTGTTCTGGGGAGGAGGAAAGGGAAATGCCAGTATCCAGCTCCTGAGTGCTCAAGTACCCTACATCCATCCTGACTTTATTCCCCCAGGGACGCTTGAGGGAGATACCGTCTCCATTTCACAACTCGAGAGCCCAATCCTGAGCTCATAGTTCTCTTTACCTTCCCAATGCGTTACCTGGAGGAGAAAAGGAGTTGGCCACTGTCTTTGGGTTGATCTCGAGGAAAAGGCTGGAGAGGGTTGCTCTTTCAATACACTTTTTCACTGGAATAATAATCCTCACCCCTCCCGCCCACCAAAGGATCTTCGGCAAATAAATCATGACATACTGTTTTGTTTTGTTTTTCTATTTTACAAATAAATTTTGGAATAAACTCTGGAGTGCTTGTAGATTTAGAGAAAAGTTACAAAGATAAATACAGAAATCCTGTATACGCTTCACTCAGTTCCCCCTAATGTTAACAGCTAATGTAACTGAGGCAGTTATTGATACTAAGAAATCAGCATGGGCATTATACTATTAATTGAACTATGGACTCTGGATTTTACCAGTTCATCTACAAATGTCTTTTTATTTTCCAGTTAGGATCTAACTTAGGATACCACATTACTTTGGGGAAACCTTGGATTGTAAGAGAACTTTCAGATTGCCAATGGAGGGTTTGCCCAGGATGGGAAACGGTTTTATTTGTATTTTCCCTCATTTTTCTTACCAAAGCGCTTTGAATATTAAGTGCTCTTTAAAGTTTTGTGGCCTCAATGAACGTTTAGCTTCTTCGGTGAGACTCTAATGCCAGACGAGCTGCATTGTGTTGAGAATTTTGGAATAAAGATGCTTCAAAATATTGGTATCCTTGACTGAAAATTTGGGGTATTTAAGTCTGTTTCTCCTCCCCCTCCAGGATCTGTGTACTGAAAAGCAGGATATTTTTCACACAGGCTTCTATCTCATGACTTCCTATGGAGCCATATAAGTTTAGGCTTAATCTTCCTTTGTGCTGAGGGCAAAAGAGAATAAAAGTAGGTGAGGTATTGTGTGAACTCAGTTGTGTGGCTGGTTTTCTTGAGTGACTCTATCCATTGTTCAGACTTGTGCTGGCAATATTCCAGGTCATAGAGTGTCTTATTATATTTGTCTGAGCTTCTGTTTATCGATTGGGAGTCCTTGCTAATATAGTTTGTTTTCTCTTGAAATGGAACTGAAAATGGAATTATAGTTAGGCATTCTTGACTTTATGACAGGTCCCTTTTTATCGTCTACTGGCTTGGGCTCCCGATACTTTTAGAAATCTGTGAAATTTCAGGAGCTAGGCAGCTGGAGTATATGTGTGTGGGGTCCCTGTCACGGTTATATGGAACTGAAATCCCATAGCTTATATTGGATAGTAGAGTTATTTATGAGGCTCAGGCATAGATAGAGAAATATCGTAAAGTGCTTGATTGGTACTTCAGCTCCTCATGCCCAATTTTTATTCACCATAATATAAACACGTGGGTATGTTACACAGCATACCTATAATTATCCCTGCCCTTAAAGCCCACCTAACTCTTAGGGCTTACTTTTAGAATAGTGACGGCTGCTAATACTTGTTGGGTCTTTACTATGTGTTAGGCAGTCTGCCATATTCTTTACATGTTTTCATTTTGTGTGTTTCTCACAATTCTGTGTTCACATTTCGGTTGAGGAAAATTAAACGGAGAAGTTTATTTTACCCAAGCTCACATAGCTGGGAAGTAGGGAAGCCAGGACTCAGAGCCGTCACCTCCAGATCTGGCAGCCCCATCACCACCTTGCCACACTGAGCCAGGAGCTGTGGATAGTTTGTTAACAGTCATACACTTTTCCAGGCAGTGACTCCCTACTACCCCTTTTAGCAAAGATGACTCAAGTTGCACACATCAATAATCTCCATCAGTTTGATTTTTCCTACATGCAGAACTCTGCGCTTGCTCCTGAAAGGGATGCAGAGATAAAAGAAAATTGACAAAGTACTGAGAGGGAAAGAGCCCAGGAGGCCTGAATTCTTGTCCCAGCGCTTTCACTGATTGATTGGCTTGGCCACATCTTGCAACCTCTTTGGGCATCGAATGATTTATTTGTAAAATGAACAGGTAGGATTAGATGAACTCAAAGGTCCCTGTTAGGTCTTTGATTCCATTCCCCCCAGCTTTGTGCCGGACATGGTGTAGGATATATACCAGATGTCACCCCTTTCCTCAATGACCATGAAACAAAACCTTCACACACATGAAACGATCGGAGAACAGGAGAGATTGTCTGCCACAGGCTACGAGCTGTCGCTGGACATGTACGTACTTGGCTGTCCTATGCACTCAGCCATTTTAGGGATGAATGACCTATGTCATAATACTGCTCTTAATAACTGTACAAATTAGTTGGGTAAACAGGACATTAGTATTTGGAACAATGACTAGTAGAAGACAGGAGATACTTAAGTGCTAAACTATAGTGTGCAGTCATCGTGTGATGAGTGTAAAATGGTGGCAACCTAGCATTCACTGAGTTCTTCCGTGAGGGTGCAAGATTTGGGGGCCGTCCAAAAAATCCCCAGTCATCAAAATAAGTAATACATTGAAGGCATTATTTTTTTTTAATTAAAAAATGCAAAAACCGTATGAAGAAAACATCAACTTTTTAAATAAAGACAGGCTCAGTACTATTGATTTTTCCTTTCGTCTCAGGCTCAGGTATGGCTCCGCGCAGCTCTGTGTGCTCGCTACGACACCTGATTGCTTTACATCCTTCGTCTTCTTTAATCCTCACAATGACCCTTATGATTAGATTCTACTCTTAGCATCATTTTATGGATAAGGAAGCACAGGTTTGGAAAAGTCGAGGCGCAGACGTGGTAAGGGTCAGGGGTGGAACTTAAAGCCAGGTCTCTGGCTATAGAATTCATGTTTTCAAACACTGCCTTGTATGTTCTTACAGTATACAGGCGGAGCTCAATGAAAGGCTGTGCCCAGTGTTGCTGACCTGGGGGTGGGCTCTGCCCGGGGCAACTCTGTGGTCCTCCTGGCAGGGCGCTCAGTGCCGCTGCACTCTCATTCCTGTTGCCTATTGGCTGGAACCTCTGATGGGGGAGGCAGGGCTCTTCCTGCCCTACACATTGGATCCATGAGGCTGGAAACCACGGACGGTGGGGCTCCACCTAACACCAAAATTCCAGGGTACACTTCACACTCATTTCATCCAGAAGTGGGAAATCCAAGGTGATTGGGAAATCCAAGGTGAAGTGCTTTCTGCCTGAATCTGCAAAAAGAAGCAGCTCTGGAGTGTTTACCAGCATCTACCAGCAAAGGAAACCATGCTGAACTATAGTGTTTATCACCTCAGGCACCTCTGCAGCACCCAGCTCCATTTCCGGGCAGGAAATGAAACCACAGAGGGCAAGGTAAATCTTGACTTTCAAGTTACTACTTTGGGGGCAGCGATCATTGTCTTCTAGCTTTACATCCAGCACACATTTGCCCGAGGTGGGGGGTGGGGGATGGCAAGACACTGAGCCCATGGAGCATTTCAACTGAACTGTGCCGTTTGGGCCAAGAATCCACTCATATGCCTTCGGAGACTAGGGGTTAGATTCCTGCTGCCCGAGGCAATTGGTTGTTAGTTACAGACAGAAGCTTGGGATAACCAGATGTGGGGTAAAGAGGAAAGTCAGAATTATAAACTGTCAGAACAGGAACTGGTTTTGGAGTTTACCAGGTCCAGTTCTTCAGGTCACAGGAGAGGAATTAGAAGCCCAGAGAAATGATGGGACCGTGGGAAAGGTCACATAACCATTTGGTGGCAGGCCTGGGACATGAAATTAGGAAGATGACATTTTGCAGTAGCAATATTAATGCCACCATGGGGCCATTTTGATGACGCCTGAAAAGCCCTACTTCTACTTTGTTTGACCTCACCTGGTCCTCTTACGTCAGGTTCACTGGGAAAACATACCGAGACCATCCCATGATGCCTGTAGTGGAGGCCAATGTGCAACATATTGGCTCTTTCTGTAGCATAAATAAGATAATCCGTAGTAGCCCAACACCCTCGCGTGTTGTGAGTCTCTCCACAAATTGGCAGGTTTTGTCTTTGTTTTTTTCAATCCTGATGGAAAATTTTCTACTTTTTGATTGTGGAATAAAGAACCCATGGCTTAGTCTTCACAATGTACATGGCTGATTCATGTACTACTCACAATTCTATCATTCCTGACAGGTCCAAAATATTTATTTCTCCAGGATGTTGGGGTTTTTTTTGTTGCGCTATTGAGATGCCCACATTGGGAGTCGTGAACCTCTGTCCTTCAGCCAATTTCCTCCCCATCCCTCCTCAGGAACCTCATAACCGTGGGTGGCCTCTCTCAGATAAGTTCAAGAAGAGCAAAGTATTGATGACCAAGGGCCATTGAACGACCCATCACAGATATCAACTATAGGTGTTTAATTTTAAAATATTAGGTGAACCTGTTGAGTTCACGGAATAGGAAGTGTAAGTTCATGGTACATGCATCAACAAAGTGGAAATAATTATTTGCTGACAATTTCGCAAGGATAGTAAGATATGTATACACTACACATGTAAGACACTACATGTACATACATCATGAGTGACTTACAAATGTCCCTGATATCATCCCTTTACTTGTCCCAGGGGTTCCACTGCGTGGATTGTCCTTACCTCCTAGTGGTGTGGCAAGTGTCTTATCTTTTAAGATCCAGCTCAGTTGTTACTATGTCTGAGAAATATTTCCTTACTCCTTCAGGTGAAGTGGACCCTTCCTTCCTTTGTGCCACCGTGTGTCCTTCTATATACCTCAAGGTTAGCCAGTCAGGCTCTACTTGCAATCATTTCTTTATAGGTCCACCTCTTCTCCTGAGCACAGGTATGATCTGGCCATCTCGGTGTCCCTGAGCCCCCATGATGCCAGCAACATAGGAAAGCTCTCTTAATATGTGGTAGGTGAACCATGTCTTCAGGACCATGATGGTCTAAAGAGTATTCTAGCAGGTGCTTCAGTTATGGGTGCATGAGGCAGCTAGGTCTCTTGCTCGCTGGGTCATGTGGCAAGAAGTTATGACAGTGTCATGAATACACGTCCCCCTCCCTACCGTTGCTTCCAGTTTAGCAATGTTGCCAGAGGTTCCAGCATTTCGGACACTCTGCCAGTAGGTGATCATATAACCTTGTGACTATAAGGAAAAACCTGATTTTTTTCCAAATGACTTCCAGTTGCCTTTACGATTGCTTTTGCAAAATAAAATACTTATTGAAGTGTGATCATCATCATGTGCTGATTCCATGGCTGTTTTTCTGCTGTTATCTCTTTCCATCTCTGTGATTTTATGCTCTGACAATGCATTTGTCAGTCAAGAAGTATTTATGGAGAGCCCAGCAGGCTATTGAACATTTTTTTTTTTAACACACATACTTTTCTTAAGTATTCTCCTGGTGTAATAACTTTGACTTCTAATACAGTTTAAATGAGAAAAATATTTCACTTGAAGGTGTTTTGAAATTCATAATCCAGAGATTGGTAGCTTTAATGGGACAGTCATAATTTATTGGCCAGGCATTATGTTCTACAATTTACGTACATTATCTTATTTGGTTCTCACACCTGCCCCATGTGCAGGTGGTCTCATACTGTATTTTACGGCTAAGGAAACAGATTCAGAGATGGCAGGCTCCTATACCTAGCAAAGGGTCAAGCCAGGGCTTGACTTCCGGCTGGTCTGAAGAGCAAGCCCACACTCTTTCCCATGCATTATTTTCGTATTACATTAAACGTTTAGCACGATAGCAACTGAAAGTAAATTGTAAGTTCCTCAAGGCTGGGGCTGTGCTTAAAACTGAAATGTGCCATTTGGTGATTTTGACATGTCTCTGTGCCTCTTGTTTTTCTATATGTGGAAATAGGACTTTCCTAAGAAGCTGAAATGATGTGATGATTTCTCATCCTCCCTCCTTCTGTCAGGACCGAACCCCAAATTCAAAAGCTGTGCAGTGGTGTTCACGATTCCAACCACATAGCCCTTCTTTTATGTTTATGCTCCTGCTACACAGGGTGCTTCCTTGTGAGTTATGTGGTTTTTATGTCTTTCTCTGTTCTCTCTCTCTCTAAAATGTCCTGGATCAGAGTAAATAATAATAATAACCTACCTTGTATGTAAGTTACAAGGTATTTCAAGGTCACTCATTCATTTGTTCTTTCAAATCAATCACACAATTTGTTTAATCAATCAATTTTGGGCTCTTTGATGTGTGGAAAGCATGTCTGAAAAATGCACACTGCCCATCTTTGAGGAACTCAGGCAAGACAATATATTTATTCCATATTAATTCTGTGGGCAAAGTCTAAGGGACTGGAGGAGGGTAAGAAAGGAATTATATTGGGGGAAGGATAAGGAAAAGGGAGAACAAGGAAGCCAACAGAATGGAGGAGTCACGTGAGCTGGATAGTCAGCCATCCCACAAACATTTATTCGACCACCTTCTATATGCCAGGCACTATTTGAGGCGCGGGAAATACACAGGTGGGCATTACACAGTGCCCACCCTCAAGGTGCTCACAGACTAGAAAAGGGCAGAAAACACCTGAGCAACGGAGTGCTTGGTAGGTGCTGAGATAGATATGCCAGCTCTGGTGTGATTGCAGAGGGATGGTGAATTCTTGCTGGTCTGGGCCCTGATGGGGAGAAACAGGCCAGAACTCCTAGAGGAGGTGGGTTTTGCTGAGTCTTGAACCATAGGAAGATCCTTCGATGCCTTGAAAGCTATGAGGGCGTTTAGGGAGCAGGGTGAGCAGGCAGAGATGCCAGACAGCCCAGCATAGTGAAGAACTCTGAGTAGTTAGACTTGGAGAGGGTCGTGCGTGCAAGGTGGGCAGCAGTGAAGGGTGAGTCAGGGGTCTGCACCAGGGACGCTGTGAATGCCAAACCAAGGGGTTTGTATCCTATAGGCCTTGGAAAGCCATGGAAGGTTTTTTAACAAGGGAATGTCATCATCAGAATGACGTTTAAGTATATTTTCATCAAAGTTATAGAAAGAAGTACTGTATGCCTCTTTCAACACTAATTTATATAAGGGATTTGAGCATCTGTGGATTTTGGTATCTGGGGGGGTCCTGGAACCAGTGTCCCGTGGATAATGAAGGACGGCTGTAGTTAACATTTTGGAGAGACAAAAGTTATACAGGGATTTTTCAACTGCATGGGGGTTGGCACCCCAATCTCCATGTTGTTCAAGGGTCAACTGTAATAAGGGAAAATTTAACATTATTTTTCATGTATGTTACTGAAAAAGTGTCTTCTAAAGCATTTATAATTATATATTAAAATTAAAAGTACAAGTGGTAAATGAATGTCATTTTTAATTACATTTTTGAGATAATTGTGGGTTCACATACAGTTGTAAGAAATAATGCAGAGAGATCCCATGTACCTTCACCCATTTTCCTCTTATAAAACTTTTGTGCAATTTTATAATTAGGGTATTAAAATTGATACAGTTAAGGTTTTTACCCAGGGTTGTTTAGTTGTATTTAATGGAAGAAATTGGTATATCTAAGTATATCTACTCTACTTTCCCTGAATAAGTTATTGAATGTAAGTACTTTAAATAAAACTGAATTTTAATTTGATGTTTTTGTAATTTAAGCATCTTTAAAAAAACAAAACCATTTACAGTTTCTTCTAGTTACCAATAAAAATATTGGTATCATGCTTTAGCCACATATGCAAATTAAGGGTAAGATGATTTGTTTAATATTGCAAAATGTTGCTCGCTGCTACCTGCATCTGTTGTAAATACTGCAATCATTTGCGAATAATCTGGAAATTTCAACTAGAGTACAAAGAAAAGGAAGGAAACAGACACCTGGTGCTTACTAGGAAATGATGATTCTGTTGTAAAAGGTATTGCATTTATGTGAAGAGGAAGGATTTGATGAGTTAATTTGTCTCTTCTCTATACCTAAGTGCTCTGCTGTCCCACTTCGCCCCGTGGTTCAATGTCTGCTGGACAAAACCCACAAGCCTTCACGGCACCCAGATGCAGCTGCCTTCTGTTTTGATGCCTTGAATGAGAGGTGTGAAAAATATCCCTGGGGCCTGGAGGTTGTTAGAAACAAGAGTGGAGGTTTGGGGTTGTGGGTTGTTCTGCTCCAGCGCTGAGCATCAGACCCCAAGTAACAGGTCTTCACATGGTCATTACTAACTCTGTGTGTGCATGCATGTGTGTGTGTGTACGCACGCTTGTGCAAGCATGCACGTGTGCACTGTGGGGTATGGGAGCTCCTCTAACACAGGTCCAGGCCAGCGGCTCTCTTGCCTGGAACCTAAGGGTAGTTTTATTGTCTTCCACTGAACAAGTTGGGCGAAGAGTTTTAAGCAATTTTGCTACATTCTAAAGGCCTTCTTTGGAATCTGTTTTCTCCTAATCTAGTGTAGGACTATTAACAATGTAAATGAGGCAAAACTAAACATTTCCACATTCAATTGAGAATTAATATGAGGTAAACACAGATCAGGAGATTGGAAGCGTTCTATCTCTATAATTTATGATACTGTCTTAATGGCACTGCACCACTATGTCTCTGTGTAGAGATACTGTACAGGCAGAAAGGAACATTTCTCTGAATTATGGGGGAAGAAGTAACATTTTTTATGGGCAATTACATTTTTTCTAGAGTCAAATGCTTGATATGATAATTAAAATCACATCAAGTCATCCAGAACAGTGGCAGTTGTGTGTTTGGTTAGATAGCAGGATAATTGCCAACCCTTATCTTCAATTTTCAGACCTAAATCTCTTTCCTTTTATTTTCAATTGGCTGTAGGTATCCACCGTCCTTAACTTTGGGTTTATTTGTCACAATTGTTTTATCTGAGCTGAGTTCTCCAATGAATACCATACATCTATACGTCTGATTCATTTTTATTTTTATGGTTAATATTTTTAAGATTATAAAACTGGACTCTTCGGAATGTGAAATATGGGTGTACCATCTCCGTTTCAGAATTACTTTGTTGATGTCTGTGAAAAGGCATTCACTTATTGAATGAACCACATTTTAAAAAACTCTCCATGAAAAACGAGAATCTGTGTTTTTATTTTTCCTGCCCTTAACGCCTGTTGATTTTTCACAACTCTCATAGTAGCTATTTTTGAAAACTTATGTCTTTTCATAATGATTTCTTCTCTTTCCCAAACTGCCAATTAACTAGTGACCTGGTTTAAGGCTATGTGACCACCCCAGGCTGCCTTGTTGATACAGACCTTGGTCCTGTTCACTGGCTTCCTGATATGGGTTAAAACTTTCTGGGGGGTGGATATCTTATTAAAGTTATAAACCCTGTCTTCAGTTTTAGGGAATTCACAGACCTTCTAGATTCTGTAGGGTTTGCTAGACCCCAAGCTAAGCCCCTTGGTAGAGACCACTCAGTGGCTGAGGCATTTGCAGCAGTTATAACGTGGTAAGGACAAGACATTATTTACATTGTGCATAAGAGCCCGTGTGCTGGTGCTGTTAGCTGGATGTGTGGGGGAAGGTGTCAGAAAAAAGGATCACCATTTAAAGCGAGTGTCTTCCAAAACTGGCTCTTCTAAAGGAGTGAACCGGTTTTGGTTCCATTGCACTCTAGCCAGCCTTTGAATATGCAAAGCAGGGGAGAGAGCTACTATACTTTGAGCCAGCAGTGGGAAGAATTCCTGGGGGAGAGAGGGAGAGAGGCCCCTCGGTGCTTCATATTAAGGCTCGGCCAGTTAGAAATCCCTAGAGAATGTTCCAGAAATGGGACATCTGGTATCAGATGCTAGGTTGTTTACTGTGTGGTGAGAAAATGTAACCCATCCCTCATGACCTACAAACCATCAATAAAAATTCTGCTGACGTGAAACGCTTGTGAAAATAATTGCTTTTAGGTGAGAGAAGAGGGTTGGGCGAAGAAGATACAGAATATGGAGAACAGAGACTAAGAATTCGGTGAGGGCAGAAAATTGGAGCCAGAGGTGACAGGCGAATTTGGTTCCCTTTCAATTTGCAGAAATCTCAAGGCAGGCATTAGATTTTTCCCTAGGACATAAAATAGAGGTTTGAACTAAACAGATGAGTGTTTTAAGGAGCACAGTGACCCCCGCTGACCTCTGACTGACATTTGTCTAAAGTGGTTACCTTTCTAGAGCACCTTTCCATTCATTTGCGTTGTTTGTTCTCTTCTGATTTGGGTCCACAGGCATGAGGGTTCTTTTAGGGATGGCAGGTGCCAGCTCCTCTGAGTCCTGTGAAGACGGGGTGACTGAGAGAGGGTGCCAGGGTGCTGTCAGATTACTGCAACTCTGAGAGTCAGGGAGAATCTTTGGTGGGGCCTGATCATCTGAAAAACATTTGCAAAACTTCATTATAAAAGTTTCTAGTTCAGTCATATTCCCAGGCGGGACAGCCCAGGGGCCCAGAGGTATCACTGGACTCCTTTCTGGGAGAGAGGTCTCATAAGAACATGGTGACCTGAGGTGACTCCCCTCTCCCCCACGCCTGGTCTCTCACAGATGAATGTAGGGCCCTGACTTACAGGTGGTGTGGTGGGGTAACAGTGGGGAGGGAGAGGACCGGGCTCTGATCATTCCTTTCTTCTCAATTGTTGGCTGACATGGCTTGGCTCTGGGAAAAATTCAGTATGCTGACTTGTACTCTCTCCAATGAAAATGAAACGAGTACACCCACCTTTCTTGCTTATTAGTATACCTTATACAAGTCTTGACGCTGCACAGAAATTCCTTCCTGAGGAAATCTTTAGTGCTCATTAAATGGACTCTGTGGGAGGGAGGGAGGGAAGGAAAGGAGGGGACAGGCTGTGTTGATGGAAGCCGGAAAAGGTGGAGTCAGGGATTCAGGGCCTGAGAGAAGGTTGACTGGTTGACTTGTTTCATTTGCTCACACTGACCTGTATTTCCAGCCCTTTTCTCAACGAATTCGTTATCATATGGGCTCTGGAGATGTGTGATGTCTCCCTTTAGGGCAGATGAGAATGTGTTTTTGGATGGGGACAATACTGTCTGATATTACATCAGTGACACTTGCAGGGCTGGAGGGGGGTGTGGAAGTGGGGGTTCATGGTGATGACTCAGCAGTGACCCAAAGGACTTCACAAAGAGTGCCTTTCACATGCCGTGATTCTCTCAGCAAGCCAGGTGTGAGGGGTGCAGAGATGAAATTTCACAACCCCTTCAGGAATGGAGCTTATAGCAGTTTCTGTCTAAGCTGGTAGGTTCCAAGTTCTAACAGTGGCTTACAAGGCCCCACATGGCAGGCAACCCCTATCACCCTATCACCTCTTCCCCTCACCCCTTTCTTCTGTACCCTCTCTCATAGCCCAGCCACAGTGGCCTCTGCTGTTCTTGGAATACTCCAGTCACTCTCCACCTCAGGACCTTTGCACTGGCTGTTCCCTCTGCCTGGAATGTTTTTCTCACCTATTTCAATTTTTACTTCAATGTTACCTTATTCTAGCCACCATATTAAAAGTGTAATGGGCCCCTTTCCCAAGACTCTTGATTGCTCTTATCCTGCTCAACATTTTTTTCCCTAAAGTATGTATCTCTTTCCACCATACTGTGTGATCGACTTATTTATTATGCTATTAGGACTTATTGTCTGTTTTCACCTGCCAGTTTATAAGCTCCGTGAGGGCAGGAACCACTGATGCTTCCGGCCAAGCGCCTCGAGCGATTGTGGCCTGTTAAAGGAACGAATGGATAACAGTGAGGGTTTGGGAAAGTCACCCTGCCTGTCCCCATTTCTATGCCAGGCTCTTTCGGGGCTTTACTTGAATGGAGCTGTCCCATCCATCTCTTCAGTGTCGCCCTTGGCATTGGACCAGGGAAGATTTATCAAGTCCTCTCAGCAAGCTCGGCCCTCATTCTGGTGGTGCCAGCAGGGAGAGCAACTTAGCCAAGTGGAAGAAGGGACCGTTCTGGTCAGTGCTTTTAGGAAATTAATTGTCTCAGCTTAGTGATAACTTAACAAAGGAAGTCCTTGGATATAAGCTCTGTGTTTTGTTAGAGATCCAATTCTAGTCTTCCAAATATAATTGAAATTTTATCCCTCTATCAAGTTCTATCTCTTTTTCAAGAGGCTTTCCAGCCATCAGTGGTCACCATGCTTAATATCTAGCTGTCATAATCTGAGCCCCAACCTGCATGTCTGAGGAAACCTGTCCCTTTCCCAGGTGTTTCTGAAGATCCCCAACAAGTGGTTTTACTAGGAAGGAATTGGGCAACTCTGTCTGCTTTCTTCACTTAACTCACCAAGCAGGAGACTCAGGGGTAGAGAGGGTCAGACGTGTCACACTAATAGATATCCATGTGGAAGAAACATCATGACTTGGTAAAAATGTTCCTGCATGAACAACTGTACTGCATTGACATGCAATACCCACTAGGCCCAGGGCCTCTGTACTGGCAGGAGCTGCTTAGTTTTCTGGCCTGTTGAGAGTTGATTGCTATATAGTCAGTGTTCTCCAAGGAAATAACAGAATCAATAGACTATCTCTGTCTCTCTCTCTATCTGTGTGTGTGTGTGTGTGTGTGTGTGTGTGTGTGTGTGTGTGGAGAGAGAGAGAGAGAGCGAGCGCGAGAGAGAATGAGAGAGCATATCATCAATGTAAGTAGATTTGCCGAATAAAATTAAATTATAAAGATTTACAGCAGCACATGCAGGACATCATTCCCTGGACCACTTAGTACCTCACCACTAGGATCTGTGGACCATTGTCTGAGCCATGAGGCTTGATATATATCCCCCAGGGGGAGTGCTTCGAAGGTGACCGTATTGATATTCAGCAATGAGGTATGTAGTACTTTTTCTAGGAGGCGTTCGTGAACTTAATTGTCCAACCTCATATGAATGACTTGCTTTTTGATTCAATAAGTGGCAACCAAGTATCGGCTGCACGCTAGGTCCTGTGTTGTGGGAGACAGGTGATTGTTTGTTTTCTGGGAGCGCAAGGTTAAATTGAGGATGTCAAAGCATAATATGATGAGGGCATTTAAGAAGACACAAGTATAAGCAAAGCGGTATCGTGATCCGAGGTAGGATTAATTCTGACTTGAGGTCTGAAGAAGCCTCTATAGAAAACACAGTGAAATTGCACCTTGAAGAATGAATAGAATTTTGACAAGCAGAGATTAAGGAAACCGATCTTCTAGGCGGTTCTGTATTTGAGGAATGTTGATAAGCCTGGTCTGCTTAGAGCATTCTGGGTGTGTGTGGAGGGGGGAGGTGTAGAGGGAGGAGGATGGCTGGAGGGATTTGCTGGGAGCTGGAGGGCAGGAAGCAAAATGGAAAAGAGGCAGCTTGATCAGGAAAGACAATCTTCAGAAAAGTTTTGAAAAATCCTTCTGGCAGTGCACGGAGACTAGGTTGAAAGGTCCGAGGCCGGTGTGTGTCTTGGTGTGATCTAGAGAGGGCAGAACCCTTCGGAGGCAGTGGATACCTGGGGACTCTCTTAAAGTGAAGACAGGACCCTATCCTTACAGGAGTTCTGGCTGTCAATCATGAGTGTACCTGTTGGTCTCCATTTTAGCAGTGCATTCTACCTGTGTCACAGGCCTTTCTATGTTTCTTGTCCCCTCTGAACTGGAGGTTTGTTGAAGGCAGAGAGTCAAGGTTTTCATCTTTGCGTCCCCCTCAGCCTTCAGCTCAGACCCCTGACTATGTGGAGGCAATATTATGGCAATGTTTGTGACAACGAAGTGACCCCAGGAGGATAGGCTGTAGCATGCAAATCGCATGAGGGTGGGTCTATTTGTTGCTCTGTGGGTGTGATCCTGGTACTTGAAGTGAAACTCTGTAGAGTCCACGTGAGGGGCCAGAGAACCTGTGTGGGAAATCCCCCCCACCGACATCCATGAGTGATCGCCTCACGGGGCCAGCTGAATTGTTGAGGGAGCTCTGATCAGTAACAGCAGGTGGGGGAAGGTCCTGCCACTGTCCTGTCCTGGGCTGGGGCACTCACTTCAGCTCAGAAGACAGGCTGGCTAGGACTCGTGCTGGGTCATGGCAGGTTCTGGCTACTCACTGGCCTAGGAATCACCATCCACGTTGAGCATAGGAGCCACAGAGACACCCGGAAGTCATCATTGGTTATAGGTTTCTGGGGTCACCCACAGGGGCTCTTGTATGGCGGGGTGAGGGATGTGGACGAAACGTTCTCTACTTTGTATTTGATTTTTTTTTTCTTTTTTGAAAAGAATAATGCATGCTCCTTGTAGCTATTTGGAAAACAAATACAAATGAAAAGATAAAAGCACACATTGTCCTACCAGTAAAGATAGCCAGGGACAAATTTTCATGACTATCAGGCAGTATGTCCTTACCACACGTGTATGTGTACGTATATGTCCCATGCCATATATTCACTATCAATTATGCAATGTTCCTTCTTGCCTCGATTAGTCACCAGGGGCCTCGTCTGCTTATTTGCAGGAAGTCCAGGGTCCCATCTTGAGGCCCTTCCTTCCCTCTTGGCATTGTCCACAAACACCAGGGGCTCACTCAGTCCAAAGGGAGCCAGATCTGCTTTCAAACACAGGAGGTGACAAGACCAGGTCTGACCAGTCCCATGCCACTTGTTTTGGTGGCTGCCATATGGCACCACTGTTGAAAACTAGTTGCTAGTACTGTGATATCTTCACAAGTCTAGTCTCTCGCCACTACCTTTAGGAACCTCATGCTTGGGCTCCAGAGTCACAGCTCTCTAAGCTCTCACTCTCCTCTCAAGCATTGTTCCCCAAAGACTGACCATGGGCCTGGTGGCTGCACTGTGAGGGTCTTTGTGCCTCAGCCAGCTGCTACCTGGAACTGGCCCCACCCTACAAACCTCAGGCTCTAGTGAAGACCCTGGGTCCCTAGCAAGGTGACCCTTTGTCCTTCTTGTCTTTGGGGCCTTTGGAATCTTCTCCTGCCAACGAAACCTGGCCAAGGCTACTTCTGTTTCCCTAATTTTAAATCTTGGGTGTAGGAGTGTAGGGTCCTTCCTTCCCAGAAGACGCTGCGTTTCTTCTACAAATTACTCCTCCTCTTTCCCAGAAACAAGTTCTGCATCTCAAGGAATATTGGTCAGGCTACACAGAGTTTAATTACATTCTTCTCCAAGAAACATGTCACAAAACTAAGATCTCCAAGATGGTAACTAGGGCGAGCTCAATGGATAGTTGTCTGACTGGTTGGAAAGTTACCGGATCTGTCTGCTGAGGCAGAGAAGCAAGCGACAGCTCTGGCACATGGGTATATGGAGCGATCCTTTGGTATCAAATAAAATCCTCTTGTTTCCTTGCCCTGGAGCTGCGTTGGTGACTTGGGCTTCTCTGCTCTCAGGCAGCAGGCTTGGAATGGCAAATACTGCCTTCCAGGTCATGGATGCAGGACCCAGCTAGCTCTCTCAGTCATCAGTTGGCAGAATAGAAATGCTTCCAAATCTCAGAGCTGAGGAACTCGATCCAAATATTAATTCTGTGTGACCCCCTGAGGTACTCCACCTCAAAACACATCCCGTGTCTTACCACTTCTTACCACCCAGGTTCAGGCTGTTGTCTCTGTTCTTCTAGCAATTGCAGTAACTCCCCAGCCAGTTTCTCTGCTTCCACACTTTCCCCTCCAGAGTCTGTTTTCCACATAGCAGGTCAGAGCGAACTACTCAGAGCCTTCAGTGCCTTCCCACAACACGCTAGGATCAAACCCACAGGCCCCACTGCAGTATGGAGGCGTCCACCACTGGACCCCCAGGGGCCAACCAGTCTCACCCCTTCTCCTTCCACTCCAGTCACACCGCCCTCTTATTCTGCCTTGAGTAGTCCAAGCCTGTTTCTTCCTCTGGGCCTTGACACGTGCTTTCCTGTCTTTCTGGAATAGTCTTCCTTCATTTCTCCACATAGCCTTTGCTCAAAAGTCACTTTTTCAGAGAGGACTTTGAAAATAGACCCTGCTTCCTGCCCCACTCCTCCTCCTGCATGCCCTTATTCCTGGCTCACACTTTGTTTTGATGCTCCTCTGAGGTTTTCTCTCTCTCTTTCCACATAGCTAACGGGGTTTCCTCACAGCATGGTGGTGTCAAGCCAGTTGGATTTTGTATGTGGGAGCTGGTTTCCAAAAGGCAGCAGCCGTCCTAGCTCTGAGACAAAAGGAATAGTCTTGACTCTATTCCTTTTGAACTTTGTGACACTGGGCAAGTTATTCAATTCTCTAAGCTTAACATTCCTCATCTGTGAAATGGGTCTAATCATACATGTCTCTGAGTGTGGCTGTGAGGGTTTAAAGTGATCTGTATCTAACAGGAGACTAGAATCCCAGACCCTCAGAACCCAGAAGTTGGCAAGGCCGGGGGAGAATAACTTTTTCTATTTCTTTTCTTTCTACTTACAAGAGCTACTTACAGGAGAGGGAATCTCTGACCAGATGTGTGATCTGGGGCTGGTGTGAGAAAAGTGGCTGTTTCGAAGCTTCTGATGATTCTTTGTGTTGTTTGGGGTGGAGCCCTGAGGAGAAACCCACATTAAAAGGCCCTTTGTGGTGGTTGAAAGCGAAGCAGCATGGGGACCAGGTGAGACCCAGGGGAACTAGGGGTGCCCTGTGTAACAAAATGGCAGAGAATATCTGTTTCCCAGCCCTCGAACTCAGAAGAAAGAGGACGAGAGAAAGCTCACAATGGGAGATTAGGATCCCAGGTCCATGGAAGCCAGGGTCAGGGGGGTGCAAGAGATGCTGGCTAGCCTGGGGTGATATTCCACTTCAGTCTGCTTCCTTTCCATTATTGCTTCCATTATCACCAAGCCCTCAGAGAAGCTTTGTGCTGGTGCTGTGTGGAAGCCTAAGGAAGGGCCGTATCCACTCCTCACTGGAAAAGGACAGAGGACAGCAGTTTAGGAGGGATATGGCCATAGGAGGGAAGACATGAGCTGACAGTAGGAATTTAAGGAACATTTGTGCCCACCTTGGAAATCCTGGAAAAGAGCGTAAGTTTCTCTAATATAGTGTGTTAGGTAGGAACTCAGACTCCTTCATTGGGATGGCTGACCCCAGGAGGCTGGTGCAGTTGGAGCTGGTGATGTACACAAAGCACTTGCCCTATAGCTGACTTAACCTTAAATGGTGACTCCTTAGTCAGAGGTCAAGTAACTTGTGAAGGGCAATAAGCTTGGCATGGCAACTGGCATTCAGATCCAGGTTTGCTGTGAGTCTAAAGCCTTCTTTTTACACTATTCCATATTGCCTTCAAGGACTATGCATTTGCTACTAAGTCTTTATAGAATATTAGCTAAATGAAAGACCCAGGGGCAGGTTGCCCCCACGTTAAATAGTGACTCAGCCTAGGTTACCAGAGGCCAGGCAGGGGCATTCTTGAGACTGGCTGAGGATTGCCCAAAAACATTTCCTCTGGATTATTTTGAGGTCAAGTCTCCAGGGTTTAGTAGGGTGTAAAGTCCTTCTCTGTTCCAGCTATTTCAAAATCTTGTTTATATGCTAATTGTACCCCACCCTCAGCCGGCCTTCTATCATCTGTCAAGTAAATAGTGACTGTAATGAGAAAAGAAACCAGAAAATGCAAATGAAGAAAAACAAAGCGTGTGAGTAAGCAGGTGCCAGCTTAGCAGAATCACATAAATTCCTGCTCAGAGCCACATTGTCCCATATCTAAACTTACACCTTTATTTTTTATTGACTCTGGCATAAAAAGATTTCCTTGCATTAGTAATGGTACTGTTAATGTTTTATGGGATCTAGAAGTCATGGTCACATTGAAATCCTCCCTCAGTAGATGAAGGATTCATAGACTTATTGCAACATACACTGAATTGGAGTCAGACAGTCATGTACCCTAACCAAGGACCTGAGAACTCTTGGGGGTGTTGGCAATATTTGGCCCCCTTCCATACACTCCTCTCTACATGCTCAGAGATGCTTCAGAAGACCTTCAACCTCCTTTCTTAACAGAGACCTCAGTCTCTTCCAAGTCTTGCCTTCCTCTGCAGTCCCCACCAGGGGAGGCTGCTCGCTCTTCTACATTCCGTGCAGCACCCTCCCAGGAAACAGGCTGCTCCCAGACTCTCACCTCCACCTCCAGACCAGTGCTCACCGACCTTCATGTACAGACTCTTTTCTCTTGCATACCGTCCAGTTACATCATGTTCTTTCCTGGTCACTGATGTTACCTATTTCCCGGTGAGTTCCCTTCCTTCACTGAGGATTTCGAGATGGCTGCCAGGCAGACACCATCCTAGAATACTTTACCATTTATGAGACAACCCATCCAACAATCCAGTCTCCAAACTCCTGGACATCATTAATTCCAATATCCTTCGTTTTTCTCCTCTTCAACCAACCTTAGTTGGGCAACACTCCAACATCCCACTCTTTGATCACAATGTCCTGTCCCCACAATATCTTTCCTGTGATACTTTGACCTTATATGCACTTCCTGTCCCCTGGTTGAGTCATTTTCTCACAGTTATCTAAAACTTTATAACTCTTTTTCTCTATATAACCTTGATCCCATGGGTTTTACAGAAAGCTGAACCATTCTTTCACAAGCATCTTTGATTCCTTTCCATCCTTTATCCTTCTGTCTTATCACACATAAAATCCCAAGCTAGAACTAATGGTACTATTACTTTTACCGCCTGTGCTCTTGCACCAGAATAGGGTAATATGCTAGAAAACTAGTCATATGTGGGTTGGCATGTTGAAAAGTTCATGGTCTGCCATCTCAGCTTATTTTGTAGCTTGCCTCTCAACCTTTGGTCTTTAGTCAACTCTTTCTCTCATTTCCTTCAATGACTTTGAAATCGTATCTATTTCTTCAAGCTTCTTATCCAATCTCTGTTCCTTCACTCTCAACAGACAAACAAGAAAATCAAGGAGATTCAGCACAATTTCTACCCCTGAATACAAACTTTTCCACATTTGTCCCCACCTGGCAGACACTTTGGTTTGCCTACTCAATAGCCATGCCCACCCATTCTTTCTTGATAACAGAACCCTGGTTTAGGTATTTGGTGGCCATTTTCTTTAGGGAGGATGGGCTCTGGCCTAGCCCCAATGAATGAAACATAGTTAGTCTGACCCAACTTTAACTACTTCGTTTCCTTTGTCAGACCTCTTGCCTGACCTTCAGATCCTTCTGTTGAATGACTTGCTAGAAATCTACACCAAGATGCCTCTTAGCTCCCCGCAAACCTAATAAAGCTATTCTGAATCCGTCATCTTCCCTACCAAACTTCCTCCCTTCTGTATTTTCTAACTAGATTGGTGGTCCCACCATGTACTAATCACTTAAGTAAGACACTTGAGGACCATCCTGAATATATTCCTTTCTTCCCACTCCTTATTCAATCTACCACCGAATGTAGTTCATTTTGCCTCCCCATATCTCTCAGTCCTATTCATCCTGTCTCTTCATCCCACAACCACTCCTCCAGTTCAGGCCCCCAACTCCTCTCTCCTAACTGCAACAATGACCTCCTAATTGCTCTCCCTACCTCTGTTGTTTAGGTCTTCCAACTCATCCTCCACACAGCTGACAGAGGATTACATCTTCATAATTAAGTTTGACTATGATACGCCCTTGATTGAACTCTGTCCATAGCTCCTCAGTTTGCATTTGCAGGGTGAAGTACACATTCATTCACAGGACATCCAAGGTTCTTCATGAGCGACCCCTGCTGGCTTCTCCAGGATTATCTCCGGGCATGTGCCTCACAATTTGTTCTCCAGCAACACAAAGTTTCTTTCATTCCCTATGCATGCCATGCTATTTCTCATCTCTCTCTCTCTCTCTCTCTCTCTCTCCCCTCTCTCTCTCTCTCTCTCTCTCTCTCTCTCTCTCTCGCTCTCTCACACACACACACACACACACACACACACACCACTTTGCCAAGCTAATTCTCTAAGTTGGATGCCATTTCTTAATTCTACCACAGGACTCTGCCATTTTACCTCTGTAGTTTACCACACTGCTTTGTGGTTTCTGCTGTGTGACTGTCGAGAGCAGTCTTATTAATATCTGGGCTGCCAGTGAGCAGCCCCTAGCAGGGATTCCTGGCCCATAGTATAGATTCCTTAGTATTTGGTGAACGGATGACTGGAGATACAAGCATATCCTCTAGGAAGTTCAGTTCCCGGATCTGTGTATAGATGGAGCTCCTCTGAGACTCCAATTCAGAACCTGAAGAGTGAGCTAACAACTGCCTGCAGACACCTCTCAGACCACCTTGTCACTGTTCCCATATTTCACATCCTATTGTAATTCTTCAGTTGTTTTGTCACCCCCTTGGTGTTGGAAAGCTAAGAGGATTTCTCCATGGATCCACATGCAAGAAATAGTGAAAGCAATTTACGATTCTGGGATTATTTGCATAAAATTAACATGTACATAAATAAACCATAGTGTTTATTCTCGGGCTACGATAGAGATGGTGTTTGCTGATTTTTTTTTTTTCTAAACATCCTGTTCTCCCACTCAGTTACTGGATGAGAAAAGATCCTTCCCTCAGAGAAGGAAATTCTTAGAGCTGGAGGAGCTGAGAGGCACTGCTGACTTTGTTTCTCCCTGGATGTTACAGAGCACAGCATTACATTGGGAGTCTTTTCCAGTTTAGAAATGTTTTTCTCTCTGTGATTCCTACTCTCCCCTTCGAATCCCCTGGCCCCATTGACCCTGATAACCACTTGACACCCTCTCTACCCTCCTGAACATGTGTGGAAAATTCAGAGCAAGTTTAGTCCTGGGCAAACTGTAGAACACCTGGATTTAGATGCAGTGTCTTCATGTTTCCTCCATCCTGCAACGACAGAAGGAGGGCTCTTCCATCAGCAGATTAGTGACAGAATTTCAGAGAGGGGGGAAATATATGAGGTAGGCAGATCTTGTGTTGCTGAATGTCTTCAGGCCACTTTAGAGAAGCAATTGCCCACTTGACCTATTAATCAAAATAGGGAAGCATTTGTGTTCCAGCAATAAGTTTCAGATTCTTCAGATATTCTTTATATTCCTCAGCTTCTTCCAATCATAGAGATATCTCAAAGTAAACTGAGGGGGCGGGGTAGTGGTGATAAGATTATAAACTTGTCTCGTTATGCAAGAACTTCTAAATGCCCACTCCCTCAGGCTGAGACAGTTCTAACCTATTAGGTGGGTGCAAAAGTGATTGTGGTTTTTGCCTTTATTTTTAACCTTTTACGCCACAGTTACTTTTGGACCAACCTAATAGGAAATAAGAGTGTGTGAGGAAAAGGACAGCGTGGACACTTGCTAATAAGTGGCAGACTCTGTTCTTTCTCTTGTCACTTGCTGCAGAACATGAATTATGACCAGATCTTTCCAGACCAGGGAGGGCCTCAGGGTCACCCATATCTGTGCCCGTGCATGCTGACACATGCCACTCATCAGATGGCCTGCGTGTGACTGTGAGCTGTCCAAAAGCTCTCTCCCTACTGTTAGGGCACGGCAATGGAAAAAATCCCAAGAATGTACTGCATTGGAATCTAGGACTAGTTTCCTTAGCTGCTTGGTACAAGATGAGATTTGGAAAATGCTAGTGGAGGGGTCATGGGTGAAGGCAAGGGGTAAAGATCATTGTAGACACATGACTTTATATACTTCAAGATGGGGCAGTGGGGAATGGAGTGGGAGGTCTGAGGGACCTAGTTCCCCTCCGTCATCCTTCCTTCTTTGCCAAGAAGTACCAAAAATCTTGAAGGCACAAACATGGTGGTATATTTTGCCTAAAAAAAACATTATTCTGCTTTTGATTTTAGGTAGTCAGGATCCTTCAAATAAGATAATCTCGTATAAGTGTTCAAAATACAGCTGAGCCATAAAGTATAACCTGCCAAATCCTTCAGCGAGGAGAACCATAAGTTTTAAAATTCTCAAACTCTCCAATTCATATTACAAAGCAATCATAATTTTAATCTCAAAGTCTTTGCCAAAAACTAAAATTAAAAGAAAATCTAGGGTATTTTTATTTTAGATCGAGGTACAAGAATTCGAAATAAAATATTGGTAGGTAGACTAGTTGACAATCCAGCTGATGGAGTTCTAAAAGGGAACTGGGAAAGGAAGGGGTGAGTAGAAAGACATTAAAGAGAAGCTGTCCTCACGTCATTATTTGGACCAGAGCAGGCCCTCATGTGTTAATGATATCAAGAGACGAAAGACAAGAAGGCTGCAGAAAACTCGGACTATGTTGTCAAAATAATAGATAGTAGTGGGTAAGAGAAGGTATTTGAAAGCCACATGCTGGCCTGCCTTTGTGTCAGTGTCTACTATTCTATATGGAAATGAAAGCTGGACAAACTAGCTAAGTATAAAAATCAACTGATGGCATTTCAGAGGCAGTGTGGTACAGTGTTATTTACCAGGCGACCTGAGATCTAGTTCAGCTCAGTCACTGATTTGCTGTGAGACCTTAGAGCAGTCACTTGACTTCTTTGTGACATGACATAATTGATTTAGTTCAGCACTCCTCAAAATTTAATATGCATATGAATGACCTGAGGATTTTATTCAAATGTGGATTCAGGGGCAGGCCTGAGATTCTGCATTTCTGATAAGCGTGGGTGATGCCCGTGTAGCTGCTTTGAGTGGCAGGAATCTAGATGATCTCTATGTCTCTTCCAGTTCAATTGAACATGGTTTGATCATATGCTTCTTTACAGGCAATCAGCTAAAATCTATCGGAGTTAGAAAGATGAAGGTAGAGTGCTGGCAGAACTGCTGTAGGAAATAGAACAAATTAAGTGGTGTGGACACATCTGGAGGATGGATCTAGCAGTGAAGTTTGACTCAGTGACTCAGCGAGGCAGTTAAAATTGGAACAAATCTCAGTCCAAAGGATGTGATCAGTGAGAGGGAAGAGCCATGCAGAAAGATACCCAGGAATCTTGTGAGAGGAGAAAGTGCTTGATGAAGCAGCCCTCATATTGCAAAGAACAAAAGGGACCAGGGCACTGTAAGCCCACCTTGAGTTTTCTCAGAGTCTCCGTGGCTTCACTTGGAGGACAGACTGTCACTTACATCCCTGACACCTCTCTCATTGCATAGCTTCTCTAAAGTGCAAAGACAGACAATGGGTTCCTATGTGTACTTCACGGTGAATTCTAAAAAGCAGCTCGCATGCTGGCTGACTGATCCTTGTCCTTGGTTTATGGCCAGACACCAGGAGTGGAGGACCCACTACACACATTCAGGTTCGTCTGAGAACTGGGGAGAAGAAAGAACAGGTGGGAAGGATGCAGCAAGATGAGCACTCACCGGGCCTTCAAAACCGTTACATTTTTTCACTGGAAAGTGGCTTCACCTGAATGGCAATAACGATTTAGCAAGTCATTCAGATGAAGCAAAATTCTGTGAGGCAGGTATCGTTATCTACTGTAAAAATAGGTGACAGTCTCTATTAGGTAGGTTAAGACCATCCAGCTAGTTAGTGCTGGATTAGAACTCAGGTCTCTTCATGCCCAATCAGCGAGGTTTTTCTCTACAGTGTTTGTATCCAGCACCACAGGGATTAACCATATCGGACTGGTCCCTGAGGTATGGAAGAGAAATCAATCTGGAGTCTGACTGCACTGTGTTAGAATACTAGTCCCCCGAATGTAAGTTTGTAAAGGGCTGCCTTGCAATGCATTGTTTCCATCCTCTCCACTCCCTCCAACAAGGACACTCCTTAAGCAGCCCTCAAACACAGCAGGCCTTCCTCAGTTTACAGCTTTAGCCATTGTATCCCCCTTTTGGCCGCACGAGTAAGGGCTCTGTATTTTGTGTGTATTTGTGTTACAGACAACCTCTTCTTCTGACTGAAAATAAGAATGTTGTGATTCTCATGGGTGTGTGACCTGGGAGGACACACTTAGGACTGTTTGTTGTTGGAACTCTGGACAGGAGAGGCGTTGGGCTGCCTTATGGGGAGGGGGATCCCCTGGGATGGTTGCTTGGTCCAGTTCCAGCCCAGAGCTCACTCTCCTATGGAAGGTCAGGAAATAAGGAGTGGGGCCTGTGGACATCTGCTTGGAGAGGTATTTCCAAATTGCTCTTTCTCCTCTAGAGGTTCAGTTTCAAATTTAATTTGCCAGCTAATGACGGTAAATTATCATAATTAATTGATGAGTGCGAAAGTGGTTTGAGTGCGAAAGCACTATACATAATTTCTAGGGCAGTTAATTTCTGGTCTAACTTGGAGGACTAATCTAGGAGAGAATAATAATAATAATAATAATAATAGTTTATTTTAATGGTTTGGACTAAGGCCTTCTCTTGGTCTGGAACACTGCCTTCGGGGAACATCTCATATACTCTCTGGCTTTCCATTCAATTAAAAAATAAAGTCTCCTTTTGCCAGAGGCATCCCTGGAGGAAGGAGGCCTGTGAGAGCCCCCGTGTGTCTTTAAGGTCCAGTGGGTAAGAAAGAAAAGTAAATAAGCAGTTATCATCTGGAAGACAGTGCTGTAGGAGGGAGATATCCAGGGAGCAGTGGGGTCACGGGGGTCTGGAAAGTGTCCTGATGCAGGACGAGTGGGACCTCTTCAGGTAGATGTGGGGAATGGGGAAGTAAGAAAGTCAATCTGAGGAGAGAAACATAAATCTCTCTCTCTCCCTGTAAAGGGACTATGAATCGGGGTGCATGAGAAAAATGATACTTCTGACCTGCGGAGTGTTTAAAGGGGTGCATTAAAATTTAAACGAGGAGAGCCACCATCCTGCTAACGGGCAACTCCAGACCTTTCAGTGGCATAGCCAGATCTGCGGCTGTCAAATCAAATCAGATTTACAGTACGAGCCAAAATGTCGATGCTCAGAGCCCATCTATCTTTGGCAGGCAGAAAGTTCTCTCGTTTCCAGGAGTTTCTCTCCCCGAATATTTTTGGGCCCTTCCTCACAGATTTTGTGTGTGCACCTCCAATGATCTCTCGGTCTCCTGGGGCCAGTGGTTTCTCTTAGCCTGCGCCAGCAGCTCTGACAACTCTGTCCTTGGCTGGCCATGGACGTCGGCCAACCAGGGATGCTCTATATATGTCCAGATGGTCTGATGGCCTCTGGAACTCTCCTTTCTCTGAGTTAGTTGGGAAATGCCAGTCTCTCTGACTAGCTCTTTCAGGGGTGCTTGGTACAGCAGTGCTGCTGGACCTCGGTGGCAGAATCTCTCCTTGCCCCACAGCCCACTGTCCCAGAATGGACAGTTCACCTAGCAGGGGGTTGGTTGGGTCATGTTAGGCTCCACGACATACTTCCCTGGAACCTTTGCTTCTCCAAATCTCAGACCCCTTCCACCACCGTGTTCAGTCAAGATTTTGTTTTGCTGTTGGGCTCCATGCATATCAAGGCTGTTACTAGGCAGCTATTTTAGGGTCCTTGAATATTTCCTGGCAGTAAAGAAGTCCTCTGAACATGCTCAAGGAATCCCCAGAACTTCTTGGGGAAGGTATTGCCCAATCTTGCAAAAATGACCCAGTCAGCTATGTGTGTGGGTCAGGGAGAGGGTAGGTAGGGGTTTTATTCCAGGGCTGTGGAAATCAATAGAATTGTTCCAAACATGAAAATGTGTATCATGAAGCTCTGAATGGCTACGTACTTGGGGTCGGGAATGGTGAAATGGATACATAAACACACCAGAAGTTTGGGCGGGAACATTCAGACCTGAGTCACTGCCAGCAGCGGCAGCTCCCTTGGTTTGAGTGAGCTTGGCTCATCAGTAACATGCTATTAGAGCTTGCTGGAGAGTGTCAGCTCTTTGTGGATTATTGAAACTTGAAATACGTACTAGATAGAGGAGATGGAATGTGTGTGGGGGATGGCAGAACAAAGTATAATTGAATATGAAGTAAGAAAGTTGGGGCAGGGGATGAAAAATACTTGGGGGAAGAGGGCATTTGTCACTCCTTTCAGCCACCTACCCAACTCCTCCCCTGTCCCTCTTTATCTCCGAGACCTTCTTTATCTGGCCAGGGAGCAGTATTCTTTTCTCTGTAGAAGCTCGATAGCATTTCAGCTTTCCTGATAGCTCGACCACAGTCATAGGACTGACGATTCACAATCAGATTCAGCCAGAGTGGACTTTGACTTGAAAGCTAAGAATCTGAAAGAGCTGGGTCTACCCAAGCCCCGTCTTGGTGAGGCTAATGGCGCCTGTGGTAGCTAGACCCAACGTCCAGAGTCCATGGGGATACCGGTTCAAGCACCGGGGGCAGGCGTCCAGTAGCAGTGTGGTCAGTGGAATGAGCAGTTGCGTCTGATCCAGTAGAAGCAACAATCATATCTTCATCGAATCAGTTCTATGAGAAAATTTGGGTTGCTTTTCTTGGACGGGTGGTGTTGAAACCCGATTCTGATCCTTGGGGCCTCCATGAGCAACCCAGTATCTTTTAGTAATTCCCTTCCTGCCACAGTCACCCAGTTTGCGTCTGAGAACTTTGAGAGCTAAATAAACAGTAAGCGAAGTCATCCAACAATTTAGGTTACGAAATGTTTGAAAAGGAGGATAGAGGCGCCCACAATCCTGTCACTTTCACACACAAATAATGACCCCTCTGATCTCTTCAAGACACTTTCCCAAAGTATTTCCAAGGAGATGAGGTGTCATGGGGACAGAAAAAGTCTCCATCATCAAATGATTTTGGAAATTTGAAAGATGTTCTGCATCATTACACTGTTTTCTTTATTTCAATACTTAACTTCTCAAAACCTTTAGTATGTTAGCTCATGTTGAGAAGATTCAAGAAATAAACAATTACATGTGTTTTCCTGGAAACTCCTCAAAGATTTTGCCCCATGAGGCACACATGCGACAAAATGCTGCCTTATGCTCTTTTTGTAGATGCAAGAGACCTACATCATGGCGTTGAGTGGGCATGGGCAGTTTGGGCCCTGTGTTCCTCTCCTGTATTGTGTCATACGGACTGTAAGGACAAAGCGTTGGAAGAAAAGGAAGCTTCTCTCGTTTCGTGAACGGGAGCTCACCTAGCAGGCGACGAGGGGGGAGCTGCTGCCCTGAGCTAGCAGACCATATCATGCCCCTTGGTTTCTGTCATGTACATTCTGATAGAAGCAGGTTGTCAGGACTTGATATTAGGGCCGAGACCTCCTCATCCTGAAATTAATTTAATGTATTTGGGCATTTCCAACTCACTAAAGAGAATCTCAAACTTCTCATCCACTCCCCAAGCTTAAGGGTGAGACCATTCATGGTGATTTGACACAGAATATAAAGGAAGAGAAAAAACTTGATTTTCCTCAAAGAGAAACTGAAGGGCAACAGACCGACTGCAGCAGGGTTTGGCATGCAGTGGGCATATAGTATCCGTGTTGCTCCCAATTGTGCCCAGTGTGGAAAGAGCAGAGCTTTAAGGAGACTTAGAGGAAAGAAAAATAATGGATCATCTGTGGGGCAGTGGTGTTAAAGGAAAAAAAAAAAGAAAAACCTTTTCACTTTGTTATCTTTTTTCACCTGCTGAGGAAATATGACACTCGCTGAGAGCTACCTCCCAACTCTGCAATGTGACTCTGCTGGTTAGAACGTGGTGCTGAGAAAGGCATAGCCGTGAATCTCCATTCAAATTTATATTCAGTGGGGACGGGAACTTGTTGGTTTTTTTTTTTTCACTGCTGTATTCCTCGAATACAAAACAGTTGCACTATAAATACTTGTAGAATTAATGAATTCTGTCTCCTTGGAGAAGAACTAGTTTTCCTAGGCCTCACTGACAGAAAGAAGTTGAACCTCTAATCTCCACCAGCCTGAAACTTCTAGTTTGGTATATATATGTGTGTAGGAAAGCAATTACCATCGTATTTCTTTATGTTCCCTTTGAAAAAGTGTTATTTTTCATTCTGCATTGTCCTGTTTGGTAGGAATTCTCTCTGAATTGTCAACTTGCTGCAAACTTGCAGGTTTAGCTCTGTTTCCGGTAACATAATGGCTAGGTACCTGAAAACAAACTTCCTGCTAATAACAATGAAAGATGCGAATATAATATTTAAATCTTTTTAAAAACAGTGAAGAACTGGTAAAATACAGCAGCAAGGATTTCTCAGCTCAACATTTCACGGAGGGCGGGAATCCAGAGAAGTAAGAAAAGTTTTTACCCTGAGGGCTGTAGCTGAATCTGATAAACTTGAGCTTCAGTTTTCATAGTTTTTTAGGACAGCTGAGTGTGTGAGAGAGAGACAAAGAGAGAGAGAGAGAGCAAAGTCTAATGTCTGTCCCCAAATCCTGGAACTCCAGTGAGTTCCAGGCTAAGTATAAATGTGATCCAGAAATAAACCCAACTGCACCCCTTTCACACACAGGAGATTTCAAGGCAAGTTGCCTAAGCACCAGACAAAACAGAGTTACTGAATAATAATAATAATAATAATAATAATAATAATAACCTCTCCTTGATGATTAAAATCTTGAGCTGACCTTTGTGTGGACATATAAGTCAAATTCCTGTGACCTGGGTGGTCCAACAGATGTCAAGCCTGTGTCTCCCACCAGCATTCATGCAACAATAATAGGCTAACTTATTAGCTTGTAAGTAGGGTAAAATCGAATCTCAGATGGAAAAAGTACCTGGCAGTAAATCTAATAAAGACGTGTAAAACCTCTCAGAAGAAAATTATAAGCCTTTATCGAGAGACATCACAGAACATATAAGTTGAGAGATATTCTGTGTTCATTGACTTAAATTTGTGAGAGGCCCATTCTTCTAACTTATTAGAGTCAATTCCATTCCAATAAAAATTCCAATTTTTTTTCTGCATGGAACTTGACAAGCTGAGTCTAAAATTTGTTTGGAAGTACAGCGTCAAGAATAGCCAAACACTCTTGAAGAAAAAGAACAAAGTGAGAAGTCTTGCCTTATAGCTACCAAGCTTTACTTTAAACCCATAATAACTGAGATATTGTGTGATTGGGGCTGGAATTGGCAAAAAGACTACATATTAGAAAGATAGTATTGCAGATCAGTGAGTAAGGGTAGACTTTTAAATAAATACTACTGGGAAAATTTATTATTCACATGGAAAAATAAAAATATGTCCCTGCCTCACGTCATAGATTTTGTTGAACCATATAGAACTGTCACTTTTGTAGGTCAAAAAGCAGTCAAATATAGGCTATTTCATAAAATTCTACCTAATAAAAAATTCCAGGTAGATTAAAAACCTAAATGTAAAAGATAAAACCATAGGTAATACAGAACCATTTTAATGTCTCAGGGTCAGGAAACAAGACCAACAAGTACTAACCATTAAGGGAAGATTGATAAATTTGATTATATCAAAACCAGAAACTCTCTTTATCAAAAATACCATAAATAGTGGAAAGACAAGCAACAGATGTTTGAAACTCACATAACTGATAAATGCTTCCTATTTAGAATACATAACGATAATTCCCAAAATCAATAAGAAAATGACAGGCAAACTAGTAGAATAACGATTCAAGGAGTTATACAGATCTTTCAAATTTGACGTATTTTATTATACAAAATCAAAAAATTATGTATATATATATTATTAACATTACCGCTGATCTTGTCAGGGAAGTTCTTCAGCATTGGGAAACTATTAAGCTTAGCATGGTGGGTACAAGTTTTTCAAAACTCTAATTTTTTTTTTTTTTTGAGAGCGCCAATTTTATCACTAGCTACAAACACTGTAGCTAGTGACAGGCTCACTTGGCTTATTTTCGAGAAAATGTCTACCAAATACCCAAGTCTGAAAAACCATAGTTTGTCCGTCAGTTGTTCTTTCAAGTAAAAATGGTGCCCCATGATAAAAGCAACTGGTTTAGCTGGAGAGTCAGACAATGACACCAGTTCTTTTCCTAGAAGCAATTTTTGTACTTAGGTGTGCTGCAGAAGTGCTTTAAGAATTCTTCTCATTTAGTCACATAATTGAAAAAATATGCATTCATGGTCTAGATACAATAATATTAATAATTTTTACTTTTTTGGTAAGTGAAATTGGCGTGTTTTTTTAAAGATTTTATTGGGGAGAGGGAACAGGACTTTATTGGGGAACAGTGTGTACTTCCAGGAGTTTCCCAAGTCGTTGTCCTTCCAGCCTTAGTTGTGGAGGGCACAGCTCAGCTCCAGGTCCAGTTGCCGTTTTCTAGTTGCAGGGGGCACAGCCCACCATCCCTTGCGGGAGTCGAACAGGCAACCTTGTGGTTTAGAGCCCACTCTCCAACCAACTGAGCCATCTGGGAGCTCAGCAGCAGCTCAGCTCAAGGTGCTGTGTTCAATCTTAGTTGCAGGGTGCGCTGCCCACCATCCCTTGTGGGAATCGAGGAATCGAACTGGCAACCTTTTGGTTGAGAGCCCACTGGCCCATGTGAGAATCGAACCAGCAGCCTTCAGAGTTAGGAGCACGGAGCTCCTACTGCCTGAGCCACTGGGCCGTCCTAGGCATTTTTTTTTTTTTTTTTTTTTTTTACTGTGAATGAAAAATACGACCGTGAGTACAGTTTGTTGCCATTGCCTTGATCTGTTCTAAGCGCCTGTTTTACCACCATCAGTGCAAATGTCCATGCAGTGAAAAAGGTAAATATTTTCTTAGCTGTCTTATTAAAATAGTTTGTATTTTGTGGATCCCCTGGAAAGGTGTCATGGACCCCTGAGGATCTGTGGACCACAGCTTGGCAATCGCTACCTTTGATGGTGATTTCCCCAATGTCAACAGCAAGGCAATGATAGAAATATCTAGGATCCTGGTGTTCAGTTATCTTTCTGTTCCGTCATAGGATCTCTCAGGACCATCTGACCAAGTTGGTAATCAAGGACATTTTGATGGGGGAGATATGATGGAACTCTTTTGAGTACATAAACAGACGTGATTTTGGGGATGGATGTGCTGAGGTCAAAGATGGAAAGGGACAATTTCAACTTTTCTCAAATGTTTTTGTTCAAAACTAGAAATTAATGGTAGGTTAGTTTTTAGACTGGATCAAAAATTTCCTGGGGTCTAAATGTCATGAGCCTACTTACCATATTTTAGAGGCTAAGATTCTTTTAGTATCAAATAACAGACAAACCAACTGTCTTAAACAGAAAAAGGAGATGTATTCATGAATCCAGGTCAGACCGGATTCAGTCTCTTAATGTATCAGAACCTGGTTTCTTTAGGTGTCTGTGTTTAGCCCCATGTAGTGTCAGCTTCATTCTGAGCCCAACCATTTTCATGAAGAGAAAATGGATACACAGTTCCAAGAGTTTCATCCATGTACTGCAGATTCGGAGGGAGTGAGAGTTTCATTCTTTAAAGCCACCTAAACATGTTTGCTCCACTCTTCTGGGATGGAATTGGGACTTGTGTTCACCCCTGAACCAGTAACTGTGGGTCAGAACGTGAGTGCGCTGGTTTGTTCAGGCCTGAACTTCTGTGTCCTGTCAATGATTTTCAAGGCGAGATGATTTTGCCCCCAGGGGACATTTTTGGTTGTCATAGCTGTGTGTGTGTGTGTGTGTGTGTGTGTGTGTGTGTGTGTGAACACAACTGGTACCTAGTGGATAGAGGATGATGCTGGCTCAGCTTTTCAGAGTAGCTTGATCTTGGAAGAGAAATAGATGGTTCTAGAAGTCTGATAATGAGTTGTAGGCCGACCCTAATGGTAGAGGCACTTTCTGACCTGCCTCAGTGGCTTTTGATCTGAAGACAACTCTGTGGTAAAAAAAGATCCCAATAGAAAGCAGAACATCTCCTTTGGCACCGAGATGGGAACCCCAAATTTTCCTCGCTTGCCGTGAGCTCTGTGGCAACACACACAGCTGCAGGAAGGGACCTCATCGGATTACTTGAGAGACTGACCCAGACCTGTCCCGTTTGACCAAGAGAAGCAAATGTGAGGGCTACTGCTGCCAGTCACACAGAGGATCACACACATTGATCCTCTCCTGATCCCAGGTAACTTTCACAACCAGCATAACATTACACAGTAGTTTAGCTGGTGACTGCATTTCCCAAGCACAAAACGAGGCCACATGGCCCAACAGGCATGGCTGGGACCATGGGAGAGAAACATCAACATTGTGTTTTCTCTGACAAAGCTGGAAGGAAGCATGGCGTCCTCCCCGCACTCCCCTTTCTGTGTCCCAGAACAGCTTGTTTTGGAGGGTGAGCTAGGTAAAGGGGTTTGGTGGTAGGTGTGCTTCTCTGCCACATACTGAGGCTGCAGTGGATTTCTTTCATGGACAACTATCTATTTTCCCCTTTTGCTCCATCTCTGTTCTTATGACACAATTCAAGTTTTCCTTGGCTGAGAGTCTGGTTCACCCTGTGCTTTCCCTAACGTCACGGAGCACTCTCATAGGCATGTGACTTTATATCCACATTCTCCTGGGGAGCACAGGCAGTGAGTGATACCAGAATGGGAATGTAGGCAGAATTTTAGGACAAAGCCTTCCCTTCCTTCTGTCTTTGGTGCTTAACTTACCCTTGGTTTCTTTCTTCTTAAGAAACCTCCAGGACGTATGAGATTGTGAGGTATTTGGGGATCCTAAACAATCAATATCATTTATTATTGTCCATCGGGGAAGCCACAGAGCTAAAGGTCTAATTTACAAGTGACCCTTGATTTGAATTTAATTGATTCCTGGAAAGCCATGATAAATCGAACCAGGGTAAGCCAAACTCTCATTTTCTGTAAGCACCAGCTTATAAATTCCACTCCCTTGCTTGGAATCTAATCTCATGCCACAAAAATACCCAGAGTGATTCCAACAGAACGAAGCTACAATAAAACATAGATAGGCTTTTCACTCATTTATAAACTATATAAAAAAAGATTCCATAGAAAAGCTATATAAGGGAGCTCTTTTGTCTTTTAGACTGAAATGGCCTGAATGATGCTTCTTAAAATGTTGCCTTAATGAAGTCTGAATCGAAGTCATCTTTTTTTCGGTGATAAATCTCTCTCTGATTCTCCATTGAGGGTGATTTTGCCCACCCCGAGGGCAAATTGTCTTTGGGAGTGTCTGGATAGTTTGGGTTGATACAACTTGGAGGGTGGTGCTAGTCCTACTATAATTTGATGGGTAGAAGCCAGGGATACTGCGAACTATTATACCACACATGGGATATTTTCCTGCAGCAAAGATTTATCTGACCAAAATGTCAGTAGTACTGCTATATGAAAACCCTGCCCCTACAGCAACCATGGACATTTCTGAGTTAAAATTTAGGTCATTTCCTTAGGAAAAAATAAAAGAGCGTTGAAAACCAGATGTACATGAATGTCTTTCCGAGTATTTAAATGGTACATGATGGAGTTGGAGGGAGGGTGGGAGGGCAGGTGGTTCCATGTTGCAGACTCCGTTGTTACTGAGTCTTCTTGGCCAGTAAGCTAGCTGAGTTGCCTCAACAGTGATCCAGCTTGTCATCGTGGCCAATTGTTTCAGGGTAGCTTTGGCTGTAAATACAAGTTTTGGTTATTACTCCGTGGGTTTTGTTTATGGAAGGAAAGTCATAAAAGTGAGTGGGGATCACAAATCACACTGGGTATTGCCTGCACACAGACATAATTTACACATTCCCTCAGCGTTCTCTCACTGTTTTTCTTGGATCTTTAAATTTCCTGCACAGCTAGCATATTGGATTTTCATAATTGCTACCGCATTTCTTGTAATGTACCCTCATTTCCCAGAAACCTCTAAAGGGCTTATTGTTTGTCACAAAGAGCAGACCCGAAGCTTCCACACAAGCTATGAATGAGCGTTTAGCAGTGATCTCTGCTCCTAGCAATTCTTATTTAAGGCATGAAAGAACATAAACATCTAAAACTTCCAGAACATTTTCCGATGCCCTCTTCCCCTTCGGCTCCCCCAAGGAAGATGCTATAGTAATTAATCCTTTGAGAAGTTTCTCTTAGCTTTTTTAGATTCCAGAAGTTCCTTAATTGCCATGTTTCCTAGTGTTTGACACGTTTGAAAGGTGTCTGAATTTAAAAAAATATTGTCAACATTCAAATGACAACCCTCATCCCAATTAGCTGAATTCTTTTACTGCATATCTCTTTCCTGTTCCTCGTGAACACATAAACATAAGTTTGGAAATTGTACTCTATTCTGTTTTAAAATCTTTCATGCGAGGGGCTTATTAGGGAGTAGGGAGTTTGGTACAAGTGGCTGGAAACGAAAGAGGCGAAAGAGGCAAATGAGATGACATCTCTTCAAGGGGGACCAGGCCTCTCATTCCTGCACATCCAGAGACAGCATTGGGTCTGGTCCATAGTAGGTGCTCGTTGAAGGGGATGGTGAGATGAGAGAAGACGTATAGAGACACAGGTGAGTGTGGGTCTGTGCAGAGTGCACACTTTTTGTAATTCCCTGAAAGCCTGGGCAATGGGGTATATTGCACGTATCACATGAGAGGAGAAATACAGGCTCCAAGGGCCCTCATTGCATGATGATGTCACTGCTGACTGCTGCTGAGGCATGTGTCCCCAGGGACACTGGGTCATTACAGGAGAGACGCCGCTACTGTGTTTAGGTCGGGTTCTTGGTAATTGCACTGATTACTAATGCTGCTAACATTTCTCTTGCTTAATAACCCACTTTTAATTTTACCCGTGGCAGTCCTTAGTTCCCACAACACAGCAATAATTAAATCTCTGTTCAGATGGTTGTAAATACACCCAGAGGTCTTAAGCAATGGGTGAATTATACTCATTTAAGTTAGAACTGTAATGTTAGCATTCAGTCACCTCAGGAATTAGCACTAATTACTGAAATTCCTTGAAGTCCCCTCCCTCCCTTGAGTTTCCTATCCCCAGAGAACATGCAGGGTGAGATTCAAGATTTGGATTTGTGCGGGTGACAGGTTTTATGTGCATATGGCAACAACAGTCACTCCTGCAGCAACATAATCCTAAGGTATGGGTTTCCAGGGTGGCCTGTTTGAAACAGGACCAGGAAATGCGGCTGCTTGCAAAGGGCCTCTATTGTCTGAGAGTCCAGAAATCTGTTTTTAGGAAATGATGAAGAAAGAGGAAACGAGGCCCGGGGAAAAGGCTAAGGAAGCTCTCTGCCCCCTGTTCCCGTAGGGCACCTTCAGTGGGAGATGGCCACCTGGCTGGGAGCTGGGATTCTGTCCCCGTTTCTCACGTGGCACCAGGGTTGAGAAGGGCTTGCTCTACCTAGAGAAGACTGGGAGGAATGAACCTTTAAAAAAAAATTAATTCCAAGTTTGAGATTCTATCCCTTTTAAAAATACGTTCTGTTTCCCTTTTTACAAGGGGACATGGAGCAAGGTCCCTCCCTCTTGGCCTTGGGGATTCACAGTGTTCAGTCTGTCCTGACCACCTCAGGGCCCAGGAAGCCAGGCAAACGCATCCTCCACCTCTCCTGGCCCCACCCCTTCAGGTTATGCTGTTTCTGTCCTCCAACTCTTACTCTTGTTCCCTCCCCACGCTGAATTGTTTCTATTGTCATGAGACCCAGCCAGGTGGACCTCCACAGGTCGTCCCCTGCACACCCCTAGCCACTCCAGCCGAGAAAGCTCATCTGCATTTCTGGTACCTTCAGCACCGCCCTGCGTTACAGTTATCTGTTTTCCTGGCTCTGTGGCCCTGAACTGGGTGCGAGTCTCCCTCATGACCCTCCTCTTGGGGCTGTAATCTGGCTGGGGTCACCTAATGCTCCCTGGAGGTTAGAGTTGACCTTCCAATGTACACTGGGCCCATTTTCAAGGGAGACAAAGGGAGAATGTTTTCCCAGGTACCCAAGTCTGAGCAGCAGGTGGTCACAGGAGCTGGAGATTGATTGAGCTCAGGGTAGGCAGGCTCAGCAAGTTAGGCGTGTTGCATATTTTCCACCAGCGCCCATAGATGGCACTAGAGCCTTGGACATCTGGCTACCACGGGGCGCTCCGGGGTTGAGGGAGCCGGGCAGTGGGACAGTCAAGACCAATCGGGTGATGCTGGGGCAGCCAGCAGAGGCTGCCACCCATCAGTGACCTTTTCTGACGTGGGTGGGAGATAGGGGAGGAAGAAAGGGTGCGGTGAAAAGAGGAGGAGAAGGAGTAGGAAAAAGAGATCGTGAGGATAGAATGCGAGAAGAGGAACAGGGAAGGCAAGGGACCAGGATGGGGGAAAGGGATGTCAGGTATGAGAACAGCCTACCCGAAAGGAGGGTACAGAAAAGACGTCTGGCCATAGTGACAGGTGAACACTGAGCAAAGGGGGAGGCAGGCCACTGGTGCAGAAAGGCGTGTCCCCTTAATTCCCCACAGGGCCCGGAAGATGCACCTCATTCCTTCAGGATCTTTTATTAACGTATAGAAAATGTGTTTAAAAAAGGAACTATACAGAGGCTAAAAGTAATCAGGACTAACAACACTGGTTAACAATGGTTAACGAGCGGAGTTTCCAGTCTTTGAGCTCCAGTGCCGTGAAAGGATGGGCGTGTTGGTCTGTCCGCTCCCTTCCTCCGTAGGCTTTCATTTTTAGTTTAGTTCTTTACCGTGTACATCGCCCAGGGAGTGGCTACTCCATTTTCGTGTTTTTCTTCTTCCTCCCAGCCTTCCTTTTGAGGAAATGCTTTCCCAAGCACGTTGTAGCTATAAAGTCAGTAGATTGGTCTTTGTTATTTTTACCTGAAAAGGCTGTTAAAGGTTAAAATGGCAAACACAAGCTCGGAGGGAGTGGAGGGCATGGTGTTGGGAATTTCTCGGGACAACCATCTAGAGACCACAGGGTGGGTTTCAGCGGCCTGGGCCCCAGGGATCAGCTCCCTCTAAGCCACAGTGACTTGCTTAGGGCGCCTGGAGTTCCTCTGGGCCTGGAGCATATTTGAGTTTGGAATAACTGGGTGGGTGAGTGATAGGAAGGAGGCTCTGTGTGTGAACAGTAACTCGTAGATTCTGAACCTTGAGCCTGTGGGACCCTGGCATGAGTCTAGTCCTCGGGGAGGCCTGGGCGGAGGCAGGGGGATGGTAGGGGGGCATTTTCTTGGCTGACGTGTTTGCAGAAACCACGGTGTCTGTTGCACCTAACATATAGGTGTCACTGCTAACAGCAAGTGTCACTGCTGCCCAAGCAGCCCCCACGTGGAAGAGGACCCTAAAATGCAGATTTCTTTCTTGGGGAGATCTATCTATTCCTGTGTGTAGAAATGTCATTCGATGAAGAGAAAGGGATTCATTTCTGGAGTTTTGGCCTGGCAGCTTAAAATACAGGTTACCAAGAACTGATTTCCTTCTCAACTCCCCCAAGTGGCAAAGAGAGCTGAGCTTGTAGCCCGCGGTCCTCTGAGCCCCCAGCCCACTAAGGGAGGTGGGAGCAGATAGGGAGAGGGAAAAAGAAACCAAGGAACGAATTAATTTGTCTCCTGTCTTCTTCTAGCCTCATTCCTCAAAATATTCCACTGATGTACTCCTTCAGGGGTCCACGGAGAAAGACACCTTTGTACCCCTGAGAGTCTGGAAGGAGGGCACCCCAATGAGTCGTAACATACAGGTTTTAGCCTAAAAGCTCACAAGATTTCTGCATTTGATACCATCTGCGTTGGTTTGATTATATTAATAATGTAACCATTTTCCTCTCAAATCCAGGCATAAAATTGATACTCTAGGAACACGTGCCACCATGTTTATTCTGTGGCTTCCCCTTCCCCAATCCTGGCTACACTGTCTGCCCCAGTTTGGGAGGAATGACTCTGGAATTTCCCACTCTTCTAATGTTGGGTGAGAAAGAGGCTGCATATTCCTGACGGAGTGGAGTCGGGGAAATAGTGTTTGTGTTGTGTTATCTTCCCCTCCCAACCTGTTGTGACCCCCTCCCTCACTTCCCACAAAACAAAACCAGAAACAGAACAAAACAAAAAGGAAAGTAAAAGAGCTGCCAAGTGGGGTTAAAGATCCTCTGGGATGTATGGCAAAAGCAGTGCAAAGACTGACTCCTTTTCTGAAAAGATGGAGAGGAGAAAGTGGTATCAGAAGCCCCTTTGTGAAAACATCAACAAATCCAAGATGGTCGCCACTTGGCTAAATAAATATAAAAGGCTCTAGTCTCATGAAGTAGCAAAGCAAGGGCTTTAGAGTTAGACAAAGAGCTCCCTGTTGTAGCTCTACTTAATCCTGTGTGACTTTAGGCATGTTTCGTAACCTTTCTGTGCCTCCACTGTCTCATTTGTAAAATGGTTCAACTTGAGTCAGGGTTCTGGTGAGGATTTAACAAAGTAATATATATGTTGACCTCCTAGCCCAGTATCTGGAAAACGGTAGTTGTGCCATAAATACCATTTCTCTTCGTCTTCATCTGGGGAGAGAAAAATTAAAAAGCCGGTGCCAGATCTGATCTCAGTTCTGTTACTAATTAGCTGTGCTAACCTGGGCAAGTTGCCTAACCTTTCTGGGCCTCAGTTTTCTCAAGTATGAAATTGAGTGTTGGGTCCGATGTCCTATCTGTAGTTCCCTCCAGCTCTGAAGGTGTGTTTCCAACCTTTGCCGTTTGGAGGGAGCGTTCAACGACAGGATGTTAAAAAGCAACACAGGGTCTCCCTGGGGGATGCTAAAGAGTGACAGAAAGGAAATAGTTCTCATCCATGCATTTGCCTCCTGGCCCTGTGTCTGAGCCCAAACCTGCTCTGTGGCTTAGGTGTCCCCGGCCTCCTGGGATGTTTGCAATGCCTCTCAGGAACCCATGGGACTAATGAGCCAGTACCTGGGAGAGCGACCCCGGTTTGAGACTAAAAGGGTTAAATATCTCTCAACTGGAAATTTCGCATCAGCCCAGCCTCACAGCCGACAACAACGAAGAGCTGTTTTATTAAGAGAGGGGGGCCAAGTTTTTCTGAGGAACAAGAGCTGTGTTATTTGGATATTCTGCAATAGCCTTATTAAGCTTGGGGAACGAGCAAGGATTTCCGGTTTGGAGGAAATGCAACACTGTCCAAAGGCTGTGAGGTTTGCCAAGGACGTTTGGACAATGAAGTCATGCTTCAGGCGAGGGGTGACCTTGAAAAATTAATCAGAAATGCTGGAGGTAACAAACCAGCTTGGGACTGGGAAGGAAAATGGAGGTCCAGGCAGGGTTGGTTAAGCAAACCGGGAAAGTCCTTCTGTTTCTGGGTCTGTGCAGAGGCAGGCCTCTGGGGCCTTCCTTTCTCCTCAGAGGCAGGGGGTGAACCGACAGGCCTCTGCTGGGAGGCCAGGTCTTTACCAGGGCCCCTCACACCTGAGCTCTGCGCTGTTACTCCTATGGAAAGCTTGCTTTAGTCTCTAATGCTCCATCAGCATATTTTTTTATGTTCCTTGGTATTTTACATTTTATGTTTTCTTCTTCCCAGCTCGTTCTCAAGGCTTGAAGAGCACAGAATGGACAGAAGCAAATCTAGTGTGTCTACAACTAGGACGTACCAGAGCCACTGTTTTAAAATTGGACCCGAGGCTACACCAGCACCCCCTCTTCAGGTAGACTGGAGTTTTTCCTTACTTGCTTTTTGAGGTTTTTGTTTGGTTGGTCATTTCCCATTAGGCCTGGTGGTGCCACACTTGTTGAGGAAAACCTTATCGCATCTGTGTGGGGTTGGGTTATGGAAGAAACGAAAGTTTAAGGAAGCGGTTAGTCAAAGATCTTTTGGAACGTGGCCAGAGGACCCTGAGGTGCAGCCAGAGACAGGCTGCAGGCACAGCCCAGAATCCAGCCCTGTCTGTGACTCACCTTCGCTCAGGGCCCAGCATGGCTCTGTCACTGTTACCTAGAGGAAAACGACCACCCAGGGAGGCCAGGCAGAGCCTGGAACCTGGAGCTTTGTGCACCACGCAGACTTCTGGGCCCAGAATAGGGCCCCAGGCTTCAGAGGACCAAGGCCCTTCTTGCAGCCTTCACAGATCTGAGGCGCGTGCAGACAGACTTTCCCAGCTGCTGTGGGATTATGGAAACTGAACTCAAGTTAGAATCTTTCAGAGGTTCCTTTTCAAAATTTTAAGAGTGGACAGCGAGATGCAAGAAGAGTTCCCCTTTGGAGGGAAAGCAATGCAAGTAAGGAATTAGATCGAACAGGAGTCTGCCAATGAGAAAGAAAAGCACATATCCTGAGTCAGTGGCTCAAACTTTTCTGAAATTCTGGGTGGAGGTTAAAAGAAAAAGAAAAAAGTATTTTCAAGGCCCAGGAATATTTGCAAATCCGGGCCACCAGCTAGTCTATTTCAACCCCCTTAGTTGGTCTCACGGGTTCTGTTTTATTTTTTTCCAGAGGAGAGGACAAAAAGGAACTCATACACTTTTTCTCCACTGCTGCTTTTAAAAGAGCTCTTTGAAAAGGTTCCATAATGATCTTTTGTCCCTTAATCTACAGCTCTGTTCTGGGACTTGATGTGAACGTCTACACGTGGTGAGGATTGTTTGGTTTGGCATTGAGCTTTCTGGCAGCCTTGGTTCTTCAGGTCTGTCTTTGAAAGAACAGTTTTCAGTGTGCAGAGAGCTGGTTGGTTCCCAGGCGGCAGGGAGCAGGTGTGAGGTGTTTTGCCACTTTATGAGGAGTGGAGTGGGGTGTGGGTAGGTGAAGGGTAGGGCGGATTTAACTATTGTGGAACTTTGCTCTGCATTGCCTGGCTGCCACTGTTCTTATTGTTGTTCTTTTACAAATCAATCTGCTGTGCAAATGTGTTGGCCAGTGTTCCTGGGTCCTGGTTTGGGGTGAGTTCTCCTGGAAACATGGAGGGACTTACTGTCCTCACCCCCAAGATAATTTGCACAGGGTTACAGGAAGGGGGTGAGGGTTGTGACCGCCACCTTGTGGTGACACTTAGCATGTCTCCCTTTCTCCAGTTAAATCTGGTCTAAAGGCCAGCTGGAGTTTTCCACGGATTAGTCTTATGCATTCCTCTGCCTCCCGACCCCCTTTTGTATGAACCTCCTTTACCTTCCAGAAATAACCGTGGAGAAGGTGAGTTTGCTGTATTGAAAACTACCTTTCTCTGATGGGGAAATGCAAAAAGGGAAAACTGGATCTTGGGTCTAGGCAGTGAGTCTGTGCAGTCGTGGGAAGGTTTTGGTTTGTTTTTGTAAGTACATATCCTGAAGTGTTTGCAGTTAAACTGCCCCTGGGCAGGGTCCACGTCTAATTCCTTTCGTGTCCTGTGAGGGTGCTTAGCCTGAGTATTGCCTAATGGGTCCTCCCGTGGGAAGACCACAGGTGCTTGGAGGAACAGGCTAAGCAGGAGTCAGTGAGTAAAGGGGAAAAGCTCTGAGTCAAATTGACCACGGGCCTTGGAGAGAGAATGGGTACTGTGTCTCTTAAACATGGTAAAAACTCTGAGAACACTCTACTGAATAAAAGGAATCTATAAATCCTTTTCTAGAAGACTGGGTGAGCTAATCATTGAAGTTTCTTTAAAATTCTTTAAAATGAATCCAGGCAATGCTGCTGAGACTATTTATAGACATGTTCCACAGGGTAAGATGGTGCCAGCGAGAGGCAGGTTTGGGTTTCCCTTGATGCTTCTTGGCTTCTGCTTGAATGAAGACCAATCATCCTTTTCCATTTCAGTTCCCTTCATGAGGTGGGCTGTATTGGCTCTGCTTTCATGGACAAAATGAGTTCAGCCTCTTGGCACAATCTTTTTTGTAGTATTTTCTCGTGTATGTGTGTGTGTATGTTTTACTTATGACTTCTGAATCAGTCTTCCTTCTTTCCTTCCTTCCCCTTCCACTCTCCTCTCCTCCCTAACTAAAGCGGGGCTTTGGTGAATTTTCATTACTTGTGTTCTTGTACCAATGACAGTTTCTACTCAGAGACTAGCAGTACTGACTGCCAAATCGGAAACGAAAGTTAGAAGCCATTCTAGTATAATCTTCCATGCAACAGGTGAGCAAACTGAGGCCCAGAGAGGTGAAGCCACCTCCCTGATATCCTAGAGCAAGCAAAATGGCAGTGGAAGGCCTGTACCTTAGCTCCCAGGTTCCTCATTCAGTGTACTTCCCACTGTTCATTGGTGTTTCACTCTAGTTCAATCTTATTTAATTCACAGGTTTCTCGAAAGGATTGTTTCTGTTTCTTCCGCCTTCTCCTAGTTGTTTTGATGCCCATGGTGAACTGAGAAATGAAAATGTCACCTCTGTTTCCCAGCACCAGGTATGTCAGTCACATCCACACCACAGCCGTGAGCGAGGCCTGCTAACGGAGAGCATCTACAGAGAGTGGTGGCTGATGTCATCTCCCAACACTACAGGTGTGACCATCAGCCTGAGGGACTGTCCTTTCCTAGTTATCTGGGCTTGGTTAGATGGTGGATGTTTCCATCAGAAAATTGCTAACTCTCAGGCACATCCTCTAAATGGTTGGGCAAGGTACCAAGATGCCCCAGTTTGAGTAAACCTGGGTATTAGAGAAAGTGGAAATGGAGCCTTGAGGAAGGGGAGAGGGCAGCTGGGGAAACTGGACATGGATTTCAGCAGATGCTATAGGGGTGGTTGCAGCTGGCATTTGCTTTGGAGAAGCTGAAGGGTCATGGCTTCTATAGCCTCCAGCTGTCTTAGACTTAAAAATCAAATCATGCTAGTGAAGAGAGCACATCTCATAAAATGGGAGGTAGGCCCCGGCCCTCCCCTGTTCACCTTTGGATTCCTAGATGTCATTTCCTCTGGTGCTTTTCATTTTCCCTCTCAAAGGCAGAATAATAAAAGAAGATGGAGAAAGGCTTCTCATGATCTCTCTCCATTAAGGAGGTCATTTCTGTTTCCCACAGGACCAAAGAAGAGGAAAAAACAAAACCCCCAAATTCCACCTATTCCCAGGGACTATCGGGAATGGCTAGATGGTCATGCAACTCCTTCTGACTCTTACTAAGCCACCTACTCAAAGGACAACCTGGCTGGAGAGAGGAGGAGGCCTTCCATTTGCAATTCAGAAAACAATCCATGACCAATAGGACGAGAAATAGAGAAAATGGAGCTACCCAAGACCTGTGTTCCCCGTGGGATCTGAAATCTTGATGGCAGGTACCCTGAATTCCACTTCTGTCCTTCCTCAATACCTGACACCCCCGAAGCACTAAAAGCTACAACCATCTCCCCCTCCGACCCCCCCAAAGAAGGTTGCTCTCTGTCTTACCTGAGGGTGGGGGCAGTGACTTATGACCCACATGGAAACAGTCACGGGCAACAAACACAAGTCATGGGGAACTATTATCCAAAACGCTGGTTGTATTTGTGGGATCGTGGGACTCTGAGGATAGGATGGACTCACTGGGGCATGAAGGTAACTTACGACTCTTGAAAGGTAACAGAGGCCACTGGGCTGGTAGAGTAAAGGTGTTGTGAGGTGAGAATCTTTGGCCCATGAAAGAGGACTTGGGTTGCTGGGATGGGGTGAGGTTAATGTTTCCTCTTAAGTGGTGGTGTTCGCAAAGCTCTCTTGCAGAGGTTTCTTCCATGGGCTGGTTTGAGAACCTGGCCATCGAAGGCAGTGACCAGAGCACAGATACCTGGAAGTGAAGCGCAGCTCAAAAGGAAAGAAGGCACGTGCCTGTCACCATCAAGACCTGACTCCAGGACTTGCCTTTGAATTGGTCTTTTTATGAAAACTTCTCACTTTTCCTCCTTGGTGGGAGAGGAAGGTTAAGGATGGCTGGGTAGGAGGAAGGATGGCTGAGGGTCAGGCCCTGGGGGGCAGGAGGAACCGCAAGCAGCGGGTTCTCAGCTGATTCTCAGCTGATTCCTGCTTCCTTCAGATACTCAGAATATGTTGCAAAGCACGTTCCTATCACCCCCCACCCCTCGTTTCAGATTCTAAAATACAAACGAATGACAGGAAAGGTCAGTTGGCTTGCAGCTGCCCACTGCTCCGACGTGCAAGGACCGCCGTTTCCTGCCTGCCATGAGACGGTGGCTGAAGGGACGCATCTTCATTTCCACAAAGGGGATGGAGAACTCGTGACCCTTCCAGTGGTACCAGTTGAGCCCCTGGGAGGGAGAACGAGAAGCACGTCAGCTCACCCACGATGTGGTTTCACCATTTTCCATTTACACCAAGCTCTGTGGCTAAGTATTAAAAAAGGTGCAAGGAGCAGTCTCTTTCCAGCTTCTTTTTTAAACCATGCCTGTGGCTTGGGTCGTTATCTGGAACGTGTTCCAGGTCACTCCATTTCACCACCTTTGTTTTTGGCCTTTAGGATTTGCATGTACCGGTAATTGGAGTTGCATTTCAAAATCCCGACAGCATAGACGCATTTTGAAGAGAATAACTGTGTTTGGCTGCTCCCTCCTGGTGGGAGAGTCAGGGGTTTCCACAAACGGTGACCAACCTTCTTGGTTTGTGCAGGACTAAGGGCTTTCCTGGCTGCTGGACTTTCAGTGCTAACACTAGGAAGGTGTCAGTTGATCCAGATGTCACCCTGTCACCCAGCCTATGGCCATGTGGTCTCTAATGGGGACAGGCAGTCCAGTTTACACTGATATTTCTAACCACTCCCTTCCTGGAACACTTCTCAGGATGAAGCTGAGCCTGTGAAGCTGGCCCTGGAACTGATAAGCTGGTGATGGAATCTCCTAGACGAGGAAACGAAACGGAACTTGACTGGTTGTCAAGGGCTTCCCTGGGAGAGTTCTAGCTCCTGAATCCAAAACCTTCCCCTTCTTCCTCTGCTTTCTACTCTGTCCTGCCAATCTCCCAGTATCTGCGTCATTTCTCATGGTAGTCCTTTCCTGAGACTCTGAGTATTTCTTTTTTAAAGGGAATGTAAGACCCACATTTGCATTTAAAACAGAAAGCTAAGGGGCTGTGGGTTCCACAGCCCTGATCTTTCAAAACGGAATGCCAAGGGGCCGTGGGTTCCAGAGCCCTCCATTATTGCAAACAGAAAGCTAAGGGGCCGTGGTTTCCACAACCCAGATTGTTCCAAACATGAAGCTAAGGGGCTGTGGGTTCCACATCCCTGATCTTTCCAAACAGAACGCAAAGGGGCTGTGGATTTCACAGCTCTGAACATTCCAAACAGAAAGCTCAGGGACCGTGGGTTCCAGAGCCCTCGATCATTCCAAACACAAAGCTAAGGGGCCGTGGGTTTCACAGCTCTGATCATTCCAAACAGAATACTAAGGGGCAGTGGGTTACACAGCCCTCAAACATTTCAAACAACGGCAGAGCTTCACCTACCTGGCTGTGCCTGGACTCCCCGTACTTCCCGTTGAGGTTGGTCCGATGGCAGTTCTTGTACCACCAGGCGCCCTTGTACGACATGGCACAGTTGGTAACTGCAATGTCATTGTCTCTGTCCTCGGTGGAGAAAGGGCGCCCCTGGTGATAGCTGAGGGAGTCCCCTGGGTAAAGACACATTTGTCAGGCTGTCCAATTTGTCACTCTTCTGTCAGGACTTTCTGGACATTTGACCCCCAACAAATCTGACCTCCACGTAAGGGACCTGCCACTTACCTCTCCCATTTCCACCTGGTTCGTCAGCCTGGCTGTACTGAACTCTTACTCCACCTCAGCTCGGGGACCAGAGACCTCCGTGCTGCTCTCTCTCACTCATTTTCTCATCCCCCTGACTTCTGTTCAGAACTCTGTCCACTCAGCTCCTACCTCCTTACCCCCCACCCCCATCTGTTTCCTCCAGGCCAGCACTGGGACACACATTCGTGATTCCTTTTGTCTCCAGAGGACACCGTGATGAATTATGGTGTCGGGAGACAATCTGGGTCACCCCCATGCAGCCTGGTTGTTTTTAAAATGAGTTAGTCTGATATTTTGTTAAATATACTCCATTTCAATGACTATTTTATGCCCACAGTGTGGTAAATTGCACCTTTATTTGGGCACTTCAGGCAGGTCTCAGTGCTACTGGGAATGCTCAGAAATATGAAGAATGACAAAGGAAGGCATCATAGACCTGGCTGAAAAGAGAAATAACTGGACAGATGCAGAAACGGGAAGGTCAACACCTTGATGGTCATCTTAATTCCAAGAGGCATAAAAATGTTGCTAAAATTATACTCTAGCATTCAGCCCTAAAACTGGAGTTAATGAAAGGACCAAGAACTCCATGTACCAAACAGCAGAATATTTGGCAAAACAGGTTTTATGAAACGTGCCATCATAGAACCCAGGAAACAGATGGGCAAAGCCTCAGAAGCCGACTCAATGTTATGTTCCGACAAATCTATTAATGCAACAGGGCGTCCAGACATGGTTGTTCTGCTTAGTAGAAATGTCACAAAAATCTATAGAGAAAATGTGACCACGTACGTGGTTCTCATGGAGGAAGGGAAAGAAATGTGGCCAGTGAGAGACATTTAAGTGCCGCTGTTTGCTCCTTGATGGGATATAATGATGACCGCTATAAAAGCGGGGTGGGGGGATCTCAGAATCAGGAAGGGTCCGGTTTATTTTCATTAGTTCAAAGATGGCTTTCCTAGGTGTCATTCATTACAGGGGAGATTTCTCCCCAGACAGTAGATGATTATGCTCTCTCTGGATAAGAGCCTATATTGATTAATCGAGACAAGAAAAATAATCCTTTGCCCTCCCACTGCACTTTTTTTTTTTAAATTTAAAAGCACGTGCACTGCACTTAACACATTTTTTTTTCTGACTGTTCTGTGAAGTGGGGAAGCCATCATTATTACGATTTTCCAGATGAGGAGAGTGAAGTCCTGGGAAATTGATTTCAGGTCACCTGCGTGGTCAGGGACAGCCTGGCCCAGAGCCAGCGATTTCATGAGCTGAGTGGGAGCTGCCACTGCCTGGGCCGCTTGGGCCTGGAATATGGGGGTTCTGGGGGTCTGCTCAGGGCCAACGTACCTGCAGTGCCATTGTAGGCTCCTATGCGGAGTTTATAGAGGCTCCTGCTGTCCTCCACGGAGAATTTGTCGTAGTGGGCAAACACGGCCTCCTGGCCGTCCCGCATGTCCACGCGCAGCTCGTAGCGGCCCTGGGATGTGAGCCTGTGTATATTGTCCAGCCCTGCAGAGAAGAACAGAGAATGCAGGGAGCCTGAACCCAGCGGCTTTGGAAGCTGGAGGGGAAGTAAGTGGTCTCAAAACAAATGTGATGGGGGAGAGGGGGGTATTTGGAGAACTTTGGACATCAGCCCTTCCCAAGCTGTTATCAGACAGACCCTTCCAGACTCTGAGTTTCTACCTGCATGTGGCCAGGTCTGCTGAGCAGTTCCCACCACAGGTCGGCTCAAGGGTCCTGACACCTACTCTTGACCCAGTGACTACAAGCCCTGTTCAGGATTCCTGGCCCTGTTCCCGCCACATCCCACTCCAAACTGTGGCATTGGGTGAAAGTGACAGGAGGCATCACATGGGCGTGACTCCTTGGTGTGAGGGAAAGGAAATAAAACGTAGAACACTGATCAGAGGAGTTCAGGGCGGGCCCTGGGGCCCAGGATATCCCACATCCTGCCATCTCCTCTAGCCTGCAAAGGGGTTCTGTGCACCTTTCCTTACACCACCCTCTTTCTCTCAGCTTCCAGCTGCTAACTGCACAGCTGCCTCCTTCTTGGAGAATTGCTCTTGACCAAACGGGAGTCACTTCCGCCTGGAGGTTACCCTCTCCATTTGCCTACCTTGGGGCAGACCTCCATCAATGCCTGATGTGGGGCGTACAGAAACCTGGTCCTTTTGCCCCAACTCTAGGGAGCAATTAATGTGCCAGGGGAAGCGAGTCTCCCCCAAAGCCCACAAGTTTGCACTTTCCCTGCTTTATCTTGCCTTGCACCCTCCCTTCCCTTCTCCTGAGAGCGCTCCCAGATAAATTGCTTGGACAAGTATCTCTGTCTTGGCCTCTGCTCCTAGAGAATCCCACTTAGGCCATAAACCTTCGGTCACAGTGTTACCCCAACCTGAGGACTGTTTCCAAGCAACAGGTCACTAGGCCATGCCTCTCACTGGTTCTCTATTACCTATGACACTGAGTCAAGACTTCTCTTCCCGACTTTAGACAGCACCACGGGCCTTCATTCAACCTCCCGATCTCGTTTCCTTTTTGCAGACTCAGTTCGGCTCTAGTACTTTGTGGTTTAACACCCAATACTTTCTAATCTCCACTGTTACCACCAGCAACAGGCTTGGAGCCCCCACATTTCACTGTCAATTTTGTAATATTAATGCTGGTTTCTTTGCACTGCATTTAGTTTTGAGGCTCCCTTTTATTACTGTACGTGATACCTTGCTTTCCAATTTGGGCAATGCTATGAAGTTTCATTCACAAAGCAAAAGATTTAATTAAACAAAACAAGGGATATACAGAAAATGGAAGGGCATGATAGCTCAGCTATTTGACAGATATGACAAAAGTTGTAAGAGCAGTGCACAGTGGCCGAGGATTTGGGGGAAACAACCCCGTCTGGTGTGGGCACACTGATTCAGGGGCACAGTGTTTGTCTCCCAAACTGTCTGCTCTCTCAATATTTTTCACCTTATATTTTCATTACCTATCTCAGCAAACACGGGTCTGGGCACCTAACAGGTACTCAATAAATCCTTATCATTGGTTGACTGATGATTGATTGATTGATATCTACGCTTTAGGTGTCTATTATCACCCGGGCACTGTGATAGGCGGTGGGGTTAAAAGATGAATCTGATGTAGTCCCAGCCCTAAAAGAAGTTCACGTAATATGGCCAAGAAAGAAAGGAAAATGGTCATTGCCATTTGGGCCCCCAGAAGAGGGGGTGACCAATTCTCCCACAGGCAAAGGGAGAGAAAAATGCGTAGGAGGGATTCTCCAGGTCTTTGATTATAATGTAGATGGACATCGAGGTATACAGGAAAGGGGAAAGGTGGCTGAGAGAGACTTCCTTGCAAAGGAAACATTAGTGATTGTGAATGTTGGGCTGGGGGTGGAGGTGGGGGAGGACAGGTACTTAGTGGTGGGGAGCAGGCTCCGAAGTAGATTAGAGAGGCCGGGTACTTGAGCAAAGGTGTTTGGCTTTCACCTGGTCGTGATGGGGAGTCTCTGAGAAGTTTTACAAATGGGGTTAACCACTGCTTAGAGTTGGGGCGTGAAGAGCATTGTAGTGGCCATGGGGGAATGAGTGGAGGCTGGGGGGCCAGTTCGGGGGCTGCTAGACGAGCATCCAGGAGAAAGATACTGAGGGCTGGGTGAGACAGTGACAGAAAGACAGAGAGGCGGCCTCAAACATGGAACACAATTGTTCTCCTTTCCCCCTGCCTCCCAGTACAAATCACTCTGAACATCTAACCAAGCGGGAGACACAGGTCACAGCAAATGTACTGCTTTCCGGAACTAGCATCACTGCCATCTGCCCGCGTCGGCTGTGTATTTACCTTCTCACACCAGTTCAGTTTTCAATCTGTACCTCCTTTTTCAGTCAGACCTCTAGGAAATTGCCGGTCGCCTCTAATGCCATTTTCATTTTTCTCTCTCCCTTGCCAAGTCAGGTGATAACATCCCTCCAAGGAATTAGCATACGGTGACGACCTCAGTCCTGTCCTGACCTGTGGGCTGCCTGGCTGCTGCCCGGCTTGCGAGAGAGATGACCAGCCAGCCGGGTGCTCCCCAGCCCCCGCCCCCATCAGGCCGCTCACTCTTTGTAGTCGCCTCACGTCAAAACCCATGAGCATAAGAGACTATTAATGAGCATGAGAAGAGACAGAGCAAAGAGGAAAACACCACCATAAGATGAAAACAGATCAATAGTGCAGCCAAACAGAGCCAGAGGTACCGAAAGCAATTCACAAGTTGTCAACTTCTCAGCAGACACGGGGGGTGCTGATAATCCCAGGCAGACACAGAAAGGAGAGAGGTGGACAAAAAGCCAGAGCAGCCCTCCCAGGGAAAGCCAAAAGGAGGCGTTACCCAGCCAAAACTCATCCTCCAGATTCCCGAAGCCGACTCGGTACTCAGCCCATTTCCGGAAAAAGTCAGTTTGGCCATTCTGCCGCCTCTGGAACACCTGTGAAGAGACAGGGGGGAAAATTCTGGGATGCCAAGGATAAAAGACTCTCGTGAGTAAGACTGCTGGAACTGAGTTTTATATCTGCGATGCCAAATATGCTCAGATAAGGGACATTGCAGTCCAGAGCTGGGTATCTATGTGCATAGCGTTTCCGTGGGAGATGCTCAGAGCCCTTGTCTCGAAGTGCAGACGCCCCGGATGAATAAGCTGCGTGGTGATGTTGACACTGATTTCCATCCCTGTGATGCAGGAAGGATTCAGGGATGCCTCAAGCCCCCCCACCCCCCCCCGAGTTGGGGGAAATAGGCGTGGCCCTCAAATTCATCTTTCCGGGCCATGGAGTGCTGCAGAAACATTTGTCCCCAAGAGAACAGAACCAACTTCAAATCAGCTAGTAACTGTCATCATCCCATCACAGGCAAAGCTATTGCGTATCCTGCACATTCTGAGCCGTTTAAGTGTTAATTTCATCTAACCTCCCATACATCAGCCCAGGCTTCAATTTCCAATTACGCTTTAAGAAGGAGGCACAACTATGTCAGAAACATAAAAGGAAATATCTCCCAAGAGTAGCTACTATGAGCACAACCACCATTTCACTCCATTCAAAAGCTGGTTTCCATCAGCCCCCACCCCAGCTAATGCTGGCTGCTTCGGGGCCAGGCTGCGGGGACCCTCCCGTCCCCACAGTGGGCCGCACTGAGGAGGGGGCCATGTGTGAGGTCGCCCTTTCTCTTCTTCCCTCCTGCCCTATCAAACATGGGAGGAGGGTGATGGCAGAAAAGAGTGTCTTTCTTTTCCTGACCATTGGTGCCCCCTGAAGGCTGTGACAACTCTGGAGAAGAACCAGGGAAGCAAGGAGGGATGGGGATGGGGTGTCCTTTGTAACTAAAGGTGACTATCCATGTGCTGCCTCTCCTGTGCTCCCCCACGTGTCGTCGTCCAGTAGAAGGATTCTAATCACCTCCCCATAGAGGCTCAGCTCCTCTTCCTTTCTTATAGCCACAGTCCCCGGTAGGCAAGACCCCCGGGCCTGGCTGAGCCACTCTCCCCTCTCCCGGGACTCCGCTGCATGACCTGTCCTCACAGAGGGTGCCCCTCCCCGGGGCCAGGCCACTGCAGCCTTGACATGCTATTCTTCTCTCTGCTCGGCAAACCTATGATTGGGCTGCAGAGTAATGGCCCTGAGGACAAAGAGGGACCCCCAAGAGGAACATGATGGGGGGCGGTAAATGAAGGGAGGGGCAGAGGGTGGTGAAGTTTGGACCCGCAGGCACTGAGCCAGGAGGCCTAGAACACCAGGGTGTTTGCATGCACAGAGAGCAGCTGTGTGTACTTACAATCCAGCCACCCCCATCCGTGGTCATGTCGCAGTACACCTGTAGCTTCTGGCTGAGCTCTCCGTGGAGGAAGATGGTGTAGACCCCACTCAGAGTGTCTCCATTCATCAAATGCTGGGCACAGTCTTGAGGATGAGGGAACACCCGGCCCCCTGCACAGGAAGAAAGGCGATTTCCAGAAAGGGTCCTGTCTCCCATTCTGCATAAGAACCCCTTGCATGGGAGAAGGTCTTTGAGGGCTTCTTGGTACCCCATCCAGAGCTGTACGACATCCTGTCTGGATCTCACACAGTGCATGTGGGAACCCTGCCTCAGCCTGCATCCCCCCCCTCTCCAGCTGACGGTGGATTTGTAAGACAATATGCATTCTCATGGGATCAGAGGAAAGAGCTGGTTTCCAGTCTGGACCCTCCGTGTACCTGTTGGTTTAGCTTAGCAAATGGCCTGATTTTCCTGAGCATGAGGTTGCTTATTAGTAAAATGGGGATAATAAACACGTCCTCCACTCAAGAGTGTGTTAATACAGCTGGAGATGGGTTACTCAAATGATGGTTACAGATGTATGGGCCACAGCACGTCACTGTAGGGCCCACTTTTCAAATGAATGAGAAGCATTGTCATGCAGAGTCTCTGGTCCTGCTCCCCGCACAAGAACACAGGATATGGCGAGGCCAAAAAGGAACACCAACGGAGCCATGGATAGGGTGTCCATACCACTAAATTCTCGCTGGCAGCTGAGTTGGAGGTACAGGAAGCAGGAGCTGCAGAATCCGCAATCTGCAGTCCGCTTCTCTGCCAATCAACCCCACTTGCTAGCTGCAACCCTCCGGCCACTTCTCTGCCAACCAACCAACCCCCTAGCATAGCCACGGGAGTTATATTGGTGGGTAATGGCTAACTGGTACAGCTGATGGCCAACTAGTCATAGCTGATGACCGTCTACTACCCGAGCCAGCACCTTTCCGTGTGAGGCCGTGAGCCTGGAAACTGATCTCTGGGGCTCTGTCCCCACAGGCATCTGAGCCAAGCCTGCTGCCATTGTCACAGGAGCCACTAAGGAATGCCCAGACCAGCTCAGCCTTAGTGAGGAGATGGATATTGTTGTGCGGGGTGTCCGGCGGGGCGGCCTGCGGGGTCTCTGCTCTCGTTCCCCACATAAGAACGCAGGACATGGTGAGGCCAAAAAGGAACACCCACGGAGCCATAGGTAGGGAAGTCATACCACTATGGTCTCACTGGAGCCTGGGTTTACACGACATGCGACCTGCTGTCCGCTTTGCTGCCAACTGACCAACTCTCCTCGACTCTCCTTACTCTCCTTCAGTCTCCTCCTTCACTCTCCTCGGTTCCCCTCCGTAGCCGCGGCAGTTATATCAGTGACCAATGGCTTAATGGCTACAGCTGATGGCCAACCAGCCACAGCTGACGGCCATCCACTATCTGAGCCAGCACCTCTCCACATGAGGCCGAGAGCCTGGAAACTGCTTTTTGGGGCTCTGTCCCCACACTCCTCCCCTACAGGTTCTCGCCTCATAATCTACACGACAAGCGTCTTCCGCGAGGGTCCCTGTGCCATATTAGACTATTGACACCTATGGACGAAAAGAAACGGTAGTCTTAGGAACCAATAATGGCAAATCCCTTCCATCTGGGAGGATACACGCTAGCTTTTTGTCCTGGGAAAGGAGGGTCGCTGCCACTGGCACCTTTCCCGGTTTGTGGTACCAGACTTTCATGGCAGTGCTTGGGGTCCCTTGCATAGTTTCAACACGTAACAGTACAGGGGACCCCATAATAGGCCATAGTGAGAGCACATAGGTTCCCCGCAAAATCACCCCGGTATCGGGACCTCCGTATACTACAGTCACTTGTGGTGGCCACTCAGCCACCACCCCTGGCCTCACTTGCAAATCATGAGTCAAACTGGCCCCCCATGGGGCTATCAGGCCCAACCATCGACAATGGGGGCTTTTGACCTGCCAGGGCCAAGTCCATTGCTGCCGTTCCCCTGCTTTCAAGCATGTGGGTGCTGGCAGCAAAATGTTTCCATTCCTGCCGTGGCCTGGCTTTAACAGAGTCTCACTGGTGGTAACTTATAATTGAATGGGAGCGGCCGTTCGATGTAGCAGAGCTTCTACTGGTGCCGGTCCTCCCTTCCGTGGTCTCTCATTCAGGACTCTCAGGACATCCCATAGACGCGAGGCCCAGTCACGCATCGTGGGAGGGTGTTTTGACACCCGGAGATCTTGCTTCAAAAGGCCATTATAGCGTTCAATCATGCCAGCTGCTTGTGGGTTATATGGAGCATGAAACAACCATTGCACGTCCATCCTGGCAGCCCAGCGCTGCACCTCTTGCCCCGTGAAATGGGTACCCCTGTCACTTTCAATGACTTGGGGTGCCCATAGAGGGCGCACAGCCATGTAAGAGCGACGACCGTTTGCCGCTGATCCACGGCCGGACACGGCCAAGCAAACATCAACCCCGTAGCAGTGTCCACTGCTGTGAATGCGTATATCGCATTGCGGGCCTTAGGCAGGGGTCCAATGTAATCCACTTGCCAGCGAGTGAGGGGCACCCTCCCTCGCGTTATCTGCTGTGTCTCCCAGGGGAGCGTCCGCCTTTGGGGGCTGTCCTGGGCACAGAGGGCACAGTCATAGCAGGCATCTGCTATCTCCTGCCATTTCAAAGGCAGACCCCAGCGTCTGCTCACCTGCCACATGGTTTGGCTTCCAGCGTGCTGCAATTTCCTCTGCAGCCAATGGGCCACATCAGTGGCAGGAGCCCGTTCTAACCATCGGACCCGTGCTAGGGCATCTGCTTCATCATTACCTGGGGACACTAGGGGGAGTGACCTGTGACATGTATTAGGGTTACCTCCTTTCTCTGCCCTAGGTCCCAGAGGTCCTGCCACATGGCTTGACCCCACAGTGGACGGTGTCCTACCAACCAGTTTTGGTGTTTCCATGTAGGGAGCCACAACGTTAGGCCCCGGAACACCGCCCAGCTGTCAGTACAAATAACCAGGGGCCCAGGCTCATGGCTGATTACCATCCACACAGCTCGTAATTCAGCCCATTGGTTACTCTGGCCCATCCCAGTATCAAACCAAATGGTGTCTGTTTTGGGCTGCACACCAATAGCCGTCCAAACAGCTGCAGCCCCTTGGCTAGAACCATCAGTAAACCAGGCATCCTCAGGTACTGGGGACTGTCCTTCTTTGTAGGGCGAGGGCTCCAAGTCCTCCCCTCTAGGCAGAGCGCTTGGCTCAGCCTGGGCTACAAGCTCCACAGGCCCCAGGACCTGTTGTAGCTCTGTGCTCAAAGGGCTTGAGCTAAGGGTGCTACGTTGCTCCAAGTAGGTGCCCCACTTGGCGAGGGTCGTGGTCTGTGCCACCCCCATTTTTGGTCCCTGGGTCCACGTACGCACCCAGCCCTGGACAGGATAGGTTGTTCGAACCACTACCCATGCCGTTCCTGTAATGGCTTCTGTGGCCACTAGGGCTGCGTACACAGCGGCCAGCTGTTTCTCTATCAGAGAGTAGCGGACCTCCGCTCCTTTCCATAATTGGGACCAAAATGCCACTGGCAACCGGAGACGCTCCTGCTGTTGCCAGAGGCCCCATCCGTACCCCTCTTGGGTTACGTGAACATCAAGTTCAAATGGGCGGCCAGGGTCCACTACTTGCAGAGCCTATGCCTGCTGCACTGCCTGTTTCGTGGCAACGAAGGCTTGCTCTATAGCCTCTGTCCAATCCCATGAGGCCCCCTTTTTAATCACGTTGTACAAGGGCCTTGCCATTTGTGCCATGTGGGGTACAAACGCCCGCCAATATCCTAGCAGACCCAAATATGTCTGCAGTTGGGAGACCTTGGTCGGCCGGGGAAAGGCTTGTATCTTATCAATAATCGCCTCGGGTATAACCTTTGTCTTACCCGACCACACAACACCCAAAAACTTGACGGATAAGCCAGGGCCTTAGACCTTTTCCTCATTCACCGCCCAGCCACGTGACTTCAGGTGGCGGAGAAGAGAGGGAGCTGCTTTCTCTAAATCAGGAAGAGAATCTGATGTTAATAGAATATCATCGACATAATGAAACAAGGCCACAGAGGACGGGTGATCCCACTGTGCCAAATCCTGGGCCACGAGCCCGTGGCAGATAGTGGGGCTGTGCAAGTATCCTTGTGGAAGGACTTGAAAAGTCCACTGCCGCCCGTCCCAAGTAAAAGCAAACTGCTCTTGACACTTGGGTGCAATGTCAATGGAGAAAAAAGCATTGGCCAAGTCCACTACATAGTGATATGTCCCCAGGCGGACAGTCAGACGATACATCAAATCATGTATTGAAGGCACTGCAGCATGCAAGGGTGGTGTCAATTTATTTAACTCCCTATAGTCCACAGTCATTCGCCAGGTCCCGTCTGGCTTCTTGACAGGCCATACTGGGGAGTTAAAGGGACTGTGCGTTGGCCTCACAATATGTGCCTTCTCCAACTCCAATATTGTACGACCAATCTCCTCCTGCCCTCCTGGCAGGTGGTACTGTCGCACTGTAACCACGCGCCAGGGCTGTGGCAACACTTGAGGAGGGTGGTGAGCATGCCCGCGTGTCACCGCTTTCACCACCCGGATCCAGAGACGGAACTCTCCTACAGACGTCTGTAAGCTGAGGCCATGTAGCACGTCCACCCCTAGAATATCCTCCGGAACAGGGGAGACATAAACCTTGTAGGTACGAGGGGGAAGCCTTCCTATACCCAGTGGCAAGGAAATGGCTTTCACGGTCACAGTCTTTCCCCCATAGCCATCAATGCAGATTGCTGGTCCAGGGAACAGTTCTGGGTTCCCATAGACAAGACTGCAGTCTGCGCCAGTGTCAACTAGGGCCAAAACCCTCTGCACATTAGAAGAGGACCAATGTATGGACAGTTCCACATGGGGCCTCAGGTCCCTGCTTGTCCCCTCAGACTGGGTACCTTGGCCCCACCCCTAATCAAGCTGAATGGAGTTGTACTCAAGTGGCAGCATGAAGTCCTGGAGGGACACAGGTCGTGCTTTCCCAGACTTCTCCTTTTGGCTTCGGAATTGCTGTTCCGGACGCAGCTGTTTCCAAAGTTCCAGCAGGAATGCATTGGGTTGTTGGTCTATTTTCTCCTGATCAACCCCTGCTGCTACGAGATCACGCCACATCTGTGCGCGTGTTACTCTCTGAGGCCCGCGACCTCGCCCCTTTACCTTTGGTTTGGGCTTCCAGGTCTCAACTGTGTGGACCTCCTGTCTTAACTTTCTTTGCCTCCAGCTTTCAACATCCCCTAGGGTGGCCATGGCAGTTGTAACTTCATGGATCCGTCGCCCTACATAAGGTGTTAGAATAGCAACCAAGGATCCAAAAGCACTCTCAGGAGCAGTATCCAAAACCAGATCTCTCATGCTGGCTGTAAAAAGCTCGTCATCCTGCCCCTGCGTGTTAAGGTTAAAAATAGCATTTCTCATTCCGGATCAAAATGGCGGCGTGAGGTGAGCCTCTGTAAAGCTCTCTTGGAATTTACAACTAATCGGACAACAATAACTCCACAAAGGCCTCCCTGCACAGCAGACAGGCAAGACGAAGAGGTCCACTACTGAATTCACCTCCAGGTGGGTGAATCGCGCAAGCGGGGGAGGAGGGAAGGGAGAAGTGCGGAGACGGAGCCGCGCGGGCGCAGGACACAGACCTAGCTCAGTGCTCTGAGCCCGCTGCTCCCGGATCTTCCGCAGCTGCGGGAGAGGGAAGGACTCAGACTGCTAGGGCTCTGCTTATGGCCCACAGGGCTAAGGGGACAGCATATAGCACGGCTGAACCCAACGCTCCCGGCAGACACCTCGGAGCAAAGACTGAGGGAAGAAGGCTGAAAACTGTGGTTTAAGCCCTCACTGCTGAGCAAAAACGGAAGCCTTAGGCCCTGAGAATAGCTGCCCCTCCCTCCCCTCCCAGAGCTCGCCCCACCCCCACCTGCCCGGCGCTAGAAGCGATAAAGTAGCAGTCAGATCAAAAGGACAGAATATTTGCTGTTCTGAGAACTGTGGACCGCAGAAACAGATTCGCAGCCCAAATAGTTCCGGCAAAGGGGAGGGAGCTGTGGAAGCAGGACCGACTGTGGTGGTGGTCGCCGCCATTGCTCTGGGCCACCTCTCACAACTCACCCCGCCCCTGGCCCCACCTATCTGGGCGGATCCCTGCAGGAGTAAACAGAACTGCTGAAACATACGGGCTCTGAATCCGGTGCAGAAAGAGATTTGGAACTTCATAGCTCTTCGCATACCTATCAACCTGTTGCAGAAGCCATTCCTGTAGATGTTTGGAAGAGAAATAGTAAGTCAGTGATTGCCATGAATAACCAAGGCAACAAGATAGCTCAGAAAGAAAGTGAAAAGTCTCCAGCAAAGGAACTCAGAGATATGGACATTTGAGATACAAATCACTAAGAATTCAAGATTGCAATTCTGAAAAAACTGAACGAGATGCAAGAAAACACAGAAAGGCAGTTTAATGAACTCAGAAACACAATCAAAGAACACCATGAGCATTTTACAAAAGAGATTGAAATCTTGAAAAAGAACCAACTAGAATTTCTGGAGATTAAGAACTCAATAGAAGAAATTAACAATAAAATATCCAGCTTAGGTAGTAGAGTTGACCAGATGGAGGAAAGAATCAGTGACATCGAAGATAGGAACCTGCAATTTACACAGAGGGAAGAAGAAAGAGACTTGAGACTTAAAAGAAATGAAAGAACTCTACAAGAACTTTCTGACTCCATCAGAAAGAGCAATATGAGAATAATGGGCATGCCAGAAGGAGAAGAAAGAGAGAAGGGAACAGAGAATATACTCAAAGAAATTGTTAATGAGAACTTGCCAAATTTGTGGATAGAACTGGATCCTCGAATCCAAGAAGCAAATAGAACACCTAATGACCTCAATCCCAACAGGCCTTCTCCAAGGCACATTGTATTGAAGCTGTCTAAAATTAACACCAAAGAAAGAATCCTCAAGGCAGCCAGGGAAAAGAAGACGGTAACTTACAAAGGAAAGCCCATTAGATTATCATCAGATTTTTCAGCAGAAACTCTACAAGCTAGGAGGGAATGGAACGAAATATTCAAACTATTGAAAGAGAGAAATCATGAGCCAAGAATAATATATCCAGCAAAGATCTCCTTTAGATATGAAGGAGGAATAAAGACCTTTCCAGACATCCAGAAGCTGAGGGAATTTTCTAATACACGACCTGCACTACAAGAAATACTAAAGGAGGCTATTAGACCACCATCAACAGGGACAACTTGTGGCAACCGAAACACTAAAAGGGGGAGCGTAAAGGCCTGAACTGGAATATGGGAATAGAGAAAGTAAGCGTACTGAAGAAACTGGAATACTCTAAATATCAAACTTTCTTTTACATAAACTCAAGGGTAACCACTCAAAAAACATCCAAGTCTGAACTATATACTGTAATAAAAGAAGAAACAGAGGAAAACATCATAGAATACCACCACACAGAAATAACAGACAACAACAAAAAGGCAAAGAAACAATGGAGACACAGCCTTACCAGAAAACTAAAGACAGAATGACAGGAAATCCTCACATATCAATAATCACCCTAAATGTAAATGGACTGAACTCACCAATAAAGAGACACAGAGTAGCAGATTGGATCAAAAAACTAAACCCAACCATATGCTGTCTACAAGAGACACATCTCAGCTACAAGGACAAGCATAGACTCAAAGTGAAAGGGTGGAAATTGACACTCCAAGCAAATGGTACCCAGAGAAAATCAGGTGTAGCCATAATGATTTCCAATGAAACAGACTTCAGGGTGAAAAAGATAACAAGAGACAAAGATGGACATTTCATAATGGTAAAGGGGACTATACAACAAGAAGACATAACAGTCATCAATATTTATGCCCCCAATCAGGGAGCACCGAAATATACCAAGCAACTACTAACAGAACTAAAGGGAGAAATTGACCAAAACACAATTATACTAGGGGACTTAAATACATCATTGACAGCTATGGATAGATCATCCAAACAGAAGATAAATAACGAAATTGCAGCCCTAAATGACACATTAGATGAAATGGACATAATTGACATATATAGAGCACTTCATCCTAAAACATCAGACTATACATTCTTTTCTAGTGTACATGGAACATTCCCAAGGATAGACCATATATTGGGACACAAAATCAGCCTCAGCAAATTTAAGAAGATTGAAATCATACCAAGCATATTCTCTGATCACAAAGCTTTGAAATTGGATATCAACTGCAAAAAGAAAGCAGGAAAAAAACACAAATACATGGAGATTAAACCACATACGTTTAAAGAACGGCTGGGTCAAAGAAGAAATTAGAGGAGAGCTCAAAAGATACATAGAAACAAATGACAATGAAAATACATCCTACCAAACTTTTTGGGATGCCGCGAAAGCAGTTTTTAGAGGGAAATTTATATCATTACAGGCCTACCTCAAGAAACAAGAAAAATCCCAAATAAATAACCTCATGTTACACCTTAAAAAACTAGAAAAAGAAGAACAAGCGAAACCCAAGGTCAGCAGAAGAAAGGAAATAACAAAAATCAGAGCAGAACTAAATGAAATAGAGAACAAAAAGACAATAGAATAAATTAATGTGACAAAAAGCTGGTTCTTTGAAAAGATTAACAAAATCGACAAACCCTTGGCTAGACTCACTAAGATAAAAAGAGAGAAGACACTAATTCACAAAATCAGAAATGAAAAAGGGGAAGTTATCACGGACACCACAGAAATACAAAGGATTATCCAAGAATACTATGAAGGACTATATGCCACCAAATTTAATAACTTAGAAGAAATGGACAAGTTCTTAGAAACATATAGCCTTCCAAGGCTGAATCATGAAGAACTGGAAAATCTTAACAGGCCGATCACCAGTAACGAAATTGAATCAGTCATCAAAAACCTTCCCAAAATCAAAAGTCCTGGACCAGATGGCTTCTCCAGTGAATTCTACCAAACCTTCAAAGAGGATCTAATACCAATCCTGCTCAAACTCTTTCAAAAAATTGAAGAAGAGTCAGTACTCCCTAACTCATTTTATGAGGCCAACATTACCCTGATACCAAAACCTGGTAAGGACAACACAAAAAAAGAAAACTACAGACCTATATCTCTGATGAATACAGATGCTAAAATCCTAAACAAAATTCTAGCAAATCGAATACAGCAATGCATTAAAAAGATTATTCATCACGACCAAGTGGGGTTCATCCCCGGGACACAAGGATGGTTCAACATTCGCAAATCCATCAATGTGATACATCACATAAACAAAATAAAGGACAAAAATCATATGATTCTATCAATTGATGCAGAAAAAGCATTTGATAAGATACAACATCCATTTATGATTAAAACACTTACTAAAATAGGTATAGAAGGAAAATACCTCAACATAATAAAGGCCATATACGACAAGCCCTCAGCTAATCTCATAATTAATGGTGAAAAGCTGAAGCCCTTTGCTCTACGTTCAGGAACACGACAAGGTTGTCCCCTATCACTTTTATGCTTTTCAACATAGTGTTGGAAGTCCTCGCCAGAGCTATCAGGCAAGAGAAAGAAATAAAAGGCATCCAAATTGGGAATGAAGAAGTTAAATTGTCACTCTTTGCAGATGACATGATGCTATATATAGAAAACCCTAAAGACTCCACCAAAAAGCTATTAGAAACAATCAATGAATACGGTAAAGTTGCTGGCTACAAAATCAACGTACAAAAGTCCATTGCTTTCCTATATACCAACAATGAAATCTCAGAAAAAGAGATAGAAAAAACAATTCCTTTTGCAATTGCAGCAAAAAGATTCAAATACCTAGGAATAAACTTAACCAAGGATGTGAAGGATTTATATGCTGAAAACTATAAGACGTTTTTGAAAGAAATTGAAGAAGACACAAAGAAATGGAAAGACATTCCGTGCTCATGGATTGGAAGAATCAACATAGTTAAAATGGCCATATTACCCAAAGCCATATACAGATTTAATGCAATCCCCATCAAAATCCCAATGGCATTTTTTAAAGAAATAGAACAAAAAATCATCAGATTTGTTTGGAACCACAAAAGACCCCGAATAGCCAAAGCAATCTTAAGAAAAAAGAACAATGCTGGAGGTATCACACTGCCTGACTTTAGCTTGTACTACAGGGCTACAATAATCAAAACAGCATGGTATTGGCGGAAAAACAGACACATAGACCAACGGAATAGAATTGAGAACCCAGAAATAAAACCACATAAATATGGACAGATAATTTTTGACAAAGAAGCTAAAAACATACAATGGAGGAAAGACAGCCTCTTCAATAAATGGTGCTGGCAGAATTGGATAGCTACGTGCAAAAGAATGAAACTGGACTGCTATCTGTCACCATGTACCAAAATTAATTCAAAATGGATCAAAGACTTAAGCATAAGACCTGACACAATAAACTGCATTGAAGAAAACATAGGTACTAAACTTATGGCCCTTGGGTTCAAAGAGCATTTTATGAATTTGACTCCAAAGGCAATGGAAGTAAAAACTAAAATAAACGAATGGGATTATATGAAACTGAAAAGCTTCTGCACAGCAAAAGAAACTATTGACAAAATAATGAGGCAACCAACTGAATGGGAGAAGATTTTAGCAAAGAGTGCCTCTGATAAGGGGCTAATATCCAAAATATACAAGGAACTCATGAAACTCAACAACAAAAAAACAAACAACCCTATTGTAAAATGGACAGAGGACCTGAAGAGACATTTCTCCAAAGTGGATATACAAATGGCAAATAGACATATGAAAAAATGCTCAACATCGCTAATCATCAGAGAAATGCAAATGAAAACCACAATGAGATATCACCTCACCCCAGTCAGAATGGCTTTCATCAACAAGACATATAGTAACAAGTGTTGGAGAGGCTGTGGAGAGAAAGGAACCCTCATACACTGTTGGTGGGAATGCAGACTGGTGCAGCCGCTATGGAAGGCAGTGTGGAGGTTCCTCAAGAAATTACGAATGGAATTACCATATGACCCAGCAATCGCTCTCCTGGGTATCTACCCCAAAAATATAAAAGCATTTCTCTATAGAGACACGTGTACTCCAATGTTCATTGCAGCTTTGTTTACGGTGGCCAAGACATGGAAACAACCAAAATGTCCTTCAATAGATGAATGGATAAAGAAGTTGTGGTATATATACACAGTGGAATACTATTCCGCGTTAAGGAAAGATGATATAGGAGCATTTGTGACAACATGGATGGATCTTGAGAGTATAATGCTAAGTGAAATAAGTCAGACAGATAAAGCAGAGAACCCTATGATTTCACTGATATGTGGTATATAAACCAAAAAGAACAAGACAAACAAATGAGAAAGAAAAACTCATAGACACAGACAATAATTTAGTGGTTACCAGAGGGTAAGGGGGTGGGGGGTGGGTGATGAGGGTAAAGGGGATCAAATATATGGTGATGGAAGGAGAACTGACTCTGGGTGGTGAACACACAATGGGATTTATAGACGATGTAATACAGAATTGTACACCTGACATCTATGTAAATTTACTAACAATTTTCACCCCAATAAATTTAATAAAAAAAAAAAAAAAGAACAACATGAGCATTTTACGAAAGAGATTGAAATTTTGAAAAAGAACCAAATGGAATTTCTGGAGATTAAGAACTCAATAGAAGAAATTAAGAATGAAATAACCAGCTTAGGTAGTAGAGTTGACCAGATGGAGGAAAGAATCAGTGATATTCGAACATAGAAACCTGGAAATTACACAGATGGAAGAAGAAAGAGACTTGAGACTTAAAAGAAATGAAAGGACTCTACAAGAACTTTCTGACTCCATCAGAAAGAGCAATATAAGAATAATGGGCATGCCAGAAGGAGAAGAAAGAGAGAAGGGAACAGAGAATATACTCAAAGAAATTGTTAATGAGAACTTGCCAAATTTGTGGATAGAACTGGATCCTCGAATCCAAGAAGCAAATAGAACACCTAATGACCTCAATCCCAACAGGCCTTCTCCAAGGCACATTGTATTGAAGCTGTCTAAAATTAACACCAAAGAAAGAATCCTCAAGGCAGCCAGGGAAAAGAAGACGGTAACTTACAAAGGAAAGCCCATTAGATTATCATCAGATTTTTCAGCAGAAACTCTACAAGCTAGGAGGGAATGGAACGAAATATTCAAACTATTGAAAGAGAGAAATCATGAGCCAAGAATAATATATCCAGCAAAGATCTCCTTTAGATATGAAGGAGGAATAAAGACCTTTCCAGACATCCAGAAGCTGAGGGAATTTTCTAATACACGACCTGCACTACAAGAAATACTAAAGGAGGCTATTAGACCACCATCAACAGGGACAACTTGTGGCAACCGAAACACTAAAAGGGGGAGCGTAAAGGCCTGAACTGGAATATGGGAATAGAGAAAGTAAGCGTACTGAAGAAACTGGAATACTCTAAATATCAAACTTTCTTTTACATAAACTCAAGGGTAACCACTCAAAAAACATCCAAGTCTGAACTATATACTGTAATAAAAGAAGAAACAGAGGAAAACATCATAGAATACCACCACACAGAAATAACAGACAACAACAAAAAGGCAAAGAAACAATGGAGACACAGCCTTACCAGAAAACTAAAGACAGAATGACAGGAAATCCTCACATATCAATAATCACCCTAAATGTAAATGGACTGAACTCACCAATAAAGAGACACAGAGTAGCAGATTGGATCAAAAAACTAAACCCAACCATATGCTGTCTACAAGAGACACATCTCAGCTACAAGGACAAGCATAGACTCAAAGTGAAAGGGTGGAAATTGACACTCCAAGCAAATGGTACCCAGAGAAAATCAGGTGTAGCCATAATGATTTCCAATGAAACAGACTTCAGGGTGAAAAAGATAACAAGAGACAAAGATGGACATTTCATAATGGTAAAGGGGACTATACAACAAGAAGACATAACAGTCATCAATATTTATGCCCCCAATCAGGGAGCACCGAAATATACCAAGCAACTACTAACAGAACTAAAGGGAGAAATTGACCAAAACACAATTATACTAGGGGACTTAAATACATCATTGACAGCTATGGATAGATCATCCAAACAGAAGATAAATAACGAAATTGCAGCCCTAAATGACACATTAGATGAAATGGACATAATTGACATATATAGAGCACTTCATCCTAAAACATCAGACTATACATTCTTTTCTAGTGTACATGGAACATTCCCAAGGATAGACCATATATTGGGACACAAAATCAGCCTCAGCAAATTTAAGAAGATTGAAATCATACCAAGCATATTCTCTGATCACAAAGCTTTGAAATTGGATATCAACTGCAAAAAGAAAGCAGGAAAAAAACACAAATACATGGAGATTAAACCACATACGTTTAAAGAACGGCTGGGTCAAAGAAGAAATTAGAGGAGAGCTCAAAAGATACATAGAAACAAATGACAATGAAAATACATCCTACCAAACTTTTTGGGATGCCGCGAAAGCAGTTTTTAGAGGGAAATTTATATCATTACAGGCCTACCTCAAGAAACAAGAAAAATCCCAAATAAATAACCTCATGTTACACCTTAAAAAACTAGAAAAAGAAGAACAAGCGAAACCCAAGGTCAGCAGAAGAAAGGAAATAACAAAAATCAGAGCAGAACTAAATGAAATAGAGAACAAAAAGACAATAGAATAAATTAATGTGACAAAAAGCTGGTTCTTTGAAAAGATTAACAAAATCGACAAACCCTTGGCTAGACTCACTAAGATAAAAAGAGAGAAGACACTAATTCACAAAATCAGAAATGAAAAAGGGGAAGTTATCACGGACACCACAGAAATACAAAGGATTATCCAAGAATACTATGAAGGACTATATGCCACCAAATTTAATAACTTAGAAGAAATGGACAAGTTCTTAGAAACATATAGCCTTCCAAGGCTGAATCATGAAGAACTGGAAAATCTTAACAGGCCGATCACCAGTAACGAAATTGAATCAGTCATCAAAAACCTTCCCAAAATCAAAAGTCCTGGACCAGATGGCTTCTCCAGTGAATTCTACCAAACCTTCAAAGAGGATCTAATACCAATCCTGCTCAAACTCTTTCAAAAAATTGAAGAAGAGTCAGTACTCCCTAACTCATTTTATGAGGCCAACATTACCCTGATACCAAAACCTGGTAAGGACAACACAAAAAAAGAAAACTACAGACCTATATCTCTGATGAATACAGATGCTAAAATCCTAAACAAAATTCTAGCAAATCGAATACAGCAATGCATTAAAAAGATTATTCATCACGACCAAGTGGGGTTCATCCCCGGGACACAAGGATGGTTCAACATTCGCAAATCCATCAATGTGATACATCACATAAACAAAATAAAGGACAAAAATCATATGATTCTATCAATTGATGCAGAAAAAGCATTTGATAAGATACAACATCCATTTATGATTAAAACACTTACTAAAATAGGTATAGAAGGAAAATACCTCAACATAATAAAGGCCATATACGACAAGCCCTCAGCTAATCTCATAATTAATGGTGAAAAGCTGAAGCCCTTTGCTCTACGTTCAGGAACACGACAAGGTTGTCCCCTATCACTTTTATGCTTTTCAACATAGTGTTGGAAGTCCTCGCCAGAGCTATCAGGCAAGAGAAAGAAATAAAAGGCATCCAAATTGGGAATGAAGAAGTTAAATTGTCACTCTTTGCAGATGACATGATGCTATATATAGAAAACCCTAAAGACTCCACCAAAAAGCTATTAGAAACAATCAATGAATACGGTAAAGTTGCTGGCTACAAAATCAACGTACAAAAGTCCATTGCTTTCCTATATACCAACAATGAAATCTCAGAAAAAGAGATAGAAAAAACAATTCCTTTTGCAATTGCAGCAAAAAGATTCAAATACCTAGGAATAAACTTAACCAAGGATGTGAAGGATTTATATGCTGAAAACTATAAGACGTTTTTGAAAGAAATTGAAGAAGACACAAAGAAATGGAAAGACATTCCGTGCTCATGGATTGGAAGAATCAACATAGTTAAAATGGCCATATTACCCAAAGCCATATACAGATTTAATGCAATCCCCATCAAAATCCCAATGGCATTTTTTAAAGAAATAGAACAAAAAATCATCAGATTTGTTTGGAACCACAAAAGACCCCGAATAGCCAAAGCAATCTTAAGAAAAAAGAACAATGCTGGAGGTATCACACTGCCTGACTTTAGCTTGTACTACAGGGCTACAATAATCAAAACAGCATGGTATTGGCGGAAAAACAGACACATAGACCAACGGAATAGAATTGAGAACCCAGAAATAAAACCACATAAATATGGACAGATAATTTTTGACAAAGAAGCTAAAAACATACAATGGAGGAAAGACAGCCTCTTCAATAAATGGTGCTAGCAGAATTGGATAGCTACGTGCAAAAGAATGAAACTGGACTGCTATCTGTCACCATGTACCAAAATTAATTCAAAATGGATCAAAGACTTAAGCATAAGACCTGACACAATAAACTGCATTGAAGAAAACATAGGTACTAAACTTATGGCCCTTGGGTTCAAAGAGCATTTTATGAATTTGACTCCAAAGGCAATGGAAGTAAAAACTAAAATAAACGAATGGGATTATATGAAACTGAAAAGCTTCTGCACAGCAAAAGAAACTATTGACAAAATAATGAGGCAACCAACTGAATGGGAGAAGATTTTAGCAAAGAGTGCCTCTGATAAGGGGCTAATATCCAAAATATACAAGGAACTCATGAAACTCAACAACAAAAAAACAAACAACCCTATTGTAAAATGGACAGAGGACCTGAAGAGACATTTCTCCAAAGTGGATATACAAATGGCAAATAGACATATGAAAAAATGCTCAACATCGCTAATCATCAGAGAAATGCAAATGAAAACCACAATGAGATATCACCTCACCCCAGTCAGAATGGCTTTCATCAACAAGACATATAGTAACAAGTGTTGGAGAGGCTGTGGAGAGAAAGGAACCCTCATACACTGTTGGTGGGAATGCAGACTGGTGCAGCCGCTATGGAAGGCAGTGTGGAGGTTCCTCAAGAAATTACGAATGGAATTACCATATGACCCAGCAATCGCTCTCCTGGGTATCTACCCCAAAAATATAAAAGCATTTCTCTATAGAGACACGTGTACTCCAATGTTCATTGCAGCTTTGTTTACGGTGGCCAAGACATGGAAACAACCAAAATGTCCTTCAATAGATGAATGGATAAAGAAGTTGTGGTATATACACAGTGGAATACTATTCCGCGTTAAGGAAAGATGATATAGGAGCATTTGTGACAACATGGATGGATCTTGAGAGTATAATGCTAAGTGAAATAAGTCAGACAGATAAAGCAGAGAACCCTATGATTTCACTGATATGTGGTATATAAACCAAAAAGAACAAGACAAACAAATGAGAAAGAAAAACTCATAGACACAGACAATAATTTAGTGGTTACCAGAGGGTAAGGGGGTGGGGGGTGGGTGATGAGGGTAAAGGGGATTCAAATATATGGTGATGGAAGGAGAACTGACTCTGGGTGGTGAACACACAATGGGATTTATAGACGATGTAATACAGAATTGTACACCTGACATCTATGTAAATTTACTAACAATTTTCACCCCAATAAATTTAATAAAAAAAAAAAAAAAAAAGAAACAACATGAGCATTTTACGAAAGAGATTGAAATTTTGAAAAAGAACCAAATGGAATTTCTGGAGATTAAGAACTCAATAGAAGAAATTAAGAATGAAATAACCAGCTTAGGTAGTAGAGTTGACCAGATGGAGGAAAGAATCAGTGATATTCGAACATAGAAACCTGGAAATTACACAGATGGAAGAAGAAAGAGACTTGAGACTTAAAAGAAATGAAAGGACTCTACAAGAACTTTCTGACTCCATCAGAAAGAGCAATATAAGAATAATGGGCATGCCAGAAGGAGAAGAAAGAGAGAAGGGAACAGAGAATATACTCAAAGAAATTGTTAATGAGAACTTGCCAAATTTGTGGATAGAACTGGATCCTCGAATCCAAGAAGCAAATAGAACACCTAATGACCTCAATCCCAACAGGCCTTCTCCAAGGCACATTGTATTGAAGCTGTCTAAAATTAACACCAAAGAAAGAATCCTCAAGGCAGCCAGGGAAAAGAAGACGGTAACTTACAAAGGAAAGCCCATTAGATTATCATCAGATTTTCAGCAGAAACTCTACAAGCTAGGAGGGAATGGAACGAAATATTCAAACTATTGAAAGAGAGAAATCATGAGCCAAGAATAATATATCCAGCAAAGATCTCCTTTAGATATGAAGGAGGAATAAAGACCTTTCCAGACATCCAGAAGCTGAGGGAATTTTCTAATACACGACCTGCACTACAAGAAATACTAAAGGAGGCTATTAGACCACCATCAACAGGGACAACTTGTGGCAACCGAAACACTAAAAGGGGGAGCGTAAAGGCCTGAACTGGAATATGGGAATAGAGAAAGTAAGCGTACTGAAGAAACTGGAATACTCTAAATATCAAACTTTCTTTTACATAAACTCAAGGGTAACCACTCAAAAAACATCCAAGTCTGAACTATATACTGTAATAAAAGAAGAAACAGAGGAAAACATCATAGAATACCACCACACAGAAATAACAGACAACAACAAAAAGGCAAAGAAACAATGGAGACACAGCCTTACCAGAAAACTAAAGACAGAATGACAGGAAATCCTCACATATCAATAATCACCCTAAATGTAAATGGACTGAACTCACCAATAAAGAGACACAGAGTAGCAGATTGGATCAAAAAACTAAACCCAACCATATGCTGTCTACAAGAGACACATCTCAGCTACAAGGACAAGCATAGACTCAAAGTGAAAGGGTGGAAATTGACACTCCAAGCAAATGGTACCCAGAGAAAATCAGGTGTAGCCATAATGATTTCCAATGAAACAGACTTCAGGGTGAAAAAGATAACAAGAGACAAAGATGGACATTTCATAATGGTAAAGGGGACTATACAACAAGAAGACATAACAGTCATCAATATTTATGCCCCCAATCAGGGAGCACCGAAATATACCAAGCAACTACTAACAGAACTAAAGGGAGAAATTGACCAAAACACAATTATACTAGGGGACTTAAATACATCATTGACAGCTATGGATAGATCATCCAAACAGAAGATAAATAACGAAATTGCAGCCCTAAATGACACATTAGATGAAATGGACATAATTGACATATATAGAGCACTTCATCCTAAAACATCAGACTATACATTCTTTTCTAGTGTACATGGAACATTCCCAAGGATAGACCATATATTGGGACACAAAATCAGCCTCAGCAAATTTAAGAAGATTGAAATCATACCAAGCATATTCTCTGATCACAAAGCTTTGAAATTGGATATCAACTGCAAAAAGAAAGCAGGAAAAAAACACAAATACATGGAGATTAAACCACATACGTTTAAAGAACGGCTGGGTCAAAGAAGAAATTAGAGGAGAGCTCAAAAGATACATAGAAACAAATGACAATGAAAATACATCCTACCAAACTTTTTGGGATGCCGCGAAAGCAGTTTTTAGAGGGAAATTTATATCATTACAGGCCTACCTCAAGAAACAAGAAAAATCCCAAATAAATAACCTCATGTTACACCTTAAAAAACTAGAAAAAGAAGAACAAGCGAAACCCAAGGTCAGCAGAAGAAAGGAAATAACAAAAATCAGAGCAGAACTAAATGAAATAGAGAACAAAAAGACAATAGAATAAATTAATGTGACAAAAAGCTGGTTCTTTGAAAAGATTAACAAAATCGACAAACCCTTGGCTAGACTCACTAAGATAAAAAGAGAGAAGACACTAATTCACAAAATCAGAAATGAAAAAGGGGAAGTTATCACGGACACCACAGAAATACAAAGGATTATCCAAGAATACTATGAAGGACTATATGCCACCAAATTTAATAACTTAGAAGAAATGGACAAGTTCTTAGAAACATATAGCCTTCCAAGGCTGAATCATGAAGAACTGGAAAATCTTAACAGGCCGATCACCAGTAACGAAATTGAATCAGTCATCAAAAACCTTCCCAAAATCAAAAGTCCTGGACCAGATGGCTTCTCCAGTGAATTCTACCAAACCTTCAAAGAGGATCTAATACCAATCCTGCTCAAACTCTTTCAAAAAATTGAAGAAGAGTCAGTACTCCCTAACTCATTTTATGAGGCCAACATTACCCTGATACCAAAACCTGGTAAGGACAACACAAAAAAAGAAAACTACAGACCTATATCTCTGATGAATACAGATGCTAAAATCCTAAACAAAATTCTAGCAAATCGAATACAGCAATGCATTAAAAAGATTATTCATCACGACCAAGTGGGGTTCATCCCCGGGACACAAGGATGGTTCAACATTCGCAAATCCATCAATGTGATACATCACATAAACAAAATAAAGGACAAAAATCATATGATTCTATCAATTGATGCAGAAAAAGCATTTGATAAGATACAACATCCATTTATGATTAAAACACTTACTAAAATAGGTATAGAAGGAAAATACCTCAACATAATAAAGGCCATATACGACAAGCCCTCAGCTAATCTCATAATTAATGGTGAAAAGCTGAAGCCCTTTGCTCTACGTTCAGGAACACGACAAGGTTGTCCCCTATCACTTTTATGCTTTTCAACATAGTGTTGGAAGTCCTCGCCAGAGCTATCAGGCAAGAGAAAGAAATAAAAGGCATCCAAATTGGGAATGAAGAAGTTAAATTGTCACTCTTTGCAGATGACATGATGCTATATATAGAAAACCCTAAAGACTCCACCAAAAAGCTATTAGAAACAATCAATGAATACGGTAAAGTTGCTGGCTACAAAATCAACGTACAAAAGTCCATTGCTTTCCTATATACCAACAATGAAATCTCAGAAAAAGAGATAGAAAAAACAATTCCTTTTGCAATTGCAGCAAAAAGATTCAAATACCTAGGAATAAACTTAACCAAGGATGTGAAGGATTTATATGCTGAAAACTATAAGACGTTTTTGAAAGAAATTGAAGAAGACACAAAGAAATGGAAAGACATTCCGTGCTCATGGATTGGAAGAATCAACATAGTTAAAATGGCCATATTACCCAAAGCCATATACAGATTTAATGCAATCCCCATCAAAATCCCAATGGCATTTTTTAAAGAAATAGAACAAAAAATCATCAGATTTGTTTGGAACCACAAAAGACCCCGAATAGCCAAAGCAATCTTAAGAAAAAAGAACAATGCTGGAGGTATCACACTGCCTGACTTTAGCTTGTACTACAGGGCTACAATAATCAAAACAGCATGGTATTGGCGGAAAAACAGACACATAGACCAACGGAATAGAATTGAGAACCCAGAAATAAAACCACATAAATATGGACAGATAATTTTTGACAAAGAAGCTAAAAACATACAATGGAGGAAAGACAGCCTCTTCAATAAATGGTGCTGGCAGAATTGGATAGCTACGTGCAAAAGAATGAAACTGGACTGCTATCTGTCACCATGTACCAAAATTAATTCAAAATGGATCAAAGACTTAAGCATAAGACCTGACACAATAAACTGCATTGAAGAAAACATAGGTACTAAACTTATGGCCCTTGGGTTCAAAGAGCATTTTATGAATTTGACTCCAAAGGCAATGGAAGTAAAAACTAAAATAAACGAATGGGATTATATGAAACTGAAAAGCTTCTGCACAGCAAAAGAAACTATTGACAAAATAATGAGGCAACCAACTGAATGGGAGAAGATTTTAGCAAAGAGTGCCTCTGATAAGGGGCTAATATCCAAAATATACAAGGAACTCATGAAACTCAACAACAAAAAAACAAACAACCCTATTGTAAAATGGACAGAGGACCTGAAGAGACATTTCTCCAAAGTGGATATACAAATGGCAAATAGACATATGAAAAAATGCTCAACATCGCTAATCATCAGAGAAATGCAAATGAAAACCACAATGAGATATCACCTCACCCCAGTCAGAATGGCTTTCATCAACAAGACATATAGTAACAAGTGTTGGAGAGGCTGTGGAGAGAAAGGAACCCTCATACACTGTTGGTGGGAATGCAGACTGGTGCAGCCGCTATGGAAGGCAGTGTGGAGGTTCCTCAAGAAATTACGAATGGAATTACCATATGACCCAGCAATCGCTCTCCTGGGTATCTACCCCAAAAATATAAAAGCATTTCTCTATAGAGACACGTGTACTCCAATGTTCATTGCAGCTTTGTTTACGGTGGCCAAGACATGGAAACAACCAAAATGTCCTTCAATAGATGAATGGATAAAGAAGTTGTGGTATATATACACAGTGGAATACTATTCCGCGTTAAGGAAAGATGATATAGGAGCATTTGTGACAACATGGATGGATCTTGAGAGTATAATGCTAAGTGAAATAAGTCAGACAGATAAAGCAGAGAACCCTATGATTTCACTGATATGTGGTATATAAACCAAAAAGAACAAGACAAACAAATGAGAAAGAAAAACTCATAGACACAGACAATAATTTAGTGGTTACCAGAGGGTAAGGGGGTGGGGGGTGGGTGATGAGGGTAAAGGGGATCAAATATATGGTGATGGAAGGAGAACTGACTCTGGGTGGTGAACACACAATGGGATTTATAGACGATGTAATACAGAATTGTACACCTGACATCTATGTAAATTTACTAACAATTTTCACCCCAATAAATTTAATAAAAAAAAAAAAAAAAAGAACAACATGAGCATTTTACGAAAGAGATTGAAATTTTGAAAAAGAACCAAATGGAATTTCTGGAGATTAAGAACTCAATAGAAGAAATTAAGAATGAAATAACCAGCTTAGGTAGTAGAGTTGACCAGATGGAGGAAAGAATCAGTGATATTCGAACATAGAAACCTGGAAATTACACAGATGGAAGAAGAAAGAGACTTGAGACTTAAAAGAAATGAAAGGACTCTACAAGAACTTTCTGACTCCATCAGAAAGAGCAATATAAGAATAATGGGCATGCCAGAAGGAGAAGAAAGAGAGAAGGGAACAGAGAATATACTCAAAGAAATTGTTAATGAGAACTTGCCAAATTTGTGGATAGAACTGGATCCTCGAATCCAAGAAGCAAATAGAACACCTAATGACCTCAATCCCAACAGGCCTTCTCCAAGGCACATTGTATTGAAGCTGTCTAAAATTAACACCAAAGAAAGAATCCTCAAGGCAGCCAGGGAAAAGAAGACGGTAACTTACAAAGGAAAGCCCATTAGATTATCATCAGATTTTTCAGCAGAAACTCTACAAGCTAGGAGGGAATGGAACGAAATATTCAAACTATTGAAAGAGAGAAATCATGAGCCAAGAATAATATATCCAGCAAAGATCTCCTTTAGATATGAAGGAGGAATAAAGACCTTTCCAGACATCCAGAAGCTGAGGGAATTTTCTAATACACGACCTGCACTACAAGAAATACTAAAGGAGGCTATTAGACCACCATCAACAGGGACAACTTGTGGCAACCGAAACACTAAAAGGGGGAGCGTAAAGGCCTGAACTGGAATATGGGAATAGAGAAAGTAAGCGTACTGAAGAAACTGGAATACTCTAAATATCAAACTTTCTTTTACATAAACTCAAGGGTAACCACTCAAAAAACATCCAAGTCTGAACTATATACTGTAATAAAAGAAGAAACAGAGGAAAACATCATAGAATACCACCACACAGAAATAACAGACAACAACAAAAAGGCAAAGAAACAATGGAGACACAGCCTTACCAGAAAACTAAAGACAGAATGACAGGAAATCCTCACATATCAATAATCACCCTAAATGTAAATGGACTGAACTCACCAATAAAGAGACACAGAGTAGCAGATTGGATCAAAAAACTAAACCCAACCATATGCTGTCTACAAGAGACACATCTCAGCTACAAGGACAAGCATAGACTCAAAGTGAAAGGGTGGAAATTGACACTCCAAGCAAATGGTACCCAGAGAAAATCAGGTGTAGCCATAATGATTTCCAATGAAACAGACTTCAGGGTGAAAAAGATAACAAGAGACAAAGATGGACATTTCATAATGGTAAAGGGGACTATACAACAAGAAGACATAACAGTCATCAATATTTATGCCCCCAATCAGGGAGCACCGAAATATACCAAGCAACTACTAACAGAACTAAAGGGAGAAATTGACCAAAACACAATTATACTAGGGGACTTAAATACATCATTGACAGCTATGGATAGATCATCCAAACAGAAGATAAATAACGAAATTGCAGCCCTAAATGACACATTAGATGAAATGGACATAATTGACATATATAGAGCACTTCATCCTAAAACATCAGACTATACATTCTTTTCTAGTGTACATGGAACATTCCCAAGGATAGACCATATATTGGGACACAAAATCAGCCTCAGCAAATTTAAGAAGATTGAAATCATACCAAGCATATTCTCTGATCACAAAGCTTTGAAATTGGATATCAACTGCAAAAAGAAAGCAGGAAAAAAACACAAATACATGGAGATTAAACCACATACGTTTAAAGAACGGCTGGGTCAAAGAAGAAATTAGAGGAGAGCTCAAAAGATACATAGAAACAAATGACAATGAAAATACATCCTACCAAACTTTTTGGGATGCCGCGAAAGCAGTTTTTAGAGGGAAATTTATATCATTACAGGCCTACCTCAAGAAACAAGAAAAATCCCAAATAAATAACCTCATGTTACACCTTAAAAAACTAGAAAAAGAAGAACAAGCGAAACCCAAGGTCAGCAGAAGAAAGGAAATAACAAAAATCAGAGCAGAACTAAATGAAATAGAGAACAAAAAGACAATAGAATAAATTAATGTGACAAAAAGCTGGTTCTTTGAAAAGATTAACAAAATCGACAAACCCTTGGCTAGACTCACTAAGATAAAAAGAGAGAAGACACTAATTCACAAAATCAGAAATGAAAAAGGGGAAGTTATCACGGACACCACAGAAATACAAAGGATTATCCAAGAATACTATGAAGGACTATATGCCACCAAATTTAATAACTTAGAAGAAATGGACAAGTTCTTAGAAACATATAGCCTTCCAAGGCTGAATCATGAAGAACTGGAAAATCTTAACAGGCCGATCACCAGTAACGAAATTGAATCAGTCATCAAAAACCTTCCCAAAATCAAAAGTCCTGGACCAGATGGCTTCTCCAGTGAATTCTACCAAACCTTCAAAGAGGATCTAATACCAATCCTGCTCAAACTCTTTCAAAAAATTGAAGAAGAGTCAGTACTCCCTAACTCATTTTATGAGGCCAACATTACCCTGATACCAAAACCTGGTAAGGACAACACAAAAAAAGAAAACTACAGACCTATATCTCTGATGAATACAGATGCTAAAATCCTAAACAAAATTCTAGCAAATCGAATACAGCAATGCATTAAAAAGATTATTCATCACGACCAAGTGGGGTTCATCCCCGGGACACAAGGATGGTTCAACATTCGCAAATCCATCAATGTGATACATCACATAAACAAAATAAAGGACAAAAATCATATGATTCTATCAATTGATGCAGAAAAAGCATTTGATAAGATACAACATCCATTTATGATTAAAACACTTACTAAAATAGGTATAGAAGGAAAATACCTCAACATAATAAAGGCCATATACGACAAGCCCTCAGCTAATCTCATAATTAATGGTGAAAAGCTGAAGCCCTTTGCTCTACGTTCAGGAACACGACAAGGTTGTCCCCTATCACTTTTATGCTTTTCAACATAGTGTTGGAAGTCCTCGCCAGAGCTATCAGGCAAGAGAAAGAAATAAAAGGCATCCAAATTGGGAATGAAGAAGTTAAATTGTCACTCTTTGCAGATGACATGATGCTATATATAGAAAACCCTAAAGACTCCACCAAAAAGCTATTAGAAACAATCAATGAATACGGTAAAGTTGCTGGCTACAAAATCAACGTACAAAAGTCCATTGCTTTCCTATATACCAACAATGAAATCTCAGAAAAAGAGATAGAAAAAACAATTCCTTTTGCAATTGCAGCAAAAAGATTCAAATACCTAGGAATAAACTTAACCAAGGATGTGAAGGATTTATATGCTGAAAACTATAAGACGTTTTTGAAAGAAATTGAAGAAGACACAAAGAAATGGAAAGACATTCCGTGCTCATGGATTGGAAGAATCAACATAGTTAAAATGGCCATATTACCCAAAGCCATATACAGATTTAATGCAATCCCCATCAAAATCCCAATGGCATTTTTTAAAGAAATAGAACAAAAAATCATCAGATTTGTTTGGAACCACAAAAGACCCCGAATAGCCAAAGCAATCTTAAGAAAAAAGAACAATGCTGGAGGTATCACACTGCCTGACTTTAGCTTGTACTACAGGGCTACAATAATCAAAACAGCATGGTATTGGCGGAAAAACAGACACATAGACCAACGGAATAGAATTGAGAACCCAGAAATAAAACCACATAAATATGGACAGATAATTTTTGACAAAGAAGCTAAAAACATACAATGGAGGAAAGACAGCCTCTTCAATAAATGGTGCTGGCAGAATTGGATAGCTACGTGCAAAAGAATGAAACTGGACTGCTATCTGTCACCATGTACCAAAATTAATTCAAAATGGATCAAAGACTTAAGCATAAGACCTGACACAATAAACTGCATTGAAGAAAACATAGGTACTAAACTTATGGCCCTTGGGTTCAAAGAGCATTTTATGAATTTGACTCCAAAGGCAATGGAAGTAAAAACTAAAATAAACGAATGGGATTATATGAAACTGAAAAGCTTCTGCACAGCAAAAGAAACTATTGACAAAATAATGAGGCAACCAACTGAATGGGAGAAGATTTTAGCAAAGAGTGCCTCTGATAAGGGGCTAATATCCAAAATATACAAGGAACTCATGAAACTCAACAACAAAAAAACAAACAACCCTATTGTAAAATGGACAGAGGACCTGAAGAGACATTTCTCCAAAGTGGATATACAAATGGCAAATAGACATATGAAAAAATGCTCAACATCGCTAATCATCAGAGAAATGCAAATGAAAACCACAATGAGATATCACCTCACCCCAGTCAGAATGGCTTTCATCAACAAGACATATAGTAACAAGTGTTGGAGAGGCTGTGGAGAGAAAGGAACCCTCATACACTGTTGGTGGGAATGCAGACTGGTGCAGCCGCTATGGAAGGCAGTGTGGAGGTTCCTCAAGAAATTACGAATGGAATTACCATATGACCCAGCAATCGCTCTCCTGGGTATCTACCCCAAAAATATAAAAGCATTTCTCTATAGAGACACGTGTACTCCAATGTTCATTGCAGCTTTGTTTACGGTGGCCAAGACATGGAAACAACCAAAATGTCCTTCAATAGATGAATGGATAAAGAAGTTGTGGTATATATACACAGTGGAATACTATTCCGCGTTAAGGAAAGATGATATAGGAGCATTTGTGACAACATGGATGGATCTTGAGAGTATAATGCTAAGTGAAATAAGTCAGACAGATAAAGCAGAGAACCCTATGATTTCACTGATATGTGGTATATAAACCAAAAAGAACAAGACAAACAAATGAGAAAGAAAAACTCATAGACACAGACAATAATTTAGTGGTTACCAGAGGGTAAGGGGGTGGGGGGTGGGTGATGAGGGTAAAGGGGATCAAATATATGGTGATGGAAGGAGAACTGACTCTGGGTGGTGAACACACAATGGGATTTATAGACGATGTAATACAGAATTGTACACCTGACATCTATGTAAATTTACTAACAATTTTCACCCCAATAAATTTAATAAAAAAAAAAAAAAAAAGAACAACATGAGCATTTTACGAAAGAGATTGAAATTTTGAAAAAGAACCAAATGGAATTTCTGGAGATTAAGAACTCAATAGAAGAAATTAAGAATGAAATAACCAGCTTAGGTAGTAGAGTTGACCAGATGGAGGAAAGAATCAGTGATATTCGAACATAGAAACCTGGAAATTACACAGATGGAAGAAGAAAGAGACTTGAGACTTAAAAGAAATGAAAGGACTCTACAAGAACTTTCTGACTCCATCAGAAAGAGCAATATAAGAATAATGGGCATGCCAGAAGGAGAAGAAAGAGAGAAGGGAACAGAGAATATACTCAAAGAAATTGTTAATGAGAACTTGCCAAATTTGTGGATAGAACTGGATCCTCGAATCCAAGAAGCAAATAGAACACCTAATGACCTCAATCCCAACAGGCCTTCTCCAAGGCACATTGTATTGAAGCTGTCTAAAATTAACACCAAAGAAAGAATCCTCAAGGCAGCCAGGGAAAAGAAGACGGTAACTTACAAAGGAAAGCCCATTAGATTATCATCAGATTTTTCAGCAGAAACTCTACAAGCTAGGAGGGAATGGAACGAAATATTCAAACTATTGAAAGAGAGAAATCATGAGCCAAGAATAATATATCCAGCAAAGATCTCCTTTAGATATGAAGGAGGAATAAAGACCTTTCCAGACATCCAGAAGCTGAGGGAATTTTCTAATACACGACCTGCACTACAAGAAATACTAAAGGAGGCTATTAGACCACCATCAACAGGGACAACTTGTGGCAACCGAAACACTAAAAGGGGGAGCGTAAAGGCCTGAACTGGAATATGGGAATAGAGAAAGTAAGCGTACTGAAGAAACTGGAATACTCTAAATATCAAACTTTCTTTTACATAAACTCAAGGGTAACCACTCAAAAAACATCCAAGTCTGAACTATATACTGTAATAAAAGAAGAAACAGAGGAAAACATCATAGAATACCACCACACAGAAATAACAGACAACAACAAAAAGGCAAAGAAACAATGGAGACACAGCCTTACCAGAAAACTAAAGACAGAATGACAGGAAATCCTCACATATCAATAATCACCCTAAATGTAAATGGACTGAACTCACCAATAAAGAGACACAGAGTAGCAGATTGGATCAAAAAACTAAACCCAACCATATGCTGTCTACAAGAGACACATCTCAGCTACAAGGACAAGCATAGACTCAAAGTGAAAGGGTGGAAATTGACACTCCAAGCAAATGGTACCCAGAGAAAATCAGGTGTAGCCATAATGATTTCCAATGAAACAGACTTCAGGGTGAAAAAGATAACAAGAGACAAAGATGGACATTTCATAATGGTAAAGGGGACTATACAACAAGAAGACATAACAGTCATCAATATTTATGCCCCCAATCAGGGAGCACCGAAATATACCAAGCAACTACTAACAGAACTAAAGGGAGAAATTGACCAAAACACAATTATACTAGGGGACTTAAATACATCATTGACAGCTATGGATAGATCATCCAAACAGAAGATAAATAACAAAATTGCAGCCCTAAATGACACATTAGATGAAATGGACATAATTGACATATATAGAGCACTTCATCCTAAAACATCAGACTATACATTCTTTTCTAGTGTACATGGAACATTCCCAAGGATAGACCATATATTGGGACACAAAATCAGCCTCAGCAAATTTAAGAAGATTGAAATCATACCAAGCATATTCTCTGATCACAAAGCTTTGAAATTGGATATCAACTGCAAAAAGAAAGCAGGAAAAAAACACAAATACATGGAGATTAAACCACATACGTTTAAAGAACGGCTGGGTCAAAGAAGAAATTAGAGGAGAGCTCAAAAGATACATAGAAACAAATGACAATGAAAATACATCCTACCAAACTTTTTGGGATGCCGCGAAAGCAGTTTTTAGAGGGAAATTTATATCATTACAGGCCTACCTCAAGAAACAAGAAAAATCCCAAATAAATAACCTCATGTTACACCTTAAAAAACTAGAAAAAGAAGAACAAGCGAAACCCAAGGTCAGCAGAAGAAAGGAAATAACAAAAATCAGAGCAGAACTAAATGAAATAGAGAACAAAAAGACAATAGAATAAATTAATGTGACAAAAAGCTGGTTCTTTGAAAAGATTAACAAAATCGACAAACCCTTGGCTAGACTCACTAAGATAAAAAGAGAGAAGACACTAATTCACAAAATCAGAAATGAAAAAGGGGAAGTTATCACGGACACCACAGAAATACAAAGGATTATCCAAGAATACTATGAAGGACTATATGCCACCAAATTTAATAACTTAGAAGAAATGGACAAGTTCTTAGAAACATATAGCCTTCCAAGGCTGAATCATGAAGAACTGGAAAATCTTAACAGGCCGATCACCAGTAACGAAATTGAATCAGTCATCAAAAACCTTCCCAAAATCAAAAGTCCTGGACCAGATGGCTTCTCCAGTGAATTCTACCAAACCTTCAAAGAGGATCTAATACCAATCCTGCTCAAACTCTTTCAAAAAATTGAAGAAGAGTCAGTACTCCCTAACTCATTTTATGAGGCCAACATTACCCTGATACCAAAACCTGGTAAGGACAACACAAAAAAAGAAAACTACAGACCTATATCTCTGATGAATACAGATGCTAAAATCCTAAACAAAATTCTAGCAAATCGAATACAGCAATGCATTAAAAAGATTATTCATCACGACCAAGTGGGGTTCATCCCCGGGACACAAGGATGGTTCAACATTCGCAAATCCATCAATGTGATACATCACATAAACAAAATAAAGGACAAAAATCATATGATTCTATCAATTGATGCAGAAAAAGCATTTGATAAGATACAACATCCATTTATGATTAAAACACTTACTAAAATAGGTATAGAAGGAAAATACCTCAACATAATAAAGGCCATATACGACAAGCCCTCAGCTAATCTCATAATTAATGGTGAAAAGCTGAAGCCCTTTGCTCTACGTTCAGGAACACGACAAGGTTGTCCCCTATCACTTTTATGCTTTTCAACATAGTGTTGGAAGTCCTCGCCAGAGCTATCAGGCAAGAGAAAGAAATAAAAGGCATCCAAATTGGGAATGAAGAAGTTAAATTGTCACTCTTTGCAGATGACATGATGCTATATATAGAAAACCCTAAAGACTCCACCAAAAAGCTATTAGAAACAATCAATGAATACGGTAAAGTTGCTGGCTACAAAATCAACGTACAAAAGTCCATTGCTTTCCTATATACCAACAATGAAATCTCAGAAAAAGAGATAGAAAAAACAATTCCTTTTGCAATTGCAGCAAAAAGATTCAAATACCTAGGAATAAACTTAACCAAGGATGTGAAGGATTTATATGCTGAAAACTATAAGACGTTTTTGAAAGAAATTGAAGAAGACACAAAGAAATGGAAAGACATTCCGTGCTCATGGATTGGAAGAATCAACATAGTTAAAATGGCCATATTACCCAAAGCCATATACAGATTTAATGCAATCCCCATCAAAATCCCAATGGCATTTTTTAAAGAAATAGAACAAAAAATCATCAGATTTGTTTGGAACCACAAAAGACCCCGAATAGCCAAAGCAATCTTAAGAAAAAAGAACAATGCTGGAGGTATCACACTGCCTGACTTTAGCTTGTACTACAGGGCTACAATAATCAAAACAGCATGGTATTGGCGGAAAAACAGACACATAGACCAACGGAATAGAATTGAGAACCCAGAAATAAAACCACATAAATATGGACAGATAATTTTTGACAAAGAAGCTAAAAACATACAATGGAGGAAAGACAGCCTCTTCAATAAATGGTGCTGGCAGAATTGGATAGCTACGTGCAAAAGAATGAAACTGGACTGCTATCTGTCACCATGTACCAAAATTAATTCAAAATGGATCAAAGACTTAAGCATAAGACCTGACACAATAAACTGCATTGAAGAAAACATAGGTACTAAACTTATGGCCCTTGGGTTCAAAGAGCATTTTATGAATTTGACTCCAAAGGCAATGGAAGTAAAAACTAAAATAAACGAATGGGATTATATGAAACTGAAAAGCTTCTGCACAGCAAAAGAAACTATTGACAAAATAATGAGGCAACCAACTGAATGGGAGAAGATTTTAGCAAAGAGTGCCTCTGATAAGGGGCTAATATCCAAAATATACAAGGAACTCATGAAACTCAACAACAAAAAAACAAACAACCCTATTGTAAAATGGACAGAGGACCTGAAGAGACATTTCTCCAAAGTGGATATACAAATGGCAAATAGACATATGAAAAAATGCTCAACATCGCTAATCATCAGAGAAATGCAAATGAAAACCACAATGAGATATCACCTCACCCCAGTCAGAATGGCTTTCATCAACAAGACATATAGTAACAAGTGTTGGAGAGGCTGTGGAGAGAAAGGAACCCTCATACACTGTTGGTGGGAATGCAGACTGGTGCAGCCGCTATGGAAGGCAGTGTGGAGGTTCCTCAAGAAATTACGAATGGAATTACCATATGACCCAGCAATCGCTCTCCTGGGTATCTACCCCAAAAATATAAAAGCATTTCTCTATAGAGACACGTGTACTCCAATGTTCATTGCAGCTTTGTTTACGGTGGCCAAGACATGGAAACAACCAAAATGTCCTTCAATAGATGAATGGATAAAGAAGTTGTGGTATATATACACAGTGGAATACTATTCCGCGTTAAGGAAAGATGATATAGGAGCATTTGTGACAACATGGATGGATCTTGAGAGTATAATGCTAAGTGAAATAAGTCAGACAGATAAAGCAGAGAACCCTATGATTTCACTGATATGTGGTATATAAACCAAAAAGAACAAGACAAACAAATGAGAAAGAAAAACTCATAGACACAGACAATAATTTAGTGGTTACCAGAGGGTAAGGGGGTGGGGGGTGGGTGATGAGGGTAAAGGGGATCAAATATATGGTGATGGAAGGAGAACTGACTCTGGGTGGTGAACACACAATGGGATTTATAGACGATGTAATACAGAATTGTACACCTGACATCTATGTAAATTTACTAACAATTTTCACCCCAATAAATTTAATAAAAAAAAAAAAAAAAAGAACAACATGAGCATTTTACGAAAGAGATTGAAATTTTGAAAAAGAACCAAATGGAATTTCTGGAGATTAAGAACTCAATAGAAGAAATTAAGAATGAAATAACCAGCTTAGGTAGTAGAGTTGACCAGATGGAGGAAAGAATCAGTGATATTCGAACATAGAAACCTGGAAATTACACAGATGGAAGAAGAAAGAGACTTGAGACTTAAAAGAAATGAAAGGACTCTACAAGAACTTTCTGACTCCATCAGAAAGAGCAATATAAGAATAATGGGCATGCCAGAAGGAGAAGAAAGAGAGAAGGGAACAGAGAATATACTCAAAGAAATTGTTAATGAGAACTTGCCAAATTTGTGGATAGAACTGGATCCTCGAATCCAAGAAGCAAATAGAACACCTAATGACCTCAATCCCAACAGGCCTTCTCCAAGGCACATTGTATTGAAGCTGTCTAAAATTAACACCAAAGAAAGAATCCTCAAGGCAGCCAGGGAAAAGAAGACGGTAACTTACAAAGGAAAGCCCATTAGATTATCATCAGATTTTTCAGCAGAAACTCTACAAGCTAGGAGGGAATGGAACGAAATATTCAAACTATTGAAAGAGAGAAATCATGAGCCAAGAATAATATATCCAGCAAAGATCTCCTTTAGATATGAAGGAGGAATAAAGACCTTTCCAGACATCCAGAAGCTGAGGGAATTTTCTAATACACGACCTGCACTACAAGAAATACTAAAGGAGGCTATTAGACCACCATCAACAGGGACAACTTGTGGCAACCGAAACACTAAAAGGGGGAGCGTAAAGGCCTGAACTGGAATATGGGAATAGAGAAAGTAAGCGTACTGAAGAAACTGGAATACTCTAAATATCAAACTTTCTTTTACATAAACTCAAGGGTAACCACTCAAAAAACATCCAAGTCTGAACTATATACTGTAATAAAAGAAGAAACAGAGGAAAACATCATAGAATACCACCACACAGAAATAACAGACAACAACAAAAAGGCAAAGAAACAATGGAGACACAGCCTTACCAGAAAACTAAAGACAGAATGACAGGAAATCCTCACATATCAATAATCACCCTAAATGTAAATGGACTGAACTCACCAATAAAGAGACACAGAGTAGCAGATTGGATCAAAAAACTAAACCCAACCATATGCTGTCTACAAGAGACACATCTCAGCTACAAGGACAAGCATAGACTCAAAGTGAAAGGGTGGAAATTGACACTCCAAGCAAATGGTACCCAGAGAAAATCAGGTGTAGCCATAATGATTTCCAATGAAACAGACTTCAGGGTGAAAAAGATAACAAGAGACAAAGATGGACATTTCATAATGGTAAAGGGGACTATACAACAAGAAGACATAACAGTCATCAATATTTATGCCCCCAATCAGGGAGCACCGAAATATACCAAGCAACTACTAACAGAACTAAAGGGAGAAATTGACCAAAACACAATTATACTAGGGGACTTAAATACATCATTGACAGCTATGGATAGATCATCCAAACAGAAGATAAATAACGAAATTGCAGCCCTAAATGACACATTAGATGAAATGGACATAATTGACATATATAGAGCACTTCATCCTAAAACATCAGACTATACATTCTTTTCTAGTGTACATGGAACATTCCCAAGGATAGACCATATATTGGGACACAAAATCAGCCTCAGCAAATTTAAGAAGATTGAAATCATACCAAGCATATTCTCTGATCACAAAGCTTTGAAATTGGATATCAACTGCAAAAAGAAAGCAGGAAAAAAACACAAATACATGGAGATTAAACCACATACGTTTAAAGAACGGCTGGGTCAAAGAAGAAATTAGAGGAGAGCTCAAAAGATACATAGAAACAAATGACAATGAAAATACATCCTACCAAACTTTTTGGGATGCCGCGAAAGCAGTTTTTAGAGGGAAATTTATATCATTACAGGCCTACCTCAAGAAACAAGAAAAATCCCAAATAAATAACCTCATGTTACACCTTAAAAAACTAGAAAAAGAAGAACAAGCGAAACCCAAGGTCAGCAGAAGAAAGGAAATAACAAAAATCAGAGCAGAACTAAATGAAATAGAGAACAAAAAGACAATAGAATAAATTAATGTGACAAAAAGCTGGTTCTTTGAAAAGATTAACAAAATCGACAAACCCTTGGCTAGACTCACTAAGATAAAAAGAGAGAAGACACTAATTCACAAAATCAGAAATGAAAAAGGGGAAGTTATCACGGACACCACAGAAATACAAAGGATTATCCAAGAATACTATGAAGGACTATATGCCACCAAATTTAATAACTTAGAAGAAATGGACAAGTTCTTAGAAACATATAGCCTTCCAAGGCTGAATCATGAAGAACTGGAAAATCTTAACAGGCCGATCACCAGTAACGAAATTGAATCAGTCATCAAAAACCTTCCCAAAATCAAAAGTCCTGGACCAGATGGCTTCTCCAGTGAATTCTACCAAACCTTCAAAGAGGATCTAATACCAATCCTGCTCAAACTCTTTCAAAAAATTGAAGAAGAGCCAGTACTCCCTAACTCATTTTATGAGGCCAACATTACCCTGATACCAAAACCTGGTAAGGACAACACAAAAAAAGAAAACTACAGACCTATATCTCTGATGAATACAGATGCTAAAATCCTAAACAAAATTCTAGCAAATCGAATACAGCAATGCATTAAAAAGATTATTCATCACGACCAAGTGGGGTTCATCCCCGGGACACAAGGATGGTTCAACATTCGCAAATCCATCAATGTGATACATCACATAAACAAAATAAAGGACAAAAATCATATGATTCTATCAATTGATGCAGAAAAAGCATTTGATAAGATACAACATCCATTTATGATTAAAACACTTACTAAAATAGGTATAGAAGGAAAATACCTCAACATAATAAAGGCCATATACGACAAGCCCTCAGCTAATCTCATAATTAATGGTGAAAAGCTGAAGCCCTTTGCTCTACGTTCAGGAACACGACAAGGTTGTCCCCTATCACTTTTATGCTTTTCAACATAGTGTTGGAAGTCCTCGCCAGAGCTATCAGGCAAGAGAAAGAAATAAAAGGCATCCAAATTGGGAATGAAGAAGTTAAATTGTCACTCTTTGCAGATGACATGATGCTATATATAGAAAACCCTAAAGACTCCACCAAAAAGCTATTAGAAACAATCAATGAATACGGTAAAGTTGCTGGCTACAAAACCAACGTACAAAAGTCCATTGCTTTCCTATATACCAACAATGAAGTCTCAGAAAAAGAGATAGAAAAAACAATTCCTTTTGCAATTGCAGCAAAAAGATTCAAATACCTAGGAATAAACTTAACCAAGGATGTGAAGGATTTATATGCTGAAAACTATAACACGTTTTTGAAAGAAATTGAAGAAGACACAAAGAAATGGAAAGACATTACGTGCTCATGCATTGGAAGAATCAACATAGTTAAAATGGCCATATTACCCAAAGCCATATACAGATTTAATGCAATCCCCATTAAAATCCCAATGGCATTTTTTAAAGAAATAGAACAAAAAATCATCAGATTTGTTTGGAACCACAAAAGACCCCGAATAGCCAAAGCAATCTTAAGAAAAAAGAACAATGCTGGAGGTATCACACTGCCTGACTTTAGCTTGTACTACAGGGCTACAATAATCAAAACAGCATGATATTGGCAGAAAAACAGACACATAGACCAACGGAATAGAATTGAGAACCCAGAAATAAAACCACATAAATATGGACAGATAATTTTTGACAAAGAAGCTAAAAACATACAATGGAGGAAAGACAGCCTCTTCAATAAATGGTGCTGGCAGAATTGGATAGCTACGTGCAAAAGAATGAAACTGGACTGCTATCTGTCACCATGTACCAAAATTAATTCAAAATGGATCAAAGACTTAAGCATAAGACCTGACACAATAAACTGCATTGAAGAAAACATAGGTACTAAACTTATGGCCCTTGGGTTCAAAGAGCATTTTATGAATTTGACTCCAAAGGCAATGGAAGTAAAAACTAAAATAAACGAATGGGATTATATGAAACTTAAAAGCTTCTGCACAGCAAAAGAAACTATTGACAAAATAATGAGGCAACCAACTGAATGGGAGAAGATTTTAGCAAAGAGTGCCTCTGATAAGGGGCTAATATCCAAAATATACAAGGAACTCATGAAACTCAACAACAAAAAAACAAACAACCCTATTGAAAAATGGACAGAGGACCTGAAGAGACATTTCTCCAAAGAGGATATACAAATGGCAAATAGACATATGAAAAAATGCTCAATATCACTAATCATCAGAGAAATGCAAATGAAAACCACAATGAGATATCACCTCACCCCAGTCAGAATGGCTTTCATCAATAAGACAAATAGTAACAAGTGTTGGACAGGCTGTGGAGAAAAAGGAACCCTCATACACTGTTGGTGGGAATGCAGACTGGTGCAGCCACTATGGAAGGCAGTGTGGAGGTTTCTCAAGAAATTACGAATAGAATTACCATATGACCCAGCAATCGCTCTCCTGGGTATCTACCCAAAAAATTTGAAAGCATTCCTCTATAGAGACACGTGTACTCCAATGTTCATTGCAGCTTTGTTTACGGTGGCCAAGACATGGAAACAACCAAAATGTCCTTCAATAGACAAATGGATAAAGAAGTTGTGGTATATATACACAGTGGAATACTACTGCGCGTTAAAGAAAGATGATATAGGAACATTTGTGACAACATGGATGGATCTTGAGAGTATAATGCTAAGTGAAATAAGTCAGACAGAAAAAGCAGAGAACCCTATGATTTCACTGATATGTGGTATATAAACCAAAAAGAAGACAAACAAATGAGAAAGAAAAACTCATAGACACAGACAATAGTTTAGTGGTTACCAGAGGGTAAGGGGGGTGGGGGGAGGGAGATGAGGGTAAGGGGGATCAAATACATGGTGATGGAAGGAGAACTGACTCTGGGTGGTGAACACACAATGGGATTTATAGTTGATGTAATACAGAATTGTACACTTGAAATTATGTAATTTCATTAACAATTGTCACCCCAATAAATAAATTTAAATTAAAAAATAATAGTATTTCTCATACCCATTTCACGGACAATTTGCATGAGATCTGTGTATGAATGCCATCGACTCACAGCACCTGGCAGTTCACTAGTCTGTCCCCTTACTGTGTGTACTGCAGCAGTGAGCCACTCCATTAGAGAGTGGTTGCCCTAGTTCTGGGTCAACCTATGGCAGTTCTGTAACCTCTGTCGCAGGGATGGATGCACTGTCACAAAGGCTAGCTTTTCCATCTCGCCTGGGGAGCAGAGAATGTTGTCTGCTCCCTCATCCCATAAACGTATAAGCCAAGCCGAGACTGGCTGTCCAGGGCGCTGTCGGCCCCGCCCCCCCAGCTGCTGCAACTCAGCGGGAGTGTAAGGAGTGTGGGTTGTGAACTCAGTCACAGGTGGGTTGCCAGCAGCAACGCCCCCGGGGCCCAAAGGTTGCTCACGTTTTTACCCTTTGCTTCAAAATTGGCCGGGTTTGGGGGTTGGGAGCTACATTGTCTCCACTGTGGGGCCCCTCTTCTAACAGGCGGACCTGGGCTTCCAGCGCCTCCAACCGGGACACCTGGTCCGGCACCTGGGCCATTTCATTAAGCGCATTTTCTGTGTTAAGACTCAAGGCCCTGAGGAACATCCAGCCCACGCGGCCGGCTGTAGCCTTCTCCTCCTCCGGCAACTGCTCAGTCAGAGCTTGCAGGGCCCTCTCCATGCTGGCCGGAGAGCCATCCACGTCCTCCCACCCCTCCTTGGGGGTCCAACTCCTGAGAACAGTGGCCACCGAGCACCACACACTGTGCAGGGGCCACACATCCTCCTGCCCAGAGTCAGACTCCATTCCTACCTGGTCGGAGTCTTGCTCATCGTGCCAGGTGTCTGAGTGGGTGGAGGTCTCCGCGGAAGATATCCACAAGCCTCGGAGCCTAAAGGCCGCAGCAGATCACCAAAATAAGGGCAACGCCTTCCATGGCCAAGAAGGTGGTGTGCCAGCTGGAGGCTTGAGTCTCCCAGGCAGACCGCGCCTCCCGTTCCCGGTGTCGCTTCTCATGGGCCTCCCGAAGCTGGACTCTCACACGCACAAACCGCTCCACCATGCTTTGGTAGGTTTTGGCTGGCTGCTTACGAAACTGAGCTTTTATAAGTGTAAACTGCTCCAGTATATTCCTTAGAGTTTCAGCTGACACCATATCCTGCCAACTACGCCATGTGTCGTACGGGGTGTCCGGCGGGGCGGCCTGCGGGGTCTCTGCTCCCGCTCCCCACATAAGAACGCAGGACATGGTGAGGCCAAAAAGGAACACCCACGGAACCATAGGTAGGGAAGTCATACCACTATGGTCTCACTGGAGGCTGGGTTTACACGACGTGCGACCTGCTGTCCGCTTTGCTGCCAACCGACCAACTCTCCTCGACTCTCCTTACTCTTCTTCAGTCTCCTCCTTCACTCTCCTCGGCTCCCCTCCGTAGCTGCGGCAGTTATATCAGTGGCGAATGGCTTACTGGCTACAGCTGATGGCCAACCAGCCACAGCTGATGGCCATCCACTATCTGAGCCTGCACCTCTCCACATGAGGCCGAGAGCCTGGAAACTGCTTTCTGGGGCTCTGTCCCCACAGATATCTATTCCTCCTGCAAAACAATCCCTCGTTTGGACGAAACAATCCAATGGCCTTGCTTCACAATTTAGTTTAAGTTTAAGGAGAGGGCATGGGGAAATAAATTGCTGCTCATCTTTCAGAGAGAACAGCCCAATTTGTAGAACAATATCTAATTAGGTGAAAGAGAAGCTTAAATGGCTTCTTGAAGAGCTCAGCTTCAGGGCACATTTTAATGCTTAGCAGAACAGCCCAGAAGCCGGCATCCCAGCAGGGGAGCTCTTCTGACTATAGGAGCTGATGGAGCCAGTGAAAGGCAGAGCTGGGCGTTCTGTAAATATAATGCTGTGATTGACCGTAGCAGAGTCTTGGAGAGGCTGGGGGGTACTGACCTCACGTGTCGGGCACTACAGTGTCCCCTACTGGCAGTACTCATGCACTGCAGGTGTGACTGCAGGCCAATTGGAAAGCCTGCGGTGCGTCAGCGCCAGAGGAGGGTGACATAACCTCCGGGATGCCTGGGTCACCTAAGACACTTGTCATGGATCATCAGTGAAGCATCCATCCTGTGTTAGGAAGAGGTTGTTGAGGTTCCACAGACTTTACGGAAGGCCCTTCTGGAGATGTGTTAACTCCTCTAGCACAGGACTGTCCCTTGGCAGCTGCCACACCTCGGTGGAGAGTGGCGCCCATTTAAGGCAGTTTAGAACAAAGGCACCACCGACTTTGGGCATGGTTACACCAGGGAATAACAGTATATTTCTGAAGAACTTGTGCTTTTATTTTTTGCTTAATTCTTGCAGGAAAGGCGAGAGGAAGGCAGGTTGTTGTAAATCAACAACTTATTTTACAGAGATGGAAACTGCACTCAAAAAATCCCATGGCTTCCTCCGGTCCCTTGAACTTCAGTTTCCAACCTCAAGTCAAGTGCTCTTTGCACTTGGCTAACAGAGGCACTAGAACAGCATATACTTCACTGGACATCTATCCATGTAGCCAAGGATTCGTGAATGTCTGCATTTATCCTGTAAGCACATCAAGCCCCAAAAGTTAAATGACCTCAAATAGTACTACGTTCACGTTAAATATCTTTATCCCCCAAAACCGAAAACTAATTTCCTTAATAGCTGCAGAGAAGTTGTTAACTTTTATCTCCAGCATGTCCTACAGCTCGCCAGCGTTTGACATGCCACCTGTTCCTAGAGGTCACCATTAAATTTCAGGAGACAGATGCCCTTGAGCTCCTTTCCCTCTCTCTGTTGCTTTGGGAACACCATGATTATCTTCCGGCTTCCAGACCATTCTCTACCTGGTCTCTGGGGCAACCAGCCCATCTGCTTTCCTTTGTGCCCTCTTCTCTCACTGCCTGAGATCCTCCTTTTAGAAGATCAACACATAATGTTCTTAATCTTCAGCTCATTCCTACCTTATGCACTAATAGCCCTTTTCTCCTCCTATTTATTTTCAACTCAGCTTTTTATTATTTTCAACTCAGCTTTTTAAAGGAACCAGAACCCCAAAGTTCTTCCCAATACCCAAGGTGTCTCCAACAGAACATCTTTTCCCAAACCTCCAAATGACAGCTTCATACAAATACACACATACAACTAAACCAAACTTCAGAATAAGTAAATAAATGACAAATGACCTTGTACTGACTTCTGCACATTGATCACGATTTAGGGTAAAAGCTATGTTAGAGATACTTTTAAAAGGCTCAAACGTATTAGTTGCTTTAAAGGTAGATCTAGCAAAACCAAATTTAGGAAACTGGGATGACTTGCCCTGGAGAAGTTTTTCAATATCTGAAGGGCTGTCATGTAAAAGAAGAATTCATTTTTTTAAACTCAGAAAATGGGAATGTAATCAATTTAGGAGTAAAGTGTGATTAAGGGGTGTTAAAAGTCTAGATGGGCTGAAGACTCCAGACTTCACCCCAAGAGAGGAAGGGACCCCACATTGGGGTGGTTGGCGGAGGCACTCCCCAAATGTGGGAGGGGCTGATGCATAGTTGCTGGGTGCACTTACTTCGCCTTTGACATTTTGCAAGGCCACCTGGTTGCTTACAGATTTGATTTACTGTAATGTAGTCTGTGGCACTGATGGAAAGACAATCAACAAGCATTTTGCTTGCACAGAATATCAAGAACAGGAGGGCTGTCCTGGTGGCTCAGGTGGTTAGAGCTCCATGCTCCTAACTCCAAAGGCTGCCGGTTCGATTCCCACACGGGCCAGTGGGCTCTCAACCACAAGGTGGCCGGTACAACTCCTTGAGTCCCTCAAGGGATGGTGGGCTCCGCCCTCTGCAACTAAGATTGAACACGGCACCTTGAGCTGAGCTGCCACTGAGCTGCCGCTGAGCTCCCAGATGGCTCAGTTGGTTGGAGTGTGTCCTCTTCAACCACAAGGTTGCCGGTTCGACTCCCACAAGGGATGGTGGGCTGTGCCCCCTGAAACTAGCAACGGCAACTGGACCTGGAGCTGAGCTGCGCCCTCCACAACTAAGACTGAAAGGACAACAACTTGACTTGGAAAAAAGTCCTGGAAGTACACACTGTTCCCCAATAAAGTCCTATTCTCCTTCCCCAATAAAATCTTAAAAAAAAAAAAAAAAAAACAACGAATATCAAGAGCAGCAACCTGAGATTTTCACATCCTGGGAGCTTAGAGGACACACTTCGCCATGAAACCACTCCACTCCATCCTCTCTCCCTCAATGTTACGAAAACTTTTCCCTCACTCACCAGTCTTTTATCAAAGGATTATTCCTTGTCACCGGATGAGAGGAGTCAGAGGCTCACTAATTGTTCCCAAGCCAGGGACTTGATTAAATTCAGATTCCTGGGCTCCGTGGCAGATCTACCAAATCAGAATGGCAGGGGCTGGGTCCCAGAGAATCAGTGTTTTACCAAAGCTCCTCCAATGAATCTGAAGACCAACCGGATTTGAACTCCACTCTATGTCTCCTTTCCTCAGAGAGGCCAAGAGGCATAAATGGTGAGCTAGACTGTGTCCCTAAGGGGCCCAGTGGTCTAGATTTATATGGTCAAGTGCATAAATAGTCTGAGAGTCTCTCTTTCTCTCTCTCCCTCCCTCCCTCCCTCCCTCTTCTCTTTCCCTTTCTCCCTTTCCTTCCCTCTCTGTTTCCTGGTAGGTATGCCTTGAGTGGGCAGGTCCCAAGAATTAGTTTGGGTGGGATGGGAGAAGGGGATAAGAAACTCTATTTACCCTTGAACTTAAGCCTTGGGTTCTAGTTTTTACCATTAAGTTCTGCCTTGGGGGTTAGTGGAATTTGGCTTAGCTATCCACAAGGATGACACTGATTCCTGTTGGGTTGTGTTCCCTGGGTGTGTATTGTGATTAAGACAGTTTTAGGGGATTGTCGGGGCAAATTTCAGGCATCCCCAGCTCTCTGGATGTCAAAACACCTAATATCATCAGAAACTCACCTTTGACCCCAACAGATCATCTCAGTAATTTTTCCCAAGGCAGAAATTTTAGGACTGAGAGCAAAACTGGAAGGCTTTTCTTCCCTTTGGTGCAATAACCGGGGCCTGGTCTGACAAACAGGCCTTGTTTTTTATTTTTATTTTTTCATTTTTTTATTTTTAGCACAGACTGTGGTGATTACCAAGTTAAGAGGAAAGCAATACCAAGTGATCGGGACACTGACTGTCTCATGGTTAAGTGTTTCTAGATGTAATTGTGAGCTCAAGAGGAGCGGGGCACTTACCGGAAGAATTGCTCCGAAATTGGTTTGTGTTGGCATCTGAAGGCTGAATGCTGCGTGAAGTGAGCTGTGTGACACACAGTGCAATCAGCCAGCTCCCAGCAGGCTGGGAGTAAAGGAAGAGAGCTTCTCGGTCCCTGCCCTGTCCCTTACTTGTGTTGCATTCTTGGTTAGTCTTTAAACTGGTCGGAGTCAATGTCCACTGCCCCGCCCCCGCCCTGCCCTTACGGCTTTAGCATCAGAACCAAAGCCAATGGCGGCACCTCTCTCTGAGAACGGACTCAGCAGGTCTCTCTCGAACAGCAGAGCAGTGTGTGGCAGACTCCAGAGAGGCACAGGTGACCACCTCTGGCCACCAGAACTTAGATTTGTTTCTCCCATAAGTGGGTTTGTGGAGGGCAGCCGGAGGCCATGGAGAGGGCAAGGTTACCTAGTCAGTCCACAAGGGCTCTCAAACCCACCACAGCAACTTGGCCTCCTTCACAGCAACTTCTAATTCATTTATCTGTTCATTCGTTTATGCATTCATTCAACAAACTTATAGAAAGGGTCTGTTGGGTTCCAGATACTGGGCTAAGAGATGGAAATATACAGGAGAAAACAATATGGTCCCAGCTTTCAGATTGCTCCCATTCCCATTCTGGTGGGAGAAATAGACAAATATAATCCCAAATTCTATGCGCTCTGGAAAAGAGATAAACATAGGGAGCTAACAAAATATGGAAGTGAGCATGCAATGAAGCCTGGGGCTGGTGAGGGGAGGGTGAGCAGTTGGGCCTGGGATGGGGTAGGGATGGGCAAGTGCTCATCATAAAGGGCTTCTTATGTTAGAACTGATTTGGAAGTGAGCCACCAACTGGTGGGAGAAGGGTGTTTCAAGCCAGTGAAAAAACATGGCCAGTTTGGGAAACTGTAGGTTAAGCCAGGAAACAGAGCAAGAGCTGGTTGGGTGGGTGAGAGTGAGCCTTGGGGAGCGGAGTAGGGACTGGATTATACCACTTAAGGAGTTGGACCTTCTCCTGAAGGCAAAAGACCGAAGAGCCCAGTGAGATTTGAAGCTCCAGTTTCTAGAAAGATTGTTCTCATTGTGGTGTGGAGAATGAATCAGATGGGGATGAGACAGGAGGGAAGACCCGTTCAGGAGGCAGGAGTGGGACTCCAGGAGGAGAGGTGGCACCAGCCTTTAGGGGATGATGGGAACAGAGAATCAACCGAGTAACAGACAGCTTGGCTGTCTTCATCTTAAGCAGAGTGGCTGAAGGAGGTCCCCAAGCTTTGCAGACCACCTGCCTCCTACCCATCAGGTTTCCAAGTCTCCCTTTAAAGACCAGCTAAAGGCACCCTAATAGCAGAGAAACGTTCCAACATAATTTGTCTCCCTATTCCTTGGATTCGCTTACATCAGTACACCCAATTCCATGGCAGATTGGTTGATCAAAGACTGGCAGCTGCCAGCCTGCTCCCTCTCTGTGTCTCTTGATTCAATATGGCAAGGAGAGGGTTAGGGGATGGTAATGCCTCCTACCTGGTCTCTTCTTGCTATCCTGGCCTCACTTGTACCCATTCTCCATATTGTAACACAGTGATCATTTTATATTATACGTGCGATCCCTTCTCATCCTATCCCTCACTTGCCAACACCCCTCCAGTGGCTTCTCCAATACAATGGCTCCAACTGAAATAGTTTCTTGCAATTAGAATAAAACCCCATACCCTTATCATGACCTATATAGCCCTGCATGCTCTGGCTCTGCCTTGCACTCCTCCCCCCTCTCACGGACTTTCTTTTAATCTATTGAACATGCCAAATGTACTCCTCCCTCAGGGTGGTGTAATCACTCTTCCCTAGTCCCAGAATGCTCTTCTTTGTCTGATTCACTCTCATCATTTATGTTCTGGCACAAATATCTCAGCTCAGAGAGACCTTTCCTGACCACTCGACTTGAGACCGGATTCTGGGGTTAGGGGAAGGAAGTGGCAAGTGACAATCAGGAAAGCCTGATTATAGGAGCTGTCCTAGAAGTTAGCCGTTCACATCTGTCCCTATTTCATTACTCTGTTTATTTTTCAATAGTACAATCACTACTTGACATGACCCTGTGTCCTTCTTTTGTCTGCTCCCCACGGCTTCACCCCCTTGAACGTAAGTTTCATTTGGTAGTCATTTGACTTATCTTGTCCTTCACTCCATCTCAGCACTCAGGACAGGGTTTAACCCACAGTTGATGCTCAATCAGTATTTGTTAAGTGTATGATACCAGGTAAGCACCATGTTCCTGCCTACGATTATGAAAAAGGAAATTAAAATGAGATTTTCTGAAAACATCTGGGGCAACACGACTAAAATTGGGCCAGATCAAATTCTGTCTATGGTGACATACAAGGTCCTTCTACAACATTTACGATGTCATCTTATGACCTGTGGCAGATGGTATTACTGTCTGACAAAATCCACTGCTCTCCCTCTAGAGGGATCACACATCCTTGTCCTACTGAATAGTATAAACAACTCTATCTAAATAAATTCAACATCTTGGATGAAATGGACCAATTCCTTGAAAATTCTTCTCTACCACAAAGTCACCCAAGATGAAACACATAACCTGAATAACGACACCCCTATTAACGAAGAACTACGTGGAGTGGCAAGATCCACCCCAAAGTGGATCTATGGCCCCAGAGCCCAGGGTTTGCCAACTTTCATTAATTTTCACAACCTCCAAAATGGAAGCTTGCGTTAGACTCTTGGAATCTTTCTGTAAAGCCTCAGGGAGCAGTGCAGCCTGGAGGTGGGACAGCCTGGACAGGAGCAAAAGTGAAAGAGTAAACGTCTCATTACCCATCTCTGGGAACCTCCGCGAGTGACTGTCTTCACTTAACCTCAAGGTCAAGAGAGCCCCTTTTAAAGTGTTCACTGTCTCTGAGGACAAGCTTTACCGAGTACCTTGTTTGCTTCTTATAGTATTAAAACAGACAATGAAATCTGCCTCTCAGAAGATCATCTCACCAGTCCGCGTTGCTCTGTGGGGAGTATTTGTTTCCTCATTTATATTCAAGTCTCCAAAAGACAAGTAGACCTTGGACGAAATTTCAGGCGACAGCAAATTATAAATAATGTATCCACATTTTTTCTCTCCCCTTGTATTTCTATTAAGTCCTCCCTCAGAGTCTTGTGCAAACACCAGAGACAAGAGGACAGGAAGCTATTAACGTGGTGGAAAGAATGACATGGGCTTATGTTCTAAGGCAGGAATGCAGCAAGGGGAGACGTCGTGATCAAAGGGGATTTTGTGGGAGCCAGTCCGTCTCTTTCATCTCTCTTTTATTTTTATATTTAACACCTCAACTCTTTTCCAGTCCATTAAGTAGGCATCTGCTTGACAGGAGTCTCTTTTCTTGGCCCACCCAGGACAAGATGAGGGTTTGTCAGTGGAAGGGGGCCTAAGTGGCCCAAGTTTAAGCCCCTTTATTTCATAAGACAAGGCATACGAAATGCTTCGAATGATTGGCTGAGACCAGCCTGTCCTAGAACAGGATGCTGCTAAGAGGAAAGCCCAGGTTCCGTCAGTGAAGTCGGAAAGGATGCTGGTTACTAGGATAAAATTCGCCTCTAAACCCATCAGCCCCGGTTTGCTCTTGAGAGGCTGCTCTGATGTCCCTCAGACCTCTTGCTCAGTAGCAGTAATTCCTGGGGTTCAGACTGGCAGCACGCCAGTCTTCCCCGTAAGCGATATGTTCTGCTCTCTGTTTTTGTTCCTCCTTCTCCTTCTCCTTCTCCTTCTCCTTCTCCTTCTCCTTCTCCTTCTCCTTCTCCTTCTCCTTCTCCTTCTCCTTCTCCTTCTCCTTCTCCTTCTCCTTCTCCTTCTCCCAACCAGGAGCCCACAGGGCGTGCCGTGTGGCTTCCAGTGTGTGTGTGTGTGTGTGTGTAGGGAGTCAGTGAGGGTCCTGATGGAGGGGCGGAGTGAGGCAATGAGGACTCATGAATACTGATTTTCAGCTGACTGTGCAGGCTTAGTGTGATTTATCCAGGGAATGTTACATTTGGGGTGGCAGAGAGAGAGCCTGACATTAGAGGGACTTGGGGCAGCGTGCTCTGCAGGCTGTACCCATTTGCCTTGTCCCTGCGAGGGACACGGAGAATCCTCTCCTCTAGAGCCTTGTTTCTAGAACCCTCTTCTGTGCACAGCAGCTGGGACTTACCTATTCAGTCCAACCACCTTTTATTAGGTCCGCTGTGTGCCAGGCTCTGGGCAAGGTCCTCCCATGTGTGTTACTTCTGTCCATGTGCTGTTCACTTTACAACCGGTCATTCCATTGGCTCTGATAAATCTCCACGACAAAGCCCGCAGGGTTTGGGAGCATCAGTAACTGAAAGTCAGATTTGAACTTTCCAGGAAAGCTCTGCCAAAGCTTCCTAACACGGTCACCTCTATGCCGTGTACCACTGTAGTAGTGACAAGTCCTTCTCTGGGACCCCAAACGCTGCATGAGTCGCTCGGTCAGTAACTGCTTGGGTTGTACAGGAACGTGGGCTCTTCACTGTTCTCTTTTCCGAGTTGGTACTGGTTGTGCCCCAGGAGCCCAGTGTCCACGGGAGTTTGGTAAAAACAAACACACACCTAAATTCATCCTGCTGCCCCCACCCCCCACCCCGACTGTCCATCAAACACAGGCAGTACCCTGGCCTCCTCGGCAAATTCCGTGAATTGTTAACCCTCTGCTCATTGGATCTTGACGAACCCTCGGCTGGACTTGGGATCCCAGACCCAAACTACGGCACAGCCCCTGGGGTGGCTTCAGCTAAGAGAGGCCAGTGGTGGGCACAGAAGCTGGTAGACGTTTACAGCCCAGGTGGATTGGGAACAAGGCACAGCTGCAAGATGTCACAGAAACCCAGGCACATTGTCACACTGCTTCCAACCATGGCTATGGTTGGAATTAAAAGCTCATACTACATTGAGCAAGCTCTGAAACCCACGCATTTGGGGATGAAATGATTAGCTTAGACTTGCAAAATGGGATCACTGTTTACGTTTATGTCCCTTTTATGGGAAAGAAATTCTTAATTCAGTGAAAAGCTCAACCCAGGGGTCTTTGAGTGGTAGGCTGGCAGAGAGGAGCATGGAGGACCCTTTAATGAGCCCGTCAGTATGGAGGCAAGGCCTAGAACGAGAAGAGGGTAGCACCTTGGTTCTGAGATAAGAGCCCCTCGAAAGGGTATGGAGGGTGGGCATAACTGACTTTAGCCCCATGAGAGAGACGGGGTGACGTTCTACTTGGTAAGGACACGTCTTGGAGTCATGTCTTGGTTGTGAGACCAAGGTTTCTTGTTTTAATTAAAAAGTTGTTTTTCTGATTAATGTGCTCATTGTAGACACTTTGTAAGATATTGAAAAGTATAATAAAGCAGGAAAAAAGGGGACTTGTTCACAATGTCACAGTCCTAATGGACCACTGGTGACATTTGGTGTATTTGATCCGATGTCCTGCTTGGTCATTTAGAACAAGTCTAGTGGGAAAGGCACCTGGGTAGGCATGGGGAGGGGAGGGCTTTCCATCACCTCTCTCTGGGGATGGGGGACGGGCTCTGGGGCATAGTCAGGAATCCATCACCCTGGTGCTCTGATAGACTAGGGATAAGGGACAGGCTCACATTAGCCCCACACATGCACAGCCACTGCTCCCCACCCCCCCCCAAATGTGGAGCACAGAGAGAATTCAAAGTCTGGATGGGGCAGTCCTGCATTACAGATGGTAGAAAGGCACGTGGGAAGTAGAAGGAAGGGCTATTAACGGCATAGAACCCACAGCCATAACTACTGCGGTTGAATCCCCGCTCTCCCACTTAAAGTAGTGGAATCCCGGGTGAGTTACCTCACCGCTCTGTGGCCCAATCTCCTCATCTGTCAATAGGGACAACAAAACATGCCTCATAAGCTGTCAGGAGGATAAATTAGATCATACATGCAATGCACTTAAAACAGTGCCAGTCAAAGAGCCCTCAAAGGTTAGATGTTAGTTTATTTGCTGTTATATACATTAGGACACTTATCCCTTAAGGACATTTTCAAGTACCCTTTGCTGATGCTTGAATGAGGGAAGGCAGAGAAGACCTTGGTTCAAGTTCTGACCCAGCTACTCACTAGCCCTGGGAGTCACTGGGTTTCCACGCACCCATTTCACCATCTGTGAAATGGGATCATAAGGCCTCCCTTACCAGTTATAAGGACTGAGTGGAGACCCCAGGAATACAAGAGTGCTTTGTGTGAACCATAGAGGTACTACTGAGGGTTCACTACTGCGACTTTTCCTAGGTGAATCTCTGATTACAGGCAGCAGAGGAAGGAGAGAGGGACAACCTGCTGGAAAAACACCTGTAGAAATCTGAACAGGAACGTGATGCCTTTACATGGTATATTTCGTTGGTCACGTGGGACCAGGGATTTATCCTGCTGGTGCCTGTGGCTGCTTTGGTCATAAGAAGTTCCCTGGCAGGGCCTTGGAAGGGGGAAAGGCAGGAATAGAGGAAATTCTGAGTTACCTTTGCAGGAAGAAGCAGGTGCGTTTCTTTGCTAGGCTCCTCTCTGGCCAGGTCTCGGCAGAGCCCGGGAGCCAGACTCACGCAGGGGAGAAGGCATTACGTGCCGGTGGGATCTCACCTGTGGTGAAGGTGGTGGAGGTGACGCTGCTCCTCTCGGTGTCCTGGGCTGCCTGCAGGAGGACGGTGTAGTCTGTGCTCTCAGACAGGCCCTCCAGCCGGATCCACGTATCGTCTGCGTTCACCAGCAGCTCCTGTGGAATGAGGAAGCTCATTCCCAGAGGAAGGGAGCTGGGAGGGAGGGATGGGAGGAGTGGGGAGTGGGGACGAGAGGTCCAGATCCCATGGCCAGCAGGGCCACTACTGCACTGGCCACTGTCTCCCTCTCTCCCCATGACAAGGAGAAAAGTGAGCCAATAGGCAGAGAGGACACCTCCTAGCTCCCAGGTGTACGCTGAGTAAACATAGGCACCTGGATGATTGAATCGGGTGCTTTTCAGATTGAATTTGGCTTCCTGAGAACAGAGTAAGTGGACTCCTAGGCCTCCCTACTCCATATGCAACAGACTAGCTCTGCTCATATCTATTCTGTATTTTCAGCTTCTCAGTGTGATTTCACTTTAGAAAAGCATTTCACTGCTAACCAAAGTTTGACAAGCAGTGCTCTAGAAGGCCTGTTTCAACTGTCACATAAAACAGGGATTTGTCACCTCTTTACTGTAGGCTACATAGATGTAGCCTTTAGAACGCCTATCAAGGGGCATAAAAGGCTGTTGAATTTGGTATCCTGCTCATGTTTGCTCAGCCCTGCCAGTGAAAAGCCCTCCAGCACCATGTACTTAGAGAGGCTGGAGGTCTCCGGCGTGCTTTGCCCCATCATCCTGGCAGCACCCCACACCCGAGTGACTTTGCAGGATAGACACCCCATTATCTAGGAGGTTTAGTGTTCTGCCTCAGCCTGTATGGAGAGGCACCATACAGCCAGGACAAGTACCCCGATCTCTGGCTGCAGACTAGGACTCTTCGTCAACAGCACGCTATGTATATCCATCGCGGGAAACCGAGTTTGTTCCCTGGGGATTGTTTGATAGAAATGGTCTTTTCCATTTGCAGAAAAATCTCACCTTGTGGCTTCCATCGATGGATTTGTAGGTCAAAATGTAGTTCTCCACCTCTGCTCTGGGAGGCTGCCAGGAGATCAGGGCGCTTTGTCGAGTGATGTCACTGGCTGTCAGGTTTGCAGGAGGGTCCAGGACTGCAAAGAGGAGAAAACCTCAGGAGCGTCCACCCCTCCAGCTCCTCCCTATTTGATTCCAGGCATGTTTGTCTATTTGCCTGCCTATGTGGTCTCTGGGCGGCTCACATGCTGACCCCAGTTCTAGTGTGGATGACGGAGCCCCTGGCTCCAAAGATAATCCTTTAGTGTCATAATCATTCGCAGCTATTTCCCCACCTCCCTCGCCAGGGCCTCTGGGCCTAGGAGTGACGTCTTTCAATCTGACCCTCTGTCTGAAATCATGACCTTGTTACACCTGCATGTCTGTGAACTCACTCTTGAACTTAAAACATTCTCACGTCTATAACTTTGTCTACCGTTCTCCCGGCCATGACCATATCCAGCAACTGTCTCCCCCAACTCAAGCCCTTTAATATTCATCAGACTTTCTGGGCCAGATGCATCTCCAGTACTGGCTTCTCTTGGTCTGGGTCTACTACTGTCACCAGACCCAGGATGGGAGCAGAAAATAGAGGTGTGTTTGCTAGCTGAGAGCTGCAGCTCACTTTCACTGCTATTGGGACTTCATTAAACTCATAGCTACGCTGTCCCAACCGGGAGACTATCAACTGGTCTACCACATGAACCTGATCACATTCAGGGTCCATGAAAGCCTCCAGGGGTCGGATGTGAAGCTGACCATGTACTCACGGGTAGAGAAGTTGGTGCTGATGGTGCCACTGGTGAGAGGGCCACTGGTGGCATACATGGTGACAATATAGTGGGTACGAGGAAGCAGGTCAATCAGCTGGAATTCCTCACTGCTTCCATCAACCAGGATGGTCTCTCCAGCAACTAAACCCGGATGGATATGGATTGGATAAGGTTATTTAACTTAGGAAAGACCAAATCCAAAGGCATTTCACAAGGACTCAGTATTTGAGAATTTTGGAAAAAATAATTTAGCGGTTATTTAGCTTAGCATTTGATTCCACACAAGGATCCCCTCTTGTCTTGTTTTGCATCTTAACTGAGAAAAAGATACCTTGTTTGGGGGTCGAATTGTCTTTCTGTAACTTCTACTCAGGCCTTTGGCATTGCAGAGTAAGCCGAATCCTTTGTCTGCAGAAATCCTTCCTCCCTCTCCCATCCCCCCTCTCTTCTTGTAGACTGAGAACGTTCAGACCCTCACCCCCGTTACCTGTATGAGACAGTTCTAAAATTCCCCCAATCCTGGCTTCCTTTCTCTAGACAGGTAACTGTTCACCAGTGTCCCTGATGAAATGTAAATCTCAGGAGAGAATTGAGAACAATAATTGAGACGTACTGACCAATGAGATAAACAGGACCAACCTCCGCTATTATTTGTGCCAATTATGTTCACTCATTAGGTTCTGAGATAGTCATGTGATATCGGTGTCACAAGCAGATTGTTGCTCATCAAACACCTTGTTTGTAACCACCTCCAACCCAACCTTGTGCGGTTGACTTTCTGCACCCATGGGCAAAACTTCGCATTTATTTCTATCGCATCTTGCTTTGTTGACTGGGTTTTAGAGCACTCTTTCAGTTCATTAAAATATATTGGAATTTGGATTCTATCCATGACAGTTTTGTTTTATACACAAATTTGGTAACCATGTCTTCTCTGTATTCATTCAAGCTGTTGATAAAACTGTTCATTAGATCAGGGCCAAGCCCTGTCTTGTGCCTTTAGAATACTCCTGAGTCATTCAGCAATAACAAAGTCACCAGGCACTTCTTCAAACAAGGTAAGACCTGAGGTGTCAAGTTTCTTGTGGGCTAACGGCATAGAAAGGCCTGCTACCAGGTCACAATCTAAACTAACTCTCCATGTGAGTACACATAATACCTCCAGCTTTTAAATATTCTCCTTTGCCATATCCTGCCATCAGTCAGTGACGCAGCCAAACCAAAATCTGGCAGCTCTTCACACCCCCCAAGCTCTCTCATATTGCTGCAAAAGCACACAGCCTGCTCTCTCTCTCTCTCTCTCTCTCTCTCTCTCTCTCTCTCTCTCTCTCTCTCTGTGTCTCCTGTCTCTGCCTCCCCTCACCCCCTCACCAGTCCTCTCAGTCACATTGTGTGCTTGCTTACACATGACTGCTCACTTTAGGTTATAACTATTTACTTGTCCGTGTCATCACTAGGCGTCACTTCTGTGACTTTGTGTGTCCTGTCTCTGAATCCTTAGAGCCCAATAGCGTATACGGCACATGGGAGGGCATCAGAAGGATTTGTTGAATGACTGACCGTTAATCGCTAGGATGGAGCCATGCACTTTCGTACACCTGTAATCAAGTACATCTGACTGACTTAGGGGACGAACGGAAGCTTTGACACAGCAGGTCGTGCTGAAACTGAGACTTGAAGGATGGGTTTTCTAAGCAGACAATTGGGGAAAGAATTGCCTGGTGGAGGAAACAGCATGTGCAAATGCGTGGTGGCTAGAGAAGGCACAGTGAGAAGTAAGAAATGCAGATCATGATGGGCAAGAAGGGGCGGTAGGAGTCGAAAGGCACAGTGCGCACACAGGGGGTTAGGACACACATAGAGGAATGATATACCCTCTCTTTGGAGGGCCATTTAATCAGCTATGGTTCTGTGCAACTCCAAACATGACCCATCATGTATGTTACCGTCTAAGTGATAAGTGGGGTTTTCTAATACTTGGCTGAAATACAAATGTGCTGGCAGATTTGCCAAAAAACAACAAGGACATAAAGTAATTTTGGTAAAAGTTATTCTTAGGGAACCTCTGTGGGTATGTAGCAATCACTAATTCTTTTTCCAATTTGTTTAATAGTCTGTGTCGGTTTTCATTTTCCCAAGCGTTGACAATCAATTTATTTTTTTGCAGCTTACAGAATTGGCTTTCTCTTAATTTTGAAAATTAAGACATCTGCCTGCCTTCTGTCTTCTGGTATCTTTGTTCTCTGGATTCCCGATTATAACCCACAATAATGCTGTGATCATATTTTAGGAGGGGAATCCTTTTCGTAGGCCTAGAGACTTGGACCACTCAACACTGTTTTGCATTGGGCGTCTGTATTCGATTCCAGGTAGTGTAAGGCAAACATGCATAGTGAAGAAGAGACTGGAACTCAAGATTTACGCGGCCTCAAACTTTTGGGGTAGATATGGGTAGAAAAGAGCAAGGCTACAGAAGAGCTTACTAATTATGGGTCCTTTGTCACTTATTATGCATTATCTGCTCCAAGCATGGTCCTGTAATTTTAGTGTTTTTCTTGCTCTGTACATTTTTAGAGAAGTTTGCTTTCTTGCTTGTAACATTTGGGGGCAAGTTTCAACTCAATTCTGAGTTCATCTTCCTAGTGTGATTTTTCTGATTGTGTATTTGCCCTTGGTTACATGTCCTTCTTGAACTTTTCAGATCCTGCTTTCTCAGTTCCCAACATTGATAGAGTTTGGGGACATCTTAAGAGCAGGAACATTCCTGATTTGTCCCTCAGATTGACAAAGTGGTTTTTTTGTCATTGTTGTTTTTTACTTCCATACTATCTCCAGCCGCAGTCCCCACCATGCCCACCTGCCTGATGGGTAGGCCTGCAGACACCCACCTGCGAAGTGTGTGAGAACAATGACATAATTCTCCACTTCACCCACAGGTGCCTTCCACTGCAGCAGGGCTTCTGTTGGGGTGATGTTGGTGGCAATCAGATCCACAGGGTTGTCCATGGCTGAAACGGAATTGGAGAATGTCGGGTAATGTAGGATCAACTGGCAGGGTGGATGTCAGTGAATGATCTCCTATAGCTCTACCCAATGTGAGTCTCGCATAGTTTCACCCATGGTGAATGTCAGCTGCTGTGCAGTGCAAAACAATGGAGTGGAGACGGCTTTGCTTTCTCCCCTTCTGGTTCCATTAGCCCCTCCTATTCTCCCTGTCTTCCTCTCAAGTACCTGATCCTGCCATCTCCCTTTTAATTAATTCATTAACTTCATACGTGCTCTTAACCCCTCCTCTTCCTTTCAGGAAGGTATGAGGAGGGCTTCTTTTGACTCATTGGCCATCCCTTTGGGTCAATATTTCTTCATACTTTAATGGTCACAAATAATTTGATGAAAGGGGTGAGACTGAACCCAAAACATGGCTGGGTTATCTGTAGTCACAGGCCTGGAAGAAAACTAGGGAAGATTAGACTATCCTGCGGTATCTTTAGAAGAATAAGTTTTTGAGTTTCTGAAGGAATGTTTTTGGCCGTGGCCTTGGAGATGTTTCTGTGAGAGTATCTACAAAGCGGTGAGGAATTCCAAGGTGCAGGTCCCTCCTTTAGGAAATACCATTCTCTGAGGAAAGTAAGTGATCTCAGGAAATCCAGGTGTTCTGCTAATGAGGGAAGCTAAATGTTTTCCCACCTACCATGGGAACGATAGCTTAAGTGGGAAGTTAGGTCTGGGGGTTGGGGACAGAAAACGCTGACTGTCTACTCTAGTGACTTCTACAGTGAATCTGACCTAGTGCTGCATGGCGGGCTGGCAGAGGGGCCAGAGAGGGAGGAGCAGTAGAACTGCTGCAGGAGTTGTCCTCAGGCCCATCCAAGGGGCTCATTTTCCAGAGGAAGGCCACCCCCTTCTTCCTCCCTGCAGCATAAAGCAAGAGCAAATGCAGCTACTCGGTGATTTGTGAACATATTTGATGGGAGGTTTTATGACCCCAAAGGTTGTTACTGGAATAGCCAACCTTTCCTTCCCCGAGGTGAAATTCCCTTCTCTGAGTCTTTTAAAACATTATATGGGATGATTCAGACATCTGTTCTGAAATTCCCTTCCATCGTGGATCTTTGAAAGTCTTTTTTTCATATTGGAAGTGCCACGAAAATTCCTGATCTCATCTAGGGAGACTCTTAGAGGGTGACTAAACTCCTAGGAGTAGAGAGGACTATCAGCGGGCAGAGAAGGTACCAACTACTTTGCCTGACGCAGTGAGTCAGAAGAGCACCCAGGAATGGAGCCCGTCAACCCAGAACCAGCGTCCTCTGTCTTGAGTGGAACACCTTCAATCTTTGCCTCTTCTGTGTGTGGTAGGTCCTCAGCCCGGGTCCTGACCTGGCCCATGACAGGGAGACTCGCCTACCTGTGTGCACCAGAGTGCAGATACGCTCACTCTCCTCCCTGCCCCGCACGCTGTTGAGGCTGATTTCATATTCGGTAGCTGGGTACAGCTTGGTGATGGTGAATTCTGTCACAGTGTTGGGCACCACTGAGCTGTCCAGCCGTCCCACTAAGGAGGAGCAGAAGCCACGGTTAAGGGTCAGTGAAGCTCTCATCAAGGCAGCTCGTGGTACTGTCTACAGAGGAGCTTCTGGCAGTGCTTGGTCATGGGCTCAAGCCTCTGAGCTCTCAGTGGGGAGGGAAGAGAAGCTTCCTGGATGGGGAATGTTGGAGTCTGAAAGGGCCTTGTATGCTGGTTCCACCCCCTCATTTCACAGGCTTCTTGGAGCAAAGTAAAAAGAACTACGTATTAGGTGGTTCTCTAACAAGCTGGTTTTTTCTAAGGCAGTACAGAGGGCACGGCTGCAAAGAGTGGTCTCACAGGCCAGAGACACAGGAGCCTGCAAAACTATCCCCACTGCCTCCCTGGAAGTGAGGGTGCCTCCCACTTTGTTAGCAATGCCACACGCAGCAGTAAGAACTGACAGGATGCAGGTGAGGTCCGAGCCAACTTCCTCCGACTCATAACCCGGCTGGAGTGGCAGAAATAGGGCCATCGTCACCGTGGTTCCCTCCAAGCCTGCATCTGGTCCTGCTGGTCTGTTGGCATGCCCCTGGGTCCTAATCTTAGACTTCACTGTCTCAGGGACGTGCACGTGACCCTGGCTCTTGGTAGATTCTTTGAGGGCTCTTTGTTCCTCACTGCACTGCCTGGATAATAGTGACCAGTGAGCTCTGCTGGAGAGAGACCTGCTTTCTGGGTGAATATAATCTAGTCTTTTGCAAGAGGAGTTGGTGAGGGTCCCTTGGCCGCTCCTTATCTACCCTCTCTCATTCTGATGGAACTTGCCACAGAGAGGAGGAAAAATGCAAGCCGGGGGTGATATCCTCTGGGATATGCTAGTTCTCCCAGAACAACCTTCCCTCAGCTCCAAGTCCCATTCATCGGTGAGAAATCGAGTCACTTCATTACCTTGTGTTGGCCGATATGATACGCGGTAGTAATCAAAAGATGCGACAGGGGGGCTCCAGGAGACCACAAGCGAGTCCTTGGTCACGTTGCTAATTGTGATGTCTTTCGGGGGATCAATTCCTACAAAGACCCAAGTGGTGGTGGGAAAAAGACAGAAAGCACAGTGTGAAAAAGGAATTCCTGTCCCTGGTTTTATGTGGACCCAGAGCTAATGGTGTCCCAGAGGCAGATAAGACCTTCCTGGGGACTGGGGCATCCTGAAAACCGTGGTCAGGCTGAAGTGTCACCTGCTGCCTCATAGATGTGGCCCAAGCCACGTTCCCGGAGAATATGTGAATAACAGGAAGTCAAGCTGGCAAGGTCTGTGCCTGTGCAGCGACTATTGCTGAAGCTCCACTGGGAACTTTCCTTTAAGTTTGTATGTTTTGTTTGAACTGGGAGTAACATGGCCATTTTACCTGGGGCAAACCCAGCTTCTCCCGGACAAACCAAGCTCTGTCTCTGTCTCTTATATTTTTAGCATCCATCTTTGGTTTAATTTGGAGAAACTGCCTATTGACGAGAGAGGGATTTCAGAGCACAAGTCCAGAGCAAATTCACTTTCCCAAACTGTATTTCACTTTTACTATGTACTTTAGTTTTTTGACTGCTGGAGTATCACAGGATCCAAGACAGGTGAGTGTTTAATCTACCTGTCAAATATGGGAGTTCTTGACAGTATGCAGCAAACTACCCAAACAGATACCCTTGCCCACATGCGCACTCATATTTGGGATTGTATTTGGGGATGATGAGATGAGAATGATCCAATCCATCTCTGAGTGCTCGTGTTTTCCAAACAACATGCAAATCAACCTCACCCTCTGAGTACAGGAGCCCTACTTGGTTGAATGCCAGCCCCATCCGATTTTGAGGAAGCATAATCTGCATTAGTGACCTTGTTGAGTAGTCGAGAGATGGTTCTCCAGAATAGGAACAAATATCTCCTGCTGTACAAGGGTTTTTTCTTAGATACTAGCTCTTTCCAGGATTTTCTCCTAGGCTGGTAGTAGAAGGATCTCTGGACCAATGCACTTAAGGCTTGGCCTCCTCAAGACATTGGGTCTACCCTCCCTTCTACATGGGAGTTTCCCATCAGATGCAGCCCTGGAAGAGGTGGCTTTTTCAGAACAGCTCGTAGACTGCCCGTTAGCCAAATGAGGCAGTCTCCAACTCCTTGGGTGTTTTGCTTTGTATATTCATTGATTTGTCAAAGGCTACTGTGGGATCCCCCTTCACTACCTGCTGTCCAGTTCTCCAGCCTCACCTGTAGTGATGGAGCCCACGATGGGCTCAGAGGTCACTGTGCCGTGAACTGCCACCAAATTCACGATATACTCGGTGGCTGGCTGCAGGCCCATCAGGACAGCATGCCTCTTGGTGGCATCCAAGGAAACCTGCATCATCTCTTCCTCTTCATCCCGGGGGCTGTAGTTCAGAATGAGTCTGTCTGCCGGAGGGGATGGGTCACTCCAGGTGATGTTCACGCTGGAGGAGGTCACGTGAGAAAAGTGCAAATGCGAGATGGGGCGGAAGCCTGCGAAGCAGAGGAGATGGAAGGTTCTGAAACACACGTGAGGTGGTGGGGCTGCCGGGCTCACAGAGCCATCTGTCTGAAGGGATCAGCTTTCCTTGCTAATGAGGACCACACTCCCACCCTCTGACCCAGAGGTTCTACCTGCTCACTCTTCAGTCCTGTCCACTCTCCTTTCTCCAAGTCAGAGACTGAAAAATGAATACCCTTGGGAGGGTAAAACCAGCATTACCTCTCTGAGTTATTTGTAAGACTGATCCAGGATTTCAAAGCTCTATTCTGGAAGGCATTTAACACGACCCCATGGATTCTCTCAGGACCCACTGATTTAGTGCGGGCAGAGAAAGATGGACGGGAGCAGCCTCTCTGTCTGGGCTAGACCAAACCAGACACACCTTTGCTCTCCTCGCTCACCTCTCCCCTTTACTCCTAACCATCCCCACTTGATGATTTATTAGTTTCTCCTCTATCTCTTCTTTCTCTAAATGAAAGGAGCCATTGGAAGAGTGGGTTGCCTGGATGACCTCCTCACACTAAGATCCCGTGATCCCTGACTCCAGCTGGACGGCTGCCCTGGTACCTGTGAAGGCATCCACAGTGGACTCCAAGCTCTGCTGCCGGCCCCTCTCAGCGGTGATTGAAATGATGTACTCTGCTCCGGGCTCCAGGTCTGTCAGGGTGTACGAGGTCCTGTCCTTGGGCACGGTGACTTCCGAGGCGATCCCGGAGGAAGGGGTGAAGGTAATTCGGTAGTGGTCGATGGGGCCGCTGGCCTTAGTCCAGATGAGGGAGATGGAGGTCTCTGAGGAGGCTGTCACCATAAGGTCTCGGGGACTGTCAAGTTCTGTGGATCAACATAAGCAGTCTGTCTGACACAGGTTCCACAGGAGGGCCAGTATTTGTGGGACTTGGACCCCCTGTGGATTTCTAAGCTATCAGCAGGCCCGCTGACATGAGGATTAGCTTGTCATTGCTGACACTTAGCTCACGTGTGTTAAGCACCTTCCCTCTGAAAGATGGCCAGGGCCTTGGCAAACAGATGGACAATCTGCAGAGAGGCGTGATTAGCTCCAAGGCCACTGGAATACATCCACCTCTGGGACAAAGCAGGCTGCCGGTTTTCAAGCTCTGCAAATTCATTGTCTCCCAGCCTTTCTCAGGAAGCCAAGCAGGGCAAAACAGGAGCCACCAGCAATTAGGGCTATGCCATTCTTGGCAACAGTAGCTACTCCTGTTCCTGAGGCCATTTTGACTGACCTGGCCTTGGGTAGGCAGGCAACTAGATCTGAAGACTCCTGGGGACCCATGTCCATGTGGTTCTTTAGAGAGGCTCTCTAGCCTTGGCTGAGCCTTAGAGAAGGGGTTGGTCCAAAATCTCCAGCCCAACCTCGGGCTTGTACCAATTTTGAAATTTACCTGGGGCTTGGAAGTAAAACTGCTGGATCTAGAGCAGAAAGGGCCTCAAACTCCATTGCTCTTAGATTTCGTGGGTTGTTTCCAAGTCTAGAACTTCACCTCGTGCCTTTCTACGGGCTTCTGTGGTACCCAGTGAGGATTGCCACATCCTGCCTGCTGTGGGGTGGGCTAGATAGAAATATGACCCACTATGATGGCAACTTATTTGGGATTTTTCTACCTCTGCTCTGCACAGCTCTGGACAGCCCCTCAGACCACAGGGGCCCCTGCACAGATGTACGAAGAACAGGGTAGGACTCTATCCTGCAAGTCAGGTGTCAGGGGTTTGGCACAGGGAACCAAAAAGCTGCAGCTGCCTGTTGCTCCTAGGCTGATAGCTGTTGCCCAGGGACCTGCTCACTGGGGGGCACTGCCTTCTGACCAGTCCTTGCCAGGCCAGCCTCCATGGCTCCTTGGGCTTATAGGGGATCCTGGTCTTTTTCCGCACCAGTCCTCTACTCACCAGTCCTGGCATTCATGGTGGCTGGCACGCTTTGCTGTGAGTTCATGACGGCGGATATTCCAACTCCATACTCAGTACCAGGTACCAGATCTATCAACAGATGCGGAAACAAACATTATTCTGTGTGTTGGGGGGGGGGGGGGAGACTGACAGAAGGGAAGCAAACGATCTTAGATTGCTGTTCAGATCTTGTATTTACTCCTTCCTGCATCTCCCCTAGTTCTACCTATTAGGAAATCCCAATTTCACCACTTAGGAAATCCACACCAAGTCAGTAGGATGAGCTGGTCAGGGCAGAGCTCCCTTTTTCCTGTTGGTCTCCTTGGGAAGGCAGTAAGGCTGCCCTGGTCAGCGACCTTCAGAAGTATGCCCTCCTGTGGAAGGTCACCCCGTGGTACTTAGGGTCTCAGGTTGGCTATAACTGGTGAAGGGATTTCTTGCTTCATTTGTGAACTGCGGAGAGTATAATCAAGAGGGACCATGTGGATGTAGGCCTTTAAAGCATGTCTTGCATGTTGTACATGGAGACCAAGCTGCACCTTTTGTACATAGTGACGGAGGCCATGTGGGACTCCTGGGTTCCTTTCTAGAGAGGGACAGTGGGTAGGCTTTCTCTCTGAGCACAGGGCTGTCAGGCCTTTCACGCAGGGACACACAGAAGCCCTGTTGCGATGGGCTTCCTACCAAGATTGGTAATTCAGGCTGCAGATAGGGCTCCAATTTTAGGATGACCTCTGGGGAACTCTGGGAATATGGAGAAATATGCAAAAATGGTCCAATTAAAGGGTGTAATCCTTTCTGGGGAAATCCTTTGCAGGTTTAAAACAAAGGATCCCTGGGAGCCTTCCAGAACATCTGGAATTATCTGGGGGCATCTCTACACTCTCCCACATTCATTTACAGACTAACTGGTTTGACTGGTGTATTGATTTCCCAATGCTACTGTAAGAAAGCACCACAAGCAAGTAGCTCAGAATTTTACAGTTTAGGAGGTCTGAAGTCTAAGATGGTTGCGTAGGTCTGCCTTCCTTCTGGAGGCTCAGGGAAGAATCCATTTCTTTGTCTTTTCCAGGTTCTAGAGGCACCTACATCCCTTGGCTGTGGCCCCGTAATCCATCTTCAGGGCCAGCAGCATAGTATTTTCAAATCTGTTTTTCCCTCTGACCTCTGCTTGCATCATCACACCTTCTCCTCTGACTCTGATCTCCCTGCACCCCTCTTGTAGGGAACCTTGTGATGACATTGGGCCCACCTGGATCGTCCAGGCTACTCTCCCCATCTCAAGAGCCTTAACTTAATCACATCCACACATTCCTTTCAATCATGTAAGATGACATAGTCACAGGAGCCAGGGACTAGAATGTGGGCTCTTTGGGGGCCATTATGGTAGCATCAAACTAGTATCACACTTACCCTCCTTGGTTAGGACTGGGATTGTAGCAAAATGCAGCAAGAGCAAACCATCACCCCCGGGGGCCCTGAGAGCCAGTCTGAGGCCTTCTAGCAGGCTCTCTGTGAGGCCCTGTGTGGGCTGCTAGAGCCGTAGCTGATGATCACGCTCTTCTGCGCTGACAGAACATTTGTTTTTTTTCAAAACACCTGCGTGTTTGACCCTCACCACAACCTTGTGAGGATGAGGAGTCTTTTCTCATCTGCATTGGTTTCCTGGGACTGCTGTGACAAATGACCACAAACTGGGTGGCTTCAAACAACAGAAATGTGTTCTCTCTCAGTTCTGGGGTCTAGAGAGCCCAAATCAAGGTGTTGGCAGGGCCACGCTCTTTCCGAAGTCTCTAAGGGGGAATCCTTCCCAGCCTCTTCCTAGCTGTGGTGGATCTCGGCAGTTCTTGGTGTTCCTTGGCTTGTGGCTGAGTCACCCGGTCTCTGCCTCTGTTGTCCCAGGGTGTCTTTGTCGGCTCAGGCTGCTCTAACAACTACCGTAGACTGGGGGGCTGAAACAGCAAACATTTATTTCTCACAGTTCTGGAGATGGAGAAGTCCCAGATCAGTGCACCAGCAGAGGGGACGTCAAATGAGACCCCACTTCCTGGTTCATAGAGGGCAGTCTTCTCACTGTGTTCTCACATGGCAGAAAGAACGAGGGAGCTCTGTGGAGCTTCTTTTGTAAGGACACTCATTCCATTCGTGAGGGCTCCACCCTCATGACCTAATCACTCCCCAAAGGTCCCATCTCCTGACGTTTGAGGATTATAAAATATGAATTTTGGCGGGACACGTTTAGTCCATAACACGTGTGTCTCTATCTTCTCTTCTTATAAAGGCACTGGTTACATTGGATTTAGGGCCCATCCTAACTCATTATGACCTCATCTTAATTTGATTTCATCTGTAAAGACCCTACTTCCAAATAAGGTCACCTTCACAGGTTCCAGGTGGACATGAATTTGGGGGGAAGGGGTGGGCACTATTCAAACCAGTGCATCACCTTTTTATTAAAAAAACTAAGGCAAAGAGTAAGTCTGCGAGCAGCTGTTGATGACTCAGGCTTCTGGCCTCAGGGTTCAGGGCTTTGAGGAGGACTGAAATGCCCTGCCCCCCATTTCAACCTCTCCTCAGAATAGCTGTGACTGCCACAAGATCCCCAAGGTATCAGGAATAATCTTGAGAGAAAATGCACGGAGCAACCTTTCCTTCACAAACGTCTTGGTTTAATGGAGTGCTGCAGGGTAGCCCAAGGGTTCTAGACCCCCTTCCCAGTATGGCTTACACACAGCCTATGCAATCAATCCCCTCAGGCTTGAGGATGGCAGGACCTAGCAGGCCTTACTGACCAGGCTCCCTTGCAGGAATGCATTAGAATCAGCCCTCTTTTTCTCTTTCTCAAATCAGCTCCACCCATTTCCTAACCCTTAGTTCTTTCTTCCTTCAAAGTGCCAACACCAGTGGCGGTAGACTTTGAAGGCTGACAGACTTTGAGACCTGCCATACTGATATGAATATTCAGGCTCTGCCACGTTTTACCCGTTTAACTGTGATTTCTTAACTTCCTTGAGCGTCCATTGCTGCAGCAGGGGAAGAATAATTGTATCTACCTCAGAGGGTCATTGCGAGGATTCAATGAACCAAAGTGTGAAGTACAGCGCCTGGCTCATCGCGATAGGAGCCAATATCATCACAACCTCGCTAGAGAACTATTGCAGGATTTTGTGTCCTTCTGTAGTGTGTTCCCTGAGGCAGATACAGGCTGGGCCTCGGCACACCTGTTGTCGCTTTGCTGAGGCTTAGCCTGTTGGCTCCAATAAAACCAGTGATTCAGGGAGTTCAGCTGTCAGTCAGGAGCTGGCCCCTGGCTGGGCCGAGTACCCGTTGCCAGATTGATGGGGTGATTGCAATGGCCCCAGATCTGTTCAAAATACACATTTATCTTTGTCAGTATGTTTGGCGAGTCCTAGGTACATCCTTGGTTGGAGAAATTAGATTACCTGTGGAACATAAACTACTTTTCCCAGGCAGCTGATTGAGACCTTCAATTGCCGATAATGAAGTAGAAATTCTCCGACGTAGATGAAGCGGGGACAGATCAAAGGGAGTAAGACAGAAATTATATGTTGCCAAGCAGATCTAACATGTAGTGTTTTCGCCGAGATTCTTATTGATGAATCTTAAATGATATGTTCAGCAATTGAAAATGGAGGCATCTCCTTCCAGAAGAACCGGTGCAGAATTTAAAGAGCCCCCTTCCCAGGCCTTCTGTCTGGGGAGTCGGGGAGGGGGACTTGCTCCATTAGCTCCTGCCTGCTGCTTCCCTTTGATTCTTCAGCAGCTTTCTTCCTGTGCTACAAGTGAATTGTTGCTCTTTGCCAGCAGGTAAAATACATTCTGCTGGAGAAGAAAATGTGTGTCTGAAGCATATCCAGGGCACTGACCTATCAGCACTCGTAGGACTCCATGGGATTTCCCACGTTTGGAGTTCCCATTGCTCTCTCTCTTTCTCTCTCTCTCTCTCTCTCTCAGTGCTCCCTTTATCTTTCCATCCAACTCCTGCAAGTGGGAGAATAGAAATGGTTCTAATCCCTTTCTTAGCAATGGCTCAGAAAACACATCCCGTTGGAAACCACCAGTCTCCATCCCTTACAGACCCTCTTGTTCAGCTGGCAGGGTGACGCTGTGCTCATCTCCTTCACTGCACACCCATTCTCTTCTGAGCGCCCGAAGCACACAGTGCACTCACTCAGCAGACGTTACTGACAGGCTCCTTTGTGCCAGGCACAAGGCTGTGTCCTGGGGACACCAGGATGAGCTGAGTGGACATGGACCTTGCCCTCCATGTGATAAAAAAAATCTGAACTCAAGGAGGAAATTAATTATTTATTGAGCGCCTATACTATGCCAAGAACCGACATGCATGCAATAGGTAATGTGGAAAGTAATGAAGAAGAAAGGCAGGGAAGGAAGGAGGGATACAAATCAAAGGAGAATTTGTGAGGGTCTGATGGCCAAGAGTAATATTATTAACTACAGTTTCTTAGAGAGTCTACATGTCATGCCATTGAGTTCCTCTGCAGCTCCGCTGGGAGGGCACCCTGATGAGAAAACACAGGCACACAGAGGTCCATTCCATGACCAAGGTCACAAAGCTCATATACAATAAAACGGTTTGGAGCCCAGGTCCTTTGTTCTTTCTGACACGTCACGTCATGGTCGGTGTCCCTAAGAGTCTTACAGGCTAGATGAGGGGAGTGGAGTAAGCAAATTGGAACTGGAGATTGATTCAGCATTACACCAAGAGCTGCTAAGAAAATCATTTTGGTGGGAGGAGGTGTGAGACCAGCATGAACTGAAGGAGCTAGAGAAGGCTTTCTAGAAAAGGGACTTGAGTTGAACCTTGGAAGCTAGCCTAGATTAGGAAAGGTAGAGGGAAGGAGCTGTGGAATTCTCTGGTGGTCAGGATGGGGCGTGGTGAGCAGGAAGAGATGAGTTAGGGCTAGAGGCAATAGGAACTAGTACATTCTCACCGGCACTGCAAGGACCATGGGTAATCAAGGCAGAAGGACTCACGTCCTCTGTTTAGGAGACGGAGCCTTCACGTTTCCTGCTGTTAGCTGGGAAGTAGTGGGGAGGAGGACGCCCCAGAAATGGAGATGGCTGTCTCTTGCCAGCAAAATCCAGAGTAAGACACCTGGGTCCTGCAGGCTTGGTTGGGTTCAGGTGAACATGTAGAAATATGGACCCTTTTCATCATTAAAGCTCTGGGCTCATCTGTCAAGTTCTGTGAAGCTCAAGTTTACCAAACTAGGGTGAGGGATTTGGTGGGCTCTAATGCATCTGAAGGACATCTGCTTTCAAAGGGAGGGGCCCACCGAGGACCTTGTTCCCAAAGAGTTTGCAGTCAATCTCTCAGTTTTTAGAACAATTATGTTATTATATTGTTATTGTTAGTTTTCATGTTGGTGTCCTCACTAGACCCTTAGGTCTTTGGGGGAAGGGATTTGATGTTTTTTTATATTTTAATTCAGTAAGTCGCATAGTGAAAACAAAAATGATGCCGAAAAGCAGCATGGCCAGGGTGAGGGTGTTGGGGGGTGTTGGGAAGACTGGGTTTTGAAGGATCAGGGCACGTTTGGGTGCGGAAAGGGCATGGCAGGCGGAGGGAATAACACATGCAGAGACAGGTCTGGTCAAATAATTAATGAAAACCAGGAACCTAAGGTAGGACCCCTCATGGGGAAATTTCGGTACCAGAGGTGGAATTTAGGTACCAGAGGTTTCATAGATGGGGAGCTATTTGGAGACAGGGGATCTTCTGGAAGCCCCTGAAATCACACCAGATGGGCAACAATCCACTTTTTAATATAATGGAGGGCTAAGCTCCTAGGGTCTCCATTCTCATCTCCTGGGGTAATGACAGACGCTTCTCCAGGGTTCCCTGAATGAGTCAGGTTTTGGAGGTCATCTCCCTGCCTTTTGAGTGCAGATGATGTTCAGGGACTGGCCCCACACGTCTGTATTTTAAAAGACATAATAATAATACGAAGGAACTCTTAGATGCAACTCCCTTGTTGCCAGGGTCGTTAATGAGAAACATGGCTTTTCAACCCCTGTTCTACAGGAATGTCTGTCTCTGGAAATTCCCACCTGGCTCTTCTCCGGGTTCCCTTGGCCCAGCCCTTTAACAGACATATGGGGACAGACACCCTTAGGTGCGAGCTCTGGAGAAGGAGGAGCGTGGGGGCCTCTGCCCTTTCTCTCTTCTGCTTGGGTCTCTGCAGCCCACGCTCCACCCTCCGGTGGCGCCTTGTTCAGACGTTGCCTTCCCAAAGTGACCACTGGGGGTCACTGTGACTTCGCCCAGAGGAGGCTGAGCAGTCTGGTCTGGCCCCGGGCCCGCTGCCCGACTCCTTCTCCCCAGAAGGGCCTGTGGGGCGTTAAGGTCTGGCACTTGGTTTGGTGTTCGCGCCCTGGCCCGTCAGAGGGTGCAGACAGGGTGAAGTCAACATTGAGTGCATTGGTCAGCGCTGATTTGCCAGCTGGACTCCTCCAGGAGGCTCGGATTTCTTCATGGAAAAGCCTCCTGTGGACAAGCACATCTCCCACCTTTGCACTTAGAGGAGACCACCTTCTCACCACTAGATCCCCACTTGAGCCCCCAGGAGAATATGTCCCCAGCAACCAGAGGCCTTGAAGGTGGCGACTGGCACACCAGACTGGGGATGCTTGTAGATGGCAGCCTTGGGGCGGGGCGGGGTGTGGCGGGCTGTAGGTCTTTGTTTTCTTGCCTCCTACATTACACTCTGATATCTTGGGGAGTCTTCGAGCGCCGTGGATGTTTTTTCTGACTAGCATCCCATTGACTGGAGAGCCAGGTAGTCACCATGCAGAGGCAGCTGGCTGGCCAGTGCCATCAGGAGGGATGCAGGTAGGTGCCCGTGGGGTGGGCGATGGATATGATGGACGGGCCCTGGAGGGCTGGGTTAGAGCCCTGTGCTCACAGGACATATGGACCAGCTCCTTTTGCCTTCTTCCTGGCACAGGGTCCTCCCGTGTGGGCTCCTGTTCATGAGGGAGGACCAGACAAGAGTATATAGACCCCGACAAAACACTGCAGCCACAGGCCTTTCAACACCAGGTGAGAGGAGTCGCCTCAGGCAGAGGCCAGAGCAGGTTTAGAGTTTACACTTGTCCCAGGTAGTGTTTTTTGACCAGATTCCAGTCAAAGAATGAGAATCTCCTTCCTCCCTTCCTCCCTCCCTTCCTTTCTTCTCTCTTTCTCTCTCTCTCTCCCTCCCTCCTTAGGAATTTTCTGTATGGTTTATGGCTTTGTATTGCTACCCAGAAAACAGTGGTGGCCCGAGTCCCTGGTGAGTGCTGCCAGTTTGGACCTGGAGGCCCCTTGATGAGCCTGCGAAGTATATAATATTTGGAGACCCCTTTGGGATGCCAGGTATGGCACACAGGCCAAGCAGACATCATCTGGGCGGAGAGGCTGAGCCTGAAAACAGACGTATCATTAAGGGCCCACCAGAGCAGAGAAAAAACACACCATTGCAGACACCGAGTCTGTTGTTCAGAAACAAACTCATGCTCCAGAGGGAGTTTGCTAGAGAGAAAAATGAAAAAGAAATGTTTTGTATGTTGTGTTCCAGCCTGGCCTCGGTGATACAAAGGGTGAGGTCTGTGAAGGGGAGGTCGGGGGGGAGGGGGTGCATGCTGCCACCCTCTGCCTGACTCAGGGACCTGGAGAGTCAGGGAGGCCTGGGGTCCACAGCAAGGGGGTGAATGTGGGCAGCAGGGACAAGAGCGTCTGCAGGGAAGAACAAATGCAGATGCCGGAGGACTTTAAGGGTTTGAAGTCAGTGGTGAGAATAAAGGGGTGTGAACTTATACCAGGGAAAGGCCCGGTGGCCACGGATCCAGGTCTGAGCTTCGTGGGGGTTAGAAACAATCAAAGGTCAAACGGCTACTGAATGTAACTATGTACCAGTCTCCATCCTAAGTGCTTAGATAGATAGAGAGATAGAGAGATTGATGATACGATCTCACAACAACCCTACGAGGTAGACATGATGTCCCTTAGGCCAGGAAGTTGAAGGAATTTGCCCAGGGACGCACTCCTATGAAGGGGGTCTCAAACCCCAGTGGGTCACTTTGGAAGCCATGCTCTAAGGAGGACTTCTCGCCCACTAATACACACACAGAGGACTGGGGTCTTCTAAAACAAGGGGTCTGATTTGGTAGGTCTGGGGGGAGAGGGCTCTAACTTCTTTCGGGGTGATACCTTGCTGCTGGTCCCCACACCCCACTTTGAGAAGCAAGGTTCTGCACTGAACCGCATCAATTACAGGAGGTCGTCCTAGACCATCCATCAGCTCACTGATCTCGTCCGCCTCCTTCATCACCATCATTAGCTACACATGGAGTAGTTTGCTGTTACAAGTGCTGTCTTAAACTCATTAAAAATACGCTCTCAGCTCTCATTCAAACCTCGTCATGACACTATGAGGTAAGTGATATTATTCCCATTTTACAGATGATGAAACAGAGGCTTAGAAAGGTAAAGTCTATTGGTACAAATCACAGTGGAAGTGGCTGGGCCTGGATACAGAGTCTAAAGTCCTGGCTCTTAATATGTTCCTCAGAGCAAAGCATTCAAATAAAACTGGGGCGAGAGAGGGGACCTCCTGTTAGGAGCCCCCATGATTTCTTACTAGGGGATGGGGGTGGGGCTGGGGAGAACTGCAGTTTCTGGTCCTTCCCACTCTTTCTGGACAGGAAGGAATAGCTGCAGGTGAGTCTGGAGTCCCCTTCCCAGGGTCTTGGGTTCTAAATGCAAAAAAACAACTTGTTTGGAACCAGACCAAAAAAATAAAAAGGCCTTGGAGACTGACAATCTCTCCCCTTCAGCATCCAAGGTGGGGAGTGAGGGAGAAAACACAACTGTTTAGAGCTGGGGTCAAACTTCTATCATTTTGCCTTTCTTTCTTCACGGTCTTTCCTTCTCTTCCCCAGACGCCACAGCAAGAGAGCCAACAGTCCTTGTAATTTGCATGTCAGCAAGTCCAGACATACTTGATTTCCTTACACGCCTATAATCCCTGCTTAAATCACATAAAGGTATTTGCTTTTATAAGTTTCCCCAGCAGTGAGCTCCCTGGGATAATTATGAGTAATAGATATTTATAGTTTAATTTCATCAGCTCAACTCTAGCCACAAAAATCGACCTATCTGAGCCCACTCCTCAGTCATAATTTTTCCTTTCCTCACAAGCCTGCAGCATTTAAGTTCTGACGGTCCCTTTCATTGTACTCCTGTATTAGGAGCGGCCACGGCATGGGAAGCTTCTGACTAGGACTCAGAACTGCATTCCAGTCACAGCCATGCCCCTCTCTAGCTTTGTGAACTTGAGCAAGTTTCCAAGCTCCCTGAACCTCAGTTTCCTCATCCATAAAATGGGGAAGTGCCTGGAATTACACAGATGATCACTGAGGGTAGAATCTTTTGTCCTCTGGTAGTGGGTGACAATGAGTAGGATGTGACTGGGTTCCTCCCTTTATCTTTCATGATTGTATGGTGCCTCCATCATCTGAACAGCTAGCCAGTATCCCTGTAAGTTGCTAATTGCCAAATCAGCCTGAGGCTCCAGGCAGGGATGGGCTGCACTCAGAATCAGTTCCCTCCTGCATCATTTCAGTTTTTTTTTTTGTTTAGCTTAATTTTTGTGAATGTCTCCAGCTCTCCGTAAAGGCCCTTCTGCCAGCTGGTCTGTTCCTGCTTTGTCTAATTCACCCCCATTAACCTGCTTGGTCAGCATATCTTTCCATCTCCTTGCTGTGTTTTCAGGAGTGCATCTGTCTGGAAAAAGCATTTATTATATTTACTTTAACTGGCCTCATTTGGCAAGGCGGCCTGGGATTTCAGTTCAGGAGGAAAACAGCTTTGATTTTACTGCCCTTGTTTACTGTACACAGCTTTTGCTGTGTGTCCCTTGTCTGCGAAGATGGCAGATGCTTTTGTAGGAAGCCAAGACACAGCTATACAGAGTGTCCATCTGCGAGCACCTTGGCAGCCCCTGGTGCATGGCGGCTCTGCACAGGCTCCTTCATTGGAAAACCAGTCATCTACCTTTCAGAGAAGTCCCACAGGCAGGTCTTCCTGGATGGGTGTGTCTGCAGCCCAGGCAGAACACTGGCTGGGGACAGGGAATGCTCCGCAGCCCAGCATCACGGGGACGTGTGGCCACGTCGCTCCCTGTGACCCCAGCACAGCCTCCTGACCGATCTGTGCCTCTGGCCTTCCCCTCCTCCCACCCCTTCACAGCAGCGCTGCACAAATCCAGTCATTACATCACCCTCTTTAAAGTCTCTCACTGATTCCCACTCCCACTCTTTATCGGATGTATAAGGTCTGAGCAGGCTCTCAGCTTATCACTGACCACTTGTCGTCTCTGCCCCAGTCAGAGTGAACGCTTGCAGTTTCATTCATTCATTCGTCCATCATTCATCTGTCCACTCGTTGCTTTATCTAGAACCTACTAAGTGCTAGACACTGGGGGGGCCGATGACGAGCAACACCAACGATGGTCCAGCTTTCACGGAGCTCGAGGCTGAGGGTGGAGATGGACAACTGAATCATCACACCACAAGTGTGCAGTGCTAACTGGAGGAGTGCTGGGAGGTGAGTGGGAACCAGGGAGCTAAGGGGACACATGATCTGACAGGCCCTGGGAGCCAGGCAGGCTCCCCAAGTAGTGACAAGTCAACCAAGAGCAGAGAGGGAAGCAGACACAACTAGACGAAGAGGGTGGTGGGAGAGCCTTCGGGCAGTGGGAATAAGGTGTGCCAGCCCTGCGGCAGGAGGGCAGGGTGTTTGAGGAACTGAAAGAGACAGGAAGCCCCAGGGGACGTGGCCCGGAGGGGATACAGGGGAAGATTTCAGGGACCCCAGGCAGGACCCTGTGGGCTGTGCTGAGGGTTGGGATTTCTCCCACGAGCAACGGCAGCTGTGAAATGTGGGCATATCGGGATGGCATAATCAGAAACTTAAGGCAAGAGGTAGCTTAGACCAGCCGATGGTACAGAGCAGGAGACGTAGATGGACGGATGGTACCTGAGAGATGAAATCGATGGCATTTGGCTCTGGTTGGATGTGGGGTGGGTGGGCTGCGGAGAGAGCGGTGAGGGCGTGGCCTCGGGCGCCAGGGCTCACTCACCGCTGAGGGTGGCTCTGGTGGTAGGACCGAAACTCTTGGGGACCAGCAGCTCGTGGTACTGCTCGCCCGCCAGGGTGCTGTACACGACCTTATAGTCCTGTGCTTCTGCTTCACTGTTGTCCCACTCGAGGTCGAGGCTGGATGAGGTGCGGGAACCCACCCGCAGGTTCTTGGGAGCGTCAATCTCTAAAAAGAGTCAGACATCACCAGCGTCACATGGGGTAACGTGCATTTGTCATGCCTCCTGAACTCTGCCCGCACCTCCTGACCCTCTGCCTCACGTGCGAATGACCCCAGGGCTGCCCCGCAGCTTTTGGTCTGCCAGGTTGGCCACGACAGACTCGTGGGCCGTTCGGAGAGTTTGACTTGGGAGTTAGATATCAACACACTTTACGTATGTCCCTTGTCCGTTCAGAAGTTCCAGGGGTGTTCTAGAAATTAAATATGAGCCAGTTAGCATTCTAAGCTTGCAACTCAGCAAGGAAAAGCTCAGTAGGAGAAAATCAGAGATGGTGTCCAAGGGATTAGAATGGACTAAAGTAATATCAGATTTGACCACCAAGCAAAAAGACTGTTGATGGCCAAATTTTGAAGTATAAGCTGTTCTCCCCTGGATTTACCAGCATCGACACTGTTAGAAAATTATGTATAGAGAGGATGTGATGTAGTGGAAAGAACGTGCACTTTGGAGTCAGGTGTCAGTTTTGAGCCCCAGTTCTGCCGCTTATTGTAAAGGGACAATGGGCAAGTCTTTTCACCTCACTGGGCCTTGATGGCCACACCTGTAAAATGGGCTAGTCATACCGACATTTCAGCTTACTGTACAGATTGGACAATCCATGCGAAGTGCATGGCATGATGCCTTGTGTAAAAATAGGTCCCCAGCCCTGGGCGGACTTCCTGCTGCCTCCGAAGCGCTTCCTGAGTTCCAAAAACATGTCACTCCCAATGCTTGCTCTCTGGGATTCCAGTAATTCCAATGCAATGAAGAGACCACCATCACGGCGTTCTCTCCCACAATCCTGGGGGGCTGGTTCTCTCTCCCAGGACTGGTCATGTCCTCAGGCTTATTTTGGTACAAACAACACACACAACTTGCAGGTAACGAAGTGCGATCATGAAAAACGGCCACTTAAAAGGTTCTAAATAGGTCTTGTCTTTGAGACTTGGATTGAACTTTGGAGCAGACCAGCCCTTTGTTCTGAGAAACCCTCTAATAGACATTTTTAATCTGCAAGCGCCAGGCAAGTGTCCACCAACTGTGCTTGGGGAAGATGAGAATGATGTGACTCGTCTGTACGTAGCTGTTTCTGCGTGAGAAGGGCTCTGCTCAGTGATGTAAATTGGGTGAATCTTTTAGCAAAGTTATGTCTCTGCAGCTTCTTTTTCTGGGAAATGTTTCCTTACTTGGTGTGGCTTTAGAATCCAGACACTGTGCGTTCTTGGCAGGCTGCGTGTGCTATTTCTCTGGTAGTTGGATGCAGGGGGGAGCTTGAGAGGCATGTGGGAGGACGGCCCTGGACTGCACACCCCTAAATCTCATGCAGGCAGAGTGGCTGGGATAAGGGACTGGACCCAGCTTGGGGTGTGGGGCCTGAATGGAACTGGAGTGAATACAAGTTAGGGTGAGGGTTCAGGTGGAGTCTTGTACCGACTTACTGCTCTTCACAACTAAAAATCCCAGACCTTGGAAACTATGGTTTTTGTTTTCTGGTTGTTTTGGTCTTAAGGCCCGTGTCCTGTGAATAGCGGGCCGTGTTTTCTCTGAAGGGACCAGATACTTCTAATGTCAATGACCCCAGAAGAGGTCAATCCTGGGAATGAGTCCTGGGAGGGGAGGGTTTTAGGACTAGAGTGGAATGAAATGGCTTGTTCCCCTGGGCCTTGAAACCTGCCTTCTGGGAGGGGCAGCTGAAGGGCACCCTTGTGACATGCCAGCAAGCCTGGGGCAAGGCAAAGACAGCGGACAGCTGGTCCAGCCTGGGGCTGTGGACTCTGGAAATAGCCACATCTCGTCTCTAAACCATTACATAGAGCCAGCAGTTCTGCTGAAAACGTGCCTCTTGCTTCCTGCTACAAACTCCTGCAGTGGCCGCAGGCTCTGTATGACCAATCAGGTAAGTCGCGTCTGCTTCTCACACGTCGTGCTGGAACACTTCTACCCCGACTCACTGTGTCCCAGCTGTATTGCCTTTTTTTCCTGACTCCTAAAATACATCAAGCTTATTCCCACCTCAGGGCCTTTGCACTGGCTGCTACTTTTGCCTGGAATGCTCTTCTTGGATCCTCCCATGGCTTAGGTCATGGTTAAAACTTCCCCTCCTCAGAGAAACATATCTGAACGGCTCCTTCTACATCATCCATTTCACTTCTCGGCACAGCACTCCTGATTGCCATGACCCTGTGTGTTTTTCTTCTTGCTTGTCCGGCTTCCTCCACTGGAATGGCACTCCTATGAACTGGGATCTTATCTGTCTTGTTTATTGTGTAGCCTCAGGGCCTAGGACAGTGCTTGGCACCTAGTAGGTGTTTAGTAAGGACATGTGAAGTGACTCAATAACTATTGTCAGTTTCTTTCTTAAAGCCATTAGAAAAGTCTTGTTCAATACTTCAGCTGTGGGGCCCTGAGGACGCTTGGGGCCAGTGGGTCAGGGAAACAAACCATTTCGCCCGAGGGCAGCTAGTCTCAGCTGGGGTGACAGGTGCCATCCGGGTGGGACTTGTAAGAGTCCAGAGTCCAGTCACTGCCGGGCAGGACGGTGCCCCAACTGCTGTGACTTGGGCCTTTGTCCTAGTTTCCTAGGGCTGCCATGACAAGGTACCAGAGACTGGGTGGCTTAAACCACAGCAATGTATTGTGTCATGCAGTAGAAGTCTGAGATCAAGGCATTGGAAGGGTCGCTTCTTTTGGGGGGCTGTGAGGGAGCTTCTGTTCCATGCCTGCCTCTCTCTGGTGGTTTGCTGGCAATCGTTGGCATTACTTGGCTTGTAGAAGAAGTTCCCCAATCCCTCTCCTCGTTTTCACACGGTGTTCTTCCTGTGTGCGTCTCCATCTCTGGGTCCACATTTCCCCTTTTGATGAGGACACAGTCCTGTTGGATTAAGGCCCATCCTAATGACCTCTTCTTAATCTGAGCTTCTGCAGAGACCTTGTTTTGAAATAAGGTCACATACACACAGGGACTGAAGATAGGACTTTCACATCTTTTTAGGGGACACAATTCAACTCCATAACAGCGTTCAGGAGGGGTCTGGGGCATTCAGGTTAAAGCAGCAGCCTCTGGTTGGCTGAACACCCTGGTGGCTGGAAGGATGTGCTCAGACAGAGGGCCTCCAATGGGGACAGTCTCAGGCATTCCTGAAACTGAAACCAGAGCGAAGAGGGGCAGGGAGGGTCTGGAGCCTGGCTTCTGTCTCGCCGCTGGCCTCACTCGGTGTGCTTCTGTCAGTGTTCTCTTCTTTCCAAACAGCTCTAAGACCCAGGCAGACATCCTGCTCACCACGCAGGAAGTAAATCTCTGTTTTAATTGCCTGTGCGATTAGTGCGCTCCTGGTGTTGAAGCCATCACCTGGAAAAGCACTTTGGCTAATTTGAATTTAAGCGGAGTTCTGAAATGACTAACATGACGGAGGGTCCTACCGCGAGGGGCCAGGCACTCTCATCATTCAACCGGCACCTGCCGACCCCGGGGCCTTGCCGGATTGTCTGCAAAGCTGTTCACATCTCCCCACCTCCCACCCCCTTACCCCTTGAGCAGAGGGGAGCAAGTTGGAGGTGCAGGCTGAGGCCACATTGAGAAGGCAGCCACCTCACAGCTGCCAATCTGCCAGGCAGCCCAAAATACAGAATCGCGTAGCAATGAACCGAAACTCCAGGGGAGCTTCCAGGAGGCAGAATGTAATTGTCTTGATTGGAATTTTCCTGGGCCACCAGCCAACCCTGCCTCCATCTTGTCAACCTAAACATCAGGCATTGGCTTTTCATCCTGCTGCTCAAGAGCTCTCGTCCCCTCATCCCCTCTTCTGCCTGTTCAAACTCCTTATCTGAGCAAAGCACAAAGAAACCACTTTTCAAATCAATGCTATTTTAAATTTTAAAAGAATGCAGGACTTGCGGCCCCCAGGAGTCCCCCACAGTCTGGGCGGGCAGTGTTGTGGGGGCACTGGAGGGCTGGGGGAGGAAAGGCTGACCTTGAATTCACTGTGAAGGGACACAGTGTGAGGTGACCCCTCATGCCAGGCCCTGAGCAGTTTTGGTGAAATGAGGGAAAAGAAGGGAAGAGAAAAGGGCAGCATTTTGTTCCTTTATTTTAAAGGTGTGCACTCGGTCACTGGGCTGCCAAGATGTGTTCAGTAACAAATCTAACCACTGCGTCCGGTGGGTGCAGTCCAGCCCGGGGGCTGAAGAGAAACCCTAAGAGGGTCTCTTTCAGAATCAGACCCTGTCTTCTGCATTTTGTCATGTCTACACGTGCTGCCTTTAGCAGGGAAGCTTTTTCTCCTCCCGACGTTTCCTTCTGTGTGGAGGGAGCCCCCTGATAAGACTCCTGGCCTCTGTCTTTCTTACACTGGGGAGGAAGGACTTACTCAACGGTGAGCTTTGGGGCAGGACCTGGGCCCGGCCCTGCTGCTCCCCTCTCGTGTCGGATCCACTGCCCCCAGGGGTCAGGCCTCTGGTGGTTCCTCTGTGCTGTAAGTCTGAACTTGATTGGCCCCTCCACTACGTCTACCCCATGGGGGACTTGCCAGGTCCACAGGGGCTGTCAGTTTGCAAGCCCATCTGGCTCTAACACTAAGCTGCCTGCTTTCACCTAGGGGCTAATTTGGCCCCGTCTGTCTTACTCTGCTTTCCTTATCAATCGATTTTAAACACAGGTAGAGAAGAGGGGTGGGGTGCTGTTTACTGAACCTCCCTGAAGTCCCTCGGCCACAAACCCAGGTGGGATGCTTAAATTAATGATTTCCCTTCTACTACACCCTGTCCGAAGACGCTGCTTCTTAGGTCTTACGGATACGAGCAGTTTCCTTTGATCGTTCAGCTGAGTGTTAGCAGAGACATTCCTTGACATGTGACCTCCCGAGGGCAGAGGGGCCCAGACTGAGAATCTGGGTTACATACGTGATCACAGGCCCTGCGAGGGTGCCAGGAAGTCTGTCTTTGGATGGTGCCTGTCCTATCTGCCTACTAGATGGCCAGCCTGATGGGCTCCATGACAATCAGGGAGTAGGTCACCGTGAGGTCTGGCCTTTCCCGACTGTCGGGGAAGCTTTTAACAGACCGACAGCCTTGGGAAGCAGGTGGGTGGGCATGGTAGGCGGCACTGACACGGGCTTACTTCAGCCTGGTGTCTGTGGGAGGCAGGCCCCCCATTGGCTTTCTCTAGTATTGCCACATGGCAGAGTGAGGCACAGAATCTCCAGTGAAGGTCTACTTCCCATCAGGCAAGTGGGGCTTCCCACACATCCAATGGGAGCCATCATGGCAGGGAAGACATAATAGATTTATAGAATTATTGGTATCCAGCAAATAGCCATATTGTCTCGAGGCAGCTGTGCCTTTCCTTAACTCTCCCCAAACTGCCCCTTGGGCTAGTAATGTGGATACGTAAATGTCTTCAGGACAGAGTTCTCATTTTACAAATGAGAAACCTGAGACCATGGGGAAGAGGCTTGTATCCAGTTACAGGTCTGGCTGGGAGCAGAGGCCCCGAAACCTCTCGCTCCCTTTTTGCCATATCTGTGGTAACATGGACCCTCCAGCACACGTCCTCTCACTCCCCCAGTAATCCCTACCCCCAGCAGGCTCACCCCTCTCCTTCCTTGTTCCCCTCCGCCCCACCACAGCCTCACCTGTTGTGAACTGAGTGGTTGTGGCCTTGCTCTCGTTGGTCCCACGGACAGCGCTGGCCCACACCTTGTAACGGGAGCCGGGCCGCAGGGCCTGGACTGAGTATTGGCTTAGGGGAGGCTGCAGCCGGAAGGTGGTCTTCCCGCCTTCCCCGCCCACCAAGCCATATTTCAAGAGAATGAAATCAACTTTGGCTCGAGGCGGGGTCCACTCCACGAAGGCCACAGTGTCGGAGACATCTCGCACCAGGATCTGTGTGGGCCCATCGATGACTGAATGAGAAGGATCGAACAGAAAAGGCAGTTTGAGAAAAGAGTATGTGAAATTTGACATTCGCTCTCTCCCTTCCTTGGTACATCAGCCTGGTCAGTCAGGGAGAGGACGGATGCTGTTATCCTATTTTACAGATGAAGAAAATGAGACACAGTAGAAGAAATTTCTTTCCCGTGGGCACATAGTTTGGCAATGAGGGGACAGGCTCTGGGACTCAGTTCGCCTGAACCTTGCTCTCACTGGTTCTGGATTTTCGATGCTGGCATGTCCCAGTTTGAGCAGGGGAAGAGCACTTGCTGGCTTGAGAGGGACAACATAGCTTCTGTCTGCAGACAGTGGGACAGAGAACTGAAAACCGAACTTTTGGTGTATGCCCTGCTGCCCAGCTTTCACCTTCTTTGACCCCCAAGGAAAGATCTATAAAATTATCAGCCGTATCTAAACCTCTGAGACTTCCAACTTGGTTGCTAAACAGGGAATCATGAGTACCCAAAAATGTCCCTGTTCAGCCATAGGAACAACTTCGTCAACCCAGCTGCTAAGACACTACCAACACCCAACAGACATTTGCATTTGTGACATGAAACATACCTTCTGGTGAAACTCTCTTCTACAAAAAAAAAACTTCAGTTTTGGAAGTCTCTTGTGGGCTATGTTTCCCCCACCTTTCTTGCAAAATCCTGAGCCAGAAGGACACTGCAGTCACACATAGTCCCTGAAGATTACTCAGCATATGTCCCTCATGCGTCCTGCCTCAGACACTCAGCAGCTGAGGGGACACCATGATGGGATGGCATCACCCTAGAAAAGCTGGATGGTTTCCTATAGGGCCCACCATCCATGGTTCTAGCACCCACATAGGGTCCTGTTCATATGGAATTAGATGGTGGTGGGGGTGAGGGAAGGTGAAAGAATGTGGAAGGGAAATAGAGAAAGGACTTAGTGAGGAAAATAGAAAATGATCTCCACTTCTCATGGTATGTCTGCACGGCCAGCATGCTCTTCTATGAATTACTCATGACCTTCTAAAGAGTAGGCCCAGCTTCCATGTTTGCATTTATTATGTGATTACACCCCTCTGGCTGGAGCTGATTAATATTCATGTTATTATTCTTCAAGGATTTAGAATTGGAACCAGAGACTCTGATTCCCTGGCTAGCTAGATTTGAATCATGAAAGCTGGTGTGGCCATTCTCTACCCTAGTCACACATAAATAGAAAGCATGTGATCTGGAGAGAGAGAGAGAGAGAGAGAGAGAGAGAGAGAGAGAGAGAGAGAGAGAGAGAGAGAAGCAAAAGGAGGGGAGAGAGGGAAAGGGGTGGGGGCTGATTGCCAGGGGACCCAACCATGTGATCAGAGGGTTGGAACTTTCAGTCCTACCTGATTTCTAGTCAATTGATCAATTATACCTATGTAGTGAAGCCTCCATAAAACCCCCCAAAGGACTGGGTTTAGAGAGCTTCCAGGTTGGAGAAACAGAAGGCTTCCATGTGCTACCATATCCTATCCAAACTCCATGAGGACAGAGGTTCCTTTGTTTGGGACCTATGTATCTCTTCATCTAACTGTTGATTTGTATCCTTTAATATCCTTTGTAATAAACCAGTCATCTAGTGAGCAAACGGGTTTCCTGAATTCTGTGAGCTGCTCTAACAAATTAATTGAACGTAAAGAGGGGATCGTGGGAGCCTCCAGTCTGTAGCCGGTAGGTCAGAAGCACAGGTCACAACCTAGACTTGTGACTGGCATCTGAAATGGAGGGTAGTCTCGTGGGACTGAACCCTCAACTATGGAATCTGAATGCTCTCTTTGGGTAGACAGTGTCAGAACTGAGCTGAATGGTGGGACACCCAGCTGGTGTCTCAGAGAATTGCTTGGTGTGGGGCACCTCCGTGCTCTCCCCCACTGGATTTGGGTGCAGATTTTTAGGAGCAAATATACAGAGAGAAGCAGAAATGAGTGACTATGTGGAGCTTCTAGATATAGACAGTAACTCGATTCCCGACTTCCATTTTCTGGTTCAAGTCTCTCATGAGACCCAGATGCATTTCTGGCCCTGGGATTCCATGAGACACTCTATGTCCTTCCAGTAAATTTTCTTTTTTTGCTTTAGCTAATTAAGAAAGTTTTTCTTCCTTGTTACCAGAGAATCTTGACGAAGACTGGTTTTGTAATCAATCCATGCTGGACCACCTCCTCCTCTGTCTCCAGAATTGAGTGTCTAAGTTGGGACTGTCTCAGTCTGACCTTAAGCCTTTCCCTGGGCTCTCAATCCTCTTTCTGGGTCTAGCCCAGTCCTGTTCTCTATTAAGCAGCTTAGGATTTTTGGTCTAGCACAAGCCAAAATGAAAATCACCAGACAATTTTGGTGCCACCTGGTTTGAAGTTAAAATAAAGTTCTGTTTTTCATATTTAGGGTAATAATGTGATTTACCAGAACACCTCCAGATGTTTTCAGCATGCTGTATTTAGTGGTTTTTAGATAACTTGGGCCTTTTTAATTTCATTTAACAGTGAAATGGGGAAAATGGTCTCCTAGCTGCTCTATAAGCATAACATCTGAAACATAGTAGATACTCGTAGATCGGTGTTACGTATATGAAGTGAATGAATGATCCTTTGTATCCATGAGAAAGAAGGGAAAGCATTTGAATGAATTGGAACTTATTTTAAAAAAAAAGATGTCACAGAAACTCAAATGACCATGTAAGAGTTTTGTCCTCCAATTCTTTTTATCCCCCGAACCCTAGTATTAATGGATTGCCCATATTAGAACATGATTGTGTAAAAGATAGTTCCAGGTGCAGGAAGTCTTGTAATTTGTATGCCCCAAATGACCTGCCTGGAAGAAGCCAGTCTGAGAGCCTGATGAGGACTCAGAGCTTCATAGAAGGCGGTTGGTGTAGGTCAGACCTTAGCAGAAGGAAAGAATTAAACAATTGTTTTCTAAAAACAGCAGACAGGGTTGGGAGCCAACCATCTTTTCTGCGGCCACTCTTGGATTCTGCCCTTGGGTTGGCCACTTAGTTGAGATATTCCATTCCAGTCAAGGAGGTATCAGCTTGCTTTCAACTTAGGCCCTAATTTCTAAACAAACACAAGTCCTCCTCAAAAAGCAAAATGGAATAAATATTCTTCTTTCCATTTCTTCATGTCTCGGTACACAATGCCAACATATTAACTGGGACATTTTTTCTTAATTGGAAAAATAATTCTCCCTAGCTTGACCACAAATTTCTAGATCTGGACTTTTGAATTTTCGTCTTAAGAAACTTCCAAACCAAATAATACTGCAAAAGTCATAAAAAATGTGGTTTGAGTAGACGACTAAGGTCGGGTTGGGCTATCTTTTCTAAGAGCTGTCAATACTTTGGAAGAAAAACATTCTACAACTGCAGTGTTCTTCTCTGCCCTCTTACAAACCATCTCTTTCTTCTAGCCTTTGGATTTCTAGTAATGCTTTCTGAATATCAAATTCCCAGAAGGACTTGGGGACCTTGAAACATTTCATATCAAAGGAGGAGAGAATATACATGTTATGAGATATCAGCTCTTGGGGGATAACCTTGGGGAGCAAAGCCCCTAGCATCTGCAGAAAGTCCTACAGAAAACTTTTAGGTTTTATGGCTCTGGGGTTGCTTCTAACACATATTTGGATTAGAACACTGGTTTTAAAGCCTTTCTTGGGATGATAATATTCTTTTTTTTAAGAACAAAATCTTAAATGAGCGTGTAAAGTGTAAAACAGATAAAAATGGAGCTGCTTTAGTTGAAGGGTGAGATGGGCATGGAAGTGGGAGTAATTAGAGGCCTGGATGTCCACTTCGTCTTCGCCTCAGGGCCCAGCCATGGAACCCCAGTGCTTTCGTGAAACATAATCTAATACCACGAGAGTTTTAAACCAATGTTTTCTAGATTGACCATAAGCCTCAGCACCTGATGCTGTTTAGTTTGGATCCAATGAGCAAAGTATGACTCATTTATCCAAACACGTCTCATGACCCAGTGCTGTGCTTCCCTTTTCCGGCCAACTCGGCCTTTGTCCTCGACCCATGACTGGCTTTCTTAGGTGTCAATTGCTGTTTATGAAAAATAAAGCTGTACCCATATTCACATATCTCCGTGACTGACACGGAAAGTTGCGTAACCTTCGATTCTCAGCCCTCCCATCCATAAAATGAGAACCGAGAATGATACCAGATGAGATTTATAACTTGTGAAAAGTGTGTCGTGAGGGCATCCAGACGCGCCTCACCATGGCTAATGTACAGCATTCAAGTTGAACAGCCTTTGTCAACCAAGGAAACGCTATGGCAAAACACCACACAGTTAATGAATCAAACCTAGAAATATGATCTCACATGAGACGAACCGTGGGGATGAAAGAGTAATCAACTGAAGGCATCACCTTGAACAGAGACCCAGCCGACACTACTGGTTTTAAACGACGTGTGCTCTAGGCTTTCACTTCCAAGTGTGTTCTCTGAGTCTGTGTGTGTGTACCAGGTACTGAGCACGGACTCTTGGCCACACAATGCTAGTCACTTCCCGTGCTTCATCGTATCCTCCTGTCAACTCCAGAAAGGAAGTATTATTGCTAATCATCTTAAAGTGAATGAAGGCTTGGGAAGTGTTGGATGACTTTCTTCAAATCTCACAGTGGGTAAGAGTGAGTCAGCCCTTGCTGGCTCCAAAGCTCAAGATACTAGGGGCTGACAAAGGAGGGCTCCTGATAAGTAAGATCACAAGAAATACAACTGGAAAGCTTAATCAAGAATTTTCCCCAGAGAATTCTCTGCCAGATTTCTGTACTTGCCAGGAGAAGCAATACAGAAGATGTTCACCTTAGAATCTGGTAGAGTAGCTCCATCTCCAGGTACCAAAATGGTTCTCAGCTCCGGGAGAAGTCTTAGCACCCCGTTGTCTGCCTATTTCTCGGGTGAGTCTGCAGCTCTCTCCCCTGGGTGACGGGATGGGTACCACAGGGAGGGAGGTTGGAGGCACTCACCGGTAGAGATGCTGGCTGACGTGGGAGGGCTCCGGGCTTGTTCTTTCAATGCTACCACATTGACAGTGTACTCCTCCCCAGGCTTCAGTCCTGTCTGGTTGAAGGATGTAACATCACTGGGGAGCTGGGCGATTACCCCTCCTTCATTGTTCTGGAGGGTGGGGGGAAGGGAGAAGCAGAGAAAGCAAAAGAGACAATCACTGGCAGAGAAAGGTGTTCCACTGTTTGCAAATTGTGAATTAGAAATGGGGACTACTCCTTTTCCCTCCATGCTGAGAGCTGGGTGTCTGGGGCCAGGAACAACTCCCGGCAGGCTCAGTAAGAAGGCCACCACTCTGTGAGGATTTGGCAAATGGAGAAAACCAATTTTCAAGAACACTTCTTTGGCCTTTCCTGAGTCTATCGAGTTGTCCAATAAAAATTAGTCATCAGGTGATGTGAATTGGCTCTTGCCATAAATAAAATGTTTCATGGTTACAGTTAATATCCATCAGATTTTTGGGCATTTATCATGATGAGCATGTCCTTGGCTATTTAGAAGAGTAGAGGTGTGTGTGTGTGTGTGTGTGTGTGTGTGTGTGTGTGTGTAAACATCTCCGTGTACAAACACAGCATTTTCCAAACTAAGACATTCCCGTTTTTGAATGAGCCAGGGCTATTATTTTGCTATGTCTGGAGTTTCTCATGGTGTTACACTGGGTACAAATTTGTCAATGTCTTATTTCCCTTTCACCCAGATGAGTTAGGAGTCAGTGACACAACCAACTATGAAGTACAGAGACGAGAAAAAGGAAGCATGGAACAAAGAATAATACAAAGGAGAAAGGAAAGAGACAAATCGGGGGAAGAGAAATGAGGAAGATCAATGTGATGATGTTATATTACCTACCAACCTACCCACCTACCTATCTGTCTGTCTATTATTATACATTTTCTATGTATGTCCTTGGAAATGGAGGAGACAAAGAGAACTCTGTGGCACTGCCCTTCTCTCCTGTCCTTTGGAATGCCCGATATGTAATTCGGAGCCATACGCTTATAAATCAGTGTGACAAATGCCCCCCAGTGGCCTCAACCTACAGATCACACCGGTATTCTATGTGGCCGTGTATTTGACCTTGGCATGCCCTAGCCAACCCCTCTTATTTGTACGTTAGACATAAAGCAGGCAAAGCTGCATTGTTTTTTCTGCCTGAGCAGTAGGGTGACATGGTTCTCTTCGAATTGTTATAAACCCACTTGCCTGCCATACTTTACTGATCATGTCAGTACCAATAAGACATATGATAAAGTATTTGTATAGAATGTCTGTTTAGATGTATGTAGCATGTGATGACATGACTGTATCCACATAAGTGGGGGTGAGGGGACATCCTGGCTTAGTGGACAGAGGCCTGGAACAGGAAGTGGACTCCCAGGTGGTTGTTTGAACTAGCTGCCATCAACTAGCTGCCTGATGTCATTTAAGTTTGCAGAGTCTTAGTCTCTATAGACTACACAAACTTGATATAAAATGAAGGGTTGTACTCCGTGAACTAGAAGGTCTTTCGTAGCTCCAACCGTCCATGCCTCTAAGAAGCGTGTCGTCACAGTCTTACTGGCCAAAAATGTGTCATGTATCGTTAAGTCTGATGAATGACTGAAGACATGCTCTTTGATATTGAAAGATGAAGACAGAGGGAAGGAGTATGAGAAGACATTATACCCCCATGAGTGACAGAGTTGGGGAAAACATCAGTAGGGTCAACAGGTCCTGGAAAACTAGAACTAGTCAAGTACCTCTGGAAACAATAGTTTTAGGTTAATACTACTTTGAAGAATAGAAAGGAATCTTAGGATACTTTTAACTCAAAGGCCAACAATGTGAATTGGTTGAAGAAAAATTTTTCTCAATGAACAGGTTATAAAAGGTGTTTTTGCGTTAATCTTCTAACCTGTAGAGACTGAAGCCACGTAAGCTGACTTTTGGTGCATGTGTCTGCACAGAAGGAAGTTGAGAGCTGATCACGTGATGAGTTCAGTGTGGCTTCCCTTAGGTCCTAAAGAGAAGCCCCAGCTTTTTGAAGGTCTGGTTATCAGACTCGCTGAAAATCACAGCTTGCTAAACACTAGAGCTTCCTGAGCAGAGAGCTGGGGATGGTGGCTGCTGCTTCCCACATCCTGTCACCTAAGGCCAGTATGTGTGTCGCGGGGTTCTCACCACAGGTTGTGAAAGGAATATTCTCTAGCCCAGACACCCACACAATGCCCCTTTGTGTCCTGAGTGGGAGAGAGAGAGAGAGAGAGAGAGAGAGAGAGAGAGAGAGAGAGAGAGAGAGAGAGATCGGGCAGTGCTTTCTTTGCTGCCCAATTTCACGCTGAGGGTAGAAATCCTCCAAACGAGGCTGTTTAGCAGTCTGGCAGTGGGCCTTACCTTTGGAATGAAGCTGATCTCCCATCCATCGAAGGAGAAAGAGAAGGGCTCCCACTGCACCTCCACGGTGGTCTCTGTGATGGTCTTGAACCGTAGGCCTTGAGGAGTAGAGAGATCTGGAACACAGCATGGTGGAAGACCGTGTCACGGCTTCCTTGGCAGGGACAGCACTACCTGGGCTTTGGCCGAGGGCACACCCTCCATGCCATGGATGAGGTGGATGAGCCCTGTCTTACTACATACATGGTGGGTCCCAGATGCAGGGTTGGCCCACTCCATGGTGACCTTGTACAAAGTGTTGAGTAAACATAACTAACAAGCTAATCAATACTTTTAATGCTTTCAATTACCTAATAGGTTAATATGAAAATACATAAGTCACACTTTCCTTACTAGTGTGGTAAATCTTAGAACTTAACCTAATGCCCTTTTTTTGGAGAAATCGAATGCTGTCTTTGGAGGCCTTACGGATTCCTGAGAAGCAATACAATGGCGAACATCAGCATTCCCATTTCATACCCAGGAAAAGGGAAGCACAGAGAGTTGGCTAAAGATGTGGAACAAGCCCACTTCAGAATAGAAACCTGGATCTTCTGATGGGCAGTAAGAGTATTTTCTTTAGCTCAAACCATCAAGTCTTGGATGGTCTGATTTCCATTTCTTGTCCATGAGCAAAGCATAGGCACTTACAAAGGACAACAGCAGGGTTTTTGTTCTCATTTGATTCTCTCCTTTTCTCCAATTGTTCCTTTATTATTTCTCTCTTCTCTCCCTCACTCACCTTTGCCTCCCTTATTTTGTTATTTTCTTCCTCTTTTAATCTCTTTCTTCTTCTCTCTCCCTCTCTCTCTCCCTCTCTCTCTCTCTCTCTTTGTCTCTTTGTCTCTCTTTCTCACACACACACACACACACACACACACACACACACACACGCGCGGACAGGTCTAGTGACGTGGAAGTACTGGCCCTGAAATACGCCAGTGTGACTTTTCTCAGTTCTGGGGGGAGCCTGCTCCCATCTTAGCTTTGCTTCCCTTGGGATATTCCCACTGAAAAAACAGACAGAGTCTCATTCTTGTTGTGCGGAAGCTTCCTCACACTTCCTGGTGGGAAGGCGGGGCTGATTCTGAGCCCACATGAAGGCATGTCAGGTGAGCTTACATGAATTGTCCTTGTCACCTGGGAGCCTGCCTGAGGGGATGCCCTGAATTGGCATCGGAAATGACACAGGAGATGGAAACCTCATCATTGCATGTGCTCATGGATCAAAGAGAAGACACTTGGGAGCCAGGCCAGGTGCTTGCTGTGGTGACTCATCTCGAGCAAGGTGGGGAAAGTGGCAGATGGTGACCTGCCTCTCCACAATCACTGCAGATATTTAAAACTAGTTCTCAGGCACCGGAGGAATTGAAAAAAAAAAAAGGTCAAATATAAACAGAGATAATTATAGGCATATTAACAGAGTCAGCATTCATAGGAAGAGTCCAATATGCTAACTGGGTATTTGTCATCTGAAAAGCAAGGGGACAAGATGACTTCTTAAATCCTGTCCCCTCTGCCTGTCCCTATTCTTGCATCGTTCAAAGCTCAGGTCAAGCCCTTGGGTCTCTGTGAAGCCTCCAAGCCAACTCTTCTTACTTTGACCTCCCCCTTTTTTGAACTTTCATGGCATTTGTCACACGAATGCCATCTTGTCATTTGAGATCTACGTAATATGGGCTCCAGTCTCTTATCCCATATTTGGTGATAAGTCTCATTGACTGACCCGGGACTTATTTCTCATGGTCACTTCTTGTCCTAGTTCCCTGCTGCTGCTAAAAATCTCTGTGTGATATAATTTTTGTGATATAATTAAAATAAATATTTGGTCTTCGTCCCTGGTTCCTGGCACACAGCGCCTAAAGCCCTCGGAATCTCTGGAATAATGAGTGTCTTTTTTACGATTATGAGATAACTGTTGGCTGGGGGTCCTCGATCGTCTCCAGAAAAACCAAGCCATGGCTAGGGGTTGTGCTCAGAGAGGGCATGGAAGCTTCTCGCCCCTCCGCCTACACCTTGCCTTGTGTATCTCGTCCACCTGGCTGTTCCTGCTTTGTATGCTTTATAATAAGCCAGGAACAGTTAAGTCAAGCATGTCCCTGAATTCTGTGAGTTGTTCTAATGAATCATCCAATCTAAAGGGATTACGGGAACCCCTTGAATTTATAGCCAGTGGGTCAGAAGTACTGGTGACAACCTGGGACTTGTGACGGGTACCTGAAGTGGGGGCAGTCCTGTGAGACTGCGGCCTAAATTTGTGGGATCTGACACTCACTCCAGGTAAGTAGTGTCAGAATTGATTTGAACTGTTGGCATCCGAGAGTTGGAGAAGTAAGTGGTGTCAGAAAAGATGGTTGAAGAGAAAAAGAAAAGAACAGTGCCTTCCTAGTTTACTCCTTCATGTAGTCAATTGTAATAGTTGATATGCAACCGTTTAAAATTTCTCTATGCTTAAATAAACACACAATATATGGATACACACCTGTGGGAGTATTTCCCTGTCTGAAAGAAAAAAGTCCATTTCTCATGGTGAGCAGTTGAGCTTGCCCTCTGTTTCTGTCTCAGTCTCGCTTTCTTTTTCTCCCCATTGAGTTTTTCTAATCTATATTCTAAAGCCTCAACTTTCATAACCAAAGTGAACTATCAAGATATTTTGCAAAACCAAAGACCGGCAAGAAATTATGCCCCCTCTCGATGAGAAGCGGGTGTTTTCGGCTGTGGTTTTACATAAGATTTGTCCCACTCTGCTATATACTCACCATCTGTAACCTACCATTTAGCCCTTTCATATGATACTTCCTATTTCACATCTGGTTTTGAAACTCGAACTCGATTCAAAGTCTGTGTAATTCTCATACTTTCCTTGACTTCCAATCAGATTCTAGCTTATAACAAGTCAGAACTCAGTCATCAAAGTACTTTTTGTCCTTTGGTTCTAGCACTGATGGGAGCCGACTGAATCTGGAAACGCTCTTAATCAGAAGTGCCTGTTTAAGGCTGTCCCCTTTCCTAAGTGGGCCATGGCGGAAGCCCTGACCCTCAAGAGCAGTGATTCCTGCAGGCATCCCCGGAGAATGATGAAAAGACACTGTGTATTATTATGAATGCCCATGATCTCATGTAGGAGAAAAGAACAATGAAGCAGGGTGGGGACATGGTACGTACGGGTGGCCACCTTGGCAGTGATGGGAACGCTGTGGATGTTGCTAATGACAGCATAGACGCTGATGTTGTAGGTGAGACCTGGCTCCAGCTCTGTGACGGTGACACCACTCCAATCTCCAGGCACCCGCTGCTGGAGCTGGAGGCCCCCCGGGGCCGTCGGCTGGTAAGAGATCACATATTCCGTCACTGCCATCGGCCCGTCCCATTCCAGCTCAATGGACCTGTCGCTGATACCAGCCACTCGCAAGTCCTCTGGAGGGGCAGCTACCGGGAGGCAATACACAGACAGCATGAGCTCAGAGGACCGCCTTCCCCATCCTCAACTCAACGTCTGCCTCACGTCTCACCCGCGTGCCCTGTCTGCATGTGCTGCTCAGCTCAGTGGCTGTGGGAGGTTGGTAACCCGCTTCGTGGGCAGGTTCTCCTCCTTCTGTGCTCAGGTCTCCCATCTCCAGAGTGCCCTGAGTTAGCGGGCTGCTGGAGCCCGCTCCTACTGGCTCGTGAAAGTTGGTTGTCAAATGTTCAGGAATTTTGCAAGACAGTTGTTAAATACAGCCATGATGAAAGATAAAATTTCATAAACTCACAAGTGGGTAAATTAATTAAAAACAAAGCTAATAAATACTCAAACCTCCTCCCTTTATCTGTACCCTTAAGGTAATTTATGTGGGTTGTGTCTCTCTGGTGGAAATACTATAGGATTGTGTTTGACTGAATAGCTATTGCCAACTCCAGCTTTAGTGGCCTCATGTTGGTACTGTGGAATTAGTCACAAAGGGAGTGTTTACACCATGGAATTGGCAAATGCTACAAAGCAGCGCTGGTTCTTTTTTCCCCACAGGGAGCTAGTTAGCTATTTAACAGCATATCTCTGGCCAACATTTTTGGTAGTTTAATAAATAATTGTCACCAGATTACCCTGGGAGCCAATATTTGATTTTGCAAGTGGAAATAAAGGCTTATTCCTAATTATCGTGGAAAATAGAAGCCAAAACAGTGAGTCCTGGATATCATGGACTGCTGAAGATATTCAATAACACTTTGTTGTATCCTTTTCTCTGTTAAAAGGAGATTGTTTAAATTTTGAAAGAAATGAAACTTGTGTTAAACTAATTTTTATTAGCCTTGATCTTGGGGATGACGATAAAGAAACATTCTTGAGGGCTTTGCTCTTCTCCCTTGTTCTACTTTTCAAATGCTATTCAAAGAATTGCCATAGATGAAACCTCCTTGATATCGCCTTTCATGTATGGTTCTCTTGGGAAGGGAAGATTCACCTGAAGTGTGGTATTTAATAATTGAACCTTGAAGACCAATTAGGAGGCAAACTCCAGTGTGCCTGTAATTGATCCTGCATATAGATTGAATCAAAGATCGGGCCAATATTTAAATCGGCATAATTAGTTTATCAATTTATATGTAGAGCAGGCATGGTTAGTTTAAATGTTGCCTTTGGTTTAGAATTTCTCCTCTGAGAATTTTCACTCTTCCAGCTTTGCAAGAGCGTAGGGCAGAGCCAGCTGCTGCGCATGGGACATGGGGGTGGAGGATGCCTGTTCTCTGTCAGCAGCAGAAATGAGGAGCTCAGACTCAGGGGACGGCATTTAGGGACATATATTTGCAATGGTAGGCAATTGCTTCGCCTGCTTTTGCCCAGAACTGTTCATCGTATAAAACAGCCTAGATAGCCGTGCTTCCTCTGATTGAAGATGGCAAATGGTGACCGAAAGAAAAAATGTGAAATATAATTTTTAAATGTGTAAAACTAAATAACTGTAAATGAAATGTAAATAAACTTTCAAAAGATAATTTATAAGCTTATATAGTTTCTAATTCTGCCATTATTAAAGCTCTGAACGCACTAAGAATTTTGGGATAGCCAGAAAACTGCATATAAAACAGAACCTGTCAGTATGATTATAGTGAGTATTTATTATGCATCAGGCACAATGCCAGACAGTCTTCCATGGCTTATCTCATTTCATCCTCTCACCGATGCCCTGAGATAGGTATTACGACTCCTATTCTATAGGTCAGGAAACTGGTTTACATAGGCAGCAACACATACGCTAGGGTTTGAACCAGGCAGAACGAGTCTAGAACCTCTTATCCAGTAAACAACACCACTTTACATTTGCATAGCATTTCACAATCTATAAAACATGTTCAGACATACCATTCAACTAGAATTAAAAAAAAATCCTTTAATAGAAGCCCGATGACGTCCATGGGGTAGATATCAGGATCCCAATTTTGCAGATGGAGAAACTGAGACCCTCACCAAAAGTCAGGGAATTGGGTCATAACAGAACTGATTCTCAAACACAGATCTTCTATACTTTATGTTCTTTCCCCTGTAGTTTGTCAAATGGATTACACATTGTGCCACATGCCTTTTTTTCATGTACACACAGCCCTCAAAGGGAAACTGGATTAGAGAATAATTCAGAGTCTTTTAGGAGGTGACTTCCAGACTGGTGCTTCTGCTAGAGGTAAAACTTTCTTTTCAAAAAGGTTCTCTGGTGCTTGTCTCCTGTGACTCAGCACACCGATTCCAGGCTTCCTGTGTAGGACTTCTCCTGTCAGAGTGACAGAAATTGTCCTTCCAAATTTCAAGTGACCAACAACCCAGGGGGCATTTGGGACAAGCCAGTATTCCTTTTGGGTTCCTTCTTCCAGGAAATCAAACTAATAATGACAATAGGGGATGCGCCGCGCTGAGCATTTTAGGAATTTAAAGTAAAAAAGAGGCGCGGGAGGATTTTTTATCTCGCCCACTTAACTTGGCAAAGTTCTACCTTGAGACCTGAGGTTGGTGGTGCCCCTGCCTTCACTTCTGAAAGGAGGAAGTGTCATTCCTGGCAGAAGTCCTCTGGAGAGTGACAGCCCCACGGAGGAAACCATCACCACTTGCCCAATAATCGAGCAGCAGCTGTGTACGTTGGGTGTCAGTCATTCTTTCACAACAAAGTGACGCTGAAGTAGAAAGCAGACTGTAAAAGAGTCCTATGCCTCGATCCAGGGAACTTAGGGTGGGTGCGAAGTAAACTTAGCCTTCCTTTCTGGGGTTCCCACTTTGAAACTTGGGGAAGAGCAGGCAGTTCAAAAGGGAGCCACTGGGCTTCAGGAACTGTTGAAGTCGCTTATCTGCAAGGAAGCCATGCTGTTTACTTGGTAGGCTTGCACCACTTTGGCACATTTGTGGTGAGAACAGTTAGAATTAGTTCCATGCAGGGTTTTGCTCCAAGGAGCGAGTGATTTCAGGTGCCAAAGGTTGGGCTGGATGCAGTGCTGGCAGAGGCAGAGGCTGACGTTCATGAATCCCCACAGGTCTGACTGAAGTCCAAGGAACAGTTTTCTGGATTGTTTCAAGTTCCTGCTCTGGTGGTTCTTTTATCCCGTTGACTCACTGGGAGTTTCGGCCAGCTCACTGGCCAGCATCCGCACTACCTCCCTCGCTGGGGGTAGGAATGGACAACTGGTTTAATGTGCTTCTCTTCCCATCTCCAACATCTAATTTCATTTTTAAATCATTTGACAGGGCTTGACTTTCATATCAAAAGACTATTTCTTTGTGTATGTGACTTTTACATTTTTTAATTTTACTTAGCATCCTGGAGAGGATTAAAGAGTGCTAGAAGTTGGTAGGAGACCAGGGTTCTCATTCTTGCTCCACCATTAATTAGCTGTCTGGCTCTGGAAACATCTTTCTGGTCTCTGGGCTGCTGCTCTTTAAATTTGTGAAATGAGAAGCCCAGAGTAGCTTCTTTCTACGGTCTGTTTTAAGTGCCCATATTCATGAACTTTTTTTTTGGTCCTATTATCTTCATACAGCCAGAGAACAGAGGCAGAAAGGTTGAGATTTCATCCCAAGACACACTATGAACAAAGATCAAGGCCAGGAGTCAAACACGGTGACCTTGTATTCAGGCTCCAGCTGCCCAGGGGGCCTGAGAATGAAATCCACACAATGGGCAGCTATTTTCCACCCCCTTTCCAGAGAGGAAAGAATGACCTACAAGGCAGTACATTTTGTGGCTCTCCATGTTTTCATCTTCCTCACTCTTCTCTCTTCTCTCCTCACTCCCGTTGGCGAGAACAGCAGTAACACTGTCGTGTATGCACCTGGTCAGAAATGTCCAACAGTGGACAAATAGCCCCCTCGCCTACAGCCTTTTCACAAAGAGCAAGCAAAGTAGCACTTTAGATAATGACCTAGATACTTCTCTGGAAGCGACCCGTGGCATTTGGTTTAAAAGGCAGGCATTGAGAGCACTACCTCCTGCAATGAGTGGTGGCTCCAGGGTTGCTATAGAAACAGATGGAGATTATGTAACTGTCCTTCCTCACATGCTTTGGGAACCTGGAAAGTAATTTATCTGGGCCTCTAGAAGTCTTCCTCGAACAGCACAGAGGGAACGTGTTGGAGGGAACCTGTGTTCATGGTTTGGACTCAGTCTAGTTGTAGTTGTGCTGACAGCTGCTGAGTCTTCCTTGAGTGACCAGCATGGTTTCTCTCCAGTTCAGGCTGGACCCTGGATCAGGTTAAAATTCTGTCTGCAAAGGGACCTGTCCCTGTAGAAAAGCAGGGTCAAGAACATTACAGGTATGTCCAGCCCAAAAGAGATCAATTCTATTCCGAAGCATGTGGACTATCGAATAGCCATAGGTAGCAGCAGTTCCAGTGGAACCGCTGAGCACTGGCATCCTCTGATGGGGCCCCAAGGAGCCTGTCCTGTGGGCAGGAACTAGGACCACACTCCAGCCTCCCCTCCCCCAGCAACTGCCTAGTGGCTTTACATTCAGAAACATCGAGGCTTAACTTCTGCTTGAATTTTCCTGCAGAAAAATTGATGTAATGCCTCAGCATATTTTTAGAAAGATTTTTCAATTCAGTAAACAAAATTAGGCGGCTCAGTGAAATAATTGAATCTGAAATAAAATGAGGGAACATGAGACTATTTTTCCCCTAAGCAGTACATTATTGTACGTTTGTGGGATTTTCTTTTTTTGTTGTTGCTATTGCCATTGATCTTTGGAAAGAATTTAAGATGAAGTCACAGGTGCAGGAACCTTGTCTAACTGGTCTATTATCCAGGTGTGAACCACTGACGAAAGCCAGAGACCTCCTAGGCTTTCTCCCGTAAACCTAGGTCAGAGGCTGGTCAGAAAAATTCCTAGAATCAACCCGTCAGGAGGTTTAAAAATATTTGTTGGTTGTTATTTTTAAATTTTAAATCTTCCCCCAGGGGCACCCTGAGCCCACGGGTACAAATTGAACTATCAATGGAAAGGATCACGGTCAGGTGCTTAATCTGTACTGTTGAAAACACACCCAGATGTAACAGCAAGAGTCACTCATTTCATCAGAAGAGGAGAGCGGTAATAGTGAGGTGATGAAAATCATCTTTCTTCAGGCAAAAAGAAGTCGTCTCCAAGGAGAAGTTGGTATTTTTCCCACTGCTGGATTTAGATCTTCATTTCAGGACATTGCCTTTATTTTGGTTTCCATGGTGTATACTACTCGTGTATATGGGGTTGGTTCCATTTTACTATGTGACGCCTGGACAAAGTGACTCACAGCCTTTCATATTCTGTACTAATTGGTACAAATGTGAGTTGTTGCACGTTGCCTTTAGTGCTTTATTCCCATTTACACTTAATTCCTTGCGTACAAATGCTTTTTTCCATGCAGACGCTAGAACATTTCATAAATGATCACCACTTTGCAATATGTAAGCTCCAAAATTACCAGAGGGGCTGGTTAGTCTGGTAAGCACAGACTAAGCGCTTTCTCACATGGCGGCATTGTAAAAAGACATGTCCGGGACATGAGGCCAAGCAAAGGGGGTGTTTTGGAGCCTGGCGAGCTCTTGGATGCCCTCTGAGGTAGAGTGGCCTGGCCTAAAGTGGCCCCATGGCTTTCCTCTACCTCAAGGACAGTGGGATGCTGTCACCATTACCATTGCCTTTGCTCCAGTCCAAGGGTAAGAGCCATCTTTCATCCTGAACTTGACCTTTTCTGGTTTCCGCCCTTTCCCCCCTTAAATCGGCCTCCTCAATTGTGATGGCCTCAAGAAATCAGCTCTCTTGGGAAGCAAATGAACACAACCGAATTGGGAATCATTTTCCCTAAACTTCACCTTCCCTCCATCTCACTTTCCCCTTCCAGTTAGCTTGCTGGACCACCCCGGCCAAATGCCCCACGGAGCTTCCCTTCCTACCTGCCGAGCAGTCGGGGCCCTGGAAGCCCTCTTCGCAGAAGCAAAGCCCCTCCTGGCAGTGTCCTCGCCCACTGCATGCGTTCAGACACCGCTGCTGGCTGCAGTCCTCACCAACGTAGCCCTCCTGGCATAAGCAGGTACCATTGTCGCATGTCCCTTTCCCTGAACAGTCCCCGGGGCACCTCAGCTCGCTGCAGTCCTCGCCCGCGTAGGGCTCTTCACAGACACACTCCCCATCCACGCAGAGCCCCCGGGAGCTGCAGTCGTTCGGGCACCGGAGTTCAGAGCAGTCATCACCACTGTATTCACTGTCGCAGACGCATTGGCCATCCACGCACACGCCCCGGCTGGAGCAGCCCAGGGGGCAGTAGGGCTCTGAGCAGTTCTTGCCAAACCAGCCTTCATGGCAGATGCAGCCACAGGACTTGAAGCTAAAGTTGCCGTGGCCACTGCAGTGAGGGATATAGTCCAGCTGTCCTGGAAAGGTCAAGGAGAAGGTCAGAGGGCAGCAGTGGCACCTCCTGTCGACGGTGCATGGGGAGGGGTGGGGAGAGACCTCTCTGATCAGATTTACGTTGCTGAGAGTTAAGCTCAGCCTGTGTAATCAGTCTCATAACCATTTCCCCTGGCGTGTTGTCTGTGCCTCGCACAGTGCTGTGGGCGAGGATGGATGGGATCGGGTCGCTTGTCGTCAAGAGCTCCCCCTCAGTGTGTCTCAGCTTGGGTTCCCGAGGAGGAGCCTTTAGGAGAGGAGTCAAGTGCTCGCAGGAGAAACGGGTTGGGGACAGGGGAAGACCAGGGGAGGGAAGAAGCCCAACTCAGGCTGCATTAGCACACCAAGTCCTGGGGGGGTAATGTGGGTTCCATCTTGCAGGATGCTCTGGTCAGAGAGCAGGTCACACATGACCCTGGGCTAAAAGCTGTCCCTGGGGGTATACGTGCTCAGGCTCTTCCATTCTCTTTCCAGGCAAGCCAAGGAGGTCCCCACAGCCCAAGGACAGCCCCTGACAAAGACAGCAGGTGCTGTGGGGACAGAAGGGGCCCCGAGGGGATGGAGGCTGAGCGCTGAGCCTGCTATTCAGGGCAAGGTCGTATAGACCCATCTTACTCCCTCTCCTTCCTGCCGTGGAACTCTGCTCATTCATCACAACTCAGCACCAGGGTCACCACAAAGGCTTCCTGGAAACTCAGTCTCCTTGAGAGACTGTTTGCTGGGATCTTTTCAGGATTCAATGCATACCTCTGTCCTAGCCCTTACCGCTCTAGAACTACAGTGGTGAATTTATCTGGCTAACATGAATCACACACACGTATTAAGCAGACGCAAATCCAGTACCTGCTTGGCATCCTTCTCTGCACTTGGCCCTGGGGACATGAAGTCCAGTAAGTTATACCCTGTTTAATTCTGCCACTTCACGCAGCCCCTGGGGTCTGAAAGGATACTACACTGACATTGTTTAACATAGCTCTCCCTTGTATAATTTTCCACATCTGTCAGGGAGCCAGGTAAGAAACAGATAAAAAGCCACCCCTAAAAGGAACTGACCTGGCAGATATCACTGAGGAATGGGAGTCTGAAAAACTGGACTTTCTTCTCTTCTTCAGGTTGTTTATTTATAGTTTTGGTTATGAGGTGGGGAAAGAGGTGAGAAATATGAAATATTTCGCTACTCAGAGACTGCCCCTAATCTCACTGTGTCTCTGGGCGAACCTGCGTGATATCCCTCTGGACATGTGAGTCCTCTGAGCCCTGTGAAAATGTCATTCCTGCCACCTTCTGCTTTCATCCCTGGGAAAGCCTGGGGATATGGAACCCCATAGAAGCGAAAGCTTGAACCCAAGATAGTAAGACAAATTCCTCTTCTCATTAGGGAATGAGTTGGCATGAGTCTAAGGTACCTCTTGGGTGAGAGAAGATGGCCCCATAAGGGGACAGACGCAATTTCTGCTCATTGAGGGTCTGCTGGTCACAGCTATTGCTTATGTGGGGCTTACAGAAGCCAGGGTTTCACGTGAAGAGATGCTTTTACATTTATCAACTCCTTGTAATTACAGTCTGTTACCATTTGTCAACAGGGAAAGGAAGGCACAGGTGTGGAACTCGCTTAAGTCATAAGCTAGTAAGTAGCAGAGCCAGGATTTGAACTCAGGCAGTCTGGCTCTGGTGACGTAATGTCTTCTGTCAGAGAGTCACACACAGTGACTCATAAGTGTCACTAGTCAGGGGTGGGTGAGGCTAGAGATACTTGTCTTGGACACTCAGCCTTTTGGGGGGTGGAATGAGCTCTGTGAATGTGTGTACGTGTGTGTGCTGTTGGAGGCGGCAGGGGCCACAACTTCCAGCTTCCTGGAGAAGACGGGGACAGGTACTCGGGGATCTTGATGACTATCATCTATTCAGATGGGAGAAAGGCTGTGACTGAGTGAATGCAGCGCCTGCATTCTCTAGTCCCTCAGGGTAACACGGATAGATATCAATTCAACAGCCTGTGAAAACCAAAGGTGAATGAAGACAGACATCGAATTCCCTGCTCGCCACAGAAGTTGCTGTACTGAACTGATGTACCTGACTCATCCCCCCAAAATCAGGTTAATGCATTTCAAACTGGCTAAGCAAGCGGTGCTGAGTCCTCCCTGCCCCCCACCCCAAGGGTGGCATTTAGATCTTAGGGATGTGTTATCAGAGAGCTGCAGCCTGGGGCTCTGGTTTCCTTCTGCTTGAAGAGGGCGGGGGTGTCCAGAGGGAGCGGCTACAGGCTCTCCCTCTCCGCTCAGCCCTCCCTGAGACCCACTGAGACCCACGGCAAGTGCCTGCTCCCCGGCCCTACCTGTGGCCGCACTTTCTTGGCAGCAGTTGCCATTGCACTGGTCCCGCAGCACTGACACCTCTCTCTCCAGCATCTCCACCCGGCTCAGCAGCTCCTGCAGCACCTGGGCTGAGCCGGCACACGGGCAGGCCTTCTTGGGGAGGTTGATCCTGTGGGTGAAGGTGACCTGGGTCTCCGGGTCGGAAGTCTGGCCCAGGTACTCTGCCGGAGCCTCGTCTCCTGCACTCACCTCCTGCTCAGCCGAGGCCTCCAGCCCCGAGGAGCAGAGGCTGTCCAGGGGCACGTTGATGTTGTACACGTGGCTGAAGACCACGGGCGGCTCTTTGTCGGACGTGTTGTAGTTGGTGATGCTGGGGACTCCTCCCTCCTCCTCCACTGCCTGTCTCTCCACGCTTTCCGTGGGCACCTCCAGCTGACACTCCGAGGGCTGGAGCATGGAGCCCAGAAGGATCAGGTTGACGCCAATGAGCATGTTCTTCAGGACCACTGTTTCCCCGTCCGCCCCCATCCTCTCAGCACGAGCCTGCAGCACGCAGCGTGGAGTGGAGGGATCTGCAAGAGAAAGCAGGAGCAGGACGACCTCTGAGACCTGCACCTGGGTATCTCACCCTGCACACAGTCCTGCAAAGCCAAAGAGCAGGCGGCTGGAGGTTTGCAAAGGGGAGGTTGGGAAGGGATGGTGATCACCAGGGTCCTAAAAGCCCGGGGCTTTGTCCCCTAGAGGGATGGATCCCTGAAATGGACGCTGCTTCTACAGAAGGACGTTTTGATTTCCAGAAGACTTATCTAGAACGCATGAATGAGTCTGGCCCCCTTTGTCGGCAAGTGGTTCCAGCAAAGAGGGCCTGCGAGGATGGGCCCCGGGGGCCCAGTGGAGAGGCTATTCCTCCCAGAGCTCAGAGCTTCCTTTCCCTTTTGGGTGAGAATTAGGATGAAGGGCATTGTGGCGGCTTAGCCACCCCCTCGTCTTTCCCCAGATATTTATTATGAAGGAGCCCTGCCAGCCACTTCAAAGTAACTTATCAACCCCTCTAAGCTCATCTCTTCAATACAAGTTGACTTTAGAATAACCAACCAGGCAGATAATGTAGTTCCAGGTAATTGTGGTTGTTAATAATCCTTGGGTCCATTCGTGATGATCTGGGACTGTTTGTGCTGAACTTTCTTTTAATCTTCTCATTAGTATCGTCCCAGTGCTGAGTGATCACAGGGGCCCTTTCTTCCGAGGTCCTGTTTAAATTGCTAATATAATAAATTAGCTCCTCTGCTGGTTACCGAGTCACCAAGAACCCCAGAGAATAATATTTACTGTAATGCAAATCAGTTTTACAGAAATTATGTTTCTTTTTTATTCCCTATGTAAAACAGAAAAGAGGCTTACGTCTAAGGCAGCGTTAGAGCTACGAAGAAGATGAAGAACTAAGGGATGGGGTGTGAGTAACGATGAGTCTGAGGAGAAGAAACAAATGAAGCTAACGTGTGCTGTGTAGACTGCTCTGTGCGGCTCACATGTGACCTTACTCGACCCTCAGAAAACCCTATGATGGAGCGTTATGATTATTCCCATCTCACAATGGAGCAAATTCTGCCTAGAGAGGTTACGATTTCAGTACAAATGTTAAGATCCGGACTGTGGAGTCAGACTGCCTTGGTTCCAACCCAGCTCCTTTGTGTTGTTTCCTAGCCATGAGATCATCTGGGACTCAGTTTCTCCTTCTATAAGGTGGGTATAATAATAGTGCCTACCTTACAGAATTGTAGTGATCATTGAGTTATTATCTGTATACTACTTAACTAGTAGTAATTTAGCATTCACTAAAATAAGTATGATTTCTGGACCAGAATGATGGTGCTGGTTCTTTCCTTATCCAGATCAGAGATGGCTTTGTAACCAATGTTAGGGCTTTAGCTTTGAATGGAAGTATGGTCACTGTTCTCAAATGCATCCATATAGCGAGTATTTATTATGATCCAGTCCTTGTTCTTGAGAAACTCTCAGTCTCCTGGAGGAGAGGCAACCAGGTATATAATGACATTGCAACATGATCATTACCAGGACTAACAAGTACACAAAATGCTCTGCGGGCTAGACGTGATCCAAGCAGCTGGGCCTGGAACAGTGGGGAAAGCTACTCAGAGGGGGTGGGGTAGTCATCAGTACCACTGGCCGAGGGCTTCTGGCCTGGCTTCCAGACACATGGCAGGACTGTCTTCTCCATGACTATATTTTTGGGCCTCCTGTTTGTTAGGTGAGGCCATGCTACTAGGACGGGCTAATAAGTTGTGAGAAAAAGTGATATGTGTCACTTCTGGGCTGGGGCATTAATCCCTGAGGGGAGACCCTCCAGAGCTTTCTCCCTCCCAGAGTGACGGGCAATGGTCAGGTTGGTGGCTGCTTTCTCAGTCTGGGTCCCTGACTACAACAAACAGAGCTCCCCTGAGGATTCGTAGCAGATGTGTAGTACATGAGAGAGATGTGACCCTTGGGTTTCCCAAAGCACAGATGTTGGTACTGTTTTCGCCCACAGCATAAACGAGTCTGTGAGGAGATATGTCATCCAGAACTGGATTTTAATAGATCACTCTTTAGGTTGAGAAGACAGGAGTTCATTATACACAAAAGAAATTGCATTTGCTAAAACTCTGACATGTGCAAGCACATGGCATGTTTAGAGAATGCAAGGATTTGAAGGGCTGTTAAATGCTAATGGATTGGACTTGTATATGGCAAAAGGTCCAAGGGAGGTAGTTTCTACCCAGTGGAGGAATCGATGGGGAAACAGAGTTTTGGCTCCATGTAAAGAATAGCTTTTGTAACAGTCAGAGCTGTTGGGTTGTCATGATAGGTTGTGGGTTCCTGGTCACTGGAGGGGTTCAGGCATAAGCTGAAAGATTACTTAATAAGAATGCTGACGACGGGCTTTCAGGAATCATGTAAGAGACTGGACTAAAATGAACGTTAAGGACTTTTCTTTCCTGTTACGTTAGGAGTTAATGGCCTTTGAGGAATCTACCCACTACAGACTGTTCATTTCTTGGGGTTGCCATACCAAACCACCACGGAGCGGGTAGCTTAAAACTACACAAGAAGGCGTATCAACTCAAGACGTCATCAACATTAGATCCTTCTGAGTGCTCTGAGGGAAAATCTATTCCATGCCTCTTGCCTAGCATCTGGGGATGGCAGGCAGCACTTAGCATTCCTTGGCTTGTAGATGCCTCACTCCGATCTTTGTCTCTGTATCACATGACCTTCTCCCTGTGTCACTGTGTCTTCACATGGCCATCTTCTTTCAAGGACATCCGTCATTTTAGATCAGGGGCCCATCACTCAGGATGACCTCACCGTCACTAATTACATCTGTAATGACCCCTATTTCCAAATAAGGTCACATTCTTAGGTACTGGGGGTGAGAACTTCAACATTATCTTGTTCGTGGGGCACGATTCAATCTATAACAAATACCAATAGCTAACTGGGCATTTACCAGGCACCAAGCTAAGCATTTTCCTTGTATTATTGCATTCGTTCCTGACAACAACCCTATAGGAGACGGGGGAGTGATATTTAGTAACTGGTCTGGCTCAGGCAACAACCAATCAGAAGAGGCATCAATTAATCAGATTGGCTGTGAACAACCAGCAGGGCTCTGTGGTGATTTCGCTATGATGGTAGATCCTCTTTTAGTTTCCATTATTTGAGATGAGGAAAATGAGCTTCAGGAAAGGCCAAGGAATTTGACCAGTGCTGCACAGATAATGAGCAGAGCGGCCAAGACTGAACCCAGATCTTGCTGATCATAGTCTACCCTTCAGGGCTATGTCTCAGCCAGCTTTAATTAGGGGCCACAGACCTTGCTCATGAAAAGACTTACAAATGAACACTTTTTTCTCCTAGGATCAGATTTAGGAGATTTAGTCATCCTGACAGCGATGACTTTCAGCTTAGTGTTTTCCCACCTATCCAGGCTAGTACCCCAGAAATCACTTCCGTCTCTCCTGGAGGGAGAGCTCGTCTATGTTGCCCAGTCTCCACTGCATCCCAAAGAATCAAGAGCAATTCTAAGCCAGGAAACTTTGTTCCTAGAGGAGCCGGGAGACATTTTAAATTTGCCTTTTGGCAGGACAATTCCCCACTGAGACAGCGGTTACAGAAAGCCAGGGGGGCACCAGTTCCATCATTTACTTCTCTGAGTTCCCTCTGGTGAGTCCCCACCAAGTTCAGTCACAGCCATTGTTAACCACACCACAGACCTCTCTGCTTTTCTCTTGTGTCTTCTTTCAGGGGCAGGCGGGGAGAGAGGGTGGGATGGATGGCATGAGGGGCTTCATTTTTCTCTCTTCATCTAAAGCCTGCTGAAGGGGCAATAAAACTAACATTTATTTAATGCTTGCTTAATAACTGTGCCCTTAGTTTTGCTAAGCTCGTGTCACGTAATAATTATTTCAAAGTGGCCTTTCTTCCTTGTGTCCCTGAAAGCTTTCCTTTCTCGCTTCTTTCTCTGTGTCCCATTCCTCTATATCTCTAGGAATGCTGACTGTTCTCCAGGTCTTTCTCTGTGGCACTTTTTCAGCAATGCTGGTGGGCAGATTTTCACAACTTCCTCCGAAGAAGACCTGGTCTAATCCTGGTCTAATCTATATCCAGGTGCTGTATTTGATACCTCTGTCTCCTTTAGGTGGGTCCTACATGCTCTGAGACCCAAGGTCTGGCTTTGGTATGAGGTGGTGGCTGCATCTCTAAGCTAGATACAAAATCTGTCACCAAAAGCAACTTAGGAAGCTGGAGGGGACGAGCAGAGCCTTCTCCCCTCCCTTCACTATCTTCCTATCTCTCAAATGCGTCCTCTGATTAGAGCTAGTAAGACTCCAGGACTAGAAGCAAAATGGGCCAGTCAAAGAGATGAAGTGCTGGTGGGAGAGGGGTGGGGAAAGCAGAGAAAATGGAGAGGAAAAAAACATGGCAGTGTGCCAGGCTGACAAGGGGATCAGACAAGAGTTCTATAGGTAGAATGAGACAATATAAACCTGAGGAACAGATAATAGACCCCCGATTCAATGATACACTAACCATGGTGAACAAGACAGATCGTTATTGACCCCACACATGACAGTGCCAGAGAGTTGCAGTAATTCGATAGATTGATACTCAGGAAATCCATGAGGTGCCACTGATTCATTGCCTCCACTCTTGCTTCCTTATCGGTATAATTACCGTGGCCGGCACCAGATGTGTCTCCGGGTAATTTGTAAGAGATACGAGGATGGCAGGATGGTCTTCCAGCCAAGTTGGTACCAAGTTACTGAAGTACAGTCTCCTGTCCCCTCATGTCCCGGGTGGCCTGGAGCTTGGCTAAAGCTCTTGCCCCCTGCTAAGCTTGTTCTTAAAATGGCTTTTCTTTCTCTTACCAACCTCACCTGCCCCTGCCCCATGCCCTCGCCTGACTTTATTTCCTCACATTGAAGAGCTTTCTTACTGTTATAGAAAAATATTCTGCAGGCCCTCACCTTTACGCAGACTGGAGGAGAAGGGAGAGGAGAACTAGCCACAAGAAGGTGGGGTGTGGCGTGGGAGGGAGGTCTGGGAGGGGACAAAGAGGAAGAGAAAAAGCCAGAAGTCACTCACACGGAAGCTGTGCCTTTGTATTTTTGTTTTTCTCGTAGAATCAGAGAGGGGATAGAAGAGTTGAACATGGGCAGAGAGACCTGAAGGACAAAAAAGGAGAGAAACAAACGAATGTGTAGGTTGTGGGGCTGGTTGGGAGAGGCGATCTCTTGTAGGGGGAGTATGGGAATCCAGTGCTCTATTTGGATTTCTAGCTTCTGCCAACTTTAGTCCCCACTCTGTCCCTAAGGATGATTTATAAACCAGAACTCTATCTGTGAAAAAATGATTCTGGCTTTTCTTTTTTTTAGTTAGAAATAGTTTAAAAATAGTTCCCTTCCCTGCCGTTGGGATACTCTGTCACTGGGAGAAAGAGAGTAATTATGAAAGACGAGGTGTAATGTGATTACAGCCGGCCCCATTGTGTCAGTGGAGGCAGCGCCAGGGCTGCTGGGAGGATGCGGAGCCCGCTCTCTCCATCAGCGGAGACTTTATTGGGCCTGTCAGATTTCTGAGAAGAACCTGAGGGCAGAAAACTCCCTGCAGACAGGACTGCATGGCTGGCCCAGAGCTGTCAGAAGGCCGTGGAACAGAGCCGTGTGGGAGAATATGCGAAGCCAGGCTTGGGTGTCGCCTCGCACCAGGTCTGGCTGCCTAAGGCTCCTGAACTGCGTACACGTTGATGAGCCCCCATTGGGAATCTTCAGGATGGGTGTTTGGTGCAGAACCGGAAGGAGCACAATCATGTTGCAGTACAAGTGGTCAGCCCAGTTTGTTCGTGGCTTTGTGTCAGAGTGGACCAGAGAAGTCACAGTAGCAAGGATGTGGGATCCGGCTTCTGGTCTTATCTTCTGGCTCTGTCTTGTACGGTCTGAGAGAACACTAATTGACTTGACCTCTCAGAGCAATTCCTTCTTCATCTGAAAATTAGGGTGTTGGAGCTCAAGCAAGGGACTAATACCCAGGGAGTAATGAAGTCTCGCGATTGGAAGTGAGTGTGAGGTCATCCAAGTGTGTTTTCCCATTTTACAACACAACTGGGAAGGCTGGGCAAATTTTACCCCTGGGAGGAACCTATTTCCTTTTGGACAGCTGATAGTCTGCCTTCCAGGTTTCCTCCATGACTTTTGGTTAATAGAGAGCCCATGTAGGTGAGAATTTATCCAATTTTTATAGACCCCAGAGAATTCTTAACATCTGGAGAGCATTTGAAGACATACATATAAGTATATACATTAAATATAGCCCTGTTTAACACTTACAACAGTTGATGGGACTATTCCTATTTTATAGATAATGCTTAAAGTTTGGGAATGATTTGCCCAATTGAGCCAAGCTAAATCCTGAATCCTATTTCCAGACTCTCAGTTTAGTTACAGATGCCACAGCCTCTCTCCATCAGTGGTTTCTATCCTTTGGAAGTAGGCAGGATATAAATAATTAATTCCTAATTAGTGTCAACTATTTTGGCCAAAAATTCTTCCAACAGTCTGACCTTTTGCGACCATTAATATTTGTTTTCCGTCTGTGCTCCTTGAGCTGGGAGAACAGTGTGTCACCCTTTGCTGTTCAATTATTCTTCTTGAAGAGTCATCATATTACTTTTCATCTTTATCTTCTTTACATTTAATAAAACTGCAAAGCAAATTCCCTTGTAAGAAAGATGGCGAGTAATACTGTAGCCCAGACCAACGATTTCTATCACCTGCCCGAGATGCTCTTTAGAACAGATGGAGAAATTGATTCAGAATAGAAAAAGTGGTCTTTGCCCTCATGGGCCTTATAATCTAGTTGAGAAGACTAAACTCCTACACATAAAATGGAAACAGAAAGCACGGCAGTCCATTTTTATTATTAAACTGAAAATCACTCATTTTAAGTTTAATAGGAACTCCTAACAGTGAACAGAGGTAAGTGTGGGAGAAGTAACGGAAGAAGGCCTCCTAAAGAGGTAGGGACCCAATTCAGATGGAGGAGTGTTGCCAGAAAGGTGGATAGAGTTATGGGGAGCAGGTGGGAAGAGGGGGCAAAAGGCAAAGCATAAGCAGAGTTCACTGGAGCCGCAAGGTCAAAAGCAGGGAAGTTCTCTGCCTCTGAAAGGACCATCTTCAGTCTTCGCAAAAGTTTAAAGTCCATTAAAACTAGATTCTGAATATAATTTACATGCCCTGTGTGTGCCTATGAGAAAAGGAGCTGATCATGTATGAGCAATGCTTCTAGGGCTTGATGTCCATGGGCCAGTGGGTCCAGGACTCCAACGTGGGACCATGACAATTTATAAACGTGGCCTCAGAACATCTAATTAATTATCATTGTAAATGTAGAAATTGTTTGTTTGATTTCTAGGGCCATTAGAAACTAACAAATCTGAGGAATAGTCACCTTTAAAAATTATACCCACCCACAGGCAGAATACCAGATACTTCATCTGCTCTAAAAATACCTAATGACAGATTCAAATATCAAATTCATGCTGTTTTCAATTATGACATAACTATATTGGAGTTGTTCCTTCCAGGAGGAGCAGAATAATTGCTTTTATATTGGATATGCATTAATTTCTTCAGATGACTTGTATGTTGGAGATGACAGCTTATGAAAGTTCAACTCTAAAGGTGTAAAGGAGTTATTTTCTTCATTGTGTAAATTGTCTCTTAGAGCATAAAATAGCACCACCCTGACCCAAAGACTCTACACAGGTGAATTATATTTTCTAGTGCATGAAATAACGTAATTACTTTCTAACTGAAATGTGAGGAAGCGCTGAGAGTACTGGTGGATAGAGCACAACTTAATTCAGTTCAGTTACACACCGATTGCAGGCCAGGAACTGGGCTCGGTTTCATTGAGATGTCAGGGGTGTGCTAGAGAAACCTCAGCTAACCCTCCAGGCAACCAGGAGGAAGGCATTGGAGAATAAATAGCCGACTGTGGTGCGCATCCTATCAGAGGTCTAGGGAAATTCGTCTGGAAGCCCAGCAGAAGGAAACATATATACTGCAAGACACTCCAGAGAAGCCCTTATGGAAAAAGTGGCCTTTGCGTTGGGTCTCGATGAATTAGATAGAGTTTGAAAGGAGCTGGCAGGGGAAAAGGCAGTGGAAGTGAGGGAGGGACCCCTCACTCTGACACCATGCGTGAGGGAGGGCATGGTCCCTGGGGTGGTGACCTGGGGGGTGACTGTGTGTGTTCAGGCATGAAAGTTTCGAAGAAAATGTCAGCGAATCTTGACTGGCATCTTCATGAATGTGCTCTGGGTTCTGTGGGCTTGCCGAGCCATCGGTGTTTCTCAGGTGGGGCAGGACACGATTAAGAAACCCTTTCACACCCGTGGTTGCAATTGGTCCCAAAGATGAATTCCAATCCGAAAAACTCAAAAATTTGTTTTGCTTGTCGTTGATGTTAGTTTGCATTGATTTAGTTGGGGAGGCCCAGGTCAGCCTTCTCCATGACTTTAGAGAGTGACGATTTTCAGGGAACATAATTTCTAAAGTTGCCTCTCTCTCCCGCTCTTTCCCGACAAAAGGCATTTCGCTCCCCATTAAGTTACACAGTCTCATCTTTGTTCATGATTGTTAAAAGGGGGCTCCAGTGAAATCCAAGTGTTGTTTAAGGGACTGCTAAATTCGGAAGATGTTTTGTAAAATATCGGACTTCAATGTTTTCAATCTGAATAAAGACAAAAATTGACTATTTAGCTACAAACAGCTGCCTTTCTGACAAATGAAGAATACAAGCAACGGGGAGGAGGCTCTGAGTATAGCTGCTTGCTGAGGCACTGGTGAGCCAAGCATATTTGGAGGATTCCCGAAGTCCATGTGCGATTTGCATAGGGTACAAAGAAGCCCATGAAAGGGTGCAAAATGTCTCTGATGGGCTGGGATTGGTCCCCTAAATAAACTGTGCATGGTGTCCTGGTCTCCCCAATGGACCTTCTCCTTCCTCCCCCAGGCTTCCTGGGTGCTGCTCCGGGCCTGGCTCCCTCTCTTTCTGCACACACACTTCTGCAGCAGTCCCATCTGCCACCCCCATCCCAGACCCTCTGTCTACCCTTCTCCTTCCTGATCTTTCTTCAGCTTTTCAGCAGGAGAGCTGCAGCTCTAGCTCGCAGGAGACGGGGGTCCTGGCTTCCTCTCTGGGAGGGCCACAGGTCTGGCTGTGTCCCTCAGGGGGAGGGCATTGCTTCTCTCAAGGTGACCTTCTGTGCATGACTGACTCTCTTTCTTGGTTCTGGTAACCTCTCTGCCAAGTTTCCTTTGGGGTATAACCTCATTTCTTTTGGGGTATAAGGATGGTAACAGCTCAGCTGCTACTCACCCTGGCGGTCCAGGTCCGGAGTGCTCACTGATGGACAGCAGTTTTCCAGTGCTCATCTCTGCAGGAACCATCAGGGACCTGGCTTCCTGGAAAGGGCTGTTTACCCAGACATTTCTCCTGTCCCCACCTGTCCTCTGTGCCTCATTCCCTCAGCAGTCAAATGCTAAAGTAATACAAGATCCAGTACTGGCAATAAATTAACGCCTTCTGGAAACCTATTTGGGAACAGGTAGGCCTTGCACCATAAATAACAGTGACATTTTCATTTTAACAACAGCCTTCAACTAACCTAACAGTGGACATGGTTCAGTGTGGTTTCATGCCATAGCAGAGAATAAGATTCATTGCCTGTGAAAAGATTCAGCATTTTTTTCCTCACATTGATCTTTCTACCTTTCCCCTTTTGAAAAACACTAACATGAGCCGGAGTAACAGAACTCCTGGCATGTGCAGAGCTCATTGTAGCATTCAAGATGCTTTCATAGACATCATCTCATGTGATCCTTCTACACATTTTTTAAAGTATGTGAGGTGGGTATATTGCCCCTCTTTACAGATGAGTAAACTGAGGCTCATTGGTGCAAAAAACAAGCCATAAAAATTCAGCTTTCTACCTTATCCACTCTTTGGCCATTTATAGGTGCTCAATGAGAAGCTGGCTGGGGTGAGAATAAAGGGGTTCAGCACCCTTGAGTCTCAGCTTCAGGGCTGGAAGTGGGGTAGGGTCTGGCAGCCAAGGTCAGAGGAGAGTGTGTGGAGCAACCCAAGCTGGTCAGCAGAGGGTCCCTTTCTCTGTTTCTCTCTGTGGGTTTATCTCACAAGCCTCCTAGAAGAGTTGGAGAAAGACACCTTGAGGCGCTCAGGTTCCCCTAGCAACCACTCAAAACTGAGTCCTTTCTTTGGAGTTTGTGAGAGGAAAACCTATTCCTTTGATCCTAGTTTGTTATCACACAGGATTCCCGCAGGGAACTCATAAAAGTGTTCTTCCCCCTGCTGAGCCAGAAACCAGCCTGATTCACTGAATGAGAAGCCCCAACTGGCGGCCTATTTCCCAAACTGCTTCTGAGAAGTTTTCATGCCTTCTCCCTCAGGGGCTGTGTTGGAAGATAATTATGAGGTAGGCAGTAACATGACTGCTACTACTGTTCTGCAATATTCTACCTTCATTAGTCTAGACCCACAAATGTATCTAGAATGATTCAAATTTTTGATCTACAAGTGGGGTTCGCAGTATTAAATCAACTATGAATACTTATTACCTGTCTCCCAAATCACAAGATCCTGGGCTTTTCCTAGATGACTGAAAATGTGGGACTGCTGGCTGGGTTTGTTCAAATCTGCTGCATTTGACTGGAAAGAAAACCCCCACCACCTTCAGCAAAGCTGGTCAGACACAACCGCACAGCCTGGTGAGGTCTGCTTATTGTGATAAGCAGGCAGGGTTGCACCATGAAGAAAGGAAAGTCTTTCTTTGACAGACACATACATCATCTAGGCACATGCCAGGTACCCTGCCAAGGTCTTTATATTTTAACTCATTTAATCTTACAGCAACCGTACAAACTACTATGCTCATCCCCATTTTACAGATAAGGGAATTGAGGCACAAAGAGTTAGTTAGGTGACTCGTCTAAAATCACAAAGCCGTTAAGTGATGACACTAAGATTCAAACTTAAGCAGCCTGGCTCCAAAGTGTTTTTGAATGTAAAGGGATGTGTCGAGTGTGTTGGGAAGCCTTCATGTGAGAAGGAATTGGTGACACTTATCTCCCTCCCTGAGCTCAAGCAGAACTGGTTGTTACACTTATCACAGTAGTTATCCACAGAGTTGTTCCCCCCGACCCGCACATGTCCCCCTGAGGGAGGGTCCCTAGAGAGCAGGTCTGTGATCCAGTTAACCTTTGTCCCAGCATGGAGCACAGATCCCGAAGTCTAGTGGGTTCTCAATCTCTCTAAATACACGCATACATTCATGTGTATATGCATATATGCGACGTGGTCCCAGCCAGGCTTCTCTCCTCAGGTGGCTGCATAGTCACACAGATTGGTTTTTCCTGCTTCCACAGTTTCTGGCATTTTCCTCGTGGAAGTGTTGTCCAGAAGAACTGCTGCCAGGAGTGGGTGTGGTACTCTGAGGGGACTGGGGACACACTGTTCTGCTAGCCATCAGCACCTTTTATTGTTAGGGTAGTAATGACCTGCCTGCCCTCTCTCTCACTGAGAGTTTCAGGATCATAGTTCTCCCCCCTCACTTTTCTTTTGATTACTGCTGCTGTCACATTGTTTCTCATTATTGACCTTGGTACCTGTCAGACCGTTCACACCCCCCAATTGTCTTTATCTGCCACGCGTCCATCTTCACTGAAAAGCTGGATTCTCTGATTACTCCGGCCCTGTCAGTCTCTGATGGATTTACTTGATTCTTCTCAGAAATGAAGGAGTGATTTGTGGCCTCCTTGCCCTTGGACTTGATGGAGATTGTTGGCTGTGCGCTGGTCCCCTCCAGGGACCCCCTCAGAGAGATTGGGAAGAGGGGTCATTTCCTGGTGGGCCGGGCACCTGCCTTGAAGGCACAACATGTCTCTGGGTCTCCTGTCCCTTCCCTCTCCTGGTCTGATGAGCTTGAGCAAGTCAGGTGACTGTTCTGAGTCTCAGTGTCCCTATCTGTAAAGTGGGAATGACAGAACAAGGATCAAGTCTATGTGAAAATACTGTATAAACTCTGATGCGGCACGTAACCAGTGGAAAGGCGTCAGCATTGCTAATGTGAAGAATGATGCCGTGGGTGGTGTCCATCTCTGTGTGGCTCAGAGATTCTTCCTGGGACAGCTTTCCTCTCCGGTCTTTTCTCAGCCCCAGTGTTTAGAGAGGCACAATCAGGATGGAGAGTCACCACTAGAGGCTGAGTTGGTAACTGTTGAATTGAGCAGGACGTGTGCCCCATAGTATTGAGGGCCGTAATTTCATGCAGGTGGTCAACAACGTCCAGGGAATGGTCTGCTTTCCAGCGTGGGGTGATTAGAATGTAAAGAGAACCACAACGATTCCTAAATTATTCCTTGGTCACACCTGGGCTGTGTTTGCTCCCTGAAACTGGGCTCCCAGAAACCAGAGGGGCACCAGGGGTCGAAGCTATTCACCTGGCTACAGCAGCTGGACATGAAACCAAAGAGGCCATCTTCAGGTCCAAAGCTAAGGTGGACTGTCCTGAGCTGGGTAAGACTGAGGGGTGTAATGTGGCCTATGCAGGGTCCAGCCAGGGTCTGAAAGTCACAGAGCTGGATTAAAGCCACTAGGGTCAGAAGTAAAAGCAGAGGAGACACATAAAGAGAATAAGTATGCAAACCCCACATGTCCCAAGGGAAAAGGGAGGGGTGTGCCAAACATTATAAGCCTTGGGAATTAGAATGCCTGCACCCATGGCCTAACGCTAAACCGACATGTTCATATATTTTTAAAAGGTTTTTTTTTTTTCTGATCAGAAAAACAATATTCATTATAAACCAACTAGAACATACAGAAAGGTTGTGTTTTTAATACCCTGACACAGCAAAAATCACTAGTGATTTTGGCGTGTTTTTTCCCCCCCAATTTTTTCTCTGTTCATTTATGTAATTGAGAGTGCACAGTATTTGGAACAGATCCTTTAAACCCACACATTTCTTGGGTTTGCTGTCTTTGAGGGAGCACCGCCTGGTGGCAGTGAGAAGGCCCAGAAGGCAGGTCTAAGGCCCATACAGGCCCACACCAGCTGCCAGGCTGCAGGGTCCCACAGGTGACAGGCCTGGACAGGCAGTGGGGGGAGCTGGGCAGCTGCCAACAAAGGAGCAGCTTCTGTGTTTCCCCATCCACCCCTGCCACCAAGCACACTTCTCTGTCAGTTGGGAGCCTGGCAAGCGTTGGCAGGGTGACTAGCTTCCTCTGTATAGGTCTCCTCAGTAACAGGGGTGTAGAATTGAGCTGAACATGTAGCTGTTGTGGGGGCCATTCGGTTACAGTCCTGATCAGAATAATGGATCGAGTCTGTTAGAGCCCTCCGGGAGAGAAAGTTCTACTTTCTCTCTGAACAGCAGGGTACCTAGGAGGGTGGATGAAGTTTCAGCACAGTAGGAGCGACTGGAGCAGGAGCCAGAGCAGGCATGATGGATGGAGGTGGAAGTCCCAGGTTTCCACGTGCCAGCCTGTACCGGCTAGGCTCCATCAGAGGGCATTAGGAAAGGCCAGTGGCCAAGTTTGCATGGAAAACACGCTGCTGGCAAAGATGGCAAAGATGCAGGGTGTGCTAGGAAAGAGCTCCAGGTGTTTGAAGGCCAAATCAATTCAAAGACCCTGGAGGGCAACTCGAACCTGGAGGGCTCTAGGAGTGTTGTAGCTATTAGCATGCCTGTGGGTCTGGAGGGGACGGCCTCTTGCTCCAAGCACTACAAGGACCTTGGAGCTCAGGCTTGTGGATGTTATTGTGGGCTCATCCAGCTATTGTCTAAGATCTTGAATTAAGTCTAGTGTAAGTGGGAGATAAGATGGCGCCATGGGTGTGGGGCTAGGGACTCACATAGGTCTAGAGCTGAGCCTGCTGGGCTTGTGGGCAAGTGACATATTTTCTCTGAGCCTCTATTTCTTCGTCTGTGAAATAGAGGTAATAATGTATGGATTTCCCAGGGCTGTTTGAAGCACATAATGCATGGCCTAGCACAAAGTAAGTGCTCGGAAAGTGGGCTAGCCCGACTAGCAATGTTTCCCGAGGTCGTCAGTGGGACACTGAGGCGTTTTGATCTAAGTACCCTAAGTAATTCAGGAGCATGGAATAGAACTGGTTGTTATCCAAACCTGTGACATCCATTCCTGAAGCAGGGTCCTGATCAGCTATGAAAAGACCCTTTGGTGACAATGACCCTACAGAGTACATGGCAGCTGGCAGCAATGGCATGAGTTTGCACCCTTTCCTCCTACACATTGCCCACTGCCTCTGCACTTGACTTGGCAGACTAGCCTTTTTCTAGCCTCCTGGGGGAACACAGAGCCCTTCTTCCCAGTGCTGGGACCCCCGGGGCAGCGTGGGCTCAAGCAGCTGTTGCAATGCAGGCAGCTGCAGCTTCCACAGCTGCAATGATCTTGATCAGTGGGTCAGGTCAGGACCACCTCTGTGTGGGGCTCACCCTCTGCCCCCTGGAGGGCCAGGGTTTTTCAAACCATGGCTCCCCACCATGCTGTTTTGGGGTCTTAAGTCAACACGGAGCCTCTGACCGCAGAGAGAGCTGCCTCAGGAGCCTGCTGAGATCCCTGAGGCTCAGCTTCCACAAAGTACAGTGCGGGTATTTTCTAATTTAATTATCTGGAGGGAAGAAGTCTTTGGATTTGGGAATTCCCTGAGCTGTCTGGAGAAGAAACGTTCCCCGGGCACGCAGAGATGTGCTGGAGGGGGAAGCAGACCTCTGTGGATAAAATGAGTAACACGAGGTCTAACATGCCTTTGAGGGGAATGCTCCCTGCTCCTGGGGTACGCTGGGCACTCCGAGGCCACTTGCCCCCCATCCTTGTCTACCGGGGTCCAGGAGCTCCTGGGGGGTTGCAGGTTAACAGGCAGTGCGGGCGCCTTCTCTCCCACTTGAGTACAATATCAGGCGAGGCTGCAAGGCTTCCATGGGTAACACTTAATGTTACAGCACTGACCAGACTGACCTCTGAATCTCCCTAGTCAGATACAATTCTTACGGCCTTGGTGTCTCTCCTGGAACTTTGAGGCTCAAGGAAGTTCTGTCTCATATGGACCACTTAGGGAAGGGGTGTTCAAACATTCTTTGCTCTATGGGTAGTAGAAACATTTTTTACTTTGTAACTCAATATGTAATGCATAAATCATATATATATATATATATGTGTATACATATATATATGTATATATATGTATATATATATATATATACACATGAAATTGAAACCAAATTTCACAAAATACTGTGTTGAATATATTCAAATCCAGTCTATTATAGTTTATTCTATTCTCCTTCATTAAGAAAAAATATAGGTTATAACCCACAAAACTGGTTGAGGTCCCTAGTATGTCCCAAGCCACATTTGAAACCCACTGCTTTAGAGGACTACTGTCCAATAAAAATATAATGCACGTCACCATGTGAGCCCCATATATAACTTGCAATTTTCTAGTAGCTACAGTAAACAGGTAAAAATAAACACGTGGAATTAATCTTAATAATATGTTTTACATAGCGAACATTATTTCAACATGTAATTAATATTAAAAATTATTAATGAGCTATTTTACTTTTTTAATCCTAAATTTTTGAAATTCAGTATGTGTTTTATGCCGACAGCACGTCTCAATGTGGACTAGCCACATTTCAATTTCTCAGTCATCATATGGGGCTGGTAACGCCCCTTTTGGCCTGGGCAGCTTTCGAGGACAGGTCAGGGAAGAAGAATGAAGTGTTTATCAGAGTCTTTACAGATGGGTGAGCTACGGGCAACCTTTTTTTTTTTTTTTTTTTTGAAGCTGCATTTCCCAGCCGCCTCTACTCTAGCACCAAGAAATACATTATAGCAGAATGGAGTTGACATTGGTATCTGGATTTATTATTAGAAATCCTACCTTTTATGTAGCTTTGAGGAACAGGCGAGGGGAAGGTTAGGGAAATACCATTCTACCTCCGCAGTAAACCTTAAGACCCGTAAGTTAGCTGAATTCAACAAATAATTACTGAGAGCTTACTCTGTATCAACAGTAAACCAAGGTCGCAACACCTAAGGGTGTTGGGCACGAGGACAGAAGCTAATTTGCTTAGAGATGGTCCCCGCTTTGTCCCTTGTGGCCTTTTAAAAACTCTTTCCATACTAGCGACTTGCTTCTTTCTCCCTGCCTACCTGCTGCATACCAGCACCCAGGGTGTAACTCTGGGTGAAGAATGGCTGAGGGAACTGGTGAGAACTGGGGTACTGGGTTTCAAATTTGACTAAGTTTATTATTGTTGGTGATGTCGGCCCTTGCAGCTGACATTTACATCAGGCTTTGAAATTAAGACTTGCTTACAAATACAGCATCTGATTTAATTTTCTCAGCAATCCATGAAGTTGAAATTCTCTTCCATGTTATATACCAAGAAACTAATGACCCAGGGAAGTTAAGTAAATTGTTTAAGGTCAAACATTCGTTCAAATTAACATATATGTTTTTAAGCACCTACAATATTTTTTTTAAGCACCTACAATATTATACATTGAACATATAACAAGGAATAAAGTTCCAGATACTTGTTGAATTTGGTCTCAAATGAAAATCTCTTTAGTTCAAATTTTGTGTTTTTTATGCCATACTGTACTATTCCCATTTTATGTAAGTGCAAATGCTCAGAATCTACTATTAGTTCATTCTTGGTTAGACTTAACTTATCTGTCTTCAGTTACTTAAACAACTTAATATTCAGGACAGAGTCCATTCTGTTTTTCACATTTACCTACTCCCTTAAACTCATTTAGAACCACAAAAATTGGATAAATCTCACATGGATTTTGAGTCATCTGGTTATATTAATAATGGTCTAAATAAAGCAGAAAGCTAAATCTGGGATTCAAGATTCTCATCCTTCAGAAAATCCTCAAAAGCATATTTTCATGGTGCTCTAGAACATTCTAGACATGAGTGATTAGCAGAAGTTAAGCAAAAAGAGGAAAGAAAAGGGTCTGTAGGGGATGTCTTGTGTCAAATAAGTTTAGAAATCAATCACCTAATTAGACAGAGTTAAATTGATTTCTTTATAAAAGAAATTTTCAGAGCCTTTAATGTGATTTGTGAATCATTAAGATAGTTATAGATGTAGTTGTAAATATAGATTTAGATTAGACATGTAGGTAACGATACCAATTACAATGACAAATAGTAGACAGACAGATAGATATAGAAATGGGAAGCAGTGTTACATAGTGGTTAAAATAATAGATTCTCAATTTGGATTGCTAGATTGAACCCTGGTTCCAATAGCTGCTAGTTGTGTGACCTCTTGCCTCAGTTTCCTCATCTGTACAATGGACATTACCTAATAGAGTTGTGGTGAGAATTAACTAATACATGCAAAACACTTAGAACAGAACCTGTGACATAACAGAAGTTCAATAATTATTCGATGAAAATGTTGACTATATTTAGTATATAGCATTTCCCAAATGTATGACCAAAGACTCTTCTTTTTTATAACAGCTTATGGGGTTCATTTTACATGGAATACTCTTTATAAAATGCTTCTCAAGGACTTAGAGCATGGGTTGGAAAAGGTGAAGAAACTGGGTAGGATTAGGGAGGCATCTTCTGGAAGATTGGAGGAGAGTGTTGTATTTGTATGAGGTCACTTGCTAAGGAAAGGTATTGTCACTAAGGCATTTGGTCCTCACTATTGTAGTTTCATCTCCAAGAAGGTGCAGGTTGCTAGCCCAAGAGCCTGGGGCCCAGGGACAGCAAGTAAGTGGCATGCATGTCATTACTTCTACCTTCTTCCCTCATGACGGACATTGCTAATGGACCATGACACTGTCTCTTGCCATCCTCTCAACATAGCACTTCATGCATGTCTCCAAGAAGGATGGACTCTGCATCAGAACCTACTTTGCAGTCCTGAGTCAGTCATCATTCGGTGGTGAAGAGAGTGGCAGTACTTCACCACAGATGGTTTGCTGAAACCCCAATGTGTGGGTTGGACAACTCATCCTGCCAAGTCACCAAATTTTCAGCCAGCTTTGTTTAGAGTTGGCTCTGTTTACAGCTTGAGGAAGAAAAATAACAACAAAAGTTGTGGTAGTCATAGTAATAGTAAAAAAGGTAAAGAAATTGGTGGGGGAGGTGGCTGAATGGCAACACAGACAATCTTTAGGAATTAACTTCTGAAGGAATTAACAGGGTTCCTGAAGCAAAAATCAGATAAACGTCATAGTAACAAAATTTGTTATTTCATATCTCAGGATAGAAGGATCATTCTAGTAGCTGAGATCCTGTCATGTCCAAGAATTCGTTTCCTGTACCCTCCACTCCCATCTCTGTACTTCCAATGGGTACACGCTCCAAATGATGGAATCAACAGAATCTAGAGCTCACCTTAGACCTTTCCACTTGACAGGTGAGGAAGATCTGATGCTACTTCCTAGGGGTAGACCTGAGATTAGAATGTGTGTCTCCTGACTCCTGGCTCCAGGCTCTTTCCGCTTTACAATCTTCCTTCTCGATACTGCCTCATAATTTCCCTTTATACCCACAGAGTACCATGTTTCTTTTTTTTTTGTAATCCTTCAAATTTCTTCTCTACTTCCCTTTACTTAGATAAAACTTATTTATATCTATTGTATAGAGAACAGGGTCCAGTGAAACATCATTACTTAAAAGGAAATTACTACAGCAATAACGGGTTCTTTCATATTTTGGAGGGAAAATGCCATTTTCTATGAGGAGAAGGAAAATGTTGTTTTAGCGCCATTTCAAGTATTTTGGAGTCTCTCTGGGGCCCAATTTGGGCACCCCTGTTTTGTGCATATATATATATATATATACTGGACTGGGGAGGTACTGTCCTCGTAACCTGCTTTTTCTCATAAGAATACCTATTCATGTAACTGAATCGTTCACAGCCCCCCACAGGGCCCTGCATTTTGCAAAATCATGTGCATGACATTCTCAAAACTGCCTTTTCATTTGGGGACTGTACCAAATGGACACTTAGGAAGGAATGAATCAACTGGGAGAAAAATCAGAACTTGAATCTTTTCCTTGGAAGTTTTTCACATTCATTCATTATTTTTAAAAAAAAGTGTTTAAGGTTTGTGTCTCAGCTATGTGGAGCTGGAAAACAATACATATTTTCTGCTATGTTTATTTAACGAGTATTGTCAAGTATCTACCCGGTGTGGAGAGCACCATGTTTGGTATTGAGGGTGACATAAAGTAAATGTGAGCTCACAGGCTCTGTTCCATGGAAGCTAAAATTCTAACTGAGGTGATGACCACAGGCAACATCCCCCCTTCTCCTCTTTCCTTCCTTCCATGGAAGAATGAACTACCATCCACCCAGTGCTTCAGGTCCCAGGAGGTTTTAAAATAAAAATAATTTAATCAGTGTGGGCACTTTTTCTCCCAGGTGGCCAGAAGGGCTTCTGCTGGCAGTGACTTTTTCTCTTGTATTAGGGGTCAGGCCGCAGAGCAGGAAAGAACTAATGCCTCTTAGCACAATCATAGAGCAGGAGGTGAAGGCCATAGTGTGGGGTCTTCCGGTTCCTGAAGAGCAGGGTCAAAAGCTGAGGAAAACCAAAGCTTGCCTCTGTGAAAGGTGATCCCTTCTTAGGCTACCTAGGAAGGACATCAGCCTCACCCTCACTGGGGATCCACATTCTTCCTGTTTATGGACCTTAAACGCTCTCTCTGCAGGCTACTGATGGAAGTGAGAACACCAACGCCTTCTGCCAAAGCTTGAGGCACTGCTGCTCCAACCAGCAAAATGCAAGGAGAAATGTGGGTGAGCCTCCTCTTCTAGGGAGGGCGGGAGAGGGGGTAGGCGCCTGACTGGGAGTCTTGATGCAGGGGCTGCATGTCCCGGGCTGTAAGAGGCAATTCTAGAGGACCCCATGCTGTAGAGAACAGACTGGAAGGGGTTGTCTAACTGAGCAGCAGCTTCCACACTGGTACAATAGCAGACTACTCTGAGGGTGTACTCTGCGTCACAGAATGCGTAGTCTGGGGAGAGCTCATGGTCAAGGGCAGCCCAGAGATATAGGGACCTGGCTGGTACCATTTTCTAGACACTGAAGGAGAAGGGGCTAGAATATCTGTGGTTATAAGTGGAAACAGGAAGGCATAGAAGACGCTAGGCTTGAGAAAGAGGAAACCACAACTTCCCCAGGTAGCAGAAGTTACCCCTGAGGATGGAAAATGAGGGTGCCCTGAAACACCTGTGTTACATTTTCCTTTTCCTCCTTTCTTTAGCCTTCCTTTGATATCTTTTTCTTAGTCCCTGCTCTTTTTTCTACTCTCCTTTCTTCCCTCTCTCGTTTCGTGTCCTTTTCTTTCCCTCCTCAGTCTTTCTTTCCATTCTCTCCTTCTCTCAGCCCTTCCATTATTTTACGACTCATTCCTCTTGACGAATCCTTGCTGCTATTTTACATTCCATGGTGTTATATGAAGGGCTTATGGGTCTCCACTCCTCATATGATTACAATCTAACTGTAACCCAGACTGCTAGAGTCCCCTCTATAATTGTTCTCCTCTTCTCTCTTGGTGGCAAACACATAATATCATCTGGGGCCATATTGTATCCAAATAAAAGACTATGTTTCCCAGTTTTTCTTGTTAGGAATGACCAGGTAATCAAGGTTGGGCCAGGGAAATGTAAGAGGGATTCTGTGGGACTCTGGGAAAGTTGCATACAGGAAGCTGACAGCTGAAAAGCTGACAGCTGCAGCCTTTTTGCCCTCCCACCTTCCTCCTTCCTGCTGATGGGAGCACAGACACGAACGCTGGAGCACCAGAAGCCATCTTGGACCATGCAGTGAACTTGAGGATGAAAACTACACAATGAGAATAGAGAGAGGATGGAAGGTGTCTGGGTTGGTGATAACTACCTCTTGACTGGATGTCTCTGGGCTTCTCATTCATGAAGAGAGAAATACATTTCTAGGTTGTGGAAGCCATTGTTATTGCTAGTCTCTCTTACTACAACTGGCCTCAGTCCCAAGTGATCCACTACCCTCATCAATAACTGTTTCCCATGCTCCTCTATTCCTTCCCGAGTCACTGACTCTTCTGTCTACACCATCAGGTAAGATGCTGAGGCTTGGAGGGACAGCCTGGGCACTCTCATGTTACGTGGCTCATAATACTCATGGGATTTCCTTGACTCTGTTCTCTATTCAACAAATCCTTCAGAGGCACATGTGGGACTTTGGGGGTTTGGAGCTGTAGCAGCTGAAGGTTTGAGTCCCTTGTACCCACAGCAGAGTCGCCGACAGAAGTGTCATATGGGGAAGTAAAGGCTGTCTGTCTGAGGCTGTCAGCTGTTCTGGAGCCTGAACAAGGCAGCAATTTATGTGGTGCCTTCAGACACCAAGCGTAAGAGAGGGCTTCATCAAGCAGAGTTTCCTGGCTGCGTTGTATGTACATTTACAAAGCCATTTACAGTTCCCTTGGAAACATGAAATACTTTGAGTCTAAATTTAGAGGGTTCATTCTGAGCTGTTGTAATAAGCTCAAAGAATATTCAGAGTAAAGGAACAGAATGAGATGTGAGACAACCCACCCGTCACTCTAAGCACCACGCCTGTCCACAGTCCGTCGGGTCATAGAGAGCAGAGTGGCTCCTGCAGGAGGTCAGTCACATTCCCATCTCCCAGTCAAGGGGCAGAGGAGAGGGGACCACTCTCGGGACTCTGCTCTCAGAACTGTGGTCCTAGCACTTTGTTTTTTGGTTTACTCTTTTGCTTTCTCAGTTGCGCGAGGCCCCCTAACATTTGCCATCTGTTTTCTGTTAAATTTTCTTGCAAAGTGTCTCCGTGTGTGGTCCCAGAGAACCAGCATGTGAAGCTCTCAGGATGGAGCCAGTTTGAATTTTCAAGCTTCATCCACATGCTGGTTTCCCAGGAAGGTTCTGGCAGCCTGGGAGGTAAGGCATCTCCATTTCCAGAGAGCAGGTGTGAGCTGAAGCACTGGAAGAGATGTGAAGACTCCAGATATGCTCTCCCTTTTATGATGACAACATATGGGGTATAGACTGGCTCTGGAAACACGTTCGTTCCTCGGGCCTGATCATTTATCATCTCTTGCCTGAATTGGAAAGAGAGTCAGCCACCTGATCTGCCAATGCCTCCTGTGTGTCTCCCTCCTGGCGATTCTCCCCACAACCAGGGAGGTGATCTGGCTCAGGCCATTCTCCATCCTTTCCTGCCTTGTAGCTGCTCATAGACGTCTCCTGCTGGACTATGACACTGTGACCTCAGTGCCTTTTGCCCTATGGTTGGCACTTTGCCTATTAATTCAAAAGAAATTTATGGAGTTTCTGAGTAACACCATCCTAGCTCTGCTTATAACCTTGAAATATCTCCCTGACACCTACTCATACATTCCAAGCTCATGAACTCAGCATTGAAGGTGCTCCATGATATGACTCATCAGGGTTCCAACCTCACTTCTTACTCCTCTGGGACTCTCGGTTTGTGCTTACAAGCATGTTTCTACCTATGCTGGTTCCTACCGTGTTCCAGCATGCAACGTGGACTCTCTGAATCCTCTACATTTGCTCCTGCTGTCCCTCTGCCTACAACGCTCTTGAAAATTGTTCCCTACTCCCTACTTCCCTATCTTTCTCTCCCCACCAATGCTAACCTTACCCAGATAACTCCTCCATAATTTTAAGACTGATTCTCACCTCTTCCAGGAAGCTACCTATGATCCGCCCTGGGTTGGGGTAATAAGTGTGCCCCTTTTTCACTCCCACAGCTTTCTGTCATTGTACTTTCTACATTGCCTTGTGAACGTATTTTTCTATTTCTGTCTTCTCTGCTAGATTGTAAACTCCTGAAGGGCAAGGACTGAGCATCTAATTCCACCCACAATACATTTTTGTTGAGTATCTTGTGTGTTTTAGGCACCGGGAACACTGCAATGAACAAAAGAGCTCCCAAGGAACTTACACTCTAGTGGTAGAGGAGAGAAAAAAGACACATAAATATAATAAATCAAGTAATGACAAGTGTTATTTAAAAAGTTCAACTAGAGTAAAAAGGAATAGACTGCGAAGTCTTAGGACACCTCTGATGAGAAAATATTTAAGTAGTGACTTTAAGGAAGTGAGGGATGAAGCCAGGCAGATATCTGGAGGAGAAGCATTCTAGTCAGAGGGACCAGCATGTGAGAATGCCCAGAGGTAGGTAATGTTTGAGATATTCCAAGAATAGTAAGAAGGCAAGTAAGTAAGAGGAAGAAAGGCATGAGATAAAGTCAAGAGAGCTTCTGAGAGCGGTGCTGGTTACGTGGGGCCTTGGTAGCCATGGAAAGAGTGTGGGTTTTTCTCTGAGTAGGATGGGAAACAACTGGAGGGTTATGAGCAGAGAAGTGACATGATGTGACTTATGTGACATTTCGGGGGATGAGCTAAGGGGTTTGCTGATTGAATATGATAGATGAGGGAGAGAAAGGGATGAAGGATGGCACCAAAATGTGTGCAGATAGAATAATGGCATTGCCCTTAACTAGAATGGGAAAGACCAGGAGGATCAGAGAGCACAGAGCACAGAGCCATCAGAGGCTCGAATGGGGATATATAAAGTTTGAGATAATTATTAGAACTCTAAGAGGTCATACTCAGGAGGAAGTTGGATATGGGAGTCTGAAATTCAAGGAAGAAGTTGGGCTAGAGATATAAACTTGAAAGTGGTCAGTGAAAATTCACAGAAATGGATGGAGTGAGTGTAGGGGGAGAACAGGAGGGTCCCAAGGACTGATCCTCATGGCACACCAGCACTCAGAGATTCAATTGATGGTGAGGAATCAGCATAGATGAATGAGAAGGAGCACCTACTGAGGTACAAGGAGAACCAAGAGAACGTGGATTCATCAATACCAAATGAGGACAGTGTTTCAGGGAGGAGGCAGTATTCAGTTGTGTTAGGAGCTATCAGTCAATCCAGTAAGAGGGGAACTGACCAGTGACCATGGATTTGGCCATGTGGAGGTCATCAGTGACTTCAGAGCAGGGGAAAATAACTGATGCAGAATAGGACACTTGGTGGACTGATGTCCTTGAGTAAGCAAGAGGGGTGGCATCCAGTATACCAATGGGGAGAATTGGCTTTAGATAAGAGCCTGGTCACTGAAGGGAAGGCAAGTGGGTTGGTAGATGGGAAAGGAGAAGTGGATGGAATTGCTTTTCTGGTTGCTTCCATGTCTCAGAGAAGTAAGAAGCCAGGCTGTTAGCTGAACATGAAGGTGATGGCCCATCTCTTATTCATCTCTGTGTCCCCAGCAATTAACATGGCACCTGCCACACGATTGTCACTGACGCATGGTGGATGAATTGAAACTCTACCCCATGACTTGGCATTTTCTGGTTGCCTGGGAAATGTACCACCACTCTAGTTTTGCTCTGTTTATGTGTTCAGAACATTTGCTGGACTTGTACAACAAGATAGGATCCCACAGTAGAAACAAAATGCTTTTCGATTAAAAAGGTGTGTGCATATAAATGCATAAGTATATATACGCACACGCACATATATTACATATATGAGTATATGTTACATATACATACTTAGAAAGATGAAAGCAATTTACATAGATGTTAACAATTATAATACTACGTATTAGATAAACCATCTGAAGTCATTGTTCTTCGCTGTGATAGACATGGATGACATTCTAACAACTGTAGAAATACACATACTTTCAACAGATTGTGGTAAGTCAGGCCCCTGGGAGACAGAGGAGGAGCTGTGGTGGGAGAGGGGGGCTTCTAGTATCCCCTTGAGATACACGAGGGACATTGCTATGTCTCATCCACATTCTCCTAACTCTGGAATGGGTAGGACTGTGTCCTGTTCTCCCTTGCCAGCTGATGATTCTAACCACTTACTTCTCAGTGACTTGGTTCAAACACTCCTAATACTCTATCTTATTGCTGAGAGAAAAACATAAAGATGGGCTTTTACAAAACAATAGAAGACCAACAAGATGGGGGTTAGATAAGCAAAGAAAGGGAATGTGGATTACTAAAAAACAGAATTTAAAAGTTATGTCTCAGTGTGACATATTTTGTTTGGATTTGGAAGTCTTCTCAGCTGGAACTAGCTGCAGTGGGAACAGAGGGGGCAAAGCCTGACATTTATGGGATGATGTTGGGTTCTCGGGGACCGCTGTGGCTTCAGTCTGCAGAAGGGGAGGCATGTGTCTCCAAAATGGAAACTCTGGAGGAATCTATGAAGTAAGCAGTACAGTCAATTGCCTCACTGACCTATCTTTTTTTACATCTTATTTTTCTCTTGGTCCCCCACCCACCCCGCCATTCTCCTTCTTCAACCAGTGTGTGGAATTTACTGTGAAGAGCAGACAGCAGGACATGTAAATGAGCCTCACGATTTAGGACAAGACGACTCTCATCAGTTTGACTTAGAGCTTTGAAAGTGTTAGAAGACTTAAGCAGAAACAAGATGGAGAGCGAATGAAGATAGAGTAGCCCTGGGGTCACGCCTGAGGAGAGGCTATGAGATGGGAGAGGAATGGATTGAAACATTGGTGTCGAATCCTAGGGCTCTGACATGATATTGGCTGGATTATTAGAACATGGAGAGTGAGAGGGTAGTCTCCGAGCTGACTAGACAGGCAAAGAGAGATTGTGTTTGGAATCCCTGGACCATAACTAGATGCATCACCTATCATGATAGATGTATACAGAATGACCGGAGGGAAGAGGCGAAAGCTTTTACCCTCATCCTTCCTGGCATCCTTCTCAGCCATTAGCTCTTCTGTTTCCAAGCATTAAAGTACAATAAATATGAAAAGTCCTGTCAAGTGCCCAAGACCGTAGTTATTCAAATCAGCCAGAAAAGGTTTCTAAAAGTAAATGTCAACAAAGCAGAAAGACGTGAGGGATCTGGAAAAAAGATGGCTTAAAACAACTCCCAAATAGGTGGCCATATTCTAAAACTACTGGTATATTGCCAGGCTCCACAAATTTACCCATGCTGTCTGTACACTACCCATGCTATTGTAAAATATCCACAGTTTTCCAAGTATTCAGTGCTACTTGGGTTTCGGAAGGCTATAATAAGTGCAAAATGAGTTGTAAAGATAGCGACATAGTCACCCATGTATATTTACAACACATTCCTGCAGGCAACTTGTAGCTCAATGGAACATTTACTCTGTAGTATAATTTTTCAACAATATTACATGTATTAATAAAGGTCATTTAGAAAAAGCCCCATAAAGTCATTTGACTTTTTTTGCCAATTTCCAGAGTAATAAAATGCCTTCACATTATGCTGTAATAGAAAAGCTGTGCCCTTTTGCTTGATTAAGTTAAGTCCCTTCAGCGTTTACAACTAGATATTTGCATGTCACTTTATTGCCATCTTATTTTAAATTGAGCTATGGATTTCCTTTCTTGGGATGGCAGAGTTTCCTTATAGATTTGGAGAAGGGAACTCTAATTCCACACACCAGGACTGGGGCCATGGAGCCAACCTAGAGTGTTCTATCATTACCAAGTGCTCGTGATATTTAAGCCACACAGCCAGGTCATCCAGCCAATGCTTAGCAAGTGTTTCCTGATTACTTACTACGTGCCTGGCACTGCGATAGGGACTGAGGGGAAATAATGAAGCAAGATCATAATCCGCGGTAAGAAATTTTTAAAAAGCTTTGCCACGTTGAGCCTGGAAGGGAGCCTAAGACCCCCAGAGCATGCATGTTTCAGCTTCCATGGCTGATCATTACATTTCTCTGCCAGAGCCAAGGAAAACTGCTTTGGCTGTGAGGAAGAGGAGGAAAGGAAATATGGAAACAAAAAAGGAGGGAGGACGGTGAGAAAGAATGATAGAATCTGGATGGAGTCGTTGGGAAGGATTTGAGACGAAAGGAATGCAATAAGGTAGACTCTGAGATTGGTTGCTCCATAATTGGAGATGTAATTTCCTTCTTTGCAGCTTCCAAAATCTTCAGGAAATTTTACTTCCCCTACAAATGTTCTGTTTGGGTGTTGATTTTTTTGGGGGGGGATGGGGGAAGTGTCTCTTCAGAGAAATGTAATAGAGAACTGAATTTCTAGTTGACACGGAGTTGAGGCAGAGGAGTTCGTGAAACCATAGCCCCTAGGAGAGCTTTAGCTACATGTGGCCATGGGCTTGGGGGTCTCCGTCCATTAAATTTAGGTTTCTCGGGATCAGGAGGCACCAGAATCAGACACTTGAATCAAAATACTTGCATTCTGACAGAAAAATCAAAACTAGCATACATTGCCAAGGTGTGTGATAGAGATGACATATAATTAAGTGGTGAATTGAGATTTAGGACTGTGGTGGGTCAGAGGGAGAGAAAGGAGCCCTGCAAAATGAGGGTTTTACGGAGTCTCTTCTTTTTCTGACCAAGCTATCTAAGACCTTTTCAACAGAGGAAGTGAGACTTAACAGAGTCCTTAGGAGGTTTAGGGATTTGCATCAGCCAAGGGGAATTTGGGTGCATGCCAAAAGAGAGGCTCACAGAGGTGCAATATGGGGGATGTGAAGTGCAGCTGGCTGACCATGGGGTGCCTTCCCCACTGGTCTGTGGGCAGAGCTTCCTGGGCCCTGATTCACATGAATGTGTTATAGGTCCTGACTCAAATCTGTCCCTCACACACCACATATAAGAAATAAAAATAGCGTGGTTCATCCATGTATCTGTTCAATAAATAGCAGGGGCTTTTCTATTGCTAGAATTACAGTGGTAAATAATACAGACACAGTCTCAGCTGTTCTGTCCCTTGGGAGATACCGACGCCTAAGATTGTGAACCCGCAACTGCACGACCCTAAATTGCAATCAGTGACCTGGAGGAAACCAATCGGATGCTGAGAGGGAGAATAATGCTAGGCAGGCAGAAGCTATTTAGGAAGAGTTCAGAATATTAATTTTGTATCCTGCTACTTTACTGAATTCATTTATTAGTTCTCAGAGTTTTTGGTAGGATCTTTAGTGCTCTCTCTCTATAGTATGATGTTATCTGCAAATGACAGTTTTACTTCTTCCTTTCCAATCTGGATACCTTTTATTTCTTTTTCTTGTCTGGTTGCTATGGATAGGCATCAAACACTATACTGAATGATGTTAGCTGTGGGTTTGTCATACATGGCCTTTATTATGTTGAGGTATGTTCCTTCCATTCACACTTTGTAAGGAGTTTTAATCATAAATGAATGCTGGATTTTGTCATATGCTTTTTCTGCACTTATTGATATGATCATATAATTTTTATCCTTCACTTTCCTTCTGTGGTGTCTCATGTTAATTGACTTGTGGACATTGAACCAACCTTGCATTGCAGGAATAAATCCCACTTTGATCATGGTGTATGATCTATTTGATCTATTGCTGAATTCGATTCGCTAATATTTTGCTGAGGACTTTTGCATCTATGTTCATCAGGGCTATTAGCCTATAATTTTCTTTTTTTGTAACATCTTTGTTTTTGGAATCAGCGTAATGGTGGCCTCATAAAATGAGCTTGGGAGCCTTCCCTCCTCTTGAATTTTTTGGAATACACCAATAAAAAACTATCAAAAAGAGAAATTAAAACAATCCCATTTATAATTGCATCAAAAATATGTAGGAATAAATTTAACTGAGGAGGGAAATGGCCTGTTCTCAGAAAATTATAAGACATTGAAAAAAGAAATTGAAGAGATTCAAGTAAATGGAAGCATGTACTGTGCTCATGGATAGGAAGAATTAACATTGTTACAATGTACATAGTAATCTACAGATTCAATGCATTCCTGTCAAAATACCAGTGGCATTTTTCACAGGACTAGAACAGATAATTCTAAAATTTATATGGAACCACAAAAGACCCCGAATAGCCACAGCAATCTTGAGGAAAAAAGAACAAAGTTGGAGGCATCATGCTACCTGATATCAAACTATACTACAAGGCTATTAGTAATCAAAACAGCAGGTACTAGCATAAAAACACACATGGATCAATGGAACAGGATAGAGAGCCCAGGAATAAACCCATGCCTATACGGTCAAGTAATCTACGACAAAGGAAACAGAATATACAGTGGGATAAAGACAGTCTATTCAATTGGGAGAACTGGACAAATACATGCACACACACACACACACACACACACACAAATGAAACTAGACCACCTTCTTATACCACATACAAAAATTAACTCAAAATGGATTAAAGACTTAAATATAAGATTTGAAATCATAAACTAGAAAAAAACATAAACAGTAAACTCTCTGATATATTCTTAGTAATACATTTTTCTGATATATCTCCTCTGGCAAGGGAAACAAAAGAAAAAATAAACAAATGAGACTACATCAAACTAAAAAGTTTTTGCACAGTAAGGGAAACCATTAACAAAATTAAAACACAACCTACTGAATGGGAGAAGATATTTGCCAATATTACATCTGATAAGGGGTTAATCTCCAAAATTTAGGAAGAACTCATACAACTTAACACCAAAAATACAAACAATCCAATTAAAAAATGGGCAGAGGACCTGAATAGACATTTCTCCAAAGAGGACATATGGATGGCCAACAGACCTATGAAAAGATGTTCAATGTCACTAATCATCAGAGAAACGCAAATTAAAATCACAATGAGATATCATCTTATACCTGTCAGACTGGCCATCATCAATGAATCAACAAACAAAAAATGTTGGAGTGAATGTGGAGAAAAGGGAACCCTCATGCACTGTTGGTGGGATTGCAAATTGGTACAGCCACTATGGAAAACAGTGTGGAGGTTCCTTAGAAAAATAAAAATAGAACTACCATATAATCCAGCAATTCCACTTCTAGGTTATCTATCCACAGAAGACAAAAACACTAATTCAAAAAGACATATGCACTTTATATTCATTGCAGTATTATGTATAAGAGCCAAGATATGGAAGGAACCTAAGTGTCCAGTGATAGAGGAATGGATAAAGAGGATGTAGTACATTTATACAACTGAATATTTCTCAGCAATAAAAAGAATGAAATCTTGCCTTTTGCAACCTAGAGGGTATTACGCTAAGTGAAATAAGTCAGACAGAGAAAGACAAATACCACATGATTTCACTTATATGTGGAATCTAAAAAACAAAATAAATTAAACAACCAGAATGGAAACAAACTCATAGGTACAGAAAGCAGATTGATGTTTGCAAGATGGGATGGGATTTGGGGAATGGGTGAAAAACAGGAGGGGATTAAGAAGTACAAATTGCCAGATATAAAAACTGTTACAGAGATGTACAGCATAGGGAATATAGTCACTAATATTGCAATAAGTATATATGGTGCCAGGTGTGTACTAGACTTATTGGGGTGATCACTTTGTAAGTTATATAAACGTCTAGTCTCTATGCTACACACCCAAAACTAACATAAATAGTGTATGTCAATTATAATTGAAAAACACTTTTTTACTTAAAAAGAAAAAGGAAAGTTGTTCAGACATTGGTGATATTTAAACTGGGATCTGAAAAGTGAGAAAGAGAGAGTCAGACAGAGAGCGTGCGGTGGAGAGGAATGGCTCAGGGAGAGGGAGAAGCCTGTGCAAAAACCCTGAGTTGGGAAAGAACTGACCCCTTTGAAAACTCTTAAAGACCAGGATGGCTGACACATAGTAGAGAGGCGAGAGGCAAGACGCAGAGTTGAGGAACGGACATGGATCAGATCGTATAAGGCCTTATAAGCCAAACAAAGGAGCTTAGATTCTATTCTGACTGTAATGAGAGTTCATCAAAAGATTTTGAACAGGAGTTTTAAACTGTTCAAGGATTTTCTTTTTTTATTTTCATTTCTTGGTCTCTATAAAAATTTCCCCAAACAAATTCTCAATACATTACAGGTGTGTACATGCCCCAGCCACTATGCTACAGAAAACAGTATGAACCTGCTAAGGGTTACTTATTACAGGTCCCTGAAGAGCCAACAGATGGATAATAACATTTAGTCATTGCCGACTGGTAATTACAGTACATATTTAAAGAAGAAATAACTACATTTCCTGCTTCAAGCTCTTTTTTTATGAAATGGAGAACCAGTATCTCCCAAATTGTATACCTGAGATGCAATCCACAGTTCCCAGAACCGACAGAAAACTCCTCGAAGTTAATAATTCATGCATAGATGTTTTCATAGATGTTCTCCTTTACTGAGTTGTCACAGTATACATTGTAGCCTCTGTGTGGCCCTGTCTGAAATAAGCTCCTTGCTTTTAAAATGTGCTGGACAATATAATTTCATCTGAACCATTCTGGGAAACACGTGGTTGCTGTGTGTCTGGCTGTTTAAATCTCTTCATACTGATCTCTAAGACTCTGGCTGGATGGGGGCTTCATGCTTGCCCAGGTCTGGAGAGCTGTGGCTGTCACTTTCGAACCCATGTCTGCCTCTCCTTCTCCCCTGATCCTGAGAGGAGGGTTTCCAACCCAGAGCATCTTGCAAGAAGGCGTTGTACTTCCTTCAAGACGGTAGTCTCTGTGGTGACTTTACAATGTCTTTTTGGAGACACAGTCAATGTCCCTGTTTTCTGTTTTTCGTTATTGGTTGTTTTTTGTTCTTGATCTTGTATCCTCCCCACTCGTGGGCAAGGAGTGACTACTGAGGCAATGAAGGCTTTGGCTCCACGTGGGGAGGGAGGTGTGTGGTGCTCAGCACGGAAAAAATTTCTCAGTTACTAGCATCAAATTTTATTCTAACTCACGTAAGATGAGACCAATTATGTACCTGTCTCTTCAGGCTGTTATGACGATTTAATGAGCTAATCCATGAGAACCATTTACACGCTGACTATTGCGTAAGGGCTCAATAACATTACCTCTTATTACTACTACTGTCGTGCTGCTTATTACTTTCCACAGGGAGAAGACAACAGACGCCTGGATGTGCCTTCGCTGGGACTGCACACAGGTGGTTTGAAGCCACATAAGAGCCCCAGTGACTTGCTCGGATACCTTTCTCCCATCACTGGCCGCCCCACCCCAGTTGGGCACCTGAGCCTGGGCACCAACGCTCTAGCTCTACTTCCCACATTCTGCTTTCAGGAGTGGTCGGGGGTTTGGCTAGCTTCTCAGTCTGGTGGGCACGGCCCACTGTGTTCCCCTTGTCCACCTCTGACCAGGTCAAGGTGGATGGTCACCTGGGACGTGAAGAGGCCTGGCTGTGTGGGCTCAGCAGAGGCCACCAGGAGCTGCGGGGGAAGCTGACTAGGCACATGCCCTCCTGGGTGGGAGGCAGGTGCTTCCTGGTTCAAGACTCCTGATGTGCATTTTGGCGACATCTAGAAGTCTCAGTCATCAGGACTAAGCTGGGAGCTGTCCCTGCCCCTGTGGCAGGCAGGGCAGCCTGGTGGGGGAGCAGGTTTGACTTTGAGCTGCCCTGTGTCCCTCCATGCTGACAGCAGCCTAGGTCTGTCACTGGGCCCCACATGAGGAGCGTGGGGGTGCCGAGGGAATGTTGAAGCCGCTTGGGCACACTTGAGCCGTTTCCTTGGGGCTGGCCCCGATCTAAGAGGATTACGTTTCTGACCCAGTGATAAACCTACTGGTACGGCCACCTGCTGATACATTGAAGGGGTAGATCATGGAAGGTTCTGCAAAGATCCTGGGCTGTTCCCAATAGCAGAGACCACTTGGAGTTGTAGAAAACACTGTGGAAATTGCAGGCTGCCCATGCAGCCTGATTGAATGATATCTAGAGCCCACCACAGAATCGGCCGGCAAAGCCTTCCTTTCCCCATGGAGCTCTGCTACCTTTTCCCTCTTGCACACTGGCACGCCCACACACATGCAGACACGTGGGCACACATATAGCAGCACACACATGCACACACACCAATATACACATGCCCACAGCAGTGGCCAGGGCACCCCCACAGCCTGAATACCTCAGGGGTGGGCCTGTCCTGTGGGATGTCTTAAGGGACATCATTGTCCCCCTTTTCCTCTTCTTTTCCTTGCTCCTCTGAAAATGCTGAATTCTTGAGAATATTGAGTAGTGGTGCAGACCAGTTAGGAGACATTTCCATTTTGCGCTAGGGTCACTGCTAAAAGACTAGCCCTGAAGACCAGATCCACATGGCTGCCATCTGTCCTGAGAAGATTCAGGTGAAGAGGGGACACAAAAGATGGAGCTGTAAGGAAATGTGGAGGCTTGACTAACATGTCAGAGGAAGTAGAGACTCTACGTGGCTGGGCTGGATTTCGGAGGGGATGTTCTCTCACCTGCTCACGTAGGAGGAAGGAGAGGTCTCTGAGTTCAGAGCACCAGAAAGTTCTGCTACTTTTCATGTGTGATTTGGGAGGCAGAGCCTCCCTCCCCAAGGCTTCTTCTTTGTAACCCAGAGAAGCCTTCATTTTTCAGCCGACCCAGGTCATCTCACCTGTAGCCCCGTCACTGCCTCCAGCAGCTCATGCTTTGCTTTTGTAGCCCTCACTCACCCACCCACGCTGACTCACTGGTTTTCCATGCCTCCATTTTCTCCCAGTGCCACTCCCTCCTGGCATACCTTCTTTCTCCCGTCTGGTTTAGGCCCTGGCCTGTCACTGAAACCACTCTCCTACAGGGAGGGTTAGCCCCCTCCCACTCCTGTCCATCCACCACAACTTCCGGAACAATCTCAACCCTCCATCAACAGGACTCTCTGCCTCACCTTGCACTATGGGGAAAAAAATCTTATCCCCCAACCTTGGTGTCATTAAAGATTCAGGGTCTCCAGCTGAAGCTGGGCCCAAGTGGGGTTTCATAATTCCCCTCTCTATCCATCCCATCAGACTGTCACTCCTCTTCCCAAACCCTGGTATCACCATCTCTCCACAGTCTCTTGTAGCTGTGAGCTGATAGTAACCTTTAGCTAGACAAAAATCAAGAGATTTAGATAGAGTCCTTTAAGACACAGCTCAGGTGTCATTTCCTCCCATGATAGCAGAGCATGGCTCCCAACTCTGGGTTAAGTTCTCTGCTCTGGGCCCCCTGCAGCTTGCGCTCTTTCCCACATCTCTTAGCACAGCAGACTGCTGTGGCTTGTTCACTCTGTGTGGGTTTTCTGGATTGGGAGTTTCTAGAGAACTAGGCCGATATCCTTTATCTCTATTTAGAGTGTCTGGCACAAAGTAAGTGCTCAGCATATTTTTGTTTGATTAATGAATGAATGAATGAATGAATGAATGAAGCCTATCCTTCATGGAAACGTGAACCCTGACCAGGTAGACTGTATGGGATAGAGTAGTCAGAGCCAGGGGCTGTCCCTAAAGGGACCCAGGCAAATCTAGGGGGTCCTGAGGAGCCATTTGCAGCACAGTGGCCTGAAAGCCCAGCCAGTTGCATCTTTATAACAATGAGAAAGCTGTTTCATCAGCTGGCATCTGCAATTTTCAATTACTCATTTCGTGGGGAGGAAGAGTCATTTCTTCTCCTGTTCTTTTTTCCCACCCATATAAATTGACCCTTGGCTTAGAGTCCTAAAGTGCACCTCTGACCACAGCTGGTGCATGGCAGGCAGAGCAGAAAGGGGATTAAAGCAGCGTTTGGGGCTTCCGTCTCCCCCACATTTCTCTCTGTACCCTTTCACTGCACTAAAGGGTTAAAATTTTTGAGTTCCAAGAGGTCTGATGGACCATCTGGCTCAATTCCTTGCCTTTTCACTTGAGGAAACTGAGGTCCAAAGAGGTAAGAAGACTTCTTGATGCTATCTATTTAGTAAAGGGTTAGTAAATCTGGGAGCCAGGCCTCTAGGCCTTCGAGCTGCTGCTGTGTCCACCGTGCCACATTGTTTTCCGCAGTGGAAATCTCGGTTGTGCTCACCATTGGGGGATACCATCGCCGTGGCACCAAGATAGGCCATGCTGCTGTGCTCCCCACCCCCCTAACAGCCCCAAAGAACAGACAGTGGAACCCCACACCGAGCACAAGATGCAAATGGCACTCCCTCCACCTTTTATGGAGCCACCACCCATCTCAGGGGCAGTCAGAGCGGTCTGTCCCCAGCTTGGCAGCATTGTAGCTCTTATTGATGAAAGAGAAATCAAGCCAAGCCTGAAAAATGGCTTAGCATTTTGAACGTTGGAGGGACACAGACTAATGCGGTCTCTCCTGACATATATTATGTCGTATAGTGACTTAAGGGCTCGTCTATAAAGAATGGCTCTGGCCGGACCCAGCCAGGTCTCCCCAGCCATCCCTGAGCTCTCTGGATACAAAGCCTGACACCGTTTGAGTGGACACGTGCCTTGGGTAGGACTGTACCACCTGTACCCTGACATGCCGTACGTCTGTCTGCCCCAGACGCCTGAAGGAAGAGGTCACAGCGAGACTGTAATGGGGTTCCGCACTGTGTGCCCTGCACCTCCCTTCTGTCAACTCCTCTTGGGGTCCTGTGACTCCTTTATCCTGCTGCACTTCCTCTGTGGGCTGTCAAGATAGATATTCAGACTTCATTCATTCTGCAAACAGAGTGCCCCTGGGTGCCAGGCACTCTCTGGGCTCTGAGACTCAGCAGTGAACAAGGCAGCCTGCTTTTCAGTCGAGTGGGAGAGTCTGACTGCACCTGACAGGGATGTTATGTCACGTCAGGGGTGCAAAGAAACCTGGGAACAGGCCTTGTGCCTGGATGGGTGCCTGGGCTCCTGCATGGGAAAGGCCTCTCCAAGGAGGGGATATTTGAGCCCAGATCTGAATGAAGAGGCAGAGCAGACCATGCTCAGGGCTGGGGAAAACATTTCAGGCAGGGGGAACAGCATGTGCAAAGGCCCTCATGAGGAAGTGGTGGGTGTGTTTCAGAAACAGAGAGAAGGCTGATGTGACTGGAGCCTGATATGTTCAGGCAAGAGAAAAGATAAAGAGAGGCAACCTGGAGGGCCTAGGGGACAAGGGAAAGGCATTTGGATTTTATTATTAACATGAAGTTTTGGAGCGCTTTACAGGAGTGGAGAGTGACAGGCACTGACTTGTATTTTTAAAAAGATGACTCAGTACACCAATGCTCACAGCCGCTATTATTCAATAGCCAAAAGCAGAAACAACCCAAATGTCCGTGAACTGGTGAATAGAGAAGCCAAGTGTGGTATTTATGTACAACAGATTATGAGTGTTAAACAGAAGGACATCCTGACACGTGCTACAATGTGGATAAAAACCTAACGACATTGTACTGAGGGAAATAAGCCAGTCAGAAGAAATCAGCCAGACAAATATTGTATGGTTCCACTTATATGAGGTACCTGGAGAGAGGTACCTCTGTCCCCAGAGAGCTCCCAATCCATGGAGACAGACAGCAGAATGGCGGCTGCCAGGGGCTGGGGGAGGGGAGCGTGGGGATTTAGTGTCCAACGGGGACAGAGTTTCAGCCTAAGATGATGAAAACATGCTGGAGATGGATGGTGATGGTGGTTGCCCAACAGTGTGAATGTACTTAATGTTAGTGCCTTGCACACGTAAAAATGGTGAAAATGGTAAATTGTATATTACGTATGCATATTTTAGGCGTGAGGGCTGAGGGAAGGAGAGACATTGGTAGTTTATTCCCTGGCACTATAGAACGTTAGATGTGGAAGGGCCGCGATCAGGCTGCAGACCACGAAGTTCCACCTAACATAGCTGAGGCCCGGAGGTGAGGTGAGCTCTTCCGGGACACGCAGCCAATGCATGGCTGGGCCAGGATGTGAGCTCGGGTCTCTGGTGTGCGGTCTTTGATCAAGGGTGAAGCTGCTTTCATTTTAGCCACATTTCACCTTTATGAACAGGTCAGGCTGTTACTGAGGGGGGTGGGCAGGGTCGTTTTCTCAGAGACGGACCCTGTCACCCTCCTCTCAGGTGGATAGCATCCTTACAGGGAAAGAAAGATGAGCTTGGGCGTGTTACTATGGAGGCCATCAACTTTGTAGTTCTCACAGCTCTGGCGGCTAGAAGCCCGAGATCACAGTAGCAGCATGGTGAGGTGAGGGCCCTCTGTGGGTAGCAGACTTCTCACTGTGTTCTCCCGTGGTGGAAGGGGCTAGGGAGCCCTGTGGGGACTCTTTTATAAGAGCACGGAGGGCTCATATAAGAGCACGAAGGGCCCATTTCTGAGGTCACCAAGCTCACAACCCAATCCTCTCCCAAAGACCACACCTCCTACTAGCATCACCTTTGGGGGTTAGGATTCAACATATGAATTTAGTGGGGGGACACAAACATTTCGATCATAACATTAGGGCCCCAATAAATAGGAATTTCCCCTTTCAAAAGGAAAAGCCTCCCTGTCTAGCAATAGAAGTGGGTATGGAAACTAATTACTAAGTATGACGTGTAAGCCTTGTAATAGATATGAAGACAAAGTGCAAAAAAAAAAAATCAATAAAGGAACTACCAAATATTATGTATATGTGGGGATTGGGGGCTGTGGGTCTATGTTAGGGAAAACTTTAGAGGAAGGAGACATGTAAATCAGGCCCAAAAGACTAGCAAGGTAGTTTGGCTCACCGACCAGACAAAGTGGGAGAGGGGCACTCTAGGGAGAGAGGCAACAGCATGAGTTTGGCAAAGGCCTCTGGAGTCACTTTCCTACTCCTATCTCGGCCTCTCAGGCCCTTCTAAACAGAGCAGCCAGAGTGAGTCCTTGATGATATAAATCAGGTCCAGTCTCTCTGTTCTAATCCATCAGCTCCTATTTGGCTCAGAGTAAAAGCCAAAGTCCTAACGGTAGCCCACAAGTACAGAACAGTAGCCCATATAATTGTTGGTTTGCACCCTCGGGAGTTCCCTGGGTGAAATTCTAAATGGGTCCACTGTACACCCATTTAGAGGGCAGGAGAGACCGAAAAAAGAAGCAGATCACCCCAGACCAGTAGGTGGCATGTGTGACAAGAAGGGGATTTACATACGAGGCTCGTTTAGGTCGGCTGCTAGGTGAGCAGATAGATCTCGGTGACCACCTGCCAGAAGCTTAGAGTTTTTACAGAGCCCTCCATGGGGTTTTGTCATGTACTCAGTGCAGATGGTCTCAACAACACCTTACTCTCAAGGGTATGACCTTGACACGGCTCTAGCTATGGGAACAGAGGGCAGAATGTACATTCCAAGGACAGGGAAGGGAGCCTCCGAGTGACCCGGTCTAGCTCTGTGGTCAACCAGCAGCCACATCTCTCAGTGACCTCCTCCCACAGTAATGCCTCATCCAAACTGGGGCACTTTGACAATGAACAGGGCCACTATTAATAATTCTGCCAGGACAACGGTGTAATTCAAGATTGCTCTAGGCAGCTGGGAGGTCTGGTCAGCACACCTCTAGGCTTTCTAAGGCCGATCCCTACAGACCACCTTGAAGGCCCTTGGCCAACCCTCCTACTTCTCCATCTGCCTTGCCCACCCCAGGCCAGCCACGCTAGCTTTCCTGATGATTCCTGATCACACGATGTAAGTTCCTGCCTCAGCCTCACTGCACCTTCTGGCCTCTGCCTGGGATGTCCTTCCCCTGGACAGTGACACGGCTCATGCCCTCACTTTCTTCAAGTCTTTGCTCAAATGTCATTTCTTTCTAAGTCCCTTCCTGCCTACCCTGCTTAAAATGGACTCTCTCAATAGCCTTGTCTTTTTCACTTCTTTATTTACTCATCACTTTCTAATGGACTATATAGCTTACTCTTCATTTTGCTCATATTGCTGTCTTCCCTTGCTAGAATGCGAGTTCCAGAAAGGCAAGGAAGTTGGGCTGTTGCATGTGCTACTGCACCCCTATCTGTCTAGAACAGCGCCTGACACTTAGTAGGCACACAATAAATACCCAGTGCAAGAATTCCTAAGCCAAAGTAGTCGACCGGTCTCCTTGGTGAAATATAGTCTAACAATGAATAGTCTGGGGCAGGTCAGTGTAAGGGTACTGAAGAATGTTTTGCATGACAGATTTTTTTAAGTTTGTAGCTTTTGAAAATAGCCAAGAGCCATGTCTACAACAAAATGGATGGCCCATGTTCAGCACAATTTTCTGTTATAAACTTTCCCTCCTCATCTCTTACTACCATAAATTATTATAGCTGGAAGAAATCAGCTCTAAAATTCTCAGATTCTAAGTGAAAAGCTAGCTCTGTTATGTCTTTAAAAAACTGAAGTGATATATATTTTTTCTGGACAGTAAAGAAAACTGGAGGTCAGGGTAATAAGGGGAAACTGAGGATTTGGGCAATTTATGAGTCAATTTCCTTGGGTTGGCAGACTATTGGGATTTCTCCCAGTGGCTATGGGGGGTATTTCAATCCTGCCTCCAGCTGCTGAAATAATACTTCTTCCATTTCTTTAGCTCCCCACTAAAGTCTGCAGATTCTGGTAGATAAATTGTCAGCAGTCCTTCCCATTTCTGAGGCATTAAGTTTAAATCCTGTTAAGGTCCCTCATATATTAAAAATAAAACTTCTATTAACTTTTCCCGTCAGTACGATCAGAGTTAAATTAATTTTTAACACTTGGGTAAAGTAGCAGAAGAGAAATGTGCCCCTGGAGTTGCCACACCGGCCCAATCCCTGTACAAACTGCCCCTCAGCACCATTTGGATATAGAGGTAGGGCTCTATTTGCATAGGCAGCGCTCCCTAGCTGTATAATAGCTGTTGGCAGGGTCCCAGGCTAAGGTTGATGGCCATATGCAGGTGGATTACTAAGCAAGACATTGACTTTGTAGATTGGTGTTAGACCACAGGGATGGCCACGCAAACTGGCCCGTCTGGGTTTTCATCGATTGGGTTGTGTGGCACCATCACTCCTGGAGACGCCCTGTGATTCACCCTCGTTGCCCACAGAAGTAGTTCATTTTGGAGGCTGAACATATGGTGTGTGAGAGCATGGCCTTTACAACTAGATACATAGTTGAAGCCCTACTTTCATCACTCAAAGGCTATAAGACCTTAAGCAGAAAAATAGAGAAGGAAAAACAAGAGCAACTATTTATTGAACAATTACTTTGTCTTGGGCACTGAGCAAAGGAGTATGTGTGCATATGTGGGTATGTGTAAAATCTGTAACAATATTATATTAACTATTTGTATGTTTATAAATATATAAGTCATCTCAATCAATTCTCCCTAGTACAATAAAGTATTACTTCCCCTTTTTTCAGATGAGGAAACCAAGATTCAGAGATAACAATTGACTTAATCAAAGTCATGCAACTGGTAAACGACAGAGCTGTCGTTTGAAACCAAGTTCATCTGAATCCTAAGATAGTACTTTTAACCCATGAGGCTTTAATGCAAATTATTGAAACTCTCTGATCTTCAGTTTTCCCTCTGTAAAATGGGGAAACACTAATGACTTCGTAAAATCATTGGGAATATTAAAGGAGATAATGTGTGTGAAGTGCTTAGCACAGAGCCTGGCACAGAGTTCAATAAATGTCAGGTATTACTGTAGTATTATTACTCAAATTCCCTCTTTCTTACAATGTCAGAGAAGATCTTTATGCTCAAATTAATTTCTTGACTATTGTATGCACCACTGTGTTATGTAGTTTTGGAAGAAAATGATAATACTATAGATTCATTCATCAGTCCTTTCATTCATGTGTTCAATATATATTTATTTAAAGGGTATGAGATTTAAAAAAGGCAAGAAATGTGACCTCGTCTTCAAGAAGCTTGCAATCTGGTTGAGATGGACAAGCTTACACATGAGATAAAATAATGAAAGCAATAAATGAGCCAGGCCAAATAAGGAAGGGAGCCGCATGGGCCAGAGGTGTGGAGCTTGAGCTTGAGCTGGGCTCTAAAGCAATCAGGATTTGACTTTTAGAAGAGAAGATGGTCAGGACATCTAGTCCCAAAGTCAAGGTAGTATTTTGGGCACCAGCAGGCAATCAGTCCTTCAGAAATGGAAATTTCATTTCATAATCTCTACTCTGAGATACACAAAATTGGATGGGATTCAGATAAGGGGTTTTATGAAGGTCTGATCTGAAAGAGGAACAAAGTGCCTTCTTTCAAAAGAAGTATTCCATTCCTTAATGGAAATTGCTTTGAATGCAAAGATTATATTGTCACACTCTACCATAGCACACAGAGCATCCCCATTATCAAGATCTTCACCACCTCCACTATGCCCCGCTATCATCATCATTTCTACCACCGTCATCATTTCCACCAATACCACCATCACTTTCATCACCAGTATCACCACCACCATCACCAATGTCATCACCTCCATTACCTCCATCACCATCATCACCTCCATCACCACCATCACCACCATGTTACCTCCATCACCACCATCATCACCTCCATCACCACCATCACCACCATCATTACCTCCATCACCACCATCATCACCTCCATCACCTCCATCATCACCTCCATCACCACACTGCCACCATCACCTCCATCACCACCATCACTACCTCCATCACCACCATCATTACCTCCATCACCTCCATCATTACCTCCATCACCTCCATCATTACCTCCATCACCACCATCATCACCTCCATCACCACCATCATCACCTCCATCACCACCATCATCACCTCCATCACCTCCATCATTACCTCCATCACCACCATTATTACCTCCATCACCACCATCATCACCTCCATCACCACCATCATCACCTCCATCACCACCACATTAACAGCACTACCATATCATCCCATCACCACCCACCATCATCATCAACACCATTTTTATCACCTGCAACATCACCATTTTGCCATCACCACAACCACCATTATCACCTCTACTCTCACGACTAACATCACCACCATTATTACTCCTATTACCTCCACTATAACTACCACCACCACCATTACCATCCCTAGCAGGCAAAACTCCTAACTCTCTGCCAAGATGATTATCAAAATGAGTGGACTTCCTTTCAAGGGCTACACTAGTTTAAACTGAGTAAGCGCTTTATTTTTTCTGTTCTTTAATGGGCGGCCAACCGGGTGCTGGTCTTGACCCCAAATGATCTATTGGGAACATCTTTCCCACTTTATGATAATTTGTTAAAGCTGGTGTTACAAAGAAAATGCATTTAAAAGGTACTTGCCTTCTTCTGAGCCAAGGTCCCCACTTCTTTCAACTGTGCCTGGAGAGCTGAAGCGATATCCAGATCCAGGAGGTGAGGCCATGGAGAGGGGAGCCTGAGCAAACCTGGCACACAGGGGCTGTTTCTCTCCCCTTCGAAGCAGCCCATTCCCTTCAGGCAATAGACAGCCTTGACTTTAAACCCTAGCAGGGATACTGCTGCATGAGTAATGCCCAGAAAGATTCTATAAATGGTTTCTTTCATCTCCTATTGAAATGAAAGAACAAGAGGGAGAGTAGAAATGAATTGTATTCCTACTGCAGAGAGTTCATTTGATAAATAATGGATATGGAGTTTGCAGTAATAACTATTCTTTTCCGATTCGGCATGTGTGGCTGAGTTTTGACATATATTCTCGGTGTTTCTAACAGACGGTGAATGACTGGTGTCTGGATTGGCATTATGACAGGCAAAGCAGGCTGTTAACGTTGCTGTAATGTCAGAAAGGTTAACCTGGCTTTTCCCTTGAGCTGGGGGCAGTGGAGATGGCAGAAGATGGAGGATTTGGTGTGTCCTCGGCTCCTAGGAATAGTTGGCAAGAAGATGACCTGTGCCACCACGGTGGAGACACCAGGACACAGGCAGCAGGGAACTGAGTATCTTGAGAGCCTTGCTCTGCTCCCTTTTGCTAGCTTCTCCCTTTGCATCAAATTACGTCCGTGAGACCCAGTGGGGCCTGGGAGGGTGCAGAGGTTTGTACCCCAGCTTTCTGGTGGCCAGTGGAGGACCCCTCATTCCTGGCAGGAAGGAAGAAGCACCCAGGATATTGGAAACCTGTCCTGACTCTGCCAGCCCTTAGATTTCAAGGAGACAAACAAGTTGGAAAATAGACTGAAGGTGAAAACTTAGTAATTTGATCATCACCTACTACCTTCCATTTTCCCTTAAACAAGTGAGAACTCATGTGTTTTTGCAATGTGTTCGGGCTTACAAAGTATCCTCCCACATGTTTTCTCCTTAGATCTTCGCAACGATGAGGCAGGAATTGTTACCCCCATTTTGTAGAGGAGCAAACTGAGGTTAGGAAAGGTTTCATAACTTGTCCATGGTAGCAAAGTGGGTAAGAGGAAGAATTTACTCCAAATACGCTCTAGGTTAGGTTTTCTGACTCCAAGTTCAGTGCTTTTACTACTCAAGGTTGCCTCTCTACACTTTGTTGCTCTTTGTGTGTGAGGAGGAGGGGTTATGCACATGTGGGCACACGTATGCACACGTACACACCCACGTCTGCATTCACCCACACATGCACGGGACATGCATCACACGAACGCACATCACACAGACGCATGCATGGATGCGTGCATACATGCAGGTACACACACACCCACGCATGCACACTTGCACAGCTGAAGCCACAGGAGTGATCCCAGTAGGAGAGGGTTTCTGCTGTTCAGTTTGTTTCCCCTCACTGCAGTGAGAAATCACCTAAAGCCTCAAGAATCACTCCTCCGAGTGGTCCCAGATGGATGGACGGAGCCAGCCAGGGGCCCCAGGAAATGATTTCTACCTTACAGGGGTCTGCAATTCTGGAGTATCATGATCCGTGGCCTCTTTAAGCCACTGACTTCCAGTTGGGGTTCAGAGCAGTCAGTGGCGACAATTTGCTGGGACTACGACTGATAGCACTCAGTGTCCAGGAAGATGTAATTTACCTCACAGGAAGGACAACTCTTGCTCCTAAGAAAATGTTTTCCCTCCCCAGGCTCACCTTTGGATTTTAGGAATCACTCTGAGGGGTGAGAGAGTGTCTAAAATGTTAAATAAAGTTTAAATTCACTTCCCCAAAGATTAGATAACATTAATGTCAGAGCTGACACGTGATTTTCTCAAAGGGTCTTTTCTCGATTCTCCACTCAAATAATCTACGAGGAACTTTCTGTGAAATAACAGAAAACGAATTCTCTACATCTAATATTTCCCCCTACACAGCCCTCTAGCGCTCATCTTTTACTTCGATTTCTTTCTGCAACATCTCTTGGGAAATCTTACTCCTTGTGTTTAAGTGTTTACAGGCTTCTGCTCATACTTTTTTTTTTTTTCTGTCAATTTTTAGGGTTTGTTTTTTCCCCAGATGAGACCTTTTCCTTCTACCACCATGAATTCCTTGTCCAGACAGTCCCTTATTTCTGCCATTTCTTCTGCTTTTTACTTTCCTCAGGATATGGGCCTTTTCTCATCTTTCTCTTTGGGTCTCCCCCTCCATCCTTTCCAGAGAGGTGTTCTTGGAAGAGCAGGGGCGTTGGGATGGGGAATGAATATGAATTTGACTCCAGACTCTACCACTTTCATAGTAACATGACCTTGGTAAGTCACTTGCACTGGTCTCCAAGTCTCGGTTTCTAGATTTGAAATATGGTCTTAATAACACCTACAATGTACTGCTGTTTAGAGAATTAAATGAGAGTTTGTGGGGAAGTACCTATCCCAGGACCTGACACTTAACAGGTACCCACAAATTTCCAGTTCCCTTCAACTCTTTCTCTTTAGACCATAAAATGTGTCTACTTCCTGTCCTTTTCCGAGTCATTAATTTACCTAGACTAAATTGCATGGCTTAATCAGGTTACATAAAGGTAGAAAGGTCCTTAATTTGGTGTATGTGCAAGATCTCAAACAGGACAGGTTTGATTGGATGCCAAGTCAAATGAAACACACAGAAGCAACTTAAACAATGAAGGGAATTACGAGGCTGACATGCGTACGACCATCACTCCTCTTACACTCCGTGCGTGCACTGAAAACACTGTGATAAATGGGGAAGAAAAATCAAAAGGTGCTCATTGGTTCAAACAAGCTGTCGTGGGCTGCGAGATAAAATTGCTGCCGTCCAGGGAAGTCATTTTCTAGGCACTCACCACCCTCATGCGCAACGTAATAATATATACACAGACAGTGTCCTGAATACTAACTTGGCGAGGCCGACACTCCAAGCGCTGATCTTGCTAATTTTGTGTATTTGGATTCTTCAGTAAAACAAGCATTCTCAGTGTTTGGGTTCACTGGGAACCAGTTCTGGAACTGTAATGATGATAACAGTGGGGGGACATCTGTGCTGCCTTAAAAGTTAGTTAATTCATACTGACAAGGTGAGTGTGAGGATTTGCAAATAATGCCATGTCCCACAGCCACCAAGGAAACAAAACCAGGAACCCAGCAGTGAGACAAAGACAGCTGGTCACAGAACATGAGCAATAGTTGAAAGGGCTGGGGGTCGGGGGGGGGTGGCAAAAATTTGCACCCCAGAGCAGAGGGATATTTTTGTGGATAACCTGCTTTGCCAGCAAGGTGATTTTTATTCTTTTGACATAATGAGACACCATGTTTTGGACGTGATTTCTGCAGAATGCAGAATGGTGTTATTTACTTTTACTAGAGGAAGCAACAGATCATCAGTGACTTTTCTAGAAGTCCGGGGGCCAGAGTAGAAGGGCAGTTTTCTCTGAATTGCATTGGAGAAGCTCTGCCTTGAAAGAGTCTGTATCTGTTTGCATCTATAGGGAGCTTAGAGTTCAAAGCAAGAATGCTGCAGGCAGCAGGTGACCTGCAGGTGGAGCCTCATTAGATTCCCCTCCACCACCTACTCAAAGGTTTCAACAGGAGCTCCTGATTCCTTCATGTTTCCCAGAGATTTGGGCCTTTTCCTAGTTTTATTTCATAAACCCCAGTTACTGTGCTCTTGCCAGCACCCTCAAATTTTCTTCTCTTACCACCCTTTCAAGGTATGTACTTGTCAAAGCAAAAGCATGGGCAAAGCCAGTTTATTTAGCAGCTCAATGCATCATCAAGGAATGAGGTTATGTTTGTCTGGCCCTGGCTTTCTCATCACATTGGCTTTTGTTCTCAGGCGAGACTCCTCTTGATTCCAAAATGGTTGCCACCGCTCCAGTTATCACCTCCTTACTCTGCAATATCCAAAGTTTGGGAGTGGAGTAAGAGGGACTGTCCCTTCTTCATCTCCCTTTTTAATGTCCCTTTTTAAAAGTGAGAATGTTCCCTTAAGCTGCCTCCCAGCTCCGGCCTCCCAGCCGGAATTGTGCATGTCCATTCCATGAATATTCATTGCAAGGAAGCACAGAATTCCCATCACTGGTTCAGACTGATCTTGACTCCCCGCTTCCCACCAGGGGCTGGAGTGGCACTCAGCCTCCTCCTAAACTGATTGCCATTAGACACTTGAACCAAATTAAGATTCTTTGGCAAGGCAGAAATGAGAGAAGGCTATTGGGTAGATAGACACAGAACACATGATTTCCGGTGGAGTTGGTAACATAATCAAGCATATATGAAGCAGAGAGATATCAAGGAGTGATGTTTATTCCCTCTCTGGTCTGACCTGTCTTAGGATTCTTGAACCTGAAGCATTGGTGTGTTACCAATAAGAATTTGCACTTACCACATGGGCTTGTTAATTCTCACTAGTTGGTCCCTTGATTCTCACATGACTAATCACTTCCCTCACAAGATCTAAGCCACAAATCTCTTCTCCCCAAAACTTGACAGAAAGCCTTCAACTCAAAGGGCAATAGTCAAGGAGAAGTATTATTTGATAACAGGAAAATCCCCACTGCATTGAAGTCTGCACTTCTGAATGAGGAACAAATCCATTTTGCCCACCAGGTTAAAGAGACATGGGTTAACCTTTGTCCTAGGAGCCCCAGAGCTTCAGAAATCCAATACCCAGAATTAAAATATTGAGTGAAATGTGAATGTTCCTGAAGAAGCGCAAAGCCCATCCTAAAGCCTATAGATGGCGCCGAGCGAGAAGACACAGCCGCCTCCAAGGAAGGTGAGAAACGAGCAAAAGGCGCTGGGAACCAGAGATGAGCAATGAGAAGCCAGGACTTGCTGGGAAAGCCACACACCTCAGGTGTAACAGTCCTCAGAACACAGGCATTCAAGCACCTGCGAAACCTCTGCGTCATACACTGGACTGTGCCCTAGCAAGGGGCTGAGCAAACGTTGGAAACAGAAAGGATGAATGTGAACAACAACAGTTCATGGAGGCTGAGGTCGTTTTCTCAGTTAGAAAAGCAGCCCTTCCAGGACCTTCCACTGTCCTATTACCTTAGCAGAAGCCAGAAAATGCTCATTATAATAGATAACATTTGTTTTTGGTTGTCTCCTACCCTATCAATTGACTTAATATTTTTCTCCATTCTAATGCCAAGGAAAGGGCACTGAAAATGAAGACAATTATTCAAATGCAAGGCTTGGGGAATCAGCAGCCAGGTTCCTGCTGCAGCAGAGCCAGCTTTGTAGAGTTTTGCCTCTCCTGGGCTGGTGGAGAAGGGGCTGTCAGCCTTGACAGTGGTGTATCCAGCCTTGCTCCTGAGGAAGTGGGCACTGAATCTGGGCAAAGGTAGCAGGTTGATCAGGTTATTTTTTTCTGAGCTTTCACAGACTGGTGGGAGAAACATCATTGGGTTCCAGGCCCGTGTGTCAGGTGGCAGCCAGGAGAAATGAGCAGGACCCCTGCTGGCCCTGGATGGAGGGCCTATGACACACAGCTGTTCAAAGAACGGCTGGTCTTGATTGAAATCATAGCTCTGCTACTTGCTTATTGTAAGACCCTGGCAAGTTCCTTTCTTTCTTTTAGCCTCAGTTTCTTAATCTGTAAAATGGGGGATAGTAAAACTGCCAGAATACCTAGATTTGGAGAGTGAAATAAATAACCCCTGTAAACTTTTTAGCTCGGTGTCTGGAATACTGTAAATGCTCGATAAATGCCAACTATTATTTTGCGTCAGTCAGTGGCATAAACTGAGACGTGATGAGAAATGCTTAAGTGGATATCAAAGAGTATTAATCATGAATCAGCTAAGTGCCCTTAGGTGATCTTTTGTTTTTTTAATGAGCTCTTTCAAAAGTAAGAACTTGCTTGCTTCCCCCCTAGAGGGGGTGCAGCCTGCTGGCCGTCTCTGAGTCCCTGTCCATTTGGCTCTATCCAAGTTCCTAGGATCAAGCTTCTAATGCCTGGCATGTAGTAGAGACCTAGAAATATATGTTGAAGGGAAGGCGGAAGAACAGAATGAGGAAGGGATGGAGGAGTGAGGAAGTATCCAGGAGGCCCACCTTATTCTCACTCTGGGGCAGCCGTGCCCATGGCCCAGGCTGACCTCTGGAGCCAGGACTGCCCCCATGACCTAGACACCCAGCGTGGCAATCTGACCACGTCCACCCCGCCTCTGACCCTAAAGCCCCTCTATCCCCAGTAAGCAGACCTGCTGGTTGACGTAGCCACTGGTGGGGCCCCACGGTGGTGTAGGGTGGCTTAAGACAGCACTCACTTGGTCCTCACCTTTTCATCCCTCCCCTGTTTTACCAACTTGGACCCTGGCTCTACAACCTCAATTCAGCCTCTGGTCTCTTGAACTTGTGCAGAAGTGGCCTTTCCACTGTTGCACTAACAATAGAGTTCTTTGTTTGAGCCCTTACTTGTCACATGTGGGCATCACGATGGACATTATTATGTCCTTTAATTCTCAAAACAATCCTGGGAATTAAATGTTGTGACTCCTATTTTATAGACGGAGGCTCAGGCGGGTATAGTGTCTGGCTCAGGGAGACATGGCTAAGACTCAAATGTCAGTCTCTGGCTTCAAATCTCACGTTCTAGCATTCTTCAGCGTTGGCTTTTCTAGGGACACCACCTCAGCTCTCAGAGTTCCCCTGAGGCCTCAGGAAAGACCCTCCCTTCTGGTCTCCCCATCTCCCAGGTGAACTGTATGCCGCTGACGCGGTCTCTCCAGGCTTGGTCTGCACCCTCCCAGGAACCCAAGTCCTGCCCTGAATCTTCATTCCATCATGGCCATGTGTTCCAGGGCCAGCCAGGTAGTCTACCAGTTCCCTATACGGGGGCTCCCCATCATTGATCTGTTTATGTCAGGAAACCCTATGTCTTCCCTCAGACCTCAGATGCCTACCTGGCGTTGTCTACGCTGCGGAGAACTTGTTCACCTGGCATATTGTATGCCTGGCTCCTGAAACTTCATCTATACATTACCGGAATGGTCCACACCCAGCAGATAAATGGCCTATTTAGGAACCTAGTCTCCTCTACCCTATGGGCTTCCCAAATGTATGCCGGCTGCCAAGCCCCATCTTTGGGACATGACATGGTCCCACACCTCCCTGGCCCGTGCTCTCTGGGGTCTGATCAAATGGTGGCAGAGGTGGGAGACATAGGCCTTACCCCTGAATCCTAAGGAGAGGGAAGCTGGGATTCCAGGGCTTGGGAGGTGATTAATAGGCCTGGCATATTGGAGTCCATCCGTCAGGGCAACATTAAATGTGATTTATGACTTGATTTTAATTGAGATTTTCCTGAATTATTATGCAACACAGAGAGCAGACCTGGCCCCATGTTCCTAAGTGTCCCAGATGTCCTGTGCTCAGAGCTGGGTGGATATGGTCTGCCCACGGGGGAGCCAGAGGCAGCCTGTTCTCTGCCTGCCCTCCTCCCACTCCCTACTGCCCGAGGTCCACCTGGGAAGAATGACAAAGACGAACAGTTTGCCTTCTGTCTCTTCTTTTTCCTTAACCCTTGAAACCCAAGTTCGAACCACAAGTTGAGCAGGTTGGCAAAAGGAAACAATGAACTTGATGAAATTAAGGTGTAAGTGACTCAATGGCACATTTACATTCTAAAAGAGGACAGAATTAGGCAGAGCTTAACTCAGAGGAATGACCTTTCTCATGGTGGGATTTTGGCCCACTGGGGTGATACTTGAGGGGCTCCCCCACAGACAGACATCGGGAGGTGGGAGATGAAATGAGGCATCGTTGACCCCTGGTGCTGGAGATTGCAGCTGCCATGCTGACAGTTAGTGACAGTCATACTGAGCATACTGATATCCATGGGGTGAGGGCAAGGAAATATGTGGGAATTTTTTCCCCACCCCCACGCGGCTGCTCTCTGACCTACAAGTGGGAAAATTGGGCTTAAATGGCATTTATTGAATTTTGAACTGCATTGGGCAAAGAAAATTACTCGTTAATATAGAAAGCACCACATTTCCCATAATGTGAATGCCAGTGAAAAATGGATTCGTGCCTGCTTCATAGAGAGAAGCTTGCCTTTAAAGTACTAACGTAAATGTGCCCTCAGGGAGAGAGGGAACGGCAAATTAGATAGAAGTTTGCAATACGATATGGCAGCAGAGAAAGCTCTGCTCAGCTCCACGCCTGCAGACGTGCAGAGCTAAAGGAGGTTTGCAGAGTAGCAGGAGGGACGAGGGGGGACAGGAGGTCTTGATCTTGGGGATGTTGGGCCGCCTTCTTTCCTGGAGATCTTCTGACGGCAGGAGAGCTTGCTGCTGCCAGTCTAGTAATAGAGGCAGCACAATGTGGAGGGAAGGGCATGGGTATGGAGGTGTACATGTGGTTTTGAATCCCTCCTGGTCACCTCTGGGCCAGTTACTTACCCTCTCTGAGCCTTCATTTCCTCAATCGTATATGGATGGGGTAATAATACTTGCCCCATAAGTTTTGTGTGAGACTTAACTGAGTGCATATAAAGTACCTGGCATATAATAATATTAGCTCATTCCCTTCACCTTTAGACATTCCTTTAACAAAATATATTCGTTTATGCCCCATGTGTTGAGTTCCTATCATGAACAACATGTCTCCAGACCCCAAGTTTCATTGGACATTGTGGTAAGTGCAACACCTGAAACACGAGGAAGAGATTACGGAAACACAGAGGAGGTGGAATTCACCCACTTTGAGGAAGTGGGGACAAATCTGAGAAAGTTGCCAGGCGGAGGCGACACCTATGTTGAGTCTTAAGCACGAGCAGAAAGGGGTGCTCCAGGCAGAGGGGTGAAAAGGAGCAAAAGCGTGGTACTCAGAACCGGCGTGGAGCGCTTAAGAGGCCTCTGTGGCCAGAGTGGAAGATGGAGTCCAGGCAGGAGCGGGTGAGGCCAACCCAGCCTCTGACCACAGAGGGTTCATGCTTAACAGGGTGGACTTTTCTTGAGTTGTAAAAGGGATCTCCTGAAGGGCTGTTGTCAAGAAGATGACCGTGGGGCTGGCAGTAGGTGGAGATGGCCTGGGGAGGGGGCGCTGGTTGGGAGACTCTTGCACAGCAGTCCCAGGGACCGTCACTGACGGTCAGAAAGAGTGTTGGAGTGGGAATGGAGAGGAGGGCAGACACTCGAGATGTTTAGGAACTAAAATGGGCAGAGAACAGGGCTGAGGGTGGAGTCAAAAATGGCCATCAGTTTGGAGATTGCCACCAAGTGACAGAGAGCTCGGGAAGAGGAGCATTTGGAGAAGAAATCGAAGAAAGCAGCTGGATTTCAGAGTCACCAGTGTAAACATGGAGCGGGATCCTTGGGAATGGATTAGATCGTTTAAAGGAAATGCATAGAGTGGAATAAAAGGAGGGCCGACGATGAAGCAGGGGAACATTGCGTGCAAAAGCTGGCAGAGGAGGCCAATTTGTAGAAAGAGCAGACTCAGAGCGATGGAGGGCTCAGAAGAGCAGCAGCCTAGAGTAACATCCCAGACGTCGGAGAGAAGAAACGTGCCTCCTCTAAGCTCCTTGGTCTCCCTCTAACACAGGGTGCGGCTCTGTTTATTCACTTGCTTCTCCATCTGCTCCTGGACTCCTGGATTTCAGGGGCTGAGTCCTACATCACTGTTGGCTGAAAACTTGGCACAAGGTTGGGCATTAGGTGGGAACTCAATGAATGTTTGCCAAATAATTCAATACGATTCAATACTAGCAAATGCTGCAGAAAGTCAGGGAAAATGAAGACATAGGAGTAACTACATACACCAGAAATGTCAGCAGTTTTGGTGTGAGAGTGGTGGGGGGTGCACCCCTGGGGGTGGAAGGAAGAAGCTAGTTAGTCTGCACTGTCAGGAACAGGGCGCTCACTGGTCTTGCTCGACATATCTGCACTAGACAGCCAGCAGAGCAGAGCAATAAATACACGGCAACTAGTCAAACCGAAGAGCCGTCTTATGAGTCATGACAAGACTAAAGTTAATTCATTGGTCGGAGTAATAAACCCACTAAATCCTTCCCTTCCCATCTCTGTAGTTATTGCATCACAGCTGGTAGAAATATTTATTTGGGGACCTGAACAGAACCCGGGATCACATCAGTCGATACTTGTTGCAATATTGATAATTTGTGCTGTATGATGGCTTGCGATGACTGGGGGAGCTGTCAAATGCAGAAAAGATGATTATCTTAAAGGAAGGAGGTATCTGGTTGTGTAGGTCCCTTCTGAGTGCTTGGATCTCTGATTTCTAACCTTTACCACCACTGGCTTAGCTGACGACAAATCAGGCCTCTGCTGCTCCCCTTGAAACCAGCACTTCGGGGCCACCGCGGGGGCCCATCTCACAGCCCTACTGAGGAGTATGGCCTCTAGCTTGGAAAGGTTCCACTGGGGCACAAGTTAAGATGGGGTATAAGGACAAAAGGGTCTGAGCAGAGGTGGGGAACACAGGAGTGATGGGAAAGGTGACTGTTTAAAAATAAGTGGTGGTCCTGAAACAAATGATTTTTTCTGGCAGGATTGGCCCTTCGTGCTTAAGCCCCAGTCACTCCTCTTGAATTGTTAGAGTTTAGCAGACAGAAATCCTAGTGAGGACTGTCCAACTGTCTGCAGACAAGCCCTGACTCCATCTCAGGCTGTAGTAAACCCCAGACGCACGATTTTTTTGTATAACCTCTTTCCCCGCTGCCAAATGAATTTTCTTCCTCCTTCCATGAAACGCCTGGTTTCTGTTCTCGTCAATGTGGTAACATAAACACGCAAGCACAGACATATGCTCATTACCAGCGGGCCCTCAAAGATGCCCCTGGCTTACAGTTTGAATTAACATGCCCCCTGGATGAGGAAACACCGTGGGGAAAACTTTATCCTGTACAAGCTTGTAGCTGAACCGCTGTTCCTGAGAAATGGAACAACTCAGAGTCACTCCTGGGAACCAGAGGCTCCAGGTTAGAAACAGCAATCTGGTAAACGGGCCTCGACCTCCTCAAGGGAGAAGGAAGGCCAGATGGGTGGGCAGAGAAGATGGCCAAGGCACGGATGTCTAAAATGCTTTGGAAACGAGGTTTGGGTGGCTCCTACCCCTTGGCCTGATTCTGCCCATTCAACCCCACTGGATAGCCGTGCTGGCATTGGAAACATAGGGCTGAGGTTGGAGGCATAAGGCTGAAGCTCTTTACCTTTGATTCTTGCTTTCCTTTTATGTGTGAGCAGCGAACCGAGTAAGAAAGTATACTGTTTAATGTACAATCTACCTGGAAAGATCAATGGCAGCTTAACATGCATTTCTGTCTAATATTCACTTTGGCAGGTCTTTGTAATAAAAATGCTGGTTTTAATGAAGTGCGTTAAAATAAGAAGATTCATGGCCAGCCTGTGTGCTTTTATCTTATTGCCTTCCCTTGAGCTGTCAGAGCACACGCTACTCTGTAGGAGGGAGGCAGAAGAATGTCATTTTAGGAATCACATCTGCAAAAATTCCGTATTTCTGGAAAGATCCACATTACTGCTGCATATAGTTCAACTGAAGTCACTCTATTTCCATTCATATGGTGTCTTTCCAAAGAACGTTGAGCTATGAGCCAGGTAGGGGGAGATGATAGGAGGAAGAGTCCTATTACGTGTCCCTCCAAAATTCATATATTGAAGTCCTAATCTCCTGTACTTCCGAATGTGAAGGTATCAGACATAAGATCTGCAAAGAGGTGATTAAGTTAAATGAGGCGATCACGGTGGGCCCTAACCCCGTCTGACTGGTGTCCTTATAAGGACGTTAGGACACAGAGAGAGACACGAGGGCCATGTGTGCACAGAAAGATGTGAAAAGGCACAAGAGGCCCCCCAATACCTGCTAACCGAGGAGAGTGGCCTCGGAGGAAACCAACCCTGCTGGTACATTCATCTTGTGCTTCCAGCCTCCAGAGCGTGAGAAATTAATTTTCTGTTGTTGAAGCCCCCCAGTCTGTGATTTTGTTATGTTAGTCCCAGCAACCTAACCCAAGACCCAAAGGTTGCTCATTCTTTGCGAGAAGGAAGTGATCCAAGGGCACGAGGGGGTAGCCCATAGCTATGTGTTTCCTAGAGTGACGTTAATGAGGACATCTGAGGATGGCTGAAAAACAGAGAATGAGGGTGTTGGTAGTAGCGACCATCGCTGTCTTTGAATGTTTGAAATGCTGCCACTGGTAAGAAGGAAAACACTGGGGCATGCAGCAGGAGGTGACAGTGTTGACAACAGCCAGTAACGCGTTTTCATAGGTGGGGAGGTAGATAGCTGCTCAGCTCACGTTACTTGAATGTTGCTGAACAAACTGAAGGATGGCATAGCATAGCGGTCCGACGTGCAGACACTGAAACCCCGGCCCCACCGTGTATTAGCTACGTGACCTCGTGATGCTCTAGTTTTCCATCTGTGAAGTGGGAGTAACTGTAGTTCCTACTTCATGGGCTGCTGTGAGGGTTAAATTAGTTACTACTTTTTAATGTGCTTAGAGCAAGGTCTGGCACAAGCAGAGTGTGTGTTAAGTGAGTGAGTCGCTTGGCTCAATGTTAAGAAATCTATTGTAACAGTGGCTCATGAAATAACAGAACAGGACACCCCCGGGGACAATGAACTCATCATCACCTAAGTCACTAAGTCCTGTCTATCACCTCAATGTCCCCTGATTCCTCCCTTCCCTTCTGTTCCCTCGCACTGCTTTCCTCTAGGTTCTCACTGACTCTCATCTAGACTCTCTTCTGTGTTCCAGGGGCACCTTCCTTGCATTCTCTCTTCCCTGATGTCTCTTCCACGATTCTGCCAAAGAAACATTTTAAAAATCATGACGCATTTCTGCTTAGGATCTCCATTACCTAAGAGCTTGGGCAGGGGGTGTGGGGGTGTTGGTGAGATGGTTAAGGAATTGCATGACATGACGTGCTCAGTGTTGTGGACATGCTAGTTTTTCGGGGTTGAGAAGGATAAAATCAAGATCTTTGGCGCCAAAAGTGTTTTTTATAATCTGATCCTTCGGACTCTTCTTTGGCTTTATTTCCTGTCACTCACAGTTTATGCTACACAAATGCAGAATGCATGCAGTGCTGGGTCAATGCCACTGTGCCTTTGCACATGCTGTGTGGACTCTGCCTGGGAGCACTCTTCCTTCTCTTTTTCAATCTAGTGAATTTATGTTCGTCTTCTAAAGTCCAGAGGCCCTAACTCAGAAGTCTCCTTCATTACTGTCCAAATGAGAATTCAGTTCTCACCCTGGATAAGACGAGAAAACTTGTTCCTATCCAGCTTACTTACTTACTACCAATACATAAATATAAGAAGAACCCAAGAAATAATTAGGAATTTGAAATCCTCTAAGGACTAAAAGAAGCAGTCTTTTTTTCCAGAGTATATGGCTGTCCCTCCAAATTTCAACAGTCCTATAATAAAATTATATGTGAAGGAGCAAGCTAGTTAGTTCTGCAGTCAGATGGGGACATTAAGGACAAAGGGTGAAGAGCCTTGTGGCAGTAAATGAGAGCTGGAGAGGAAGACCACATTCAGCCACGTGGGAGAATCAAAGGAATGTCATGTTGCTTGTCAGCTCAAAGGCCATAAATTCTTCAACACACCTATGCTTGGTAGCCTGCTGTCTTGTTCTCACTCCATTCCATCTTTGGACATCAGGGACAATAGGCGAGAGTCCTTGGAGACTATATGACTGTCTCCCAGAGTCTAGAAGCAAGCGAGTCTGTGCCATGATTGAGGTACAGAGAGATCTCAGGGAAACCACAACCTCTGACCATCAGTTTATCCATCGATAAAATGGTCTGATTTCTAAGACTGCCCAGAGGACTAAGTGAACCGTGAATGACAACAGTGCTTTTCTTTCTTTTTTAAAAAAATTAAAGTTTATTGGGGTGACAATTGTTAGTAAAGTTACATAGATTTCAGGTGTACAATTCTGTATTACATCATCTATAAATCCCATTGTGTGTTCACCACCCAGAGTCAGTTCTTCCATCACCATATATTTGATCCCCCTTATTCTCATCTCCCTCCCCCCACCCTCCTTACCCTCTGGTAACCACTAAACTATTGTCTGTGTCTATGAGTTCTTGTTTCTTCATTTGTTTGTCTTGTTCTCTAGTTGTTTTCGGTTTATATACCACATATCAGTGAAATCATATGGTTCTCTACCTATTCTGTCTGACTTATTTCTCTTAGATTATAATTTCAAGATCCATCCATGTTGTCACAAATGTTCCTATATCATCTTTTCTTACCGCCGAATAGTATTCCATTGTGTATATGTACCACAACTTCTTTATCCATTCATCTGTCGAAGGACATTTTGGTTGTTTCCATGTCTTGGCCACCGTAAACAAAGCTGCAATGAACATTGGAGCACACGTGTCTTTATGGATAAGTGTTTTCAGATTTTTTGGGTAGATACCCAGGAGAGGGATTGCTGGGTCGTATGGTAATTCTATTCGTAATTTTTTGAGGAACCTCCACACTGCCTTCCACAACAGGTGCACCAGTCTGCATTCCCACAGTGTATGAGGGTTCCTTTTTCTCCACAGCCTCTCCAACACTTGTTACTATTTGTCTTGTTGATGATAGCCATTCTGACTGGGGTGAGGTGATATCTCATTGTGGTTTTTATTTGCATTTCTCTGATGATTAGTGATGTTGAGCATTTTTTCATATGTCTATTTCCCATTTGTATGTCCTCTTTGGAGAAATGTCTCTTCAGGTCCTCTGTCCATTTTTCAATTGGATTGTTTGTTTTTCTGTTGTTGAGTTTCATGAGTTCCTGGTATATTTTGGATATTAGTTCCTTATCAGAGGCGCTGGTTGCAAAAATCTTCTCCCATTCAGTTGGTTGCCTCTTTATTCTGTTGATGGTTTCTTTTGCTGTGCAGAAGCTTTTGAGTTTCATATAGTCCCATTTGTTTATTTTAGCTTTAACTTCCATTGCCTTTGGAGTCAAATTCATAAAATGCTCTTTGAACCCAAGGTCCATAAGTTTAGTACCTATGTTTTCTTCAATGCAGTTTATTGTGTGAGGTCTTATGCTTAAGTCTTTGATCCATTTTGAATTAATTTTGGTACATGGTGACAGACAGCAGTCCAGTTTCATTCTTTTGCACGTGGCTATCCAATTCTCCCAGCACCATTTATTGAAGAGGCTGTCTTTTCTCCATTGTATGTTTTTCACTTCTTTGTCAAAAATTATCTGTCCATATTTATGTGGTTTTATTTCTGGGTTCTCAATTCTATTCCATTGGTTTGTGTGTCTGTTTTTCTGCCAATACCATGCTGTTTTTATTATTGTTGACCTGCAGTACAAGCTAAAATCAGGGAGTGTGATACCTCTAGCATTGTTCTTTTTTTTTTTTTCAGGATTGTTTTGGCTATTCAGGGTCTTTTATGGTTCCATACAAATCTGATGATTTTTGGTTCATTTTCTTTAAAAAATACCATTGGGATTTTGATGGGGATTGCTTTAAATGGGGATTGGTTTGGGTAATACAGCCATATTAACTATGTTGATATTTCCAATCCATGAGCACGAAATATCTTTCCATTTCTTTGTGTCTTCTTCAATTTCTTTTAAAAATGTCTTACAGTTTTCAGCATGTAGGTCTTTCACATCCTTGGTAAAGTTTATTCCTAGGTATTTTATTCTTTTTTGTTGCAATTGCAAAAGGAATTTTTTTTTTAATTTCTTTTTCTGAGATTTCATTGTTAGTATATAGGAATGCAGTGGACTTTTGTACGTTGATTTTGTAGCCAGCAACTTTACTGTATTCGTTTATTGTTTCTAATAGCTTTTCAGTGGAGTCTTTAGAGTGTTCTATATATAGCATCATGTCATCTGCAAAGAGTGATAATTTAACTTCTTCATTCCCAATTTGGATGCCTTTTATTTCTTTCTCTTGCCTGATTGCTCTGGCGAGGACTTCCAACACTATGTTGAAAAGCAGAGGTGATAGGGGACAGCCCTGTCGTGTTCCTGAATGTAGGGCCTCAGTTTTTCACCAATAATAGTGATATTAGCTGAGGGTTTGTCACATATGGCCTTTATTATGTTAAGGTATTTTCCTTCTATACCTATTTTATTAAGTGTTTTTATCATAAATGAATGTTGTATCTTGTCAAATGCTTTTTCTGATATAATCATATGATTTTTGTCCTTTATTTTGTTTATGTGATGTATCACATTGAGGGATTTGCAGATGTTGAATCATCCTTGTGCCCCAGGGATGAACCCCACTTGGTCGTGAATGAATAATCTTTTTAATGCATTGTTGCATTTGATTTGCTAGAATTTTGTTTAGGATTTTTGCATCAGTATTCATCAGAGATATAGGTCTGTAGTTTCTTTTTCTGTATTATCCTTACCAGGTTTTGGTATCAGGGTAATGTTGGTCTCATAAAATGAGTTGGGAGTATTGTCTCTTCTTCAATATTTTGGAAGAGTTTGAGTAGAACAGGTATTATATCCTCTTTAAAGGTTTGGTAGAATTCACTAGTGAAGCCATCCGGTACCAGATTTTTGCTTTTGGGAAGGTTTTGGATGATTGATTCAATTTCGTTACTGGTGATCGGTCTATTTAGATTTTTCAATTCTTCATGGTTCAGCATAGGAAGGCTATATGTTTCTAAGAACTTGTCCATTTCTTCTAGGTTATTGAATTTGGTGGCATATAGTCCTTCCTAGTATTCTTGGATGATCCTTTGTATTTTTGTGGAATTCATGATAACTTCCCCTCTTTCATTTCTGATTTTGTTTATTAGTGTCTTTTCTCTTTTTTTCTTGTTTGAGTCTAGCTAAGGGTTTGTCAGTTTTATTAATCTTTTCAAAGAACTAGCTCTTTGTCACATTAATTTTTTCTATTGCTTTTTGTTCTCTATTTCATTTAGTTCTGCTCTGATTTTTATTATTTCCTTTCTTCTTCTGACCTTGGGTTTCATTTGTTTTTCTTTTTCTAGTTCTTTAAGGTGTAAAGTGAGGTTATTTACCTGGAATTTTTCTTGTTTCTTGAGATAGGCCTGTAATGATATAAATTTCCCTCTTAAAACTGCTTTCGCTGTATCCCAAAAATTTTGGTAAGACATATTTTCATTGTCATTTGTTTCTATGTATCTTTTGGTCTCTCCTCTAATTTCTTCTTTGACCCAGTCATTCTTTAAAAGTATGTTTCTGATGTAACTAGGTGTTCTATTTGCTTCTTAGATTTGAGGATCCAGTTCTTTCCACAAGTTTGGGAAGTTTTGTCGACTGTTTGTTTCAATATACTCTCTGTTCCCTTCTCTCTTTATTCTCCTTCTGGTATGCCCATTATTCTTATATTGCTCTTTCTGATGGAATCAGAAAGTTCTTGTAAAGTTCTTTCATTTCTTTAAGTCTCAAGTCTCTTTCTTCTTCCATTTGTGTCATTTCCAGATTTCTATCTTCGATGTCACTGATTCTTTGCTCCATTTGGTCAACTCTACTGCCTAAGCTGGCTATTTCAGTATTCATTTTTTCTTTTTTTAAATGAGTTCTTAATCTCCATAAATTATTATTTTTTTTTAATTTCAATCTCTTTGGTAAAATGTTCATTTTGTTCTTTGTGTTTCTGAGTTCATTAAACTGTCTGTCTGTGTTTTCTTGCATCTTGTTGAGTTTATAAAGAACTGCAATCTTGAATTCTTTGTTATTTAAGTCACATATTTCCATGTGTTTAAATTCATTTTCTGGAGACTTTTCATTTTCTTTCTGAGCTGTCTTGTTACCTTGGTTATTCATGGCAATTAATGATTTATTATTTCTCTTCCTAGACATCTACAGGAGCGGCCTCTGCAACAGGTTGATAGAAAGAGGTCTTTCTTTTGTTTTCCAGAAGGGGTTGGTAGAATGTTTTATTTTCTCTCCGACTGCAGCTCTTTATTCTTTCTCATACTGTAGTGTTATATTTTCTCGTCATATTCCAGCTTCTCACACACTGGGGTCATTCTCTGGAAGGCAGGTATCTCTGTGAACAGTGTGCCTGGGTCATAGGGCACCACCTCCACGGGGGGATGTGGAGAGCTTCTGAAGTTCCAAAGCTCTTCCTGCACCAGATTCAGAGCCTGTGTGTTTCAGCCTCTCTGTTTACTCCTGCAGGGATCCATAAGTGGGGACAGGGTCAGGGTGGGTTGTGAGAGTTGACCCAGAGCAATGGCAACAACCACCACCACAGCCAGTCCTGCTTCCACAGCTCCCTCCCCTTTGTCGGAACTAGTTGGGCTGTGAGTCCGTGTCTGTGGACCACAGTTCTCAGAACTGCAAATGTTCTGTTCTTTTGATCTGACACTGCTACTGTTCCGCTTCTAGCACTGGGCAGGTGGGGGCGGGGCGAGCTCTGGGAGGGTAGGGAGGTGGCAGCTAGTCTCAGTGCCTAAGGCTTCTGTTCTCTGCTCGGTAGTGAGGGCTTAAACTACTGTTTTCAGCCTTCTTCCCTCAGTCTTTGCTCCAAGGTCTCTGCCGTGAGTGTTGGGTTCAGCTGTGTTATGTGCTGTCCCCACAGCCCTGTGGACCATAAACAGAGCCCTAGCAGTCCGAGTTCTTCCCTCTCCCGCAGCTGCGGTAGTTCCGGGATGCAGCGAGCTCGGAACACTGAGATAGGTCTGCGTCCTGTGCCCACTCGTTCTTGTCTCTGCACTTCTCCCTACCCTCATCCTCCGCTCACGCATTTTGCCCACCTTTAGGTGAATTCAGTAGTGGGCCTCTTCGTCTTGCCTGTCTGCTGCGCAGGGAGCCCTTGGTGGAGTTATTGTTCGATTTGTTGTAAATTCCAGGGGAGATTTCAAGAGGCTCACCTCACGCCTCCATTTTTATGACATCATCCAACAGTACTTTTCTAACTCAGAACTCTGTACAGATTAGGTTTTGCTTCGAGGAAGAATGCCCCTGTTGGTGGCTTTGGTTCCCCTCAGGACACTTCCCTGCCTTGGCATCTCACTCCTTTGAGCAGTTCCCAGCGTCCTCTTGCTGCTTAGTGACCTGAGGATGCCTTGGCCAGGCTTGCCCTCTGAGCCTCCCTTCCTTGGAGGCCTCTGAAACAATTCACAATCCACACTCCCTCCCAACCTCCCAAAGTCACACCTCCCCATCAAAAAGCCTGTAGTTGCTACTCAAAAGTCCCTTCCAGGCTTGCTGGAAAGTTGATTAATTTATCTGCTAAGTGACTTTTGCAAAAGCATTAGCAGGTAATAAGGGCATTGTGTGTGACTCTTCCCCTGTAAGGTAATAGACACGTATCACCTAACATGCTACTCCTCAAAACCCAAATGGTGACCCTTTTGGGAAGTTGAACTCCACAGAAACTCAGGGTTGGGGTTGGGGGAGCAAACCATGCCTGTTTGTCTTCAGAGACCCATAACAGCACCCAGCAGGCACACAGGCAGTCTGCTTCCAAGCCCTGTGAATAAACTGCAGAATCCTCTAATAGAATTACAGCTCTTTCCCCCAACAACATTTTAAGGAGTGTATAAAGGAAAGGTAAGACTGCATGGGACAGAAGTGCCAGAAAAATAGCTCTTAAATGTTTCTGTATTTTGGTAATACACTAGCAAAATATAAATGAAAAAAAAAATCTGCAAAGATAGATGAGATAGTAATAACCATGGATCATTTTCAGTTCCTGGGAAGAAAAGCACTGTATAGACTTGAGGTATTATTATTATGCATTATATATATTAATATATATATATAATATTATATTATATTTATTCACAGTGAAGCTCTCATATGTCAGTCCCACTAATAACATTTTCTTTTCTAGCTCCAGCATAAAACAAGGCATGCCGTTTTCATATGTTCCACACACAGTCTGAGGAACCTGCTTAGAATATTTCTGCTGATGAAATTTGCTGGGTTGTAACATTTATCTGTTTGAAGAGCTCACTTCCTATAACCCCACGTGGAGGGTTTTGTTTTTACCTCTCATTGAGATGCCATCTGCATGTGGATTTCTGTGTCAACTGCTTATCTCAGGCATTACCCAATTTCTTGTCTGTTTGTTGTTTATAAAATGCTGGACCTACACATTGTTCTGCCACTGCACGGGGACCCAGTTCCCTGCCCTGGGGAGAGCACCATCGAATGAAAGTAGACAGGCACATACACTGGAAATCATACACATACAAGACCCAGAAAGATGCTGCTGGCTTAGGAATCAGGGAAGGCCAGTCAGGGTTTAGAGGATCTGAGAAAACATAGGGAAGGAACTGGAGGAAAATTAGGTGATGGATATTCTAACAGAGGCCTATACAGAGTCAGTTCTTACACAAACACAGGGTTGGAAGGAACCTTTAGAAACTATCTGTCCCCTTCACCTCCCCCTGTGTTTGTCATCTCCAGCTGGCTTCCGCTGCCACCCAGCATGCATCTGGGTGGCTCGCTGCCTATGCTGTCACTTGCTGGGTGACTCAAACAATGCAAATTCACTTGAGCATTAGTGATTGCAAAGCATAATAGAGAAATTAAATGTGCTGCAAATAGAGGGGCATATATTTCATTCTCACATTAGAAACAAACCATTTGGGGTTATGCACAATTGCTCTCTTGGATTTTTTTCACTTCGTTGGCAATTCTCTTTTGAGTGGGTAATTGGAAAGTACCCGTTTAATTTATACACAGCCCTACACAGTTTTGGGTGAGAAAACTTGCACCAATTTTCAGTATGTGTGCATATATTACCCACATGGAGTGATGGGAGTATGAGTGGAAGAGAAGAAGAGAAAGGAGGGTGAAGAGCAGAGCAGGCAGGATTCAGCCACATGAATTTAGAAAAAAAGCAGACTGCAACAGACAGCAGAGATGGAGTCCATTGTACATACTGATCCATTGTCTGACCCTGCGTATCCTCTCTGGGCCTCAGTTTCTCCCTCTGATTATGCTCTGTAAACATGAATTACCTTTCTGGTATGGTTCAAGAGGTAGAGTCGAGTCAACCCTGACGTTCATCTTTGTGTCTGTGAATGAATTCTTTCCAGCCCAGAATCCTATGGGGATACCTATGCACCCTCCATTAAAGAACAACAAAACACTCTCTACATTTTCCTTCAAGCAAGCAATCACCAGGGTGGATGACTTAAGAAAAGACGGAAGGAGAGCAATACCCGAGTCAAGTCCCCCACCACTGTGCAAAAGGACATCGAGGGACCTTATTGGCATAAGGTCCCATGGCTGCTTTCCCACAATAGGACCTGCTCATGTTTCTCTAGAAATTATGTGTAAGCTGTCAGCATCCTCTTGTTAAATTCCACTTAGGACCATTAGCGATGAGACCACTGGGGCCCGTACTGTACAAACGCAGACATTAAAAGGAAATAGGACTTATATTATGGTTCCAGGCTAGTAAATCCTGGAACATATGGGTTGGATTGGCCTATGTTCTTTGAGCGTTTATCTTGTGCCCAGCCCTTGATGTACATTATTTCATTAGCTTGACACTATTATCCCCACTTGACAGGCGACAAAATTAAGGTTCAGATGAGTTAAAATACTTGTTCAAAATGATGCACAAGGTAGAGCTGGGATTCAAACTCAAGACAATTTGTTCTCAACCACTGGTGAGATTTTGCCCCAGGCTGACTTTCATTCCCCAAGTGCCTGCCCAACTGGCCCTCTGCTATAGGAAGAACATTCTCTCCACTGGTGGTATAACTCTTTGGTTTCCTTGAAGAATTTGGGGCAACTATTTTCCTAGCGCTGGATTGGACTACACTGAGAGGGCCTCTCCCAGGGACACCCCCTAAAGAAGTCTCCCCGAGTCAGTTATCCTCAGGTGGTGCTTACAACCCCAACTGTGTTAGGCAATTAGGCTACTTACATGGTGACTCTCTAAGTGAAGAGTCTTTATCTTCCTCTTCTCCCTAAGAATTATAATCCTGGTGACCTGGTACCTCAAACTTACCCCTAATTTCTCTAAGCTCTCCATGGGCCTGTCAGCTCCTGTTGCACACAGGTCTTCTGGCTGAACTTGGCAGCTAGAGTTCCCGAGGTTGATATTCAGATTAGTCCCACGTACCATTCTCAATAGCAAGCTAAAATAACAACACAGCTTGGCTACTCGCTGATTACTGACTCACACAGCTCTGAGCCCTGGAGTCCTAAGGATCTCATAGCATCCCTCTGAGATGCTTTGTGGCTCGTTGGTTGCTGGAAAACCCTCCCAGCTGCTATGGGTAGCTACATTTCCAGTTACTTCTGAGCCAAGCTAATGAGGCACGCTAATTTTGGAAGATGCATAACTCTCGACAAATCTAGTTCAACTCTCCAGGAATAGGATGCGGGTGAGATTCTAGAAAAACGCTAAGGCATTTTAGACCCTCAGGAAGTAGCTCCTGTCTTCATCTTCCTTAGAAGGAACAAGGACGGGTGGTGACACAAACCAAGTAGGAGCAGGAGCAGATGGAGGAGAGGCTCGGGACCCATCTGCCCACATGTGCTAAATTCTGGTAGAATCTCCATGAAGACTTTCCCACAGCCTCCTGGTAGCAGCCCCAGGACGGACAGTGACCCTGGGACTCTTCCTATAGGTAGGTCTCTGGATGGATCCTTGGTACCATTTCCTCGCTGCAAGGTCAGGAGCTTGGATGTGCTCCAAGGCTGTGCTCATTCAAGGAGAGCTGCACCATCTATGGCCCAGAGACTGGGATGAGCAGAGGAAAGGGCTGGACTCAGTCTGACGTTGAGCATTAGTGTGTCCCCGCTGCCTCCACAGCCTGCCTCCTTTCTCCTCCCCTCCAGTCATAATAACTAATATTTACTCAGGGCTTACACTGTGCTTGCCACTGTGCTAAGTACTTTATATGACATTATATAACTTAATTCCCACAATGCTATAGAAAGAGTTAGGAAGGAGGTTTTGAGAGGTTAAATGCTCACCTAAAATCAAATGCTAGTAAATTAAAGGTCAGATTTGAACTCAGAATACGTCCCCTAAAGCCTCTAGTTTTTTACTCTGCCTTTTCTCTGACCTTCCTCTTTTCACCGGGTGACTAATGTCCTCAACTCTCATTTTCTAGCCCTTTGGATCTCATTGCACTACCCTTTCTACAGGTATATCCTGGACCACTTCTTATCCTTTTATTAATCCACACTACATGGTTCTGTATTTATTCATCCTAAGGATGCCTTCTGGCAGAAGAAACTAATTTCTGCTAAAGTGTTGATGACTATCAAGGAGCAATATTTTATCTTAAACTAAAAACTCTCTGCATTGTCACAGTGGACTACTAGGCCTTAACACCAAGGAGAGATAAATTTGCAAATTTCAGGCTTTATGTCTGGACCACTGAGAGAGAAAATTTGAGGTTAGGGGAAAGGGAATGGGGCATTCATCCCTGTACCCTTTGAATCACATTAACTTACTAGCTTGACATACAGTAAATGTTCGATAAATGTTTAATGAAAATTGACTGGATGAATGAGTGAAAAGAAATGAATGAATATGAAAATATCTGGACAAGATTTAAGTATGTGGTGATACTATGTCTGGACAGTAGGGGTCACTGTTAACATTTTCCAACATCTGTTAGCACTAATCATTGAAGGGAGAGCCTGGGGCATGGAAAATTCTGTTATCCTGAAGGTTGATTCTGAGGAAAAGATTCGGATATGAATTTCAATGGGCTCCCTCCCCTCACCAAGCCCTTCATCAGAGGTTTCAGGTACACACAAGGAATTGTTCTCTCTGTTGCTTAGAGAGAAGGCAGGACCCTTCCCCGGGACCTAGAATGATCCATGCTGTTGTGACATCCATGAGACCCAGCCCGAATAGAATAATCAGAGCAAATCCTCCCCTATCAGACCGCATCTGTGGGTGGCTCTGGGGAAGACGATGGTGGTTGGGGTTAAGGACCACTGGCTAAAGGTTAGTTTCTGCTTTTTGGTATTGCTTTCTGACTAGAGCACTCCCAAAGAGCAGTATTCTAGATAACCCCCCAGTTCAAACTTTCACTCAGACAGGAATCTAGAAATCTAGACGGACCCAGAACTTTTTTTTTAGGAATAAGCATACTCGTTTGCCCACAAAGCACTGTCCCAATGCCTCCTATTGGGCACAAGGGGGAATATCTACTCTGCTTGGCATTCCTCTGTAGCAGAACCACTTGCACAGTGTCTAGGGGTCCCCCGCTCTGTGATGCCCCCTGCCACACTGTGCGTCCTAAACCACACCTGTGCCCAGGGGTCAGCACATTATATACCCATACTGAGTGGCCAGTTTGTCTTTTTCTGGGTATGTCGCTACTGTGTTTCCCTGAAACTAAGACCTAGCTGGACAATCAGCTCTAATGCGTCTTTTGGAGCAAAAATTAATATAAGACCCAGTCTTATTTTACTATAATATAAGACTGGGTCTTACGTAACATAATATAATACAATATGATATAATACCAGGTCTTATATTAATTTTTGCTCCAAAAGACGCATTAGAGCTGATGGTCCAGCTAGGTCTTAGTTTTGGGGAAACACGGTATGAATTCTCCAAGGACAGAGACCGTTATTCTTTTCTTTCATCTTTACATCCTACAAGAATGAGTGATTGCAATCCACTAGGCAGCACGGTGATAATTCAATCCGCTACTAGGATGACCGAATAAACCAGACCTACTATCTAAATGGTGCATTACTTCTGTCACATGTATGACAGGAAAGCGAAGGGAATGAAAACAGAATTTGCCACTGTGGCCCTTGCAATGGTGACTGCAAGGGATAAAACTTCTCTTGCTGAACATAATGAACCGGAGTTAATTTTATCCATGTTTATTTTCGGTTCTTCACGCACAACAGGAGACCCTTAATGACCATCCAACTTGTGTCTTATTAAATTTAAAAAGATAAAATGAATTGCATGAACCATAAGCTTGTATGCTACCATAGGCTAATGAGGACAAAACTGATTAAAGTTTACCCAGCAAAGAACGGTAACACTCTGTACCTCGAGCATAATATAAAATAAATGCAAACCGAGAGGATACACTAAGAAGGTGACTGTCTAGCCTGGTAGTTTGTACTTATCAATGGAACATAGGAGTGAATTAACTGGCTGGGAACAATGCGGTAAATGAACAAGGTGGGATCTCTCTATTGCCTTCACGATGGACTGCAGGCGCCAAGCTCAGCGAAACTTCTCTAAGGTTCTACAAAACGTGGAGCCAGCACCAAGAGAGCAGAAATTCGACCTGCACTAACACAGCCAGGAGAGGAAGCAAGACCTCACCAGATGGAGACCTCACCCCATGGACTCTCATGGGGGAGCTGGCAGTCCTGTTTGGCAGACGAAGATGTGTCTTGTCTCCTGTGGGAGGAGAGGTTATCACTCACTCCAAACGGAATTAGAGGGTGCCTGGACCACAACTCACTGGGGACTCATTTCAAGTCAGCTTCCCAAGCAGTTATTAAGCACTTTGTGTCCGCACGGAGCTATGCCAGGTGCCAGTGGTAAACAGGTGAGTGAACAGACCACCATCCCTGCCTTCAAAGGAATCACAGTCTACAGGGGGAGGCGGAGAAGTCACGAGGTGATTAAGACATCCATGTGGGAACTGCTGTGAGAGAGATGCAGTGGGAGCCCAGGGGAGGGGACCCCTGATCACATCCGCTCAGAGAGGGTGGCGAGAGGGAGAGGGCTCTTTGATAGGAGGTGGAGTCTGGGCTGGGTCTTGGGGTGAGTTCGGAGTCTATGTCAAGGGCCCTGCAAGGATGGGGGTGGCATATGCCCCAGCAAAGAGGGCCTTACCTGTCAAAGAATGGAGCCCCATTCATGTACCTGCACGTGCTTCAGTGTGGCTAGGACACAATGGGGAGGAGGGTCGGGTAAGAAGATGGACAGAGGGTGAACACAGGACAGCTGGAGGAGGAGGCAGGATCTGGAGGCAAGGAGTTTGGATTGGATCCTAAAGAAAATGGTGAGCACTGAAGGATTTCCAGACAGATAGGAAATCCTGGATATTCCATGTCCAGACAGATAGGAAACATTGCATTTGATCTTCTGTACTCAGTTTGGAGAGGAGTTCTTAGGATGTTGCCGTTTGAAGAGAACAAAACCAAACCCAGAGGCAGCTGGTTGTAGGGGGCTGGAAACCAGGAGGCTGGGCTTCCAGTTCAGGCTCTGTCACTGAACTCCTCTCAAGCTGGGGGGTCCTTGGAGGCTGGCCTTTGGGCCTGCAGGTCCCCTCCCCAGTACACACAGCTGCCAGGGGCCTCTTCTGCAGGGTCCCAGGGACCTTGTCTGGCATGGTGTCCCTGGTGCTAAGCACAGAGCAAGGAGCACAGACGGTCACCAACAAATACCCGCTCAATGACTGAGTGAGTGAACAAGTGGACAGACAGATGAATAAAACCTCTCTGAGCCCTTATTTACTTCACGGGTGAAGTGAAACCACCCCTATGCTCCTGTCTAATTATGAAATCGTCACTCCCACCTTCTACAATCCCTGAATGTGTTGCTTTCCCTTTTCCCCTACATCCATTTTACCTTCTTCCTCCTCTTCTCCCCATGTTCCCACTCTTCTCTTTCCCTCGCTATGATTCCTACTGTGCATTGTGTGTTGTGTTCGTGTGTTTTGTTCATGTGTTATGGTCATGTGCTCATGTGCTGTGTCCCAGCCCTGCACTGTACCCTGGCTCTTCTATTTAATATATTCCCTCCCCTCGTCTCTCCTCTCCCTCTCTGTACAGGTCAGGTCACTCTTCCCTTTCCTGCGTCTTCCTTCCTGGCTCTCCTGGTTCTCTCTCTCTCTCTCTCTCGCTCTCTCTCTCTCTCTCTCTCTCTGACTCTTCCCTGTTTCTTTTCATTTAGTCGTCCTTTCCTTTTCCAAACGTTTTTGTCTTCATGAAATTTCTACTAACCTAATTTCCTGGTTGCCTGGTGCTCCTGGCACTTGGTTCTCAGTGACCTCCAGACTCTCTGTTTCCACTTATTCTGAACAGAGCAGATTGGTGATGATAATGGTGTGGAAGCTACTTCAGCAAAGAAAGCAATAAAGAAGTAGAGGATGTCTTTGAAGGGACGGGCAGGTCAGCTGGGGAAGGTGGAAGTGACAACACTTAGCCCTCTTTGAGAATACTCCGTCCTTTGATGAAGCTTCAGAGAATTTGGGAGCATATGATGAGCATCTGGAACTGTTCTTTCCAGAAAATAATATATCAGAAGGCAGGAAAATAATTATGTTTCCCTCAATGATCCCAGCAAAGATGTTTGCTCTCCTAAAGGACCTCAAGGCACTCATAAAACTAGGAAAACTGAGTTAAGTGCTTTTTATTAAGCCATTAAGAGATTTTATTCAGCTAAGACAAATGCCTTCACTGAAGGATACAGAGTTTGGTAGTATAGAAAATACCCAGATGGAAACTTGTCTGAATAAATTAGACTGATGCATTTGGCATTCAGGGCTCCAAGGCTCTGATTCCCTCATTCCGCCCCAACCTGCCAACCAAAACATATTCTCGAATGCTGGACTCCCTGAGTCTGAGGAGGGAGTGAGGAGAAGGCGCGAGAGGTCTTGACAGCACTGGAAGTTTCCCAAACCATAAGTGGCTTTGAAGACTAAGGGGGAAGTAGCAAGGAATCCATTTTCTTTCCTCAATAGCAAAAAACTCTGGATATCCCTCGCCTCATCCACATCAGTGGTCTCCAGGAGGCTGGGCAATATGCCAAGAAGACCAGGCCATTGGCAAGGAGAAAGGGCATCCAAAATGGAGAAATCGCAGCCAACTTCAGAGCCCTCGAATTTCCGGTCTGGTGTGGACTCAGAAAAGACGCATTGAAAGACACGCCCAGCTTTCCCAATAAATACTTGCTGGATCCATTATAATCCTACAGCAGATTCTTCTGGGGACATCATGGCTCTCCCTTAGCTCATTCTCACTTTCCCCAAATGGTAAAAGACCTGGCTTTGAGAATTTTGTCTGCCAAGGGCTTCTATATAATAATGTTTATTTGTAAGAAATAAAATTGAGCCAGGCCCTGTGAGCTTGCAATGGCTTACAGACTTACTAATAGTAATAGCGAACATTTATTGGGTATTTACCACGTGCCAGGCACCCTGCCAAGCATTTTACATATAATTCCTTATTTTGTCCTCACAACAGCTCTGTGAGGAACGCGTTATTACCACCATCCTCCAGAGGAAGTATCCAGGTTTCACAAGGTGATTTAACCTCCACAAGGTCTAAGACACACCCGTTTGAAGATCTTCCCGGCATCCCCTTCTTTGGGGATCATCACCTTCCTTCTGGGAACTGCTCTTCCCTTTCCTTCCACCCACATGGCTGCTGTGGGAGCCGCCATGATTTTTTTGTGACTCTTTTCCTGCTAATCATTCCCCACCCCTTCACCCTCCAAGACATTTTTGAATCCAGTAAGAGACAGCAAGATCAGTCTGAAGTTCTACCATGTGGTGGCAGCCATGTTTTCTGGCACATGACCTGGAGGAGCGAGGCCCCTGCTCTGCAGGGAGACAGTGAGAATGAATCACAGGCCTACATTACACTGACGGCTCTTCAGTCCCTGGTTCCCGCTGCTCTTGAAGCTCAGTTCCTGTTCTTGGATCCGCCAGCACCCCCCAGCGTGTTTATCAGAAAGACTGAGCCCTGCTTTAGATACTTCAAGCTGGTCTCAGGAAAGCAGTGTTGTGGTGGATACCTGCCACAGACGTTGGAGTCAGACAGCCTACACTCAACCCGAACTCCATGAATTCCTGGCTGTGTGATCTCGAGTAAGTCACTCACTGCCTCGTGCCTCGACTTCCTCTGAGAAATGGGTATAATCACAATGCCTACTGTTGAACATTTTCTGGGGATTGCAATGCAAAGTACGTAGCCCTGTGCCTCATATGGAGTGAGCTTCCAAAAAAAAAAAAATTAGTGCTGTTGAGTTTTCATTCTGATTTTAATTGTTACTTTATTGTTATTGATATTGTTTGTCCTGGTCATTTATAGATTCATAGGGTTCTAGTTAGAGCTCTCTGATGGTACCTGGGATTTTTGAACTTACCACCCAAATTCCCAAAATGCTCCTCGTGGGAAGGGCGGGGTTGAGTGTGCAAATGGCTGTGCATGTGCCTATGTGAGCGTGGGGAGAGGACATTGCCCTGGTGTTTTCTTGCAGGCCTGGGGGTGGTTGCAAAAATAAGAGCTAATAATATCTTCAGGAGACTTCAGTGCACAGACTGCCATTCTGTGCAAACTCTGAGGTGGGTGCAAGAAAGCAGAGCCCCTGATTGATTTTTAAAAGGCCGAACTTCTCTGCTGTTGTAAGAAGCAGCAAGCAAATGAGAGATCTATAAATCCCAGGAACGTGCCTCCCTGCCAGTGGTCCTGGACGACGGATTGGGCATTGAGAATGAGTACTTTGTAGAACAAAGGCATTTTCACGTGGTGCAAAAATTTGAAAATTCCAGAACTATTTTCTTGGTGGGTGGAGAGAGAAGGGTGGGGGATGAAATTAAATTTCTTAAAAGGATTACCACTGAGGATTCAATGCTGCTTGGAAGAAAGTGCTGGAAGTCAGATGTGATTTGGGAATTCAGTGAGGGGCAATGGAGGGGAATAGATTCAATACAACCCTGACCAATTTCTCTGCGAGGCTGGGAAATTGACTTGGGTGGGGGTGGGCGTGGGCAGGGCTGGGGATCAACAGAGGCCCTGCACAGTCTTTGGTGGAAAGTTGGGCAGTTTCAAGTGTTTCCCAGGCATTTCTCTCCAAGAAAGTCACTTGGGTCAGAGCACTGATTATTGACCCCCAGCGGCCATGGAAGTTCTAGGATGGGCCAGTGCACATGCCACTCAAGGAAATTCAAGAAGATGAAACTCCCAGAATCCCTTGCCACCATGAAAAGCTGGCAGATTACATGAAGAAGGAGGAATGAGAAGGGAATATTTTTGCTGGTCTCCAGAAGGGTAGATGGGACATCGTGAGGATATGGGAAAGCTGCCTGCACTTTGAGGGAAGGCTAAAAAAAGTGGAGTAAGTGAGGTAAAGGAACAGGAATCTAGAGGACAAAAAAATGTTCAGAATGAATGGGATCTGAACCTGCAAGTGAATTCGAAGTTTACCCCAAGGAAGATGAATAAAATTCACCCAGTGTAGTGGTACACTTGTCATAGCCCTGGAACTCCACAGATGACCTTATCAATTTATTTGTTGCCATCTTCACACACATTTTAGACTCCTGTCTACACTACAAGGGTGGAAAGTAGTGGTATGGTTATCCCCACTGAATACATGGGCAAGCAGAGCCATCCCAGAAAAGTGAAACAGTCCAAGGTCAACTAGGAAGAGCCACAAACAACCCAGAACCGCCTGAATTCTGGCCCAGTGTTTTTCCCTTCAGCTGGCTCACACAGGCCAGCTCCACTTCTGAGCGATTCGTGAGGTCCTCAGGGACTCAGTCACCCCACAAGGATGAATGTACAGATGGTGCAACCCTTGCTAGGGAGAAGCTTGGCGTTTCTACAGTCTCCTTCAGGGTTTGTACAAAGAATGTGCTTTTCCCAACTCCCATGTAAATCACGGTTGCTGAGCCAACCGAACCATGTGTCAGTGTGTGCCGTCCTGGGGGGGACCATGTAATCTCATTCCCTGCCTTGTGGTCTCATCACCCAGGGAGACCCGGCTGAATAGAAGTTCAAGGGCACCTGTCGATTGTTTGATTTTGTGAACATTCATAAGAAACTGCTGATGGTGGGCTGAGAGCCCTTTGGGCCCAACTATGTTAATTTTTTTTTTTTTTAAGATTTTTTTTTTTTATTGGGGAAGGGGTACAGGACTTTATTGGGGAACAGTGTGTACTTCCAGGACTGTTTTTCAAGTCAAGTTGTTGTCCTTTCAGTCTTAATTGTGGAGGGCGCAGCTCAGCTCCAGGTCCAGTTGCCGTTACTAGTTGCAGGAAGCACAGCCCACCATCCCTTGCGGGAGTCAAACTGGCAACCTTGTGGTTGAGAGGATGTGCTCCAACCAACTGAGCCATCCGGGAGCTCAGCTCAAGGTACCATGTTCAATCTTAGTTGCAGGGGGCACAGCGCACCATCCCTTGCGGGAGTGAACTGGCAACCTTGTGGTTGAGAGCCCGCACTCCAACCAACTGAGCCATCCGGAGGCAGCTCAGCTCAAGGTGCCGTGTTCAATCTTAGTTTCAGGGGGCGCTGCCCATCATTCCTTGCGGGACTCGAGGAATTGAACTGACAACCTTGTGGTTGAGAGCCCACTGGCCCATGTGGGAATCGAACCAGCAGCCTTCGGAGTTAGGAGCATGGAGCTCTAACCGCCTGAGCCACCAGGCCGGCCCTTATGTTAAATTTTTAATAACACTCTTTAAATTTAAAATAATACTCATATTTTTCTAAGAACTTTATATCTATTGTCACTGTGTTGTTCAAAAAGTTGAAACAGTTTGATATATATGTGTATATATATAATAATAATATCATAGTATTATATATACAGTATATATACTTTTTTTCTAACATCAACCAAAAGAATTATACATTTTCAATCCACAAGATATGGATTTGTTATAAACATAATAATTCAAATATTAATTTATTTCCTATTCTTTTCACAATATCTTTCTCGTATTTCATCTCCTGGCTTCTTTACCTACTGACCAATGAGGGAGACTAAACTGATGATTTACTCCCTTTTATGGATGAGAAAACAGAATCCCAGACCAGTCAAGTAATTGCCTCAAGGATCACGCCCCCAGGCCTCCTGAGTTTCAATATTGCCCTTTCTACCATAGTACAAGCACCAATGTAATTCTATCTAAATGCCCAGTCCCAGACTTTGAAACTATAAACTTTGGAATTGTTGTCCCACACATTATTTAAAAGTTGCCTAAAGGAATAACACTTAGCATGGACCACTGGCCATTGATGGCAGTCAGATGAGGGGGCTCCAATTTGGGCCTCCCCGTGACCATTTCAAGAACAAATTTGTTTTCCTGCTCAATAAATGAACAGATTTCATCAAATCAGGGAGCGGGGAGGAGCACTTACTTCTTGGTTTTTCTCCCTGGAGAACGCCCAAGTTTGTTTTGTCTGCTGCTTTTGAATATTGCATGTACTGCTGTCATTTACGAGTCATCTGGTGTTCACAATGCATACCTCCCTTGTTTAGAGAGCTCTGCAGATGGAGGGGCAGTTGCTTGCACACAGCTGTGCACATCTGGCATGCAGGTATGTTTCCTGATAAGCTGACTTGCTCACAAAATGATTTCTTCTGGGAGCAAAGAAAAGGAATTGCCTAAAGCCTTAGATGAAGTTGTCCAGAGCTGGGACACTGATTAGTTTCTAACAATGGTTTGCTGAGAAGGGTAGTTTGGGCAAGATGATGAAATCCACAGGATGAAACAATGAGGGGTCAACGAATTTCCATCCTTCAAGGCAGACGTATGCCAAGGCCTGAGCTGGTTTCTGGGGCTTGAGCCAGTCGGGAGGTCAGTGCACTGGTCAGGCTGCTCCCATGAATATTTATGGATACAATGACACGGCCAAATGGAATGTCTTTAAAGAAAATCCCATGGGGGTGTGTGGGAGTGTGGGGACTGAGGGTTCTGGATGAAACAAGAGAGGTGCTGGGTTGGTGATTTTTATGGCTGAGTGGTTCATGGGGTTTATTGACAACTCTCTCTATTTTTATGATTTTAAACAATTTTCTGCCATCAAAAGTTAAAAACAATTTGCTCCGACATCTGGGCTCCAAGAAGTACAATGAATACTATTCAGCCTTTGATTAATTCCACGTAGTGGATGGCCATTGGAGTGCAAGAATGGAAACAGGCATAGCAAGAGCAAGAAGTGTGTGGATGAGGGTGAAAGCAGGACAAGAAAGAGGCCGAGAGGAGGAAGCAAAAGGGGAGAGAGAGAGGGAAAGAGTAGATGTGACACACTTCCCTTAGTGACACATTATTCTCTATCGTACCATGAGAAAGCAGGTGCCTTTTTCTCATGCACCATAGCTCTTCCCCCCTCCTTCTCCAAACACTTGACAATTTCTCCAAGGAAGGAAGCTTGGGGTTCCATGCAGCCTAGCGATATGACCAGAGAAGGGGCTGGTAGAAATCAAATGTGAACTAAAGCCTCTGTCAGAGGCCAACCTTAATCTAAGGTATAATCCAAGAAAGAGAGCAAGCTGAGAGGGAATAGAAGAGTGACAAAGTAAACACAAAACCAAGGCAGTTTTATGAGAAGCATTCGTCTTTGGGGGAGAGGCTTCCACAGGCCATTGCTCCAGAATAGGCAGGTGCCCAGAAGAGGTGGGCCTGTGATTCTGGCCGTCAAAAGAGTCCTGACCCCTCTCTGGCGGATGCCCATCTGGGAGCAGTTTGCTCTGCCCTCACCCACCAGGCAAAGGCCACTGCCAGCTTCTTACAACCTTAGTGGGAGAAGTGGTGACCACCTTTCCAGCCAGGGCAGCTGCTGCCAGGTCACCTTTCAGACCCTTCCCAAACCACAAACACTGTGCACTAAGCTTGTGAATGACACTTTCCATTCTTAGCTCCCAGTTTGCCTCCAGGGTTCCCTCCCTCCTTTCCTACTGGAGAAGAGTTGCTTGGGCTTGAGACCCTCGTGGGGACAGTCCCACCAGGCCAGGCCATGGGAGCCAGTACCTGGATAGGAGTTAAGAGCATTCACTGTCCTCCGGGGAATCCCGATGACTGCGTGCTCACAACTAGCTGCACCCACTTGAAGAGACTCCTCTGGAACCAGCTCTGTGCATTGGATTCACACATGCTCCCAGTGGGGAGGGCCTACCAGCTATCTTCTCAAAGGCTCAGATTTTCTTTCTTATCAGCTGCTCTTCCTGCTCTTCCTCCCTCCGACCCATCCTGTCTTATGTCCCTTCTTGTGTCTGGGTCTGCACCTGCCCTCCCTAACTCTTCCCTGGCCCGGCCCCTCCCTCCAGCTACCCCCTGGCTTCTCTACACAGCTGGGCTCTCTGGGGGTTTGGTTGTTTAGGCTGCAGTTCTATGCGCACAGGTGGACTGGCAGATGCAAGTTCTTTCCATTCATGTGAGTAAACAGTAAACATTATATATTAAAATATTCATCACCAGGGCCTCTGCCTGAATGTTAATCGGGCATGCGAGCTGATTTCTAGTCCCTGGCGGAGTCGGTGCCACTGTCACTGCAGCAGAATGACCAGGAAAGGACGGCCTGCGTGGAGAAGCATTGATTTTGCATTTGCTTTGTGGGGGGAGACACAGTAGAGCTTTCTGGCCAAAGAGACCACCTGTCTGCCGGGGATGGTTTATGTCGGGCGTCTGCTGGCTGCGAGGCCTGGACGGACCTGTAGAACAGGCAGGTATCTGACACTGGGCTCCTGGCAGCTTGTTTATCACCTTTGTACTTAGATGTCCGGCTAGGTACTGAATGCTAAAAAGTCCTGTGGCTCCTACAACACCTGCTGGTGATCCATTTTCTCTCTGTTGGTAAGGATTACATGCCATGTATCTATTCCATCTTTGCCATTGAAACCTAGTAATTCTAATAGAGTCTGGACAAAGCCTCAGTGATATCAGACAGAGGAAAAGCTAGCTTCTTTCTAAGAACGGATTAATGGAGGGAAGGGGCACACTGTCCTCGGGGTCTAAAACATTTCAGTGTCAGGAGATTCTTGCCTATAGTGAATCCAGTCCCACATGTGGCCCCAGGTGCAATCTCCTCCTGAACTTGACCCCTCTCAGGTCTTAACCACTGTCTTCAGCTGTCACTTCCACAGGCCTGGAGACATGCATTCATTCCTTCTTCCTCATCCTTGTACACGCTCATTCATTCATTTAATGCCCTTTTATGGATCTCCTACTGGGTGACTCACACGGCACCAGGCCTGGCCAGGGGGAAGATGAGTCCTCTCTGGTGTCCCCGCTTATAAGGGCACTAATCTCATCATGAGAACCCACCCTCACGACCTCATCTAATCACAATCACCTCCCAAAGACCCCACATCCACTACCATCACTTTAGGGGTTAGGGCTTTAACATATGAATTTGGGGGGAGGGACACAAACACTCATCCATAACATCCGTGGAGGACCCAGGCCCATTACTTGCCTCCTCCAGTGGAGGAAAAGCCCCAGGTTGCCGAAACAAAGGCAAGCAAACTCCGAATGGCCTGAAATTTCCCAATGTATCAAGTCTTCCTTCTCCTCCTTCTCCTTCTCCCCTATCCCCTCCTCCTCTCCCCATCCTTTTCCTTCCCTCCCCTTCTCTCACACAGGTAGACACATTTGATTCTAAGTAAACAATCATACGTGCAAATATCCACTTAGCATGTTTTCTGCAGGTCAAGGTAACCTCCTCCCTGAGGTTTTCTGAACTTCCTTTCTACATCCCCTCTCCCATGGAACTCCGTAAGGAATGTCTCAGCACCCACAAAACATCACTAAACGTTTGTCTGCTGTCTGCCTCTGGCGGGACTGTAAGCTCAAGGCATGGATCATGGGGCACCTGTATTTTTCACTCTCACGCCTGCACCCGGCCTGGCTCAGTATAAGCGCCGACTGAATGTTTGTCGAGAGAATGAAGGTGTCCTTAGGACACAAAGATGGAAATGAGGACCCCTGCCATCCGGAGCTTAGACTTATCAGGAGCAGTATTGGGGAACAAAATATTACTGAGGTCCCTGATGACGAAAGTCCCCAACACTAGATTCAGGACCATGCACCAGGAATGCTCCAGCCTGCTGCCATTCCTGTGACACACTCCGTGACCAGTACGTGCTGGCTGATGGAAGTCGTCTATTGAGACCGTGTGCAAATCGTGACACCGTAGGTGCCATTTATGCCGCCCCGGGACCTGCATGAGGCGTTTTATACAGGCAGTCTCACGAACTCTCACACACACAGACTGTCTTTTTTTTTTTTTTTTTTTAACTTATTCAGAAAGAAGAGCAGAATTCAAAAGCCTTGCTACAGTCCCTGAGTATTACCTTGGGTCACTTTCCCAGACCCTGTCATGGGCTCACAGTGACATTGGATTATCCTTCAGGGGGAGGAGGCTGGCTAGTTCCTACTGGCCGATGTTTAACATGCATCCTCCTCCAGGCATTTCAGAGCTGACTTCTAGAAAGCTTTGATAGTTTTCCTGTATAGAGAAGTTCATGTTCTTGTACATTTTCCTGTTACTAAAATAGAAAGGCTCGTCGCTCTTATTTTTTTTAGTGCCTGCTTGTCTTGGATTCGTGTGTCTCTGCACTGTTTTAAAACTCCCAGCATATATGCCACTGAAGCCTGCTGCGGGAGCCAAATCCATCTCACTTACTTAAGTACCTTTCACCAGGTATTCCCTAACTTCTTGTTTTCCCACCCTGCCAATCTGTGTGGATGTGCTCCATATGTCTCTCTAATAACCTGGGTGGGAGCTCAGCACACCCATGGCTGCTTATTCTGTGAAATAAGTAAAAATTAAAGTGTGAGCTGGCGCACGCTCATCGTGGTGGCTCGGGGCTGCCCTGCACAGGCGTTTCTCTGGCACTGCCTACCGACGGCTCTCATTTTCTGTCTTGCTGGGATCTGGGGATACTTGACACATGCGGCACATTTAGCATTTATTAGCTGCCAGCTCTGTGCCAGGCACTGGGCAAGCACGTTCTCATTTGCAGTCTCAGCTAAGCTCACCACCTACGAGATGATTCTGGGAGGCCACAAAATGAGCCTCGTTTTACGAACAAGAAACTGACTTTTAATTTTATGCATGTCTGTATAGGGCCGGCTGTGTTCTAGGTGCCACTCTAAACATTTTACAAATAGTAATACATTTCATCCTTCTAACTGCACTTCAAGGTAGATACTGTCTGACATCAACAGATAAGGAAGCTGAGGCACAGAGGGGCTAAGGAGCATGCACACAGGTGTCCAACTGGTGAACGGTGGAGCCAAGGCCTCGGCTACCTCTCACAGCTCCTGGACTTGCCCAGGCTAAGACCAGGGTGACTCCAACAGAACAAAGTCCATCAAAAGGACCCCCTCCCCTGCCCCCGACCCTTCTCTAAACTTCTTAATTGTGACCCTAATTTCAGGCTTTCTTTCCCTTCCTGGTTCCTTCCCAGAGTCCTTCGGAGGGGAAATAGTACTTAAAATCTAGCTTTTTCAGTACACACACTTTCCAGCCAGCACCATGCCTTCCTCCTCCTTCGACGTTGCCTTGGGTTCAGGTCTGTGGGAGAGGAAGGCACTGCCTTCCAGAAATCCTGGCTTTGCCACCTGCCCCGTCACCCTCTCTCTCAATGTCAGTTTCAGCAAATGTCATTAATTTGAAAAGCAAGGGACCAGGAAGAATGGATTTTGAATTAACAAGTTCAGGTAATCTGATATTTTTACTGGAGCATGACAAAGTACCCAGTTAGCTGGGCAACAACAATTGCTTCCTTTGAAGAAACCAATCTGCTCACCGTGGTTTTGTTGTAAAGGGCGAACAAATAGGCATTTGTGTTTCACCGAGGCTCCTGGATCCCAAAGCCTGGGGCAGCTGCTGGTGGGGGGTCTTGTGGGAGAAACAAGCTTCCACTTTATGTAAGAATACATGCTCGCGGGTTCCCTGGGGCTCGTGAGTGGTCTCTGCCCTCATCCCTCATCAGTACCATAAGCCCGTTCCTGGGAATCCCCAGTGCTTGTGTTAGGTAATAATCATTAGTGCTTAAACCAGACAGGTCCTGCTTGGCTCTTGCAAACTGCCTTGTAGCAGAGACGGCTGACTACCCCCAAAACTTGTGCAACCGTTTCCATGCTATGCTAAGCAGCTGTCTCATTGCGGGCTACGTTATTCCATCCTGCTCGCATCCATGCAAGTTCTTATTGGTGGGACGTAAGCCTGAGTGATGTGTCACTTCCCCACACTTCCCCCTCTCTTCTCCCTCTGCTACCCTGTTTCCCTGACAATAAGACCTAGCCGGACCATCAGCTCTACTGCGTCTTCTGGAGCAAACATTAATATAAGACTCAGTCTTATGTTATATCATGTTAGATAAGACCTGGTCTTATAGTAAAATAAGACTGGGTCTTATATTAATGTTTGCTCCAAAATAGGCATTAAAGCTGATTATCTGGCTAGGTCTTATTTTCAGGGAAACAGGGTACCTGGGTGCGGAGAACTCTGGGGACCAACGGACACAGACAGAGGAGCCGGAGACCCTCAGTCACCACGAGGAGGAAAACTGTGGGCCAACGAGGACACCCCCACTGGGATTCTGTTGGGGGATGTCTATTTGTCTCAGCGCCTGGTGTCACCCCAACTTAGGTGTCTTTTCAATCCTTCGATTCTTGTGTTTTTCTCAAGGCAGGGATGCTGTGTGCCCTAGCTTGAGACAAAGCAGAGAAGGGACATGGTGTCAGAGAAACCACCACGGAGGGAGAGTGTAGATGCTGGAGAGCTGGCAGAGAGTGCAGGGCGGAGGCCACCTAACACCTGACTCGAGAAGAGTCATCCTCCCAGTAGTAACTGAAGTGCACTGCCTAGCAGGGGTGGCCAACTGTCAATCAGCACGCAAAGCTAGAAGTGTCACCATCTATCAATAACGTGTGCCATAAGAGCGTGGTTGTAGGTTGCATGTGATTATGGCATTAAACTCAACCTTCTGTTGCTCGTATTCGAGCCACAACTTATGTAACAAGGTCATTTGATCATAATTAAACAACAACGACAGCAACAAACCGAGGAAACATAAACCAGAAGCAAAACCTACGGAAGCCAACTTTCTACAAGGCACACCTCTTGGACTCTGGCTCCTTCAAGGTTGAAATTGTGCAGGATCTCTCCAATCATGTGTTTAGTTTCTGTGGGTTTCTTTGTTTTTGTTGTTGGTTTTTCCTTTCCAAGCATAGACAGAGGGGCAGGGAAACATTTCTTCAGAGTAGAAATTGGGAGTGGCATTGTCCTCCCCTCCAATTAAAAATAACAAAGGAGAGCATACGAGTAATAATAATTACAGTGACAATAATTGACATTTCCGAGTATTTCATGTGGATCTGGCGTAGCTCTAAGAGCTACCTTGTCAAACGCAGGACGGTAGAGCCCGGCTCCCCGTGCAGGGACAAGAGCTGAGCGGAAATGCTGACCTACATTCTCCCCCATCCGTGTTTCCTCTGGACCCCCAGCTGAAGTTCAGACCTGTGCATGTTTTCTATTAGCTGCCTCTGTCCACCTCTCTTCACGCCCTCAGGGAGCCCCCAGACTCGGTGTCTCCATGTTTCCGTCCTAGCGGACGTGACAGGCTCTAGTCATATCCCTATGCCCTGTTCTCTGAGGACCTTCCTTTGGGATAGCCTCCTCTGGGGACAAATGAGCTAACCAAGTAGTTACCTCCCATACCTCGTTAATCAAAGTGATTCCCCCTTACAGAATCCAATGCCTTCAGTGTTCTGGTTGATGGGCCCTTGATGTCCTTTTGGAGTGGGGAAATATAGGAGTGGGCTTAGAGTGAAGGAAGAACCTACATTTTTTTGTGGGGTATCTCTTAGCAGGAAGCATACCTGTCTTCTCAGCCCATCTCCTTCTTCCTTCCTCCCACCCCTATTTCTAGTCGGTTCACTACAGAGCTACTGTGATCATAGTTTTAGACTAGAATTGAACACAAATTACGGGACAACACAACAGAATAGTTCAAAGTGAAAGCACCCTGGAAAATGCAATGCCCATGGTCATGGTCACCATGCAAGAGCCCTTTCCACCATCTGAGGAGAGTTTTAACTGCACAAATGACTGGCTGCATGTCTCTCCTGCCCCCCACAGGGTGATGCCAGTCGTTCCATGAAAGCCTCAGTCTTACTGAGACTTGAACCAAAATGGGAATGAGAAAAATCAGAACATCCCCGATGGAGTGCAAAGGCTGACTTCTCACCACCTGGGAGTCACGAATGACTCAGTACTTCCTGCCGCGTTTTGGGGGTAGTTTAACTTCTGTGACTTTAACATCAGTCACTTAGGTTTCTAGATATTGAATGTTGAGCCCTGGTGGTTGCTGGCAGGCTCTACATCTGCCAAAGGGAAAGCTAAAAAGTGGAGCTCAGCTTCATGTCACATTCTCCTCAGTTTCTATTTTCCTTGTCTGGATGTGGATTTCTGAGTGGATGTGGGCTTGGGAGGGCCTCTGAAGCCCAGTGGCTCTGACCTTGCTGCAGCCTCCCTAATCCCAGGACCCTGTCATAGGCCCAGGTGAGTAGAAGGTGTGCGTTGACAGCAAAGGATGCTGGGAGGAGGTGGTGTGGGCAGGGAAGGACCAAGGCTGGACTGACTGTTGCTGGGTGACCTTGGGGACAAGTGTGCATTTGACTCCTGTGCGCCTCTGTTCCATTCAACCAGAACTACGTTTTAAAAGCAGAACCAGATGCTGCCTCTGAGATCAGCTTTAGGGCTGAAAATAAATTAGGAAAAGAGGGTTCCATGCAGGGAGGCAGCAGGGCAAGGAATGTAGCATGACCTAGAAAAGCCTGATCATGACTACGGCGTAGAAGGGGAGTCGCCCTGTTCCAAGGGGCTGGATGGAAGACGTACGTATGGAGCAGAAGGCTGGCCAGCACTTTGCCCAGCTTTCCCCTTTTAGCAGTTGTGCTGCCACCTGCATGAGGTCTTGGCAAAGATAGCTAGCTGTCCAGTGCTGATGGGTGAGGAAGAAAGGCAGGGCCAGGCAGAATGGCGATGGGCTTGTATTCCAGCATGCTATTCCAAGGTGGTCTCCAACATTCCTTCCCTGGTGCAGCCAGGTGTGGGAACCACTGGGACCGCGCGAATGCTGGGGGTGTCCTGTTCAGACCCCCCTCTTAGGGGTAGATACATGGAGCCCCCAAGCTAGGACCAGTGGCTGCTGAAGGCTCCCAGCTGTGCCCCTCACGGGGCATTGCCCAGGGAGGCAGGGAATTCTCCACCCAAGGTTCCCTTTTTAGTCCTTTTCAGGGATACAAAGGCCTGGCCCCTTGCCTCAGTTTGGGACAATTCTGATGGGTTTTCTTAGCTCCAGAGCTCCCTGTGGGGTTGACTGAGGCCTCCACTAAAACCGCCTTGGAAGTCACCTCCTCCCTCTGCTCAGTCCTGCCCTCCTCACCTCCTTACAGATTTGTCTCCACAGTAAACTGCCCGCATGCAACTCTGGCTCAGAGTCTGTTTCCAGGAAAACCAATCTAAAGCAATGAATAAGAGCTGGTAAGACAGGCACTCAGCATCACTAATCATCAGGGAAATGCAAATCAAAGCCACAGTGAGATAACATCTCACATCTGTCGGGATGACTATTATCAAAAAGACGATGGATAACAAGTGCTGGCAGAGACATGGAGAGTTTGAGGGTGGCAAGACTAAAAGACAGGTGTGGTGGACGTGACCAAATACGCCCCTTAAAGATTACCGAGATTGCAGGATGCACTGCACCGAGTGGATGAATCAAGGATATACTTAGTTTTTTTGAGGTGTTCTACAATTAATCCCTAAATAGTAGACCACAATTTAAGCGCCAGTCACCACGTCTTAAAATGCAGCTACCAGATATGCCCATCCCACTCCAGCTCCCAGGGGTGACCACATGGGGGCGTCAGAGAGCAGGGTGTCCCTCTGCAGCTGTGCGGGGTGTGGACACAGGTCCTTAGGACCAGGCTCAGTGAGTGACATCGATCAGAACGACTGGACAGAGCCACTGGGTCCATGGCTGAAGGAACGGAAGGCCTGGCTTCTGGCAGCTGCATCTGCAAGGCTGTGTTCCCACAGCACTAGCCCCAAGGATGGGTCCCAACCAAGGACACTGCTTTCTCCTCGGTGCTCAGTGTGTCGGGAACCAGCTGGCCCATGTTCTTTTTCAGTAATGGGCTGTAATAGCACTATTCATATGGAAGGAATCAATATATTTTTAGAGCATCAGAGTATCATATATTATCTGTAAATTAGGTAAAATAGATGAGAGTACTTGATAAACGGGAAAAGAACTGTACCGATGAAAGGAATTATGCCTTCTGCGGTATTTATGTAAATGAGCTCATGGGGAAGACTGTGTGCTGGAGAACATAAATCCCTATGCAAATGAGAAGCCGCATAATTAGCTATTTCACAAGGTACCTTAGGCCTGGGGCAGGCGGGTCCTGGCTTCCCACTGGCAAGGGCAGCTCTCTCCCTGAAGAATGAGCGCTGCCTGCAGAGCGAGTGGGCTGAAAGCTCACGACGCTCCATTCACAGAGCCCTAGAACAAGAGTATTCCAGCGGAGCAATTTGCAGAGTCAATGAAAGGGAAGAAAATTCCTCTAACAGATCTTGAGAAGACGGAGGAGATGAGGAGGAAGAAAGAGAAGGAGGCAGGCAGACATTTGTAATGATTGAGAAATTTGTAGTCTGTTGCATACGAACACTATACTGGCAATGGGAACAAGGCAAAACTGTGCCCGTGTGGCATGCCGTCCTGGATGGGATGTTGGGGTGCCATGTTAACAAGGCTTTGAATCTCGCAAAGCTCATCGTATGGTAGATGCTATGATGGGCTAGAGGGCTGACACCCAGGAACTCTTCAAACATTCACACTTGCTTCACCCACCATGAGGCTGGTCCTAGAGAAAACTGGCCTTTGAAGGAAGTTTCATTTCCTAAGGTGAAAAATCTCCCTTGGGTTGGGTGGTTCCGCTGGTGTCTTTAATATTTCATCGTATTGTGATTATAGCTGTCACTTTCCATTCAACCAGTGTTGAAGGAATGGCTCCCTTTACAGGCTTCATGCTGGGCATTTTATATGCATTATCTCTTTATTCTTTACACATCTACAAGGTAGGCACTATTCATATCTGTTTTATAGATGTAGACACTGAGCCTTCAAGAGAGTGGATAACTCGTCCACCCACGCGGAGGAGGCAGGTCAGCAGTGAAAAAAGCTCACTGGAATAACACTTGGTACAGCTGCCACCAGCTTGCACCCCCTAGCAGTCCCTGATACCTTGTCCTAACGGCTGGCCTGCCTCTGCTGTGACACAGGTTCTCATTCACCCCTCACTCTGAAGCCTGAGCACTGGCTCTGGCCTGGGCTGCTGCTCTCTAGGTTGGCTCTGTGTCTGGAATGCATATCTTGCCCTGACAGCTGCCACCCCAGGCCCTGCGGTGGGGAGGATGGGTCAGTGAGCCGTGCCACTCCCACGCCAGGCAACGGGGCCCAGCTCCTCAGAAAGGAGGTTTTGTCAGGAAACTTTTCCAAGCTTCAGAGAAGCTGGGTCAGTGCTGTGTGGGCTGCACTGTGTCCCCCCAGGAGTTCACATGTTGAAGCACAACTACCAGTCCCTCAGAATGTGACTCTATTTGGAGACAGTCTTTAAAGAGGTAATTAAATTAAACAAGGTCACTGGGGTGGGCCCTAACCCAATATGACTGGTCTCCTCATAAGAAGAGGACACTGGGACACAGACACGTACAGAAGAAAGACCGTGTGGAGAGACAAAGGGAGAAGACGGCCATTTATAAACCAAGGAGAGAGGCCTGGAACAGAGTCTTTCCTCACTGCCCTCGGAAGGAATCAATCTTGGTCTTGGATTTCTAGAGCACTGAAAAAAATAAATGTCTGTTGTTTCAGCCACCTAGTTTGTGGTATTTTGTGCTGGCAGCCCCATGTGACTAATACAAGTATGACCTCCGATGTGTCCCCTCCTGCTGTCCCACCATTGCTTCTCCCTAGGTTTGTGCTCCTTTTGCCGCTGCTGCGTGGTGTTCGTCTAGAGCTCTCGGCTGACACAGTGGCTCTGTACATAACAGGAAGCCTTCCCTGCTCCAGAGCTCTTGCCGGCCATGCTTATCTCTGCCTTCCCCAGGAAGGACAAGTGACTGACTGAGAGGCAGCTGAGTGATACCAAAGGGTTGTCCAAGCAGGTGGGGAACAGATTCCATTAAATGTGAGTTTGCCTCCTTCTTCCCTTTCACCTGGGGACACTCTGGGGACATTTCCTGATTAGGCCACCCTCAGTCAGGCCTCTGCCTTAGTATATCCATGTTTGGGGCCTGAGACGTCAGAGTGTTTCTGGGTTGAAGCAGAAGTTTAGAGAAGATGACTTCCACGACTGGACCAGCACCTCATTTGTGGAGAGTGTGCTGTGCGAAAATGCCTGGGTTTGAATCTGGCTCTGCCGTTAATTGGCTGTGTGAGTTTAGGCAAGTTACTTAACCTCTCTGGACCTCGTTATTCCCATTTGTAAAATGATAATTTTGGCTTAACAGGGTTGTTGTGAAGAGCATATAGGAAACAACAGATGAAATGTATTTTGTAAGTGACGGTATGATAGTTATCTATGGGGTAAGATGGGATATGATTATGGATTGGAGAGCCATTTTCATGGGGGAACCAGTGCTGCCCTGGGAGCATGATCCATGCAGGAACACTGAGTTATGGATCTCTCCTTCTGACTTGCTGAATGAGCCTCAAAACTCAAAACATTTTTTTAACTCGTATAATAATTCACTTATGTCCCATTAGAAACTATCTTACATATATATATATATATATATATATATATGTATATATATATATATATATATTTTAATTTATTGGGGTGACAAATTTTAAAAAGGAGCTGAGTCTAGAGTGTACCTTTGTAATAGAGGTTCAGAGACAGACAATGTGTTTTCTATCTGTTCCTTCCAAAGTGTTCATAGTAACCTCAGGCATTTTTGTGGCATGATGTTCTAGACAACATTCTAACCACTTACATTAGCTCATTTAATCCTTGTTATGGGCTGAATCATGTTCCCCCTAAATTCATATGTTGAAGTCCTAACTGCCAGAACCTCAGAACGTGACTGTATTTGGAGATAAGCCCTTTAAAGAGATACACACGTTCAAATGAGGCCACTAAGGTGGGTTCTAATGTAATCTGACTGGTGTCCTTACAAGAACAGAGACACCAGGAGTGTACCTTGACAGAGAAAAGACCATGTGAAGAGGTAGTGAGAAGGTGGCTGTCTGCAAGCCAAGGAGAGAGGCCTCAGAGAAAACCAACCCTGCCATCACCACGATCTTGGACTTGCAGCCTCCAGAACTTGGAGTATGTGCTGGATTTCTTGACTCACTTCTAATGAATAGACTATGGGAGAAGTAATGATGTCACTTCCAAGGTTAGGTTATAAAAAGACTGTGGCTTCCATCTTGGGTCTCTCTCTCTCTCTTTCTCTCTCCTCTTTCTGACTGCTTCTACGATGGCTAGTTCTGGCAGAAGCCAGCTGCCATCTTGTGAAGTGCGTGTGGAGAGGCCCACATGGTGTGGAGCTGAGAACATCCAACAACCACGCGAGTATACTTGGATACACCTCCTCCTCCAGTTGTAGCTGCAGCTTCAGCTGACAGCTTGATTGCAATCTCACAAGAGACCCTGAACCTGAAGTTGAACCAAGCAACTAAGCTTCTTCCAGATTCCTAGTCCTCAGAAACAGTGAGAGAATAAATGATTATTGTTTTAGATCCTTACATTTGGGGTAATCTGTTATCAGCAGTAGGCAATTAATACAGTGACGTGCTCCAAATTGGTCCCCCGTGTTTCTCCCTTCTAAGTCCCACAGCACCATTAGAGTGAGCGCATGCTCATACAATATAATATATTATTTTCTAATGACATGAGTCAGTCCTATCACCAGAAGTAGATTACAGATTCTTTGAAGGCAGGGATTACATTTTACAAAGTAAATAGGCATTTTGTTTTCTCTTTTTTCTTTTCTTTTTTTTTTTTTTTACAGAGTGTTTATTGAATTAACTTGGGAGATTTTTTCTTTTTGTTTCCTATTGGAAAATCAGGAGCCATTACTTGCTGAGTCAATTGTTTCTATTCTCCAACATTTAGTTTTCTCTGGTCCTAGATAGGAATTATGGTTTCTCCTCCTACCAGAAGAGTTTTTATTTGATAACAGTAAAAAATAAAAAATTAGCCAAACACTTGAAAGATTTTTTTCAGTTACCTGGTAAGGTTACGTAAGCTGAACTTTGCTGTAGAACTGATACTTTTTGTTCTTCTTTTTAAATTCTTAGATGGGAGAAGAAATGATCTTGGGGGGATAAAGCCTGTTCCCAGGTTCTTAGAGAAAAATGTAATCCACTACATTCTTTTGCTTCCAGTTTTTCTCCTGCCTCTTGATTTTGTTGGGCTTTATCTCATTTGCATTATTTCACAGTTGCCTGGGTACCTAAGTAACTTCTCCCCTCTTCACTCTCATTTCAAGAGTTTGTCCCTGGCACCTCCAAACTGTGTCACCTCTGATGACTGACACTGGGAATGAGGAACAATGTGCACAGAGCATAGGCTTTTAGAAAGGAATCTTTTCCAGTCAACCCAATGACTTGGCCTAACGGTAATCCTGAAGAACTAAGAATTTACCCTGTCTGATGTTGGTTTGAAAGGGCTGTGTCTAAACAATTTCTGACCAATGAAGAATAGATGCTTTGTTAAATGTAGATATCTCTGGATAAGGGGCCATCTACACTGCATTTACATTTTTTTTCTATAAATGGAATGAAAGTTTTTAAGATGGTAGAGATGGGCTCTGTGTGTGTGTGTGTGTGTGTGTGTGTGTGTGTGTGTGAAATCTCTTTTTAAAATGTATTTAGGCCCCCATCCTAAGCCCAGGTTCTGTATTTTGTCTATACATTATATCCTCATCTTCAAAGTGCACTTGATTCTAAGAGCTGTGAAGACTTTTGTCCAAGAGCAAAATGGCACCACAAGTTACCATCCACATGTGTGAAAGTTGCATATTATTTTGGATCCTGACCCACAGCCAGCTCATAACATCTATCCTGAATGCTCATCACCTGATCACGGTGGTCGTCACCACCATCATTATTATTTCAGACCCCCCTTCCCGGATAGAGGCCATTATGCCAGGTTAGTGCTCATGGAAAGCAAACGACAACCATAGTCAAATAGTTTCTGCAACTATAAACTGTTGGGAAACTCTTAAATCAGATCTACAAGTTATTGACTCAGGAAGTTGCAAAAAGAAGAAATTGAATTAATATCTGGAATTCCAAATCAAACCAGTATTATTCAGTTATTACAGATGAATTTTATTCTATAGCTCCAGGGGCTGGCATGCTTTTTCTTATAGGACCAAATAGTCATTTAATGAACATATCTGTGCTTCAGTTTCCCAACTGAAGTGATAGTATTAGCGTCCTAGAACTGACAGATCATTTTTCTAGAAAGTTTAGAAAGAGATGGTATTCACAATGCATGCATGCATGCAAAAAAAAAAAAAAAAAAAGTTCAGATTCGAATTGATATAAAATGCACATGAGGACTGGTTTAGGATTACTGAAATTGCTTTGACGTTTATATGGCAGAAGTGCACCAACGTGGAGCTGAATGCCTACCTGCCTCTTGTTTTGCAAGAGTAGATGTAGTTAGTAGTTTTGTTAAACAACTTCCTGCCCAATCCAGCCAATTTTTACTGCCAATGGAACCAGAGGGTGGGCCTGGGGGACCCTCAGAATTGGGTCCCCTTGCATCCTTTAGCTTTCCTTCTTCAGCAGCAAGTCCCAGAGCCCAGAGCAGTAAATGTGTAATACAACAGAGCTCACGTCCGGTCGGAACAACAGAGCATGTCCAACAAATTAATTTAAATAAAGCACGTCAAATATTTGTTTCAGTTTAAATTCATAAAATGTCATTTTGTTAAGTTGTGTTTTCCTTTACGTCAGGCGACTGTCATGCCAAAGCTATATTTTTTATTATATTAGAAGTTATAACATACATTTTTAGAAGAAAATACATTTTTAAAATAAAACACTGTCATGATAAAGATATTTTAGCTCTGTAATATTGATTTTGTAGCAGTATGATGGATGGTGAGTCTAAGGGGTTTTTTTACTGCAATTAAAAAAAGCATTCATAAAGGGTCTGGATACCCCCTCTCCCTATAAGGACCCTATGACAGCTGCCAGTTGGCACTTCTGAGAAGTAACACTCCTGGTTCCCATGATTCACGCATATCCTGGAGTGGGTACCTGAGCAGACTGACAAGAAATGGGGATGTTATGTCTTTAGGGAGGGAAGGAGCACTTTTCCCTCTCCTCAGGGAAAGAGGAAAGCCTGGAGGCGAATTTAATGTGTGGGTTGTGGAGTCTCCAGCCCTAACTCCTGTGCCTGCTTCTCACACAGCCAGATCTCGGAGCATTCTGCTTTCTTTCCCCTCACCCCCCAGTCAGGTGATCGTGCACTCTCCTCTCAGAAGGGCAGAGCAAACCTGAATTCTGGGACTCTCTTCTGGCATCGTTCCGCATGATATTATTACATCATTTCTGAGGGACAATGACTCTCATTCATTCCTAAAGTCAATAGACATGTAATCAGTGGCCACTCTGAGCCAGGCGCTGTCATAGGCACTGAAGATGTAAGATGAGTGAGATGAAATCTCTATTCTGGAAGAACTTGGGACCTGGTAGGTGGACACATTCATAAAAAATAATTACAACCTAAGTTTGGCAGTCATGCCGAGAAAATGTATTCTTGGAAAAGAACCCTCTTCACACCAGAAAAAGCATGTAGGAGGGCCCTGAACTCAAAAAGGGGGAAGTGAACTCAACTTAGAAATAGAAGCATCCTCTCGAAAGAAGTTAAGATCTCTGACATTCCAAATAAGCAGGAGAGACATGATCCTGAGGATTTCACTAGAGCTAATATTTCAATGAGATTGATTCTAAGTATAAATTAAAAACATGAAAAAAAATTTTAATAGACACCCAAACACACATGGTTTTTTGTTTCGGGGGGTTTTTGGTTACTAAGGGAAAGCAATTTTAAAAATAGAAACATAGGACAGATAACAGCTTCTAGTTGATTCTTTTGGGTATCCATCAAACTTGCAATGACTCTTTTTCTCTGAGAATTGCCCTCCCCCCCCACAAAGATGGAGGGATAATTCCTACGACCTCAAGTTCCTGAACCTGGTGGGCATGGCTGAACTGACCTGGGTCCATCAGATTCTCTGTTCTGGGAATTTAGAATTGGGACTAAAAGAGGCTAATCTGTTTGTAGTGTCCTGGGACAAAGCACCTTCCGGAGTTGTGTAGAGTCCATCTTCTGCTCACCACGGATTTAAACACACAGAGAGAAGATGGCACTGCTCATAGAAAGAGGAGGAAATGAAGATGGATAGAGAGCTCCACTGGGTTCTGAAAGCTTCTAGTTCCCGAGGCCAGTTCTCTCCCAACACACACCGTTTGTCCTTTCGTTCTGTAACACACCCATAGGTCCTACACACATTCCTTCTTTTGGGTAAATCAGCTCAAGTTGATGTCTGTAACTTGCAACCCAAAGAGTCTTGTCTATGGTAATTCTCTCTGGTTTAGGGAAAGTCCTGCCTAAAAGACTGAGGGGCCCATGACATCAGCTGTGTTCTCCCTTATGTGTGCTCAGGATTTCAGGTCTGTTTGATTCCCAAGCCCCACCTTAGACCTGCTGAATCCTACTCCCCTTGGATGGGGAACCAGGAATCGACATGTTGTAACAAGACATTAGGGTAGTCCTGTGGTCGCCGGGTGTTAGAACTGCTGGATAACACCATAATCCTTGCAATTGAATTATGAAGGACCAAGTGCTGCCACGCATGCTCTATCACCTTCTTCACAATGACCATGTGACATAGGCGTCATTTATCCGGGGAAATGCTCATTCCCTCTCCAAATGTTTCCTTCCATTGGAGGCAGTTCCACTAGCTGTAACACTTCTGTGTTATCTCTATCCCCTTACTCGTCAGTGACCCGTATGGTTGCTGAATTTGGAAGGAGAAATCAGGCATGTGCAGCCCTGCCTCTTTCTCGCCTTCCTTTTGGGAGATAAGCTGCTTGCAGAGAGCCCATGCTCTCAGATGCCCTGCTGGCTAGAAATCCTCTTACACAGGCTCTGCCCCTGCTAGCAGGGACTCCCTACTCTGGCGCAGCCATGGCAGGGTGGCACGATGTCATTGTGAGGTTCAACGTTATACCTGCAGGTAAAGCTACATTACCAGATCTCAGCTTATCAAGGTGACAGCTTGGTCCTACATGGCCCATTTCTTTGTCTTACATCTGTTTTCTTTGACAGGGAAGAGGGAAGCCCTTGATTGAGCTCCCTGAGATCCCCCATTATTACAGACACAGTTCCTGATAAGAGCACTGTCTGTCCAAAACCAAGTTCAAGCGCTTCTCTGCCCCTGGGGGAACCTCTGGAGTGGTGCTTCTCAAACTCACTGTACATATACCTAATCCCTGGGCAGTTCGTAAAAATGGAGATTTTGATCCTGAAGGTCGGGGTGGGGCCTGTGAGTTTTCATTTTCAACGAACTTTCAGTGCTGCTGGTGGGATGTCCACACTGCACCTATGAAGTTATACAAAGGATGACTTCCAGAGGTCCAGAGCCATACAGGTGTGGTAGGCAGTGTTAAGGTCCCCCAAAAATGTGCATGCCTTCATCCCTGGAACTTGTGAAGATGTCACCTTCCATGGCAAAGAAAAATTAAGGTAGCAAATGTAATTAAGGTTGCCAATCAGCTGTTCTTAAAATAGGGAGATTATATTGGGTTAACCAGACGGGCCCAATATTATCTCGGGAGTCCTTAAAACTGGAAGAGGCGGGTAGAAGAGGAGGCCAGAATGATATGATATGAGAAGAACTCCACTAGCCATTGCTGGCTTTGAAGGTGGAGGGAGGGGGCATGGACAAAAGAATATGAGTGATATCTAGAAGATGGAAAAGGAAAGAAAATGGACTCTTCCCTGGCAACTCCAGAAGGAATGCAGCCCTGCCGCCTCCTTGATTTTAGCCCAGTGAGACCATACCAGACTGCTGACCTATAGAACTACAAGATAACAAATACAGATTGTGTTAAGCTGCTAAGTGTGCGGTCATCTTGAAGACATCAGGAGAAAACGAATACACAGATACTTCCTTAATAGCAGCGTGATCCCTAAGGCTGGAATATTTCAACCAGGAAACCAGCCTGAGAGGCTTTGTATCCAAGGGCTCCTTTGTACAAAAAAAGTATAGTGTTCCTTGATGACAAATTCTAAAGTTTTCAATGACAGAACTACCGGACTGAGTGAAAGGGACCCACTAATGCCTGAACAGACTTGGTTTTAAGTTAAGTGAGCATGACAAGCACGTTGTGAAAAACTCAGACCTCATTAAATCCCTGATGAAGCACAGCATGATAAACGCCAGGGGACCATGACTCTGTGAAAACCAGATCCAGTGCTGCGTGGCGCTGGGTGCCGGGGCCCAAGGCAAACGACATGCCACGTGGTTCCTCCCCAAAGGGGTTTCTTGCCACAGGGAAGCATCGTACCCATGCTGCAGAGTCTGTTTTTTCAGATTATTCACTAAAGAGGGTGAGGCTGAAGATACTGTAATGGTATCACCAGCTGTAGGGAGACTCGCTCATTCTGGGCCAGGTCTTCACCGACTGGATTTCAGATTACAAAAAAAAAAAAACTTTTTAAACGTTTCTGCCCAGAGGTGGGGAATGAAAGTGTGGCTGCTAGAATTGGCAGAACGCGTGTCCTTGGGTTCATTCATTTAGCCAACCCTGATTTCATTGACTCTATCGCTGGTGCATTCATTCATCAAATATTTATCATGCGTCTACCAGATGCCCAGCGTTGGGAATACAAGGTCAAGGATGATGTAGTCTTATTCTCAAGGAGATGTCAGTCTTGTTGGAGAGGAAGACTGTGCTCCAGCTATGATACTATTGAGTGTGATGTTCAATAACTGAGCTCTGCCCCCAGGTACTAAGGAAGCATGGAGAAAGGGCACCCAACTCGGTCTAGGAATGGAGGCAAGGGGGAATCAGAGAGGGGTAGAAGAGGTGCAGTTCCAGATAAAGTTTAACGGATGAACATTAGGCGACGGCAGGCACTCGGGTGGGAAAAACAGCATGGCGCTCTGAAAGATCACAGAACACTCAGAGCCGTTGAGAACTGAGATGTGACTGGAATTCAGGATGCTTTCCTCCAGGGGAACGAGAGCAGTGAAGCTGGAAAGACAAGCCGGGGCCTGGTCAAGAAGCGTTTCGTGTGATGCGCTAAGGAGGTGGGGACTGAGTAAATGAATGGAGGGTGCGAAGCAGGGGGTGATGCAGTGAGAGGTGAGTTTTGGAAAGATCACCCTGGTGGCTGTGAGGAAATTGTCCTGGATGGGTGGCAGGCAGGTGGACCAGATGGAACCAAGAGAAGTTCCGAGTCTGAGTGGGGCTACGTGAAAACGGGCCCTTTTTAAGGAAAGACCAGTCTTGGGGACCAACGAAGGCTCGTTCTAAATTGGGATGAGAGCTTCGGAATTTGTTCAGTTCACCAGAAGAAGTGCTAAGGAAATATTAGGAAAGTGACAAATGTGGAAGGCTATTGCTGGTGGACGCTATATGTTCTTTTGGCTCCAGGAGAGTTTGTGGACTGAGAATAGATGGAAGGGAGGGCTGTGGTTAATATGCCATTGTGTATTGTTGTCATCTGCTGTGATTATAGGCTTGGCTCCTGGTTTTTCATTCAAAGCCATTTATTCAGAAAATCTCTTACTCAGAATTTGAGTTCATTCCTCATTAATTCCGTGGCGGCTTTCTGTAGCCTGGTGATTGAATTACCTAATAGCACCTGCCTGAAATGATTAACATAAGAGGAAGCCATGGGATTGTATTTGATATAAATGATTTGTTTCCTAAAGTTGTAATTTTATTAAAGGGGGACCCAGTGAACCACCTTCGCAAAAGAAGGTGAGGTCCTGGCTTCTGTGAGGTTCCTGGGAGGTTAATGAATGATTAGCAGCTAACAAATGACAATAGAGCTCAGGAAGAACGTGGCACTTCTCAAGTGGTGGGTCACCATCCCTGGGAAAGTGAGTCATTGCTTTGAAAGGGCTGTGTGGTCCACTTTCTGGTAGGTGTGGTGACCAGGGAGAGAGGGAGAAGTGACGGGCTGAGGAAAGGGCCACCACTTTGCTCATGAACTCACTCTCCCAGTGGGTCAAGGAGGGATTAACTCCACTGCTCCCCTAAGGGAACGTGGACTAACACCCTGAGTTTCTCTCTCTCTCTGAGACAGACTCAGGCAAGCTGGTCCTAACGGAACCTGAAGTTTTTCATCTGGAGTGACCGGCTTTGTATGAGACTCTTTCGGTGAGGTCCTGGACTCTAAAAGTTCAAGTTGAAGGGAACAGAGAGAATTAAGACACAGGCTATTGAGAAATATTCTAACATTTTGTTCAGCAATTGAAAAAACACGTGTTTTTTTGGTAATGGATTGTTTAGTAATCATACCCATTTTCTAATTTTGTTGATTTAGGTGTAGACATATGCACAGACAGACACACAATTGATATGCCATGTGAGGACAGAAATATTTTGTACTTCCCAAAACATAAATGGACTATTTTTATTATATTGATACTTTTAACCCTAGAGACTCCTGAAGAACAAATGGGACACCTGAGGGCTGGGTGGGAGAGAGTGTTAAAAGAACATGGGTGCAAACCCCCATCTCTATATCCATATCCATTCCCACAACCAGAGATATTTGAAACATCTTTTCTGGACATTTCCTCACTTTTCCGCACTCCATTTCCTCCTCTACTCCCTTCAGATACTGCAGTCCCTGTACTGCTTCATTCCTTCTATTCTAGTGGAAATAGGGTCAGGGCGCTATGCTGCCTTCTGCCATCGTGCCATCCTAGGAGACCCTTGCTGGCAAACTGCTTAAGTCAATGGTGTAAGTCTTCACTGAGGGAAAAGTACACCCCATGGGCAGGTGGAGGGGCAGGCAGGTGGAAGGCAATTTTCTATTGAGAAAGAGAGGGTTCTGAGTGCTGCTCAAATCCTACTATTAGGACACATCTGCTCCAAAGGTTGGGTTGGCCTACACTCATGAAGTATGCTTTCCCTACCTCTTCCCTAACCTTCTTCTCATAAAGGCCCAGGTCGACACGTAGACAGTCCCACATTAGACTCATGGGGAAATTTCCTGGGGAGTTTTCAAAGCACAGATGTACAGGTCCTGGGCCTGAGCAGCAGAGTCGGACTCTTAATGAAGTGGGTCCTAGGAATCTGTATGTTTGTAAAAGCTTCCCCAGTAGGTTGATGGAGTGGGTCCGAGGGCTGGTGTGTAGGCACCAGAGGCAGAGCACACCTGTGTTGCATGCACGCGTCCTTGTAGAGACAGCGAGTCTGTTGGGCTATCTCTGCTCCCCTCAGAGGCTCTACGTCTGCCCCTGTCTCCTGGATGCCTGATGTGGGTCTGGGGCCATCTGTTTGTTTTCAGGTATACGGTCGACCTGCTGTGTACGTCTCTCGGCTGCCTGATACCGAGGTGCAAGCAGCCCTGAGGCCGCCTGTGAAGACCCTTCCCCCAGGTTCCTGTTCGCCCAGAGCCCACCTCCGAGCTTTCCTGGCCAGATGAGCCGCACAAGTGGCCACAGCCTCTCTCCCCAACTAAAGTCGCACAAGTCGAACAGTACACACCGGAGGACCAAGTTCCCACTTCTCCGCTTGGAAGAGGCATTCATGGTTAAAAAAAAAACAGACGTTAAAAAAATCCTCTGTGCACCCTCACTTCTGCGGCCAACTCATGCATTTCCCAGACACTTTGTTTACCCACGTGCTCGCCCAAGTATTATATCTCAGGTAGTGTGTTGTCAGGGCTAATTTAAGAACGACATTTAGACAGTAAGCTTGAATTGTTGCTCTGACCACATCTAGTCATCCCAGACTCTTTTCACGCACAGCACGGGACTTGTACAAGCAGGAGCAGCGGCACGAAAGCCAAATAAGCCGCGGGGACGTGCCTAGAGAACAGCTCTCGGGAACCTCATTCCTGGGACTTACACGTATGTCCACACCGGTCCACACTCGACTCCACCCCCGTGCCTCCTCTCGTCTCGCCCACTGCATAGCTCGTTCTAAATACCGTCACAAGGCTCCTGGTTTTCAGACGGTCATCATCTTTTCCATTAGCGTCATTAGCTTATTCCAGGGTCCATTAGAACTTCTGCCGTCAAGAGAATTGGGGGTGTCGCTGTTCATTACATGGCTGGTCACCCACAACCCCAGCTGTGGTGATGAATACTCTGCATACAGTTCTCACCTGTACCACACAGTCCCTCTTGCTTCCATTAAGACCATCAACCCCCCCCACTCTGTAGCCTTCACCTCATTATAACTCCATTACTTTTTCCATCACCACCACTACCTCCCTTATCACCCCCTCTACATTTCGGTTGCCCTCATCTTCTTCTTTTCAGCCACTAGCTTTTCAATTACAGGTCCATTATCTTTGTTATTACCTTGGTTACAGTCATAATTGTTCCCATAACAATTTCAATGTCTTTATCCACCCCTCTACGATGGAAGACCCGGGCCACCTTGGATACAGCTACAGGCGTCCCTATTCCACACTAGACATGTACTCCAACATCCCCATTCATGTTACAAGCTTTTTCTTTTCCTTTATCTAACTGCCCATTACAACGTTAACCACAAAAGATCTGCCACTTTCCATGGCATTTTCACTATTGCCATTGTCATTTCTATTTACAACTCACTACTCATTTCTCTCTCTGTCACAAACAATAATAATTCTCATCTTAAAACAGCAGCCTCTCCTCTACAAAGCCCTGTTACCGTTGCCTGTCTGACTTCAAGAATCCTAACCACTGCTTTCTTCTTCAAAGCAGCCCATGTTAATATAACTGGTGACGCACATCTGCATGTCTGACTTTCTACTGTGCGCATCAGGGGAGGCGAATTGTTTGCCGTTGCCCTGTTTTAGCTGTTACATTGCAAACTCATGCTGGACCAGGCCTCATTCCTTTCCAGGGTGCTTAGCAGCTGGACAGTCAGCACCCCAAGAGGGCGGATGACTGGGTGACAATGCGTCACGGCTCCTCCTTTCTCTTCACATTCAGTCCATTGCTGTTTCATTGATCACTATCAAACCCTCATCAATACACTTTTTAGGATTTCATTACCCTCCTCTTCTAGGAGAGACCCATCTACTCTTCCATGGCTGGGCCATTATCTCAATAATTATCACGGCTTTCATGGCCGTGGCTCCACGACTGTTCCACCAGGTGGCCTTGAGTAACTGGGGGACAGGCTACTCCGCCACAATGCCCTGCTTCCCTTTCAGAACAGCCTGCAGCCCCCACAAGGAATGACCAGGTCTCTTGTGGCCTCTCTCCAACAGGCATTCATCATTGCACAAGTGACACTTACACTCTGACCTGCACGTGCCAGGGTTCATATTTTGCTTCTTGGTGTCTGGCTGTGTGATTTCAGATCAATCGTTCAGGGTAGGCTTATGTGGAGGAGCTCTGGACTCAAACGCCTGGGTTCAAATCCCCACTCTGCCACTTACTAAATTGTTGGATCTTGGGCAAATTATTTAGCCTTTCTATCCCTCAATTTCCTTATCTGTAGAATGGAGATAATAATAATATCTATTATTATTGGTTGTTGGGAGGAGTAAATAAGTTAATGCACATAAAGTAATCAAAATAGCACTTAAAAGCACTCAACAAATCTTAACACTTCTCAGGGCTCCATTTTCCCCTTAGCTAGAAGATGAGATTAGACTAGAATAACCTCTCAAGTCCTAGAATGAACATTTAATAGGTGTGTGTTTCTGGGGGCAGATTGTCAGAGTTCTCGCAGGGTTTCATCATCACTGTTCTTACATCATTTCCCAGCTTCGCTGCACTCTGCTGACTCAGTGGGAACCATGGCGCTCCTGTGCCCCATGGTGTCAGTTGTTCTGCACCAGGCGTGGGGGTGAGGAGGGAGTGAGCTCTAGGCATCTTCTCTGCACCTAATGAAGACTCGCGGTGGTGTTGCTGCGGTCGGACCTCACTTAGCTGCATACACGTACATTCATCCTGCACTGGCAAATCCTCACAAGTAGCCCTCCCTGCTAGTCTTGTCCTCCTGGTCCTCTGTCTTTTTCTTCTCTTGAGTGATGCTGGGACTTCTCAGGTGGGACCTGAACATACTCAACGATGATGCAGGAGCCATCCAATCAGCCAGGCCTGCTCCAGGCCACACGACAAAAGACACAACGTTTGACTGTAGCTTAGCTTTGTTCTATCTTGGTGTTTTTTCTCTCTCCCCTTCCTCCCTCCCCCCCGCTTCTGCCCCCCTGCCCTTCTTCTGCTTGTTAGCTCTCCAGACCATCCACCCCTTGCACTCAATACCCTCCGCAATCCTGCCTTCCCCAGCAGAGCCTCATGTTCTGAAATTATTTTTCTCTCTTCTTCCACCATCATTTCTCCTCCTCTTTGCTGCATTCTCCTCCACCAGTGGCCTTTAGACTGCAAATGATCTCATAAAATAATGAGCATTCTAATGTGGATAAACAGGTCTCTCTGGGGTCACCTGCCTTTTTGAGCAGACATTTGGGAGACACCATGCCTTACCAAGAATGTCTCTCAAATGGTAAAATTTCAGATGACGGGGCAGAACAAGGTGATTTCTTTTTAATTTTGTTTTTTGAACATTTGAGAGTGGGTGAGGGTAGGATGGGGGAGTACTTTTCGGAGCAGAGTGATTTCACAGTGCCAATCATAATATATTTTATGGGCATGTCCTGCTCTCTATGAAACCCACTTGAAATGCACCTAATAAATTATGCTTAATTTACAAATCTCTCCACTTCTCAGAGGCTATGCAACCATCAGCTAATGAAGCCATCTCATCTGTTGTGAAGTTTCTGTGGGTTCTTTACACCCAATTGCTAGTAATATGAGAATTCAGTTGTCAAAGATCAGGCTGAGGTGTGTGAAGCTTTCGATGTAAACAGCATTCTTCTCAAGCAAACATGAGGAAAAACGATGCTTCACTTTCTGATTACAGAGACAACAAAAATTGGCTGGCACTGGTCCAATTCTACAGAGACTACTGGGACCACAGCACATTTTCTGCCTCTAAACTGTTGGTCTTCGGCCAAGGCAATCTAAGGGTTGGCGCAGGAGCCCTGGATGATGGGAGGCAGCTGTGGTAGCGGCCCCACCAGCACCATCACCAGTAAAGTTTCCCATTTCCTGTTCCCTTTCCCTTTCCTGTAAGTCTTGCTTTTCCATAGTCTGAGGTGTCATGCTCATTTTCCTTCTTGGCTTTGTACCACCTATACTTTCAAGGCTCAGCTTGTACTGTCAATGCCCACGCCCTTTTGCATGAGGTCTTCTGGGTTGGCCATCTCCACCTCCCTGTGCCTATGACAATCGCTCTTTTTGGTTCTCAGGAATGTGACACAGCCAGTGCCGGGGTGTAGTATTTAGTGCTTTGTCATATTGACAGGCATTGGTTTTTTATTTGTTTTCTGGGTTTAGAATTGCCTTGTGGACTAAATCTTTAAGCTCCTGGAGAGCGGGAGCCATGATTGTACTTCTTTAGGGTGACCCATGGCACATCCTTTTGTATTGGACACATAAGAATTACACAATAAAGACTTGCTAACTGGCCTTTCTGCCCCTTTCTCTTATTTTCCACTTATCTGCCTTCCTTTCACCCACCCCATTCCACTTCCCCTTTTCCTCTCTGCTGCCTAAGGGCCCCAGGATGTGGCTCTCTCAGTCCTGGCTTCAGCCTGTTGGAGATAGTCCTGGTTCAAGAAATTTTTGACTCTTAGCTTCCTAGGAGCTAGCGATTTGTTTAAGAGTGACAGTTTGAGTACCACATTAGATAGGACTGACTCTCAGCCAATCAGCATCCTTTGATTTGGCATGAAAAGGGAGAGGCTAACCTCAGGGTCATAAAAAGGTGCCACAATAAAAGGCCAATCAGGGCTACACACAGAGAAAGTCAACCACAAAATCGTCAATGCTCGTTAACTCCTCACCACATATTTGTTAACTATCCTGTAGATACTTTTATTTGGGGGGAAATCTGGACGATTTAATTTGCTTTGATGACATACCAAAGGGTAACTTTACATAAGCATTTTCACTAGAAATATGGGCGCAGGTTATGATCAATTCTCATCAGTACGTTGGAAAGCAATTTCAGTAAGTACTTCGCTTAATCAATTTGTATCTGCACACTGACCTTCGGGACTCCGCGCGCCAGTTCCATCATGCAGTGTGCTCTGCCACTCTGTCTCCTCAGACAGCACATTTCTCAATATTTGTACATGGCTTTCATATTCAATCAATGCGATCATCTGTTCCCTCCTTTTAACAGCTTCCCTTGACTGCGGAGGTGAGAGCCAAGCAGCACCCTGCCACTTGTGTGTGTGAGAGAACCCTTGTTTACTATTCTCCTAAAATCTGGAGAACTGAGAAGACGGTAGGGCATTGTGGGATAATGAAAATAATGGGGAAAAATAAAGATTTTTTATCAGCTTGTTTACACAATTATGTAAATGATGAGCACTTGTACATGGCTGATTCCTCAATTATTCATGGTTTGAAGCTCTCGAAAATTCAATTCAACTAAGTAACCTTTTCTTTAGCTCTATATTATGAGCAAGGTACTGTAATCTGAGGAAGAGGAGACAAAGATACAATCTGATAAGGAAAATCACAGAAATACTCAATTGACTGTAATACAAGCCAAGTAAGTACAATAAGAAAAGCACAATACATGCGCGAGGGTTTTGAGCAGGAAGAGCCATCACCTGTTTGGGTAAATCCAGAGGGGCCTCCTGGAGGGTAGAGACGGTGCTAGCATTCCCTCTTCTCTACCCTCAGAGCCACTGTGGGTTCGGCCTCTATCATTTCTCATCTGGATGATTAGAGCAGCTTCTTATCTGATCTCCCCCCTCTAATTGCTGCTTCCTGAGTGATTTTTAAAAAAATGTAATCTGATTCTGTCATTGCCTACCTTTGAACCCTCCATTGTTTCCCACTGTCTGCAAGAAACAGTAAAGGCTCTGAGGATCTCACACTTGAAGATGAAATTTCTGTCATCCTCTCAAGCCTCAATACCCCTTGTCTCCCCGCCATGGACGTAATGCTATCTACATGTCCCGCTCTCTCAGTGGCTTCAATGACCTTGCCCACGCTGCTCCTTCTCCTTCTCTCCTTCTCCTCCCTGTCTCCTTTTCTCTTCTCCCTTCCTGGTTTCCCCATTTGTCTAGAGATCTCGGATGGCACTTTCCTCACTGCCTCCTGCCCCCAGGACAAGGCGGTTGAGTTCCATCATGCTTCTCATCATCCCACACACTTTGTAATTCAGGGAAGGTGGAGGCATGCTTGCCTGCTTTATAAGAGTGTTTCTATGGTCAGAATCCAGACTGGGTGTGGCACATAGTGTGTGATCCATGCACATTTGCTGAATTCAGTTGAGTCTGTTGTGTGGGTAGGTAGGATGCGCCATTTCCCACGGGATTATGGGGTAAATACATGGAGGGGAGTAAATGTCAAATATTCTATCACAGAATGTGGAATAAAAGGAGAGAGTCATAAAATCATTCATAAACTGTGTTTGTTTGTTTGTTTGTTTGTTTGTTTGTTTAATGGAGACCAAGTCTTGTTTATACACAGAAGGGAAAGAACTTATAGAAAGTGAGAGGAAATATGTGTGAGGATCCAATGAATGAATGCCAGCTCTGGAGGAGATGGTAGGGAAGGGACTGAGAGTCAATGCAGTGGAAGAGGTTGCCTTGCACGGAGCAGGGACCCTTTCTCTCCAGACAGAGGACAAAGCAAATTAAGGGGTTGGCCACACAGAGGCATTCTGAGAATGAGAGGAGAAGGACTAAGCAATGCCCATTCTGCATGCCCGCAGGCTTGGCAAAGGGAGAGGTGAGCTTGCCTGTAAACTGCCAGTGGACAACCCAACACCAGTACCTTTCCCATTAACTGCAAGATGTTGAGAGAAAACACAAATACTCAGAAAGTACTTTAACGAGCAATGGCCTTTTTGGTACTAGTATGCTCTTGGTAAAAGTTTATCAAAGCTGAATGGGGTGTTTAATTTGCTAAGGAGTAGAACTGAGCAGGACGCTCTGTGGAGACCACTCTGACACTTTTCTCCTCAATGTGGAGCAGCGTGGGAGCCCAGGTGAGCTGTGTCCCACTGGAGGCTGATCGGAAGTTTGGAGAGAGTCAAATCCTGCAAGTCTGGAGCCCCATTTCACTCATCTTCCTGAACTCTGTTGTCACGAGGCAATGAAGTGGCCATTCACATTCAAATGGTCCTTTCTGTTTGAATCCATTCAAACCACAGTTTCAATGGACAACCCGTATTTTTCTCCTAAAGGGTCCCTGGAGGATGGGTGAGATTTGGGGTCTTAGGGCCAGAGCAAGAAGAGTGGGTTTACTCACAGCTGTGCCCAGGCCCAAAATCTCCCCTCCTCTCTGAGCCTGATTTTTAGAATTCTTAACATCACTCCAGGGAACCATGGCAGACCGGAATGCAAATACAAGCTTTAAGCTCAAGGTTTAGCTTCTACTGAAACACTCCAAGAGTGGCTATTATTTGGTGAGCCTTCTAAAAAGAAGCTTAAATTCAGGGTCACTTCTGCAATGACCACCACATCAAAAAGGCAAAGAACGTTTTTAAGAATCTCAAGATTTAATTCTAAGGAATCCCAGGTGTCTAGTTTAGTTGGGGAAAGATGGAGAAAAGAAGATAACTGAGGTTTTGTTTATTTGTAAAAATACTTTTACCTCAATATTGAAGTAGTCGTTTATGTTCACCTTTCGTTGCTTTCCCACTCCACCCATCCTATTCTGTTGTTTAACTTTTACTAAAACTTACAGAAGAGAATAATTGGAAAGCAGTCATACTTCTATAGCTTGATAAGTGCATTTCCCCTTCACAGCACTGAACCCCCCTATAAAAGTTACAGAGGGAGCTAAACATATTAACCAAGATGAAACATTCATACTTCTGGCCATTTTGCATTATTCTCAGCAAAAGCCAGGTATTAACAACATTAATATTGAATTAAATAACTGAGTAGTAGTTGCTCGATAAGGGAACTGAAACTTATCGGAGAGTGTAGGAATAGAGAGAGAGATGTTTTCCCATAGTATCACAAGTAGATTATAACTCTGTCCTGGCCTCAATTTACCACTTTCCCTCGAAAATGCAAGACACATCAACATACACAATACTAGTCCTTTAGAGCTAAAAGAGACCTTATAGACGCACACAAACCCAGTTTCAGGCTGCAGAAAAACATGAGAGAAGGTAGTTTCCTCTAGGCAACGGTATCAGACAAGCGCGCATTTTATCTCCCTATTTGTTTAATCTGTATGCAGAACGTATCACTTGGAAACCTGGGCTAGACTCAGGGGAAGGAGGAGTGCAAATTGGTAGAAGAAATGTTGATAACTTAAGATATGCAAGTGATACCCGTGTGGAGGCAGAAAGTAGCAATGATCTGAAACGACTTCTGAGGAAAGAAGAAGACAGTGACAAAGCAGGTCTGTATCTGAATATCAAGAAGACAAAAATCATGACTACAGAAGAAATATACAACGTTAATGCAGACAATGAAGACCCTGAAATTGTTCAAGATTTCACTTACGTTGGTTCAGTCATCCATTCCCATGGAGACTGCAGCCAAGAAATCAAGAGAAGACTGACACTCAAAGGACAGCAATGGAAGGATTAGGAAAGATGACTACGAGCCAAGATGTGTCATTAGAGACCAAGGTTAAGATCAGCCATACCCTCGTAGTCCCAGTCACTATGTAGAGACGTGAAAGTTGGACTGTGAAGAAGACCGATAGGAAAACAAGGGCATTCAGCTGAAATATGGTGTTAGAGGAGAGCTGTACGGTTACCCCCACATCACCAGGAAGACGCACAAGTGGGTCCTAGAGCAAATTAAGCCCGAAGCATCGCCGGAGGTAAAAATGACGGAACTGAAGCTGTCTTATTTCAGGCACATCAGGACAAGGCAGGGTTCTTTGGAAAGACAATAAATAATGCTGGGGGAAATGGAAGGCAGCAGGAACAAGGGAAGACCAAATAGGAAATGGATTGACTCCATAAAAGAAGCCGTAGGCATGAGTCTACAGGAGCTGAGCAGGGCTGTTGAGAACAGGGAACTGTAGATGTCACTCATTCGCCGGGAGTCGGAGCTGACTCAACGGGCATGTAACACACCCGGTGCTTCAAAAATTTGTCTGCTGTCCAGAGCAGCCTGAAAGCTGGGAACTCAGCTCCCCAAATATAACATTTATCTCAATTTAGCAAGAAGTTGAAAGTCTATCTGGGGCCATTTAAATTCTAATGTTATTAAGGGCTCATCTAATCAGCTTTTAAAATAAGCTGCTTTTAAATGCATGGGGAATGAAGGTAGGGTTGCAGCGGGCTGAGTAAAGCAGTTCACACCAGCCTGGTGAACGCACCTCTGTTCAAATTGCTAAAGGACCAGAAGGCAACCAAAGGTCTTCATAGTAATACTTGGTAAGTTGTGTAATCCCAACACCAAACCAGGCTGGTGCACAGTTATTTGTAAGTACAACGGGAGAGGGCTGTTCTGGTCAATCCATTCTCTCCTGCGATGTCAGTCGTACACACGTGACAAGCCTGGCAGAGAAAGATGGACTGGCCTCTGTGCCAGGAGTGGCTTTCAGATGTAATCAACAGAGCTGCTGGTGCTTCTGAGAACTGCTTCTGTACCCTATAGACTTCTGAGAAGCACCACCCTCAAGAGGCCGGCAGGGTCCACCACCCGTCTGGACCCACCAGCAGTTGTTAGCTGGCTTCCAGGGAGGGCCCTCACATCCAGCTTTGGTTTGACTCCCCCTGAGTTCAGAATCTCTGTCAGCCCTAGACTGAAATGGAACTTAACCCTGGTATGTTCAGGGCTCTGACGTGCTTTGGCATTCTGATGCTGAGGCTGACACCAATTTAGATGTGGGATTCTTTCCCCACACCAAGCAATTTTCTCACACCAGCGGGGTGTCCCCCCATTCAGCTCAGTTCTGACACTGTCTACCCAAAGAGAGCATTCAGATTCCACAGTGGAGGACTCCGTCCCACAAGACTACCCTCCACTTCAGATGTCAATCACAAGTCTAGGTTGTCACCTGTGCTTCTGGCTGACGGGCTACCGGTTGGAAGTTCCCACAGCTCCCTCCTTGAGAGGATTAATTTGCTAGAGCAGCTTACAGAACTCAGGAAATGCATTTGCTCACTAGATTCCTGGTTTACTACAAAGGATATTGTAATATGAATATGAAGATGAATGATATGAATCAACAGCCAGATGAAGATACAGAAGGCATGGTCCCCAAGGAGGGAACCTCTGTCCTTGTGGAGTTTGGGGCCGGAAGTATACTGGTTCCCCAACCTGGAAGCTCTTTAAACCCCGTCCTTTCGGGGTTTTATGGAGGCTTTATTACATCGGCATGACTGGGTAAATCGTTGGCCCCTGGTGATTGCACTCAGTCTCCAGCCCTTCATCCTGGGTAGATCAAGAGTGGGACTGAAAGTTCCAACCCTTTAATCACATGTTTGAATCCTTAGGGATTTCCCCTCAAAATCACCTCATTAACATAAGGTGTGGTCAAAAGGTGTTTGTTATGAATATCAAGACACCTTTATCTCTCTTACCACACTTAAAAAATGCCAAGGGTTTTAGGAGCTCTATGCCAGAAACTGGGATGAAAACCATCTATATGTTTCTCATTATACTTTACAACATCACAGAGAGCATCCTAGGTTCTACTTTAAACAGCAGGCTCAACCTTGCCTTTCGTGAGTGTTCTCTGGGTCAGCCTGCAGACTGATCCCATAGGAAGTCTGGGGCAGGGGAAAGCTCGCTCCAGAAAGGAGGTGATATTTCTCTTCACTAGTCACCCCTTGTCCACTGTCTACCACCTGCACACAGGGGCGAGGGAGTTCTGGGCTCCCTCTTTCATCCTTCTAACCCCTCCATCAGAGGCCTCCAATACCAGGGCTGGATGAAAATATGTGGCTGCTCTAGTTAAGCTAATAATTTGTCTCACACTTAAACCAAAATTCTTTAAGTAATTATTAATACTCAACAGTAGTTTAGAGGAGGATGGCAGCACCCTAGATCTCATACCCTCGTTGAACCCACCTTGTTCAGAAGTCAGTTTAGAGGCCCTTATTTTTATTTAAGTAAGCTTTTTTTGTCTGTGGGGGGGGGATACCTTAATCTTTCAATGCAAGTGGTTTGTCAAATATTCTTTTAGCTACTCAAGTATTTTCTCTGAGAAGAGTGCTGATAGGTAAAAATGTCTCCATCTTAATACATGTCCAGTGATGCTTTGTGACAATCACCCCTAGTTGCTGCCCAGATGGTCGACACTGTTCCAGCTCTGCTTGGTTCCATAGAACTTAATCTCAACCAGCTGTTAGCCTAGAAACACCAAATTAACCAATTCACTCTGAAGTGGTGATGGCTGATAGCCAGCTCAATGCAGTGATGTCTCTTGTGAGTTTGTCCATTCAGAGGTGTTTTAAATGGCTCGGGTTCTCTGTAGTCGAGTGTCCCCAGGTGAGGCAGGATGTTGCTGAGGATATTCTGGGTGGATTCAAACATGGGGTTTCACAAAAGACCTGTCTTATCACTCTACAATGATAGATAATGAGTGCATGATGTGTCTGAAGAAGGAAATGAGTTTTTCATGAACAAACTTTAGCAACCATATAAACAAATATAGAGAGAAGGCCGGTGGGTATATTGTCATTGTTCTGTACAATAAAAAAGGGCCTCCCCTGTTTAAAAAGTCCCCAATTCAGCACATCAAATCTGACTGCCAGGGACAGTTACTAAGGGAGCAAAATATTCACTGCACCTGTCAGCCCTGAATCCTGTGAGCCTTTTCCCGCAGACCATTTTTTTTAGAGGCTATTATTTCAACCTGAAAATTCTTTAGACATATATAGGTGGTATGGAAACAGAATTAGGAAAGCTTCTACATTAAAAGAAATAAAACGACACGTTTTTTTTCCTCTAGCCTTATAAATAGTTATGGATAGAGATAAAAAGATGGATATTTTTTCATAATGCTTTATGAGAGGTTTGGAACTCCAGAAATGTCCTAGTCAGGCTGGTGAATAATTTAGCAACTGATTCATGCAGACCCAGTACAGGCGCGTTTGGGCTGGAATCAAGTTTAGCTTCTTGGAGGGGCTGAGGGCAGTAACACACTTTTATCACCAACCGCATCAGGAAATGCGTTTCAGAAATATTTGATGAGAATCCCAAACCTGGGTACCCAGTTTCTCCAGCTTTTTCCAAGATAGTGTGAAACCCAGGGAGTTAATGTTTCTGACCACCTCATTTCAGTTCAAACTGGCCACTGCAATGATGGATAACAAAAGGTTCATAGGAAATGGTACCTTTAGTAATGGTGTCTTCAATGTTATCTTTTTCCTGCACGTTCTTTAATCCTGTCCCAGCCTCTGCGCAGTTATGATGACACGGCCACCTGAAACAGGAAGAGGGAAGAAATCCATCTATGGTTTCAAAATAAGGAACCTCGGTTTGCCTTCCATTCCAACTGCCTTGTCTTCTTTTCAATACACTTGTAGGTACACCAGGCAGATTTCTAAAGCAAAGAAAACTCTTATTTATTCAGTTTTTTCCCTCTCCAGAGAGTTCTATTTGTTTCATTAATTTTCTTTTATTCATTCTAATAGTTTTGCAATAAAGTGGTCTATACTTAAGGTAAAAATTGTACAGACTGATTATAAATCCTGAAAGGTGTTTTAGGTAGCAAATCTATTGTGGGATCTTCGAAGGTGGCTGTAGTTATGTATTTAGATTATCTCATTATGACAAACACTTGACACTCCCTCCAGGAAGCTACTCATCCCCCTCAAACCCGAGTCCCTCTTCTGTCCTTGACATCCAAGGCTCCCTGCCATAAAAGTCACCGTTGATTGTAAAACTCTTCCTTTGTGTTGTTTTCACTCTGGACTCTTCACTCCTCAAGGGCAGATTCTCTGTCCTGCTCACTCCCAAGCATAACGCCAGCACAGAAAAGTTCAATAAATCCTCACTGAGTCAATGAATGCATAACAGAGAGTAATTCTCTCCGGTGGGAACCACCACCTATAGAAGCAGTGACGTCTATTGCAGGGGGAGTTTCCATGTCAGCACATTGTCAGTCTCTTTAAGCTGGGCTCCTATGCAGAGCTGGCAACAGGTGCCCTACACAGCTCTCGGCAACCCTGGCACAGTACACAGCTGGATGCTTCCCCTTCAAGGGCCTGCTTCACACGAACCCTTCTGAGCCTTCCCCAAGGGGGACACCACGCCTCAGGGAGCTCATTTAGAGGGGATGTGTTTGCAAGGAGCACGGATGGAGGAAGGCGCCAGCCTTTGGCTCATCTAAGTTGTTCCTGAGTAAATCAACCTTCCCTGGAGGCATGACCCAATGGAACATCAGGACTGGAGGAAGCGGAAAGATCACTGAGTTCTGGAAAGGCGAATGGATTTCATCGCTGACAAACACTCAGGTGCATGGGCAGTGGCTGCCTGGAGAGTGGAGGAGGGAAGGACCCTGAGGCTGTGTGACTGGGCAGCAGGTATTACAGGTGATATAAGTACCAGGTATTTGTCTCCTCCATTTCTAATCTGGCTGCTCACTAAGTGGGAAAATCACAGGTCCTCTGGACTGTAATTTGGACAGGAGCTGCCCAAAATTTGCAGCCTATTTTACTGGCAGATAGCTCTCATGTTACAAAACCTCGCTTTCCATAGAATTAAAACTCCCTCTCCTTTTTGTTTCTATCCATTGGCATTTTTTTTTTCTTTCTCATCTCACCTATGAGGTGGTATTCTCACTCTTAGGAAGCTGGTCCAATCTCTTTTGAAACAACAAGGTCAAGAGTCATCAAAAGTATGGGCAAAATCCCCTTCCGGTTAGTTCATTAAACGTTGGTACCTGTGATGCGCTATTTTGTTATTATTTCCCCAACTAGATATAGATGCGGTCATGCCTTCATTCAACTCACATATTTGTTTATTACATTTTAAGTCATTTGATGTTCCTGAAATTATAAAAGTGATTAGCTCTCACTGTAAAAAGTGAATTCATATGAAGATGTTTGCAGGAAAAGCTAATCCTTTCCCTCCAATCCCAGCCCCTTGAGGTAACATATTAATAGACTAGTACATATCCTTTCACACTGTCACAAGTCAAGTTCCTAGGAAATAGACCGAGACAGGATATGTGCACTGAAGGTTTACTGAAGCATACATACTCTTATGGGTGACTACAGGAAGAAGAATTGGCGTGACGGAACTCTGGAGCGGTCCTGCTTTGAAAATGGACAGGCCTTTGTACCCCACTAGTCTTTAGATGTTGGCTGTCCCTAGGGAGACAACCTCAGGCAAAGCAGGTCCTTTTGGCTGAGGGTGACTCCTGAAAAGGACCTCGTCTGGGAGCTGCCAGCAGCCAACACTCCCAGTGGCTGGGGGTTGAGTGTCTTAGTTGAGTGGTACCCCATAGCACCTACAATACACCCCACTCTTATGCTCATTTAATGAATTATGCCAATGTATACAGGTATATGGGATGTTTCTGGTTACAGTTTTTAACTGAAATAGTCTGCAACTTGTTCTGACTTAACATAAGTACATCATCATTTTTCCTTTAATTTATTTATGCATACATACCCATACTTCATATTTAAAAGATCATAATATACATCCAGGCTTTTGTAGTGCAGTCTCCTTTTTCTTTTTCCCCTCTACCGCTTGCCTCTCTCCACCTCCTTCCTTCCTTCCATCCCCACTACCCGGGACCCCTTGTTGACAGCCTGGAATGGAGACTTTTGTACTTCTGTCCATGCTCATGTGACAGCAGATTAGATGCACTTAGTTTTTCGGTTATTGGGAGCAATCATTGATTCAGAGCCTTCTGACTGCCCAGACCTGCCCCGGAAACGGGAGATACAAGAGGACACAGCCTCTGCCCTCATGGACCTCCTGCCATGAAGGAAAGCCACGTGGGACGGGTAGTTCCAATGGGGGAGTTCACTTATGGAAGCCTGCACCATACACAGAGTTATTTAGAGAACTGAAACTAGAACGTGGGGCTCCTGTGTTCCGGTCCTGTGCTCTTTCCCACTTAACCAGTTTTTCTGTTTGTTTGTTTGTTTAACCAGGCTTCACACTGTGGCCGAGCAATGGCCACATTGAGTTCAGGCAAGTGTGTGCTGACCTTCCGGAAGTCATGAGCACACAGGCTCTGTGAGCATGACGCTCGTAATGAACCTAATGTACTAGTGATATAATACGCATCATCTCACTAACAGAGCCATTTAATTTGATTAACAAGCCAGACAGGCCTGAAAAGAGATCACACAAAGGCCTTTTCTTGGAGTAGATTTTCATCCAAGACAAAGGATTATTATAACAGAAACTGACGTGGCTGGTGTGTCACAATGTGGGCACGTACGCCTGCGGTACCAAGTTCCAGAGGCAAAACCATTAGCACAGGTAAATATCAAGCATAGGGCACATGCTCCCCAATCTTTTTAGCCTACACACTTCTGGGGGCACTGAGGGAGAGGCGACGTGGAACCACAAGAGAATTTCGCAAGCCGATAGAGCGTGGTGACCTGGCTTCCCAGCATCTCGAGCAAACTGATGTGTTTGTTCTTTCTGTCCATTCTCTCACCCCACCTTCTCACCTGCACTTCCCTTTGTAGTGCCCAACCTTTCTTCCATATCCAATTTCTGGGGTCAACTTGTAACAGCTCATCATTGAAACAAAAAAGTTTTCTTATGAAATATGTCTGGAAAATGTGCGTTGTATTTTCTTCCCTCATCTACTGAATGTGTGTACAGGAACCCAAGTGGCCGGGCTAGGACTTTGTCACCTTGGCTCCCTGCCCACTGCTGGCCCAGGCAGATCTGAGGCTCAGGGCCGTCCAGAGTGCAGCCCGGGAAGCCCTGTGGACCCCAAGCTCGGTTGCTGAAAATGGATCAGATTGTAAATGGCCAACAAATTGTCCTTCGTCACCTTAATGAGAAAATGGCGAATTTAGGCGACTAGTGGTGATCTGACCCCTATTTGGCTCCTAAACTCATAAGCACTCCTCCCAGAAGAGACCTTGAATGCTTGAATGACTATTGTTTGGGGCTCCTCGGTTCAGGCATACACATTCGAATGTTTCTCAGGATTTCTCTGACCCATTAGTATTGGCAAGACATTGCAATTCAGCAAGATGTGGGAAGTTCATGAATGCTCAATTCATTATCTATTGCTGCATAACCAATTACCTCAAACTCAGCGGCTTAGAACAATAAACATTTATTATCTCATGGTTTTGAGGGTCAGGAATTCAAAAGTGGTTTTTCTGGGTGGTTCCGGCTCTAGGTCTCTCATGACGTTTCAGCGAAGCTGTCGACAAGGGCTGCAGTTGTCTGAAGACTTGTGAGGGCTGGAGGGTGTGATTCCAGGGTGGTTTGCTTTTGTGATGCTGGGTGTTGCAGGGGGTCTCCTCACAGAGGCCTCTGGGGGGCTGCTTGAGTGAGTGTCCTCACAAGATGGCTGGCTTCCCCCAGAGTGAGCGATACAAGAGACAGTCAGGTGGAAGCTACAATGTCTTTTATGACCAGCCTCCCATGACTTCTGCAGCATCCTATTGGTTCCATAGGCTGGCCCTATTTAATGTGGGAGGAGACAACATGAGGGCGTGGCTACCAGAAAGCAAGGGTTCATTGGGGGTCGTCTTGAAGGCTAGTGACCACGAATGTCTTTTTGCCTTTGTCAACAATGGTAAAGATCTGGAAGAAAACATTTCTGTTTCTTGTATCTCCGTGGAACAGCAAATGGAATTTGGCTCTCAAATTCCAGCTCTTACCAGACCCACACTTTTGGAAAAAGATATGTACTTAATCCCTCTAAGCACTCCTTTCCTAATCTGTAAAATGGGGATAATCATATCTCCTTACAGGATTGCAATGAGGATTGATTAGATGATAGATATAAAAGGCTTTGCTCTGTGTGTGGCAGAAGGTAGGAACTCAGAACTTGTTAGCCCCTCTCTCTTTCCCCCTCATTCTTTCCTCTCAGAATCTTCATATGCCACCAGAATGATGTAAATGACCTTCACTCATAGTCAGCCTTCCTCTCCATCTCACTCCCTTCCACCCCTGGTTTCTAAACCAAAGGAGGGGCTCAGCCTTGGCAATTTAGGTTTCTTTTTCCCTGAGGAGGATTTGCTGAGGCTTAATAAAGTCAGGATGTGTGAGAGACACTGCCGTTCTTTCTTCATATCTTAATTAGCAATTAATTAAGTGGAGGTGCAGGTGTCTGGAATATCTGAGAGGCAGGCTCAATAATTATCTTTTATCATTATTACTAATGGAAATTTGGTCGGGGTGGTACAAGTTTTCCCAGAATCTCAGGTCTAATTGAATGACCCTGTGAAGAATCAAAATGAACAGACTGCCCTTTCCACATTGTTTTATTAAAACCATGTTGAAATTGGGTGGTGCCTCACACCCTGCAGCTCTGCGGGTCTGTTATTTTGCGCTGCCATCTTTAGGCCTAGAGGAAGCAAGGTCCCTCCAGGAGAACGCACAATCACATTTGGACAACTATGCCAAGTATGCTGGCAACATTTCATTAACACCCTTCTCCTCCCCGCCAGGGAAGGTCTTGGTTTGAAGGTCAGAAGAGAACTCGGCTCTAAGGTCTGAGCTGGAGAAGACAAGGGGGAGGTGCTTTCCCAGTGGTGCTACAATACCATTGGCCTTGATCTCCCAGAAGTTCTAATCGAGAGGTACAGCGAGACCCTAACTTGGTGCTGGTGGCTTCACAACCTCATGTACTCATGGGAGGGATGACAAGTAGGGGCCCAGAAACTGGCCACGGTGTGGCGGGCTCATGGGGTTGCATTCTCGGGGATCTTGAGGAAAGTAATCTGGGGCCAGGCCTCCTTTGTGTTCAAAACTCACACCTGGTGGGTTCTCCACAGGCATAATTTAGCAGAAGCCATTCCAAGCCTTCAGTCTTCTAGGGTTGACTTGTGACAGTTGAACATATGTTGGACCATTCTTCACCCCAGAGACAGCTGCACAGTGTCGCCACAGGGGATCAGTTGGGGTGGCACAAGGGTCCTTCGCTGGCTGCATGAGTGTGTTTGTATAGATTGAATAACATCTCCCAGATTCAGTGCTACCTCATCGTGCTACCTCACCTCAATGCGCTCCGAGTATTCAAAGTGAAACTACTACACCAGGTATTCGCAGTGGTTCTCTCTGGGGCATGTTTTATTTCCTTGGTCGTTTTCTACTTACTCTATATTTCTTAACTTTTCTCTTACGTTTGTATTTTTGCTTTAGTAATGAGAAAATAAGTGTTATTTTAAATTTTTATAAAGTATGGTTATCACTTATTTTATCAAGACTGAAAGCAATGGTTCTTAGCCTGGGGTTCACAGAGAGCCCATTCACTTAGATGGAAAAAAAGACTGCATCTTTATTTCTAAGTTCTAACAAAAATTTAGCAATTCCTCTCGTTCTGAACGTAGACAACAAGTCACAGTAGCATTAGCAATAGCTGTAATTTTGTCACCAACAGAAATCACAGATATTTTTATATCTCATTACAGTTGATACAGAGATGTTGAAATATTGTTTAAGCTTATTACTACTTCAAAATTACAGTAGTTATAACCAGCAGATCTGATTATTTACTGTGTTAATAAAGAAGCACATATATCACTCTACAGCAAATTTGTGTTTGTTTTTAGTTTTTTGATAACTGCATTTCAATAAAAATGCAGTTTTGTCTGCAGTCCTATATATTTCACCCTATACATTTATACCATTATTCTGAGAAGGTATATTCTATCATTCTATACCTGAGAAGGTTTATTATTCTCTCACCAGGCAGCCAGAGTGGTCCCCGACATAAAAAGGTGTATTGGGCCTGGCTTAGGAGGGGAGGAACGACCTGGCCTGTGCTGGCACTGCTGTGGTCCAGGTACCCTGCTGAACCCTCCCTAAAAGCCTGCAAAGAAAGTGCTGCTACTATTCCCATTCTACAGTCAGGAAATGGAGACATCAAGAGCTTAGTCAGTTACTCAAGGTCACTCAGCTTCTAAGCGGCAGAGCTGATTAAGAGCTCAGGCAGGCAGGACGCAGATGGTCAACCTTGTTTTTCCCTTAGCTCCACAGATGGGTCAATACTGAATGTGTTATCTCACGTGTCTGTGTGTGGCCAAGCCAGATGGGAGTTGCCTGGAAGGTGACAGGGTGTACTTGACCTTCCCAACGATAGTGCAAATACCTCGAACATTGGGTCCAGGCCATTTTTCTTTATTTATCCGTCCGAAGCCCCCAAGGTAGTGGAATGAAGGAATTATATTCCAAGCACTAGGTTGATTAGTAAATGTTATAAAATCTTGGCCATGGAAGGCAACCCCCACCTCTGGTCTCCCAAGTCACGTTCCAGCCTCAGCTTGGAAGCCACAGTGTGTCCTTGGCCAACCTGGCCTTTCCTGTTCTGGAGGTCCCCCTCCCCAGCATCTCCTCTGCCTCTTCTCCACTCCACTTTCCATTCCTACCTCTTGGCCCACAGCCTGTCTCATCTAAAGGAAGCAGGACGTTCTGGTGGCCAGAGCCTGACAGAGACAAATGCCTCATTACAAGGAGGCCTCAGGCACACGGTCCTTTGGTGATCACCAAACTCAGACCACCACACGAGAAGGGCGCCCCTTGGAGAACACTTAACTGGGACCCAATTGCATTTGCCAGACATCAATCACTGGGGTAATTTCCTGTTTTAAGCCATGTGCTCTCCTTGGTGAAAGAAGCCAAAATTGAAGCCAAAGAGGGAAAGAGAAAGCTTGGGATCTAAAGTGAGCCCTGGCCCGTGCTTCACCTGATACAAAGCTCAGCCTTGCCCGCATGTGAACAGAGGCGTATTTCTTCTCTCCTTATATGGCTCCCGTGGGGCAGGTCATTGGCTAACCCAGGACTCGACTGGCAAAGGTGTGACTCTCAGGTCCAGAGGCTGTGTATAGTGTTTCTATGGTAGCCCTCGGGTCCTCCTCAAAGATAGCCAATTTCCTCTCCAAGGACCTGACCAGGGGGCACATCTTTACAGCTGGCCCAGGAATCCCTGCCTTTTCTGAACAAGTTCAATTTTAATTTGCTTGATATCCTCATCTCCTTTGGATCTGCAATGCAGGGGGTCAGGTACTAAAACAACAAATGATCCACTTCCCAGGCATTTGACACAGGACTGGCCTCAGGGTTTGGCTGGGCTGTGACCAGACCTCTGAGGCATCCCCATTGGTCAACATGAGCATGGAGGACATGGGACTCGGACTCAGAGCAGACGACACAGATGGCACCTGAGTCCCTCTCCCAGGTTAGGGGCCTGGTCAGGCATCTCTGTGGACCAGACCCTGCTTCTGGGACCCGTGAACTGGGAGGGATGGTGGAGAAGGATGGGGGAGTCACTCAGTCAAACAGGAAATGGATCATCCAAGGGTTCAGTATAAATCCAGTGGGGACACCATTGTCATTGTGAGTGCAATAATTTGTTTTTTGGGGTGAGACCGTCCAAGGTTAAAATCTGAAGAAGTAGAATACCTAAGAAAACTGTGCCAAAGCAAGATAGAGGAAGCCAAGCCAGAGGTCTAGAGCCTGGTGTGTACAGGAGCAGCCCAGGAATTGGGGCACGAGGCCAGGACAATGCACACGGAGCCTGCAGGGCCATGCCCGAGGTTGGGGTGTCCAAACATGCTCTGCTCAGATGCTGGCCTTGTGGGAAAAGGAAAGGGCAAGTGCGGGACTGGAGCAGAGAGAGTGGTCACCTGTGGTGTGACGACCAGGCCAGTCACTCTCTCTGGGCTTCAGTGGCTTGAGTAGAATCTCAGTATTAGCACAATCTGTGGAGGTAGTGGCGTTGAATCCAGTGTACAGGAGTGTTAAGTGTGGATTAACATGAAGTAGGCCCTGGAAATGAAGGTTTAATTTTTTTAATCAGCATCTGTCTTCAGAAATGAAAATTCTATCTGAAACCTTGGATTCTTGGTGCCCTGGTATGGTCTGAGTTGTCACCTGGCCTTGAACTTGGAGCAGGCACTACGGCCATTTTGGGTAAGTTGATTCTCCCTTAGTTGGGACTGTCCAAGGCACTGCACATGACCTTCAACCCTGGTGTCCATGTCTCCTTTGCTGACATGCCCTCCACCAAGCATTCTGACTACAATATGCACATATTCCCAGGGTGGGAAGGAGGAGGGCAAGCAGGACAACCTCTGGTTAATCCAGCAACTCTAGGACTACAGGGAGGTCACTGATCTCTCAGATGTTGGGTTTATACCCAGGAATCTGAGGCAGAATCTCGGGAGCCTCCTCAAACCCTCAGATTCCCCCATGCCAAAGTGGGCCAGTCGTCAGCAGTGGGTTTTCAGGACAAGACCATCTACATATGCTAAGAGGACACCGTGCTTTCAGCATTTCCACCCTCTTACATCTATGTCGGATCTGACCGTTGTGAAATCCTTAAAGGCACCAAGACTGACTTTTGTAACTAGTCTCTCCAAAAAGGGCCTGATGAATATGACAGTGTAGCCTTGAGAAATGCTGGAGGGATTCTCCCAAACCAAATTCCACTCAGCTTTCCATGTGGCAGTCGTTTGTTGAAAACAAATGACTACCGCTACCCAGGTAAAGGAAGGGAAGGGAAAGGCAGGGGAGGGGAGGGCAGAGGAGAGGAGAAGACGGGAGGGAAGAGAAGGGGAGGGAGAGGGAGGGAGGAGGAGGAGTGAGGAGAAGGGAGGGAGGGAAGGGGAAGAGAACCAGGTATGTAGAGACCTGACGGCTCCTGAATCTCAGAGTGAAATTGAAGAGAAACACAGACCCTCTCCAATCGGCATCACTGAAGTTCTAAAGAAACCTCACAGTTCCTTTTGAGAATGTGCCAGAACCAAAAGGGCCCATTCTTAGGCCCAGTAGTTGCTTATACAGTATAAGCAGAAGGTCTTCACAAAGCCCTCCAAGTCCCTGTTTCTTTCTGAAATTCACTTTTCTAGCAAGAGATTCATTCTTTTGTCTTATTATTTGCCCTTCCCAGAGATACTTGCCTTTCAAACTAAAGCAGAAGTCACTCACACTATAGCATGAATCAGTATCACGAGCTATTGCTCTAAGAGCAAGAGAGAAGAGGGACTTAAGGATGCCATAGAAGACATCAATGGGATAAAGGAAATACGGCAAGAAGGCAGATTAAATCCACCGCACACTTTCTGTGCTTTGACAGAAAGGACAGCAGAGGAGGCACCAACTGGCAACAGGTCCTCAATGGAGCCGGGGGAGGGTGCTGGTACTGCATTTAATTTTTGGTTTTTGCTTCTGTAATCAGACCATATCATTGCTATGGCAATTCCCTCATCATCTAGTCCTTCCTTTCATCACAATGACAAGTGCCACCCTGATAGTACAGGCTCCACGTGACCTCCCTGCCTTCAAACGCTGTGGGGTCCTTCCACAGACAGGCGGTGGAAGAAATCTATCTCAGGCAGACGGTGCCTCTCCGTGGGGCTGAGTTTCCCTCGGAGACATTACTGATCACATTCCCGGACAAAATGAATCTGACAGGTAACTTGACGGAATCGTTCCACTCCAGGGCTTGACTCAGATCTTTCAGTGGTGATGCCACACTCCCAACAGGTCACAGATACCAGAACGTGAGGGGGCAGGGGGGGGAAGCGCATCAATTTCCTTTCATTGGTCAGGGTCACTGTGAGATCACGCAAAGCAGATTGCAGTTGCCTCAAGATCCCTGATGGCTCAGGAAAGAGCCCGCTCCTTAGGCCTGTCTGCCTGCCTGCAGCCCGCTCCTGCCTGTGGATAACGCTGGCCTGCAGCTAGAGGGTTTGATCTCTTTGGAGAGCAAACAAGTGCCCCGACCCAGCCCTGAAAGATTAAAACTAGAACTTCATCTTTACCTGTTCTCTTTCCCGTGGCTTCTTCCCAGAGGGTGGGCGGGGGTGTGGGGGGAGTGTGGGGGGCTGCCTTCACTTCAGATCCGCCCCCTTCTCCTATCCCCATAGCCATTCCCTTCGCTCAGGCCACGGCATCTCTTGCCTGTTACATCAGCTCCTCCCCAGGCTTCCCATCTCCACTCTCAGCCCCCTTCCAATCCATTCTCCGTGCTGCTCCCAGAAGGCTTTTTCTAAAGGAAATCTACTCAGGTTATTTCCCTTCTTAAACCTCTCCAGGTGGAAGATGTGCCCAAGGCCCTTTATGATCTGGTCCCACTTGTCTCCACCATCCCTTCTGCCACCCTTCGCTGCGTCCTCTCTGCACATCAGCCTTGCTCAGCTGCCTGTAGTCCCCATTCCCATGCGCTCCAACTAGCTGTTGTTCCATCTGCCTAGAAACATCTGCATGGTGAAGATTTATTCTCCAGGAGTCACCTCCTCCAGGAAGACTTCCTGATACTCCAGGAAGGGTATCCTCTCTGTACCTCCTCTCCTCCACACCACATGCTCTCCTAACCTGTCCAAGTTGTGTTTCAATTGCCCATATATATACTTCAGTACTGTATCCCCAACACCTGGTGTAGTGCTCGGCCCACAGAAGAGCATCATTAGCATCAAGCCACAGCAAGCGCCTTTAGAGGTCCCCTTGGCATCTCCCTGCACCTACAGCTCGGAGAACTCAATTCACTCAGTAAAGGAGAAACTCTCACATTAACTACTACTGGATGCTGCTGGAAACTGTGTGCGGAGGAAAAACAAACAAGTGATTAAGTAAGGGCAGGCAAGCATTTCACTCAGAGTCCTATCCAAATAAAATAACAGGAAAAGTGCCTTTCAGTACTGATTAACTGCAGCTGAGAATTAAAGATCATTTGTACCAAATCATTACAGTCAACTGATTAAAAATGAATGAGTTTGTACAGAGAACCATTATGGAATCGAAGCCTAAAAAAAAAGGACACTTAAAAGCACATTAACGCGAGACTCCCAGCATGAGGCTGACTCACCATTTACACCAAAGGGATAGCAAATGTCAGAAACAGCATGAATCTGAGTTCAGGTTCTGCTTGGGGCCCAAACCGCATGCCTGGCGCTGTGAGATCACTAAAGTCTCTCTAAGCGTCTGTCTTTGTCACTGAGAATATAATAATGGAGATAACACCCACAGCATTAGATTGAAACGTACGAAATCGCCGGCATTTGACTAGACTTGACTGAGAGAAGTGGCGATTTTGTATGGTTCAACCAGTGAGCAAACAGGGCTATTGTGGGGATCAAAACGAGATAGTGGTTGTAAACTAGAAGGTACTCTACCGATGGAAGGCTCACTAGAAGTACTGTCCAGCATTAGAGCAGGACTGTGACAACTCGCAGCAGTGTGGTACTCAGCTTGGGGCAAATCCCAGGACCTGAGAGCCTTCCTCATTTGCATGAATGAAAGTTAGGTTGGAAGACGGGGAAAGAGAAAGACAAAAAGAGGTCAAGAGCTCCTCCAATTCCCAACCCAGGCTCCCCCTTTCTCAGCCTGACCTCTCCACCAGGACACTCACCCCATCCCTGCTGGCATTTTATTTGGCATTATATTTATTTTAAGTTGATTTCACTGTAAGTTTACAGTGAGCTCAGAGAGGGGCGCTGTCTGGTATTAGATACAGTTAACCCATCTCTGGCTCTGGGGGCCGGCCAGCCCCCAAATCTGATCTCTCACCACCCTTGCTCTGAGAAACTTCTGAATCTGAGTCACCGGCATGAAATGAGTTAATAAATAAATGCTTAGTTGAATACATGGCTGAATCAATGAATGAGCTCTCAACCCCACCTGTTGGCCTGTCACTGGTTCTTTGCCACTGGGTGCTAATAGGAGTTAATAGAAGTTATAAGCATTCTGCTTCCACACCCTCAAGCCATGGAATTAACATCACCCTACATCTTATTTGCTGCAAACAATGACAAGCAAATTCTTCATAATTATAAAATGCTTCTAATGAGAGAGCTTATTCTTACTTTTAAAATAAGTTCTACATGGCACTGGTCCAAGCTCTTTACTTACTAAATAATCATACATATTAATCATATACGAGTATATAATACACATACACACTCACAATTTTTTAAATTCCCTTTTCCCATCTGCATTCATTAGAGACTTTATTCAGATTTAACTTATTCCACCAAATTCTTTTGAATGTTTTTGTTCTCATGCAGGCAAAAATGTATCTTCTCTTCATCCTTGCTATCTCATTTTCCTAAAGAACTGATATATTCCTAGCTTGACCTCTACTTGTGGCTTCGGCTTGGGACTGGGAGGTGGAGCTGAGGGCCACCTTCATGGGGAATGTGTGGTCATACAGGCCCGGTGCTCAGGAGGGATCCATGTTCGTCCTTGGTTTACTGCTTTGCTACGGCCATTTTGAAATTCTTAATAATGTTTGGACAAAGCGCTGCACATTTTCATTTTGCACCGGGCTCTGCAGAGTACACAGCCAGTCTTGCCAGGGATGGACAGGTAAGGAAATAGTGAGAAAAACTGGAGACAGCGGAGTGACGGTGTAATCAGGGTTTAGAGGGACCCAGGGGAGAGTCTAAGGAGTGGCTAAGCTGACCAGCAGGGGGCCCTTTAGGAAAGCTGGAGGACAGGCAAGGCTCTAGGAAAGGGAATTTACTAAGGAATCCTACAAGGCTAGAGCCATCAAATTGAGGCTATTGGGGTTACATACAGAGAGACCACTTTTTAACAGGAAGGCAAGAAGTGAGTCCTCCAATTTAGCCAGAGAATACAACTAGTAAGTGTAAGAATTTGACCATTGTGTTAATGTGACATAGTCTGGATTATGTCATTCATTTGTTTATTCATTTCCCTCAACAAACATTTCCTGAGTATCTCACATGCATATGCTGATTCTTACACTTACTAGTTTTTACTAGTGATTTTTACTGATTTTACTGCAGGTTAATGGGGGAGCCTTTGAAGTTATTTAAGCAGAGATAATCAGAGTGGAGAGGATCTCACTCTGGAGATCAGAGAGGAAAAGATCAGAGTGGAGGAGATATCTTCTACTGCAATGTAGAGATGGATTTGAGTGAAGAGCTACAGAAGCAGGCAGGCTAGTTAGAGAATCAATGATATATGTAAGCAAGGAATAGTAAGACCCACCTCAGGTAACAGTAGAGTAAACAGAGAGTGAGGAAGGGATTAGAGATTTATCTTAAAGGTGGAAAGGATTGTAGTTGACTCGTTGGATGGGATGAGGAAGGAGGAACAGTTAAGCCTTCCCAGATTTCTGATTTAGACATTTGGATATACAACATTGTCATTCATCATGATGGGAAAGGAGTTGAATTTTGGACATGTTAAGTTCAAGGGACCACTAATCATGTCCAGTGGTGGTCTATGCTAGGAATGTGGAAGTCATAAGCATAGAATACAAGTACTTATTGAAGTTATAGACATAGATAAGATGACCTAAAGAGGCCCTACAGAGAGAGAAAATCTGGAAAACACCCATATTTAGGAAGTGAGCGGATGAACATGATCCATGAAAGAGGCTAAGAACAAGCTATTGGAAAGGTGGATGGAGAGCCACTGTGTAGATTGTATTATTGCTTACTATTATTTGCTGTCTTTGCTGGGAGATCATTGCATGTCTCCACTCATTGCAGGATTACATTTCTTTGATCTCCTGCTATAAGGCCTGGGCCATGTGACTTGCTTTGGCCAATGGAATGTGAGCAGGGCTGATGTACATCCAAGCAGAAGTCTTAGGAGTCACTGTGTGGTTCTGCCAGCAGGCCCTCTGTTCTGCAGCATGAGTCCCCCAGATGAAGAATACACAAGGAGCAGAGATACATTCAACCCTCAGTGCTGTGGGATGTGACTATAAAGGAAAATCTTTGTTGTTGTAAACTACTGAGATTTGGGGATTATTACTTTCATGTAACACAGCCGAAACTGACTATTACAATCAGAAAAGAATAGTGTCTCAGAAATGAAGGAAACACTTCAAGAAAAAGTGAGTGGTCAATAAGTTCAAAAGGGACAGAGAAGCAATTAGATGGAGCAATAGTGAGGTTATTGGTGATCTCAGTGAGGACAGTTTTAGCTTAAGCCAGATGGCTATGGATTGAGGCAGGAATGGGAGGCGAAGAGGTGGAGATTGTAAGTGTAGATTACTCATTTACTGATGTTGATGGAATAGAAGGAAAGAGAAACAGCTTAAGGTGTATACAGAGTAGGAGGAAAGTTTTATTTAGGATAGAAGATATTTGAAACTGTTTGCAGACTGAGGAGGAAGACTTACTGGAAATGGAAAGATTGAAGATGTAAGTTTTGAGGCTATATACCTGAAAATATTTGTATCTGCGATTCCCTCATAATAGTAAAAATTGTAGCCAACATTTATGTAGTAATGATGAAGTGCCTGGCAGAGTTTAATTGCCTTTCAAGTATTAATTTAATCTTAAAAGAAACTCTATGAGGTACGTACTAATATTGCCAATCCCATTATGTAAATGAGTAAACTGAGGCAAAGAGAGTATGAGTAACTCATCAAGTTCACACAGCTAATAAGTGGCAGAGCCAGGATTTAAACTAAGGCCATCCAGCTCCAGGAAGCAGGTCCCTAACCACTGTGCCATGTTGATCTCATGGAGACAGAAAGAGGTTTTGATTCATAAGCATTGCCGAGGGAGATGATGGGCGAGAGAGGGTCATATGCATCACAAATGCAGGATGTGGCAAAGAAATCAAAAGGGAGTGCCCAAGAAGGAGAATGTTCTGGGTTCTTGGAGAGTGAGTGGAATTGGAAAGTGATGGCATTGAGCCTTCCATTTGGGGTACCAGCCTGGTTTTCTTACAGTCCCCCCTTAGCCTCTATCAGTCTGACTGGAATTGGGAGGTGAGAAAAGAGGAAAAGGAGGAGTATAAGAGGGAAAAAAATAGATTAAAAAGATGGAGAAGGGGAGGAAGCCATGCTTACTTTTGTGGTACTCTCATCACTCACTACATGCCACGTGCCACACACTGTGCCAGGCTGGGAGTTTCCAAGAGGAGACCCAGCCCCTTCTCTGAGTTGCTCCCCAGGATAATGGGAAGGTGGACACAAGAGGCAACTTCGACTTTGGGGTGAGGTTAAGTGTGATGGGCACACCAGGGCTAAGGAAAAGTGAGCCATAGGGACAGAATCTGCCAGCACAGGTTCCACCGAGTGACAAGCCAAATTGCCAGTAACCTCTCATTGAGGACGCCCCCTCCTTTGTGACGATCAGGACACGGCTAACGGAATGTGGAACTCCTCTCCAACTTGGACTAACGGCAGAAAGGCCACGGGGTGGGGTTGCTTTTCAGAGTTCAAAGATGGAGAAATTTAAAATGATACCATACATCTAAGTACCCCAGCTCGGCGTGCCTTTTAGGAGGCATTTCAAAGTGTGAGTGGTCTTTCATCACTATTGAGTGTGCAGGATGTGTTGTGAGTTGTCAGGTCACTCTCTGTCACCTCAGTGTGTGGTGGAAGCTCTGAACTGGAGAGGCTTTCTCCGGACTCTGGGGAAGTCTGCAGACTTTTTCCATTATAGGTAAAGATATGTATGCAGAGGGAAGCAAGTAAATTTCCAAGATGGCAGGGCAGGCACGTGGGCAGAGAGATTCACCTCAAGTCGGCCAGAGTCTGTTTTGTTCCTAGATAAAGCCTGTTGCCTAGCTGGAGTGACGTGAACAATTGGCACTGAAAAGCACCTGTCACTTTCTCCCTTCCTTCCTATGCACTTTGCTTTGTTTTCTTAGCTCACCCCCTGATTCTCTGCTGAAGAGCAACTGCTGTCCAAACAGACACACCACAGACACTAACTATCTTATGTGTGGCAGGGGACCTGTCTCCCAGGTAGGCTGACTTGTCTCCTACAATCGTGCTTAGCAGCATTTTGACCCCAGAGCACAAGATACAGCTCATTCGAGCATCTCTGACAAGTACCTCCTACCCCAGTGCCCTCCACATCAGACTGACACTTCCTACCTGACTCATGTTGAAGTCACATGTCCCTGCATTTATTCTGTGCTAGACTGTAGCCTTCCACTTTGGGAGAGTCCACAACTCTGCCAACCCCTTACCTGCAACTTTCAGGCTCTACAGTCTTTACTGCTCCTGAATTATAATAACTAGCCAACTCTGCTGATCCCAGTGTGCCTCAGAGTGGAAAAGATGAAGTAAGAATTAGTGGCAAGAAAAGAACTTCAGAGAAAGAGAAATTGGGGCTGGTACTTAAAGGACGAATAGCATGTTTTTTCTGATCTCCAGACATGGAAAGGAAGATTGCTCTAGGCAGAAGGAACAGCATGTGCAAAGTCACCAAAGTGTGCGGGACAGAGTGAATTTAGGGAGAGCTGCAATTCAGTGGACTTAAAACATACACCTATGTAGGGAGCGTGCCAGCTACAAATAACGCTGTTGTAAAGAACACTGAATGTCCTGGTAAGAAATTTGGCCTTGGGCTTGGCTCTGTAGACAACTGAGGTCCACTGAGGGCTCTTAAGTAGGGAATTTAATAGGGTAAGATTTGAGATTTAGAAATCTAAAGGTGGCTGCATAAATGGTGGATCCAAGTGGGTAAAACTCTGCGGCAGACCTGGTGGGAAGCCATTGAAATCCCAGGTGAGACCTCAGCCAGTCTCTCAGCATTGAGCACCATGGTGGTCCAGGTGGACCATGAAACAGAAACAACCAAGGCAAGACCTCACACAGGGGCTGTCAACCCTTCTGCAGGATGGAATCTCATATCCTCCCTGTGTTAGGGTCTCAGGATCCCATTTCTCCACCCCTTCTTTCACAGGAAAATGGATAGAGTTTCTGAAAAGGAAGCCCAGAGACCCTTGGCTAGGAATGAGTATAGAGTGAATGAGTATAGAGTAAGGTATATCCTGCTGCTCCTCCATTTAGTAACAGGAAGGGGAAGCACCTTGTGAATTTCTTCCAAACACTGCACACGTTGTCTTGGCTTGCTGGTGTCCGGTGGCTATTTTAAGAAATGCATCCACATCAGAAAGATACTGAAACCAGAGTATTTTTCCCCTTGTTAATCTTTCTCCCTATTCCTGCCACCATGCTTTCTCTCTTCTCCCTTTTAGTCTAAGACCAAATTATGTATGACCTTTTCCTCCCTTTAGGCGCTCTCCTGCTGCTGCTTACCTGCCAGCGGCTCCCCCACCAGTTCTACTCTAAGCTAAAACTTTCTTAAAAAATGAGATGGACAGGAAGCCTGTCCACGAGGGAGCATCTGACAGTGAAGGTTAAGAGACATGAGGCTAATGAGCTCCAGAATATTGGTTACATCTCACTTGATTACACTCAGAAAATGTAAAACCATCTTTTAATCACGACTGGCCATTTATCTGCTGGAATGCTCAGAGCAACACCCCCCCCCCGCCTCCCATTTATCTCCCACCTCCAGGTTCTAGTCTAGGGGTCTAGAAATTAGTGATTTATCACTGAATACAACAACTACCATTGGGAACTGCCAAGCCAGAAAAAGTCACCATGTCCCTGTGCCAAGGTGCGGTCTCTCTTTGGTAATATCTTCGTGAAGCAGGGTAGTGTTGGTGGACCACGTCCCTGCACGTGCCCGGACAGTGACCTCACCTGGCAGTGCATGTTCGGACCACTGAGACTACATCAGAAGCACAGTACCTGCAGAAGTACCTGCAAAGTACCTGCAGAAGGGGAAGCTCAAGGCAGTATCTGATTTGGAACTCAGGAACTACAGATATGGTTGCCTCTGACAGCTGGGGTTCAGGTGGCACTGCCAACAGGAAGACAAGGTGAAAATCTGCATAAGGAGCTGCTACACCCCCGAGATTCCTTTTTCTTTGGGTGGGGACCCAGCCAAACAACTTTCCTACCCCACCTCTAGGAAGGCAATAGTTTATTCTCTTGAGACACTGATCAGACAGGCTATGGAGTTGAGGATACTCATTACAGCTGATAGCAGATGTGAGGGAAAGTATTCAAGGCAACAGCGTAGAGTGAAGTTAATATTCTGAACCATGAGACTCCCCCTGTCCCCTACCTAGTCTGTTCCCCCGCTCAGTTAAGCATATATTACTCTCACCCCCTGTTAAGGAAATGGGAAATATATCTAGAGAAATTAAATATTCCTAATTAAATGGCTGGAATTACAACTAATTACCCTACTAATTATTCTATAATAATATAAGCACCCCACCCCCCATAGTATGTGTGCACATGTGTACAATGTATACTCATACGGCATCTATTTCACTTCCTAGCAGCTCATTTGTATTTAAGATTTGAACAGATAGAAAAAAATGAAGAAACATGGAGGAATGACTAGTATAGAGAGGACAAGACAAACAAAAAGGAAATGAGAGTCAAAAGGAACAGAAAATGCAGGGAACAGAAAAAAAACCACATTTCATTTATGAAACAACAAAATAGAATCCTATTTACAAAGGGATATTCAGAAAACAAAAGATGTTGAATGTTACAGATTAAGATAGAAAAAAACCATTTTTAATCAACAAAATATGTAGAAGATAATAGTGAGGCAATTTCCCAGAAAATGGTACACAAAAATAGAAAATAGAAAAGAAAAAATAAGGAAAGTAGGGGATTCATCCTACTTTCAACTATCTAGAGTCAGAGAGAGAACGAAGAAAACAGAGAAATGAAAACTATTAAAGAAAAATAGTAACATTTTCTTCTATCAAAAAACATGACTTTCCAAAATGAAAGGGCTTACTAAGTGCCCAGCACAATAAATGAAAATAAGAATCACACCAAGGCATACTGTCATGACATTTCAGACCAGCTTCCAGAGAAAAAAAAAGGCAAGCGACATACAAAATGTCAGACATCAGAAAGGCATCAGCTTTCTAAGAGTAACACTGGATTCTAAAAGACAATAGGGTAGTTCCTTCAAAATTCTGAGTGAAAATAACATCCAACCTAGTTTTATGCCCAAACTACCAATCAAGTGTGAGGAAAGAATAATTGCATTTTTAGATATCTAAGTTCTCAGTCTCAAAAACGTTCCCTCTAATGCACCATTTCTTAGGATACTAGAAGAGGAGGTGTGCCACAAAACAAAGGAGTAAGCCGAAAGGAGAAAGGTATCGGGAGTCATTCTACGCTTTATCTCGCCTGTCTTTCTGCCATGCCAGTGCCTACCTTTTGCCTTCCCATGCCTGAATGACTCTCATGTCACTGCCTGGATCTCATCCCTACCCCATTCCTCATGCCTCCAGTTTTAATTTTCAGCTTCAGGAATTGAAACATGGGAACAGCTGAGAGTGACGGGGTAAGTTATGATCGTGGTTCTGTCTTCGTGGTTAACAGTAACGATGGTCGTCTGTCCCAGCCTTGGAATCTGAATCAGACCACAAGGCACCCAGCCCATCCTATGTTATTTCCTCAGCTTTCTGCCCATCAAAAAGTTTAGTCTACCACAAACTCAGGGGTCTTGCCACGTGAAAGTGGACCTCCGAAGATGGGCTCTTCTTGGTCTTTTAATCTTTTGATCTATTCCTGAAGCACACACTCAGTTGGAGGTGAGAGAAATGGTGAAAAAAAATGAGATGGGAAGAGTGGCAGGAGCAGAAAGAAAATGCTCAAATACGTGCACTGGTGTCCACTACCAATGTCTGCTGAGTGACAAGGAGGTGAGCGAGGCCCATTTCTACCATCCGGTTTCTTGGTGGTCTCTTGATCCCGTTTTGTTTTTGAGAGAGCTCGGATCACAGCATCCACTGTTATGGCTGCAGGCATAATTCCAACATCTAAGAACATTTTCCTCCCAGATATTTAATTTCCCCTTCCAGCCGTTTTACCGCTGGGGCTCTAAACATACTTCACTACTCTACCCATCACATCATCTTAGCCTCTTTTGCAAGTCTTTAAATATCCATTGGAAAATAATGCTGCCTTTGATTCTGAGGCAAATCCCTAACACTTCTTCCCTTGTTTCTAATTAGCAGTGTTTCTGCGGTAATTAAGACGAGAGCAGCTCCTCAGCTCTGCGGTATTTTCAATTCAGAGAAAACAAAAAAATACAACAATAACATGAAGAGGGTCTAAGAACGACTCTGTTAGCTGACTTGGCTGTATTTTAATTTCAGCACCTGATGGCACATGTGGAAATACACACACACTCTCATGCACACATCCACAGTACATGTACATACATAAACACACACACACACCCAAACAGACACACAAGAATAGTCCCCCATTTCTGAAAGAAACAGGATCCAAAAAGCACTAATGGCAATACTGTCATTCTGTGGGCAGAATAAATGCATCGTCTGAAACACTGGGCACCCCACAAAATGAACAATCTCAGTGAGGCGAGTGCTGATGAAAGATGACCAGGGAGGGGCCGCCTCCCTTCTCTCACTGGATGGCTGGAGATGGGCACCTTTTCTCTCTGGTCAAACCCCCAGAGACTTGGCATTTTCAAGACTCTCCAAACACCCGCCACCTATGTTCTCTCTGCATTAGTTCGCTCTGGCTCTTGCTTAGTAGGGAGGGGAGTCAAAGCTCTGCATTGCCAGACAAAATCGAATGGTGTGCGCTAGCGGTGCTGTCATTTCCATGTTAGAGGTGGAATTCCTGTCTCTAAACTCTGGGCGTCTGCATGTGCACACAAATACATGCTTACATGTACTCCTGAGAGATTAACACTGCATATATGGGGCCCACCAGGGTTTAGGGAAAGACCTCTTGTCATTGTGTGTGTGTGTGTGTGTGTGTGTGTGTGTGTGTGTACTGACAGAGAGCATAAGGTTTTATTTGTTTAGAAATTGTAATTATTTCAGGCAATTTGGTAATTCTTTCTCCCGTAGCTAGTTACTTCAGGCTTCCTCAAGCTGAACTGTGCTTGCTAAGAGCTGGAGCTGTGGGCCTGGCCCTGCGACGACAGGCTCCTTACTCCCTGATGTCTCCAGCCCTCACTATAAGCACATTCAAATCTGGGGAGACTGAGCCTGTGAGCAGGACCCTTCCCTCTGTATTGGTTATTTTCTTTCATTGTGAAACCCTGGATTCTCCCATTCCCATGCTTTCAAATCACAAAACTGTTGGGAGTTAGAGTTGGTTCAACCTTAGGGATCATAGCATTCAACTTCTCATTTTGTAGCTAAATAATCTGAGGCCCAGAGCAGATGCTTATCCCAAGGTCACCTACCAGCCGAGCAAGGGCAGGACTAGAACACGGGTCTCTTCTCAACCCAGTGCCCCATCCTCCTCCTTGTATAGACTGAATTCTTTTTCAGTAAGCAACTGCTACTGAATTCCTCGTATGGGTTAAGCATCATGCTAGGTGCTGCAAGTTCAAAGGAACCACAAAGGAGAGAGCACAGTAGATGCCAAAGAAAACAATATTTGGAGGGAGCCTCACACCGTGCCTGGTCCAGAGGTGTGCCCTGAGTCCCAGCGTCATTTCCGTTTTCCCTCCCCTTTCCCTACCAATACATCTGCAAAGGAGGAAATCGCAGATATCTGAATTAATCAAGTTCTTGCAGCTGTCAGTAGAGGAGCTGAGGAACATCTCCTGTTACTCGTTCCATAGCACATTTTCTAGCTCCATGATAAAACCTGCTAGGCCAGGTTCAGGCTCCCCAGGAAGTCTACAAAGCATTGGTGCCTCATGCTGCCCCTCTCTTCCAGGGTATTGGGTGAAATATGGCTCGCCCACCCTGGTCTGAGTCACAGGCATATTAGTGCTGACTCACCCACATCTACAGGGCAGAAAAAGCCATCTCCTCGGGGTCTGGCCAGAGATGGTATGCTCACAATATGCAAATGTCAGCTTTCCCAAGGGAAGGATCACTGAAACACTATGGTGTGGTGACTAGAGTTTCTGGGCCCCTTGGCAAGTATTGCTCCAAATAAGAAGACGCACACCCCTGCTGGCATGTGGTGAAATGCAGGGCCATTCTAAAGAGAGGCTGGCTCCCTGGCCACCGGGGCTGCCCTCCTGGGGCGTCAGCCTCAGCCCCTTGCTCTCTGCTGCTTATCCAGCTCCTCACCAGGGGGCCAATGATCTATGGCACCAAGATGGGCACAGCATGACTGATGGCCAGGCAGCGTTAGCCAGGCATAGCACAAAACAACTAAGTATATGTACGTGAACAAATGACTGATGTTCCATCTAGTACATAACCAAGCCTGATCTTGGCACATATCCTTTCTCTTTCCCTAAATCCACGTATCTAAACACGTTCTGAGAAAAACCATCTCTCTACACTCCATGAAAACAGGGTGTTTTCTGTCAAGAGTTCCAGGCACAGACTGTCTTCACACCAAGCAGGCCCGTTCGCCATAATGGCTGCTCAGTAAGCCTGGGGGTGCCCACAATCACTCGCACTCCCTGAGTTCTGCTTTGCTGGTTAACCTGTTGGCTTCCCCAAGTCTTCTCCTCTTGCCCCTTCCCACATTTACACGTCTGTGTCTGCCTCCTCTGTTAGCCTCTCACAGGATGAGTGCAGCACTTGCACTCCTGTTTCCTCACACAGTCCTCTTCCCACGGTAGACAGATGTGAAAATGAGCCCCCGCTATCCTCACCACCCCCCAAAGTCTCTCCCTTATGGAATGCCCTCACTTTGAGTGTGGACAAAATCTATGACTTGTTTCTAACTAACAGAATATGGCCACAGAGATTGTCCCTTTCATAATTATGTTACATAAGAGGGTAACAACGCATTGGAGGACTCCCTCCTTTGCTGGTTTTGATGGAGCAAGCAGCCATGCTGGGAAGGCTCAACTGACCAGGAACTGAGGACGGCCCCCCACCAACAGTTACCAGGAACTGAGAGAAGTTTCCAGCAAACAGCTAGTAAGAAACGGAGGTCCTCATTCCAATCATCTGAAAGGAGCTAAATTCTGCTAACAACCATGTGAGACTGGAAGCAAGAGAAGAGCCTTGAGAAGAGACCACAACCTTGGTCTATACCTTGACTGCAGCTTTCAGATGAGACCCTGAGCCAGAGAACCCAAGCCTGACCTACAGAAACCGTGAGACAATAAATGTGCGTGCTTTGTCAAAGACCCTATGATTGTGGTAATATTACTCAATGAAATAGAGAACAAATACATTTCACTCTTAGAAGCACCCACAAATATAACAGGAGGACGATATCTCCTTTAGCCTCAATTTGAACTTGGCCAGCACTGAGAATTTCAGTGTTTTAGAAGATAATCATTCTGTCTATGGACAAGGCTTCCTTTATTTTTAATATTTATTTTATATTTATGCATAGCACTTATTCTGTGCTATTCACTATGTTGTCAGCTACCTATTTCTTTTTAATTATTCTTCACAGTCATTCTATTCAGTTGGTAAAGATAGTTATCATGTATCCCCCTTTTCTTCTTTCTTGTGAGTTTGTTGTTGTTGTTTGGCTTTGTTTTGTTTTAGCGTGCTCCTTAAAAATGTATTATGGAGAAGGATAAACAGATAGAGCACAGAGGCCTTATATAGGGCAATGAAATGACCTTGTGTGACACTAAAATGGTGACTGCATGTCCTTATACATTTGTCCAACGCCACAGACTGTCCAACACCAAGAGTGAGCCCTAATGTAAACTATGGGCTCTGGGTAATAATGCCATGTCAGTGTAGGTTCATCAGTAGCAACAAATGTACCCCTCTAGTGAGGGACGTTGAGAAACGCTATGCCTGTGGGAGGGCAGGGGTTATGTGGGGTATCTCTAAACCTTCCTCTCAGTTTTGCTGTGACCTAAAAGTGCTCTTTAAGACAAAAAAAGACCCACTGAAAAAAAAAGTTCTCACTATCTAAAAAAGAAAAAAAAACAAAAACCAAAAAACCCCCTCAAAAAACAAAACTTCAATGGGGAATGGGGAGAAAGTACTTAATAGATATGATGTTTTATTTGAAGTGATGACAATGTTTTGGAAATTAGATAAAGGTGGTGATAGCCCAGCATTGTGAATGTACTAAATACCACTGAATTGTTCACTTTAAAATGGTTAATTTTATGTTATATGAATTTTATTTCAATAATTTTTTAAAATAAAAAAAACCTATTTTGGAAATTTTAACAGACAAATGGTATTAAGAATAATAGTAACATAGACCCATACAACCAACACTCAGCTTAAAAATGAAACATTGTGGGGAAAAAATAGAAGATAGTAAGTCTTATTTTTCCATGCCATTCTACTGTGTGCTCCCTTTCTCCCAGGGAGTCACCACCACCCTAGAATTGGTGGTTTTCATTCCCATGTATTTCTTTATTGTTTTCGTTCACAGTTACGTATGTTTCATTGAAAAATAAATAGTATTATTATGCATACTTTTCAATGTAAATAAATGTTCTCATACTGTAGGTATTCTCATTCAACTTCCTCTTTCCATTCGAATTGTTTGTGATATGTATGAATATACCATATTTTCTTTAGCCCTTCTCCTATTGATAGATATTTAAGTTATTTCTTTTCTTAGCCATCACAATCAATGCTGCTAGAAACATTCTTATAAATGCCTTTTTGTGCACAGGTGCAAGAAGTTTTCTTAGTTATATTTGTAGGAGTATCTTTAGCTCTCACAGCTCAGTTACTCTCACAACAAGGTTTTGAGTTGCCTCACCATTAAGATTGCCCTCCAGGGAGAAGTTCTGAGGTGGTTGCCTCCTTTGTTCTACAAAGAACACTTCTACCGGCTGCCTGAGATTACAGGAAATGTTTCAAATGCCTTATAAAGAGTAATCTGCTATTGATATTTTATCAGGCAGTGGTCTCTAAGAATCTTTTTTAGTATGAATTACTTTTAAACCAGGTATCCCCAGTCTGCACCTGCATAGTGGATTTTTTTTTAAACCTAAGTACAGGACTTTAACTCTATTCTTATTGAACTTCACCTTGTTAGTTTTAGCCATCCCTACAGTCTGTAGAGATATTTTGACTCCTGCTACTACTTTTCCATCTGCAAATTTGGTAAGTAGCCTTTCTCAATTTTCATCCAAATCCTTGATAAAACAGAGATGGTAGAGTCAAAGATGAAACTCTTCAACATACAACAAGGTGCCCTCACAATGTCGATGTAACCCAATGCCTGGGCATGGCTGGCCAACAACCATGATGCTAGCTAATAGTCTTCTGCAGTCTTCACTTCCCATTCAAGCCACAAGTACATCAAGGCAAACTTTGTGAAGGACCTTGTCATGTCTAGAGTATTCAGCTGGTTTATATACCTAGCATTAGCAATCTGCTGAAAATGAAAATAAGATTCTATTTAATATGCCTTGTTCTCAGTGAACCCATGCTAGCTTCTAGTGATTTCTACTTCCCTCTGAGATCCCAGAGGCAATTTGAATAGCCATTAATCTTAGAGTTTCGGTGGTGCTCAGTATCAAATTCACCAGGCAGTATAATCTGGAACCTGCTTTCTTCCTATGAAACTCCAGATTTTTCTCATCTTTAGTCTTTCGGTCTCTTCCTTCAATCATTTCTACATTGTGGTTTTATGAGCATTTATAAAAGTTTCTTCAAAACCCGGGCATGTAATATGTCAGGTTTGGAAACTTTTAAAGCCTCCAGGTAACCACTTACTTTTTGTTTATCCAGCTTGAGTTTCGAGATTATTTTAACAATATTGATTCTCTTCTCTTGTGCTGAAAGCTCTTGCCTTCTGGTAAAGAAGCAAAATACTTGAGTGGTTCTCCTTTCTTTCCTCATCTTTAACCTTGTACCAAGTTCCCCAAGCAGTGAGCCTCTCCCTTTTCATCCTGAACATAGCTACTGAAAGCTTTTGTGTTGTCCCCGGCATGTTCCGAAGCCTCTGCTCATTCTGAGTTTTAGCCTTCCTGGCACCATTCTTACAGGCTTGTGATATTCTTTTGTATTTGACCTTGGTTATGTCTTTTTCCTTTCTTCTTTTTAATATATGAGTTAATCAAAGGGCTTTCTGAGCAGCCACACTGTTCTTTCAGGATACCACCTCATTTTCCCAGTCTCTCCTCAGAAACAATGCTATTGTGTACCTACTTCTACAGAGGAAGGAGGGGGCCCAACAGACAAACAGAAAGTAGCATAGTCATCACTTTGCATAAATCTTCTCCATGCCAACCTCACCTCCTGTGGTTGGTTTTTTCTCTTCTAGCCCCTTTACCCACAGGGAGGCAAAAGATGTCAAATCAGAAAGAAACCATAGATTCATGGTTGCAAGTGACCTTTCAACCTTCTTGCCCTCTTTGGCCCTGTGATTCATAGGTTCATTCGTAATACTCAAGGCACTTACTGGATCCCAGAGGGGAAACCATCAAACCACGGCCTCAGACCTTAGAGAGTCAATAAGATCAGGATTCCAAAATGTTGGGGTGCATCTAGGGAAAGAAGTTGGTTCACACTGTCTGCCACGCATTCCCTCCCATGTTAGAGCTGGGGTTTTTCCACATCTTGCTGTGTCGAATGGCACCATATAGACTCCTTCCCTCTAAAGACCCTCATCCTCATTGTCTGGTTTGTCTTTCAGTGGCCATAATCCATTGGCAAGAAAATTAGGATAGATCAGCTAGCTGGGGACCACTTTTGGCATACGAGAAGCTCTTTTCCCTTCCTGAACCACTTCTGCAACCCTGAAATACAAGAAAAATCATGCCACTTTCTGTCCTCATCAGTGGGGGGCAACAATGCCATAATATGTCATAAATCTCCTTTAAAGGAAAGGCTGCCTTATATTTTTAATGTGCGTAACACTGTTCATATGTAGTAGGTGCCTGCAAAATGCTACCTGTTCGTTCACTACAAGGTGATACTATTATATTTACTTTCTTACTCTCCAAGTAATGTTTTGGGTTCATTTTCCCCCAGTACTGAGGAATCCTGATTGAGATTTTATAAATTCAGTGGTTCCCATGCTCTCCACCCAAGTCTGCCGCTTTTGCCATCATTAAGAAATGCTCAATTCAGACACATTTATAAGCCCAAGCCCCTCATACAGCCAATGATTCCTAAGTGCTAAACACATTTGTCCTGGACTTGAAGCCTGGGCCTGTGGAGCGAGGCTTGGGTAATTTAAGTGTCTCTTGTAACAGGAGGCAACTGGAATTCAATAGAGATAAATGTAAAATATTGAACTAGGGAGCTGAACCATCAGCAGGGCAGGAGTCTAAATGGAAAGGTTATGGCTGAATGACTAAGCAAGGGAGAGCATACAACACACCCAAGAAATTCTTGCAGAAATACAAATCCCCAGTGGATCCCAGAGAAAAGAAGAGACAGGACACTGCAGGACAGCATGGCCAGAGAAGGGCTACGTGGGCCCCATGGAAGATGTCGCTAGGAAGCCTTCCACCTGGTGCAGCCTGGCTGACAAGGGGACAGGGGATTTGGCTGGTGATATAAAGCTGCCAGCTTTTAGCTATTGTCGTGAAGAGTCAATATTGCTTTTTCTCTGCCAGGCCCCACACACCAGAAGTAAAATGTCTAATGACAGCCTGAGGCATTGTTTGTGACTACTAGAAAAAATACAGCCACACAGGTTGGTTAATTCAATCAAATGTCTGGCCAAGTTCCATGACGAAATCGATACAAGCAGTTGTTTGACCAAATGGACAAGGCCAAATCAGAGAGCACAATGGATCGATCCCATTGCCCGCCCCTCCCCTTACCCCCAGAGCATCAGCCAAACATGGTATTGTATTAGGGCACAAAAGGCTGTCTGCAAATTTTCCTTACAAAGAACCCATGACATTGGCATGAACCTCAAATCTATCCACCATGGCTCTCTCTTTTCTTTCCTTTAAAGTATGTTTTCATAGAATCCACAAAAGAGTGGGGACTTGCTCTCTCTTAGACCCATCACAACAGGAAAAGAAAGACAGAATGGGAAAACTAGTATTTTGGTTTTTTTTTAAAGCACAGATGAATATCACTTGGGCTTCAATAAGTTTTCTCACTGGTCCAAAAACGTCTTGGCTCACAAAAATCCCTTGCACTGCTTTCTGGCCAAAGTCCATCAACACTTAGCAAACTAGCAGTCCCCATGTCACTACTTCAGTCCTTACCAAATGTGTGTCTATTTAATGCTCCTCCATAGTCTATCAACGGGTACAAAAGACACACCAGGTATTATCCTTAAGGACAAAAGGGGCAACGTGAACACAATGTCTCCCTTTGCTAGTCTCCTCAAAGCCCAGTTTGAGAGCCCCCGATCCCTGAGAAGAGACCATCTATCGAGGAAATAAGGGCAGCTGTACAAAGCTCTACACAGTACTGACACCTACACTAAGCTCTTCTGGCCCAAGTTCCAAGTTCATTGCTTGGTCTTGGAAGGGAACGACATGGAAGCTTCTGTTGGGAAAATGCATTGCTATCTGAATGCATCAGAAAGAAGCGCCCTGAATGCTGGGGTTGTCCCCGGGCCTGTTCCCTTGCTGAGTCTTGGGAAGGGGGTCTGATATTTTCTAATCAGCTATGAGTAAGTGGGTCTTTCCTGACACTTTGGCTAGGCCATAGAGGGTTTTCTCTTACATCCTTGCATTTTAGCAAAGTGCTTATTTGCTAAGGCTCACGTCATCCTCATGCAAAGCCGCTTACAAAACCCTCTGAATGAACTGGAGTTGTTTGCTTTCCCATGTCATTCGGGAGGTTGGTGTGCACTGAATCCTCATGCGTTAGGTGGAGTCACAGTAAACCTTTCCAACCAGAGAACCAGTTGTTGGTTTAAACAAAGATTAGCAAAAGCACAATTATTACCATTAAAAGTGCTCTCAGAGAGATGTGTAAATATCAACAAGTCAAACAGCCCGCAATCCGGCTGCTCTCCAAGGTCCTGACTTCTTCAAGGCACTCAACAGTGGATGGTACTTTAAATCTACCTGTGTCTTCTCCATCAGAGGCCCTTTGTCTTCCCTCCTGCCCTGTGTCCCTGCTCCTGGCTCACCTCCCCACTGCAGGCAGGAGAGGGCGGCTGGGAAGTGAACCCTGAATGCAGCCCCGGGTACCAGGAGCTCTCTTGTTGGCATTCAGCTGGATGGGAGAGAAATGTCATGTCAAGAGCTTTAGAAAATCTCATGAGTAGTGGTTTTTTATTAATCCTCTTAATCAGTGAATTACATAATTAATATATCAAATGGTACCTGGAGGCCTAGAATAATTCACAGGAATTTTGTATTGGTTGCATATTTCAATGGTGATTTTAGATATCCCTCTGACAGAATTTTCATAGGAGAGACTTAAGGATGCAATTAGGTTTGAAGGACAGGCTTAGGGAACATAACTGAGATTAAATATTTATTTGGGGTGGCTTTTGGGGAGGGGAGGTAGGATGGATTTGGGGCCACTCCCACACACTCCTGGGCTCTGAGCCCTCCGCATTACTGCTGCTCTGAATCACATCCGCTCTCCCGTTCTCTCTCCTCTGCCCCATCTATGTTCCATGTCTCCTGGCTCCCTTAGTCACACTTTCCCCCTTCAGCTCTACACCTCCACCTTCATCCTTTCCCTCATCACTAACTTTGTTTCAAAATCTTTCTCTTTATCTCAATCTTGTAATGACTGTCTGGAAGGCAGGAATGCCCAGGGGACTGCCATAAAACCAGAATTATGATGTCAGATCCAAGCTCTGAAAGATGAGATCACTTTTCTATTTTGAGAACAATTGTCTCAGATGGTTCAGCCCATCGAGAATTCTGGGTCTTAAGAGAATCACCAAATTCGTCACCTCTTTTCCTTTTTACAAGCAGGATGACCCTGTGGAGCCAGCACGTTGTTTCTGAGGATGTTGCCTTCCTAAGACAGAGCGAGGAGGACCTGTCGCTTCTTTTTGGAGCTCTGGTCTTTTCAGTCTTCCCATCCCCACTCCTCCACCCTCACCCAGCCCCACCAGATGTAGAAACGGTGAGTCTACAAATGAGGTCAGACAAACCAGCGGAGGATGGAAACAATAGACTGACCTTTATAAATATACAGTATTGGATTTGAAAGGGCTTGAACTTGGACACCAGTAGCTGAGGGTAAAGGCATTGAATAATAATGCCGCTCCCTGGGAGGGACTCTGTAGAAGGAAGTTATTTCTCACTGATATCGGACACTGGGAAATTTCCTCCCAGAAACCACTGCAGGAGGGTGCAGGGAAATAAGAACTCTCATATACCACTGGCGCAATATTTCTTTTCTTTTTTTCAGGAGGCTGCAGCTCATGCAGGGATTCAACCAGCAATCTTGGTGCAACCAGCACCACGCTCTAACCAACTGAGCTCACCGGCCACCCCTAGTGCAATATTTCTAGAATGCAATGTGTGCAAATCCTTACAAACAACACATCCGCTTTTACCCAGCATTTACTTCTAGGACTTGACCTTCACAACGCAATTAGGAAAGTGCCCAAGCTTATTTATAAGAAGGCTCATCTCATCAAAGCACTTGTGGAGACACTAAAAATTTTTTTTAAAAAAAGATCTAATTGCCCGATAATAAAGGTCTGGTGACATAAATTACAGTATAGCATACAATGAAATACTGTGAAATCGCTAAAAATGAATTCCATTTGTGGACATTAAAAAAAGGTTTATAAGCTATTGATGAGTGGTGTTGGGAGGGCGGCAAGATGTGAACGTAAATTAGACCCTGGCCTTCAAAATGCTTGCATTCTAAGAGGTGATGGACAATAAGCAGAATCTTCCAAAGGCTTTTAAGAGACAAGTAAAGAAAATTAGACCATGGTTGGTTGTTTTGTTTCCACAAGAATCCTCCTTGTTTTATACAAGTCCCAGATTACTCAGCCTCAAGCAGAGCAGGAGGAGAACGAAGAAGATTGGGAATGTATCCCTGAATAATCGAGAGTTCATTATGGACTCTTAGTACATCAAAATCCAATTAACTCATTAGCTTGGCGCTTGCATGTTCCTTCTTTCCCCCTAGCAGTCAGCCTTTTACCCTATGATGTACTTTATTAGCAACCCCAAAATGGGCTGAGTAGAGGAACTAAAAAGGAGGTAAAACCAAACTGGGGCGGAGATCGCAGTCTAGGGAAGGGAGCGTGGTGGTGAGAAGCAGGGGGTGGGACCCAGGCCCCTGTGTGCCCTGGATGAGCCTCTCTCCCCTCTGGGACTGGTTGGACTCTGCTATTATATAAATGGTGCTGGAACTAGGGGATTTCTAAGGCCCTTCCCAGCTGATCATCCTATCACTCTTTGATACTTTTATCTAAATGGAATGGGATAGATGTTTTTGGTGGGTTTCTTCCAGTCCCATAATTTCTATGGTTGAACTAAAACAACAACAGCAATAACAACAAGATTCATCAAGGAACCAGTCACTGGAGAAATTAATGATTGAAATGAAAGTGTGGCTATTTTCTTGTTTCCATTTCCCTGTTGCCCATATGCCCCTAATCCGGGATGATAACATGTTAGCAGGTCTATTTACAGGAACAGAAGCCTGCCCAAAACCTTTCCAGGGTCTTGTGAACTTGCTGAACGTGATGAGAACCTGCGTCTAACACGTTCTTCCAAGGCCAAGCCCCTGTGTTCCCAGAGCTAAGCCCCACCCAAGGCCCCTGAACACAGGCACCTTCTCAAGGACAGCTTTACGGGTTTCCTCTCACTTACTATTGCCCTCATTTTGCAAATATTTATTTAGCCTCTGAGTATGATGATGAATCATGGCTGTGCTCTCTTTAAACAAAGAAGACTGGCCTCTGGAGTTTCTTTTCCTTGTTAATAACTAGTTTCTACCTTTTTCACGTCATTGTTTAAAGAGCTTTGGGTCCATGGAACAAGCTTGGTGGGTGCTGCTCAGCAATCAGTTCATCCTTTTAATAGCTCCATCCCTCCCCGCAGAGATGATTCGTATTACAAAAGGTGCTCCGGTTTGAAATGGTCTCTGTCTCTCTCCATCCATCAGCCTTGTTTATACCCTTTATCTGTGCTTGTTTGTGGTACTTACCATGCTCTCCCATCCCACTGGCCCTTCAGCTTTAATTTCGCTTTCTGAGTGTCAGGAGCTGCTTGTCTGGTATATAGCACCCTCTGCCTCCTGCCCTGTCCTGGGTCAATTGCTGGAGCCCCATGGAAGTTACCCCATTTCCCTTCACAGCTTCCATGGTGGGGCACATGCAGAGGACAGCAGTGTGCTGGAGCTCAGGGCAACACTTTTCTTAGGGACTGGAGACACTTGAAGGAAGTCAAAAAGGCTTCCACATAATAAAAACAGAGGGAGAGCAATTTCACTCTCCTCAGGGCAGGCCTCCTGGAAAAGAAAGACTTTGCCTGCATTTTCATGCGGTCTAAGTAGAAGTTCCTTTTAAAGGTTGCCTGCCTGTTCACCTACTCTTTCTTTCTTTTCTTTTCTTGTGTGTGTGTGTGTGTGTGAGAAAAGCTTTTCTCTGCCCCAGTCTCAGTATTTTTATTCTACTTCCTAGCCAGAGACTGCCAAGGAAGAGCCTTCAGCTGGCCAGGAAACAGAGAAAGCATTTAAATGGTGGGGAGGGAGATGTCATAGCCAGCCACTTAGTTACCCCTCTCCGGAGAGGGTGAAACATCATCCAGAAGGCTGGGGAGAAAATTGCAGATTAATTTCACTTGCTGTGGACATCCCATTATTCTCTTATTTGATTCAAAGCCAACTGTGGTGAACATGAGAGATGAAGGGGTCTGCAGGCATGTCTGCAACTATACCCTCCATCCACCCTGCTTCCTTTCGACCCCTCTAGTCCAACCAGCAAACGGCAGCCCAGTCAGATGCTTGCTCATAGCAGCTCTGATTACGTGCAACAAAGATCCAAGATTCAATCCCCAGACATTCACTAAGGTCAACTATTGTGCCTCGCTGATACTGGGTAAGCTGGGTACGAGCAGATCTCTCTTTCAAGCAGCTTACAGTATAATTGGGGAGGACAAGACAGAGACAAATGAAATGAAGAAAACCAGTATAAAGCCATCTATCACTCAGCGATGAAACTTGTGGTTTTTGCAGTTTTGTTTTGACCAGTGCTCATAGAATTTCCATCAATCGATAAAATGCTTGCTAGGGGTATCAATATGTCATCAAAATTAATAGCACACCATGACGGAGCTCCATTTATTCACTCATTCAACAAGTACTTATTATGCACTTACTCTAATCATGTTTTGCATTTGTAAAGAACTTTCATGTTTTCAAAATATTTTCACGAACACGGACCTCTTTGATTCCTATTCAGCACACAGGGTTATAGGAGATGGACAATGAGGCTTGGAAGGTTAAGTGGCTTTCCCAGGGTCACTGCGTTATTAAGTCTGGGACCCAAGACTGTGGCTTCTTCTATCATCCATGCACCCGCCGCCAGCCAGCCCCCATATACAATGGATATGAGTTTGAGGCAACATGTTTAGCCTGTGGCCAGGGTGTCAGTTCTGACCTTTATGCACCTACCCACCCCTGCCTCACACTCAGTGATGAATAAAAAGGCTCTCCTGCAAATACTAAGCATGGGAACCCTTCCTAAGTGTCACATAGTTCTGCGTACATATTCTACTGGCCCTTAAACTCTGCTTCTTTCATCTCTGACCCTTCTGCGTGGAGAAAACCAAACTTTTGATTTGTGGTCTTTGTGAAAGTCTCCAGAGTTCCCAAGATAAACTTTCCAAACTCACTTCAATTTCAGGCTGAGGGTCGGGGTTCTTTGCACAACTTTCTCATCCTCCTCACCCCTCCAACTCTGATTAAAGTGATGAATGATGGCAACTGAGGTCGGAGGAGATAGAGGCTGAAAGAGGGAGCTGCTTCCATTACCATTTGGAGAGAAAGGGTGTGGGTGTGGGGGTGTGTGTGTGTGTGTGTGCATTTGATGACCTTCTTCTACATTGTAGCTGACTACCCCCTAAAGTTCTGGGCTGCAAAGACTCATATACTTAAAGATCTCTTCCCCTCACCCTCCAAAATCAGGGAGTCTAATGTCAACACCACTCTAGCTGAGAACGTGCAGAGGCCAAGTTGCAAAGAGAGCATCAAGCAGAAGATGGACCATCAAAGACAACCCTGGCACGACAACAGGAGCCAGCGACTGCAGCGGGTCCGCTCTAAAGCCCGCAGAAATGTGCTTGCCTTTCACAGAGAGTGCAGATAATGAGAAATAAACAAGCAAACCAGCGCCCTAAGGTGGACTGCGCCTTGGGTGGGAAACCTTCCTGTGCCTGCAGTCCCAGTACAGAGAGCGCCCCCACTGGCCCAGTTGGTGCTGTGTCAGCACCGCCCACGCTCTGGACTAGAACAAGCAGCCCAGCAGCGGCTGCCCACAGTCCTGATGCTGATGTACTCACACCCGGGACAGCAAAATGACATCCGCCTGAACCTACGGCCTCCGCCGGCTTGTTTGAAATGAAGAGCAGCCAGGGTCACTTCATTCATTCATTCATTCATTCATTCATTCATTTACCCAGTCAATAAATATTTCTTGAGCAGCCTGAGCTAAGCACTGAGGATACAAAATATGACATTTGCACTGGGAGCCATTCCACTTCTTCAGTAATGGAGACTGTCTTGCTGTATTTACTGGCAGAAGATCAAATGTGAAACCAGAGAGCTCCAGGTACGTTAGTAGAGAATGGGCCCAAGGACAAGACATGGACAGATAGATGTGCCTCTTGATGTTCTCCTGGTCCTAGGAGTGTCCAGGAGAGGGACAGACACCTTGGACGCTAGTCACGTCGATCAACGGGGCAAGCACAATGAGCTTTGTCATTCATTTGTGGTGGATGTGTTTATTCCAAGTATAAAAATAAACTGGGATACATATATATTATATATATATAATACATATAATCAATATGATATCTATATGTTACCCATATACAAAAGGTCGGACAATGCAAAAGTCATGCACTCACACAGTGGAAAGTTCGTGAACTTAATTATCCAACCTTGGTACATATACTCGAGGTGCTATATGAACACAGCCTAAATCTTCTCACCCTACCTGCCTTTCCTCACCATGATGTAGAATTTCCCAAGCAACTTCACTTAAGAGGAGACTTAATTTTAACGCTGGAATCGTTTCAATTCAAAGTATTGGCTATGAAATACCATGTGATTCATCCTGAAGCCAAAGGCACTGCCGTCTTATTGATGTATCCGTTTGTCTGCTGTCGTTGGAAGTTTTCAGTGGTCCAAATCGACCCTCTGATTGGCTGCCTAAGCCAGGGTTGAGCACAGGACCATTTCACATAGCCCATGCTTCTTTGTAAGTGTGTACATGGTCCCTCAGGCCACATCCCACCCCCAAAACTGCGTAAGGAGGAAGTAAGTTTGTGCTGCCTGGAGCCTGTCCTGTCTTCTGTAGCAGAGAAAGGTTCTTCCCTTGCTAGAGCTGTCAGCCCACCCTCCCTCAGCACCCCCACTGCCTTTGCTGAGGTCTGCAGCTGCCACTGCAGCAGTTATAGGAGAGAGCAGGACAGTAGCTGGGTAACAAAGATCCTTGTTGCTATTTCCAGAGGGAGGAGGCCTGACTCACCTAAGCAAAGGAAGATGGAAAGAAGTAACTAGAGAGTGGCTTGTCACCCCTACACAGCCTGACGGTCGGACAGGTGAGTTAGCAAATGCTACATTGTAAGGAATTGCAAGCTATTTTCTGCAAAGTGGGCAAAGACTCTGGGATTAACGACTGTACAGCGTGATAGATGTAGCTAAAGAAGGCCATAAATTACCGGCCATAAACCTGGCAAAGCTTATCCGATTGTATGATGCAGTCTGGGGCGCTGGCAGGTTCCCAGCACAGGCGGGGGTGGGGAGTTAATGCCGAAGCTGGCAGAACCGGCCCCTGGCCGTGGGGTACAGATGGTGAGCTTGGCAGCCCTCCAGCGTCGGGGGCTGTGGAGGCAGAAGTGTGGCTACTCGGGCAGCTCTGCCTTCCCTGACCTGCAGCCCTCGATCAGAGATGCTGCAAAAACCCAGACAGGCTTGGGCATGACCGGTGGCAGACCCCAGCATGCCCACAGGAGCCCACAAGCTGTGGGATCAGATCCCACTTGTGTTCTCTCGCAGGTCTTAAAGAACACGAGGGGTGGTGCGGGAAGGGGAGGACACAGAACCTCAAATGATTTCTGCTCCCAACTCCCTCTGCCAAGTCTCCCAAACCTGGTCAAGTATATCTAAAACCATGACCATGACACGGACCCTCGAGCCATGACTTCAGCCTCAAATGCTGGCCATCTGCTGCCGGACTCCAATGCTGTTCTCTCACACTCCTGACTCAGGCCATATCTTCTCCCTATCCTCTTTTCCCACCTGCCATGGTGACTCTGGAGAAAGGGACAGGCTATCAAAGTAGAGAAAAGAGGCAGAAGAGAGGAGAGGAAAACGGATCAAATGGAAGAAAAGATGGGAGTACGAACCAGCACTCACAGTAGGGGAGCAGATAAAGCTGCCAAAAGAAGGATCACACCCTCATCTCCCAAGGTCTTCTCCTCTGACCCCCCCACCCCACCACCAAAACTGCATCAAACACAATGCTGATGAACTACTTGTGGGAGATAGGCGGCGAAAAAATATGCAGTTCCTGTTTGCTTTCCTCCCTTCCAGTGTTAGCTGTTACGCGTGCGTGCGCAAGCACACACACAAGCTTTTGTACACATACTTTTCCAAGAGTGTCTGCTTACTACCAAATAATTAAGACCAGTCTCAGCAGACACTAAGTGCCTCTTGTTTTCTGCCTTTCCTGCGGGGCGAGGGGATGTGCCTAAGCCTCACTGCCCTTATGTGGAAGAGGTATGAAGCAATGAAGGTGCGGCCACCTCCTTCTAAGGGTTTGTGGTCTAAGGAGACACAGAAGGTGGATTCAAGGCCAAAAACTCACATAGGTGAGCTCGGCACCAAGACAAAGGATCAGACCCAATGCTGCCCATCAGCCTCAGTATTTATCAAGGGACTCAGCGGTGGACAGAGACCTCCGATGTAGCTCGTCCCTCATGACATGTAGTAACTAGGCACTTTAGAGAAGCCATCAGTGCTATTCACCAAGTATTTCTAGCTCTCTGCCTTCTGGACACTTGGTAGGACTGCACTTTCTGGCCCTCTTATGTTTGGTGGGGCCACGTGACTTGTGAGTGGAGATGAGCTGTGTCACTTCCAAGAGAGAGCTTTATTTCATTGCCACATTCTCCCATGGTGGCCTGAATAAGTATAATACCACGAGCACCGTCTGCTGGCTGACCACTGTGGACGTGTGGCAAGGACAAGAAAGAAATCCCTGTGGTTTTTAAGCCACTGAAATTTGCGGGGTATCTGTTGCTGGAGCATAACCTGGCTTATCTTGACTAACACATTTATCAAGCTTCTACTATGGACTTTGAGCGACGCTTGGTTTCCTCCTCGTGTGTACAACGTAACTCCCCAAGTGGGTTACGAGCAGGCTGAGGACAGAGACTGTGACCCAGGCATGTTTGTACCCTGCCGAGCACCGGGCCTGGCACACAGATTCCATAGCAGAAAACAACAACCATCCCTGTAAGCACATAGCAGATTCTCAGCACATGTGTTGAGTGCTGGTAGAAGGGTATCTGTCGGGACAGGACAGGTTATAGATAGGACAGAGATTGAGGGTAAACCAACTGGAGAGAGAGAGAGAGAGAGAGAGAGAGAGAGAGAGAGAGAGAGAGACCGAGACCCAGATTGGGAGAACAGAGAGGACTCCATGGAGGTATGGGGCTTGAGTTGGGCCTTGAAGGATTGATCAAGTTCAGCGAGGAGGAGGACAGAAGCAAATAGAATGTTCTGGAAGGGAGAGGGCCCCTCCACAGTGTGCAGAAGGGCTGCGTAAGACAGGCTTGGGGGGAAGTCGGTGTAAGTAGATGGCCCCTCACAACCAGTGACAAGTCTTAGGGCCAGCGCTGCGAAGGTGAGCCTTCTGGGAGACGGCAGATGCAGGTGGAGACACTGAGAGGGGAGAGCAAGGAGTGGGCCCGATGGACAACTCGGCCGCGGGGGCTGTTGGACACATTCTCCGTAGGGGAGCCGTGTCTCCAGCCAGCAGCCGTTTTTTCCCCTCCTTTCCTGCAAAAGGTAATAACCTGTCACCAGAGCAAATAAAGCTTCTGATTTACATGAAATTGAATGCTGAGCATTTTCCTTTATTCCCCAGACTGTGGTGGCAGGATGGCAGTGGCACAGCCCGGCCTGCTGTGTGCAGCAGGGGGACTTCCTCGGATAGACGTTTACAGAGAAATTACTTTTCTGTGACAGCGTCTATGGCCTTGGGCAGGTGATCCCAGTCAACTTGGCCACCCCCTATCTGTGTTTCCTGCAAAGGCTACAGCGTGGGTTGGAGAAAGCTTGAAGAAGAAGCGGGCAGAGGAGGACATGCAGTTAGAAATTCGCCCAGTTTTCTGGGGCTCTGGTCCTTGGTCCTCAGCCTTATGGTGACAGGGGCTTGAGTCCCATTAAGCAGAATCAGCATCACCCTTACACCGCCATCGTCATTACACAGCCAGTGATTAGAGCTACTCCTTTGGCACCAGCCATGACCGCGCCAGACCCAGCAGCTATGAAGACGTGGCCACCGCCCCGGGGGAAGTCAGGTACTTCCAGAAAAGCATCATTTTCTCCACCTTCATCATCACGCCCAGCTCTTCTCTCCGAGCTTGTAAATACTCCACGAACGTTCCTGCCTTTGCTAATGATCTTTCCACTTAGGGTATCTGCATGAATCCTGTTTTTCAAGACCCAGCTTAAACGCCCCCTTTTCCCACGAAGCCTTTGTCTTTGTCTTTGGCAGACGTGTCCCTTTCCCTGTGCTCCTAACTCATACTGGTGCCCGTCACCTCTCTACTCTGAAGGCAGTAGCTGAGGTACATGTGCTTTTGCCACCACTGGACTCTGAAAAACCTTTCAGAACCAGTACAAAAACCCTAGTTGCTGGCCACAGAAAGGCCACCCATTCTTTCTGGAGCAAGCCCCCAGGGGTCTCAAGTCATTTCCCTACACCAGACATGGTATGACCAGGGAACCTTGTGTCATTCTAATGGTGCCGAGATGAGGAATCCACCAGAGGGTTAGGGCACATAACATACAAGAGGTAGGCTATGGGTGGGGAGGGTCTTGAATTCAACTTTTGAGGTAAGAGGGACCCAGGGAAGAAGCTGCCTTCACTTCCCCTACAGTTTGCCTGGGGGTTCTATTTCATTGTTGCTTTTCTCTGACTTTGGGGTTCCTGTTTTAGGAGTTCACTGATCTAGAAGTAGTCATTTCTTTTTTCCTCCTTGATCAAGTGGCCTGAGGATTCACTTATCTCCATCTGCCCCATGGTGGTTCCATGACAGGCGTCTCCCCAGTGCCTAAATCACAGGGGACACCCAATTATCCTCTGTTATTTGTCCAAGGCCATATGGAATCCTGGGTGGCTGCCCTGGGCTTTCATTAGGCATCAGACACCACCCCACACAAGCCTGAGTCAGTGTGGGTACACAGGGCATCGCATTGGCTTGTCGTGCTGGGACGGAGGGCTGGGGAGCAGGCTGGCAGCCAGCACGCTGGCTCTCCCCATCACAGCGGACACTGCAGCCTACATGCATGACCATTTCTGTGGAGAATGTGGCATAGCCCTGGTCCATACGTTGGCCTTTCCTGCACTGCACCTGACTGTCAGCCACAGCACAGCAGCCCCAGGAGCGAAATCCACTGCCCTGGACACAACACTCAGAGCCTGTGAGAAACAAGGGCTCCATTTTTCTGCAGGGGGAGATTATCCAGACCGTTGCTCATGCAGATAACTAAGTGGGTTGTCAATATTGCACATATTAACTGTGTGACCTTCAGTGAGTCACTCCACCTCCCTGAACCTCGGCTCCCTCCTCTGATAGAGGGGAAACTGCCTTGAAAGGTTGTAGGAAGCAGGAAAGGAAGACTGGGCTCAGGGCATGACACGTGCTGGATGCTGCAGACAGGGGAGCTCTGCTTCTCAGCGGTAGGACAGGACCTCGCGGTGTATGGCTGAGGGTGCCTGGCTGAGCAAGTCCTGCCGCAGAGGTAAGCTTAATTAGGCTCACCTATCTAGTGTAGGATGTGGGCGTGGGAGAGGAGCAGGCCGGTCCCCCACGGGATTCAAGTGAAAGCAGGAGACAGAGAGGGAGGGGTGAGGGCCATTGAATAGATAACTGGATAATAGCAAGAGGAAGGGGCAATGGAGAAGGTAAACAAGATTGATAAAGGAGATTAAACAGGAGGGGGGCCTCAGCAGGCCGGGGAATGTAAATAGACCAGAATATCAACAGGATAGATTCTGTAGATGGAAAGAGGCCATAAAACAGAATAGACAGGAAATATAAACAGTAGAAGTAGCCCCATGGATAGAATATGAAAATGACTCGCAGGTGGACGGGGAGGAGAGAGAGGACTCCATCCCTGGGTGTAGGAGCAGGAGTGTAGAGGGAGGGAGACCCTGGCCCCAGCCCCACCCGCCCGGGCTGGCTGCCTTCTGCTCTGGGCTCTGGCCCCACGCGGCTGCAGTGATGTGGCTTAATGAGGAGTTCCCTGGAGCTAAAGCAGCATTAAAACAAACGGAAATCCTGTCAGGATTTTGTCACCTTTTCTGCACTTGCCATTGAGAGGAATTTAAATGAGAGTCAGCCTGGCAATTAGGGTGTCCTCGTGTGGTTGCCTGAGAGGAAGAACTTTTAAGGGTTCTGATGCTTGAGTCAGGTGGCAGGGCTGTGCCCACCCCAAGGAGAGCGTGGTTCGCTCTGGGCAGGAGCCCCCTTTCCTGCCAGGGCCCCCTGCTCTCATCTGAGGCCTGGCTCAGCCCACTCCAAGTCAGGTGTCCTTCGCTTTACCACGTGGTACCACCAAGCTTCAGGAAGCACCCCACCCCGACCTCAGAGTTTTATCCACATAACTGTCTTAATTAAGCAAAAATAACTGACTCAGAATGTTTTATCACTTCCCATAAGTCCTATTTATTCGGAGTGAAAGGACGACGGGAGTCTTTCCTCCTCTGTCCCTCTCTCCCTTCCTCCTTTCCTTTCCTTTCCCTTCCTCCCTCCCTCCCTCCCTGCTTGCGTTGACCATTTATTAAGAACACAGCCACATTATATAGCACAAGACATTATATAAGGACTACAGGAATGCTCCAGGCTGTAGAGATGATGAGAATTCAAAGGCAGGAAGAAAAGCTTACTGTGCGTGGCTGGCGAGCTTTGAAGGGGACCCACAGATAGCAGGTTCAACAGGGGAAGATGGGTGCGAAAAGCATTCCAGGCTGAAGGGAGGTGCAGGGTACCTGGAGAAGGCAAAGGCTTCGGGGAGAAGAGGATGCATTCATGAGGTGTCAGGTTCAGCATGAGGTGGAGGGTTTTGGGGGATAGAAACCAAGTCGGAACTTTGGGTGCTGATGGATAAAATGATAGGGAGGACATGGGGCGGAGCACAGAGAGGCCACTACAGGGTCCACCTGGAAATAGAGCTGCGAGCGTCGTGGAAACACTACTCATGCTTCCTTCTTGCCAACAGCACCCCAAGGCTTCTGGTCTCCACAGTCCTTTCTCTGGGGATGCCCAACATGTGTCCTTATCCCCTGCAGGCCCTGCCTTTTATCCTTCCATGCTTTCCCTTCCCCTCTCCCTTCCTCTTCCATGGGACAGCTTCAGTTTCTAAGGAGGGTATTGGTCCCCATAGCAACTCTGACACATCAAAGATCCCGTAAAAAGATGCTGAGGTCCCAACAGGAAAGGAAAGCTGGAGTGAGAACCCCACCATCAGGTTTTCTTTCACCTGCACAGTTGACCTCAACAAGCCCTCCTACCTGGCACCTAAATATTGCTTTAGGGAAGCAGCTTCTGGGGAACACAAAGTGGGGAGTTGGCTCTAGCAGCTGACATAAGACAGCTAGACACTCATATGAGGTGTGGCCAATTCTTTTTGACAATTCTGTCTTGCCGTGTCAGTAAAACGTTTTGTTCTGTACATCCTAACTTCTCCCCAAAGAGAGTAGGGGACAGGAGAACCAGACCTATCTTTTCTTCTGTCCTGCAGCCCCTGACGTAGGGCTGCACACAGAATAAGAGCTCAGGGATACCATTTGAATGAATGAAGCCCAACAGTATACGTGGGGGTATATCTATTTGCATATGAAATGTGATGGAACTTTTTACCATCATCCAAGGGAGGGCTGTCATTCAAAGTAACACCTTCACTGATTCTCCCACAGTTCAGAATATCCTTTGAATTTCTCTTAGAATTATCTTTAAGAACAGCTGACGAGCCACACAAGAACAGCAGTCTTGTTCCATTATAATCACCCTATGCACATGGAACAAACCCTCTCCTTCTGCAACTTTCAGCAAAGGAAAGCTTGTGGGACTCTATTTCCCCTTTTCAAAGCCTTTCTGTGACTTACTTTCTGTTTTACCTTCAGGATTGCCTATGATGTATATTTTCATCTGATCTTATTTGTATAAAGGGAGGAGGGGTCGTGTGTGTGTGTGGGGGGGGGGTCTGTTTGGAGGTCAAACCCGGGAGAGCTCGCACTGTTCCCCCCCACCACCACCATTCTATGGCATGTGGATCTGTTAGCCTCAATTGCTTTTCAAATCCTCACTACCATTTTTCCATGGAGAGGTGGGGAACTCCTATATATTCTTACAGAAGGAACAAAGTATTTCAAGTCCTCAGGCAGTTTCTGCTTTGAAAACAAAAATTGAGCGAAAAGGTGCACCGTGGTGATTGACAGTCAGTAAGCTTTCCTCCCAGGTTTCCTGCCAATCTAGCCATCAGGGCTGAAAGCTCCATGGAATGTGTCTGGGCTGACAGCTGCTTTTTACATATCCACAGAAATGACTGCACAGCGCTGCGGCCCACCCAGGCTTTGCCGAACCTGCTGCTACCGCAGTGGTGTCGACCGAAAGATGGGCACCCCCCTCATCCCGGCCACCTGTCTGTGTCTGTCCAGTGCCTCCTCCGGGGCAGGGGCCTTCTGATGGGGCAGCATAGATTCATCAAGAGCAGCTGCACTGTAATCTCCACACTCCCAACGGGAGTTCATTTGAGTGGAGAACTGGTCCTTCCTTGGCAAGCAGGCTGAAGGAAGTCTCTTGGCAAAGAAACCGAGGCTCCAGCTTGTCAAAAATTCTGTCTTCGGCAGCCATGAGCAGATGGATTGGGGCTTCTTGGGGTCAAGCATTTGCACTTGTCCATCTCCACCTCCAAACTGGATAATTATAGTCGAAAAACAAGCTGTAGGCTGGGAAGCGTAAGGAATGCTCACGGCAGCATGGCTGGCGCAGAGAAAGTGTGGGAGTCGTGAGCTTGGGAAGCTCAGCTGTGCTCAGAAGGCCCTGCGAGGGTTTCCTAACCATGAAGCTTTGGAACCTTTGGGGCAATTTTCTCTCCTTTCTAGGACTCTGTTTCTACATTTGTAAAATGACAGAGATTGGACAAGATAATCAGGTTTATAGTCACAGTGGCAGGCATACTGTGACAAATCTTCTGCTAATCACGGAAGAAGAGGCTAGTAACTCAGTGACAGCTCACTATATTCCATCACGTTCTGGCCATGGACAACCTTGCACCAATCTATCTATATCTACCTTTTGGGGACTGATGGCACATGCATGGGATTGGGGGAGCCAGAATAAGAGATATTATCTCTGCCCTTGAACTAGAGCAAAAGCAATCCTTTCCTAGAAGCCAGAATCTAGGACTCCTTAAAATGATGCTTCAACCAACTGAACTCACAAACTCTAGGTGGTTCCAGGAAAGGATCCTCTTCTTGGCTGCAAAAATCTCAACGCAAAAACAAAAGTAGGGCAGCCTTCTAAGATATCACCGCAGGGCTTTTCTTTCTAGATCATTCCTTCTTACCCTACAACTCTTTTAATTTTAAAACTGGACCATCAGGCTGAAGTGAATTAATTGCAAAGACACCACATGACAGCAAAGAACCACATGAGAACCAAGATTTGCATTCCTGGCCTTGAGTTCCTGAAAGCCAAGGCTATTGTAGAGCCACATTCATTGTATTGTTACATTGTTGTTTTAATATCAAAACCCTAGCTTTGAGTGTCAAGAGAAAGGGCGGGAGGGCTCGAGCATGGAATCTATACCACCAACCAGGGAAGGAGGGAAACACCCAAGGCTTGTGTCAAGGTAGTTTCCCCTTCATACAGAGAGGAGACAAGAGCCTTCTCTGGGCCTGGGGTAGTAGTGGGGGGAACTGAAGAAGTTGGAGAGAGGAGTATAAAAAGTTGCATTGTGGACCATGCTCCATGCTCCACTTTGAGTCTGAAACTCTGGGAGAGGGGATGGTGGAGAACTCCACATACAGGGCAGAGTGTTTTTTACCGTGCTTCCTGCCTGGACCACTAGACACACAGGCCCACACAATTATGGGGTGAGACGTGTAGATGGAAGGGTTGGCAGGATAGGTGTGGGCAGTGAGAGGTCCTGAAGAAACAGCTCCTCCCACTATCAGCCCCCACTGAGGCTCGGCTGGCTTGCGAGGAGCACGGAGGGAATCCTTTGTGCCTCAGTAGAACACAAAAGTGGCTACAACCTGACAGCCAGGAGGCTGCCAGAGCATCCAGGAGCAGGAGAGCCCAGGCAAAGGCTGAGCCAGTGGTGGAGCCTGAGAAAGTCACACTGCCTGTGACAACTGGACATAGGAGCTCAGCTGGCTGGGGGACTTGCTGAGCTGGCCCAGAGAAATGGCACCCATGCCACAGCGTAATGTGAGCCAGAGCAGAGAACAGACCCTGGACCAGAATCAGCTCTCCTGATGCCAAGACCATGCACAGTTCCCAGCCCTGCATTCAGGAGCCTAGCGTACTCCCAAGAGGCATGAGAAAGTGATGGATGGGGGCCAGCAAATCCAAGGGCTACGTGAGTCAGGACCCAGGGACACTGCCTGGGCTGGTCGGTGGAGACCATGGGGGAACAAAGGTCAACTAAGAAGGTGTGGCAGACATGGCAGCTGATGTTCAACGGTCTGGAGGAAGCAGCAAGCCTTGGTGGAAACACCCCTCTCCTCATCTACCCCTTCCCACTTATCCCCGCAGCACGTCAGAGTGTCCTCCGGCTGCTCAGGATTTCAAACAGGGAAGGGACATCTCCCAGTGAGATAGTTTCTGCAAAGACCACAGAACTGATTAAGCCAATTCAGACAAACAGGTGTTGGAGTGAAGCGTAGGATCAACCGTTGTCACAAGGAGTGCCAGCTCAACCTGCAACACCACGACACACCAGAAGAGCCCACACACTAAGGTAGAAGAGTGTGGGGTCTAGTCTGGGTCGGAAAGACATGGGGCTTCTCCAAATGCCGGCTATGTGACCTGGACACATGTCTGGTCCCCTAAGGCTCAAATACCTCATCTGTAAAACAAGAGGATAATATACACCTTAAAGGGTGGTGTTACGGGTTAAATTGCATTCCCTCCATATATACACATATATATTGAAGTCCTAAGCCCCAGTACCTTAGAATGTGACTTTATTTAGCAATAAGGCCTCCGCAGAGGGAATGAAATTAAAATAAAGTCATTATGGTTAATCCAATATGACTGGTGGCTTTATAGAAAGGGAACATTTGGGAAGACAATGTGAAGAGACACAAGGAGAAGGCGGTCACGTGACTGCATGCTGCACCTACCAGCTAATGGTTGCCAAGGATTGCCAACAGACACCAGACACTAGAAGAGGCAAGGAAGGCTCTCCCCCAGAGATGTCAGAGACAGCGTGGCCCTGCTGACACCCTGATTTTGAACTTCAGGCTTCCAGAATGGAGACAGTAAGTTTCTCTTGTTTTAAGCCATCCAGTTTTGTTATGGCAGCCCTAGGACCCTGATAAAGGTGGCTTGCAAAGATTGAATGAATATGTGACATATGAAAAGTGTCCACCACGTAACAGATCCTAAAACACTGAAAGTTACCACAATACTTGCTGGCTTATGTGCAAATCTCTGTATGACTCTGGACACAGGGGCCCAGAACCTTCTGGTGCACAGAGAACCTTGGTTTGTATCAACATTTTCACTCTTACAGCAACTACAACAATAATACTAAAAAATTTTTTCTCAATGTTCTTCCTAGCCTACAGCCTCATTTATTTTTAAGACCAGCTTAATTTATTTTAGGCTTTGGGGCGTGTGCTAATTAGCACGGCTGAATATATATTAACCGCAAATGAACTTTCCTGCCTCTCCCACCCAATTGTCAGCACACGGTACCAGTTGTGGATGCTGTCGTGTTTCCCCCATAATTACACCACGGCACCCCAGACTGGGTGCGTCCACACGCCATCCGTTTACCGGCTACCGTTAGCTGCCTCCTTCTGGATAATAGTGATGAGAGTGAACATAAGCTTGAGTGTTTATGATGTACAGGTTGTGTTCAGAAGACACGACCCATGTCCACTCATTTAATCCTCCAAACAAAAACTGGTAAGGTAGGTGCAGTTATCCACATTTTATAGATAAAAAAATCAGAGGCACGGGAGCTGGGAGAAGGTTAAGGGATTTGCCTGAGGTCATATGACTAATCAATATATAGAATCACGATTTGAATTCAACTACTCAGACTTCATCACTAAATCACATTAACTGTCTTTCGTGGCAAAAGTGGTTCTGGAACAAGATTTAAAAATCTTAGGAAAAATACTGAGTGTCTAACATGTGCCAAAAGTATTGCAAAAGTATTATGTCCATTATATGGATGAGAAAACTGAGGCATAGAGAAGTTAAGTAACTGGAACAGAGTTCTAGGGATCATGTCTTAGAGGTGGGATTCACACATATTGCTTTCTGAATCCAAAGTCCATGTCCTTCCCACCAGGAGTTGGGCTCAAAAGACCAGGAAGACCTTAAATGTCTGTGTTGTAACCTCCGACTTAGACAGAAACTGTTTGCAAAACCACCTGGTAATAATGGTTCTTGAGTATCTCCAGTTGCTGAAAACCTATTTCCACTAGGGCCTGTCTTCCCTCCTCCCTCCCTCCTTTTATTCTTTCCTTCCTTCTTTCCTTCCTTCCTTCTTTCCTTCCTTTCTTCCTTCCTTCTTCCTTCCCTCCTTCTTTCCATCCCTCCCTTTCTTCCTTTTAGTTATTGATGAAGCATTCTAGAACAGTGCTGCCGAACATTTTCTATATCATGGCACACAAAGAATAGTTTTGCCACATACTGGCTAAAGAAACTAGGCTGCTCAGGGCTCCAGCAACTGGGATGGCCTAGGCGCTGAGGTGTGCAAAAGCTTGGACACACCTGTAAGTCACCTGGAGGACATAGTTAAGAAGCTTTGGTTTGAGGATCAAAGGAGGAGACTGCTAAGGAATGAGTCCAAGTTCACCCAGTATTGTGTGTCCTGGGACGAGGTGAGTACAGCACTGGGAGAGCACGGAAGGGAGAGGTAGTGACCTGATCTGAGGTGATCAGGGAAGCTCCCAAGGAAGTGGGTATTTCTAGGCTGTCCTCTGAAGGTCAGGTTGCTTTCAGCCTAGGAGAGAGCTAGAGGCGGGGTAGGCGGACATTTATGGCCAGGAATTCCCATCTAGAGTTTTCCGTGATCCACACACACCTTTCATTGTCTCGTTCCTTCTCTGTTTTCCATTTCACTTCCTCTTCTAGCTCCTTCTCTGGTCTGGACCACCTTATTTATGCTTACCTTGTTATTCCTCCCTGACTTGTACCTTCAGCCTATAAGCAGCCCCCACAATGGCCTTCGTCCATCTAAGGTGAAAAAAAGTGGCCAACCTCTTTATTTGAGTGTGTTCCGGAAGATTTGATGAGAAGAGTCTCAGGGCTACTGGTTGCTGGTCACGTCACTTGCCTGAGTGAGATAGCCTTTAAAGGATAAGACACCTTGTGGCTAAGACAATGGGAAGTCACTCTGTGGTCTTTCCTGACGAGGGCCCATAGCCCCGGAGCTCAGTAGCTTCTGGGGTATAACAATTCCTTCCTTAGGTACCAAATTTGCCTTAAATAATGAAGCAGCAGCCACAGACCATCGGTATTCTACAGCTCTGTGGGAAGTGATTTCATAGACAGCTCTTTATTTTCTCAAACATTTTATTCTGACATTTATTTTACAACCAAATACCAAAGACTTATTTCTCTACAAAGCCTACATTACGTCGACATGATTTTTCCTTCAAGAAAATGTACCCATAAACAAATCATTGAATGAAAAAAGAAAATGTTCTGTGTTCTGGCAGAGCTTGGCACATTACCTGTCCTGTGTCCTGGCAGAGCTTGGCATATGACCACAGAACTCCAGCTCACAACACTGGCTGGCCCAGGCCACATCTAGCACATTCCTGATTCTTAATACATCATTGTGAAATTAATAGAATTAAAGAAAGAAAAGTAGTATGATAAAAAAACAGGGTGGGCTTTGGGCTCAAATAGATCTGCATTGGAATCCCAGTTCTGCCCACTTGGTTAGCAGAGTGACCTTGAGTGAATTGCTGAATGTCATTGAGGTTCGGTTTTCTCCTTTGTAAAACCCGGGCCAAAAAAACCTCCTAACTCATGATGAAGAATGAACGGAATAATGTGCCTAAGTGTCTAGCTCAGTACTTATGTATGTATAAAAGATACTCAAACAACATTCTCTCCTTTTCTCTCCTCAAATGCACCTCCCAACCAAGCTGTGTAGTACACGCCAATAGCTTATTGGCCAATCAGAAGCAAAAATCAAGAACTTAGTGTCTTGATTTGTTGAGCACCTAGTGTCAACAGCAGTGGTTCTTAATTCTAGCCACAGAAAAGAATTGCTTCGACTTTTTTTTTAACATCAGAGCCTAAACCCCACCCCCAGAATTTCTGATTTAATTGTTCAGAGAGGAAGCCTAAAATACAATGTTTTTTTCAAAAGATGTCCAGGGGATTCTAATGTGCATAGGGTTGAAACGTGCTGGACAAGAAAAAGGGAAGTGGTCTGTTCTACTCCGCTTTGGCCAGCCTGTGCAGGATGTCTCACTCCATCCTAGCGCATTTCCATCGAGAGAGGAAAAACAAATGGGGCAGACCACTTGCATGGGGAAAGGCGTTAAACCTATGTCATAAACAGAAGAGCTCAAAGGTCGGGGTGATTAGCTTGACCAACTGAAGATGGTGAGGAGCCACTCTCTTCAATTATTTGAAGGGTTATTCTATGAAGAGCGATTGAGCTTGTCTTGTATGGCCTGAATCCCTCAGGGGTTCAAGTCAGATATGGCCAAAGGTGATGAGTTCACAGTCATGGGAAGAATTCAAGAAGACATTGCATAACTACTTGATGGGGATGGAGAGGAGGGGATTCAAGCATTGAATAAGCAGTTGGATTAGTTCTTAATGGCCTCTATCATTACTTTGTGGTGATAGCAGTATAATTAATTTTGAGTAATTTCTTGGGACAAAGATGTTTATAAAGCGGAAGAATGAAAAAGTTCAAGCCATCATTCTCTGTGTGTCTCTACACCTTGGTCCCTTCTAGTCCATGGGCTTAATTGAATACATCCTCCAGACACAACTGTCGCAAGCTTGGCACTCCTGAAACTACAGCCAAGGATCACATAGTATAGTTGGTGGGATTATTGAAATTATCTAGACCAGTGTTTTATGTCATTCTTCTTTCAAAGCACTGGAACCTCCCACCCCTTTTATAAAAAAAAAAAAAAAATCCCACATGGGAACCTAATAAATGATAAAAGTGGGGCTGCTCTGGGTGAAGACCGGTGGGTATCTCTTCCATCTCCTTCACAATTCTCTCAGTGGCCCCTGAGAAAGCTGCTCAGAGCCCTTGAGTTCCACGCTATAGGATTTGAAAACCACAGCTTTGCAGAAGAACCCTCTCTTTTTACATATGAATAAACTGGAGCTCAGAATGGCTAAGTAACTGGGTCAGAGTCACACAGCTAGTGAGAGCAGAACTGGGTCCATTGCCAAGCTCATATTTTCTGGGCCCAGTGCCTTTCCCACTGGTCCACACTAATGCCTTTGATTGGACAGGAGAACAACTCCAGACATGGCTATATGGCCAGTTCTTGGGCATTTATCTATGACAACAATGATTCATAAAAGACACAAGAACTCATTTCAACCAAAAATGTCAACCATTTCCTTAGGGCTGTCCATTCTGGATTGCTGGGAGTGGAGATGGATTTGATCTATGAGCTAGTTTTCTACTTGGTGTCGCCAGTGACCAAGGTTATTTGTTTGCATAGTGACCAGCTAGGATTGGGGAGGGGGAAGGGCGCGTTTTGCCTTTGCATTCAAACCCAGCAACCGATCCACACAGATGGGATCTCAAATCTTGGTCCCATCGCAAGTGCTACAACTAGTTGGGCAAAGCACATTTCACTGACTTGAGTCTGGCAGTTGTATTTCTTCTCTTTCTTTTCTCTAAACTTGGGAAAGAGTTCAGAGAACCCGCACCAAAAGGAAGATCATTGAATGAAAAAGGAGTTGGTAAGAACACATGGATAATTCTAAAGGTAAATACCAAAACTTTGGAAAATGGGAGGTCCAACCTGCAGTTTCTCCAGTCACTTACCCACATACTCAGTCACTTGCTGACCCACTCATGCAACAGATGTTTACCGAGCACCTATCACATTCTAGGAAATACTTTTAAAAATAAATGCTAATGCAAACTTTATGCAAAATATGAATGCTAGAAGTCTGAGATGAAAAAAATATCAAAATTTTAAAGAAAGACGGAATCAGTATTTCTGTTATTTGTGTGTGTGTGTGTGTGTGTGTGTGTGTGTGTGTGTGTGTCAAGCTCCAGTATGACTTGGCAGGATATTGTTATTGATTCCATGTTTATTTTGATATTTTGTTCATCTTAGATTCTTTCACATTAATTTTTTTTTTAAATATTGCATTAAGTATTATTTATTTCGATTACTGAATTTGTTGATGCCCTCTTAAGTTTTGGGCCCAGGTAAGTGCCTCTTTCACTTCCCACTGATCCTGATCCTGGCCAGGCATGGGTAAAGGCTGAAGGAGACAACAAATAAATGACGTCTCTATTCTCAAGGAGTTCCCAGGCTAGTGGAAAAAACAAACAGGTAAACAGTAATTGACATATAATTATGTCTGTAATTATTTCTGTAATACGTGCAAGGGAAAGTGTAGGCACAAAGGAGAGAGGGATCTACTTTGCTGAGATGGGTGATTGGCATCCAGGAGGGGAAGGAAGGGGGCTCCAGGCTGAAGGAAAGTGCCTGCTCGGGTAAGGAGGGGTGCCATGGCAAGATGGCAGGGTGTAAAGTGAAAGCATAGGTGGGCACGGCAAAAGGTGGGCTGGCATAAGTGGGCAGGAGCCACGGGCTGCAAACACTGACCTTGCCTGTGGCCGGTGCTCTGAGTGTCCCCACAAAGCATTAGTTATAATCTATGCTCTGAGGAACTCACTTTAATTAGAGCAAACAAAGCGTGTCATATGGAAAAAGAAACACTGAAACTGAGTAACTAACAAAGGGGGAGGGACAGGCTGTAAGAGGGCAGTGGTTCTGAGGCAGGGACAGTCAGTCACTCTGGACGGGGCATGGGCGATCACAGAGGAGGTAGCCCTTAGGTTGTAGGCAGGGATTATCAAAGGCCCACGATTTCGCACCCCCCTGGCCACCTCCTCTCTGAGGCCATGCACGTGTCTGCATTTCCATGGCTGTACCGCCTCCACTCAGCCCTCTCTGTCAGTGCAGCCTAAGAGTGGGCCGGGAAGGAAGAGCCCTCCTCAGCCCTGGTTTGGAAGGCAGCCAGGGCTCTGTGTCCCTGGCACATAATCCCAGCGGACTCTCCGTGCTGGATGAGCACAGCAAAACGTATAAATAACAACAGCAATGAACCCCTCCCAGGACTGCTGTGGGATTAATAAACCCCTGAGACCCTGGCACTCCAAGCCCAGCAGAAACTAGCGCTTCAATTGCTATTATGAGCAGGCTCCCAGCCATGGCTCCTTCAGAACATGCTGTTACATCATCTCTACCCCACCATCACTAGGAGCCATCAATCACCTGGTGCTTGTCTCCTAAAGCATGGCCTGGGGAGGGGAGGAGAGGGGAGGGGAGGGAAGGGAAGGAAAGGGAAAGGAAGGGAGGGGGAGGGAGGGAAAGGAAGGGAGGGGAAGGGAAAGGAAGGGAAAGGAAAACAGGGAAGGGAAGGGAAGGGAAGGGAGGGAAGGGAAGGGAAGGGAAGGGAAGGGAAGGGAAGGGAAGGGAAGGGAGGGGGAGGGAGGGAAAGGAAGGGAGGGGAAGGGAAGGGAAGGGAAAGGAAGGCAGGGAAGGGAAGGGAAGGGAAGGGAAGGGAGGGGGAGGGAGGGAAAGGAAGGGAGGGGAAGGGAAGGGAAGGAAGGGGAAGGGAGGAGAAGGAAAGGGAAGGGAAGGGAGGGAAGAGAAGGGAGGGGAGGGGAGGGAAAGGAAGAGAAGGGAAGGGAGGGGAAGAGAAGGGAAGGGAGGAGAAGGAAAGGGAAGGGAAGGGAGGGGAAGGGAAGGGAAGGGAGGGGAAGGGAAGGGAAGGACATGAAAGGAAACGAAAACCATGCCAGGACAATGGGCATGACGGGGTAAAAGACTGTCCCAGATGGCTGACCTTCTCTTCCATTAGAATGTGAGACTAGCACAGGGGCTCTGGAGTCAGCCAATGTGGATTTAAACTTGGGTTTCCCCATCTATCGGTGGCCAGGAATAGGGCCGTTGATAAATATCCCCATTCTGTAACTGGGCGCATGGTAGAATTGTATCGCTCTGCCCGCTTTGGAGTCAGGTGTGGCCATGGGACTTGCTTCAGTCATGAATATGAAGGGGAATGATGTGGAAATGAGAGCTTTAAAACCTAGAGCAAAATTTACCATATTCCTTTTCCCGTACCATAACAATTGAGGAAACATGTCAATTTTGATTTAGTCGGGGACTTTAAGTGACGAAGATAAGCAGAGATCCCTGCTAGCCTTTTGTCCACATGAATGAGAAGTAAACTTCTACTCTTTTAAGCTGTGAGATTTAGAAGACTTTTGTTACTGCAGCACAAATAAGTGGTCCTGACTGGTTCAGGGCAAGTTATTCGACCTCTAGAAGGCTCAGTTTCCTCACTTGCAAAATGAGGAAAATCACATCTATATATTACAGTTATTGTAGGATTTATAAGAGATAATTCATATGAAATCATTAGCAGGTTCTCAGGCCATTATAAGGGCTCAATCATTGTTAGCTCAGATAATTATTACTAGCGTCATATTACTATCACATTTTCTATCAGACCTCTCTTCTTAGGTCCAACCTGGCCCCCAGTTTCTGCAGCTCTTCCCCATCCCACATGGAGGCATTTGTCCTCCATGTATAGACTGAGCCCTACTCTCTGCCTCTGTTCCAACTGCTGGGCCTCCACCTGGAGCCCTGCCCCTTTCCGGTGCTGGATCCCAGAAGTGGTAGCTGGATTCTCATGTGATTTCCAAGGTCTGAGGCCTGCTCTGGTAACCTTCTTAGCAGCTCAAGTTCATATCTACCTCTCCCAAACCCATAGCTGGGGACCCTGTCCCTGAAACCTGCTGCTTTCTGATAGACATCCTGGTTAGGCCACTTGCCCAGAGAGGCCTTGTCATGCTTTGGTCACTCTACAGCTGCGCACAGAGTTCTGGCTGTCTTTCCTTTCGGCAGCTGCCGTCTTTTACCTGCTGTCTTTTACCTGCTGTCTTTTCCAAACTATGTGGGAGAACTATAACTTGTTCACACTTGTAGTTCCAAAGCTTGGCAGGCAATGGGTGCTCAGAGAACATGTCTTGAATGGTGAATACATGAATGAATGAATATCTGGCATTATGGAGTCATTGACCCAGAACACTGGGAATGATATTAAAGGTCATCTATTCTAACCACTTCTCTTTTTTCAGATTTAAAAACTGAAGTCCAGAGCACACAACCCCCTTAGAGGCACCCTGGAACCGGTAACCAGAATGCTGGCCCTGCCTGGCCAGCCCTTCACAGCCCAGCCCAGAAAAGATGAAGGGAACACCCCTGCCTCAGGTTCACCCAGGCGAATGGTGTGAACTCCCATAATGTTCTCCAAGAGCAGGAGTAAATGGCATCTGTGAAGAGGAAACTATGCAAGAAGCCTTTCCTTTCCCTTTTTTTAAAAAATGCAAACAAAAATAGGAAATAAGGCTTTATGATAAAGGGGAACTATGTAGGGAAATCGTTTTCTTTTGCTTACTGTTTTTCTCAACTCATTCAAGTATCCAAAGAGGAGATGTGTTTGAGTAAAGAAGGCAGGTGCTGGGGAGGAAGAGGGAAATGTACCTTGCTTTTCTTCTTCCTCACTGGCGTGTAAGCCCCCAGAGCTGTGACTGGCTTCTGGCCTCGGCTCTGCCTGGGGTGCCCTCCCTGCCTGCCTTCTCCAGCTCCCCAGGTCTCACCCAGGTGGCAAGTTTCTGTGGAAGCCTCACTTTCTCCAGGGCACCCCAACAACTCCTTCAGTGCTCACGAAGGTTCCCTCCTCTGAGGTCTACGTGACCGCCCCTAAGCACGTACCATTCGCTGTAATGCCTGAATATACTATACGTAGAGAGAGCTGTTTGAAATCCTCTGCTTATCCATGTCCACAAATCCTTTCACCTCCAACCCCCATTCCTAGACCCAGCTGTTTGCAACGTGAAGGCAGAAATTCCTCAGAAGCACAAGGCCTATGTCTCCTTGTAAAAGAGAAGATGAATAAGAAAATATGAGAGACTATGTCTGCTTGGGGTTTTTCTAGCCTCTGCCAGGACGATGCCTCAGGAACATGGGCAGGAGTAGCGTAGTACCTCTGGTCCCTCCAAAAATGCTTCCCCTGGGTTTGGACAAAGCTTCTCCACATATCTGATAAGGCTCCAGCCTGCAGAGGTGCTCTTGGCCCACCTCTGTTCCCAATGCCCCCTTGGGTGGGATTCTCCTCCAGGGCTCAGTACATCTCCCTACCTCAAGGAAGCTGGTATTTCCCTTCCTGGTTCATAGTGATAGGCAGCTAAGGAATACCCGTTTCGCTGCTTGTCTGTGGCAGTGCCAGGGTACATCTGCTGTTGGCATGATTAATGGTGCCCCACTGGATGATGCTCCATGTAGATAACTGCGTCCCTGCGGGACCCTGACTGACTCCCACTTTCCCTGCTGGTGCTGTGTGAGGTGGTCTTTGCCTTCACTCTCCCCACCCCCTCCATTACTCATCTGGGCAACACTGCCCTGAGGGTCCATCACTTTCGCCCTTTACGTCACTGTTTCACTTGGCTATTAACCAATGGAGAGCATCACCTGTATTACAGATGAGGCAATTCTTAGTTTCAGGTTGATTTTAAAAGCTCCTCTCTCGTCACTCCTGCCTGCTTCTCATTAATAGCCAAACAATTCTTCAAGGAGGAGTGATTCTTCTGGGAGCTTCTGGCTGCTGTTTAGCAGGTATCTACCAACATACAGTGCTGGAAGTTGTGTCTGTGTTGTCCTTGGCTATGGCGGAAAGGAAGAATTTCTGCAGTGCCTCTCCGATCGGAGTTCTCCTTTGACACACCACCTGTCGAATCTCTTGTAAAGAGTATCGAGAGTGGCTGCATTTCTAGAGGAGTTAAGGGTAGCAATCAGACTGGAAGGCAGCTGGTCCAGGGGACTCGGCTTGAAGTTTGCAGCATTTGCAGAGCAAGCATTCTGCTTTTCCTTAGTGTCTTTAGTTGCAAGAGTTGGGTGGAAGGTGGTGATGGAGGTTATGCAGGAACTCAAGTCAGTCCCCACCTTCCAACCCAGCTCCTGGAACTCTTCACACTCTTCTTGTAAACTGAGTCTCATGTTGAGCCAGTTAAGGGAGAATCAGAAAAGTCAAAGACAGCACTGAGATGCCAATCTGACCCAACCCAAGCCAACAGTTTGCACCTCCAAAAGCAGTGAGAAAAATAGATACCCTTTAAATGTCAGTCCCTCTGAGATCGACTACGTGGTTCTATGGACACATAATTCCCATGAAAATAAGAGTCGATGACAGAAACTCAGCACCCCTGTCAGCCCAAGTTGTAGGAGTCACACGTTGCAGGAACTAGCAATGTTCGATCGGCTCTGAATTCCATCATCACCGTGAGCTTCCTTCACTGGTTGAACAGCAATCAATACAATTCCATTTCGAAAGAGCCTGTCCCTCAGAGATCCTGTCTGTGACAAGCCCAGGGAACTCCTGGGTCTCGGGCCTCTGCTCCTTTGTCTGCGCAGAGGAGAAGCGTGTGGACGTCTTCTGCATGGCAAGCAGGGCCCAGGATCATTTGTTTTCTCTGAGACAGAGAAACGTTCCCTGAGTTCCCTTGCACAGCACCTAGTGTCCTCCAAAACTGACAAAGTACAAGCAGAATATTTCACACTCATGACTCCAGAACCCAGGGCTGGCAGCAGAGCTGAAATTCTTTTCTTAGACTTAATTTCCATAGTAACTACTCACCCATAAAATCACATGGCCAATTTTGGGAGAGTCCAGAGTAACAGAATTAAGGGGGGGTATCGGGGGAAGATCTCTGTATCCTCACATATCCCCCTGTTCCTTTAGTATCTCTTAGAAGATTCCTACTTGATGTGATTTTTTTTTTTTTTTTTTAATCAGCCCTGAGTTCCTTGAGTCCCGTGGCACACTTTCTAAAGAAACAGGGAAACGCTGAGGAAACCCATTAGGTCACGTAGTTTTTCCAGAGTTTTCCTGGTGGGCACTGGAAATGTTTTCCTGGTGGGCACTGGGGCCTACAGAGATTAAGTCACTTTGAGCTTTTCTTCCCCACTGTTTTGAATTTAAGTATCAGTCAGTATAGAGAAAAAGCAAAGGCTTTTTGGACATTTCAGAGTGTTCTTCCTTCCTCTGAGCTTTGGCTTTGGCTGTTATTTCCTTCTGGAAAATCCACCCATGATTCAATCTTTCCCTTATTACTATTGGTCTAATTTATGCTTCCCTTTCTCTTTCTACCTCCTAAAGCATTTCTTTGCCTCTCTTGTTCTTCTACTTAATCATATGTTACCTTGTATTGTGATCTGTTTGGGGCATATACTATTATTCTTCCAAGTGAGATATAAACTCTTTCAGGATAAGAATTATTACCCACAATAGATTTTGGATTGCCTTACCATCGGTAGGGAATGTGTCGTGTGGAAGAAGATACCGAGAGAAGACACAGACTCAGAAAATTAAAGCAAAAATGTTAACGACATGTGGGCATGAGGGCAGGAATTTGTTTCATGACCTACTTAAAAAAAAAAAGAAAGAAAGAAAGCTCAATAGGCCTGAGAGAAGTCAATAGGCCTGAAGAAGTCAACTCCTTCATTTTACAATGAGATGCAAAAGCAAATATAAAAAAGTCTTTCACATGCCCAAGCACCTAGCTAAACTAAACCCAGAGTAAGCCCCATTCCAGAGCTTTTTCCTCTGTCCCATGCTGCCCCCTCGGCAAGAGTTTAGCACCAATAATTGAATTATCTATTCCATTTTCAAATAAATGGCTGGAGAAGCTAAACTTCCCTGTTTCCTTTGAGAAACTGACTGGGAGGGCAAAAATTGGGAGACTTATGCATTGACTCAGTGGGCTCTGCCACCATTTCCCATCCCCCAGTTCTCATGAGTGCTGCCTTCCAGCAGTCTGTCCCATCTTCTTCATTTGAAGTCTCTAGTGAGCTCACCATATTATCAGCATACTTGGACTGAGGTGAATTAAGCAGTGTTTGAGATGGTGCTTGTTACAAGAGAGAAGGGCAGTGGACTTAATTACCAGGCCATGGTCTAGCTAGTTTAAAAATGAACCAACAATAATATAGCGCAGGGTTTACTGAGTGTCCACGTGCCAGTGTCCTGGTATTTTATATACATTCTCTCATTTATTACTCACCATATCCGATGAGGTCTGTGCTCTTATTGTACCGATTTTGTAAACAAGAGAGCTGAGGCCCAGAGAGAGAAATTAAGGATTTAATGGAGGAAGGGGCTCTCCAAAAGGGAGAAAGAGAAGCTGTCAGAATTCTACATTTTTATGTTATTGCAAGATTCTATGGGCCTTATAGAGAAAAATCCATTTTTTCCCCTCCACTATAGTTTCATTGAAAAATTCAGATTAGTTTAAATCCAAGGTTGGAAATAATATCCCAGGGGCAGGATGTTTTGATTTGGCTACACACTGTTAAAAAGAAAAAAAAAAGAAGAAGAAAAAGAAGAGAATCTGTGAATAACATCTAAAATTGGGAGATGGCATATAGAATTATTGATTTTGGGCTTTCCTTGAAAAACTGGAAGAAACCCCAGAATTGTGTTTCTGCACTGCACGCGGTAGCTGGGTTCTTCAGTTTCCAACACCCTCTCCACTTCCTACCACTCCCGATATGCAGGTGAAGGGGTCAGAACATGCTACTCTAAAATACGCCTCCCTGACATAAGGAGTATTTTGAGTTGAATGCAGTTGAGAAAAAAACAGACACAGACATGAGCTTTCTGGCCTCCCAGTCTGCCCCAAAGAAACAACATAAATTCCCCTTGTAAAAGTGTCCCCCTCCCTCTACTTCCTATATCAGAAAGGGGAGAGCAACCTTAGAGGACTTAATTACCTTAGAGGCTAGAGGACATCAGAGACTAGATGGCACCAAGAAAGAGTCTACCTAAACACAGCTTACTAACTAACTAACCCTCTTCTTCCTTTAGCTTCCCCCACATATTTACCTTCCCACCGTTGGCTGCCCCCTACAGGCCTAAACCCTGTTTCCTTCATCTTCTCACTTTTCTACAAAATCATTTGTTTTTCTTGAAGAGGCTCTATAAGCCCCAACTTCTAACGACCCCCTTCGAGTTACTCATCACTGAGTCTTCCCATATGTTGTGTGCAATCAATGTACGTGTTAATAAATCCAAGTTTGCTTTTCTCTTGTCAATCTGGCTTTTGTCAGTCTAATTTGCAGGGCCCTAGCCAAGGACCTAGGAGGAAAAAGGTTTTCCTCCCCTCCGGAGGCCAAATGTGGTTGTCATGTCGTTGCTTAGCCTACGTCCTTCCCTGGTGTTGCCTGCCTGGCCCCCAGAAGCTTTTCAGTTTGAGATTCCCACAGTGTATGCCTTCAGTGAGTTAGTTCTACACAGGTCTCTTTTTGCCACTCAGGGACTGATTCTACAAGAGAACAAAAAACTTTGAGTGGCTTCTGAAAAGCAATGATTTTTTCTAAATGGGGAAGGATGCATTATTGTGAAAATAACAAACTTCATCTTCCAGTGTGGGAAAAATTATTGGAATAATTTCTTTAGAAAGAAACAATTTCGTCATATGGAAAAATCAACCTCTGTTCAGCAACCTTTGAATGCCAGCTTCAAACATCAGAACCTCGCCAAACCAATTTCCCCCTTTCAGATTTAACACTGTTCCATTTATCTCAGTGGGGACTGAAGACCAGCTAAATTTGAAGTCATAAAGCTCAGCCTTTCTGAATGATTTTGGTCAAAACAGCTCTTTTGTTAGCAGGCAAACTGTGCTTATTTAATGCTCTTCCTTCTCAAAAGAGACTGAAGAGAAATTTCTAAAATTCTCCTAAAATATTTCACCTCTGAGCAGATTATAAGGTGGAGAATATCAGGTGGAAAAGGGATGCAGTTTTCAGAATGTTATCAGCACTCAGAAATAGACGATAATGGAATCAGGGTTCTTTCCCCCTTGCCTTTCACTAGAGTGAATGCTTCTGTGATCACTATAATAATAATGTTTTGCATTTATATAGCACCATTCATTTCGTCTGAGGAGCTCAGAAAAGCTTTACAAATATTATCTCATTAAATCCTCTCAACCTCCCTGTGAGACAGGTAAGGACAAGAGAGATTATCCCTGAGGTACAAGGTCCCCTCAGGCAGGGCAGGGGTGAGATGAGCTGCCCATAATCCCAGGCCAAGGCTCCTTGGGTTGGAAATAGAGCTGTGGTTCTGGGCTGCCATTGGAGGCTTCTGTGAGGAACAGCATTTCCTAGGAGAGGTCAGGAGTGACTTTGTGCCCCACATGTCCTTGTGCAGCTTCCAGAGGCTTGCGCAAAGGAAAACCATGTCTGGGTCCTGCCATCTGGAAACTGTCTGGGATACTGTGGACAGAAGGGGCATTCAGAGTATTACTGCGGCATGAATGCCACCTTAGTCTCAAGACGTCCAGATGCACGTAATCGTGCTCAAGTCCAAATTGTACCCAAGAGCTGAATTTTCAAAGGCTTCTCTTTACTTTCCACACACACTGGGGCCCATTTTCAAATGTGTTCGTGGATTATCTGGTGATGATTAAGCTGGGGTGGGGGGGCAAGTCCTGCTTATCTGGGATACTGAGGTAAAAGCTGGCTGAGGGGTGTCTTTGGAGTATGTATATGGAAGGGGAGTAGTTAACTGGGCCAGTCATGATAAGACAGGTATGGGTAAACAGAAACGAGCTTCAGAGGCGGCAGCCGTTTGATAGTGGTGGTGGGGGGGCACCCCAACTGAAGTTTACGCAACAAAGGTTTCAATAACAAGTTTAACCACACCTTCCTCCACCCCAACGGACAATGCTGAACACAATAGACGATTCCACTACAGGCCGAAGCAAATTCCATCCTGGTTGGAAAATTATAAAACCACAGTTAAAGAGAAGCTGAGCAGAGCTGACTACTCTAGACTCTTTGCCCGCAACTCCTCTGCCAGTGTTTTTTTTTTCTTTCTTAAATAAACTTTCTAACTTCTGTTCCTTTGTGCCTTGTGAATGTTTTTACAACCCACGAGCGACCAGGACAAGTTGGTTCAACTAGCATTGATACACTCATCTCCAGAGCAACTGGCCTGGCCCAAAAGAAAAGTAGGCAAAAAAATAGAAAGAAGGAAAGAAAGAAAGAAAGAAAAAAGGAAGGAAGAAAGGAAAGGAGGGAAGGAGGGAAGGAAGGAGAGAAGGAGGGAGGGAGGGAGGAAGGAATGAAGGAAAGAAAAGGAAAAAAGAAAAGAAAAGACAGTAGATGGCAGTGGGAGAAGAATGAATGAATGGCCTAGACAGTAGATGGCAGTGGGAGAAGAATGAATTTTAATAAGAATAGAAACAACTGACTCTTCCACTAGGCTCAGAATTCTCGTTCCCATTCTAAATCCTTACTAGAGAACAGATAGAAAGGTTAGTAAAAAATGAACAGACTTTTGGGACCGTGAGGGTCTTTTCATCCAACTTCTCAAGGAGTTCTCAATGAACCAAATAAACTTTGGTTATCTCTTCTGGATCTCACCTTTATCAACAGCAAATAGTTCTTACCCTCACAAGACCACAATGCTGTGTACTGAGCACGCCGAGAAAAACATTAGGTGGTACACAGCATTCTTGCCTGGAGTGAGCAGGACTTGTACTTGAGAAGAAGAGTAACAGCTTCTGGAAACCAAATGTATGAACATCTCTCAGGAAGTAATAATGACTGTGCCAATGCAAGGTATTTTCTTACTGGGGATTTAACTGTAGCTCAATTCCTTCTTTCAGTTCAATTTAACTATGATTTATAGAGTATCTGCCAAACAGGTTAAGTGACTTGGTCAAGATCACACCATTAGGTATATCATTGAAAAAATAAAAACAAATCAATCCACCAGAATTAATGTTGCTATTTTTCATGGACACAAATAGAAGTTACACTAAGTACCGTATGACTTCACGTGAATAAAATGCAGTTACGGTTTGTCGTAAGCGTGTGTTCTATGTCTTCAAGGCCTTGGACATAAGCATAGAGTATATGCTTGTCAAGCATACAGATACCATATAAATGGGCAGAGGAGAGGAAACGGGGCATGGTGACTGTTGGAATCAAAATTTAAAAGAGGATGAGAGTCTAACACTATAGACCAAAATAAATAAAGATGCATTTTAAAGGAAGTATGGACTCTGCATTTAGCTTCTAGAAGTCAGTCATATAAAGACAGAATACAGGTCAAACATGATATTGGTCCAGAGATTTTAGTAAAGCGTTGTGCATGTGTCATTCACCCTAAAAGAAGATACTGAAACAGTCAAGGACTGAAGAAGAGCCATTAATCCAGGCAGCTAGCTGCTCAGTGGCATATGTGACTCACTCTGTCACTCTGGGACAGAGCTCAAGAACCCCGAGTTCTTCCCATTTCTGGAATGCTCTACTAAACTAACTGTAAACTCCAGGGGGGTAGCCATCCAGTAGGGAGGCAGTGTTGCTGAACAGAGAGGAGATTTACCCTGAAACGCAATGTACTCTTAGGTGTCTCCAGCTCTAAATGAGTGAAAAGACTTCCCCAAGGTCACATGGCCAGTAAGTGGACACGCAGGACTGGAGCCGTGGCCTCCAGACTCCACCCAGGTGCTCTTTCCTTTAACAGAGGGAATCTTGGCGGGTGGGCTGCAGCCCCAGGAGAGGTGAGGGGGGCCTGGGTGTCATGGAGCAGAAGGGAGGACAACAGGTCAGCAAGAAGTCTCTACTGGGCCAGCCCAAGTCCCACTTGAGTCACTGCGCCTCCCATTAGTAGCTCCAGGGTTTGCTGAGCTGCGACTGTACAGCAATGCCAACACGGCCCACCAGACAGTGACCCTCTGAGGACAAACATGCCCCCTTTACTTAGAGGGCTCCTGGAGCTGTGTTTGTGTTGCCATGCAACAGAAGCAGCCCATTAGAGCATTCCCAGGAAATGCAAAGATTTAGGCGTAATTTACAGGTGGGGCTGAGCTGAGCTGTGGTGGTGGTGGTGGTGGTAGTGACTGGGATTAATGAATGGGGTCTCAAGCAGCACTGGGCGCTGGGCAGTGTCATCATTGGTGGTAATGGGGCCCAGCCGGAAGGTGGCCAAGCCGTGAGGCATGTGGCTCCTCTCTGCAAACAGCCCAGGCTTCCTCTATGTCTCAGTTGATTAGAGTCCCTGTTACCAAGTACGATTCTCACAACAGTTTTCTGTCTCACTTGAAACCAGAAAATGCACTTCCCAGATAGCTAGGAGTTAGATTCATGGTAAGAGGATGGTTCAACTCAGGAAGAAGATACCCCTTCACCTGGAGAGGTTTGCTCAGGAGGGGAGGGCCAGATGAGATGGTAGGACTTCCGTTTGATTATACATACATGCCTTTTATGTTTCCAACATTTTACACAGGTATCCTAGGGGTTAACAGCAGCTTCTGGAGCTGGCGGTGACCTTGACCTGGTTACTTAACTTTTTTGTGTTTCTGAGAAGTCCTGTATCTGTACAAAGGGGATGATAATGGTAACTACCTTACAGAGGTGTCATGAGGATTACATGAGTTAATATATTTAACATTTAGAATAATGCCTGTCAGATAGTAAGCATTAAATATATGTTAGCTCTTACTAATAGGATCTTTAGTGTTATTAGTGTTAATCTGAACTTTCCTAATGAAATGTCTTATAAACAAGAGGGTTGAAAACATGATTTTCCAGTGTATGTGAGACAGTTCAGCAGTCTTGTGTGTTATTCTTGGCTACTATCGTGTTTCCCCAAAAAACAAGAGCTAACTGGAAAATAATCCCTAGCATATTATTTCAGGATGCTTGTAATATAAAATAAGCCCTACCGTATTTCCCCCCAAATAAGACTGGGTCTTATATTAATTTTTGCTCCAAAAGATGCATTAGGGCTTATTTTATATTATGAGCATCCTGAAAAATCATGCTGGTGCTTATTTCCGGTTAGGTCTTGTTTTGGGGGAAACACAGTAACACCTACTTGATTTAAAGGTGATCTGGCTCAGCAGGAAGGAAGGTTTCTGTTTATGCCCATACGTGAGCTGTCCCCCCGACACTGACCATATTGGATTGGATGGTCCCACTGTTGTAGTGCACACAGGGTTTGCACATAAAGACAAAACTGCCACACACTGTTGAGTTAGTTGTGCCCTGCACAAGAGTGGCAGCTGATAGGTGAGTAGAAGTTGGAATTCAGTCCTTGCTGCACTCTCCAAGCCATCCTCTCTAACTGGGGCTAAGTCTGCCCGAAGGAAGAAGAACCTTTTCTTAATTTTCACAAAGGAACCCCGTAGGCTACCAGCAGCCTTGTGACCTTTGGGAAGGTCACAGAAAATGCTAACTTGAACCCAAAAAAATGTTTAAAGGGAGAGGGCAAGACATTTCCCTCAGATGCAGGTACTGGATTAAAAACGCCTGCAACAAAGGAACCTCTGAGTCTAGTTGTGGTCTTGAGTAAAACAATTTCTTGCATTTTCTCAATCTGACATTTTGTCTTTCTGCTACCGTCGCTGCATTTGTTTAGATTAATTTTGCTGAGATCAAATCACTTTGCCTGTACAAGAAATGGCATGCAGTCTCTGCATATTCACCCAATTGATATATGTGCAGAACTATGTTTACAAGTGTCGAAAGATAAAGATGTGGAAATACCTTTATCCACTTCATCTTCAGTTTGTGTTCAGCCGACTTTGATAGTCTAGTAGCTGCATGTCTCAGAGGAGGCTGGTAAAATCTACCACTTTCTTCGTTTGCTCTACAGCCAGTGGCGGTTTCCTAAGGCCACACGGCCAATCCTCACTCACGTGCAGGTGTGTGGGTTCTGTCTCAAGTCGCCGAAAAGGCCGAGGTCCTTGCCTTTGTCTCCTTGAGTTGACTGGAGTTGCCCAAAGCCACTATTTACACGGAAGTGACCCATTCAGTTTGACACAGGTTTACATGCCTTTGGCGGCGGGGGCCCAGTGAGTGACTGACACCCTTGTAGGTGCACGGGGTAGATTCCATCCAGCAGAGAAGGAAAGGTAAATGGGCCATAGGTAAGAGGATCTCTGTAAATTGAAAGCTGCGAAGCTTCAGGAAACATCCAAGCTGCTGAAGCTTTAGTTGCTTGGCCTGAAAATGGGGATGAGAATACTAGCCTGATGTTTGTGGGGACAAAATCCTAGAAGGCATGTGAAAATTATGAAACACTCCATACAGCCAACAAGCAGCTTCAGCTACAAGTCACCAAGAACGTGTTATGTGCCGGGTCTTGAGCTAAGCAATACAACAAGGGAAATTGTCCATGCTCTCGACTCGCTTATGACCTGCAAAATGAGGAGACTGTAATACGTTCTCTCTCTAGTCCCTTTCGGCATTAGGGCTCTCCTTTATTCTACGCCTATCTAATAGAATCATGTGATTTTAGAGCTGGGAGAAACAGTGGGTAAGAAAAAGCAAATATACATGCAAAGCACATTACAGCAGTTTGAAAGAAGCCAAGAAGAAGTGCATACAGTGTTGTGAAGGTGCCTTCAGAGGAAGCAGCCGGCACCCCCTCTGGCCTGCCCTGGCACCCTACCTACCCTAGAGCAGGGGGGTCAGAGGACCTCTGGAGAGACTTCACATGCTGAAGAGGAAGGAGATCAACCAGACCATCACCTGGGTGGTTTTGAAAGTGTATGGATCTGCTTTTCATTACTAACATAAGTGCTTCCTCTCCGGGCTCTTGCCAAAAAAAATATACCTCAAAATTAACTGCTGCCCCACTCTAATCAAAGGATCAGAGGCAAAACGCAGTGTTTCTGTAACTGTGGGAAGGATGTGCCATCGACGCATTGTTCTCTACATCACCGGTTCTTAAATGACATCAGGGATTGTGAAAACCTAGATTTCAGGGCCCCACCCCAGAGTTTCTGATTCACAAGCCTGGGTGGAGCTTGAAAACTTGTATGTCTGATAACGTCCCAGGTGACACTGCTACAGTAGGTTCAGGGCTACCCTTGGAGAACTTACATAGGTAGCATCAAGTTCACCAACAGCTCAAGCCGACAGCGGAGAGACTTGCAGCATTTCGTGTTGATTCCCAACCTGTAATTCCTTGCTGAGCCCGTGTCCTTCTCTTGCACAGAGAACCAATACTAAGAGCCTGAAGAAATTCCTGCCATCTTCACTTTTGTGAAGAACTTGAGGCTGTTCCATCTCCTAACATCCTCTTATTAGGGTCCAAGAGAGAAGTCCCTGTTCTTTCAGAAGCAGGGAAAATTGCTTGTTTTCTCCAGAATGATTAGGATGAGAATGCTTTCCCCTTCCACATTACATGGCTTCATCTGGCCACTAGAAAGTTCTGAGACCAACAGAGAGCCTATTGCTAAGAAACAGGCAGTACCTTACAGCACAAGTTTTAGGGGCTAATTTTCCCTGTCATATATTTTTATTCAACCTCTTTTTCCTTTCTTTCTTTCTTTCTTTCTTTCTTTCTTTCTTTCTTTCTTTCTTTCTTTCTTTCTTTCTTTCTTTCTTTCTTTCCTTCCTTCCTTCCTTCCTTCCTTCCTTCCTTCCTTCCTTCCTTCCTTCCTTCCTTCCTTCCTTCCTTCCTTCCTTCCTTCCTTCCTTCCTTCCTTCCTTTTTTTGTAAGATTTCTCAAAACCTTCCTAGTATAAGAAAATAATAAATACATAAATAATGAACTAAAGAAATGGTGAAAATTATGTGCACTACTTCTAAGGGGACAAGAAATAGTGCCGTGATGGAAGTTGGTGTCCGTAAACATGTGCTGTTTGTCTCTTTTAGTGTAGTAAGTAACTAAAGTGATTTACCCACTATCCAGCAGCTACATGCTGTAGACCTGGCATGAAAGCATAAATCTCCCTGCTCTAGCAACAGAGACCTTTTTCTAGTCTTTCCTGCTTCCTGTACATAAAGCATCAAGATAACTGGGCCCCCGCCTCGGTGCTTGGTGTCAAGTTATCCAACCTAAAAAATCAATAAAATGACTTTGCTTCAAGCCTAGTCACTCCTGCTCTCAAAGGAAATAGTAAAGGGTCAGCAAAAATGTATACAAACTTGAAAAGATGACCTGAATCATTAATAAAGGATTTTTTTTTTCAAGTTGGGAGAAGGTTGATAATTCCTCCCACTTCTCAGCAGTCACTGTAGCAATTACTAAATTGACACCAGCAAGGGCAAGAGTGGTAAGGGTGTCTCAGAATACTAAAAATGATGCTTCGATGAATTCAGACTAAAAATCACAGGGGTGACAAAGAATGATTCTAATGGTTAAGTAATAGCCATTGCTCAGGTAGCCCACATTTCAGGGGTTAAATCAGTGGATATTGGCTGCTTGGCAGTCTGCATGGATCACTCCGGACTTAGGGGGACTCTCTGACCAACCCAGCATCCTTTCGCCCCTTCCAGGAGGCCTGGACGAGGTGGGGTGAGCCTTTCTTCTGGCGTCCCACCTTACTCCGTGTCCCACCCTGTACAGTGGTGTCCTTGTGGCCAGACTACAGATTCCTTTGGGGGACAGCCAGAGAAGATTCCAGCAGGGTCAACACAGGAGGCCAAGCCCCCTATTATTTGCAGGTGAATAAAGGAGCATTCGAAGGCCTTTAGCCGTGCTCTGTAGTTTGGGAGTGGTTCTCCAGTGCTGACCCTTTCTTGCTCCCACCAGGAGGACCCATTGGATCCTGATGAAACCTGACCATCTCAGCTGAAGAAGGCAAACCAGAGGGGGTTATGGGTGGGAAGATTAGGACAGCACAGCTCTCCCCCATCCCTGCTGCCCTTTCCTAATGAATTCTTCAAACAGCCTTCAGAGGAGGAGATGGGCGAAGGGTGGGTGGCCAGCCCGCTTGCCAGCAGCATTAATCTCGCTCCTTCCCTTCAGCCCCGCCGGCTGAGATGGATGGCCCTTCAGCAGGCCATACTCAGGTGCGATTCTATTAATAAGCTGAATTCAGCACTTCTGGGCCCTCACGGGCGCTCCCTCCTCTCCCTGCCCAGCTCTGGGAGGTACCAGTGACATGAGAGGCCTGGCATGGGGTTCCAGGAGCTCTGGGTTAAAGAAGTGGGCCGGCCTCAGCACTCCTTTTATAGTTGGGAAGACTCAGGCTAGGAAAGGTCACCCAAGGTCACAGTTACAAGGTGGGGCAGGAGTGGACAAACACTCTTCCTTGCTGGAAGCTCTCTGGCTGCCCAGAGAGGAGAGGGAGCTAGAGACAGACGGGCTGACTCCACTGTGCTCATTTTTTTTTTTTTTGAGAACCTGTGTTTATGATATCCTCACCCCTCCTTTCCCATTTGTTCTTCGAGAACCAGTCTGCTTTGCGTACAACTGATGGATTGACTGTTTTTTTGGTAGGGCTTTCAAAGGTAATTCCTGCGCACCTCCCATTTGTGTGCCATAGTCCCCCGAGTCCCTGATGCCCTCATTCTGTCACCCCAGCTATGATGCCATCCGCAGTGATATGACGGTCAACAACCCAAACCGTACCTTTAAGTGTCTGGGGTAGAAACAGCCAGAGATGCACAAAACGTGGCTTTTGCCCCCCAGGAGTTTACCACCAAAGGAGAGGAAAACACGTACACGAATGAAACACCCAGAGAGAAGAGCCTGACAAGATATAATTAATGGGTTGGCTTGGATTTCATCTTTTTTTTTCTTCTCCTTTCTCCAGTGTACCAAATGGAGGAAGTGTAGGCGAAGGGTGGAATGACAACATGGCGGGCAGAATGACAAAAAGGAGGGAAGACAGTGGCTCATTCTTAAGAGTGGGCAGCCAGACCTCACATCCTAAAGAATTGTCTAGAAATAAATAGTAAATCCAACAAAAATCAGACTGTGGAGTCAGACAGACCTTGCTTTCAATTCCAACTCTTCCATTTATTAGCTGTCTGGCCTCTGGGAAATTATTGAACCTCTCTGAATCTCCATTTCCTTATCTGCAAAATGACTATGATAATATCTGTCTCATTGTTGAGAGGTTTATATGACTCAAGGGGCTCAGATGTCTAGCACTGTGTGTTGGTCAACAGTGATTCCTAAAAAATACCAGTTCATTCATTTATTTTCTTGGTCATGCAACAAATATATGATAAGCATCTGTTTTGTACTAGACATTGTGTGAGCCTGGCATACATTAAGGGTGAGCAAAAAAGACAGAGTCTTTGTCACCAGGAAGATGGCATTGTGACCAGAGAAACAGGTAAGCAACTGCATGGTTATAATTCAGTCTGTTAAGTGCGAGGACGAAGGAAGCTCAGATTGTGCCATGGAGACCAGAGAACACATCCCCATTTCTTCAACTTTCTTTCCCCATCCCCTTAGTCACTTGCATTATTTTTTCTCCTTTCTTCTCTTTTAAGAGTATCTGGCCAATTGATTTTTTTTTTCTTTTTGCTGATAAATCTTTAGTGCTCTAAGGAATTGCTGGCCACTTCATCTGCCTAACCAGCAAGCATGACAGCTTTCTCATCTTTCAGAGTTTCTTTCCTCCCTGCCGGGTGGTCCTCACAATTCTTCAAAAGCAGGCTTAACCCCTTGATTGCTCTCTGCTGCTTGGCCCAGCTCTCTATCAGGGGAGTTGGAGGGAGACATTTGGTGTGGAGAAGGGTTAGGCAAAGCTCTAGTTGGAAAAATCCCTGATATTGAGCCTAGGGAGAGAAGAGGCAGAAGCAGATTGGGTGCTTTTTGCTTCATCCACTCTTTCATTCTTAAGCAGACAATAATTTATTTGATGTGAGCTGAGATTTATTTCATGACTTACAGGACTGGAGATTTGGGGGCAATAAAAATTTGTCAGATTATTCAGACCTGTCATCTTCTGAGTGCCTTCTTCAGGCGTCAAGGTTTCCTTGACTACCTAGATAAGTCTTCCAGATGACTGCCAGGTTCTCCATCAAGGGAATGTCTGTTTCCTACGGGGCTGCCAAGCAGGGCTCCATGGGCCAGCTGGGCCTGCAAGGATGGATGCTGGGCCTGAAACAAGCCAGACTCTGGGCAGAGAATGATCTAAATAAAATGAAAAATATGATCTACTGGGTTGGCACCGCGTTCCTCCAAGTTCTGAGGGTTGTGATCAGCACAGGGGAGCAGGGTGGGGAGATGTAACTGAAAGAGGCCAGGACTTGAGTTTAGGAGCCCAGAATTCTAATTCTGCCACCAATTAGTTTATATGGCTTTGGGCATCTACTTTCACCTCCCTATACCTCAGTTGTCTCACTTGTAAACTGAGGGGGGACTACTAGGAGTGGCTCCAGGCCAGCAGAATTCCTGAACTTGACTTATAAATGTGTTGCAGACCCTGTTCAGAGCAGCACTGTTGATGTTGTGCCCAACCCTCCCACCTCCCCACTTTACCAGCTCTGTGGATCTTTACTTCTCTATACCCACCAAATTCTTTTCTGAGGACAGCTCTTGGACAGCTGGAGCTGCCAGGGGGTTCACCTACCTTCTACCATTTCATCTCCCTCTGGCCTTAGCCAATGTCTGATGTATGCTGGAATCTGAAAGCCCCAGCAGCACTGTTTCAAGTCTGAACAAACTCTGAGAGGTCCTGCATGCACCAGAGCTACTCTGCAGGAGCAGGCTGAGACTGGGGCTTGGCCTGATGTGTTACTTTCGCTTGGCATCTTCCCCTCCCTGTTCTGCCTCCCTCTCTCATAGTAGGTTCTCCTGAGCTGCTTTTACACGAATCCGTGTCCTGGGGAAACCCAACCTATGACGCTTTTCAAATCTGAAAGTTAGTAGTGTATGCTCCGTTAATCACATAACCACCTATCCTCTTTCTTCCTTTCCATGTCTTCAGTATATCTGGCCTCTATGTAGACCAATGGTGGAAGACTGTTGAGTCTAAGTGGCCTTGAGACTGTGGGTCAAATGCCAAACTTGCATATGGCTCAAGTGAGAAAAACATTTCGTGTAAAATGAAGGCTAGCTCCTTTAATTCCTGCAAGCCTAGAAGGACTCTCTGGCACTACAGTTTTGCTAAACATTTGTGCAACCCAACTGTCAACATCCAAACTTGTTGTGACTACAACATACGTAGAAATTGAATGGGATGGGTACTTCTTGGGAAAAGACAAAGATTGGAAAGATTTCTCCTAATTCTGAGCAACTACAGAACTCAGTGGCCCTGTAGGAACCTCTCCTTTTCTGACCTCTATTGTACCTGTCTGTGGACACGTCTTCTCCCCCAGACTAGACTGGATGCTCCTTAGGGATCAAATTCTCATCTGATGAGTCTTTTGGCACCTAGTACAGTATCTTTCTCAGAACTCAGGAAACATGGTCTGATGGAACAAATATAGAAGTGAAGAGCAGTATAATGAAGGGGAAGGGTCATCAGTAGTGGAGTTAAGCGTACCTAGATTCATACTGAGCTCTGTACCTTATCTGCTGGTGTACATTAATTTAAATGCTTTGCCTCTCCGTTTCCTCATCTATAAAACTGAGGTGATGCTAACAACTTCGTGAGGTTTTCCTAAGGTACGTGAGGTAGTACCTTTAAAGGAATTATGAAAGGTTCAGAGACACTGCAGCCAGTTAACTAATACTGGCTGCTGCTGAGCCTGGTCAGTTCTATGGTCAGAGAAAGGAGAGCAGAGGCCCTCAGACTGGAAGCCTCACCAAGAAGCGCCAGGAAGCTTTGCTGTCTGCATAAGTGTTTTCTTAGATTGCAGCTCGCCCTGGAAGTACTGCAGGGTTTTAGAGGCCTTTGTTATTTCTATTTTTGAAGACTCTTCTGAAGTCTCATTGCTGTCTAATAAATGAATCCAATCAGTAAACTTTCTGATAATACACATTTCTGTGGAAACTTAATATGTGATAAAGGTGGTATCACAAACCAATGAGGAGGGGATAAGTTGCTTAGAAGATGGTGTTGAGAAACTAGCAGATTTTATGGACTTATTTGACTTACATTTGCTGCAGGTATCTTTCTGGGGAAAAAAAAAACCCACAAAAAAAGACAAAACACAACTAGGTTCCTTTAAATGAGTAGCACACACACAAAGGTAGAACTGTGGACAAATCAAACACCTTAATGTAATGATTAGAAGAAGATTCATAGAAGACAATGTAAGAGAATAACATGACCTTAGGGGACAGGAGGATTTCTTAAACAAAACTTCAAAAGTGTATAGTATAAGGCAAAAAAGGTGAAATTTGACTGATTGAAAATTAAGGATTTATCGACAATGTGGACATTAACAAACATTGTTGGAGGAAATATTTGCAACGTCTAAAATCGACAAAAGACTTATGTATAGAATGTAGAAGGAGCTTGTGTAAATCAACAACAAAAAGGTCGGAAGTCTCACAGAAACGTGGGCAAAGGATAAGAATTGAAAATAAAAAGAAAGCCAAACTCGAAAGCGTAATAATCATTGGAAGAGCTACTCAAACACATCAGTAATCACAAATGTGCAAAATAAAAGAATGAGGCACTACTTAAACTGTGGGTGTGGCAAAAATTAGAAAGCTGGATGATGCCAAGTGTTGGCAGGGACAAGGCGACAGAAGCCGTCATGGTCCGCAGATGGGAGCGTAGTTTTGTGCAGCCATGTCTGGCAGCCCTCCGTCAACAGGAGTACACACAACCTGGGGTCCCACAAACCTGCGCCTGGGCATACGTCCCACAGAACCCCTCCCATAGGTCCACAAAGAGGCATGTCCCACACACCTGCACAGCACTGTTTGCCGGGCAGTGTGGGGGTGGTTCTCCGAGCGTCCCTTCTGGAGAATGGAGAAGCCAAACATGACACAGCCACACCATGGAGCACTTTGCAGCTATAGATTATAAAGTGGAAGCTGTGCCCTGGGTGTACATAAAGTAACACAGATGGCACTTTCAAATACCGTGGGAGGCAGAGCAAGTAAAAACTTCTGTGGTATCTGTAACCCAGCTTGACCTCCATCAATATAAAACACGGAACAATATTACACATAATTTGCAAGGACATATGCCTACATCAAGCACATTAAAATCACTGCCTTATGGAGATAAGAGAACAGGGGTGGGGAAGGAGGGTAGAAAGGAATAAATGAATAAAGAAAAGGAAAATCATTAACACTGGGAATGCATCTGTGTTTCCTTTTTCAGACGCTGCTGAGGTTGAAGCAGTTTGGTGGGTGGACCTTTTGGATGGCCTTTGGTTGAAGAGACTTGAAGGTTTTGGAAAATGGGAGTTGGACATTAGTGTCATCTAAGGTGTCATCCTCAGGGGACCTTACAGATGTCCCCATATTCTTGAACTTGGCCTGTACTTTACAGGCATACAGATATATTCTATCAAGGCACACGCGACCCTGGGGACCAACCTGTATTAATTGAGATGCGTGTGAGACAGAAGTAGGTGTCAGGACAACTGATTAAGTTACAATGAGAAGTAATTGTCCTACAACCAGACCACCAAATGCTGCGTGATTAGTGCACTCTCTCCCTGGAGTCAAACTACATGAGAAGTCAAATCATAATCAGGTTTCTTTGATGGGGACAGAGATAAAGCAAAAGGAATGTAAATGATCTTACAAAATGTCACTTGACTGAGAGCGTTCCAGGAATTGTCGCACGACAGGGATAGTCTTGCTAATGAGAACAGAACACCAGGATCGGATCCATACTGGAATTTGGGTACACAGAGACCACCTAATTTAATATAGCCAAGTAAACGAAAGGTAGGCCGCACACTGGGACCTAATTTTAAATATAAGCAGAAGCTTCCTTGGTTCTAGACAACGTATAACCAACCACGTTAGGAAACAAAACTGCCCTGATCTCGGCAGACCGTGATGGATAAACTGTAAAGGAGCCTTTTCTCACACCTGGCTGATTTTTACCTGAGCCCTGCGATCCTGGAGCACAGTGAAGGTAAAAAATACCCCATTCTTTTCTGTTCTGGGAAAGGACCACCCTTCTCCAGATGATGGAGATATGAGTCCTGGACACTCCCTAGTTTACCAAGCTGCACACAGTCCCCCTAAATGCTCATCCTTTGCCTCATAAATCATGAACTAAACTGTTTGTCCGCACCAATCAGTTGCAACAAAATGCTTGTGAACCAAATTTTGGTTAAGCTTCTCGCCTTTCACCAGATCCCTGAATTTTGGTCAGCATACAACTCTGAAACAGCCCCTCCTGAGAATAAACTGGCCTCAGCGTCATTCTCTGATCTCCTGTCCCATCATGTCACGCTTTCCTCACTTCCCCACACCAGGTTCTTCCTAGCCTTGTTTACTCCTCCCAATAAAAAAGACAAATCCTCCTTTTGCCTAACTTCGGGATGCTTGCAGGTCTATGGGTAAGGCGGAAATAGTCCCTTTCCCTGTCTTGAAATAATCCTTCCTTGCAAAGTCTCTCCTTACCAACTGAGTAGGGGTTCTTAAAATTTGACACACCTCAGCAACCCTCCCCTCCCGCTTCTCTGAGTGCCCTGGAGGAGATGCCACCATCCAGATTCCCTCTAAGTATGGCAGGAAAGAAGAGAGGGAAAGAGGACAGGATCCCTGAGTGCTCACTATGTCACTATGTCTAGGCCATCTCAGGGCAGTTGCCCTTTATGTGGGGGATAAGATGTCACTCCCTCATCCAGGCTGCTCAATGCTCCCAGCTGCTTGGTCGGCCTGGAGACCCCGCGATCTAGGTGCTCTTGCCCAACTTTAAAGGTCACCCTTTGATGTGTCTGTTGAAAAGCCACTCCTCCTTGCCCTTTGCTGCTTGGTTCTTCACCGATGGTGCAAAAAAAATGTATACTCATTTTAAGAAAGGAAAAAACTGTATTAAAATTGTAATATATACCGATAACAAAAGATGAACACAAGTCACGTTCGACTTCTGCAATGACAACAGGTGCTCAGAGTGGTGACCATCAGCGTCCAGACACTTCTGATGATGATGAATTACTGCTTGAGCAACGTCGACCAAAGTGTCCACTTATATACATTTTTTGGCACCCCCAGTGTGTGTGTGTGTGTGTGTGTGTGTGTGTGTGTTTAACGTAAGAAGTTGTAGAGTGACTTAACTTGGTCCTTCACTTGGGAAGCAAGCAGTGCAGCTTTTGGTTCCCTGAGCCTCTGGTCTTTTGGGAGCCGCCCTTCACTTTGTCACGTCAGCATGCAGTGATGGCCACCCAGGCTCCTTCTCTAAGGTGTGTTTTTTGCTCTTCAGGCACCACTTCCTTCGCTTCTGCTCTGGACTTCCTTCTCTTTCCTTCTCCTTCTCCTGAGCCATTAACAAATGAATGAATTGGTTCACTCACTACGCAACCCCTTATCTGTGGGTTCACTTTCCGCGGGTTCAGTTACCTATAATCAACCACAGTTCCAAAATATTAAACGGAAAATCCAGAAATAAGCAATTCCTAAATGGTAAATTGCACGCCATTCGGAGTAGTTGACGGAATCTTACGCCTTCCTGCCCAGCCCCTGACTACTCCCTTTATCCAGCATCTCCATGTCTGGCATCTGACCCCAGCCCATGAGCCACTTAGCCACCCTCTTGGTTATCAGACTGGTTATCAGAGAGAGAAGCCACATTCACACAGCTTCTATTACAGTATATTGTTATAACTGTTCTACGTTAGTGTTAGTTTGTGCTGTTAATCTCTTACTATGCCTATTTATAAATTAAACATATGGAGGCATGTACTATAGGAAAAAACATAGTATCTATAGGGTTCAGTACTAATCACGGTGTCAGGTGTCCACTGGGGGTCTTGGAACATAGCCCCGTGGATAAGGGGGGACTGCTGTATACAGAGCACTGCCTCTATCTCGGGGTTTGCTCGAGGCTCTGCAAACACATAGATGCCCTCTCTGCCAGTGAGAAGCTGGCGGAGAGCAGGGGAGAAAGACATATAAAGTAATATAGCATGACACGATTAATCCTGGAATAGTGGCGTGAAAAAAATAATAAAGTGCTGTGTATTGAGTTTAAATCAGTGGGTGTGGGGGGAATAGGGAAGCACAGACAAGTAACAGCTGAACGTATTTCATGTCTTCTATGTAATACCCAACCTTCCTCGGGGGCCTTTAGATGATTCCTTCCTCAGAGGTCACAGGCTGGATAACGTAGTTCTCCATCTGTTAGGCACCAGTTACAGAGTCTGTCCCAGGAAGGAGCTTGGTAAACACACCCAATCTTGATTTTGGAGAAGCTACCCGCAGGTTGGGTTTTGGGGGGTAGGGGGCAGGAGAGCTCAGGCCTGGGTTCCCTTATCATCCACCCTTGTCTTTCTATAGCTCCTGAGAGCACCTCCTTTCAGTCTCCCCCCAACTAGGTTTCAGAGGTATGGGTGGGTGGGGCTCACCTTTGGCCCCCACCCCACCCGACTGTTGCTCTTACACACCTTGGGCTACACGATGTTCCAGCAAAGGTGGCCCTCAAGGCTCTGAATGACCCATGTGGTTTTGCTCAGGAGATCTGAGTCCCCTTCGTTCAATCTGTCTTTGCACATCTGATGACTTTTATAGGGATTCCACTTGGTTGCAGAAGAAATCTGGGTTGTGGGTAATGGCTTTCTCTTTCCGAAATGCCCTGTAGGGACAGGCGCCAGTCAGGGGGTCAGGCCTGTGCTGTCACTCAAAGGCCAGGCCCACAGGCAGTGCTAACACTGGGACTTTCCACCCCTGGAGCTCTTGACTGCTGGCATTGATAGATGCCTTTTTTTTTTCTTTTCAATTCGGAAAAAAAGCCCACTTTTCTTAACACCAAAAATAATGCTGCTGCTTTACAGATGAATTAAGGACCTTCTAACCTTGACAAAGGTACCCTTAATCTCTCTGTGATGTCTTTAAAATCCCAAACCACTTCGGAGATGAGAGAAAGCCTGAGAAAGAAAGGAGAAGCAGATAACATGGGAATATGAACTTTTCCTAGTTCCTGGAGGATAGATTGTTTTCCTTTAAAGTATTTTTGTTTTCCATTAATGAGCTGGATTCCAATCATTTACTCAACAAGTATACACATGTTTTTTGTGCACCTGGCACTGTGCTATGTGCTGGTGTACGAACATGGCCCCTTCCCTTAAGATGGGTATAGTCAAGAGCACCTCACAAGCACCTGGCACCTTGTGAGTCTTTAAAAAATACTTGCTAAATGAATGGATTAATAACGTGTGACTGGAGCTATTCAGTGCAGATACCTAGAGCTGTGCGTTTTTGAGGGTTGGGAACCAGTGAGAGGGTTTCAGGAGAGACTTTGCACTCCTGTGGACATTGTTTAAAGTAGCGTGATCTTTCCAGAATGGACCTCCAATGTGAGGGCACGATCCCTCCCACTTCCGGTGGTCCTCTCCAGACCTCCGCGCCTCTGTAAGCAGGTCGTATTTTGCTGTCCAGCATCTAAGTTCTTGCCTTAGTACTTCCCTCATTCCAGTGGTAGAAGCCAATGGACAAATTTGGGGGAATTTTGGGAGCTAGTTGCTATCACACTGGTTGCTTGAAATTGGCCAGGCTAGAAACATTTACATCATGGAAACTGACAAGTCCTACAAGTCAGCATATGCATACCGCCCCCCGCCTCCCCACAACACACACACACACAAACACACTGCTCCAGAGCCAACCTACAAGCACACCCTGCCTGGCTCCTCCACAGACCTCAGCCCTGAAACGGATTTCATTGTCACCATGGCACCTGCCCCAGTAGCCTATCTGCTTCTCTATCCTCGGATGCTCGAGGTCCTATTTCTCTGCCCCGTAGCTTGCCTTGTTGTCTTGTTGTTACTGCAATTGCATTACCACTTCCTGGTCAGGTGGCCCTCTGACCTCCACTGACGGACTTTGAGTCAGGCCAATGCATCCTGACAATTATCAAGTGACTATCCTCTCCCTTCTTGGAGAAAACATTGTCAACAAAGCCAGTGGAGACTGGATAAGAATCAGACATTCTGCATATTCAGTCTAGATCAAATCTTTAGGAAATGCCTCCTATAAAATGAACAAGGCTGTCTCTGCTCAAGGAGTGTCACAGTTTAAATCCCCATCACCTCCATCAGAAAGATTTTATGGTATTGGGAGAAAACATGTGCTCTGGTGAAACATGAATCTGGTCCAGTCTTAGCCCTGTCACTTCCTAGCTGTGTGGTGTTGGGGAAATGAACCTTTCTAAGCTTTAGTTTCCTTATCTGTAAATTGGGGGCAATAGTATTTACCTTGCACGACTACCATTATGATTAGAGATGATGTATACAGCAGGCACTCAATAAGTGTTAGCTACCACGTCTTGCTTATGTGTTTGTTTTGTAATTTTGTCTCACTAAAGAACAGAGTCTACTCTATTAAAATCCTGTTGTCGTCAAATTGGAATATGGTGGAAGGGGAGGGGAGTGTGGAGAAAAGAGACCCAAATATGGCAGGGAGAGAGCCTGGTGGGGTAGTGAAGCTGAGCTGATGTTGAAATTAGACTGTGAGTCAGTCAGGACTCCAGGCCACAGGAAGTGGGTTTTCTCTCCTTCTCCCACCCATGTTCACTGTCTCACCATCTTCTTGGTAGAGGTTTTGATTCCTTACTAACTCCTGGGAGCCTTTTTTTTTTTTTTTACTTCCTTTCTTGATCATTTCTTCCATCCTCAGCAGAAATTTATCATCATCATCATCAAAATCATCTCAGGTTACTTTGAAAAGATCCAGCATTTGTAGAGCTTCTCCCGACGTTCTCTTCCCCAGAGCTTGGAATCCTGACTCTTTCTAGCCCACACTATCGGCACTTGCTTTGGGCAAGAAGGACCTGGGACAGCTCCCTCGGTCACCATGCTGTCCTCCAGGTCTCTCCCTGCCAAGTCCCTCGGTAAATACTTCCTTGGGATTTTCTGCCTCTTGGAAGGGGACCTTGTCACGGGAGCTTCTCACGATAAATCTGGTCTCACCCCGCCCCTCCTCCTGACTGTGCACACACAGAAATACTCAGCACTCAGGTTATCTTGCACAGTGGCGGGCTATGTGTGTGAACGGGACGAGGGGGCAGTGAGCAAGAATACTGAGGGAAAAGGGCCATGGAGCTCCCTTCCTGTCATGGAGAGCTTGGAGGGTGGCTGCTGTGCAGCCATAGGGCCCCATCAGGGGACCCCATCATCTCACCAGGGGCTGGTGAGAAGCCAGTGAAAGCAGCTTCCTTCCTGAGAGTGAAGGGAAGGAAGGAAGTGAAATGCCTTAATTACATTCGTGAAGATAAAGAAAGGACAGCAAGGGGGCTAAGACTGCTGCTAACAGAATTGTGATCCTTTCCTCTTTGGATGAGGCTGGTGATGACTCAGAGCCTACAAGGACGATAAGCGAATTCTGTTTTCATCTGGTCTGTGTCTCCCAGCTGAAGAGGGGAGGAGATTCTGGGAGCTTCCACTTAAAAGGATATGCAACACCAAGCTCGGGCAGGTGATTAGGCCTTAACGGCTCCCTACTCAGAATATCTGATTTTAAACCTTGAGCCTGGCCCAGGAGGTGTCAGTCTTGGTGTGATGACCTGGAGATGCCTCAGGCATGTTTAGGACACCAAGCCCCGCCCACTAATGCAGGTAGGGATCCCACACCTGGAGAGGCCAGGTTCTGAGGTCCACACCTGAGGAGACCCACAGGTCCTCACTGCTGGTGGGCACTCGGGTGTGTGAGCTCCAGGCCAGGGCAACCCTGGCCTGGTCGCTTTGGGCAGTGTCCTGACCTTTTGAACTTCAGTGTCTTCCTGTATGAGGCGTGGGCAACATAGTTGGTATCCAGAGAGGAGCACGAAGGGAAGGAATTGGGCTTCCCGCTGATGACGTGTTTAAGGTGCTAAACAGAGATAAGAAACAAACCTGCAACTTTAAACATTCTTACTGACAGTCTGTCTCGCAAACAAAGCATGCACCCTTTGAGTAGGCTTCTAAAATATTCTATATTCATGTACATTTAGATTGTATTCTACATAATAGTTAGGGATCTCACTGGAGTCTTTGCTAAAAGGATACTTAATGACTTTCCATGCTCGCTAATAGGAGTTTCCAAAGTAATTTTGTAATATGAGTTTATACTAAATTGGCTCACCTAATGTACATATCATAGGGTGTAGATTGAGGTTATGTTAAAAAGGGACTGGAAGAATGGCATGGGGCCATGCTCTGCTTTAGCATGGGCTGTTGGCTGTTGCTCTGTGGGATAAAGGACCTGCCAGGAGGTGTGTCGCAGGCCACACTGGCTTCCGCGTTCATTACCTCTCCCCACAATCCCCTGGGGATCCCATTTCCAGATCCCAAGGGTTCTTTTCAGCAGTGTCCTCTGAGAGGTACCGTTTTATCAGGTTGCTTTGCCCTTCAGTCTGGCCACGCGCGCGTATTCACTGCCAAAGCACTCCTTCTCCTGGCCCTGACGGCGTGGCCTCCACCTGCCTGGCGAGGTACTTCGCACTCAGGGACACCAGCTGTCTCCTTGAGGAAGAGGCACTGTCCCTTACCCCTCCCCAGGAGCCGGCACAGCCCAGATGCTGGCAGGAGATTCTGGGTGTGCTGTGGGGTCCAGGGACGTGCAAGAGGCCACCACTCTGAGTCAGAGCTCAGAGGGCCTGGGGTCCCAGGGAAGCTAGTATCACCCTGCTGTACGATGGGGACAGAGGAAACACAATGCTTTCTCCCGGAAATCAAATGGTGTTCAGAGCTGAGGGAACCAAGAGGCTCAGCAAAGAATCAGGGAGGAGCCCGGTCCTTGGTGGGCCAGCTGGGCTCAAGCTACCAGGCCTCCATTCTTTCTGGGCGCTTGGCATGGAAGGACATTCCATGAAGCGAGTTGTGTTCATGTGGTGTGAGGAGCATGAGAAATAAGACAGGGTTGAGAACTGTGGAAACTGGGTTGGGTGCTAGCTTTGTCACCAGCTAACTGCCTGTGTGACTGAAGGAAAGGTGCTTCGGCTCAGCTTTCTGGACTGTGAAATGATACGTTGCAAAAGGTGACTTCCAAGATGCCTTCCAGCTTCAACGTCTGTAATTCCGGAATTCTTTCCAGGGCCAGCCATGAACAAGAGTGTGAAGTAGGCAATGTTTATTCCCATTATCCCCCAAATAAATTCTCTTCCTCCTCCCCTCTCTCCCTCACTTCCTCTTCCCTTCTTTCTTTCCTTCCTTCTGTCCTTCCTTCCTTCCTTCCTTCCTTCCTTCCTTCCTTCCTTCCTTCCTTCCTTCCTTCCTTCCTTCCTTCCATCTTTTCCATCTTTTCCTTCTTTCGCTCCTTCCTTCCATCAAATAGTAACTGAGCCCCTTCTGTGGTCGCATTCTGAGGATGGAGCCGTCTGTTTGGAGACCCTGTCCAGGATTGATTACCATGCTGCCTTAGATCAGGAACACCTTTGCACCGTCAAACAAAACCATCTTTTCTTCAGACCCTCCTGGTGTCCTCTCATGGAGATTTACCTTCAAATGCAGGACCCTTACACCGAGGACCTGAGCTTGGGTCAGGTGTGAGCGCCTGGGGTCCACAGTGGTGTTGGATCTCCTAGACGACGCTGCTGTCTGCACGGGGAGGAGAGGCCACCGTGGGTGCCGGCCTCCTCCCCTCAGGGACCATGTGACCGTCCTGTCGCAGACCACAGCTGAGTCCTGGAGTCAGGATGGCCTAAGGCTTCTACTCCTAGCGTGGTCTGCAACCAGCAGGGTCAGCCTCCCCTGAGAGTTCATGACACACGCAGAATCTCCGCACCACCCAGACCTACTACAGCAGCATCTACGAGCCCCAGGAGATTTGTATGTACTTCACAGTCTGAGAAGCACTAGCTGAAGGCTAAGAAATAATGGTTTTGCTTTCTCTCACCATCACAGGACCTTCCTCACCCTGGAAATCAGAGTGATAGTTAACAACTACACCACCTTGTTTATGTCACAGAACTTTTCCACAGATACGATCTTTTTAAATCTTTACCTTTGCACGGCAGTTTTTATTTATTTTACCCATTTCAGACCAGGAAAGAAATTGATACCCAGAAGGGTTTAGTGCTTAGCAAAGATCACACAGCCAGTGAATACAAGAGAACTTGAACTCAGGACTCTGGGATCTCCTGCATTACGCTTAGTAGGACACAGTTTGCCTACTCCCCCACCAAACAGCTTCTATACTTTAATCAGGATGGTCATTTAAGTTCAACCAACATTGTTCCTTATAATTATTGGGGCAGGCTCCCTGCAGTCACCCAATTTGTATGCTTGCATTCCTTCTCTTAAGCTACCTTAAGCTTTATAGAAATCGGTCTGGGGCCCTGTTTACAATGTTTATTGCCCACTAATCTGAAGTGAGCTGCAATTAGACTGGAGTTACAAAGTGATGGCACAGTAGTTACCATGTAATTAAAGAGTAATGGCAGGTGATTATATGTCTGGCCTTGAGATTAAAAGTGATATCAGTAGAGACCACCTCCTCCTCAATGGGACCGGAATACAAATGTACTATCATTGCAGATGCTACAAATTAACCAGGCTGGTCATTTCCCCATCCCCATTGTTTGTACTATGGTTTGAGGCTTCATCTGGATGTGTGTTGGCAGCCACTTAGCTGCTTTTGTTCTGCCATTAAGTGCAGCTCTGTTTCACACAAGGGTACCGGTCCCAGCTGGTTATGAGCAAACCATTTGCTCCGTGTGCCCGCCCTCCTGGCAGACGCCCTGCTCTAGCCCCAAAGCTCTGTCTCAGGAGAACTACAGAAAGCCAGAGGGCCACTGCAGCAAGTGGGACCCTTTAACCTGGTTGGCCTGAATGCATCTGCATTGTAATTTACTAAGGAGCCCAAAGTCACTTGTCAGATACCTGCCTGTGAGGCAATCTTGGGGGACGGCTGACCCGGGTGCAAAGACGACTTAAGGCTCCACTTTGGGCAATGCCATTCATCCAACACTGCCCTCGCCTTCTGCCCAGGAGCACCCAGCACGTAGGTTGGGATTCATTTAGGAGGGCTGGGCACTGACATGACGATTTGGTTTTCCATCTGGCTGTTCATTAGTACACAGCTGTGCTTCACTGGCTCGTTGTCCAGATGGGTTAGGCTAGAAAGGCAAATAGAGAGAAAGCTGCCTCCACAGAGATCCTGGTGCACTGGGACGCTGGGTGGGTCTCTGTTAGTAAGCGAGGGTCCAGTCCCTTCAGCCCCTCATCCTCCACACCCTTCCTGGGCCATGTTGGGCTGTCCAGCTTCCCAGGGGAAGGCAGACAGCATACTAGACTCTGAGCCTCCCCACGGGCAGCCACTGCAATTGAGCCTCCTGTCCATTACTGCCCAAAGGCCCGAAGGGGACATCTAGTGTTTATGAAGTCACATTGCAGCACCCAGAACTTTGTGGAGTCCCAGCCCAGGAATGGCCTCCCAGGACTGTGCCCAGAGTAGCAAGTACATCATCTCGCTGATTCACTGCAGGACCATTTTAGTTTCAGGAGACCAGAAAAGTCACACATGAAGCCACCTGATGTATCGGATAGAACAAAGCTAAGCGGGGTCATCAATCTATCTAAGGCTGGCCTGGTTGGGGAGAAAACCAGTGTTTGTCACAGCCAGCTTTGGATCTAACAAGGGAGTGAGCCAATACTAGTCACGGAAGTACAGAATTTAGAACCTGAAAGGTCTTGGGAAATTATCCAATCCAAACCCCTCATCTTCCAGGTGAGGAAATAGAGCCCCAGAGATGTTTCCAGACTTGCTCTCAAGGCCCAACACGAGCTAAGGCTGAACCAGGAAGAGAACCAGGTTTGTGAAGCTCAGGGAATTGGTGGTGACCACACATGTTCTCCTGCCCTTCCCCTTGGAAAAGGAAAAAAAGAAAAAGAAAAAAACAGAATAAAGCCAATCACCACTGAAACAGTGGAAACACCAAGGTCATGTGTTGGAATGGAAACAATAGTGGCTTTGGACTAAGAAACATTCACTCCAACTCATTTCTACCCAAGTAGCCCAGTCTCTTACATAAATCATTGAACTGAAACTTACCCATCCATAAAATGGGAATAATAATAAAACCTACCTCACCAATTCAATGGAAGGGGGGAACTGAATGGAAAGTAAAGTGCTATCCGATTGTTATAATGGGCAATTTCACATAGACAGAGTCATTTTTACTAATAACTCTCTTTGGCTGTATGGCAAGTCCAAAAAGTGATTTCAGGGGCCCAGAAGTTAAGTTCTGGCATAGAGCCTTTCCTCTTGGCTTGTAAGAGATTAACAAGTACTGTGTTCCAAGAGCCCAGGGAGCTCAGAGCAACGAGTGTGACTTCAGGTACAAGGGCTGCTGTCCGTTTCATCACCAACCCCACAGTTATAAAGCCTCTACTGGATGTGACCTGGGCTCTCTGAAGCCTGATAGAGCTGGGATAGGCAGGGAGAAGGGGGTGGAGGATATATAAAACCCAGACTGGAGAAGGATAGGAAAAACCTGACCCAGTCATCTCACCCCGTTCCACCCCCATCCTCCAACCTGGCTTTCATCAGAGCCAAGAAACTAGTCTGAGTTCTGGACACTTTCCTATGCCCTCGTCCTCTACCTCCCTCCAGCAGAGTTGCTAACAACAGAAACACAGCCCAAAGGCTGACAGCAGGAGGGAGAGCAGGGACAAGCAGAGGGGCCGAATGAGCTAAACTGGCACAATCGGGCAGAGCAGGGGCAGGAGGTGGTTCAAAGACTAACGACCCAGGATACGCTCATGACATTTGGTCACACCGGTCATGCTATGCAAGAGGCTGGCCTGTGATGTCCAGGGCTCCCTTAGCCATCGCGTGGGACCCCCTTGCTGGGATTGGCAGGTGTGTGAAATGCCCTTTCATGGAAGCTCAACCTCAAATGTGTTTGTGTGAGTTAAAAAAAAAAAAAAAAATCTCTGCGAAACTCCCACTTGCTTTATAAATTGAGTCATTTTTAGTCTCAGATGTACTTCCCAGGTAGGTTGGCCCCTAACCCACAGGCATGGTTCATTTTCAAGCTGCTGAGAGCCGTCTGAGTGTCTCACTCACCATGTCCTGTTGATTCTAAATGTGAAATGCTGTTACCACCCCCCTCCCTTCTCTCTGCCATTGCTCTGCCTTGATTCAGCCATCACTGTCACTGTCCTCGACCGTCCAGCATGGGAGGGCAGAGAACTCTTCTTCCCGGCTGACCACTCTATTCTGACACATTGTAGCAAACTCAGGATATATTGTTGACCAAAGGATGGACACGATTTACCATAACGGGCCCCTCGCCCAACTTCCTGTCTACGTCTGTCCTCGCTCTGGCCTGAGTCCTGCTGTCAGATTAATCTTCCTGATTGAAATCTCGAATGCCTCCTCACTGTCTACTCAATTAAGTCCAAACCCTTAGCTTGAATTCCCTGCTGGCCATGATCCGGCCCCATCTGACCTTACTTGGTCTCTTCATGGATCTGACACCCCCACCAGACTTAGCTACTTCCTGCCCTCAGACTCACCCCTGAGGTTTCCACCTCTGTGTCTTTAATGGACGCTTTCTCTCTCTCTGGCTGTTGCCCTCACTCTCAGGTGCATAATCCAAATTATACTCAACTTTTCTGCGCCTTCAATTTCCTAACCTATTAAATGAGTTAATGGCATCCTGGCCCTTAGGATGGTTGTATAAAGCATCAACATGACACTTGATACCCACCAAGTTTGTGGTAATTCGTTACGACTGCCTTAGGAAACACGCGCACTTGTTAAACTGAGGCAGTATGTAGTACTGTCACCTCTTGGGTATAACTTGAGATGCACCAGGTGGGAGGACGGAGCAGGGTACCATAAAGGAAAAAGCTCTGGTCTGAGAGGCAAATGCCTTGAGTTCAAATCCTGCTTGTGTTTCTCACCAGTACCTGGTCTGGAATGATTAATCCCTTCTCTCCCCAGCTTTCCTATTTGTAAAACTTGCTGTCTGCCTCACAGGGTTGTTGGTGTAGAACTCAAGACAGGAGGGTGTATGGGAAAGGGCTTTGGCTCCATACAGTTGCATATACCTGGAAGGAATTATTAGATTCAGACAGAGCTGGGACCAAATTCTACTACTGCACTAGCCACTCGTTACGTGACTTTCAGCCACAGTGTCTTCATCTGTAAAAAGAGCATAACAATATCCACTATGTAAGAAGATGGTGAGGAGTAAACAAAATTATAACCATGAACAGTCTGCACCTGGCCTTCAATAAATAGTGGTCGTAATTATGATTATCATCATCCCTACTTACCAGTAAGATCGGTCCTATTTTCAGGTTAACCTGAGGCTTTCCTAACATTTTTATGTCACGTGTTTTTCGGAAAGACTCAACTTCTCCTGTTAGAAAGAGCTGAAGAGGATGGGCTGGGAGGAAGCTGCAGGTTTCTAAGTAGCCCCTGGCCCTCACCACGGTAGCCCCTGCTAGTAATGGGAGGTCTATAGGGAAGGACCACAGGAACCAGCTCTCTCTGTCCCTATAGAGATAACTCATCAGACACGTGGTTGTCCCAAGGAGCCAGTACCACAGGGGGAAATGCCCCCAAGTTCTTAGTCAGTGGCTCTTAAAATGTGCCTTAGAATCTCGTGGAAGGCAGATTAAGAAGGCTATTTCCTTGGAAGCAATGGCAGAGATTCTGACTTAGTAATTCTGGGCAGGTGACAGAAAACATGCACGTATGCCAGGTGATTCTGACACAGCTTGTCTGCGACCCACGCTCAGAAATGCTGCCATAAGCCAGCAAGAAAAGCAAGTGTTCAGGCTTCACTTTCTCCCTGGGAGAGAGGGCCCAAGTGTTGTGACCTGGGGTGGGGGAACCTCTCCTCCAGGTTCCTAGGGTCTTGGCAGGACCTCTGAAATCTGTGGCTTAGCTATTCCTTTGCTTAAAGGCCTGAAAAGGACTATTGGGGAAGAAGTAAAGAGTCAACCACTTTTTGTGCCACTGTTAACATTTTAGCTGATGGGGTCAGTTCTAGCTGAGAGAGAGTGAAACCCAGGGATACTGGGTATGGAGCGTGTGGCTAACATTTGGTCTGCGAAGAGCAGGGATTGACCAGGAGAAGGCGCCACAGAGAAGGGACCAAGAGGGGCTGGGGACTTTGCAGTTTTGCCTAGTGCCGGCCTGGAGGGAGATGAAACGAGGAGCCCCTCATCCCCAATAGTCGTGCCGAGCCGGACATCAAAGGAACCACCAATTTATTCCATTGGTGCCTACAATGGGGCTTCCTGCTGCCATCAAGGTCAAGTTGTAAAGAATACGTCTAAGGGACTCTGCAGAAAACAAAAGAAATCTCATTTTCCCCCTAATTTAATTTTACCCAGGGCTTGAGGCTATGATCCTATCAGGGATGGAGTAGATCAGACTAGATTTTCCGCGGCTCCCAAAGCTCCTGCATGGCGGGCACCCCCGGCCCAGGTGTCCGCAGGTCGCAGGGACTCCTGAGAGTGGCGATCATTTGCCGCCTCTGGATCCAGCAACTGACCTTTTCGTCCCTTTGCTTTAATGTACGGTCAGCAGGCCTGAGGCACTGAATACTTCCTGTAGATACAGGCTAAGAGGTTTCCACTACAGATTGCCAGGGGAAAATGGGTTGTTTTAAAGTTTCTAAGCACTGGAAATGACACCAGGCCCACAGATCTCATGCTGGGATTCCAGGATGTGGTGCTCTAAAGGACCGCTGGCGAGCAGCCTATAAACACAAGACATGCAGTACTATGGAGGAAAGACCGCAGTCTGAACTGTACTGAAATGGGCATTGCATCTTATCGCTGGGCCCAATTGTCCTTGCTGTAGAGAAATGGAGGTGAGAGAGGGTGAAGACAGGTGGGACCGGCCTACCTAAGGCCTTCCCACCGTGAGGCTGAGGTCACGCACTGAGTATCAGAGGGATGGAGCGAGGGGGCGGCACAGGGCTGCAGGCGTCGGAGGGCCAGGCGCTATCTACCTCAGTGTCAGCTCTGAGAGACCAAAGCCAACACCGTGGTGCAAAGGCCCAAACTGAGATTTGGAATGCAAGAATTTTACAGCTTGGAAAGAGGGTTAGAGGCAAGAGCCAGATGAATGCTAAACAAGAGCCTACTTGATTGTGTCAAGTAGGACAGATACAATCAGTGAATAGAAATACATGCATAACTATAGAAAATAAAAGTCGCAAAGGTTGAGCACATGGTTCCTCATTGTGTAAATAAGTGACTATTATCAGCTCTTTAGGATGAACCTCAGATACTTCAGATAACACTCGCTAAATCCTGGGGAGGGACTTTCTCCTACAACCTCTGCCTAAAGGTCATTCATTCCCCAGGCCTCCCCTGGAACACAGAGTTCTGTGGGGCTTGGGGGCACCCATTCCATGGTCCTGGCCGTGGAGCTGGACACCCAAGGACTGAAAGGTTACCTGGACTCTGAACAGACCTGAGGAGCAGCCAGACTCTATCTTGCTTTGTGGACAAGAGCCTTCTGCTAAAGGCCTGTGGGAAAGAGAGACTCTTGTCCTATCCCTAGAAACTGCAAATCAGCAAAGTCTCTTAATAGAAACCTCCCTGAAATTACTGTTTAATTGAGGAAGTATCTACCAGTAGCCAGTCACAAGTCGAAAAAAAAATCATGTTGCTTTTTGTTATTCCATAGTAATAACAGCCGTCACAGCCGTCACAATTTATGAAGCGCTCACCACGGAGCAGGCATGGGCTTAGGGGCTGAATGTGCGTCACTGCTGGTCCTGTAACCATCCTCCGAGGGGTAGGACACGGCTCCAGACTTGCTCCCTCTCTTCCCCTTCCTTCTGCTCTTTCTCTTACATCTTTAGCAAACAGGAGGGTTGGGCAGATAAGAGGGGTTTGGCTTCTGTTTCAAATCTCTCTCCTCAGGTGTTTAGGGAATTCTTTTTGGTATTTAGCTTCACGGGTAGGCCTCCTTTTAATGAATAAAACAGAACCTTTTAGAACTGTCAGGGCTATTTCACACTAAATTCACTCCTACCTCTTCCTGAGGACTCACTGAGCTCGGCTGCCTAAACAAGGGTAAGCTGAACCGCGGATAAATAACCGGCTGAATTGTCATCAAACAAGAGGGAGAGCTCAGCCCTCTGCACAAAGCTGCTGGCACCCGGACAATGATCGTCTGGCTACTGCGAGGGGAAGGGGTTGGGCAAGGAGATTAATTTCATTAATTTCCAGTTCTTTCGATTTGTAAAAAGTAGAGACTGTTACTGGACTAGGAAAGATGGGAGGCAATGGGTATTCTCAAACATTGCTGGAGCAGTTTTGTGGACCATCACCCGGGATGTGCTGTGAACATTAAAATTGCACAAGACCAATAAGCAACTCTTCATTATGAGTCTGTGTGTGTGTGTGTGTGTGTGTGTGTAGGTCTATGAGTTATATCTTTAGGTCTGTAGATTGAAAGCAAATTATAGGGTAATGTACAGTGAATGATCCCATTTGCCAAATCAAACAAACAGGAAAGTGTGTGTGTGTGTGTGTGTGTGTGTGCGTGTGTGTGTGTGTACACACTGAGAAAGTCCTGGGAAGTATGCATGGACCAAACTGAACATTTGGTCACCCCAGTTGAGTGGAATTAGGGTCGTCAGAAGGATATTAGCTCTTTCTTTATACATCTATACACTGTTTTACATATTGTAAAAAGCACGGAATGCTTTTTAACTAAAAACAACCATTTTAAATTATGTTTTAAACTATTTAGAAAAACCAGGAGGCATGGATGGCCATTACCACCCATCATTGCTGACAATATCAATATGTGATCGTCACTAACATAATTTTGCTCTGGAGGAGACAGGTGTGGGATGAAGAAAATAACACCAAAGTGGCCCCAAGGCACCCTGCGAGGCGGGCTCTGGGCTCCGTGAAAGCTCCACCTCCTGGACCTCACTTACGCTCAAACGGTACTCCTAGAGCAGGCAGTATAGTGAGGGTTACTCATACAGCTTCCTTAACCACTTGCTAAGCTTTGAAAACAAAAGAAAAGCAGCTTTATCAACAAAGCGAAGGCAGCTTTGGCAAAAGTGCAGAGAAGTCTGATCACTGTAGGTGGTGTGAGCGGAGCTGGTGTCTGGGTTCCCAGGGCTCCTCAGTTCTCTGTGAAGAACGGAGGACTCTACCCCGCATCCATCCGTGTGGATTGTAAGAGCAAGGCAGCCAGGCTTTTGCTACCTGGTCACTGATGTCGTCTCTGCTCTAACGTGAACTCTTATTTCAACATTAGATCATTTGGTTTCACTTGCAGAACAGGGTCTCAAGGGATAGATGAAGTTAAACAACAAAACTATCTGAGATCTAAAAACTCTGGTAACCCTGAATTTAGGGTTGACATTTTGCTAGATCTGCAGAAACTACAGTAATTCTTTATATTTGTAAAGTGCCTAGTTTACAAAAAGTTTTGCCATTAGAATAGTAACATCGGTGAACACACAATGGGATTTATAGATGATGTAATACAGAATTGCACACCTGAAATCTATGTAATTTCACTCGCAATTGTCACCCCAATAAATAAATAAATAAAAAGAAAGAAAAAAAATAGTAATATCAACCTCTATCAAATGCCTATTGAGCGCTGTGCAACTTATCCTGGAAACAGCTCTTCAAGATCTAATTGTGCTTACTGTACAGAGGACAAAGTGATGTGGGACATTTGTCACCTGCCATGACCACACAGATGATACACGGCAAAGCTAGAATTCAGACCCAGGGATTCTGGTGTCTGTGATGCAAATCGAGCACTTCTAGTTGGAAACTGGGGCTTCTTGCTGTGCCACGAGGCCTTCCCATAGTAGGTTATGCTGGACCCTTCCCACAGAGGGGCCAATAGTCTTGGATATGCTTCTTGGCCATGTAACTCCTTACAGGGAAGAAACGCACACCATGCCCCAAGCACCTGACTCCATGCCTTAGCACAAGCTGTCCCCGCTATCTAGAATGTCCACTTCCTCTTCTCTGCTTTGCAGTAATTTATTACTCATCTCAAGTTTGGGCTCAACTCCCCAAACCAAGTTAGGCATATCCTCCATCTTCCTGTATTGTGAAACTTAGCTTTCCCTGACTTGTAATTTTTCATATCGCGTAAATTCCGTGTATCTACAAGGGTTTTGAGAACAGAATCATGTATTCACTTATGTCCCACAAAGCCCAGCACAGTACTTGATACACAGAAGCTGCCTGACACGTTTTATGAACAAATGAACGAACAAACGAAACACAAACAAATGAATAGCCACCAATCCCAGGTCCCCTTTTAGAGTGAAACCAGAATTCCTCCTGATGGGATAACTGCAGACGGCAAAAACTATGGAAGAGAGTTGCGGGCTTGGGTGCAGACATGGCCAAGTCCAAGAACCATACCACGCACAACCAGTCCCGAAAATGGCACCGAAACGGCATCAAGAAACCCCGATCGCAAAGATACGAATCTCTGAAGGGGGTGGACCCCAAGTTCCTGAGGAACATGCGCTTTGCCAAGAAGCACAACAAGAAGGGCCTGAAGAAGATGCAGGCCAACAACGCCAAGGCCTTGAGTGCACGGGCTGAGGCCATCAAGGCCCTCGGAAAGCCCAAGGAGGTCAAGCCCAAGATCCCAAAGGGCGGCAGCCGCAAGCTCAGTCGACTTGCCTACATCGCCCACCCCAAGCTTGGGAAGCATGCTCGAGCCCGCATCGCCAAGGGTCTCAGGCTCTGCCAGCCAAAGGCCAAGGGCAAAGCTCAAACCAAGGCCCCAGCTGGTCCTGCAGCTGGAGCTCTGCCTCCAGCTCAGGCCCCGGCTCCCAAAGGTGCCCAGGCTGCCACGAAGGCTCCACAGTAGAGACCTCTGTCTGCCGATGGAGGACGGAGAGACTGGGGGACCCTGGGCTGCTGTCTGCGTGGGGCTGGTGTCCTCCTGTGTTATCTGGACCAATAAAGCTGAGGCAGGAAAAAAAAAAAAAAAAAAACTATGGAAGTCAGAAAATGCAGATTTCTCAGAGCAGATTCAGAGACCAGTTTTGAGACGAGTCTCACGCCAGCCATGATATGACTTCACGTCCTAGAATTCCAGACAACAGCATCACAGGAGCCTCCCAGAGACCTGGACCATGAAAGCCCCAAGGGATGCTGGGTGGGGGTGTGGCAAAACACCTGGGGACCCACTAGGGGACCCACTAGGGGACCCTCTGTGTCACCCGTACAGCTGTGACCTGAGCCCTATTCCTTTAGGCAGGGCCCGGCCTCAATCCTGGTGAGGACATACCAGGACCATCCCAGCCAGCAACGGACACACTCAGCTCGCCATGACAGTAGCTTGGCTCTGAGGTGAGGGGGCCTGTCCAGTACCCCTGGAGAGCAGGGCCCGGCTCTGCTATCCTCACCGAGCACAGAGGATGACAGGGAGTTTCCTTGGATCCAGAGCAGACATTTTAGTGGTGACCGCCTGGCATCCATAGTTGTTCAAAAATTAATTTCATTTGTTGAATGAACGAATGAGTGAGTGAATAAATGAAGAAGAGTATACAGAGACAAGAAATACAAATCACCTTTTGTAGATACGAAATCTGTTCTTCCTCTTTCCCTTTATCAATACAAATGCTACACAAGTCTAGAGGCCTGGTTCAAACCCACCTCCATCCTCTTCAGTGTACTGGGCATGTAACTGTCATCCGTGGGCTGCTTGTGTTACTCATATTTTAATGTGTCCGTGGATTGCCTCCTCAGTTACAGCACATGTATCTTCTAGGCCACGACTTTCTCTTCGGCTCTGTTTGTGCTTCTACTACCCCTACCACACAGAACTCAGCATGGCTGGCACTGTTTGACTTCTCGTGCCTCTATATACAAGGAAAGAAGGAAGTAAAGCTTCACAGGATGGAGAAACGGCTGAAAAGAAGGAAAGAAAAAGACACGAGGTTTTGACAGCCACGAGAAACCATGTTTTTGTACAATCCAGCTTGTGCTAAAATTAAAATAGAAATGGCTTTCAAGTTGGCAAATGTAATTATCATTAATTAAATATTCTTTTACTCAAGTTATTTAATTACCAAAGCGTCCCAAAGTCTCTGAGTTGATTTAATCACAAACGCCATAAAAATTAGGGAAGTGGTGAATGGAGCGCCCCTTAGTATATTCTATGTTAATGGAAGTCTCAGTCAGAAAAGGGAGGGAGGGAGGCAGAGAGAAGAAAAGAGTGAAGCAAATGCCTCTTCATGCTCTAACCTGCATCTCAGAAGAAGAGAGGAAGGGGGGAGAAGAGTAAGACAATTAGGAAAATGCACCCAAACCAGTGTGCCAAAGACAAGAAGTGAGTCTGGCTGCAGCGGAGGACAGAGAAAAGGATGTTGACTGAAGAGTCAGATTAACGCAATTCAGCCCAGCACTGGCAGTTACTAGCAGAGTGGACCTTCCTGACTTTGTTTTTCTCTCATTCATAGAACCAGAGTAACAATAACAGAAATCAGGCCACCGCCATGCGGTCACTATGAGGATGAAATAAGCTAATATACGTAAACCACTTGGCGCAGTGAACGCCCCACGGTACTCAGTGATTGTCAATTCCCTACTTTGATTCTGGAAAACACTTGCCGTTTAAATTGGCAGGGGAAAAGTTGGGGAGGGGGGCAGGGCTGTAGCCCTGTGTTTCAAGTCCCCTGAATGGCTGTCTCTCCATGTAAGATGTCGGTGCTGATAATAAGCCTGCTCCACTTGTCACTGTCACGTTGCTGTGCCGCCTTCCCCCATTCCATCCATCCAGCTGCCACCTCTCTTATCCTGCTTCCCCATCAGCCCTGCCCTCTCTCTCACCTGTGGGTCTCTCTGCCTTGTGTGTGGAGCCATCTGTTCTGCTGATGGGCCTTCATCTTCTGTCACATTTTGTTTTCTTGGCTAAATGATGGTTTGTCCACTCAGGCAAGTGTTTTATCTCAATAGGCCAAGTGTGTGTGAAGAGTGAAATGTATCAGACAGAAAATCTAAGTGTTCAGTGGACTGAAAATATGGATGTTGGCTGGGATTTAGTATATCAGGGCAAGGGACAGCAGTCATGGACTTGAAATGTTCGAGTGGGAAAGGTCCAAACATGTCCCCTCATCCTCCCTGTCTCCACTGTCCTAAGGTCGGGTGTAGAAGCTGAGGCACAGAAATGGAAAATGCCTCGCTTGTCCTAACTCCTAGAGCACCAGAAGTCAGTCCCAAGTTTCCTCTTCTCAACTGATGCACTTGTGATAAACCACTGCTTTTTCACGGCAAATTATAATTTTATACAAATTATATACAAATCATTTTATACAGATTTTACATTTGTCTAAATATTTACATACAAATTTGTACAAAAATGTACATACACATTTTATACAAATCATTTCATGGCAAATTACAGTTGTATACTACTTATTCCCTCTAGCCCCCTCACGACAAAACGACTGGAAAAGAGGTTGCCATGGCTAGACTAGGTGGCCCAGCGCTCTTCATTCTCTCAATGGCAAATGCTCTCCTGCCAATATCCTATTGTCACTGTTCCCTACTCAGCTCCTCCTCGGTCCTTTGCAGGTGCCGGTGAGATTGGCCATGAGTAGCGGGGACAAGAGGCCTGCTTCCTTACACAGTTAACAAGCTACGTCCCCAGAAAACCAGAGGTCGGCTGCATGCCCCCACACACCCTGACGTGAAATGGAGACAGTCATCCTGCAAGAAACTGATTGTAGCACTGAGGGAACAGACGCACGTCGGCACTGACATGGACTCTTTGGTTAGACAGGACGTATCTGGAAGGCGTGCAACTCTGAGCAGTCAGGAAAATTCCCTCTTGAATCTGCTCACCTACACATGGGTAAACTGAAGGGTCCAATGTTTTCCTTCAGACTTTGACCCAGGGAGATGGATGACGTGGAGCAGTTTGGAAATTCTCCAGTGGGGATTTGTCCTGCTTTTAACATTTGCCGGCAACATCCACCAGATAATTCCAACATCCAGCAAGAGTGAGTTTTCTTATCAGGACTCCATATCTACATTTGTAGAACACATTTTATCAAGTACTTGCCAGGAGATATGGAATGGCATGGGAGGTAATTCTCCTATATTGAACTGATTTGATAATTTTTAATAAAAACTCCCCCCAAATCCAGTTGCGCAGATACAGACAGAGTTGGTAGTGTGTGCTCTGGAGTGAATTAACTCTATAGAGACAGAATTAATTACAGGGGTCCTCAGCTATCGTCCCATTGTCCACACTCTTGTACGATGCTACTCTCACCCAGTCTGCGGAAGACTCTCAATCAAACAACAGATCTCATTCGTCTCGGACTGTTCCAGTCCATAGAGGCCTCTAGATTACTGAGAAGACAGTTAGCATTATTCACATTTGGATTCCTGGGTGTTTATTTTCGCAATACAAAAAATCAATTTCAATCCAAGAGGATTTATGTTTCCCCACACAGAGATTAGGCATGCTCAGTTACTGAGAGCTATTTATCATATTTTACTGCCTGGAAGTCACCTACCTAGGCTACTCTCAGGCCATACCATAGGTACCAGGCTCACCCCTCATGTCCTCTCTGTCCAGTTCCCCACAACTGAAACTTCTGTTCCCACCTCCCGATGGGTCATCCTTGCTCCAATTCCAAGATCAATCCAGAGATATGAAAGGCAGCATCTAACATCGCATATACCTACTACACTTCCATTGACTCTATTCCCTATGCTGTACTCCACATTCCGTGACTATACACACAGATTAAATTACAGGGGATTATCACTTTGTGAGGGATGAAATGTCTAACTACTACATTGATTTGTACACCTGAAACTAATAATAACAACAACAAAAAAGAGATACAGATTGGTAGTTACAAAATCATCATAGAGTTGTAAAGTATAGCATAGGGTCTATAGTCAATAATATGGTGATAACTATGTATAGTGTCAGATGGGTACTAGATTTATTGGGGGTGATCCCTTCATAAGTTATATAAATAGCTAATCACTGTTGTACACCTGAAACTAATATAATGTTGTATGTCAACTATAATTGAAAAATTAAAAAAATATATTAAAAAAAAAAAAGGCAGCAGTCTCACCCATAACAGTTGGGGTTACGATCTGTCACCTTGCTGAATTGAGACCCAAGTGCTCCATACTAACCACTGCCTCCTCTGTTGTCAGAATCAGGATATGGTGTTCCTAGGATAGTCCCATGAAAATAACAATGGTTGTGATAGTAATAATAGCTAACACTTAAAGATGGCTGACTATGTTCTAGGCAATGTCCTAAGCACTTCGTACTTGCAGGTGCTTTTAAGCTCTCCAACTAACCGCTGAGTCATGGTCCACCCCTGAGAGCCCCCGCCCTCTTTCTCAGGCACCGGGTCCCAGGACTGGTTGCCTACTTGACTCTGCTTATTGCCCAATTTTCTTGCTGTTCCAGGTCCTTCTTCTTAGACTAGAGATCTGCTCCTGAAACCCAGTTCAAGGACCAGGACCTGTTACCCATGGACAGGATTCCCAGATAATGACTATATCGCCTTCTGCCTGATTTTCAAAACTCCTCTGTGTGGAGTCTTTGCTGGAGCCCTTGACCTTGGAACCACAGTGCCCTTCACTGTGTGACTCTTCACCAAGGTGGCCTTTCTGTTTAGACACTGAGCCGCATCAGCCCCAACAAACGTGGGATTGATTGGGGTAGGTCCCATGCCAGGTCTTTACCTGAGGCCAGAGTCTGGGGGACAAAAATTACAAGATAGCAAGAGTGTCCAACAATGAGTTCCTTTTGGAACCTCCCTAAATACCACGCATTGGATATGACTTCAAATCAACTCAATTCATCCCAATAATGAAGAGAGTGACACAGTGCAGGTTGATCATAGATCTTACAAATTCAATTCTGAAAATTCATAAGAATAGACTTAGCCCATATGCATCTGGTGTTTAAGAGAGTAAGTACTAGTGAAAGATGGTTGGGACATTCAAGACAGCACCCTGGGATTGTCTTCTGTTTATTTCTGTTGCTCTCCAGCATCCTGAGTTCTAAAGGCCCCTGATAAAGAGCATGTTGGAATGTGATTACAGAGGAGACATTGTTATGACATGATGCAGTTGTCAACCGTGGACCCATTATTCCTGAGGTCTGGGGATCCATAATAATGAAAGCAAAGATATCGTGGATAATTAAAACTTAAAGAGAATCCAATTTCATTTTTAAGCCATTTGGTTTCTCCCACATCAAATCTTTGTTCCTAACTCACAAACACATAGACTATATTAAGCTGTATCTCTTCTTTCTACTCATTCCCACCCTACGGTTTATAATATTATCAAAAGATAGAGAGTAGCACAAGAAAAAAAAATAGAGAAGCCCTGGGTGCTCCACAGTCTGCTTAATCATGCCTCGGTGATAATGTGTGAGAGGTAATACATTTATATTTCCATGATAGGTTCTTGAAAATAACTTTTAGGGGCCAGAACAAGCCAGGTATCAGTTAGTCAGTGCCTGGATAATTAAATGTTGGATGAACCTCTGTATGGCTCCAAGAAGAAATCTTTCACTAAGGGAGAAATGTCAGATCTAATGCCATCTGGACTCCTTCTCATTGTCTAACAGTTGTCTCAGCTGTGACTTTGGATTAGCTCTATTTGCTCAGGCTTCTTATCTGTACGTGTGGCCTCATGATCACCATCAGACCCTGCTCTGAAGAGGAGGAGATGCTGAATATAATGAGGGGGAAATGAGCGTCTTCCCCAGGGATGACAAGCTCCTTATCCCCACCCCATCTCCAGGGAAACTTAGGAGAAACTCCTGGATTTCCAGGGTTCCTGCATTACTTGTCCAGCTGCATACAAGCATCTAATTGCTCCTCTCTGTGCAAGCACAACACCTGCAGCTGGGTAGCTGTGAGTCTGGCTCTTGTAGAACAAGGAGTACAGACCTTCCAGTCATGTCCCTAAGACGCTGACGCTGAGATCTCCTCGGGATGGGGTAGAGACACTGATAACAAACTTCCTTTTATACAGGCTCCTGCTGGAAGACATGTCTCACAAATCCGCTCTTGTTTAACTGACAAGAGCATGAATTACATGAGGTCTCTCAGTCATGAACAATACCAGTTGTGACACTCTCGGCCAGAGACACTCCTCAATGACTTCCAGAGACTATCCAACCTCCTTCCTTGGGAAATGTCTGGCTCTCTGTCATTCTTGTATTAAGAACACCAAACACACTTGGGCCAATTCTCCTTCAGGTGGCTTCACGATGACTAGGTCTCATGCTAAGGCTTAGCACAAAAGGACCACCTAGCAAAATGCTGCCCCTGGACCTCAGCCCCAGAGCTAGGGGAAGAGGCAAAACCGGTGTTGAACTAGTTTATTACAAGTTACGAAGGCCTGCATGCTGGACTATTCAGGGAAGGGAAAGTTAAGGTACCAAAGTCCTCCAGCTGAGATTAGCATGTCACCTCGTCATCGTCTAATTTTAGTAGGATCCCTCCCTGATTGATTGGAAGACTAACAAACAACTAGTGGTCAAATCCATCTTTCAGGAAATCACTCACCCATAGGGCTAAATTAGGCCACAATCTCTACTTGTTGGCATCCAGAATGTTTGTTTGTTTTTCCAAACAGAAGTACCAATTTTCCTTATTTTGTTCATCTTTTAATTCTTACTCTTTGTATGGGAACACAGAGTTTTCTTAAATGACTCCTTGATTCCTCTCCTTCTCTTAACACCTACATCTAATCCATCAGCAAATTCGACCAACTTTACCTTCAAAATATATCCACAAAATGATCACTCTTCCACCTCCACTGCACATACCCTGGCCTAAGCCACCAGCATCACTCATGGAAAATGGTGTCCCTGTTTCCACCCTTGCGCCATTACAGCCTTTTCTCTGCACAGCAGCCAGAGTGATTCTTTAAAATCCCCAGTCATAGCTTGTCACTCCTCAACTGGCTTTCCAGCTCACACAAAGTAAAAGACACAGACTTCATAATGATCCACCAGACCTTTTATGATCTTGTCCAGCTAACTTTCCAACCTCATTCAGGATCCCTGGCTTATTCCACACCAGACACGCTGGCTTCCAGGTTCACTCCCACCTTGGAAAATTTAAACTCGTTCTTCCTTCAGCCAGGAATGCTCTTCTCCTAGCTATTCCCATAGTTCCTGTCCTCATTTCATTTTGATCTCTGCTCAGATGTCTTCTATCAGAGAAGCTTTCCAGAGCTATTTATTTTAATGCCCTGTTCCCCTGAAGTTGCCGATTTTCTCCATAAAACCTGATAACGCCATGAGAATGTAAGCTAGCTCAGTGAGTGTAAGGACTTTTCCCGTTTACTTTCCTGCTATATCCCAGGAGCTAGAACAGTGCCTGGTAGGTATACGCGAATAAAATCAGTGAAATAAAACTTCCTGCATATTTGGAAGATGATATGGGTAACTAGGTTCTTCCAGGGATAAACATTCCCTTTAATGGGAGAGTCTGAAGATTTTAGCCCTGCATACTGTTTACTCAGCTTAGACTCAAGTAATGGTTTGGGGTCACTGAACAAGAGTTCCCTGGTCCTCAAACTTCCTTCTTCCTTTTCCTATATATAGCCTGTGTTCCAGGAAAACTCTGAGCATACCTTTCTGGAACTCTCACTGTGGGCTGTAAGGGCAATGATTTCATTAAATGCTCCTGGAGGAGAATTTGGGGGACTTGTTTATTAAGCCAGGTGCTGGTACCATTACCCCCAGCACCCATGTTGCCAAGATTTTTGGCAGATGTTTGATTCAAAACTTGCCTCTCCGTCTAATGGAGAATCCTGATTCTAAAAGCTTATGTTGCCCTGCCTTACTCAAAATACTTTATTAAGGAGCCATATGTAGTAGTCCTTTACTATGTAGAAGGACCCATGGTCAGGTTTCTGCCATCCCCTTTCATTTCCCCTAGGCTCACAGCAGACCTCAAATTGCGTGCGTGTTCTCTCCTTTGCAAGGTAATGCTCTCACCCATCCTTTAAAGATCCCGTGCTCAGATTAATTGTTTAACCAATTTCACCTAATCAACAGTGTGTTATAACCAATGAAATACATATATATATGATGGATTAAAAACACCACAAAACACCAGAAACAAAAAATGAACTAGCTTTCACAGAATTTAACACGCAAGTCCTGGCCCTACCAAGTAGAGGTGCTTTGTGTGCGATCATATAGTGGCTGAAACGCACTTGAAAAGATGATGACAATCTAGTTCGGTGCAGAATTTTCAATCACGCTGTTTTTTAAAATTATATGCGTTCTCACTTTAATTATTGTGATATCTATTTCTTTAGTGATACTTTACTCATTGATACACTTGATAACAAAAGAATCCAAAGTAGATGATAAAGAAGCATACTGTAGAGTAAAATAAAATACATGAAATTTGGGGAAATTGGCCAAAGGAAACTAAAACAGGGGAAAGATGCAGCTCAAAGTGAGGTTCTGACACAAAATTCATGCTTTGAGGTCTTACATACCAGTGAGAGGCCAACCACAAGTCTGATTTCTAACTTCTTAGCAGCTGATGCGAGACAGAGTAACAATCAATTGTATGATTTGCACTGTCCGTAGGATAAAAATAAATGAATTGCCCAAGAGAAGTATCCAGGTGACAATATCAAATAAGTTCTCCTAAGTGTCCTCAAAGGTAGGACACAGTAACAGAAAGATTAATAAAGCACTCATCTCATCGTACCGTGGGGTAGAATGACCTGTGTGGGGGACAGGGAGTTTTTACCCCAGGGGTAGGAAAAGGAGAATGCTCGGCAGAACAGTGACCTTCTTTATACATTTTGGTCTTTCAGCTAGGATTTTTTTTAGAAGTCTTCCCCATGTCTGACACTGGAATAAAAAATAACTTTTTAGTAATGTAGCTCTTTGTTTGTGAAGCCAGGTTACAAATGGGCTTGCTTTAGGCTCTGAGGCTGTGGCGAGAATTCTTTGTATTAAACAGGGGGAAGATGTGGTCAATTATTGACCAGGAGAGGCCCCTAGCACACAGGTTAAAGATACAAGCTATCCAAGGTGCTGGAGCCTATCTCTCCAGGAAGTCAGTAGAATTTCTGCACCCAGTTCACTTCAGTTCAGTTCCATAGACAGTTGTTGAGAACCTAATACGTGTTAGGTACTGTTAAGCTAATACTCTGAGGACTAATGAAATCCTGACCTTGCTGTCCAGTAGGTCGTAACCAGAGGAGACAGAAAGCAGACTCAATAATTTCTACCCGGGCCATGTCAACTCTTGAGGATACGCTGGCAGCAAAGTGAAGGGGCGTCTAACCCATCCCAGAGGGATCAGAAACAGCAACCCAGAGGAGGAAATCCCTGAACTGAGTCTTGGAGAACACTTCCATCATTACTGCTCCCAACCCCTAATAGATAGCCCAAGTGTGTCAAAGTGCACGCGCATTGTGTGCCTACACACATGTGGTCTGTATGGGTTTGTGGAGTGAATGCTAGAGAGAGATGGTGTCGCAAACCTAGGAGAGAGCATAGAGCAAGGAAGCAAGAAAATGGGTGTATCACCGAAACTAGGTTAGGGACAGCCTGTTGCAGGAGACCCATCTGGAGAAGCACCCAGAGGCCAAATCATGCATGAAAAAGGAGATTTGGGCTTTTTCTGTAAGCAACAAGGAGTCACTGAAGTGGGCACGACCATATCTGCATTCTCTATAAACCTTGAAGTACCATGGAGGAAGGATTAGGCTGGCAGCGTAGTGGGGTAGGGAGAGAGTAAAGACCTGGAGACTGGCTAGGATATAGCAGTGGTCTATGAGAAAGGACGGAGGCCTGAAATAGGGCAGAGACAATTGGACAGAGGGGGAAAGGATGGTTTTGAGAATCCTCAGTGGAAACATTAACAGAACTTTGTAATCTATTGGGTGAGGGGTGAGGAAAAGGAGTCTAAGGCGTTTCTCTCGTCCCTAATGGGTGATAATGCACCAAGAGGATGCAGAAGGAGAAGCACATGCCTATTTCTGACCCTTCCCCTATAAATGGGCCACTTCTTAGATAGATGTTAGCCCCATAAGTCCAATTCCATAGTCACTCTTAACATGCTGGAGATATGCTCTGCGTTGTGTTAGGAATTTCTCCCACTCTATCCGCCTCTACTTAGAAGGCAGAGTTATGAGTGGGACGTGCGTGGAGGTAGGAATCAGGAGTTCCGAAGCTCCTGCTGAATCATAGTAATATTGGTCACCACAAGTCACCAGCTCTCTGGGCCTCAGTTTTCTCATATGTACAATGGAGGTTTCACAAGTCTTGTGCTACCATCTCATGGCTAGTGTGAAGACCAAACACACTACTTTCCTGGATAATGCTGTTTTAAAAACACGTGTACTAGGCAAAGGTAAGATACTGTCGTTATTATTACAAAATAACGGGTGGCAAGAGAGGGACCTAGAAATGCAAGGGCAATTCTGCAGAACCCAGAGAACTTTTTAAATCATTTCCCTCTTTCTTTTCATTTTCTCTTCAGTAGGCAATAAAAAATACGTAGCGATATGACCACAGAAGTGCTGCCAAATCCAATACTCATAATATCTATTCAATATTCAGCAATACACACGCAATATTGCAGATGGTTGTGGGATGTGATGGTCTCTTTCCAATAGTTCCACAGGGAAAAACAAAATGTTACAAGACAACAGCCAGTCATTGGATGCGTCCTGACTATTTAAGTGATATGAGTCAGTAATCATGTGCAAATTAAGATATAATTATGCACACAGACCATCCAGGATTAAGTAACATTTCACAGATGCATGCCAAATTACTAAACACCCTTTGAAATAAATTGTGACCATCGTTTGCTATTTTCCCAAAAATATCATCGCTAAAAAAAAAATCAAAGTACAGCGATATGTATTGCCTAGTGAGTTAATAGTATGCATGTCATAAGAGATTAGTACCACAAATTGGGGGGGGGGGTGTTAGCCACCAAGTAGTCATGTTACCCCACAGGGTCAGTAAACAATGTATGTAAATGTACACCAACAGACATATTGCCCAACAAAATGCCATTCCCCTCTTGGCGGTGCAGACTGTTTAGCTTGGAGGTAGCTGGTAACAGCTGACTGCAACTCTAATCAGTGCCACCTCATGGTACCCCCTAGCTATCAGCATATTTCTATCCCTGGTGTGAGCTACTTCTATGTCACACCTCAGCTCTGTCAGATCATGGCTGTGGGCAGAAGGGTCAAAAACATGGTGGTGGTGGATTTGCTGGTCCAAAAATTGGAAGAAGAGAGACTGTGAGGACACATATGATTAAGGAGACCAGTGGTTGAGTCCTGTCGCCACCTCTCTGTACCTCTCACCCAGTTTCACAAAGCCGGGCAACTCCAAGAGATGACCCTAATGGCAACGTCCTACAGCCATTTTGTGAATTGTGGCCCTGAGCTCTACCTGCTTTTCTACACAACCCCCAAGACTAACTCACGCCTCACCATCTCTGTCTTTCCCTACCTGCCATGGTGCCAAGCACATGGTAAACACTCAGTGCACCTTTGCTGAATACAGGAAATCCTTAATTAAGTAGAAGCCATTTTTTAGTCTTGAAATGTCCTTGCATATTAGGAATTCCTACTGGAATCCAGGCCTTCACTGAGTAAGTCACACTTCTACTTTCTGTGTCAAATGTCCTATTCATTTACAGAGGAGGGAGAGAGTGTGTGAAACCTGTCTGTTCTCTCACTTCATAATTATGAATAAACTTCATTCTCTATATGATTTAAGTTTTTTTCCTTCTTTCAGTGTCTTGGGAATGAACCAATCGTGACGTAAACAAATTAACGAGTATTTACTGAGTGCTAACAGGGTGCAAAGCTCTGTGGTAAGTACAACTGAAAGATTTTCTTAAAAGTTACAATCCCAGCTCAGAAGATTAAAGAGATACAAATGGGGTAATTTGAAAACTATAATAAAATAGCATATGTGTTTAACTGAGCACAAAATGTATGTACAATTTATGTACTGCTTACTTCCCAAAACTATCTTCATCGACATTTAATACAACACATATATGTAGAAAACAATTAAAATGATAACGCCAAGAAAAGGAAGCAGTAAGATAATTATATTCCCGATTTGGGAATATATGGTCGCTGCCACCAGCATGAAGGCAGGTGTTAAGATTCCCAGAAGCCAGGGCAATAAGAGGAAAGGGGACATGACGAGAGGCAGAATCTTCCCAATCACTCAAGACGAAGCATTCAATGGTTCCAAGAGAAGCAAACATTTTCCTGATATTAATTCTAAGAGGAATTTATAATGTGGATTATTTTATCAGGAACATTGAACAACACAACGGACAATAGCTTCCACACAGATTTCAGAGAACATAGGGAAATGTTCTTCATTTGGCTGATTCTTAAAATGGCCTTCCATAAAAGTCAAGGGCACGATAACCAACACGACTGAGGGAAGGTATTTCTGCAGGGAACAAGGGTAATATGGTCCAGGAATATAGCTTTCTGAACGACCCGACGAGAGTCGGGAGAGAACTTAATAAATATGAAGCAATAAATGATTGGCATAGACTTCGATATAATTTAAAATTTATCAGTTATTTCAACTAAGGGTTTGTCTGGACTAAAACGCAATCACTTTGGCACCAAATTCTGGCAAACACTAGAATGTTGAATGGAGAGTCACATGCGTTATATACACATGCAAATACGGCAAAGCTGATATTTTATTATGAAAGTTAAGAAAACTACCCATTACGTTTGCCTGGACTAAGAGCCACAAAAAGGACTTTAGACAGGGCCCGATTTCTCCTAATTCCTGGGTGCTAAGGCAAGAAGCTGAGATTTGAGTAGAATATTAAAAGGTGAACATGCCTGGGGCAGGGAGGTAAAATAAAGGTATTCTAGTTGCCTGCAATTTTATTACCAAAGACGCACCCTACAGTTTTCCCCTCCTGCCTCATAACTCACGCCTCTCATATTTCCCACCCCATGGCCACTGAAGGGGCTCCCATTGGACTCAGGTAGTTATTCTTTTTAAATGTTACTCAGGATGTAAGGCCTACTTTGCATGTGGATTTGACTGTACTGACTGGGTCACTTTTTACCAGAAACAAACCCCATGAACAGGGCTGGCCTTGTGTGCGGGAGCAGCACCAGGCTGCTGAGATGGCACAATGCCAGTGCAGTGGCCACAGAGCCGGGTGGAATTCTTGCTGCCAATAACGTTCCCGATGGCCCATCATAAAGCTTCCAGCTGCACCATTAGAGATGCCCTCTTTGGGCTTCCTATCTCTAAGAGGATGTAGCTAAAATACTCAGTAGAAACAGCAGAACCATAATGCCTGCTGATAAAACTGAAGGGTCACAGACGTAACCTGGCCCAAAGATCACAAGCTGACTGTTTACAGGCTAAATTCGGCCAGCAGATGCATTTGTGTGGCCTGAAGAGTGGTTTAAAATATGAAATTTTCACATGAAACTCCAATTTGTCAGTCCACTTAAAAAATGAGACTCTCTGGCGATGCCGGGCTCGTACTACCTCTGATGACAATCAGCTGGCATGTACTAGCCCCTGCCCCTTCATCACAGCAGGTCATGTCCACTCTGCCCCAGGCCCCAACATTCCCTAGGGTTCTCCCAAGCCTGCTTCAGCCATTTACATGACCTGCCTCGTCCTATGATCATTAGCGTTTTTAATCTTTCATGACCCAGTACTCCCACATGATGTCCCCAAGAGGGCAAGAGACTTGCTCAAAGTTGCACGTCCGGTGAGTGGCTGAGCTGAAAGTGACCCCACCTTCCCAGGCTCCCACTTCTCTCCATGGCAGTTCTAAGCCCTCAGCAGGCAGGATGGGACAGGTGCCCTCAGAGGTCAAGCCCTGAATAGGTTCAAGGAGGCAGGAAAGTACCAAAGACAACCTTGGATCAGTTCAGACTGTTTTGCCCCCAGCTGGCTCTGCTGGCAATAGTTTTTACAGCACCCTCCAGAAAAATCAATTTGTTTAAAATAGTAATGGCTTTGCCCTGGTTGAAAATGGTCGGCATATGCAAAAAGAGTTACCATTGTATTTTCTTTAAAGTACTTCCTAACCTATGAACAAATAGATAAGTTCACCACACACACAAAATTGCTCGAGTGTTTTTTGGGGAGAGGGACAGATTTAAAATGTAAGGAGGTGGGGTTTTATTTAATTCTTTAAGAGCCTTTCTTTCAACCACATAATGTCTTTCTTTGTTACAATATTCTTAAACACGATTGTCACTGTTTAATGCTAAAGAAAAAAGTTCCTGGTCTCCAGCTATCTCTTTTAGGAGAAAGAAGCACAGTGAAGGGAGGAGGGAAGCTGGAGTAAATGGCTCTGCCTAGATGAAAAAGCACCGGCTGAACATTTCCAAGCTGCTAAACACCAGAAGGAGATAACAGGCGGTGTGTGAATTGCCAATTATGATGGTAACAGTAATGAAAATAGTCCTAACAGCAGTCCCCACTGTGCTTTGGAAAGCCTCAAGTCCCAGGCAGACGCGAGCTCCTCCCGTGCTTAGGTGTTCTCCACAGAGGGGCCTTCCTTACCTGGAAGCCCAGTGATTCCAGGGCTGTAGGTCAGGATGAGAAGCCCCAAGTAACCCTCAAAAGAAAAGGCTGCCTCTGTCCTTTTGCTTCGTTGCTGATGGGCATGGTTTCTTTCCTAAGGCAGAAGCCCTAGTTTTCCAACCTTGTCCACTTCAGTCCCTAGCAAATGCCCTTCCCCAAGTGTGTGCAGTGCAGATGGCAGAAATAATCAGCTTTTGCTCGTCTTTGTTCCCCCCTTTTTGGAATGCCCCCTCCCCATTCACCTTTAGGCAAGATTCCAGCCATCTTTTAAATTCTCTTCTCCATGAAGCCGCCTCTGATCCGTGGCACCCTTCACCCACGGGAGTTATATTCCATTTCGTCTCTTCATTGCTAGCTGTTGCTTGCAATTCCTTCCTAGCATTTCTTTTATTCTGCCCGGTTTTATAGTTCCGGTTTAGCTGTCACCATCCCTAACTAGATTGTGAGTTCCTTGAGACCGGGAACAATGCCTCCGCTGTTTGTATCCTCAAACCTGCAGTTTTGGGGCAATAGTAAGCACTCCATAAATGTTTCATGACACAGGGTTCCACTTTTTAAAAAGCAGCTGCTTTGCTGGAATGGCAAGGACCTGTGTGACACCAGCTAGGTAGGATGTAAGTTGCATAGGTACTTTATCAGTTTCAAACAAGGTTACAGGGCAACCTCGCCCCTCACACTTACCCCCACTCCACCACCACATGGCAGCAAACGGCTGGGCACCCTAAGAAGACTGAGATGGCGCAATTCTAATGCTCACCATCGCACATTTTCTCCCTTGCTTATAAGGACCGGTCCCTCTCTGACAGTTCGCTCCCAGGTCCACACACCGTTTCCGCCTCACTTCATCAGCTGCCCCTTCTCACACTTGCCTGTCAGTGGTCCTTTCTCCTTCTACTGCAAGCAGACTCAGTCGTCTCCCATGGTAACACAATCTTCTACATTCTTACGTAACCCTTCTCCTCTTCACCACTAGCAGCGCTCTATTGCCCTCCTGTGCCCCTACTGGTGGACCCTCAGTCTTCCCATCTCAGTAAATGCGACACCATCTGCCCAGTGGCTCAGCCTGAAACCTCAGAAACCCTTCTCGACATCTCCCTTTTGTTCGCCCCCTACCCAAGTCCCATGGTGGCCAGAATACCTACCCCATCTGCCCACTTCTCGCCCCCTCATCTCATGCCTGGAGCACTTCAGCAGCATGTAAACTGGAACCCTGCTTCCTGTCTTACTCCAGGACCTGCATCCCTCCCAGGGGCCAGAGGGATGAAAGCAGCTTAGGCCACGCTCCTTCCTGCTTGAGGCCCTCCCAAGGCTCCACCACCCCAGGAGGAATCAGAGGCCCCCAGTGGTCAGGGTGCCACCTGCCCCACCTTCGCTGTCACTTCTCTCCAGATGCTCTGACCTACCTGCTTTTCCTTGAACGTGCCCATCAAGTCTCCATCTCAGAGCTCTTTACGTGCTGTTCCTCCTACGGCAAAAGCCCTTTCCCAAGTTTTCCTTCTGCCTTCAGGTCTCAGCCTAGAGTCACCTCCCAAAGCAGTGCCTCCACCCCTGTTGAAAGGATCTCTGCCTGCAGCTACTTTGCTTCAGACCATCTGCTCTTTCCTTCCCAGGACTCTGCACTTATTCCCCATGACACTGTCGGGGTACTGGCCGCTTAGGCAGCGTCTGTCCCCATCGGCAGGCCATAAACTCCACGAGGGCAGACATGGCCTTTCTTGTTTCCTGCGGCAGCCACAGCCCTGAGCACAGAGCCCAGCATGTAGAATGGGCTCAGAACGAGAATGACCTCCCACAGGGGAGATTTTCAGCCCAGGAGTCACTGGTCTCCCTCCCCCACCCCTCTCCTGCAACTGCACCTAACTGGCAATCAGGTGATCTTCATGCAGCCCTTATCTTCTCTGTGTCTCCATAGCCCTTCATGCAGTCACAGCTCTGTTTTCCCACCCTTACTGCCCACTCTTATGCGCGTGTGTTCTAGAAACCTCTACTCGGTGTTCACCTCCTGTCCTCTCTTACTTTCGTATCTTGGCAAGTGTTCTTTTCTCCATCTGGATGACCTTTTCTCTTTGTTGTTTTTATTTTTTTTTTAAGCTGGTAAAATATGATTATGTTAACATGTATTCAGATTATAAATGATTAATATTAAAAATAAATAGAGCAAAGCATGCGGACAAGCAGAAATCCCTTAAAACAGTGCTTCTCAAACAGGGACCCACAGACCCTAGGGAATTTTTAAAGTCGGAGCTTCATTTTGATATTGATCTTTAAAAAGTAGTTAACAGAAGCATAATCTGGATCCATAAGGTGGCCACCTCAGAACCAAGTGCTCCAATGTGACTACAATGCCTGTGTTTGCATTGTTGTTTATAGTAACTTTGGCACTAAATAGGGCTTAATTGATACAGGCTGATGAGAAAGTGATAGTGGGACAACACAGCAACTACCCCTCCCCCATCTCACTGCCTCACTGCTCCCCTGCCCCACCTCACTACTCCCCTGCCCCACCTCACTACTCCCCTGCCCCACCTCACTACTCCCCTGCCCCACCTCACTACTCCCCTGCCCCACCTCACTACTCCCCTGCCCCACCTCACTACTCCCCTGCCTCACCTCACTACTTCCCTGTCCCATCTCACTACTCCCCTGCCTCACCTCACTACTCCCTTGCCCCAATCTCATACTAGCTCCTCTTCCAGCATCATCATTCACAAAGATCAGGGCCAGGCTCTCAGAAGCAAGAGCTAGCTCTGTTGGAAAGGAGCTTTGTTCAGGCGAAGGGTGCAATACGTTCTCCCAGGGGGAGGACCACCCGGGTGTGAGGGAAGGAATGGGTGGTAAGTGTGGAGGGTCAAACCCAGAGAAGAGCACAGAGGCTTTTTGCTCTAATGAATGAATTAAGTTAAAGAAAGAAAATTCAGGCACAACAGAGATTGTAAACAATAACATAAGAATATTATGACTAGCTATGTTTCAGTAAAATTTTTAAAAACTACATAAAATAAATGAATCTTGAAATATATAAAATACTATATTTATTACAGATATTGAAAAGGTAATTGAAGAACTTCTTCCCAAGATTTCCAGGCCCGGTCATTTATACAGATACATTCTGGGAAATGTTCAAGGAATAGATAATCTTGACATTATGTAAACTATTTCAGAAAATAGAAAAAGAACGATGCCCAACTCATTTCATGAGGCTAATATTACTGTGAGTTTAGAACTGGATAAGGACAGTCCAAGAACAAAAATTATAGGCTCATTTCACTTATGCACACAGAAACAAGAATTCTAGATAAAATATTAAGTCATTGAATACAACAGTGAATTGAAATAATTAAAAGATTATAGTCAAGTAAAAAGATTTATCCCAGGAAAAAAATTGTAGTTTCACATCAGGAATTTATGCTAAATCACTATATCATATAGTGTTTATATTATTATTTTAATATATTTAGAAAAAACACTTAATGAAGTATAAAACTATAGAATGCCATTAACCTGATAAATGCTATATACTAAAATCTCAGAGCAAACCTACATTACATGAGGTTTAAAAATAATGCACAGATTTTTTTAAATGATGAGAATATATTTGTCATTTTGATTTCAAAAAACATTTTTTTAAAAAAGATTTAAGAAGCACAAACAACAAAGTGAAAAATTTATAGACTTAACTACATCAAAAGTAGAGGTGCAGTTATCCAATGGCGACCACATGGACCCAATTAAAAGACAGATCACAAACTTGGAAGTGATGTCTCAAAGTATAGAACCAAAGAGAAATTAATATCCATGATATAAAAGAATCTTGCAAATCGATAAGAAAGGAAACCTAATACCAGGAGTGCCAAAAAAATATACACATTTTAAGAGATGTTATCTATGTATTACTTTTTGAAGTTGAATTGAATTACGGTAGCAACGCATAGTATGATATTTGTGCAAAAGATGGCATTAATCAAATGAATGCTAGCTAGCATCATTCGTTGTATTACAATTTTAATAACTTTTTTTTCCTTTCTTAAAATATGTATACATTTTTTGGCACCCTCCATAGAAATGAGGTCAAAAGTTATGGGTAGAAAATTCACAGCAAATAAAAGCAAACTGGCTAACCAATATATGAAGAGATGGTCAGCTCACTATTAATCGGGAAAAAATGCTGGTTAAAATACCTTACTTTGCACCAACCAAGCCGACACTATCAGCACTGGCAGGAAGGGAGATGAGAAACCCAATATACTCTTTCCGACTGGAATGGAAACTGACACAGCAACTATGGAGAATAAGCTTACAGAAACTATTTATGTGCAAGTATTTTATAAGCGCCAGGCGCCTTCCTGGAGGCACACGCTAGAGAAACTTCCACACAAATGGATGAGGAGATTCGCCACAGCTTTATTTGTGGCAGCTGGAAATCGGAGGCACTCTGGGTGTTTACCCTCGGAAACGAGTGGATGAGAACACAGCCAGCGCTTAGCATGACACTGCATGCACCGTGAGAAGGAATATTTAGACGTTCACACAGCAACATGGGTAATTCATAACAACATGGCAGTAAATGAAACAAGTAAGAAATAGAATGAAGTATATTGCTCAATATCATTTTCATAAATTTAAAACAGACCATAAAACAACACTATATATTTCACAAACAAATGAAAAACCTGGGTGTCCAAGGACACAAATCACACATATTCAAGTAGGTGTTTCTGAGGATGGGAGGGGAATGGGAGGGCAGGAGGGATAAAATGGAATAATAGAAGAGAGGGGCCTTGTATTGACAAATTGTCATAGTTTGCTGTAATTTAAGGAATGTAATTAATCCAGCTTTCTAAATCTTGGGTTTACAGAAAAAGAAAAAAAGAAAAAAGACAAGCGGTGGAACACATTGGATTGTTATATAACATCTATGTACTTATATATCTGAAAATCAAAGAATTGGCGCTGTATGGCTCAGTAGTCAAACTTGCTATTCACTTTGTAAGCAGAGATTTCTTCTGAGCTAAAACAACAGCAAACCAACAATAATGAATGCCAACTATAATTTTATATATATATATATGTATACTTATGTATGTATATACTTACAAGAAGCGGAGTACAGCATTAGGAATAGAGACAGTGGAAATGTAATGGCTGTGTGCAATGTCAGAGGGATAGTGGATGTGGGGAGGGGGTTCACAGAGTGTGAGGAATATAAATGATAAACATCTAAGTATTACTTTGTCTTGTGCACCTGAAACTAATAAAAAAAAATTGGTGTACAAAAAATAAAATATTATTTTCAGGGAAAAAAAAACAACAGCAGCAAACCACATTAAAGGAATGTGGTCAATTTCAATGTGAGTTTTTCAGTTTTGATTTCATTTGTAAATTTATTCTTGTTCTATAATTATGTAAGGTTTCCAAGGGTTAAGAATACAGCATACTTGGTCTTACTTTTGCACAGATTTAAGTACCATTATAATAAAAATAATTTAACATTAGAGTCCTTGAGGATATTTGTCTCTACAAGAGAACCTTTCCTTCCTTATTTCAGTATGTGAAAGGCTGCTTGAGATTTGAGTGTCGTCGGAAGGCACAGCGGTTTGATGCCCTGACACATCTACATATTTCTTTTGTTCCTCCCCGGAACTGGTTTAAGAGCATTTCTGTGAATTCCCCCAAATCCTTCTTGCTTATTGCCTTTCATGGCCCTGAGGCCCCCAATTCCTCTTTGGTGTGAATACGTGAAAGATGTTTTAAAATGAAGCTCTTCAGGAGCACGGTGTGGTTTTAGCTGCAGAAAGTCCCAGATGTTTGGGAAGCATCTTCAGGTGGTATATGCCGCGGAAAACAAAAAGAATGGTACAGCAAAGGGGAGCCCCACTCTGTCTCGGAGAGAAGGGGGATTAAGTGGCCCACATAAACCAGGTCCGAATGCTGCCCTTCGATCCCCACTTGAGAGGTAACTATGTTTTCTCCTCCCAGTCTCTTTACAAGGACCATACAGTGTCCAGGTTTCTCTGAGGGATCCGATACACTATGAATGTCAAGGTCTGGTGACAGTGAGCTGTTTTGCTCGTCCACATTTGGTGCCTGTGTAAAGGTACTTTCGTCTTCCTGGCATGCCACCTCCTTCCTCCCTCCCAGCCTCCACCTGTTCAACCCTTCTCAGATCGATGTCAGTGAGTCTCTTCTACCAGTTCCAACAGACTTCCTCGTTCCACCAAGCGAGTGTGCTCTCACCCTCCTTTCATCCCACGTGCCTGTTTGGACGCTCACAACTGACCCAGGGTTATGGTGCATTGGGAACGTGATGGCTAAGACAGCGCCGGCCGGTGTGGCCGTTTGTCCACTGTTGCCCCCCACGCATGGCACAGCACTCCATGGGCAGCGTGTGCACCAAAATGTCTCATCAGGTAAATCAGAAGCAAAGTTCAGTCTCTTAGACCTGCCCTGTCATATCTCTGCTGCTTCCAGAAAATTAATTCCTTATTTGGGCTCCATAACTTTTCTTACTAATTCACCTTATATTCAACCCCAGGACAAAAAAAAAAAAATCATTTTAGTTTTGCCAGTAAGTCTACAAGGCAGGTAGCATTAACCCCATTTTGCAAATAAACAGGCTCAGAGAGGCAATAAAACTGTCACTTATGTAGCAATAGGCAAGAACTGGGATTCACACCCAGGTCTGCCTGATTCTCTTGCCACGACACTGGGCTGCGCCCCAAATACCAACCCTGGTGAGCGCTGTGGCAATCTTCATTGTCATGGCGCCTGACAAGGAGGACGGGACATGTGTAAAAGCACTTTGGAAATGGTGAAGGATTGTCTGCCCTGTAACTATATAAGCAGTATTACTGTCATTGCTTCTCCCACCGCTGTAAACAAGGAGCCAGCTATGACCCATGGCACTGAACCGCTCTGGCCATTCCCCAAGTAAGGACAGCTTAGGCACCACATGTCACCTACGAGGGGAAAGGAACAGAGAGGTCTAGGAAGTTTGTCACCCTTTGGTTCTGAACTGCCATTAAAATACAATGAGAAGGCTCCTTAGAGCTGGGTGGAGAGATGGAATGGTGTGTGTGGGGGGGACCTGTTCAGGGCTGCTGGGGGTGGGGATGTGATTTGTGCCCTGGGATCGAGGGTTCTGGAATGCAGCCCTGTGTGCTGTGCAGGATGGTGATCTCCCAGAGAAAGAGGGAGAATCACACTAAAGCATCAAGCCACCAGCCATCAGTCCATCTGCCCAGACAGGGCATGCTTTCAAATTCTGTCCTTGCAGGGGGAAGGGAGGAGAAGGGAGAGAGAGAGAGAGAGAGAGAGAGAGAGAGAGAGAGAGAGAAAGAGAGAGAGAGAGAGAGAGAGAGATTAATTTGTCCCCAAGCCTCCATCAGCTTGTCAAGTCCTATGCCAGGTGTGCCCCAACCCCTAGGTGCCACAAAGATTAGCAACGACCCCACTTGCCTGTGGGACAGGCAGGAGACCCTCCGCCAGCTAAAGGTGGCCATCAGCTGTCAGATACAAGTACTTTTCATTTCCTGTTGACTGAAGCTGGGTCTGAACCAATGACTTCCCAGTAAAAATTAACTCGGCTACCCCCCAGCCCCGCTCCTGGTTAGAGTAGTTCTGAACACATCCCCACTGGTGGGGCCTGGTGTTAAGGAGGTGCCCGGCACATCCTGGATGGGCTTTGAGTTGACTAGCTCCCTACACTCCCACCTGCCCCAGTTAGCCACGTCTGGGGGAGAGCGTATCACTGCCACTGGTCCCCAGGAGACTGACAGCTCATCAGAGCTAAGCTGTCAGTCACCTCAGCCCCTAACTGGCGCTGGCAGAGGCGAAAAGATGAGGACTGATGGAGGAGGACGTTTGTGAGTGAGGGTACAAGTGGTGTGCATGTGAGCTTGAAGTGGCGTGTGTGTGTGTTGTACACACGTGATTACGTGTAAAGGAATGTGAATGTGGTTATGCATTAAGGGGACGGTAAGAGAGGCTATACGTATGGTTGTGTGTTTATTGTATGTTTGTTGTAGGGGGCTGTCATACTGAGCACAAGAGCGAGACAGAGACCAAGCCTTTGAGGAAGGAGATGAGAAAAGAAAATACAGGAAGTTGGGAGGAAGAAGACTAGCTGCAGATGGAAGAGATGCAGCAATTATAAGAAGCAGAGACGGCCCTTTGGGGGTGGCCGGCTCTCAGAAGCAGAGGCTGGCACGTTCTTTACAAGATGGATGTTCTGAGGTCCCCATTAAGGTCCCAGGTTAATTAGGGGATGGAGAGGAGCAGAAGCTACAGCAAAGCCGCACCCCACTCCGCACCCTAGCAGCATGCAGATCACCGACACTTGATAACTGTGTCCCATCACGAGCGGCCAGGGGTCAGAGGCCCCCAGCCCCAGGGCTCTGGCTCTCCCAGACCACCCCTCCCACCTCGAGCTTGGAAGCCGAGGCTGCTGCACTCTCACCCCTGAACGTCAGGCCAACGGCTCCCCAGGTGATGGGCCTCAGCTCCCGCCAGCCTGACTCTGCCCCCCCAGGCCCTGTCTCTTAGCTGTCATGGGGTCAAGGCCACAGCAGCGCAGCAAGGACACGCTACCTCCCTCTAATCGTACAGAGAGGAGACCAGAGGACAGAGCAGTTACACAGGTCACCAGAGTTCTTTTCCTCTTCTGTCGTCCCTGAGTACGTGACATGCATGGAGAGGGTTCGGATCTCAGACGTGTAGGGGCAGAGCAGCCCTGTGGGTGGGTAAGTCAGTGCTGTGTGCTCTGTGCAGAATGCCATGCCGGGAGGGCGCAGGACACGGGAAACCCCACCCCGTCCACCCCACTGGTGGCACAGACCTGCACAGGAACAGAACATTCTGGTGGAAAGTGCTCAGCGCCTTGTGGAAACCTATCAAGCAGGATCACGTTCTCTAGGGGCGCAGTGCCTGGAACTTCTTCAGAGCCAATGTCCAGGATTGGGTAATACCCCTTCCGTTTCTCTCCTCCTCCAGGAATGGTTGACACACTCACACTCTGCCCAGGTCAGGCCAACTACCTGATAAACACATTTCCATCAATTCCTTGAAATCAGAGACTCTCTCAAATAGGGAGTTCTCTTTTCTCCAAAATCAATACTAGGAGACAGACTTTCTCCTCCACGCTCCTGCCAATCCCTGGAGCCAATTTCAGGAAACAGAGCAGACGGGAGGAAGAGAAGGAAGAAACCCAACCCATGTAAAGCACTCAACAGCCATGAGGTGCTGTGCTGGGTGTTGGCTCATGGATTTTCCAGGCACCACTGAGCTGAGCTAGGCCAGAGGAAGCTGGCAGTGTCCGGGGAGGGTCATCAACCTAAGGCATGCATGCCAGGTTGGGAGAGGGGGAGAAAAGGGAATGGGGGGGAAGCTGCCTTTGTCCTCCTGCACTCCACTTTCAAAGATGCCAAGGATTGGCCTCCGAGTCCCAGCCCATCAGAAGCCCGCCCCCAATGGCTTAGGCCTCTGCTGGGCTGAGCTGGTGAGCGTCTGAGGTCAACCGCCTTATTGGGTGAGCCAGGCTGGCAAAGGAAAGTGGCTTACCCCCAACTTCCTGGAGCACCAGCTCATTCCAGTGATGGGGAGGGGCTGGGGGCAGGAGATAGAATGGTGGATCAGAGCCCTACTGCAGCAGACTCTCCCCAGCTCCCTGTGGATGGCAGGCAAACCAAGGTCTCTGTATCTGCCAGGGGCAAAACGCTTTAGAGACCCTGTGTGCCAGCGAGGACAGGGCGAAGCAGGAAGAGACCCTCCTCCAGGTGTCAGGTGACCCAGCAGGCTGTCCCTTGGCCCCACCAAACTTTTCACCTTCAGAATGATCCCTTCCTAGGAGACCAGAAGGGCCAGCTGAGACTCAGGAGGCATCTGACTTTGTCAAGTCCTCCTTCTTCCATCCCCTGCCCATCAGGTGGACGAGTGGTCCCTGCCCTGCCTCTCACGGCAGTCATGTTGAGCACCGAAGGAGCTGATGTCTGTGAAGTCTAAAGCACTGCTCCTGGGCGAGGGAGCCCGTGTACCACAAAGACCCAGAAGCCACACAGACAGACTACAGCTGCAAAAGCCACAGAGCTGCAGGTTCTGGCAACTAAATAACGACTCTGGGAAGCTTTGCTAGCAAAACTAAATTGGCTAGATTTACAGAGGGTCTTTTGGTGGCTTTCCTCCCTTCATTTTTCTTTCACCCAATTTTTTCTGAATATAAGTTTTGGAGGTGGATTTGGGTTCCCTTCTTACTAGGAGAGAATTGCTAGCAAACTGGTGAGCCCTGACCGAGATGCAGAGTGTGTACAGGAGATCTGGCCTCTCCTGACACCGATTCTAACAACCTGAGTGACTCTGAACCAGCCTTGTCTCCTCTCCGGACTGCGTTTCTACACCTTCAAAATTAGGAGGTAGCAGGAGACTCCGCTAAAGGACCAGATGAGATGTGACTCAGACCTCCTGACCACTAGGGGTAAAGAGGCTTGGGAGACAAAGACACAGGGAAACAAATCAATCACCTCCCATGTGGTCACAAGCTGTTGAAGCCACGCCTTCAGTGCCCCAGTCAGCACAGTGACCTGGGAACAGCTCCAGGGCCTGACCAGGAAGGTCCCCCACCTGACCAGCTTAAAGACAATGTTACGAGGGATTGCTCTCCTTAATGTCATTGACTGGCCACATGACCTTGGCCAAATCCTCCCCCTTTTGTGTGCCTCGGTCTATCAGCAAAATGTGTGTGTGCGGCTCAGACTTGGGTCCAGGTCAATCAAGAGAGGGTAGCGATGAAAGCCCTGTAAGAAGCACAGACCTTCCACAGGTCTTTGTTCATTCAGTATCTATGGGAACCTCAAAAAGTACCCAGTATCACCATAGATGTTGGGGAGGGAGACAGAGTGGGTGAGACAGGGTCTAGAGACCAGAGCGCCTTGGGTTCACAAGCTCCTATTACATTACAGGAGAAGGGGGCAAGGTAAGAAAGGACAGGGGGAAATGGGGGATGCTACCCCAGCAATGCGTGTCCAGACGGGGAGGGAAGTTCACATGAAACTCCGCTGATTCAATGGAGGCTTCCAGAAGATGCAGAACCAGAGGTGGGGCCTCAGAGATAGGAGGAGCCGTCAGATGGTACAGGGTCACGAATGGGAAGGGTCTGCTCCCAGGAATGGCATCAGTGTCACTCACGCCACGCTTGCCCAAAGACACTGAGCTGTTTCTCTTCACGACCGGCCAGAGGCCTCAGCCAGGATGTGCCGTGACATGTGACATTTTGATAATGCTCAGAGTCCTTGGATGTGGGTGGTACCTCAGAACAGGCAGTGTTCTTGCCCTCCGTTCTTCAGTCACCAAGTCATTCCTCCAACATGCGTTTCCTGAGCTCCTGCTATCCACCAGACTTTTGGGGGTGGCCAGGGAAGCAGTCAGCAGTGGGGATGGGGGGCCCCCACACGCGACCCAGTGGAGCCATCCTCGTGAGGGCGCTGGGTACCAGAATGGAGGAGTAGCTCAGGCATGCCAGCCCCGGCTGACGCCACATGGAACAGAGATGAGCCATTTCCACTGTGCCTATCTCAGTTTCTGACCGTAGGACTCACGAGAAATGATCAAACAGTCCCTGTTTTCAGCTACGAAATTCTGGTCTAGTAGTTAAGGAAACAGGCGCGCAGAGCAGGGGCTGTGACATCCATTGCAGGAGTGCTTTATTGCAGGGACATTCAGAAGGGCCTCGAGAGAGGACCCGGTTCCAGGACCTCCTCTGCCTGCATCCTGCTTTCTCACTGCGCAGCCAGCCCCACCCAGGGAGCGGCCTCCACTCCCCTTGACAGCAGAGTGGGAGGAAAGCAAATGTCTTTCCATCGGGAGGGATTTTGCTGCAAATCCCTAATCAATGTGGAAAAACTTAAAGAGATTAAGGTACGTGTCAGCTGCACACATCTCCCCCCGCCCTTTCTTTCCTTGACTTTGATTTTCTCCCTCTCTGTTTCCACCCCATCTATATCTACCTATTTGTTCTCCCTTCTTCCTCCCCCTTTCATCCCTCCCCGTCTTCCCTCCAGGCATCTTGTTCTCTCTGTGCCTCTTTGCCCCACCCCTCTCTTTCTCTACCCTCTGCCACTTATCTCCTGCCCCCACCCACATTCTACCGGGGAGGAGGAGGTCTTTTTTTCTCCAGAGCAGCTTTCTGGCCTCAAGGGGATGCTTTCAGTGTTCATACATTTAGGACGAGACAAAACAGCTCTTTTGACAAGCCTAAAGGGAGACGCTCCTGCTTCCATCCCCAGCCTCTGACACCACCCAACCCTAAAGGTGACTGTTCCCCAGAGAAAAGCTCGGTCCCCTGAGACTTGCCCTCTCCATGTTTTAGGGGGAAGAGACCAAGATTAGAGCCTGGGGATTAGAACCAGAAACCATAGGTGAGCAAGGAGGGGAGATGGATTCGGGCTCATGAATATTAGGGTAGAGGTCAGAGACCAGATTTGGGCCACAATGACTACAAGGACGTGTGACATTTAATGCCACTTGTGCTTACTGTGTCACTCTTGCAGAGCTTCAAAGCTCTCTCATACAAGTCTGGTTTCCTTCTTCCTACAGGATCTCCCCGGGCTTCAGCCGTCATATTACAACCCACCCACCCATCAGGACCCACTGTAAGTCCCACAAAACCTGGTGAGTGATTCCTGTAGCCCTGGCTGTCCACCTCTCACAGTTTGGCTCCTGATAATTTCCGGTCCTGTCTCTTTCTCTTGCTGTTTTTTGTGTGTAAGTCTTGTCCCCCAGCTAGGGCTTCTGCAGTGCTTAGATCAGGCCTAATGCTTCTTCTAGAAGGACATCTGGCTGGGGGCCAGCAGTGTATACATATGACTGATCAATTGGCTGTAAGTCTCATACAAACCTGTGAGGCAGGCAGGAATGGGTGTTTCTTTTTTGTCATTATGGTGTCAAACAGAATGGGGTGGGAAGGTATCTGTTACCTGTCCTCTGGATCCAAGGAAAGCATTTATCCCATTAATTGGGCAAGACCTGTACTATTTGGTGTTGGGAGTGGAGCTGAGAGGGCCTGCAGTGCCTTCCTCCAGGAGGCTCATACCCTCAAGGTCTCACCTTGCTCAGCTGTTTGGAACAGAGGTCATGTCTACAGAGAGACAACTTACTGTTCCAAGTAGAATGACTGAGATTTTGAGGTTTGGTTTCAGACAGAACTGTGCTCAAATACCAGCTGGAGCAGTAATATCTTCAAGCCTCACTTTTCTCATCTGTGAAGTGGGTTTAATTTCTACCTCACTGATTTGTTAAAAGGATTAAAGGACACAGTTTATATAAAGCCATTAGCATAGCACTTGGCCCTGGGTAAGGGCTCAAAAATGACAGATACTATTATTTTTTGAAGTCACTGGTCTCCATGCTGCCTAGATCTTACTGTCAAGGAGATATTAGAATCCAGGAGCCAGAGAGACCTCCTTTGGCTCCTAGCAAGGGGTCTGCACAAGCTGGGCTCTGCTCCCCACTCTGGGTGTTGCTCTCTCCGTTCCCTCTCAGAAAATTAATTGCACAGGAGACTCTAGAACCAACCAGGCCACTTCATCGCCTGGGTTTCTTCCAAGAGGAGAATGAAGAAAAGTCTACTGGAGGAGCAGGGGGAAGGAAAACCTACTAATGAAGCCTCTTGCAGTATGTGGGCAGGCAGAGGGCGGCCCTGCGATGCTAATTCACTAGCAGTACGAGAAAGATGAAGCAAAAGGTCCAAGGAGAGGCTGAAGGAGGATGGATCCCACCCTTTAAATGGCAGGGGAGACCAGAAGGACGTTCAGAAGAGAAGGCTCAGGCTGGCAGGGGACTGGGAACTGAGACTTATAGGGACCAGCAGGCAGACTGAAATGCTACGTTCAGAGTGGGGAACTGAAGAGTCGGAGTCCAAAGGCATCCATGTCAAATAGTTGAAAGCATGCTTTGAGAGCGGGACCTCACTATTCTGTAGGATCCCAGAAAAAAAAAATTGATTTTTTTGGTGGGCAGGGCGAGAGGGGTGTTTACGTGGAGATGGATTCCTGTCCTAAGTGCTGTATAGTTTAGTGGGGAAGTCCGGCCGTAAACAGGAAATGTTCTGCCATCACTTCCTCAATGCTGCTACAGAACCTGGAGACAGGGCTGCGACGTCTGCTTAAGGAAGGCCGGCACAGTCGACCTTAGCAGCTCCTGTCTCCTGAGTACCTACTATGTGCCACAACTCCACTAATGACAAAGTTTGTTTCTCCCTTTTGGAACGGACCCGTCTTCTGGAAAACCCTCCTAGTTCACCATAAGTAAATATAAAAAGTTAAAATGGTCATATATTAAATTTCTACCAAGTACATGGCCTACCTTAGAGGCTTTACATATATAGCTGAACTCAAACTTCATATGACCCTCAGAGGTAGGCCATATTCGTTATCCCCCGTATACAGATGAGGACACTAAGACTCAGAGAGGTTGTGTGGCTTGCCCAATGGACTGGGACAATTCTTGACCGTAGTCCAGACAACATGGTGCACTGACCAGTTCCACCTCTCTGACCAACAGTCCAAAGAAGGTGGTGCTTTGCCTCCCTGCTTCTTGTTTCCTAGGGACTTGCCAGAAGTAGCCAGGAATGGCTGTCAAGGGCAGCTCGTTCTTCACAGCTGCACAGAACAGCTTTCTAACTGCGCTGTCATAGAATTATGGCTCCCTGACTCTCCATGACTCCTTGTGAAGCCCAGCTTCCAAACCCCAGTGTACTAGGCCATCCATGGGTCCCCCAAGGAGTGGGACAGTGTGGGGCCAATTATCCCCATGGCTCCCCTCATCTCGGGTCCTCGTGGCTGCCTGGCCTAATCTAATGTTGCTCGGAAGTAGGCAAACCAAGGTCATGCTGTCAGGCCACGGGTGAAGCCTGTGCTCCCGACAGGAGGGGTTCTGGCTGGGTCAGGTTGGCCCTAATGTAACACTCAGTTATCACATGTTTGGAAGCCCACTTTGGAAATTTTGGAGTCCTGCTTTGGAATCAACTCTTTCCCAGCTCCATGCTTTTGATCACACTGCTCCTTCTTTCTGAATCATCTTTCCCATCCTTCTTCATAGGTTGAAAACCTGCCCCTCCTTCAAAGGCTGGACCATGCACCACCTTCTACATGATGTCTTCCTCTGCTGCTCAAGCCAGATTTTGCCTGTCCGTCCTCTGTGCTCTCCCAAGACAGGACCCCATGGAACAAAACTTAGCACAGTCTGCTGTGTGTGATGGGTCCTTAAGGCCAGTGAGTCTCCCCATGAGTCTGGAATCCCCATGCCAGCAAACCGCGCTTCAGCCTTCAGCCTAGATCCCAGCCCACACCGAACGCTTTATAAACAATCCCAGGCTACAAGTGAAGAAAGATCCAGGAAGTGAAGCCCATCCCGCTTGTGTGTGCCATCCATTAATCATTCACATTCACAAACATTATTTTAAGCGCCTACTTTTTGCTGGGCGTTATGCCCGGTGCTGGGAACACAGAGTTGAATAAGGTCCCTCTCTGAGGGGTTTTAATCTAGTTGGTAAGATGTCCAAGTAAATAGGTGATTTGAATACAGGAACACTGAGGAGGCGAACCTAACTCGCTCGCACACTCTTGGTCAGATAGGGCTTTCTCGGATGTGGCAGCGGGCTCTGGCCACCCTCGCTGAGGGGAATGAAAGGACAAGTTGAACAAACTGGGGAGAGAGCAAGTCAACAGAAGGTCACCCAAGGAGACCCAATCCACCATCCCTGGCTACTCTGGCTACTGTATGGCCTTCCCCAGGGAGCTTGTTAGAAATGCAGACTCTCAGGTCCCACTCCAGATCTAATGAATCCAGAAGGTGCATTTTATAGAGATTCCCAGGTGATTCATATGCTTCTTATTCACACCTGGAAAACACTGGTCTAATCCATACCCTTCAACCAGCCTTCGTGGAAGCAGGTGCAGGGTCTTCCTATGTAGAAATGGGGTTAGGAGCAAGTCTAGTGTGTACCACCTACCCAAGAAGTTTGTTACAAGAGAAAGTGACATACAAAGCATCTAACCAGAGAGAACTGAGAATGAGAGACACGCAGGAGGAAGGAGAGCCCCACCCTTTGCTAGAGCGCACTTTGAGTGACTTTCAGGTTGTTTGAGGAGCGATGTCTTGGGTCTCGTCCTCCCCGCTCCCAACCCCCATACATTCAGTGTCTTCACAGCAGAGACCGTGCTTTCACCCGACCACAGCCATTCGGAGCCTAGCCTACTGGGTTCTGAGACGCAGTCCGTCCTGGTAGAGTGATTTGACTGCCCTGGGACTGGGTAAAGAGGACAAGCGAATCTTGCTGGCAGTCACTGACGCTGCCAACTGGCATCTCGAAAAGAGTCAGGGACCGACACCGGACACGGTTGTAATCAGCATAACAATTGCACTTATTGAACCTCTACCGTGACGAGCACCGCGCTAACATTACACATGTTCTAACGATCGCAACAGCCCTACGAAGAAAGCATGACTTCCCTTTTAAAAGTGAACAACCGAGGCTGAAAGAAGCAAGGTCCTTTACACAAGAGCACAGAACTGGCAAGAGAGAGGGTGGAAACTGGGACTCGGATCTCTTTCCTCCGAGGCCTGCGGTTTTCCCACCGCCCTGCCTGCGTGGCCAAGCATGCCGTGCCTCCCAGAGCGTTGGGATTCTGCCGTGGTGAATGAGACGTGCACTGGAAGCCAGGTTCTCCCAGCAGCCTGTCTGACAGCTACCGTGGTCCTTCTAAGTCAGAAGGGGAAATCTGCTTCTACCTCAATGTCCCCACATTTTCCCAGCAGACAGCAGTAAGTGATAATGATCTCACCAAAGAGATAATGATAGTCAAGCCCTTGAAAGATAAAATGCAGTAACCACTAGAATGCTTCAGCTGGAAGTCCCCTTTTCCCCGTAATTGAGGGTCAGAAATGTTCTCTGGGAAGAGTTAGCTCCAAGCACAGTACCTGGTACTCAGTGTGGTTGCTGAGTGAACAACTTAAGGAAAACCCCAAGGCTTGTCTAATCCCAAGCCTGGGTGCCCTCCAAATTTAGACTCCGTTGCATAAAACACGGCAGAAATACGGTGGACAATGAGGTGGCGTCACTTTGTACCCTCTCCCACTGCTCCACAAGGCCCACTATACCCCGGTTTAGGTATAAAACAATTAATCATTTTTTTAGTAAAACTGTAGGTGTTCCAGTTATTGGGCATGTCATTACTTGGTTGGATATATTTCCCGTAGAAACAGAGTTCAGGTTTTGAAAAAAGTCTCTACAAGAGTGGGAATGTTCGCCACCAGCTGAGCCGGGTTTCCAGAGGGGCAAGCAGTGGGGGTGGAGAGGAAACCCCTAAGACCTTTGGCCTGGAGTCTTAGAGTCGGCAGTGAGGAGGGGGCTTTGGGTGGCGGGAAGGGAGGAAGGGCTGGTTTCCTTGGAACACAGCAACTGTCGTCTCCGGCTTCATGCTCCCTTTTCCTCTCATGTTTCTCGCATCTGAGCATCTCCAACTCAGGGCCAGGGACTGTCCCCGCATCTGGCTTCCTGAGCTTGGCTGAGGGAGAATCTCAGGGGTGGGCCTGGGCAATCCTTGTCATCATGCAGCTCACGCCGCATGCCATGCCTCCTGGTCGCTCCCGCCTGACCGACAGCCCCACCTCGCCTTTATCCTTTCCTCGCTCCTGGGTATGGTCAGCCAACAGTCATAGGCCACTGAGAGTCTTGGGACTGTGGGGAAATGTCGGCTCAGGCAACAGATTGAGGTCACGAAATTCATTTCACTTACACTGCGACCTCTGTCCCAGCAATATTTTCTATCTTCAGGGCCACAAAGCTGGCTACTTCATTAACCCCTGAGAGCTGGCAAAGCCTATTTGGGGGTTTCAATAACATTAGGATCTAGAGTCTGAAATCCAGGCCATGCAGCCTGGAGTGAGAAATCTGGTGAACTGCTGGTACTTGCCATCTCACACAGGGAAGAAAAGGAAAGAGAGGAGGGGGCTGCGTATGAACAAACTGAGGGACAAGGAAGTAGTTTTAGCCTTGGTTGGCATTTTATGAACTCAGGGAATGTGTGATGAAAAAGGTTCCAATCTTGTAATTACTTATCAATTTACTTATTCAGCTACCATTTATTGAGCGCCTTCCAGGTGCAGGTACTGTGCTCCCCATGGGACTAAAAAGTCAAATGCAGCAGCGTGAGCGGTGATTAGCTGATCATGCCCAGGGGGCTCGGGAACCCAAAGGAACACCTACACAACCTCTAAGCCAGGAAAGGCTTCCTGGAAGAGACGACAATTGAGCCGAATTTGGAAGGACAAAGTTAGGAAAGTGCAATGGTTTCAGAGGGATAGAGAGGGATATAGACGGGAGAGAGGTGGGGTGGGTCTACAGAGGTCTGGGGGCAGGGGAGTAAATCATCAAAGGCTTGTGGGCTAAGCTAAGGATCTTAATACTATTTTAGTGGCGAGTCAGCGACAATTGGAATATGGGTAAGGGTGGAATCAGGTTTATGTCTTGGAAAAAATCACCTTGAGAACTCTCTGTGGGGGCTGGATTAGAAGGAGAATGAGTTGAAAGCTAGTCAGGTCATTCGGGTGAGGAATGATGGCTGGAACTCGGGCTAGGCCCTAGAGAAGAGGAGAGGACAGGATGGAGAGGCGCAAAGAGGGAGGAAGACAGCACGTGGTTGCTGAGTATGGGGGGGAGGGGCGGTAAGCTAGAAAGAGAACAAAGTTTCTAGCTTGGGTGAGCGCATTCACTAATAGAAGAAACAAGGCAAGAGGCACAGGCTTGAGGAAAAGCCAGGCAGATGTGCAGTCCCTGCTGAGAGGCACCGATCACCCGAGCTTGAGAGAGTGAGGACACCCTAAGTCCTGAGTTGGCAGGGGCAGTTTGGTACCCCTGGCACTTCCACCATCCTGCCAGGACTCCTGAAGGGATGTGGACATGTTGTCCTTCACTTAGCATTGTGACAATGACAGACACCACGGAGGTAAGGTTGCCAGATAAAAGGACAGCCAGTAAAATTTGAATCTCAGATAAACCACCACAACAAACATTTTTTAGTATAAGTAGGTCCCAAATACTGCAGGGGATATACTTTTACAAATATATCTTTATATATTAATTGTTTCTATGAGCTTCAAATTTGTATTTTTATTTGCTAAATCTGGCAACTCTACAAGGACCCACCTCCAGGCCCTGATCCTAGTAGGCCCAGAAACTTCTACTTGTGCAAGTAGCGAAATAAGTGCTGGGGGAAGCCCTGGCCAGATCTGTGGTCCCTGTCATGCGCTCTCCGCGTCCAAAGAGGCCCAGAGAGCTGTGTACCTTTGTGCGTGTGACAGAAGATATTGATCTTCCACTAACGGGCATTGGCACAGGGGCCCAGCGTAGTAAATGGCTCCTCAATAAACATCTCAATAAAGAGATGGATGGAAAGATTCAGAGACCTACCCCACAAACAGGCTGACCTTGGGCAAGTTACTTAGCTCACAGTTTCAATGTCCTAATTACTAAAATGCAGATAAAAACCTCTTGTAGACCTACTGTAAAAACCCAGTGAAATAACTCAGGGACAGCAAGGGCAGGCCCGCCCATTCTGCTGGATCCCGTTCCCCAGCTTAGCGAGCTGTGGCCAGCATGACCAGGAAGGAGATTCTCGTGGCTCTGGCAACCTTACTCAACAGCCACCCCCACTTTCGCCCATGAATTGGGTCCATCCAAAGACGGATGCCGCAGGAGAAAGAGAGATGAGCTGACTTCAATCACTTAATGTTGTTTTTTTTAGTGCGGTGGGCAGAAGGTGGGACAACCCGAAGCAAGGTTGTCCTCCCAGAGTAAGGATAAACGGTCTTTGTCATTTAACGTCCACTGACTGACAGTCGGTTACTCCCGTTACAAAAGCAGTTTCTGCAGGCTTTCTCAGTGAAGCCAGCCTGTGTCCAGGCCAAAACCCCACGAAGGCAGAAAAGCGAATTCGAACCTGGTCAGTAGACACTCCACAACCCCTTTCGCTGGCAGCACCTGAGAACCTTCCAAACTGCTTGCGGTGAGGTTCCCATGGGCTCCCAGCCTGCTCGAGGTTTTCAAAGCAGGAGAAAGCAGGTGCTTCCTGCAGGATTTGGATTGGAGTCATTATTGTCATCAGCTTCCATTCACATTCCCGTTTCAATTCTGCAATGCTGCTTCCCCTCTAGGTAGGCTCCACTCTTCCCGCAATGAACACACTCATTTCGAAGTCCCAGTCTGCATATCTTGTGTTCTTTCCTCCCCCTGGAAATCACACCTGCCACAGCACTGCCCCAGGGTGGTTCCTCTGACCCCTAGGACACAGGGCCCTCACATGTCTCCGCATTCCTAAAGCATGTGTGTGTGCACCATTCCCGGAAAATCTGCCTCCATCTACTATTTCACTGTTTCCTCTGAATGTCCTGTCTCCTCAACCGGATCGCAAGCTCTTGGAGGCAAAGGCAGACCGGGCATTTCTTTCCTGTCCTCCTCAAACCTGAGCTCATCCTGGCCCAGGAGTAAGCTCTCGATGAATGGTTAGAGGACAAATGAAAGAATGACCGGCCAGCAGCAAGGACGGTCATTTGTCCAGAGAATTAACAGGACTCCAAATCTTGTGAGGAGACAATTAAACAGACAGGGGTCCTGCCCTTTTGGGATTTATAAGCTGAGACAGACGAGGTGATTCTGTTAGAGAATGTACAAGCATTCAGAAGAAGGAATAGGTGCTAGACTGCAAACTAATGCTTGCTGTATGTGGAAGCAAAGGGACAGCATGATATAGGGCCCCAGAAAAATAAGAAAGGGAGTCTGGAATGCGAGCTCTTTTGGTCAGTCAACAGATGCTTTTGGGGGCCTCCTATGAACCCCCGCACCGAGGTGTGTGCTGAGGGCATACAGACCGATGAATCATGCTTCCTGCACCAGGGGACCTCATAATCAACCGAGTAGACACTTCCCCTCTGACACAGAAATCCAGACAGGAATCCAGACAGTCTTCTTGGAAAGTCGGATTTCAAGATCTGCTGGTATCAGAAGGTAGCGTTAGAAAGAATTAAGAGTGAAAAGACGTTTTTGGCATGCCAATCATAATCAGAAGCAATTACGTATAGTTGTGACTGGTTAACCAAACCACAAAAGATGCACCCAATGAACAAGCAGCTCAGAAACCACATTGGGAGATTGGAAGTGACAAACCACGCAATGGGCTCAAGGCTGGGAGGTGCCAGGGACACACACCGCGTTTACCGTGGTCACACCCTGGCCCGGGACCGATGCGCAAACTTCCGCTTTCACTGTCTGACCTGCGGCCCAGAACTGTGGAACCATAAGGCTATGTGCTTCCTCTCTTTTCCATCCTAGTGCCAAGAGGAAGTGGGAGAGATGAAATGGTGTGCAGGGAACCGGGGATTCTAACACCAGCCATCCATTCACCTGTCAGGGAGCAAGGAGGCCTGAGTGTTTCCAGCCTGGCTGGGAAGGAGGTGCAGAGGAAGGGCTCACCCCTGGTACAGGTGAAAGGAAAAGGAGAAAGGGCCAAGGAAACACAGGAAGAAAAGCTGGGAGTCCAGGATGAATGCTTCTTTTCTCTTCACCACGAGATAGCTTCTCTCCTGAGCAAGTCTCTTTAAAATGAAATACAAGGACACAAGTCTGAATGGCAGCTCTGGCCTAGAGCTGGACCCCCTGGAAACCTCAGCACAACTCCATTAAATTCCATCCTTTCTACTTGAGCCAAAAAGCTTCCCATCAGGCTTATGCCATCAATCTTGTCCTCCCCCATGCCAGCACACCCTGGCCCACATACGTGCCCCCCACACACACACACATAGCACACTGGCCTTACCCCATCACCCTACAGGGCTGAGGAAGGCAGTGACACCATAGACTAGCTGACCAATGGTCCCCTCTGAGACAGTCCGGGGTAGCTGGGAAGGCTGGTTCCCCGACAATAGTCTGAGTCCTCTATGCATATGGGATGCTTGGAGTGTGACGTCCTAGCACCAGGCCAGGAAGCCCCTGTGAGTCTCCCACCCTCCGCCCCTCAGTTCTCTCTGCCTCTAAGCCCGCCTGCCCCTCCAGCCTCTGGAGCCCTGCCCCTCCTACCTGTCCCTGAGCAGAGAGGGGAGCACCGGGCCCCCCAGCATCAGTCTACTGGCCCTCGAAGAGCCTGTCTTGCTGTGATGGATTTTTTAATTGGATTGTGACAAACATTTAATACCTAATAGAGCTCTTACCAGCACAGTTAATTAAGAATGTGACTAATCTAATTCAGTGGGAGCTCAGAAAGAGAGAAAGAAGGGAAAGCCAGAAGTGGGGAGCAGGACTGGGGCGCTGGGGGTAGTTGGAGTTGGAAAATGAATATTGAGCTCGTTATTTTTTGGGGCGAAGGGATTCCAGACACGTCACGTAGGAAGGTTGTATCAACTGTGCCCGGGACAAGCAGAGTGTCGGCAGGTCACAGAGCAGCCAGGCGTACCGGGGCGTCTCTGCTCAGCCCTCCCCAGGTCCCACTGTGCACATAGGATTGTCGCTGCCGGCTTGTTAGCGGTGCCTGAGCGATGGGCCTTTGTGGCTCCTCTGAAGCTGTAGAGATAACTGCTGAGTGTTCCAAGCCTCCTTTCTGCACCTGCCTCTCAGAGGGTAGCACAGCTTGGCACTGCCAACCTGGAGCTCGTGGGCCCCCGTGTCACGCAGAGAGCAGTGTGAGCACAAATCTGGCATTCCTAACTCCCCTCGACCCCACAGGGACTCACACACAGCCATATCGTGTGCTGTGCAGCGTATACACGCTCCACGTGTGCATAGGAACAGGCAGGTGTCCCCACAAGTCTACACAACAGAAATGCACTCCGATGAAATCGCCAGTGCCAATCTGCAAATACCCAGGGGAGCGCACCTGCCACATGGAACTGTCCCGTCTGTCTGTCTGCAGCAGAGGCTTGTCCCTTGCTGGGACCTCTTGCTACCTGAGCAGGGACCTCCCACTGGCGTCCTGAGATCTGAGTGCCTGCTTCCCTGATAGGCTGGCGCTGTAGCTGTTAGACAGCTGTCACTTTCATCCTAGCAGGTGGCCACACAGGGGTGTAGGGAGAGGGATTTGTGGGAAGACTCTGGGCTGCTGTTCTTGGGTGAGTGGTGCAGACTCTGGGAACAGAAAGTCCCCTGGCAACACTGGATACTGTCGATGTCGCACAGGGAAGACGGTGAGGAATGCTGGTCCCTGATGGGCATGGTGCCATGAGCACCGCTGGGGAGGAGAACGACTTTGAGTCTCTCCCTGGTGCAGCACCGGAGTGGGTACTGCACTGAGCTTTACACGTGGGAGGTTTTTTAAATTCTGATCTGTAATGGCAGGTGACACGATTAGGCCAAGAAAGCTGTGATTTAGCAGTTCTGAGATACTCATACCTCACCCAGGGCTCAGCTGTGTGCGAGGCGGTGGGCTGGATGGAGCTACCTTTTATCTCAGGAGAGGGAAAGCCCAGCCTCTTGAACGCCAGCCGCTGGTGTACTGGACACAAATACACCCTCCTCGGGGCTAAACTCCAGGTAATTACCCAACCCTTGAGGGAGAAGCTAGGGCAGTGCATAACTAACCTGGTGAGAGCAGAACTGGCAACCAGGGCAGACCATGTAGACCTGGCCACATGCAGGGGGTGAGATAGCTGGCAGGGCCACTCTCTTTGGGACTGAAACAAAGACCAGGTCTCCTGATAGGACTCAAAAGAGACTGAGGATCAGAATCACAGCTGGAAAGGCGAGAGGAAGCATTGGCAACGAACAGAAAAGCTGAGGGGAGGACAAGCAGCCAGGAAGTGGCAGGATCCTCTATCTGCCTCCCCTCTACACCGTCTCCTAGTGTGTACTCATCACTCGTCATATTGCCCTCATGCATAAAGAACTGGCAAATACTCATGTCAGAAAGAACCTTGAACTTTTCTGCACAAGAAGCTAGTTAGAGGTGGAGCCCAAAGAGGACCGTAATCTCCTGGGTTTCAAACAAGCACCAGTCCTTTACCTGTGGTCTCACTTCAACCCACCCCGGCACTGGGAGGAGCCATCACTGTGCCCACTTTACAGGTGAGGAGACTGAGGCTCTGTGGATAAGTGACGAGCTATGCCTGAGGCCACTCAGGCAATAAGCAGCAGAGACAGGCCTGGGGTCGGCATATGACTCCCAGGGGAGGGCTCTCCCATCTCCCCATGCTGTGCTGGCAAAGAGAGGTATGGTGCAGGGGGGCTGCCAAAAGAGGAGTTGAGATGTGGGCCGGATATACCTGCATTCATTCCTCCACCAGCAGCAGCCAGGTAGAACTGGAATGCAAAGCTGGGGAGAGTGTGTCAGAAGTGTGGCCAGAGGACATTCAGTGAGACTTTGTCACGTGGATTTCCACCTCTCCTTTCTTTGATTTCCCTCTAGGGCTTTTTCACTTATTGGCGAGGGTGGGGGACAGTTTTACCCTCTCCTGCAGCAGCGGGGGAGGGGGGGGCACTTATGCCCTTGCTGGGAGGGCTTTGCTCAATCCTCCCTCCTGCTCTGGGCCCTCCTGGCCATGCCCTTCCACCCGTTGCAAAAATCTCTCAAGGATCCTCTGTCTAACAGCTTCGTTCGGGGAGGACAAACCAAGGCAGCAAGCAGTGGAAAGAGTCCCAGGGAAGGGCCTGCAGGAGGCAGGGCTGGGACAGTGGACAAAACCTGGTGCAGAGAACAAAGCCACATTCACTACTTACTGCTAAGTGACCTTGGCCGAGTCATTGAAAGCTTTTGAACTTCATCTATTAACTGGGAATTAAAAATCTCTGCACGTCCCACTGGATTCTTGTTGGAAAGAAATAATACATAGGAAAGAGGTTTGAAAGCTGTAAAGGGCTAAAGAAATGAAAGGTAAATGAAAGGGATTTTTTATTAAGTAGAATAAGGAAGATCAAGAGTGACAAGGAAAGAGGAGAGAAGAACGCAGAGGGCTAGGAGTAAGTGCCAGTGGAAATGAATGCTTCCCCACAGAGGAATGCATTAGGGACCTTCAAATGTTCCTTCTTTTCTACAAGAGCATAAAGAGAAAGCTATTCCTAATGGGCATCAATTATAAGACGTTAAGAGTTAGCTCGTGGCACCTGTGGTTGGTAGATATCATGGTGAATCTTTCAATTGTTTCTCCAACCCCAGCCTGGTACACAAAGTCTCATCTTTCTTACCCTCAGCCATCCTAGAAAGGGCAATACTAAGAATGAGGGAAGTGGAAGTGAGGGAGGACATGAGTGACACCCCTTCCCCCGGAGATGAGCTGGGATAGAAATGAATAATTCTGTGCCTCCCAGACAAATATCCAGCTGGTTGGAGGGAAGGGGAGCGACGTTTTAAACATACAGAGCCCCTTGTCCCACCCCAGACATACTGAATTACAATCTCCAAGGTGGGGCCCAGGCAACTGTATTTTTAACATGCCCCAGGTCCTTCTAATTCATGGCCAGGTTTAAAAATCACTGTTCTACCTCCTGTCCTCCCCGCCACCATGGACCGATCTGCAGGTTTGCCCACCTTCCTGTGGCTCGTCGGTTCACAGAGATAGGTCCCCTCTGGGGGACAGGGTGCTGGGACAATCCTGCACCCCGTTTGCTCACCTCTCCTATTGGATCCCTCGTGCCCTATATGTATCCCTCTCTATACTCAGAAACACTCCTGGGAGTAGCACCTAGGAGTGGGCTAGCTGGCAGCTTCAGGGCATCGGGCAAAGGGAGATCTCTGGGGCAAAGGTGGCACTGATGGTTAAATAAACAGATGGGAAGCTGGGGCCAGTCCGGTGGCTGGCTATGGTGCCCTCACGTTTCTAGACAGTGGTTGAGCTCCTCCCTTCTCCCTGCACCCATGTCTGTCCACACACCCAGGAGGCTGAGTAAGGTGGGCACCCTTCCGCTGCCAGAAGGGAGAAAAGCAGTTCCCAAGAAGCAGCTTCTGACCTGAGGGGGGGGGGACGGGGGCTCCAGAAAATACACGTTTTCCACCTAATTCTTATATTTTGCTACTGATAAAGTTTACCCTTGGGGGTCAGGGTAAAATAAGGGTGGACTCTTAGTGGTTTCGCTTGGCTGGCCCCAGCCTCCATTGCTGGTGTTCCTCTCTGAAGCTGGCCGGACATCATGCCTCTTCCCTGGGTCATAGGACAGGCTGCCAGGCCTGATAGCCAGGGCCCTGGTGAGGAGTCTTCAAGTTTCCAGCCAGGTGCAGGCCCTTGGGGTCCATCAACCACATTTGCTGAACACCTACTGGGTGCTCAACACTAGACTAGCTGCTAGACAACGGGGAGAGACGACCGGAAGAGAAGACAGAACCGTGTCATTAAAATACAGCTCAGCTGGATAGACCAGATGTCCAGTTACATGTTCCTTCTCTCATGAAGTGCTGTCCCCCAGCCAGGAAGATGATGTCACAGACCGTTATCAACAAGGCACAGACTAAAGATGAAGACAGCATGAGGGGATACTGAGGATAGCAGGGACAGGAGTGAGGCTGGAAGAATTAAAGGTTTCTTGAAAGAGGCCAGGCTCATGCGAGAAAGGGTGAGTGCGTCCCACTCCAGGGCGTCCACACATAAGCCCCAGGGACGACCAGGAGGCCACTGCATCCCTGCCATCACAGCCCTGTACCAGAAGGCAGCGTGGAGACACCAAGAACCCTGCAGAAGGAGAAGGCAGGCCTGGTTCTGCTTCCAGCTGCAGTCATCTCGTGGCTCTGGCCTCAGGCTTGTGCCTGCGTGATGGATGTCAGCGTGAGTGACAAAGACGTCTATGGCCACTGCCCTCTGTGGAATTCGGAGGTCCTCCACCACCATGTTCCTGTCTCATGGAGGGCACCCACGGAAGACAGAGCTCCCCTGTGACTTTACAGACTCTACCTGAACACAACTCGGCCTTGGCTGTGACAGGAGGTCCTAGCTGGGCACCCTGGAGGCCCCTAACTGAACTCAATCCCCCCAGCCCCAGCTGCTCCATCTGTATGCAGGGCACGCCCCAGCCCCCGAGTGTATCAATAAATAAACCAAGAGAAGTCATTTTGTCCCACGAGACCGGGATGTCTCTTGAAATACAGAGCTGTTCTGTCTTCTGCCTCCCTGCGTCCTGAGTTCGCGGCTGTTCTTTGGCGAGGAACAGGGCTTGGATTGAACCTGGTTCCTGCCTACAGCTGAGAGTCTCGGCGAAGGCAGAGGGGGTGGAGCAGAGACACAGAGCCGCTCTTGGTGGTGCCCTGATGTAATAAATGGGGCCACTAAATGAACAGGAGAGGGAGACAAAAGAGAAGCATGGCAGAGCAGGAACAAGAAGGCGAGAGGGTACTGAGACGGGAAAAGGCAGTGACAGAAAGAGATATTGACAGAGACATAGAGAAGAGACGCTGGCAGAATGACAGCTGAAAAACCCATGCCAGGGAAATGAGGAGAAAAATAAAAAGGCCGACAGCTTGAGGTGAAGGACTGGGACTGTAGAAATGTAGGAGGGACAGAAACAGTGGAAGGAGTCACAGACACAGTGAGGGATCGTGGGGGGGAGGGGACGGCACAGAGAGGCTAGGGAGGGATAAAGGGGGTCTGAGTGGAAGGACTGCATTCCAACGTCTGCCTCCACACAAAGGAGCAGCGTTGCCTGTGTTGTATGCAGCTGTGTAAAGAAACAACTTCACGTAGTAGGAAGAGCATGCACCCTGGAGCAAGACTGCCTGGGTTGGAGTCCCGCTGCTCCCCAGGGTGTGGCCTTGGGTAACTTAGGGAACCAGCCTGACCTCAGTTTCCCCTCTGTGCAATGGGGATAGTATTATACAGCCTCACAGGGTTGTCATGAAGACTGCAGCGCTGTGGAGTGTAAGCATGGAAAACGGGGCCTGGCAGATCGGAAGACCTTCGGGGCTGCAGGTGTGGGCAGCACGGTGGGCACACACCATCCTTCCTCTTGGCGGAGGGGGGCAGGGACAAGCAAAGGCCAAGGGCCAGCCCACCTTCTGTTGACAAATCTATTATTTTGGGTTGACACACTTTTTGTTGTGAGCCATGGGGCTGAGGCGAGAACAGCTCCCAGCATTGGATCAGCACAACTGGCTGAGTGATGAAGCCTGAGCCAAGAAAAAGGAGAAAGGAGACACAGGCCAGTGTCACAATTGATGCTAAGGAGGCAATAGGAACCTGACTTGCTGGAGATGCCAGTGGGAGCCGGGGGGCCTAGGGAGAGGAGGCTCTCCCTGCCAGTGGCACTTGCAGCAGGTTTGGGAATGGGGTTGGGGAAGGAGCTGGAGGCCTGAGGTCCAGAAGAAGACTGTCAGAGCTCCCTCTGTGAGGAATGCCTGAAGCTTGCCCTGTTGGTCTTCCAGAAAGCCCGGGAAGGGGAATCAGAGTAAATACACACCACTGTCTCACACAGCCTGCTCCTCTCCTGCCATCCAGGGGATGAGTGCTTGCTCCCTAAAGTGGTATGAGACCTAAGGAATGACTGCCTCTGGAACTGAGGTGAAGACGACACACCCTGCTAAGCCAGATGCTGAAAGGTCATAGGGGCAGAATCACAGAATCAACTACTTTTTTTGGGAGAAGAGGCGGGGGCAGGAGTGAAGAGTCAGGCAGGTTAGAAGGACAAGGGATGAAAGAGGCAGGAAGCTTGTTCCTTTGCAGCCCCCCTGCAGCCCGAGGCTGGCACTCAGGATCTCAGGGGGAACCACAGGGAGGGAGCCGAGGACAGGCAAGATCTTCTCTACCCCCCTCCCGGACCACAGCTACCACCAATGCCAGTTCCCAGCAAACCTGAGCCCCATCCTTGCACTTAGCAGGGGCTGCTCACAGAACGGCATTTTGTCATCAGAGATGATGTTTTCGTGACTCAGGTGGGGCCCCCACGGATGGTTTTCATCCTGAGGAAAAAATGCAGGAATCCAGTATCTTAAATCCCCAGTTTGCTAAACCAGGCTTTTGGTGCTGGAACTGAGCAGGGAGTGTCAAACATAAGGACACGTTGAAACGTGAAAACGTATTAATTACTGCCAGTGCTCATTTGCGGTGACGCATATTATAATCGAGCTGTCACTTCCTATGAGTCTCCCCAGGGCCCAGCTGCTTAGACCTGCAAGTTCCCAAATCCACAAGGACCCTACAGAGCAGAATGAGAGGATTAGGATTTCATGTTTCTCACAAAAGCAGAGGTTCAGAGAGGGAAGCCAGGCTTACACTGAGGGTGGCTTCCTCTTCCCTCGTCTAAATCTGCCTCTAAGTCTACTCGGGTTTTCCCAAGGAGCATGGATTTCCTTTAATTTCAGATTCTACTTAAATTCGATTTCACGAGAAGGCAGTACCTACCCCCAAGTCTCATCATCTTCCACCCCTGTAGGATGCAATGATGGGCTCCAGAGACGCTCCTTACAATCAGACAGGATCCCAGAACTCTGGCAGAGGAAACTCCTTCTGTAAGGTGTCTGCCTGGAGATGGATGTCAGCTCTACTCCCTTCTCCCCTCCCTAACAGGCTGCAGGAAAGCGGTATACCAGGAAACCATCCTCTCAAACTCCTGTGCAATAGGAGGGGTGCAGGAGCCTGGTGCCCTGGAGACCGACCCCATGCACAATATGTGAGGGGATGAAACGTCTTCCCTCTTCCAACGGTCCAAACCTTAAAGGTCTTTGCTCTGGGAAGCTTTCCCTGTGCAGCTCGAGCCATAGGGAAACCTACTAAATAGTAGGGCCACCACTTCTCTGTTTGCAATAAGACTCAAACTTCTCCAAACTACTGTTTGCAGACACCATGGGTCAGCTGGGGGCAAGGGGTTGCCAACAACTGGGCAAGGGTGTACGGGTCTGCTTCCCGTTTTCTCTGTCTGCTTACTTGACTGATTTTATACTGTGCTCAAAGGATCCCAAAGAAAGTGTCTTAGACCAGGCTGCTACAACAGAGCACCATAGGCTTATAAACAACAACAAATTATTTCTCACAGTTCTTGAGCCTGGGAAGTCCAAGATCAAGGGTTTGGCAGATTTGGTGCCCAGTGAGAGCCTGCTTCCTGGTTCCTAAATGTCCATCTTCCTGCTCTGTCCTTACATAGAGGAAAGGACAACAGAGCTCTTGGTGTCTCTTTATCAGAGCACTAATCCCATTCACGAGGGCTCTGCCTCATGCCCTAATCACCTCTCTAAGGCCCACCTTCAAAAACGTCACACTGAGCATTAGGGTTTAACACATGAGTTAGAGGAAAACACAAACATTCAGTCTATAGCAGAAGATTTGTGGTGTACACGCAGCCCCACACCCTCACACCGCTTATTCCCTTAAGAGACTAGGAAACTCAACGAGGACTCATCAAGAAAGATAATAACGTTTTGTCCTAGAAAAATCAGGTTACTACCCTCCTCCTTGCAGGCAGTAAGTGGTAATGTGTTACCAATACTGATCAAAGTCAGAGCTGCTTTTACTGGAGCAATTTTCCTCAAGGAGCGATTCTACGGCCACCACCCTCTCTAGGAAAACCCTGAAAACATCTAAATTGGCTAAGGGTGAGCTGGCAGATAGAACTTCTGAGCTGCCCTTCCTGTCTGTCCCCTTCCAGCAGGAGGCAATGGTCGTGCCCCATCTTCTGGACATTTCCAAAGAGACCTAGGTGGTGTCTGTGCCAGCACCTGTCTGTCTATTTCCCACCTCAGCCCAATACCAGCAGTGGGAGGGAAGGTATAAGAGTTGGGAGACAAAATGTCCCCACAATGGGAGGGAAGGAAGAGGCAAGGAAAGGACAGACTGAGGAAAGTGGCTTGAGAGGAAAAGAAAACACGTGAGTGTGCAAGCTGGTGTGGGTTTGGGGAAACCCCAGGAGATCGGCATCCAACAGTGATTAATTTTGTGCGAGAAAATAGATTCTCACTGCCAGCCACCAAGTCTGCAGAGCTGACAATGAAGCAGTCAGTTCTGTGTCCAGGCAGCTCTGGTTCTGTGACGAGGCAATCTATGAGCCTCACCAACAAGGGAGTGATTGTGGGAGCCTGGTCTTGCAGTGGGGAAGGAGCCACCCTGCGCTGGTAGACAGACTCCTCCTAGAGCTTGCCCTCCAGCGAATGTGGGACTCAGGAACCCGGGGCTGGCAGGGGCCCTGTGGGCACCGAAGCCAGGCCAGGTCTGTCCAGGAGAATGTCCGTGTGATACCTGTGTGCTGGGCGTGTGCGTCAGTCTGACTCAGCCACTGCAGGAAGGCTGAGGTCCAGTATGTAGACCATCTCTCCTTCTGGCAGGCATGGCATGCTGGCTCATCCAATATGAAGCCACTCCCTCATCCATCCAACAGAATATACTGAGCTTCTCCTGTGTGGCAGGCCCGGTGGTGGGTGCCATAGTTACAACACTACAAGTAAAGCAGACGCAGACCCTGCCCTCGCAGAACTTTACAGTTTAGTGAGGGAGACAGAAAACCCATTAAGTGATGAATGGATTTCACCCAGCCATCCCACAATACGCACATGGTTCCCAATATTCAGAAGGAGCCCATTAGAATGATAAAGCCTCAACCAGAGTAAGACTTCAATATCCTCCAGCTCCCTGATTTGCCATATGAGGAAAATGAAGCCAAGACAGGTGGTCGGACACGTGCAAAGTCACACAGGTAGCAAGTGGCACCAGAGAGCACAAATGCCATTCACTTTTTAACACCTTTCCTGCCACACCACACTGTCACAATCCAAAACGACCCAAAATGAATGAAGTGTATTCCTCATCTCCTGAAGTATGTTCTTCGAATACCTGCTCAGTCAAACGGTCTATGAAAAACATTGTAAGTGTTTGGGAAATGCCAGCACTGGATTTTCTTTCTGGAGGTTGGCAGTATACATGATTTTATTAAAGGTGCTGAGGTCTGTGGGAAATAACTCTGTTTATCATCGTGTAACCTGGTGTTCCCCACGCCGCTTTTATTTATGGAAGCCCTTTTATTTCTATAACACATCTTAACACCACACGCCTTTGTGCCTCAGAACGGTGGGAAATCCCATCTCAGTGAAAGTTTTGTCAGTTTTAGACATTTCACTCTCCTTTGTTGCCTTTTTCCTGTTTTCTGTTTTGGGGGGAAGGAGTCTTGGTTCTTCCCTCTAAAGTTGTATTATTATAGATCTGAGTCTTCATTTTCCTTCAACTCTAAAAATACTCTCCATATTTCTGAATACCCCTCTTCCCTGGAATTCTGGGGTCCCCTATTCTCCTGAATTTTCTTCACTTTGCTCTCTAAATTGCTTTGGAAGACTTCACTTGTTTCTGCCCCTCAGTAATGGCTGTTCAATTTGCTTCAAGCTTGCTTTTCCTAGGTCGTCAAGGAAAAAGGAAAAGACTTGAAACCTCACCGGTCATCCTTTTAGGCATAAATCACAAATCCAATAAGTAAGCCCTGACCTTTCTCCACCATCAGCTACTTCTCCATCTAACAGTCCATTCATCTATTTGAACAATACTTATCGAACACGGACGTACAGGTTACATACGCTAAGGCCACTTTTATTTATGGAACACATCTCAACACCACACACAGACACTCCTCAGAACTTTGGGAAATCCCAAATCAGGTCAAGGACTGTGAATTTTAGAAATATAAGACATATAGCACTCTTACCCCAGAGTCACTAGGAAGTGTCATGGAAAGCTGGTTAGAGAACTATGGGGACAAGGTTTTAAGTTCATGGGTTGGACTTCTTTTGGGCCCATGAGTTTCACTCTGGCCATGACCTTGATCCTTGGCCAATAGTCTCTCAAATGGGTGTCCTTGGGCATGAAGGGGACAGGATAAAGGACTGTGACTGGCTGGCTTCAATTTGTAACCTCTAAAGGAAAAAATACTCCAAGTCCACACCATGGGACTTTGTCATGTCAAGTCCAAGTGACAATCGGCTCCTCGTTACACCAGCTACCCACCCAGTTCTCCTAGGTTCCAGTCGTCACTAAAAACATCTCCCCCTGCAAAATTCTATGACGGTGTCATCATGAAATAGCGTAACATTTACCTTTTATTCCTTTTTACTCAAATAAGCCTAATGTTTTTTCCTATTAACTGTCATTTCTTCATTCCCCCTGGCACTATGGCTCATATGTGTTGCTCAGAGATTCCAATCAGACCTGAAGAAATGAGAGAACTGACCTTAAAAAATGTTCAGTGTTCAGCAGAATTACCAGCAATATGCTCCTTTCGCAAGAAACTTCCTACCACCAGATGTGCGACAGGGTCTGAATTTTGACCACACACACACACACACACACACACACACACACACACACAGTGTTTTCCATAGGAAACAACAACAACAACAAAAAAAAACACTCAGAAGTTGATTTTTCTATCCACCTAAGTTTTCATCGAATTCTGCTTTCCCAGTACACCTGGGAATATCTAAAACGTAAGATAAACAGCACTCCTACCCAGCATCATTTACCAGCGTCATAGAAAACACTCCTGACACTTCTACCAGTCCCTAATTTAAGAGATGGCGTACCGACACAGAGCGTTCCTCACCACTGTTAGTTTGCAGAACCCACTCCCTCCACCTGTCAGCCGGACTCGATGCTTTCCCCTGAGTGGGTGAGAGAGACCTCAGCCTTCTCTCCAGCACAGCTGGTTCCTGCCTCTTCCAGCCCCATTTGGACCCTCTGTGTCCTTCCAGAACCCCACTGCCCACTCTGTCCTCTACCACCCTGCCTCCACCCCTGCATTATTGCCTTGTTACAAACACTTATTTTTCCAAAAACTCAGTCTCCATCAGTCCTGCCAACTCTTCACACCCACAGAAGGAGGCGTGCTCTCCTGGAAAGAACACAGCATTCAACACAAAGCAGCACCTTCTCTCCCTTCCCTTCTTTTCCTTTCCTTTCTTTCTCCCAGGCAACCTCCAGCTTGCCTCTCCCCCCACCTCAGAACTTTCTAGACATAGGAAGGTCATGGTTGACCCCCAAATGCCCAAGGGATGTCACGTGCTGAGGCTCCTCATTCCTAGGCATATGTCCGATGTCCCGTCTTTTCCTTTCAGAACACAATAGTGGGGACTGAGTTCATGATCAAATCCCTGCTGAGAAAACATGAGTCACAGACAACAAAAGGCACATGCTCTCATCAGATCCCATGCTTCACGAGAGACGCAGCCCGTATGGCCTCCCCATCTTCTGCTGCCAGCCCCCTACACACACACACACACACACACACACACACACATACACCCTCCCCTCTCCCAGAACACGCTCCAATCTCCCAACAAGTCAGGCGTGAATACACCAGCCATCTCAAACACCCAGGGATTTGGGCAAAGTGTTAAGAAGGAATGTAAACAATACACACTAATTGCTGCTGTGACATAAGTTATAAATAAAGTTAGATGGGCTAGCGTGCTGAGCGCTCCTCCTCCTCCCCCAGCTTCCACACTTAGCACGACGGTAGCATAGGCATCTCAGAGAGAGGAAACTGACTGCTAAGAGCACCTTCGGATGGTACAAACTAGGCCTGCTTTGTGCCAATTAGCCCTTAGCGCTGCTGTGTGCTGGGATTCCAGGTCACCTCTGCCTGGCCGGTGCAGGGAGGACACTCGGCCAGGATGGACGCAGCAGACACACCTCCAGCACATGTGCTTTCCACTGGAGTTGCAGATTTGGAGGATGCGCACTTCAGAGTCAGCCCTGCCTTTGAAAGTGGTCTGGAGGGAAACAGGAGTAAGCCTTCTAAGCGACTATGGTGGGACCCTGTGTGACTGCCCAGGAAATCCCGGGCCCTGGAGCAAAGCAGAGACCAAATGAACATTACTGAGTAGATGAATGAATGAACAGATGAGTCAGAAAATGAGTGAATCTGTGGGAGATTCCAAATGCTTTTGCTTTTTTGCAGACACAAGTTTTGTTTGATTTTGTTTGCTGAGTAGAGGGAGATGGGACCAGTTAGGGGGGAGGAAAGGGCAGCACCATTGGGTGGTCCTGGCAGGCTTTGCCTTTGCACCAGCCATGCTTAAAGCGTGCTGAGCTCAGCAGAATCCAGGGGCAGTAAGGGTTTGTCGTTGTTTGGTTATGTCAGAGTGGGGTGGGGACCAGGCCTGAGGTTTCTGTTAGTTTTTCCCATTAACACCCCACCCACATGCCAGTTCTCAGAGAGAACTTTCTGGCATTCTCACCTTTCTACCTGTCTCAGAGAGCTTTCCCGTGCGTCAACAACAGCACTTCTGATTGCTGTGCCCTCTGAGTCATGCTGCCCTCAGGGGCTCACAGTCTAGTAGAGACTGGGCAAACAGAGAATGACAGTGCTGGGCCCCCTGCCAAACTGGAGGGGTCCCACAGCCCCAGATGCCTCTGCGATACCACATCAGGACCTCACCACCAACAGCGCGTGTGAAGCCAAGAGAGGACCAGAGAGCTGAGCCGGGTCCACTGCTCCTCGGGGACTTTCTTTTGGCTCCTGACTGGGGCCCTTTGCCCTCCACCAGGCTATGCAGCCGCTCGGCCACTGAGAGTGACCTCAGGGCTCCAGTGCCTCTCCAGTACCGCCTCTCTGCCTAAAACATGTCACAAAGAGCTCCTGTTTGCAGGGTCATACCAGGCGGCATGGCCAAACATTTTGCACACCTTGGTTTTCTTGCACTGTTTTCATCAGTATAAACCCAAAGTGCCAAATGCCCCTTAGATTGGAGGCGCACAGGCTGCCAGGGAAGGAAAGCACACCTGGAGCGGGGCCATCTGCATACTTTCATGAAAGCCTGCCATCCTCCCCAGCTGCCACCGCCCCTCAGTGTGAAACTTCTGGGGTGATAGAGAATCAATTGGCTGATGCAGTGCCTGGATCCTTATTACAGCCTTGGCTTGGGTCCTGCGGAGGCCTTCAGACAGGATTCAATAACCTTGCCTCTCATTGCCTTGATTGGCCTCGATCCGGTGCCATTAGAATGCGCCAATATTTACATACGTCCATTGATGGCACAGCCAACAGCAGCACTGTAACAGGGTGTCCAGCAGGGGGAGGGAGGGATGGCTACAGGCTGTGTTTTCTCCGCCTCACTCTGCTTTTGTTCAGTCTAGGGGCAGAGGGCTTCTCCCCCCAAGCCCCTCTGTCCATTACCTGAAGCCTCAGTTTCCATTGCCACCCAGAGGTTCGACATTAATAAAAATAGGTAATATTTGTTGGGGATTCATAGTGGTCAAGGCACACTATTTTACCTTCATTATCTCATACGTTCGTCTCAAAATTCAGCAAGGGAAGTGGTATCGCCATTTTACAGATGACGAAATCAAGGTTCCGAGTAGTTGAGAAGTGAATTCAAGGTCACACCGCTACGAGCAGAGTGACGGGCAGGACCACAAGGTCACATAGGAACAACGAGGGTTTCCGCTTATGTCTGGACCCAAACTCTATGCACTTTTACTCAATTATACTGCCGTGTGTTTTTTAAATTCAACAAAGGTAATAAATAGTTGCTGAGTACCGACCACGTGCCAGATACAGTTGCAGGCAGAGGACACTGAAGTGACTGAAGATGGGCAAGTTCTCTGTCCCAGTGTCTGGACATCACAAGGCAGTAAACAAATACTTCATGGAACTATTACTTGGTGACACATGTGTGCAGAGTTCAAACAGGCTGATGTAAAAGTGAATGACAGGTTGGCTACTGGTAAGTAGAGAAACTGGGATATCCTCTTGAGGAGGTGAGTCTTGAATTGCAAGAAGCAGCCTGACCCACAGGCGGCATAACTAGTAATCCTAGGGTGCGAATGAGCTGGGTGGGCTTGAGGAAAGGACAGAAGACCAGTATGGCTGAAACACAGCAGGTGAGGGGGCTCAGAGGTGGCAGGTGAGGGGGAGAGGCAGGCAGATCTGGACCCTCCTCCTTATGTGCCAGCAGAAGCCATTCGTATTTCATTTTGATTGTGACAAGAAGAGGATGGACTCTATCGGACATACTTATTTAGTTTCCTCGGGTTTTGTGTGGGGAAGCGTTAGAGTGGAACCAAAGGACAGACATAGAGCTAGTTAGAAGGCTACTATGACAGTATCTTAGGGAGCACCAGAGTCACTGAAGGAATGGGGGGTCAACCTATGTTAGATATGTTTAAGAAGTAGGATAAATTGGACTGGTTGCTAGATTGGATATGAGGTGAAAGGGAGAGAGAAGAATCCAGAAAGTCTCCCAGGTTTTGGAACTGAGCAACTTGGTGAGTTTATGGGGCCATTTGTTGAAATGAGGAGAGTTGGATGAGGAGTTGGTTGGGAGGATTGGGGTAGGACATCAAGAGTTCTGTTTGGCGGGGAGGGGTGGCTGGTAGCTCAGTGGTGCTAGCAGCACTAAGGTTGCCGGTTCGATTCCTGCATGGGCCACCGTGAGCGGCGCGCTCCTTAAAAAAATAAAAATAAAAATAAAGTTCTATTTGGGCCATTTTAAGCTCCCTGTTAATTAAATATCCATATAAGTAGTTGGCTATCACCATGGGGAACGTAGAGCTATAGATGAGGGAGGGACCCAGTTTCATCTGTGCCACACCTTCACATCCAGAGGTAGAGCAGAGGAAGAGAACTGCAGAGAAGGCTTGAGAAAGAGAGGCCAGGACGGTAGGAAGACAACTTAGAGAATGCCAGACCTAGAGAATGGCCAGAAAACAGAGGGAGATTAAAGGGTGATGATGATGATAGAAGTGGGAGGAGTAGGAAGAGAACGAGAAGAAGGAGAACGTGGAGACAATGATGATGACGACGAAAAAGAAGAAGAACGGGGGAGACGCTGTTACTCTCCCCATTTTATAGATGAGACAACGGAGGCACAGACAGCTTACTTAAAAGTGAAATCACTGGTCTTCCTTCCCTTGTGTTCATTGAATAGGCAATGCCCAGGTCCTTTTTTCCTACAGATCAACTTCTGAGCCTCAAAACAGGTCCTGACTGAGTTCTCCGGAAGTTCTGTTGTTTTTTAGCCCTAAACTTGGTTTATTAATCTCTTTGTCTGTTTCAATGCTCCGATCACGGGAAACCTGCTAGCTTAGCTGACAGACTAGCAGGCTGCAGCTGTGGAGAGTAATCAAGTTTCCTATTTTGCTCTATTTTCCAACACAAACCTTTCCTCCAGGCTCATCCTCTCACCAGCTGCTAAGCATATCGTATGGTCTTCGCGTCGTCCCAAAACTGCTCCAAATCCTCATCCAACTCTTACCTCCTCCGAGGGCTTCCCTGAGACAGTTACCCATATTCGTCTCTACATTCCCTCAGAAATTCTTTCATCCATACTTAATTTTTGTTCCCAATTAGGTTCTATTTTGCACTTTGTATTGGCAAAGTAGTTGGGTTCCCATGACACACTGCACAGTCAAAAATGTCACCACCAGAGGTGAAAATCACAATGAAGACAAATGTATCCCCGGGTGTCAGAAAAGGGGGGCTAGGAGAGAACGAATGATTTTAGATGCCAATTAACCTTGGGGCGAAAGCATGGAAGAGCAGAGGCTCTCAAGGACAGCTCCAGGAAGGGGTGAGAGTGAACACGGGCTGGGGTGGGACACGCCAGGTGCTGGAAAAGACTCAGGCTCTTTGCCACTGGCCATGCCTGGAACATGATCTGGTGCAGCCAGACGTGACCCTGCCCTTGTGGGGCTACTCTTCAAGCAATGGGACTCAGACAACAACCTAGAAATGTGATAAACAGTAGAGTATATAGGATGGTAGAGGCGACGAGAGCAAAGTCTTGAAAAAGACACCACCTCTCCTAAAGTATGTGCTATCCTAAACACTGCATCATCGGAGCCAATCTCAGCTTGCTGTCTGTTCTCTCATCAGGAAGCTCTGGGGCCAGAGAGGCCACACTTGTCGCTTCCCTCTTCTTCCATCACACACCCTCCTCTGCCCATAACTTGTACTACACACGTATTAGACACAGACAAAGTGCTCAATCACACGTGTGACAATGGATTAGTCATCCTAGTTTGGGAGTACAAATTCTGTCCCCTGACAGAAAGTCTCTTCTGAGATTATGTTTTTACCCTGGAGTCCCTTTTCTACAGATCCTCCCCTGTGACTCTCCTTCCGCAAGGAGAGTTGATCGAACTCAGGGAGAAAAGAGAAAAATCTCATTGCTATGATTGATTTCCCTTCCCTTCCTCTCCCCCTTAGGTCTCCCAAGAGCCCTATCTCTACCCACCACCTGCAACGCTTCCCTCTCCGGGAGAGAATGGGAATCAGGTAAACACGGTATCCTATCTGTGTCCCATAGGCAACTGTTCTAAGATTTGCCATGTAGAATGTCTGAGAAAGCTTTGATTTCATCTCATTTCCAGACATACACATACATGCATGAAATTGGGAAGCCGGCGCCCTTCAGGTGTCCAGCACTAGGGGAGGTGGGTGGGCAGAACCATTCTTGGACCACACGATCCCGGGCCATGCTGAAGTGCATTCTGACTACTCTCTTGTCCTTTATTCTTCTCACATGTATCATGTCAAGTTCCAAAAAGACATAGCTGAGTCATACTTCAAATTCAGTGTATGTGGAAAATAGAGGAGTAAGGCTTAAGACTCCAGTGTGTGCATAGGCCATGGTTTTTGGAGGCTCTGCCCTAGGCCTCCTTCTCTTCTCATTTGTACCTTAGTCCTGTCCAATCTCATTTATGCCATCTCTTTAGGTACCACCTCTTGGTCAACGGGTCACAGAGCAATGTCTGTAGGCAGACTTCTCTGAATCTTAGAACTGAGTACTCCATAATACCCTAAAGGACTTGACCAGGTTCCTCAACACCACACAACCAGAACTAATTCATCATCTTCCCACCACCATATCCAAGCCTAGACTACTTCCACCATTCCTCAGCTCAGCAATAATTTCACCACCATCCCGTGGTACAAGCCAGCCATGCAAGCATCATCATTTGCTCTCGCTGCCCTCACCTTCAGTCTATCCACAGTCCTAACAATTTTGCCTCCTAATTGTCTCAACCTCCCTTTGCGTCTGTTGCACCACCTTACTCTCAACACCCATCCCGGCCCTTCGACCACTTTAAGGTTTCCAGTCAACAGTCACTTGGCTGCCTCACTAATCAGATCCCCACGTTGCAACCTGAGGAATTTCTAAATGCAAAGCTAATAGTACCACCCTACTCCATGCCTCAGTGTACTTCAATACCATGTTTCCCCGAAAATAAGACCTCGCCGGACCATCAGCTCTAATACATCTTTTGGAGCAAAAATTAATATAAGACCCAGACTTAGTTTAATATAATATAAGTCTGGGTCTTATATAATATAATGTAATATAAGACTCGGTCATAATATAATATAATATAATATAATGTAATGTAATGTAATATAATATATACCGGGTCTTACATTAATTTTTGCTCCAAAACACACATTCGAGCTGATGGTCTGGCTAGGCCTTATTTCTGGGGAAATAACGGTAGCTTCCTGCTGCTCTAAGAATACCCAAATTCTGATGTTATGTGCTGAAGGTTGTGTTCCCCCCAAATTCACATGTTGAAGCCATACCCCACCCATAACTCAGAATGTGACTATTTGGAGTTAGGGCCTTTAAAGGGGGTAATTCATTTAAAATGAGGTCATTAGGGTGGGTCCTCATCCTATCTGACTGGTGCCCTTCTGAGAAAAGGAAACTTGGACAGGCACAGGCTGAGGGGAGACCACGTGAAGATGCAGGGAGAAGACAGTGATCTTCATGGCAAGGACAGAGGCCTCAGGAGAAACCAACCCTGTCCAACCCTTGATCTCAGATTTCCAGCCTCCAGAACGGTGAACAAATAAATTGCTATTATTTAAGCCACCCAGTTTGTGGTGCTTTGTTGTGGCAGCTCCAGCAACTGAATGCATCTTAGTTGGGCTGCCAAGGCCTCCATGGCTCGCGGGGTGGTTTTAAGATATGTCCACAAATGTTTTGATGCTCCTCTCTTCAAAAGGGAGACTTTCATTCTCCTCCCCTTGAGTGCAGGATGGACGTGGCGGTTCACCTAGAAGGTGGTGGAAGTGAGTGTGTGACCTCCCAGAGGAGAACTCAAAAGGCATTGTGGCTTCCTTCTTGCTCTCTTTCTCTTGGGTCACTGCTGTGGGAGAAGCCAGCTGCCATGTCATGAGGACTCTCAAGAAGCTGTATGGAGGTCATGTGTTGAAGGATTGAGGCCTCCTGCCAACAGCCATGGAAGTGAGGTATCCCGTAAGCAGATCCTGAATCCCAAATAGGCCTCTACATGACTACAGTTCTCACCAATGTCTCGACTGTAACTCCATGAGACCGCCTGAACCAGAACCATTTGGTGGAGCTGCTCCTGAATTCCTGACCCACAGAAGCTGTGAGATAATAAACTTTTGTCATTTTAAGCTGCTAAGTTTGGGGGCAATTTGTTACACAGCAGTAAATAACTAGCATGACCTGACTCGATCTCCTAGGCTCTTACCACTATCAATCACTCTCTGAGCTCCAGCCACATTGACTTTCTTGCCAGGCCTTAGACTGTCCACAGTCCCCTAGACCCTCTTTCTAGAATGCACCCCTACATTCTTCCTCATTTGAGTCCTACTCATCCTTTTGATCATATGACAAGCATTACTTCCACAGGGAAATCTCTACTGATCCCTAGTCTAGTGATATGCTCTCACTAAACCGTATTCCTTTCCTTCAGCACACTTTCCCCAGTTTATTATTCATTCATTAAGGTAAATATTGAATTGATGTCTGTCTTCCCCACTAGACTATAAGCTCCCTGAAGCCAGAGATGGTGCTGTTTTTGCTCACTTCTATGTCCCCAATAACTATAAAATTTAGTCAGTCAATAAATAATTGTTGGATGGATGGATGGATGGATGGATGGATGGATGGATGGATGGATGAATGGATATTAGCCGATATCTGCAGATGAACAAACCCTACATTTCAGAATTGTCCTTATGTTAAGTCTCCTACTTACAGGACCATCTGTGAATTTACAAATACTGTTAACCAATCTGTAGCTAACCATGAGTTAACGAGGGCCCAGAAATCTATGCGTCATTTGTTCATTCATCTTATGCCGTTAAAAATTATTTTACCTTCCTTTAGTATCTTTGCAAAATTTCTTTTCTAAATTCCATCCTGTATGTCATTGTTTATGAGTGAGGACAGGAAAGGGACTGTCTTCCAAACCTGGAGCAGATAAAGGGGTACAGCCCCCACAGGTACCTGGGTGAGGCAGCTGGGACGGTGGCCACGCCTCCGCTTTACAGCTGTGAGACCTGATCAAAGAGGTTTAACATGAGGAGGCGTGTGCAGGGCCAGTTCTTGGAGAGAAAAAACATGGCAGCTGTGCCGATGGTGCACCGCATAGGGTTTTGTCTTCCTTGATGAGCTTTGAGAAAAGAAGACCAAAGAGGAACACTGGGTATGAATTAGACAATCCTTCCTGGATGGAATCCTTCCTACAGCAAGAGTAGCTCAGTGTGACCCTAGAGGAGAAAGACCCAACCCATATTTTAAAAGAATTATTGTAATTTCAAATAAAAATAGATGCTTTTAAATCCAAGATCTTTATTAAATCAAACTATTTAGCTGTACTTAGGGCTGGTTTGCCCTAGTTTGAATCTGTGTTGTTTGTAAGTGTAGCTTATGAATGACATCTCTTTAAAAGGAAAACAACAACAACTAGAAACCTGTTTAACTTGAGCCTCTTTATCTCAGGCTATTTTGCATGTATAGGCATGTACATATATCTGTAATTTCTCCCTCGCATCAGGAAGGCTAGACTTGGGAAGAGCTTTTATTCATTATTTAATCAAGAAAAGAGCTTTAAGTCAAACAAGGGCAGGGCAGAGAGGCATACAGGCAACAGTGAGAGCCTGGACCAGAGAGAACATTTTTATAAAGCAACTCTAGAGATAAAAACCTGAACAAAAAGCAACAAACAGCTCCTTTCTACATCTTTTTTCCTCTCTCTCTCCCTTTCTTAGAGCTCCTGACAGACTCAATTCCCTTCCTGCATAATCTCTTCTCATTTCTTTCTGGAGCAATGTCGGTGTTCTGCATACAGAAACACATCATTGCTAGTTTCCCATTAAGGCTTCTCCTTCCTCTGACTACAAACAGAAGAGAGAAAAGCCCAGCCCAACCCCCAGGGGGCTGAGTGTGCCTGACACCTCACTGCGCCCCCCTCCCATTCTCTACCCATTGATTTCAAAGCCTGCAGCCATCTCCACCCTAGGGACACGCCCCTCACCTGAGTTGGTTTTTCATGATTTAATTAATCTTGCAAGCAGCAGATGGTGGCTGATATTCAGCCTTCATTCCACATGGGGCGAGACAGGGACTTGGCCCAGCAGATCCCAGCGGACACCCTGCCCATGCCAGGCTTGTGCCGGCAGGATCTCATTTCAGCGTCACCATAACTCAGAGAGGTCAGTTCCTCCCGCCCACATTTTACACAGAAGGGGACTGCGGTTTCCAGAGGCAGCTTCCTGTTCAGAGAACGAATCCTGACTTTGGAGCCAGCGGTGCCTTTCCCCCCCACGATGAGCTCTCTCTTTCCCATTTCGTGGCTTTTCCCATCAGAAAATATTTCTTTGTGGTCTAAATCTCTCCCCACCTTTGCGCTTCTCCCATCAGCTAGATGACTCTTTTCCACTTGCATTAATTTATTACGTCAACAACTATTCGTTGAACACCTCCTGTGCAAAGTGGTGAACGTACTCTGGTGGAACTTACATTCTCGTTAGGGAAGACAGGCAACGACAAGCAAGTACTGTGTCCTGTCAGATGGCGACAGGTGCTAGGAAGTAAGGAGAAAAGACCAAGGAGGTCACAGGGTAGGGTGCGCTGGTGTGGGGAAGAGGAGCTCACCCTCCTATTTGGGTTGTCAGGGAGGCCTCATTGGAAGGTGACATGTAAGAGCAGACCTAGAAGAATTAGAGAATTCAGCTTGTGCTGGGGAAGAGGGTTCTAGGTAGAGGAAACAGGAAGTGCAAATGTGCTGAAGTCCTTGGTGTTTTGAGGGACAGTGAGGAAGCCACTGTGGCTGGAGCTGTCCCAATCAAGGAGGTGTGACAGGTGAGGCTAGACTGATGAGCAAAATGGGCCAGCAGTGAGAGATCAGGTCACGACCTAGGACGGACAGCACGAGGGCCTTCTGTTGGAACAGCCCGGACTTTTACTCGAAGCGAGCTGGGAAGTTATTGGAGGGTTGTCCGCAGAAGGGTGGTATTCTCTAACTTGACCACTCTGGTTGCTGTGTTCAAAACAGACTGGGAGTGGGAAGGCAAGACCAGAAGCAGGAGGACCCATTAGGAGGCTTCAGGTACAAGCTGATGGAGATAGGGTACATGTTGAGATGTTTAGATTTTGCAGATATTTAGAAGATGGAGCTAACAGGGTCAGCTAACGGCTTGGATGTGGGATAAGAGACAAAGAGAGGAATCAAGGATGACTTCCAGGTTTGGGCCTAAGTCACCAGAAGAATGGAGCTGCCGAAACGGAGACGGAGAAGACTACGAGAGGAGGAAAATTAGATAATAGCAAAGAGGGGGGGGGTTTGAAAAGAGAGAGGATGAAAAATCACCATATTGGAAAGGAGAGTGAATGGAACTAGGAAAACGCAACAGGATTGCCCAGCAGAGCTGAGGGCTAACTTTGAGGTTATGGCCATGAATTTAAAGTGACGTCATGGCTGGGTTTGGGGCTTTGTCCTATCTAGCCATTTTAAATGCATTTCTATAAGGGTGGATGAAGTAGGCGCAGAGTGGAGTTAGCCAAGGTTGGGAATTTGCCTGTCAGTACACTGGAGGATAAGATGGACGAGAGAACCGAGTTTGTGCGTGGGAGAGATGATAAGATCAGTGGACTCTAAGTGGGGTGATGAGGGGAGCAAGACAAGAGGGGTGAAGACAGTGAGAAGCTGGCAGGCAGGACCCATAGGTTATGCATTTTGGAAAGGTGGAAGAATAGCTGCAGTAAGGATATTAGAAGGACTGGGAAAGCCCGGAGGTAGTGATCAGAGACCGAAAGGCGTAACATGGAGATTGGGGTGGGTGTAGAAATTGGCAGTGAGAGAGGTTCAATAGGTATGGGAATAGGAGGAAGTGACCCCGAGAATCATCTTCCTGGCATCTCCAGTATCTTAGGCTCGCCTTCTTTTCTTCTACATGCATGTTTTTCCATGAATCCTTTTCCTTTCTGATATTTACATCATTAACAGATACAAATTGGCTCATTTCCTCTGCCCGTGTTGGTCCCCACTTGTGTTAATCTGTGTCCTCTGAGAAGCCCAAGTCACAGGATTAAACACACAAGGGAAATGTCTGGGAGAGAGGGAATGGGGAGGGAGTGGGTGAGGCTGACCCCAAGCAAAGGGGAGAGCGAAGGGGGAGAGAGAGGGGAGGTTGGTGGAAGCACCGAGAGAGCTGTGCAATCTAACAAAGGTTTAAGTGTAGGCAAGGTTGTCTAGGAGTCCTCCAGCCGAAGGCGTCCGCACCCGCTGTCACGGGCTGGGAGCAGCCCGTGAGAAGCGTGGGCTAGAGCCCGTCCAGCAGTGGATTTTACAGCCCATCACTGGGGGCCCTTGGTCAATTATGCTGCCCATAGTTGGGGGTCTATGAGGGCATTGTCAAGGATGCCACACTGTGTGGCTGCAGGACTCAGCTCAGGAGCCACGGCCGTGTTTTGAACTCACTATCCTGTGCCCTTCAGCCCTTTGCTAAGATCATGGCTGAGACCTTCACCACAGAAGCCGGTGGGCACAGTGCCCCTTCACGGTTGCCTCGACCATGGGGCTCTCTGAATCCACAGGGATTCAGCCTCGGAGAAGTTTCTGTGCCCTCAGGGAGGCTGCACTGAGCAGGCTGCCTGCCAAGCTCACGTCCAGCCGCCACAGTGAAAATGTGCATGGGCACTGGGTTTGCAAGGGCTGGGCTTGGAAGGCACATGGGCAAGGGGTTCCATTCATCAGCAGACCATGGTGGTGGAGGAAGGCCTCTTCTGACCCCATGTGTCAACTCTGATGACACCAGCAGGCTCCCCTTCTCTATAAAGGACTGCTGTCTTCTAGTCACTTGTCATTCTTCATGTCCTGCCCAGTTCCCGGTCCCCTATGGCCCACTCACTGATACCTGAAAACTCAACTGTCGGAACACATGACCTCACAGGCTTCATCCTCCTCCCCCAAGCTGGTTTCTCAGGCCTCCCACCCAAAGAAAGACCATCGCAGCCCCTGTCAGTTTGCACCTTCGCCATGAAACACACCTTTGATTTCTCTTTCCCTCTGCAATTCCTTTCACTCCACATCCCTCCGTAAGTCCTGACATGCCACCTCTGCACTCTCTCTTTCTCAAGTCTGCTGCACTTTTGTGCCTGCTGCCAAAATACCGGCTGGAGCTCCAGGGACTGCCTAACTCCAGGTACTCGACTAACACAATTTACTCTGGGCCTTTGCACTTTCTCCTTTCATCTTGATTCTCTCTCCTTCCCTCTCTCTGGACTCTGGCTGCATCTCCGTCTCCCACAGCTCCCATTCCCACTGTCCTCTCGTCATCATCTACATGGGCCTCACAGACCACTTCCCCCACCCACCACTTCTCACTCTGGCCTTGAAGAAGGCTCCAGTGCATCCCTTTCAAACTGTTTCTCCTAAAAACAACACACAGAAAACACTCCTACCAATAGTAGGGCCAGTTAGAGTAAAGCCTTAACAAGTCAACAAGTCCTGTTGCCCAGCCCCCAGCTGGCCGGCAGGGACCCACTGGACACTCCCACGAGAGGTGGGGTTTTTCGAGAATAGGGGTGAGGTTAGAGGCAGAATAATAACAAAGTTTGGAGCAAAGCTCTACAGATGGTTTCCTCAAGGTTACCCACTAATAAATGGCAGAGCTAGAACCCAGGTACAGTGACACGCCATCCAAAATTCTTTCAGCTATCCATTAACAGTGGTTCCAATTAAGAAGACATGCCAGCATTAAGTGAGAACGGGGGTTCTGGAATGTGGGTGGAGGAACAGCAGTGTGGGCTCACCAGGGAGCTTGTGAGAAATGCAGAGTCTAGGTCCCACTCAGGACTCCCGAGTGACAATCCGTACTTTTGCAGGTCTCCACGTGGTTCCTATACACATTAACACATAAGAGGCACGACCCAGAGAACCTCGGCCATGAACCCAACTCCAAGACTGCGATGTCACCAGCCGGATCAGAGGCTCCAGAACAGACAGTTGGCAGTCAATTTAGAGGAGAGAACAGGGAGCTCTTGGTAACACAATAGATGCTAAATCAATTTTGTTTACCGACAGACTGATTAAACAGTCCTGTCCTTTAATTATTTTTGTCTTCTATAAATGGCAAGTCAAGTTACTCATTTTCCAGGGACATTTTCAAGGAAGATAGTCTGAGGAGGACTCCAAGGCACAGTTTGTGGCTCTGCGTCTTTTGTGTGTGCTACATGGCCGCACACGAGGACACCTCACTGCAGATCAGGCACTTGGTGGGAAGAAGCAAGTACATCTAGGGGCCTCACAGATTCTCAGCTCCACCTCACCCAGGGAGAGGCCTGCACCGTGCTCTCAGCTACTCCCAGACTGACAGGCTGCCTCTGAGTTGTCACCCAGCCAGCACTCTTTGTCATGGAATGAATGACAGTCCCTGGAAGCATTGATTTTCGGATCCATGATCACTTTCCTTCCTCCAGACCCACATATAGAGGAGGAGCGGGAAAATGAGTAGGAAGAAGGGGCAGTGTCTGTTTATCTCATGCTGAAATGAGGTAAAGAGTCAGAAACTCCCCATAGTGCTACCTCTAGGCACAGCAGGTGTGTGTGCACGCAGAGCCGTTACCAAAAAACGAGCTCAGGGAAGAAAACAGGTCTGTCTGAATGGCAGTGTCCGCACCACCGATCCCCGAGATTTTAGGTTTGATTAGGATACAGCTGCCCAACACACAGAGATAAACATCTGAAGCCATTAAACGTTCTGCATTTCGGGCTGTTCTGGATCAATACCAAATGAGGAGGTAGATTTCATCTTTCTGCACAGAATAACAATGTGCTTGCGACCCATGAAATCCTTTGGATCTGCTTTCATTTAAAAAGTATGATTATTCCCATTCTGTTGTCCGTAGCTACGCGTTTGTTTTTGTTTTGTTAATTCATTCGTTACTTTTTTGTTTTGTATTCTTCATTATGACTGAAATCAGACAGTTTTTATCCTTTTCCATCTGACTTATTTCACTTAGCATAGAGAACAGCATCGTGACGACCAGGGGGTAGGGGTAGGGCGAAATGGGTCGTGGGGGCCAAATACATATATGGTAACAGATGGAATCTGGACTTTGGGTGGTGAGCACGCAATAGAGTATACAGATATCAAATTATAATGTGGTACACCTGAAATTTATATAATGTTATTAACATATGTTACCTCAACAAAAATAAATACGTTTTTTAAAAAGCACAATTATTCCTAAAGTTTTCAGTTTGCTACCATTTCAGACAGTTTCCTGCTGAAATATAGTCCAAAATACCCATCCATAATTCTTAGCATCTGCTCTATACAGAGTACCACATTTTGACATTCCAGGAAAAAAAAAAAACATTAAACAAAAAACAAAACAAAAAAAAAGGAAAGAAAGAAAAAAAAAGGAAAAGAGGGAGGGGAGATTAAAATAAATATTGTCTGAGTAGCTTCCTCTCTAGAATAATCATATATAAAGTTTAAGAATATTTACATTGGCAGATTCTTATGTTGCTTAATTGATAGTCTACATATTCTTTAGTAGAGGGCTGAGAATAAAAGCAGGTGAAAACAATTAGTAATTCATTCATTATAGATCAATTTACTGTAAAGGTTAATAGCTGTTTGTTTTGAATACGATCTCTACTAACCCTTCTGTGGTCTGTGATGTTTCTTTGCACAGTGCTTGGTTCAGAGATATCATTCAATTAAAAAATTATTTGATAAACGAATGAAAAATGACCATGTTTGTATGAAAATTTCTTGACTGTCTACAAGAATATTTGAATTTCATATGGCCTGCCTTTCACAGCTATGGTGGGGTCAAGACTCAGTTAACACTTGGCTGTACTGATCATTTTAATTAAGGTATAAATAATGATCCTTCACCAAAGAAGTCAGACAGAATCATTTCTTAAACTACAAATCAATAAACTACCCAAAAGAAAAAAAAAGAGCAAAACATGAACAGGCAACACACACACACACACACACACACACACACACACACACACACACACAAACACACAAAGAAAGTACAGATGGCCAAGAAACACATGAAAAGATACTCCCCCTAACTGTCAATCAGAGAAATGCAAATTAAAGCACCCAGGAGGCACCATATTTAACCCATCAGACTGGCAGCAATCAGGTAAAACAGCAAAGTGGGTAAGGGCATGGGCTCTGAAGTCAGGCTCTTAGGGTCTAAATCCTGGCTCGACCACTTGCCAATGTGTGCCTAGGACTAGATTCTCAACTCCCCTGTGCCTCTAAAGGGGTAATAATGTTAATATCTCTTTGGTTTGTCGTGGGCATTGAATGATTTCATACACATAAAGCATTCAGAAGTGAGCCTGGCAGAAAGTCACCACTTGATAAATTTATCTATTATTGGCATCAAGTGTTGAGGAATGTGGAGAAGCAGATACTTTTGTATACTATTGGTTGGAATATAAATTAGTACAGCCACTTTGGAAGGTAGTGCAGTGGCTTCTACTCCAATTAAAGGTACCCATACCATATGCCCCTGCAGTTGTTTCCAAGTATCTAGTCTTGAGAAACACATATTTGTTTCATTCTCATGCTCACGGCAGCATTTATATGTAACGAAAACTATCTGGAAACTCTAACATAGGGGAATAGCTAATTATGGTATAACTATAAATACTACATAACACTTTAAAATAATGAGGTAGATTTCTAGGTACTGACATGGAATGACCTCTGAGACATATGGGTGAGTGAAAATAGCAAGTATCAGTACATTGATATGATATCATTGTAAATACTTGTGATATGATAATTGGTATATATTTATGCATCATTGGTGTAAAAACTACATACAAATTTTTATTATATATACGCTGTCATTAATTCGGAGGTACCAGTAGTGAAAGTCAAAGAGGACTTTACCTTATTTGTATTATTTTTTATACTGCATTCTTCTATTATTTATCTAATTAAAATTTAGGGAAGGGGAAATAGGAAGTTGTTGTTTAATGGGTACAGTTTCAGTTTGGGATGATGAAAACATTTTGGAGATGGATAATGGTGATGGCTGGAAAACAATGTGAATGTACTTAATGTCATAGAAGTGTACGGTTAAAAATGGTTAAAATAGTAAATGTTACGTTACCACAATAAAAATTTTAATTAAATTTTAAAATCTTTTATACTATAACATGAAACAGCAGGATGACTCTAGATAAGGTCAGTCTATGCCACACAGAGCAAAAGCTGAGCTTTTAGAGGACACGGGATTTGGGTGGAGAGGAGTTGGAGAGTGGCAGGATTGAAAAGGAGAGAGGCAATGGGGAGACCCATCTGCCCAGAGAAGGAGGGTCTTGAAAAAAACAGATGGGAAATAAAATTGGATAGACATTCAGTGGAAAGTCAAGCAGTGCCCAACTGATGAAACTTGGCCTTGATCCGTGGGGAAAGAGAGAATGTAATTCTCCTAACTCTGTGTTCCCTCTCTCTCCAGTCAAAAGCCCTCCAGAGATAAATTCACAAATGGGGAGGGGGCAAAGAGGGGTGGGACAGAAGGAAGAAAAGAAAAGGGTCATAGGAAGTAGAATCTCATAATCGCTTGTATTTTTGCTGGAGCTGCTCCTCTTTCAAAGCACCACCACACACCTGGAGGGAGCTTGAATTCCTTTTGAGAATATGCCTTTCAAGTAGATTAAAAACTATTTTCATGAGCTGCGGCTGTTTACATGCAAACCTATCATTCAGAGGATGTGTGCCTTCACAGACACCCACAGAGGCTTCTCAATGGCACCCTTCTTTCTCAGGTAATTTCCTTTAGGTTCCTATGCAGTGTGTCTGGGCAAGGGAGAAAGGTATGAGGTCCTAAAGGCGTTTTATTTTCTCAACAAAGTAGAAACAAAAAGGCAAAGAGCATAATGAGTGTAGGGCTGGAGCCAGATTCAGTCTCCAGCAGCTGGAATGGGGGCGGATCCCAGTCTGCAGTCCAACCTAATACCAAGGCCACACCAGGAGATTGAAAGACCATCTAGAGAAGAACCAGTGATTTGAAAAAGGCCCAATAAAGGCACTCACTTCCGGGAAGCAGAATTAAGCCTGGAACTCAGCTATTGTAGATTCCCAAATTCTAGAACTGAATTTTAGGCTGGTAGGCTGGGTTTTTTGTTTGTTTGTTTTGACAAAAATGTTTTTAAAACTGTTAGTGAACCACTTTGATGTATTGTTTTCTATAAATTATGAAACTGAATGTAAAAATATTCTCTACACTGAAGATTGATCTACATTCTAGAGGGATAAAGCGATGGCTTATGAGCCTTTGGAAAGAAAAAGTTGATCCATTCAAGCCAACATAATACAAAAATAGATAACAAACCAATGGTGTCTGAATCCGCAAGATTTTTTTTAAATGTTTCAAGGACAAAGTGGAAAAACATGGTCAGGATATTAACAAATGTAGGCTGATTTGTAACTGACTAAATAATGTTGCCCCAAGATTACTGATTTTGTTAAATCCAGATTTCTTCCTCTATGAAATAAAAAATGTTGAAGTAGACATTCACTAAGGTCTTAGCCATCTCTTCGGCCCATGAGTCATTTACCTGGAGGAAGGTCCCAAGAGCCATTTCCCAAGATTTGCCAAAACCTGTCCTAACTTGGATGAAAATGTAGAGACATGTTTCCAAAGCCAGAGAAGACACAACGGTAGGAATATTTATTGCCTTAGAGGGTGGAATCAGCATTCAAAATTACCACTCTCCCCTCCCAAGTCAATACATCATAGTTTGAAACTAATGAGATAAAATGTAACAGTATGAAGTTCTGATTTTAAAAAATCCATTCTATAAGGTCAGCATATTGGAGATCTATCTTGGTAGCAGTTCAGATAAGAAAAATCACCGGAATTTGGTTGCTTTCAATTCAGTATCAAACATCAGAAGGGTATATGTCAGGCCTGGGTGCAAAGGAAGACTTGAAATGAGCTAGACTGTATTAATAAAATATGGGGTCCAAACCAAAGGGTCTCATTGTCCCACTCGACACTAGACCCTGAATTTGGAATACCGTGTTCAGTACTGGGCATCATCCATTAAGAAGAACATTGACAACCAAAGAATATCCAGGGAAGAGGGAAAAGAGGGTGGTAAGAGATCTTAAAGGGTGTGGTAAGGACCAGGGGGCTCCTCTAGTCTCTCCCAGTCCTGACAGACTTGCCATTACCTCACCATACCTGGCTTCCTCACCACACCTGGCTTAACGCTTTCATATCATTACTGCACAGCATGCATGTCCTGGCTGGAAGACTTTGCAATGAGAACCCACCATTTCCTGGGCTATTAGAAACTTCTTTCTTACCCTGAGTGGTAATCTCATTCCCTACGACTCTTCCACTCATTGCTCCAGGTTCTAGCACCCTGGGACCACACAGGTCCATTTTAATCTCCCTGTGGGGACAGAGCCCCAGAAAGCAGTTTCCAGGCTGTCGGCCTCACGTAAAAAGGTGCTGGCTCAGGTAGTAAATGGCCATCAGCTGTGATTAGATGGCCACAGCTGTGGCTAGTTGGCCGTCAGCTGTAACCAGTGAGCCATTAGCCACTAATATAACTGCCATGGCTTTGCTAGCAGAAAATGGGGGCTAGCAAGAAGATGGTGGGTGAGTCAGCAAGCAGAGCAGAGGGTTGCGGATTGGGATTGTGTGGCTCCTGTTTCCTGTTTCTCCAACCCAGCTGCCAGCGAGACTATAGTGGTGTGACTCCCCTACCTATGGCTCTGTGGGTGTTCCTTTTTGGCCTCACCATATCCTGCATTCTTATGTGGGCAGCGGGAGCTGAGACCCCGCAGGCCGCCCCGCACGACACTCCCTTCTCCATAAACAGCCGTTCAAATAAATCAAGAGAATGACACCCGCACCCACCCCACCCTGTTCCCCAAAGTTCCCCTTCCTCCAACATACACATACCAGAAAACTTTCCAGGTAAATTTGGACTGTTTTTAAAGATTAATCCTCCAGATGGCTGATTTTTGGCCACCTGCCCCTCAGGGTTAGAACATTATATTATAGACACGAAGGCCCCACTGTCATTCTTTCCTCTTTGCACCGCTCAGAAGCAAACTTGAGGACAGTCATGCATCGCTTCCGGATGTAGACACGTTACCGTTAGGCGATTTCATCGCTGTGCCAACATCACAGAGGCACTTCCACAAACCTAGAGGGTACAGCCCGCTACACACCTAGGCTGTGTATTGCTCCCGGTTACGAAGCTGTACAACACATTACTGTACTGAATACTGTAGGCAACTGTAGCACAATGGTAAGTATTTGTGCACGTAAGCGTATCCAAAGCACAATGGTAAGTATTTGTGCACGTAAGCGTATCCAAACATAAAGGTACAGTCAACAAACGGTATACAAGATCAGCAATGGTCCACCTGCATCAGGCACTTACCAGGAACGGAGCTCGCAGGAGTGGAAGCTGCTCTGGGTGAGTCGGTGTGTGAGCGGAGAGTGAGGGTGACGGCCTCGGCCATGACTGCTCGCTACTGTAGATCTCACAGGCCCTGCACACGCAGGCTACACGGAATTTATTAAATCAATACTTTCCCCTTCAGTTCCTAATTAACCTTAGCTTGCTATAACTGGTTTCCTTTGTAAACGTGTAATTTTTGTTAACGTTTCAATTCTTTTGTAATAACACTTTAGCTTAAAGCACAGACGCACTGTATAGCTATCCAAAAATACTGCTTTTTTGATATCCTTATTCGATATTAATAACTGTGAGTTACGTGTCACGCTACCACCTGGCAAGGGCTACAGACATTCCAACCGCTACCACCCTGCCTCCGCTGCAACCTGATGCAGATAGTCACCTAATCATAGCTCCCACCTGACAAAGGTTACGGCTGCGCTGTTACTATGGCGACGATGCTATGACGCTAAGACTTTACGACAGCTATGGCGTCACTAGGCCATAGGCATTTTTCAGCTCCATTATCAACTTAAGAAACCACCCCTCTTGACCAAACCGTCCTCATGACCAGAACGACGCAGGCCTGTAGTGAGGAGCGCTTTTCGGCTTGGTCTTTCTCGTGTTGATCCCAGCCTGTCATCTGAGGCCTAGAGAGGCATAAAAATTGGAGCCATAATCCCTACATGTGACTTTTCTGACACTTGAGGGTATTTCTGGTTTACACAAATTTCTCAGAACACTCTTTTAACTCACGTTCATTTAAAGAATAAACATATGCCCACGAGCATGGCAGGAATATTCTCGAAAGTCCAGGTTGCAATTCCAGGCAAGCTGAAAATTGTTGGCTCATTTAGCCGTTTTTCTTCTATTTCCGAAAAAACATGAATGCTATTCTGTATTTGACAGATGTGTATTTTTTTAAAATGCCATTGTTGGTGTTGCTATATTTAATTATCTGATATTTGTTCAAATGCTTACTATGTGTGTGACATAGTATGTAGCAAACAAGAGCAAAACAATAAAATGGGGTGAGCTTGTAAATATCCTGGTTTGGAAGAATATCCCTAACTTACAAAAGAAACACCGAGATACGGGGAGTCTGAAACGACTCCCCACTCTTTTGTTCACAGGCCTGAAAAAGACCAAGAAGTGTGGCTTCATTGATATTTTATAATCTCTTCTTAAAACCCAACTTGCTCAAAGTAAATAAAATGTTGCTTGTGTAAGTAATTAATCAAGAATTACACGGGTTTATTATGAAGCCAATAGCAAGCAATCTCCTGAGGCACTCGGCAAACTCTCTCTTTCAGTAAATAATTACTTAAGTTAAAATTATTTACTAAATTAAGTCATTCTTTTTGTGATATCTCTAAGACTTCAAGTAATTGGTTGGGTTCACTTTGGTTGGAGTTCTATAAAGAAAAAAAAATAGCACTACATAATGAATTAACTGTGCAATTCACTATATATTTAACACTTCAGAAACACATTTTTAACCGACAAAGAACAGGTACAAAGAGCCATGCATATATATATATATATATATATATATATATATATATATATATATTTAACGTAGATATAATTTTCCATCTTAGTGCAGCAATGCTGGGGAAGTGTTAGCACAGCATAACTTACTATTTTCCATTTACTGAGAGTCAGCAATATGGAAAGCCCATCTCAGACAGAGCTGTAGCCACAGGCCCCTGCCCTGGGCTGATGGTGAGTACGGCTTTGGCCTGGAGGCAGATTCAGCTCCTGCTGGAAGGACAGGCTCTCCTGGCAGTGCCTTCCCTGTACCTTCCTGGGGTTAGGGGGAAAGAATAATGATCTCACCCTAGGGCTTCCTCCCTTTCTCCAAACCACAACACTTCTCTGTTATAATTAGGAGGCGAGAAATAATGAAAAGTAAAATCTGGGTTAACTAACACCTTTAATTAACTATTTTCTGTTGTGTTCTTAATTTTTAGGAGTAAAAATGTTTTTTAAGAGCAAGCAAGAAAGCCGAATTCTCCTCATTGAGCATCTGCATCTTGCAAGGATGTATTCTACCACTTTTGTGTTTTTCCTCACATTTTGGTTTCCAGCCATGGAACAGGAAATAAGTGCCTACCGGGAGCCAGGCCAGGCTTCGAGGTATTTCAAGCATGTTATCTCATGCAGTCCTCATGACAGCTCTGTAATGTTGGTGCAGACAGCAGGCAGTCTCCAGAATCATAGGAGCCAATCCTATAAAAATTTCTCTCAGATGATAGATAGACAGACAGATAGATAGATGAATTTTTTTTTTTCCCTATTGGTTCTCTTTCTCTGGAGAACCCTAATACACATGTCAGATACTCACCTTGGTATTCAGATGTGATCCCACTTTCAGAGAGCTCAATAGTTTTCAGGTGACACCAACATCTCTGCATCTCCCTCTAATACAAAGTGAGGAAGAGACAGATATGGGTTGAGATTGCAGTAGTAGGTCTTTGAACCCCTGTTAAAGATTTAGCAGATTATTCTAAAGACGATGGGAAGCTACCCGTGCATTTCAGTAGCAGAAAAAATAAAATAAAAACTATGACTAGGTCTGCATTGTTCAAAGATCACTCAGGCTATATTAAAAATAAATAAAACTTCATTAGAGTGAATGAATTGCAAAGTGGCAAGAGTAGCCACTGTGTCACGTGGGAGGTTACTGCAATTGTCTAGGAGACAGAGTGGCTGCCAGGCCGAGAGTAGTGGTGGCAGGAGAGAGAAACAAGTGGACAGATTCTATAGGTATATAAAGCATGACTGGCAGAACATGGTGAGTAGGTGAGATGGGGAGGGCGGGACCTAGGATAACTTCCTAGTTCCTGGCTGGATAGAGGAGCCTCTCCTGAGCCATGGGGACAGGAGGGGTGGAGATGGTGACCCTCTAATGTTTCCCCATCCTCTCACAAATACAGTATAATCAATTCACCCTGTGACTGGAGGCCTTCCATCAGATGGCCTCAGACTACACAGACATAGCTTTGCTGCTGCCCTCTATTTATTCAGCTCTGCCTCAAAGGTGATATATATGACCTTTCATAAGTGACTTAACCTTCTCCTCCCCCATTTCTCCATTTTTACATTCTACGGGGGCATTTACTCACTGCACTGAGTAAAAGGACAGGCCCCAGCACTTAGAGACAGATATCCACCTTCTGACATTGGTTTCTCCCAGGTTTCAAGACCTGTTTCTGTGACACCAACAGACAAATGAAATATGGACTTGATGGGGAGGTAAGGAGGGGAACACTCTTCTGTCTTTAAGAGGGCAGCATTTCAGCTGCCAACCAACCAATTCAGATGAACGGAACCTTAGTCCATTTTGAAAGAACTTTATGAAAGAAAATGCTATTATCATCTTTAATTGTACGAGTTCCTTAAAACCAGCATGTCAATGATATTAATGGAAATGTGTATCTAGTTCTGTAAGCATCCCTGGAGGGGAAATGGAATGTGCAGTCTTGTAGGGAAATAGGTACAAACAAATGTCCCAATGTGCATGAAGGAGAGCTCCTTGGCATACAATTCTCGTGCTGGAGGGTAGTATAAATGGCAAAAGACTCCTTCAGCAAGACTTGTCAACCATCTACTATGTGCTATACGCCAAAGAAAACAGTGACAAATTAGACAAAAATCAATGCTCTCATAAACGTACACTCTAGAGGAAGGAGAGAGATTTTTTAAAAACATAGTAAATAAGTAGATAGTATACTATGTTAAAGCTGCTAAGCACTGTGTGGAAAAGGGAACCAAGTATGGGAGATGGGCAGTGATAGGGAGGGGTCTGTGTGCAATTTTATATAAGGCCACCAGGGCAGGCATCTCGGAGAAGGAACGTGCCACTGGAGCCACAGACTTGAAGGAGATGAGAGAATGAAGCATGTAGATGTGTGGGGAATGAGTGTTTCAGGCAGACAGAGAATGGTCAATGCAACAGCCGAGGGCAGGAGTTTGTCTGACCCATTTGAGAAACAAGAGGGAGCCCAGTTTGGCTGGAGCAGAGTGAGTGAGGGCCAGGACAGAGAAGACAAAGTTAATGTTACAAGGGGTGGCGATCAGATGGAGAAGTGCCTTGAAATGGCACCCCTGGAAGGTTTGGGGGCAGAGGAGTGATTCGTCTATTGTAAAAGCAGCTCTCTGGCCGCTGTGCAGAGACTATATCATAAAGGGCAGAGGACAGGAGTGGAAGGCTGGGGAGGAGGCCACTGCAGTAATCTGGGCAGGAGGAGAGTGGCTGGGACCAGGGGCTGGATTTGGGGTAGATTCTGCTGATAGGGACAATGGGATTTACAGAGCGATTGCATGTGGAGGATGAGAGAAAGGGACCAGTCAAGGTTCTTGTTCTGAGCTACTGGAAGGCGTTGTCATTTACTGACAACTGGGAAAAACTGAGGGTAGAAGATGTTTAGAGGTTGGAATATAAGGAGTTCAGGGTTGAGCTTGTTAAATTTATGATGTTCATTAGACATCCAAGTGAATAAAACACTGTGTAGCCAGTTACACACACACACACAAACACACACACACACACACACACACACACCTCAATCTGGAGCTCAGGGGGGCAAGTCAAAGCTGTAGGTATAAATCTAGGTCCTGATCCTAAAGACTTTCCTCTGTACTAATAACAATAGGAACCATTGTTCTCATACCATCACCACCTCACCCCGCCTCAGTGTTGGTAATTTCTATGTCCCAGGGCTTTTCTCACATGACCTCATTTACTTCTCACAATGACCCCACAAAACAACCATTGTAATCCCCATTTTTGCAGATGAGGAATCTTAGGCTTAGAGAATTGACCTGTCTTGCCGAAGCTCACACAGCTGGAAAGAACTTCATTCATTCTGCAGGCAGTGAAGAGACATTGAGAGAGAGAGAGAGAGAGAGAGAGAGAGAGAGAGAGAGAGAATAACATTGTCAGATGTTCATTTTGGATAAATTGCTCTGAGGATAGCCCAGAAGTTAGATCAGGATGGTATGAGACCAACGCGGAGGCCACTGCAATAACCCAAGAGTCCGAAGAAGAGGTAATGTGGGACCATACTCAGGCTGGGGTTGCAGGGATGGGAAAGAGGGAACAAAGCCCAAGCGTGACCCGGTAGCATGACAAGGCTTGATGACCCATTGAATTGGAGGCATAGGGAAAAATCCAGCATGTCTATGGACTTCTGACTGGGAGAACTGGGTAAAGGATGGTGCCTCTAGCTGAGGCAGGGAACACGGGAGAGTGGTCAGGATCTGGAAGGCGGGGGCAGAAGGGCGCATGAAGAAGCAGAGGGATGATGCTGGGATAGGCTGGGATCAATCCAACCTAAGTCTTTCCTTTGAGGTTTAGGAGTTTAACTTTGTTCTGCAGACGAGGGAGCCATTAAGATTCGAGCCAGATAAATGTAGTGACACGTAGGAATCAAGCGCTGTAGTCCTCCAAGCATTGTGAGGGCAGGACCTGGGTTTTCTGTGTGCAGTGCGCTGTACAACCATATCCACACAGCAGTTACTTAACACAATAAGCAACACTCTTAAAAACCCCCCTTTTTGCCATTGATTGGGCATACTTGCAGAATACTTTTTTTCAGATGCAAGTGCATTGTGCAATGAGGTTGAATAAGCTGAATAAATCCATTTAGTATTTCTATGGAACGTTTTTAAAAAATCCAACTTATAACAAGTAACAGCCTGCTTACTTCTCCACAACTCTCTACTCCCCAAACCTCTATTGTCTACTGACTGGGATAAAGGGTAATTGTGTTCCAACATGCATTATGCTAAAACACTTCTTTTTGCTCAGCTTCATTCATTATCAAAACCCAGATTTTAATCTAACTTCATCATCATTAAGCAGCCAAACCAGCTGCAGCAGTGAAGATGGGGGAAAGGAAACGGCTTAGGAGAAGAGCGACATCTCCCTGAGAAACAAAAGAATCAGCTCTGATCAAGTGACCCAGCATGAGAGAAGAGAGAGCTCCCAGAGCTGATGAAAATAAAATTGCCAGTTAGGCCTTCTTCTCATTCGTTTTTCTTTCACACTTCACATTAGCTCAGTGAAAGGAAGACGGATTAAGAGTTAAATGCACCAAAATAACTTAAGCAATCTTTAAATAAGACTTAAATGCGTTTTCTGTTTCCACCAAAATCCCTCTTCCGGTTCTCTCTCTCTCTCTCTCTCTCTCTCTCTCTCTCTCTCTCTCTCTCTCTCTCTCTCTGGCTATCTATGTCCTCTGGGCCTTTCTTCCTCCTCCCTCTAAGAACTGTTAAGGGCAGGACCTCTTTTCTTCCTTGCTTCCATTCTTTCTCTGGATTCTGTCATGTCCTCTGCTTGTACAGTTGCTTCTTTTCAATGACTTTGCCCTCTCTTTGAAACCCGTCCTATCCTTCAGCCCTGATCAGCCTGAAGCACTCTTTTTGAATCCATTCTCTTTCCAGCTCCCTCTACTTGCCTTCAGCCCTTCTCCTTCCTCAACCTTCTCCTCCCCATCATGCCCCTCTCCCAAACCCACTTTCTGGTATCTGGCTTCAGAAGCCACCAGAAGCCAAATTTCTAGAGACAGAAAGCCCATTGTTGCTGATGAAGGCAGATGATACAAACGAGGTAATTGCTTGAACTCATAATTAAAATAGCCAAATGAAGCAGCAAAACAAGACGGATTCATGGCTTGCAGATCTAAGGATGAGCTCTGCAGAAGACAGTTCTCCTTCCCCTTACTCTGCTGGCACTACACCCCAGAAACATATTGACTAGCCGATCAATTCTCAAATTCTAGACAGATGGGGCAGTGATAAACGACTACCCCACAGCCCCTCCTCAGTGACTGCCAGGCCCCCCTAATGCACACAGAACAACAGGGGTGTCTGGAAATACCTCGCCTGAATTGTTTATCTCTCTCTTTTTCCCACTTTTGTTTCCAGCTACAGGGAACTTCTAAGTAGAAAATCAATAGGCGCTTTAATTACTGGCCCCCAATTCATCAGGGCCTCAACTGTAATTACTCTGCCTAAGCCGGGAGCCTCTGGAGCCAATAAGCTGAGAGCCGGGCAATGGATAATGTGCCAGAGGAGAAGCCAGGGTCTATGACTCAGCCTGGGTGGAGCCCTCTGAGAACACCTGCCCCAGACCACCTCCCTACCCACTTTCCTGCCACTCCCTTCCCAGGTACCCTTCCCTGGTCAGCAGTGGGGGAGGCAGTCCCTAAAGGGATCCCAGGGCAGAACCAGTGGGGACATGGGTCAAGCCCCCAATGCTGAAGTACTCCTGATTATTGTCCCCTCAGCTCTGAAGCCAGGGTTCATTCATCTGAGGAACCTCAAAGGGTGGGTATCAGGGAAATCCTCAGGGTTCCTCTCAGGGACTATGTTGGTCCCATAGGACAAGGCTGGGATGTCCCAAGAAATGCTCTCATGGGGTTCCCTTAAAACAGCAAGGACTGAGGGAATTGTTTTCCCCGGGAAAACAGGAATTCATCTTTGGGACTCAGAATAAAGGACTTCTTTGTGATAGGTGAATTCATAACTGTGTGTGTCTGGAGCTGATTCCTCCTTCATGCTACTGGGGCTTAGAGAACAAAGCTGGTGACAACATGAACTTGGCTGTCCCTCCAGATGCCCGAGAAGGCCGTTTCTGGGGAAGGAGAGCTGGGCCACAACTGCCCTACTTCCTGCACACACACCAGCCAGGGCTTTGAGTCTGAGCACGGAGCTATTGACTCAGCTGATCAATTTCCAAGTCGCAGGGAGCCAGGCCCATGAAAAACGACTCTGTTGCCCATCACCCCACCCGACTCAGACATTGGCTAATGCAAACGGAACAATTCTCCATTTAGGAATTGCTTCTAAGCCTCTCTTTGTCCTTCTGCCTCCCACACGTAGGCGTTCCCACCTGAGCCCTCTGCTCTTCTCTCCAAATTCAAGTACATCCTCGGCCTCAGCTACCACTTTCTCAGAGGTGAATTCTCTCACAGGACTCTAGCTGCGCATTCCTGCCTCCTGGCCCAGTAATTATTACTCTTAGACGCGAGATGTCTAAAAGCAAAGCCATCCTCTTCCCCACATCCACCCACACAAACCATGTTGTTTTCCATCCTGTAGATTGAACTCTTGCGAATGGTGCCCAGGCTTCCACCTTCTGATCACGACTTGTGTACGCCCGTAGACCATTGTCCATCAGTCCTCGAGGCATCGCCTTCTAAAGAACGCTCCCTCTTTTCCCACCTTTATTCAGACCCCGTTTATGTTGGACCTGGGTGCTGTGATAGCCTCCGTTTGGAAGCTCCTAGCTTTCCCCAGTGCCAGAGGATCTCAATCCAAGCAAGCTGCACGATAGATGCACCCAGAGCACTTTTGGAAAACATCAATGATGAGACCAATCGCTAAGACCCATGAAATCAGAATAGCTGGACAGGAGGCCAAGGTCATTTGAAAGGCTACTCAGGTGATTTGAATACATAGCCAGGATGAGGACCATTGCTTCAGCCAAGCCAGGCTGTTTGCTGTGTGCAAACTCCCTGCTTCCTCCTCCTGTGCCCTTGGGTCCCCACCCTTCCTTCTGCCTCCACTTCTCCCTCCAATGATAGAAATGCTCCCTATCCTTCCAGGCCCAGCCCAAATGTTCCCTCCTCTAGGGAACCTTTCCAGATCCCTTCCCAGAATTCCTGCAGCACTTATACATCACGGGTGAGACACACCCTGCTCGTCCTTAGGCTATGGTATGTGGTCGTGTCATAATCCCTTTGCCTCACTGTCACCTCCTGGGAGCTTCTGAGTTGGAGCTAGAAGAGCTAAGTCTGCATTCCGACACCTCATGAATAAAACGTGGGCTATATAACTTTGGACAGGTTATTTAAAATCTCAGTTTCTCGTTCTGCAAAATGGGAATCATGCTTACTATCTAGTTCATGGGAGTTCTGACGATAACAATAATTGTTAGTGCAACAATTTTTGTCTTTCACATTGCTTAACAGTGGCTCGGGCCAATTAGCATTTAATATGTGGTTGAAAACAGGAATGAATATATTTGGATTTTTAGCATAGACTTTTTTCTTCCTCCTAAAAAGAATTCCAAATTAGAGAATCCATCCACTATCCCCTGGCACCTAGGGTCACGAGCCCAGCGCCTCCTACAGTGGAGTCAAGCACAGAGACATCTGCTTTCCTAACTACCCTTGTCACAGGCCCTTGCTGTGACATTTAAACCATGTCCTTTTTGTCAGGTGTCAAAGCCAAGAGCAAAGATGTCACAGTTTCACTGTCTTCATGCAGGCTGGCCTAATGGATGAGTGCGCACACGTGCGTGGACACACACACACACACACACACACGCACACACACACAGCTAATAAATCATGCTGCCCTTTCACGGCTACCTGCATAATCAAGAAAACCAGCTTTCCAGCAAACACCCTCCAAGCCAGCATTCCAGGGACAGGCCTGGGCCTAGAGGTCCTGGTCCACCCACCTCTGTAACGCATGGCGAAGTGTTCTCTTACATACCAAAGGTTCCCACTGTCAGTAGGTAATAGCCTGTCCCCTCTGGGCAGCCACCTACTGAGTTAATATATTTTGCAAGAGAGGGGCATGAGTCTGGAGGAATTCTGGAGCAAAAAAAATAAACATGCGGAAGCTTGGGAGGCCTGAGATCCTGTGTCCAACAAAACATCCTGCAGATCAGAGGGCAAGTGCCAAGCAACCCTCAGGGCTCTGCCCCAGCCCCTCCTGCCACCCCTCTGCGTGGCCTCCTCTGGCCTGTATCCCCCCAGCTTCTGAGCTCATTGAAATGCTCATTTATGTTTCTGGATGAATAATCTCTGAAAGCAACTAGATTAGAAGAGTCCTTTAGCCTGACTCAGAGCTCTTGCGCTCCAAGGAGCACAAAGTAATTAGAAAACATTATCCTATTCATCCCATAAAACCCAGGAGAGAAAGGCAGATGGCAAGGCCTGTCACAGCTCCCCCTGAAGCTGAGGACCTGGAGGACAGGATGGGGAATGAGGTGGCTGAGGTCACAGTTAGGCAAAAGCAAGGGGGGAGCAGGCAGAACCCACAGTGCTGGTCACTGCGGCAGTTTTCAAGGCAGTTTTAGTAAGTTGGGTTGGCCTGGGAGCTTGGCAAAGTCACACAGACTTCTTTTCTTCTCTCATTAATGGGCCCATTAATACTCAGCAGCCTAAATAAACTGATAAACTGAGACTCCTAATGGTGTCTCTTGAGGGCTCAAGAATGTGCAAGAGCTGGAAGGGCCTTGGAGATCCATCAATAGCTACATCATATAAACAGAAGCCCAGGACGATTCTGATTTGTCCAAGGTTACATGGGTCATTCATGGTCAAGGTGGGTCTATAGTTCAGGTCTCCTGAGTTCAGTCAGTACTTTTGTAGGAAGCATACTTCGCCACTCTAAGAGTCGAGGCTTCTATGTCTACCACCGTCTTGGGGTGCTGGGCAAGAAGAATGTTTCCTGGCCAAGGGCTTCCCTGAATTTTACTATCAGGGACATGTACTTACCCTCCTCTCAATGGCTGCAGCCTGCCCAACTGCAGATAAGGAGGTCACATGAGTCTGCGGTTGTTTGTCACCTGTGGCCACACAGACCTTTCTGTGGCCTCATTTCTCAGTTTTCTCTCTCTTTTCTCCTCAGATCCTATAATCCTCCCTTTCTCTGGCCCCCGCCCTACACAAGTCAGGGTGAGGAAAAGCCCAACGGGGAGGGGATGGGGCAAACACCAGCCCACCCATCTAGTGTCCCCCAATCCTCAGAAGAGCTGGCAGCTCTGTGTGTGCTGTAGCCCATGTCCTGGGAGTCAGGGCATGATCTAAAAAGGACCGGGCTCCTGGTGCCTAGCAAAGGTCCTCAGGCCTCCTTTGCAGCACTCCCACGGGAGGGTGACAGCAGAAGCAGCACGGTGCCGTGGTTAGGGTCTTGCCTGAGAAGTTCACATCTGAGCTTCACAGATGCCATTTCCAGCTGTGAGAATGTAGGCAAGTTACTTCACTTTCCTTAGTTTTCCCATTAAAATGAGGCAGCCGATATGAGGAGGAAGCAAGTGAGTATAGGGAAAGCACTTAGACTAGTCCTGGGACAAAGTAAGCAATCAAAAAGTGCTCCTTCGTTTTGCTGTTCTTCCTGCCTGGCTGGCCCCTGGCTGCTCACGTGGAAAGACTATAGTCTTGCAGCAAAGACGTCCAAGCTCCAGCATTCCTCAATAGAAAAGCCATGATGAAATGAATGGCCCCAGAGGCTTTGCTGGAAGATACACCAACTGCTCCTTTATTTCCGCACTGTTGTCTGTCCCTTCCCACACTCCCGACACCCTTCCCATTGTCAAAACAAGATCAGCTAACCTGTCTGAGGGACACGCTGGTTTTCCTCCTCTGTCACTCGGTTTCAGTCCTCATGTTAGGCTGCTCCCATCGCCACCTTTCTGGGTCTCTCCCTGGCATAGAGAGCTTCATTTTCTTGATGTGTGTTTCCTGGTCATTCCCTCCTCCTCGTTCCCTTTACCTAGTTTGAATTGTGAATAATTCATGTGTTTCCATGATCCTGCCATGGTTTCTCTCCCTCATGAATCAAATCCCCGAGACACAGTTTATTTTCTCACCATCTTCTGGTCTGAGTTGCTGACATAGTTTATTCCTGTAGGTCACGAATGGAGGCCAATACTTATGCCTGCGTGTGAGACACTTATCATGTCTCCTACTCTGCTCTTCTCCGATGCTCTATTTTCCTAGTATATTTTAATAGGTGCATATTTGCACATTACATGGTTGGATAGATAGATAGATAAATGAATCGTTACATAAATAAACAGATGCACAAATAGACAGAATTATTTCCCCACAGGGCCTACCTCAGTCACCTTTGTTATTTATTTAAAGTTTCTGGGAAGAGAGTGGAAGCTGCTTTTGAACATGCAGCTCTTCCCATGCAGTGGATGTCTCAACCCCCAATCGGGAGCCCCCCCTTCTGAAATGCAGTTCTCATCAGGACCCTCATAACAACTCAGCTCCTACCTAGAGTCTACCTGAGTGTCAGCTCATTTACTCAGTCCTCACATGTCTACTGAAGACCTACTGTGTACCAGGAACTGAGAAAGACCCTGGGAAGACAAAGTGAGCAAATAAGCACAATCCCTGACCTTCTGGAACCTACCAACAACTGGGAAACTGGAGATTAGTTAAGGGGTCCTATGTATAAACGATTCATGTGTATATACCGATAAATGTGATATGTTTATATGAAATTTGATGGTTTTATTTTTAATATTTTGATAAAATTGATATTAACATGTAAACTATAAATACAGAGGGTGCCAAAAAATGTACACATATTTTAAGAAAGGAAATAACTGTATTAAAATTGTAATACTCCATATATACCGATGACAAAAGATGAATGTAAGTAACGTTTGACTTCTGCAATTATAAGAGGTGCTCAAAGTGGTTACCATCAGTGTCATTTTAATACAGGTTTTTCCTTTCTTAAAATGTGTATGCACTTTTTGGCATCATCTGAATATATTTATAGATTTATGGTAGTAAAATTACACCCCAAATATCCCTCTTCCCCCATCTCCTAATATACATATTTCTGAGCAGATAGATTCTAAACCTGCTAAAAATAAAGAAATTCTTACCCTGATGTCAGGAAACCAGGGGAGGGAGGGCTTTGTGATCAGAAAGAGGGCGATGGGGGTGTCCTGGGAATCTTAGTGATGTTCTCTGGCTTGGCCTCTATGGCAGTTCCAGGGCACTAGGAAAATTATTATTAAATTTGATGTTTAGGTTTTATGTATGCTTCTGTATATACATTTCGTTTCACAACTTAAAAACTTTAAACAATAAAGAGAAACCTGCAAGAGTTCATGAGAGCATGAAACAGGGGCACCAGGCCTGGTCTGGGGATCCAGGGATGGCTTCCTGGAAGAAGGAGCATCTGAACTGAGATTTGTAGAGGGAGATGAGTTAGGCAGAGGGAGGAAGGTGTGTAGAGATGGGATGCAGGGAGAGGAAGAAGGAAAAGAGGGAAGAACATAGCACAGAACAAACAGATCCTAGGAAGCCTGGGGGACTCGGAGTGGAGCCCAGTGTGGCTAGAGCCCAGAGAGTGAAGACGAACAAAGCTAGAGGGAGAGGTGGGAGCTGGACCACGCAGTCTTGTTAAACGTATTTGTTTAAGATCAATGGGAGGTGCTTGAAGGTCTTAAGCAGGGGAGGGACATGATCAGTTACACAAATTGATGAGATCTCTAACTAAGGCGTAGGAATAGTTTAGAAGAAGGCAAGAGAGGATGTGGGGAGGCTACTGGGAAGCTTATCTCAATTGTAGAAAAGATGATAAAAATTTGAATAAGTTAGAGATGGAGAGAAATGGACAGATATAAGAGATATTGAGGAGTTAAAATCATAGGAACTTGGCAATGGATTTGTTGCATGTTTCCCCTAGAATGTACACTTCATGAGCTCAGAGTCTTCGTCACTCCTGGATGTTCAGAACCTAGGACAATTTCTGGAGTACCAGTGTCTCTTACCTGAGGACTCTTCAATGTGCTCATATCTGCATTCCAGAATGTGTCGTGGAAATGGAAGCGAAATAATGGGAGAATGTTTCTGAGGTGTCAAGTACATAAAAAATGCAATGAAGACAAAAAGATTAGAGTGTTTAGGAGCCACCCTGAGGATTCCCGTACTTCTTTCCTAGAATGAGCAAGTAAATGAAGCAGAAAATGGATTATTTAAATGATAGTAAATATGATGAAAGGAGAACACATAAAGTTCCTAGTGCTACGGGGTATGCTAAAACACCAATCTTCAAGAACATCTCAAATAGCACCCAGATAAGGAATAAATGACAAACAGCAGCCAATGAATCGTTACTCAAACAGATGATATGGGCATCCACTCTACATATGGCCAGATTGCAAAAGACCAAGAAAGGAAGAGTAGCAATATCATTGGTGGAATCGTTGGAGTTGTAGGATGATGTCCAGGTTGTTGCTATTTAATACTTTTTAAGTTTAAAATTTTGATTTGAGAGGTTCTCTACAGTTTGGGCCTGAACCTCAACATGATAGTAAAATTATACCCCAAATATCCTTCCCCCATCTCATAAATTACATGTAGTCATATAAGAATTAGAGGGTGTTGTTCATACAGTTGCACAAGAAAAGTCCTTCTCCCCTTCCTGTCTGTGGTCAGAGAAAACACATATACAAAGCAGAATATGCTCTGTGAGTGATACCCTTTTTGTCAATGGCAGGTCAGCCTGATCTGCATTTGGGGCAAGATCTGCATTTGAAGGGTAGACTTTTAAAGCCCAAAGTCAGGGCAGTGATAGAAAATATAAGAGGAAAACCAAAAAGAAAAAATGTAATCACACAGTATACCAAAGGTTGGGTATTTTAAAACAAAACAAAACTTATGTTTCCAAAATAATCTATATGGTAGCACGATGTGAAATCCTTCAAAGTGATGGCTGTTTTTCAGTGAACTAAATCTGATATACAAATAACCCTTGATTATAGGCAAATCAACAGAGAGGTGGAAGTGGGAGGAACTGGGGAAATCAGGTTGACTGAGCCCAAATATGGCATGTACAAAGTGACAGACAAGTGAAAATAAGGACACGAAGAGGCCACAGATCTATGCTAGCCTGAAATGAAGATCCTCTTGACCAAACTACTTGTAGATGAGAAAGGGGCCATGCTATGACGAGGGGTCTGCTTAAGGAATGATAAGAAAACTCTAATGATGGTTTGACCTTGTTGTCTACTAAACAGTCCATGTGGGGTTAAAAAAAATGGTGACTCTTTTCCCGAGGAGTCATATATTGTCCAGAAATTTTAGATCCATGAGATCTTTGTCAAAAATTCCAAATCTCTTCATAGCAACTTTCAAGGATAATTCCCACAACGATGCTTAAAACTAACCAGGTCAACTTGCTTAAAATTATAACCAAGACTGAACCAAATCCCAGATCTATGCTTCTACGAAGGTGGAGGTCTCTGCAGTTCACAAGACGAGCCACTAAGGAAGCATTCAGAGGGCAGTGATGACCCAGCATGCTCCAGTGGAAAGAACACTGTGGGTGACCGAGAGACCTGGTCCTGGCTTTACCCCTGACTTGCTGTGAGATTTCCCTTCTCTTACCTCAGTCTCCTTGTCCATAAAATAAGAGAATTGAATTAGATGCTTCAAAAGATTTCTGTAAATTCTAGGGAACAGATATGACAGAAGTCCCGAGGTGCTGAGATTGGCATTTGATAAACTAGTATGACTGGAACAGAGTCAACAGTAGAAAGAGGGAGATAATGAAGGTCAAAGAGATAGATATGTAGTATTTTGTTGATCAGGGTAAGACATTTGAATTTTATTTTAAGTGTGAGGGAAATCATTGAAGGATTTTAAGAAAGAAAGGAATATAATCTTATTTAAATGTTCAATAAATCATTTTGGTTTTAGGTATAGACTGGCTCCAGGGGAAAAGCTGGGGGCATTAGAAGAAGGATTTGAAAAGTTCATTAGAGGGAGTCAACAGCACTTGCTCATGGATTGAATATGGAGTACTGAGTGAGGGAAAAGAGGAGTTAAAGATGACTTCTGGTTACTTCAGCAACTGGGTAGATGTAGTACCTTTTACCAAGAAGAGCCAGACTAGAAGAGGAACAACTGTAGGACATCAATGAATCAGGAGTTTTCTTTGGACACAAGAAAGTTGGAGGACTTTACTATCAAAGCAGATACACCAGGTGGCCTATTGGGTTCTCCAAGCTTGGTTCTAAAAAGATGTCTGAGCTAAAGGCGTGGGTTTGGTACCCAATTGGTGGACAAGTATGTGGTCACCTGAGTTGACAGTGAGACTAGAGAAGAAAAAGAGGTTCATAGCTAAATTCTAGAGCCCTCTAACTTTTAGAGATGGAGTATAAAAAGAGAAACTATCAAAGTAGTAGCCTTTGAGATAGAAGGAAACCTAAGAAGTGTATGTCACCAGTGCCACGGGGAAGATAGAGGTTTAAAGAAAGGAATCATTGCCCAACAATGCCGAGAGGTCAAGTGTGAAAGTTACAGAGAAATGACGACGATATTTGGCAACATGAAGGCCACTGGTGCCTGACTGGATGAAGAGACACTGGAAGTGAGAATTGGGAACAGTGATGAGAATTGGGAACATTTTGATGAGAGCTGAAAAATAGGATGGAAACTGGTAGGAGAGTAGAGAGAGGCTTTCATGTTTTTAAGGTGGGAGATATCAGAGCACATTTATATGCTTTATAGGAAAATGCAACAGTGAAAAAGAAACTGAAGACTCAAGAGAGGAGTGGTGAGACTTGTAGGAACGAAGTCCTTAGGAAGTGCAAGGTGATGAGGTTCAAATACAAGGTCCTTTGCAGGGAGCCGGGCCATGGCACCCAGGAGGAAGGAGGGGGTACCCAGAGGACATGCACAGTGACAGCGAGAGGTGTGGAGTCAGTGGCAGGAAGATGAGGGAGCACCTGTCTTTAAGATGCCTGAGAAGGTATTCAGCTAGAAAAGAAATGTTAAAGGTAAGGGTAGACAGTCTTTGGAGAAAGACGTAAAATTGTCATTTTGGAGAGTGGAAATGTAAACATACTAGGAAGGTGTCGTGGAATCGACAGGCTGTTCCCAGGATCTACTTGAGATTTACAGTCATAATTGCAAAGCAACAACAGTCCACACTACTACCTATTTTTCTCTGGCAATGTGCAGTTATTGAGATGTAAGCACGGCCAGTCGTCAGATTTCAGCAGGTTGGCGTTTTATCAGGTGAGAACAGGACAAGAAGTCCAGAGAGGTTTTCGCAAGGGATTAATGGGAAAGAGAGGATAGAATCTAAGCCTGGTAACGTGAGGCAATGGACAGCAAAGAAAAAGAAGTCAGGGGCTTGAAGACATCGATTCCATTGTGTAACTGCTGGAGTTGGCACAGTAGGGCGGAAGAAGAAGAGGAGGGGCCGGAGTTGGCAAGCCTGAGATCAGGACTTTGGAGAAGGTGATGTCAAAAGTCAGGATGTGGTCATAGGAGAGGGTAGCCCTCTGACGCTGTCATTAAAATTTCAGAGACCCATTTACTGCTTTCCTGACTTGTGGTGAGATGACCGAGGGGTGGGTTTCTAATAGGCATGATTTAATGCTGCAAAAGCCCCATTGCCTTAAATACCTCTGCGGAGGCCTGTGACTGGTTTCTGACATTCTGCTATTAAAGCTCCCTTCATTTCTTTTCTTCTGCTTTCCATACGGGCTGCCACCTAAGCTATTAATTTATTATCAATCATTTATACATAGGTGTGATTTAGTGGCTCAGAACCTTTCGAGTAAGGCAGCAGCTGGCTGCAATCAGATTTTAATAGGCTATAGGGCCTGGCTTTTAAGAAAGAATTGGAATAGGGCATCTGCAAAGCGGAACGAAACATTTATTATGCACCTACTATGTGCTGGGCTCTGCTCCAAGAGCTTCGCGTGTGTGACGCTCTTGTTTTCTCCTATTTATGCAACAGGAGGGCTCAGAGAAAAATGTCTGTCATTTGCCCAAGACCCACAGCTAACAAGTAATGAAGCCGAATCTGAGGTCAGAGCTGCAAAGCCTGGAAAGGCATTTGGATGGGAGGCAGAGGCTTTTAAAAGGAGAAATGCAAGGGCCCGAGGCACATCTTGGCAAACCTCACAATCCTCAATCCTCGTCTTCCAGCTCCCTCCGGAGGCCCTTGAATCGTGCGTGTGGCTGTTTTCTTACTTTCCTTCTGAGGTTGTTCCTTGAGGGTTTTTTTTCCCTCCCTTCTGGTTTTTTTAAACGATAATTTAAATTTTTATTAGGTGCTCAGCCACAGGATAAATACCCCCATTTGAATTGCTGACACACAAATCAATAGGAAAGCACTTTCCTCGGACTGGAGACCTGGCCTGGGAGCCTCCCAGGCACATCCACTCTCCAGAAGAGAAGGAGTTGAAGAAACAGAGCAGACGATTTTCTTCAACAAGCCACAGTTAAAGGAAACAGAATGAGCATTCGAGGTTTCTGGTCTCGGGGGCTTTTCTTTCGTTCCCGGTTCCTCCTTCTCATGAAACAATCTCACCAGTAACCTCTGCATTACAATCAGAGTGGTGTCATTTTCATGGGAGGAAGTAGAGAAAGCCTCGTGCGGCTGGGAACTGGCCTCAAGTTTTTAAAAGGAGAGCAGCTCAGCCTTCCTGTGCTCTGTCAGATAAGGGATGTGGATTTCTGCAGGGCCCGCCCTCCACTCCCCTCCAAGTCTCCCCCATCATTCTCTGGCTCGGAGATGTTGCAGTAAAAGATATGGTTAATATAAAAGAATATCTCAACAAATAAAATTGGCTTAAGCTGTGCCTTTAATTTTCTGATGCAAGAGGCAACAAGCTTGCTTGTATCCTACAACATGGCTTAAGATTTCATACCTACAGCACCCAAGCTGTCGGTAATTCTCCCCGTGGGTACGCTTACAGGAAGGTCCAAATTCCAATCTCCTTCTTCAGCACCACCTCCCACCATTCTCAGCACCTCATCACCATGACCCAATGATCCTGTGTTCCAGCTGCATCGTATTCCTCAGTTACCTTCCAACATACTTTCTAGGACTCTGAACCTTCGCATAGGCTGTTCCTTCTCTAGTGAATGGGGCACCCCAAGTAGCATGAGTCACCCGCCCCATTAGATGTCTTATTATAAAACTGTATACCTGAAATTTAGATCGTGTTATTCATCAATGTTACCCCCATACATTTAACTTTTAAAGAATACAATAACATAAACAAAACAACACAAGTCTATTATCTAAACAAATAACTTAAAAGGAAAAGGGCAAAATGTTTCAAGGAGCAGGAGTGGGTCTCCTCTCAAGCTTCCTACCATGGCAGAGTTGTGGGTGTCAGGTGAGATCCCTGGGCCCCTCTGTCAAATGTGGTCACCAGAGCCCCCCCCCCCCCCGCAGGAGGCCGTCTGGACAGCACAGAAGCAATGGATGGATACATGTGCAGAGAGAGAGAGCTCCAAACTGTGCACTGTCTCCTGGGCTCCAGCCACCCAGAGGAAGTGCTGCGGACCCTGGGAGGGGACCCTGGTGGGGTTGGACGGAGGATGCTTCCAGGAAAGCCACCACAGACCCTCTCCGGTGGCTTTTTCCCTGTCCCTCCCAGTCTCCAAGGATGGCCGCCTGAGCCTTTCATTCTCACTAAATTAAGCTGATAAAATACAAATGAAAAAGAGGTGGGGTGGGGAAGAGGGTCTGGCACACTCTTTGCATTTTAATAACTCTCGCACGGTGCCTCAGATCATTTTTAATAAGAGATTGACTGATAGTGGTTTCCGCCCCACCCCCATCTGTACATATCAGGATCCAGATCAACAGTCCCCTTTTCTGTCTCTCTTTTCCAGAATATTCTACTCAGCCCCTACCTTGGATGAAGCATGCCATGCCCTTGGCATGATGTGCTGACCTCTTGAAGGTCAGGTCTGGAAGGGCCACCCCTTAGGGACCTGTGCCCGGTGAGTAGCACTGCCGCCCTGCTCCTTCCACAGAGCCAGTTACAGGCATGCAAACGGGTCCAATACCAAACGGGTATTGACAGGTGCACTTCCAGGAAGGTAAGAGCCATCTTATGTGGTCAGTCAGCCGTCACCTGAGTGGCTGCCCCAGGCACTCTGGCCCGGAGGCCTTTGCAGGAGTGAGGAGAGCGGGTGTGGAGTGAAAAGAGGGCCGGGGTCAAGGCCAATGCCTATCATCCCAGTGCACTTGCTCCTATGGTCAGTTTCAGGCCACACAGTGTCTCTCCCACCTGGGAGGGGAGAATATACGTCAAAGTAGCCATGGGACTCCACCTCTATTTTCAAAGTGTACCTCTTCTTCCCTAGTCATTTCCATCAAGAAAAAAATTCTATTGACTGAAGACCTCTATATACTAAGGGCTGTTATGAGCCTCAGTATAGAAAATGACATCTCATTTCACCCACACAGCAATCCTGAGAGGTAGGAACCACTTACCCTATTTCACGGGGAAGGAAACTGAGGCTCAAAGAAGTCAGGTGACTTCCCCCAAGGCCACACAGCCTGTCAGTGGCAAAGCCAGGATTCAAACCTTGTTTGGCAGGGTTTCATCAAGCACTTCTGCCAGCCCAGCAAGGCAGGCAGTGGGGACAGCAGCGCGAGGCCATGCAGGGCCAGCTTTGCAGTCTCATAGCCATATCCCATCTGGAGCTACGAGGGGCAGAAACCTGGCAGCTGCCGAGGCAGTTGAAAAGCCAACCTCCCCCAAATTGTTTTATGTAAAGCCAGACTCCTGATGTTTGAAGCCACTTAATTTTGGCAGTGCTTTTTCCTCGCTGCTTTTAAACAGCCCTCAGAGATAAAAGGCATCCTTGCCGGGAGCCTCCCCCACTCCCCGGGCTGCTTGGGGAGCGCGTGGGCGCGTGCACATGGGGGCGTGCACGTGGGTGGCTCTCTGCTGGAAAAGCCCTGAACTGCTCTGCTCCTGAAGTATAGATACAGATGAAGTCTTTTGCTTTTATAGTGAGTTTCATCAGCCTTAAACTTCATTTATATCTCTATAAATATATACGGCTTTGAGCGAGAGGTTTTATGCTGGGTTTATTAGTTCCATCTCCCTAGGGCAGACACGGGGGCACCGAGAAGACAGCCCCCTTACAGACTGCATGGCCTCTGCCCTTTCCAGCATCACCATTTGCAGGACTCTCGTCTGGTATTCAGAGCTTTGCCCCTTCTGCTGGCGGGGCTCCCCGCTCTGATGCTGCCTAGCATTCCTCTCTCACCCCTGGCTCACAGCTGGCCCGGCCTGCTGTCAGGGGGAGGTGGAGGGCACCCGGCTGTCACCTGATTTCCTCTCCACACCTGTCCCTTGGCCCAGGCCCCACCACTGACCTTGGTATTGACAGGCTCATAGGAGATGGCAGGCAGGCTGGCAAAATCTGGTTTATTAATGAATCTGTTTTACGGGAATCCATTTAGATAAACAGACCGTACACAGATGCAGGTACTCAATGGCTACGAGGTTTACAGTACATCAGGAGGCAGGCAGCAGCTTTCTCTCCTGATGCATTTACGGAGATAAATTCAAGGTAATCCATATAAACTCAAGCCTTTGAAATTGCACACAGTCAAAAAATTCACACAATTACTCTCGCCTAGCCAGGAGGTGGCTGTTGATGTACTTCTTATGGAAAACATAATTATAAAGGAAGGGAAAATGTTTCATAAATAAAACACAGAATGGCAGAAGAATCTGGCGGGAGGGGAAGGCAAGAGGACAGGATTCCTAAGCTTTGTGGTCTCCAGTCGAGTGTGGAATGGGGCTCAAAAACCTGGTGTCTCCTTAAGGCTCAAATTAATTTCAGTCTAGTACAATTTTCAGGTAATTAATTGGCAAGAGTCATCTTTCAGATATTTTTAAATATCAGCCTGCCAGGCTGTTGGTGCTAAAGGAGGAGAAGGAAAAATAGCCAACACATGCTCCTAAAATCAAGGTGATGTAAGACAAGGGCCAGCCCAGCCCATTAGCTCTTGAGGAGAATATAAAATCCAGGTCAGCCCAGGTAATTGTTAGCATGTTAAAATGCCAAGGCCCCAGGTGGCACCCAGTCCCCAGGCCACAGAAAATAGCAAGTGGCACAATCATTTATGGTCTCTGCCAGGCACTGTCCTAGGCGCTTTGTACTTGTGCCCCCATTTAATTCTCATAGGAACCCCTGAAAGAAGATATGATATTCTCTACAGAATATTTTTGGGTGGGGAGGGTGGTAGAGAGATTTCTGATGAGGAAACTCAGATTAAGACAGGCTAAGTCATGGCCCAAGGTCACAAGGTCAGGACATTGTGGAATGGGAATTTGAAGCCACATAGCCTGGTAATAAACCCCCCGGTGTTGCTTTTTGCTGCATACCCAGGGTAGGAAAGGGTGTGGCTAAGACAGCAGAAGCAGAAAGGAGAGTAAGAGCTTGGGCTCTGTTTCCAACAGACTAGGTTTAAAACCAGCCCCACCACCTACTAGCTGTGTGTCCTCAGGCGAGCTGTTCAGCCTCTGAATTCTGGGGCTCTGTTTCCCTCATCTATGCGTTCTGTCCCCTTTGGTCTTCATAGGGGAAAGCTGTGACTAGGGTCTCCTTTTCTCATTTGGCCAACCTTCCTCCTGGGATGTTGTGAGGATGACGTAAGAGAAGGTATGGACAACATCTATACAGCAACCTGCAAAGATGAGTTACCGGTTCCCCTTATTGTGAGGATCCAGTGTGGTACCATTTGCAGGGCCCGATACAGTGCACGTCACAAACACTCCATAAATAATAGCTGCTGCTATTATTATTATTATTATTATTATTAAACAATGGAAACAAGCATAGGAACTCTCATACTTAAATTGGGCAGAACTAACAAATGAGAAAGTTTTGATTGGGCCCTACTATGTGCCAGGCCCTGTGCTGGGTTCTCCCAGCCTTCGTAGAACAGGTGATCTAGCTGGAGAAACACCTAGACTTTCACATATAAGGTTATCGATAATGCAAGACAGAAAAATTCCTCTAAAAATGCTTAGGAGGAATCACAGGGGAGCCATCGTTAGTTGCCAAGTGAACGATAAAAGCAATAGAAGAAAGCGGTTAAGACGCAGGCTGTGAACCTGGGTTGGAGTCCCTCTTCTAGCCCCTCTTAGCTGTGAAAAGTTGAACAAGTCAGTTAAATCACTATGCCTTAGTTTCCTCATCTGTAAAATGGGTATATGTCATAATGTTTTCTAGCCACGAAATAATGTAAAGTACTTGTTAATAATAACAACAGAAGTTTATTAAGGGCATTCTCTGTGCCAAGTACATGGCTGATGCCCATAGCAAGTACGCAGTCAGTGCTGCTAGTACTATCATTATGCAATAGAAAGGTCCAAGCTGCCAGGGCTTGGGAATATGAATTCTTAGGAGAACTAGGATCAAAGACCAAAATCCAGGCCAGAGACATTGCTAAGCCATTGTCAAATATTAGCCACTCGGGGTTCATACGGTCCTGGGACCAATGTTCTAGGATTTGTCCTCTCTGTCTCCTGCATACCATGTAGTAAGATGAGGTCTCATCTAGATTAAGAGATCTGTGAATTCCTCCTGGGTCCTGGTAATAAACTTTTATGGAGTCATCTAGAGCCAGAGCATAAGATGTTAATATAGGAGCCAGATGGGCGTGGGCTTGGCAGTGCCTGCTCTGAGGACAGAAGCCCCTAGGAGATCAGGACTAGAATCCTTCAGAAACCTAGGATGAGTCTTGTGGTCGTTTGTCCCTGAGCCCAGAACTCCTTCTCTCATTGTGGAGTCTCACCTCAACCCAGAGATGTGCCCACCCACGGTGAGGGCTGGCCCCTCCCTGTCCCCTGTTACCTCTCTGGGGTAAGATTTGGGGCACTCTACTGAGTGAGTGGAAGAGAGTTTGGGACCCCCGTCTACTTCAACTGTGTCTGTTGTATACTCAACAATGAGGGCCAGAGTGCAAGAGCCAGACCCAACTCATCTGGTTTGCGGTGAGGGCAGTGCACCACCCCCACTTATCCTCCTTGATTTGCATCCAGGGAGCCGCCTGCTTGGTGTTCATAGGAACAGGGAAGAATTTCAGCTCCAGTGGGAGCCATGATCAGATCTCCCTTTCCTACTCTGTTGGAGAATAAGCAGAGGCAATTGTCCAGAATGAAAGGAGGAGAAGAGGAAGCAACATACTGTCCATCAATGGACAAAAAGATAATCAAAACGTGGTGAACACATACAATGGATTACTCAACCTTAAAAAGAAATGAAATCCTGACACATGCTGCAACATGGATGAACCTTTAAGACATTATGCTAAGAGACATAAGCCAGTCACAAAAGGGCTTATATGGTATGATTCCACTTATATGACGTACCTTATGTAGTCAAATTCATGGAGATGGAAAGTAAAATGGTGGTCGCGGGGCTGGCGGGGAAGGAGAGTGGACAGTTCCTGTTTAATGAGTACAGAGTTTCCGTTTGGGAAGATAGAAATGTTGTAAAGACGGATGGTGGTGATGGTTGCACAACAATGTAAATGTACTTAGTGCCATTGAACTGTACACTTAGAAATGGTTAAAATGGTCAATTATATGGTATGCATACTTTATCACAAGAAAACAAAGGAGGGAACGAGAAGAGGGCACGACTACTTAACTTTCCTTTGCCAACTGGTGTATTGATTGCTTGCTGTGTTCTACATGTGTCAGTACAAATCCAGTCCAAAGTCATGTTCCAAGGTAAAGATGTAGTGATTCTTATGTATGGTTGGAAATAACTTTTAAAATACCAATTTCCAATTTCCCCTTCCTACTGAACTTGCGCTTAAGATGAAATATCAGTGAGGCGGGAGTCTCATCTGACCTCTGTTAACAGCCAATCGTCAAGAAGAGGCCAAATGTATCCATGGACTTCTCCCAAGTCATCTGCTGGAAGTGGCCTGGTGCAAACCACTCAGAGGATGCATTTCTGCACAAATATCTGCCTGGATATTAGGGAGTCCTCACTGTGGCTGTCTTCTAACCTGCCATGACCCAGTGGCTGAGCAGCCCCCACTGCACTCTGGGATCCTCGCTGGGAGAGCTGACTCAGGAAGGAGACTCCCATGAGTGAGCTCGTTCTGGATGCACGGTGCATGCTTTGAGACAGGTGACCCCAGAAAGGGACGGAGCCTAGGAGAAGGTGCTCAGAGAAGTCTCCAAGTGAAGGCAGGCAGAAGGACTTGTTCATCTCCCAAGCAGGTAAACAGCTCTGTGACCTACTTGGACAAATTTTGAGGTTTACTAAAGACTCTGATTTACTCCTTCATCTGTCAGAACCTCTGATTTGTTTATTTACATTTTCAGTTGAGGACCTCATGTTCGAATTGTGCACAAAATGCCCCATCTCTATCTAACATTCTCTGAACACAGAGCATCTACAGTTAAGGGTAAGAGAGGTGTCAGGACTGGTTATGCAGAGGTTTATGTGTGTGTACCTTGTTAGCAGTCATCGCCATCTGATAACTCCACTGCTTCTTCGTGGTAAAATAGAAGAGCGACCCCTTACCCTGACCTACCAGGAGGGATGGGAGCAGGATGAATGGAGATGTCTCTGAAGGGAGCTATGATAGTACAATGGCATGTAAGTCTCTGAAAAGTGTCTTCTGGTTCTAAAACCGCTCCTGAATAAGGAGGAATAGCAATCCGAGCCACGATGTTTGTGGATGGAGCTGCATTTCATGGCATAAGCACTATAGCAGCCAACTCTCCTCTTTTTTCCCCTAGTAATCTCACACGGGTACTCTTTCCTCCTGGAGCCCAGACGGGATGACTCATGCCCAGACACCTAAATGCTAAATTCCAAGTTTTTATTAGAAATTTTAACATCATTTCCATGTACTGTACCATGACATAACTCCGGTCAGCTCAGAGGTAGGGGCCTGCAGGGGCTTCAGTGGTTCTTGTTTAGACTTAACTGTGGCTTACATGCATGCACACACACACACACACACACACACACACACACTCACACTTGAAATGACCACTTGACTTTCCAACTCCATGACCATAAACTTGAACAAAGAATGGACCCCTCTCCCACCCTCTCTGCCATCCACCCAGTAAGAGTAGCCTCAGACCTCTGAAATGTTCCCTTAAAAGTCTAGAGTCTACACGACACATCTGTTAAATAATGTATTAAGCAATATATTCCCACTGCAAAATGTAGCAGTGGAAGCTGTGGCCGTGGGAGTCAGAAAGTGATGGGGTTAGAGGAAGGAAAGATGGATTAGAAAGAAGCACAAGGGAACTTTTGTACACCTTGTTTGTGGTAGTGGTTAAATGAGTGCATACAATTGTCAAAACTTACTAATCTTAAGTAAATACTTAAGATCAGTACATTTGATTATATGCAAACTATACCTGATTTTTTAAAAAAAGTTGTAACAGTGCTCTCCAGGTTAAAGATGGCAACCCATGACTGTACAGAATTGGACAGGATGCTGACCTTCTCCTACCCTCCACTTTCCCCACATCGCTTGTCTCCAGATCTCAGAGGCAGCCCAGCAGTCTTCCCTGCTCTGTGAACGAGGGCTGGATAGGAGAACACAATGGCTTTTTCTCTAAAATGCTGGCCCGATGTGAGGGTGAGGGCTGCCAGGGAACAGAGGTTTTATAAGTGAGGTGGGTTTGTGTCCAGTCTCCCACTCCTCTCCTAAGGTTTCTTTACGTGCTCAGAGCCCAGCTGTTTTCTGCTCCTGAGTCATGCTGCCCATATTCTGAGCCACAGAGGTCTCGGTGGAGATGCTCCCAAAGAATGTTCAGAGGACAGAAAAGTCATCAAACACCTAAAACTGAGACATGTATGGCTATGGCCACCCAGAAGGGTGTCTTCAACTAGGATTTCTGGGACAAGGCAAGTGGGGCAACCAGGTGTCTGACACCAGTTCAGCCTAGAGGCCTCTAGCCTGGGGGACCCTCTTCAGAGTCAGCTCAGAGAGCTCACGCTGCTGGCCATCTTCTAAACTGAGAACCTAGGGCCAGCAAAACCTTGAGACTCCTGGCTGATTTTTACTCTTACCAGAGGGAAACTCACTCCTCTACACTGAGCTCACTAAAAGGTTTCAGTTGCAAATCTGTCCACTGGGGAACTATCCATCCCTGCTCTCCTCTCCTACACATGAGCACTTCTACGTTTCACAGGGGATGAGATGTTAGGAGACTAGAAGTTCTCTTTCCACTTTGGCTACCCTCTGGCCTAGCACTTTTAATGCCTATGTCGCCCCATATTTTAAATGGGCCCAGTAATGACACGGAGCGCTTCTTTCAGGGAGAATTTAACGGCATTAATGAGATAATGACCGCTAAGTACGGTGACTTCAGTAATAAATGGTGGCTTTGGATGGGGTCCGCTGCAAGGACATGAATTTTTTGTTTTCAATCCTTCAGGGACATGTCATGCAGAAATCCATCCACTCTCTTGTTCAAACTGAAAAATTGCAAGAGTGGGAGGAGCAGGGAGAGTTGAAATATGAATGAGTCAGTGTTGGTTTCTGATGCTTTGCTTTCTCTATTTCAGTCTTTTTCCCCTACCATTAAAACCTCTGACTTCATGCTTTTCCTCACTGCATTCTAGGATGCTCAGATTTCTGGATCTTCCATAGCAAGGATGGGGCGGGGGAGAAACAAAATAAAACAAATCAAAACAAAAGTGGAGCCATTTCACTCACCCAGAGGGCTCCCCAAACAGAGGCAGAGAGAATTTTGTTCAGCTTGGAGGAGGGGCCCAGGGAGCTGAATTAAAAGCAAGAGAAACACTACCCTAGAGTTCATTGAGTGTTGGAAGGAGTGAACCCCCTCCTCTTGGAGAAAGTGGCCAGAACCTTTAAAAGTTAGGGACCAATTCAAGGCAAGGTTTGCTCTTTCCAGCAGCTACATCTCTTTAAATCCTCTTTGGGATGCTGGTTCCATGGAGACTTGGATGATTGAAGGAAGCCCCTAACACCACTTGTGGAATGGCCCCACCCAGGCAGCTGTGGGTAAGACTGAAGTGGTTGGGGTTGGAGGGCAGGCAGATAGTGTTTCCAAGGCAAACCGAAGGTAGATGTGGGGAACTCATTGAATATATTTCGGAGAGGCAGGAAGCAGAGGAAACAGAGCAGCACCTTGCAAAAAGAAGCAGCAGTGAAGTCTAAAGTAATGACAAACCCATTTGTGGAGTCTCTCAGTGCCGGAGGACATAGTACTACTTCACGTCTTCCTAGGTTAGGACCTGTCTAGGTTCACTTCTGTTTCCCCAGACACGAAGAGACAAACCTTTCCCCTGAGCTGTCTTCCCCTGGCAGAAAACAGGGCAGAACAGACTTTGTCCTCTTTCCAACCGTGCACAGTCAAGGATGACAGCCAAGTGGAGAACATTTCCTGCCTCCTTGCAACTGTAGTGCAATCCACCTTGGCCAACCTCTGCAAAGCTCAAGACACTTTTCTACCACTATGAGGTTGGGGACCTCAGCCCATGAACCACCTCATCCTGGGGCTCACCTGTTGCACCTGCCCACTTGCCACAGATTCCCACCAGGAGAGAAAGGAAAAGGTCAGATTGGGCTGTCTCCACAGCAAGAACCCAGAGAATCCTGTGGAAAGTGACATTTAAAATACCACCTCTTCCAACCCCTCTCAGAAGGGCATAACTTTTAACTCTACCTCCACTCCCAACCCCCCCCAGATTTCCTTTGCAACACTTTCCCTCCATGGATGACTTATCGTTGTCGGGAAAGAGTTAAAGAAGGTGCACACGACTAATTCCCCAAACCCTCCCTCTTATCTACATAGAAAACGAACAGCCCTACACCGAGATATGCAGGAACCCACTGTCAGTTTAGCTCAGACCTCACCTGTCTTATGTAACAGCATAAGACACACACACACACACACACACACACACACCCCTCTAAGGCCAGAGTCCACATCCCCCTTTAATTCGGTAGGCATAGTTTTGTGCCCTGCTTTTCCCTACGCAGAACCCGGCTCAACTGGCAGCAGAGAGATAGATGAAACCCCAGTGCCAAACGCCTTGCAGGAACACACAGAGACACAGGAACCAAAACGCATCTCATAGCTCTCCGTGGTGCTGAAATCACGCTAGCGAGGAAATCAAAGGAGCAAGTGCGCTGGACTCACCGGGCTCTGGGTGGGCAGCAGGGGAGTAAGGCGCTTCCTGCGAAGAGGGTTCTTGCCCGTGGGGGCTGCAGCCAGCTGATGCGCGCACCTCGCCAGCCCACCTCTCTCCCTTCTCTTCCTCCTCTTCTGGGAGGAAGAGAGGAGGCGCCACCAAAGAAAGGAAACCCAAGCTGGCTGGAGTGGAAAGGGAAAGAGGAGGCAAGCAAAATAAGATCAAAAAGTCTGGCGGCTTTACTCCACTAGTGGTAATTCCTTGGGTCAGGAGGACCCCCTTCTCACACTGTCTGTGTCTACACCTTTCTCCGGCTCTGCGTGTTGTGCCCACAGCCTTCGCACAGGCGGTTCCTGCCTCTGACGGGAAGGAGAGGAGAAAGCCTGGACTGCTGTGTTGTCTCCGTGTCTCTCTCTCTCCCTCTCACGCGCTCTCTCTTTTCCCCTCTTGCTGAAATTTCAGCAGCATGATTTTTTTTAAGCCTCCGTTTTTTCCATCCCCCTACCAGCAGCCGCCTAGTGGACAGAAGAAGGAAGCATCCTGAGTCTTGAACGGTCCAGATGCAGCACAGAACACTCCCGGTACCCACACATTCCCCGGGGGCTGCTCCCCTTCAGATAGGGTCCTGGACAGCCAGCTTCCTCCCTCTGGCCAACCCAGGTGGGAAGACAGAAGCAGAGGAAAAGGGAGGAGCTTTTGCAGATCCTTTGCCCACAGTTGCAGAAGTAAAGGGTGGAATGGGGTGAGAGGATTGTGGAAAGGACGTTTTGGTACATCCTGTTGGGGGCGGGGGGGCACGTGAGTTAAGGTCCTGGCTCAGCAGACAGACAGACTCCAAAGCATCAGGCTTTGCAGCCAGGTGAGAGAGATCCATACTCAGGTAACCCAGGACGGGAGTTCTTAAGGGGAGAGTACCTAGCCGGCACCTCATCTAATGCCCTGATATGGCTTTTTTGAAACACTGGTAAGAAAAATCTCTGGGAAGCCACAGCCTGAGATCATCTCAGAAATGGAAAGAAAAGTGACCTTGTTAAGCATCCATGGAGAACCGTGGCAGAGAAGGGCCATCAAGGGGTCACTGCTCACAGGCTCCCAAGGGATGTCTCACACCCTTCAATAAATGTACAGTCTCCCAGCATCCCGGAAAGAGTCCTCATACTTATTTCTACAAAGTTGCGTTCTAATTTCAGACTGCCACTCGCTTCCTGGACACTTTGCTTCTGTATGGCTCAATTGCACTGTTTGTAAAATGTGGATAATGCTGCCCCCTCCCTACTGAATGGGAATGCTGAGGGATGGGAATGACATAGACACACAGAACCTCAGCGTTGGAAGGGAATTTAAAAGTATACGTATAAACTATACATGTGTAATTCTCTGAAAAAATGTTTATAATACAAAAAAATAAAAAATAAAAGTGATCATGTGCAAACGCTTTCCTTATGCTTGCTTCACCCCTAGCAAATCATAATCACTAGCATTTTTATTGAGTATTTAGCAGGCGTCAGGCACTGCTGTAAACCATTATATGTATTAGCTCATTTAGTCCATACAATAACCCCATAATGCAGATGCTATTATTGTTGTTTTATAGACCAGGAAACTGAAGTACAGAGGGGATAAAATGATTTGCCCAAGATCACACAGCTTGTGAATATCAGGGTTGGGGTTGAAATACAGGCCATCTGATCCTGGGGCATTCATTATGAACCACTATATACAATAAATGGGCACTTCAGAAGTGACAGCAACTGAAATAAATAGAAGATAGCACCAAGGCTGTTATTTTTGCTCATGACAAAGTATCTAGATTGTTATAATAAATTGATATACGGCTGAATTTTTTAAAATAAATTATTTCCAACTATCAGTGCTAAACAAACTGTGGAAATTGCTATCACTGATGAAAAAAAAGCAAATTCTCTTGGTGATTTGGGGAGTTTCACATGTACAAAACTGGCTGTCAATCTCATGAAGTTGGAAACTATTGGGCTTTAACATCAGTTCAGAAGACACGTCACTCGATTTCTGTACCAAAAGCAGATTGTTGCCAAGTGCCTGATACAATATTAGGAGGGGAGCTGAATTATTGCAAAATGTACTCAATGAGCTGTTGACATTTTCTTCAGAATTTCAGAATGATGAATTCCTTACCTACTGTCGTTTACTTTTTCTGACTTTCTTTGGATCAAAAGTGGATGGAACGGGACAAAGATGGGACGTGATAGTTAATAAATCGTGATCCCCGACTCATGGAGTTTCCAATTCCTCCAAGGGGGAAGAAGGAGCAGGAAAGACCACTAGGCTCGGGGGGTAAGTGCTAGAACATGGGCAAATGCAATGTAACACATGATCACACAGAAGGATGACCCACGTGATGGTCTTGGAAGCCCCGGGTACTTCCTGAGGAAGGTGTCATCTAAGCTGAGGCAGCAAAGAGTGGGGGAGAGAGTTAAGCACACAGCACAGCAGGTGCACACTTAGAGGTGAGAGAGCACCGTGTGAGACTTCCAAGGTAAGCAGCACCCTATTTAGAAATGGGGAAACTGAGGCTCAGAAAATGTTAGTGGCCCGATCAAGGTCACACACCTCGTAAAGGGAGAACCCAAGTCAACTGTTCATCCATGTGACTCCGAAATCATCATCTTTGGGAAGCAGCAGGTTGTCGTCTATCATCACACACAATGTCATGGGGGTTTCAATAAGATGCACATAGTACCTGAGTGCTGAGGTGGCGACAGCGAGGAAGCTGGAATTGTGCTCCATTCGTATTAGATGAGGACACAAGAAGGCACCAAGCGGTACAAAAAAGGAGAAATTCAGAATGGCAGCATTGTTTCTGGTGGATGTGAAATTACTAAGTGTATTGGAGAGTAGGGCTAGTTCAGAGGTACATTAGAGACTTGTATTTGAACGGGGGGGGATGCAAAAAAGGCTAAAGGAGATTCAGACTAAGTGCTAAGGAAGGAGAGTTCTCCTGAATGGGGGTTCAGGAGACAGAGCCTAGACAAACCACGCTGTGCTCCACGGAACCCAGGCATTTCATACATAGGAGACAGGAGATCTGAGTTGTGAGAACAGTGGTCATGGAAAGAAGAGAATAAAAGCTCATTGTAGGCAGAAGGATGTCAAACTTTGGAATATGAACAGATTTGGGAGGGGTAGAGGGGAAGTGAGGTTGATGGATAAAGTTGGCTTTGCACACATCAAATTTGGGGAGGGCTAGGTATATATCACACTAGAGATGTTTAGGCAGTGGTTGGAGTAAATCTCTAGAGATCAAAGACCTGAGGTTGGTGATATAGCTATGGTGCCATTTGCATGGACGTGCTAGTTGCTGGATGGAGACCATCAATGGGAGATAAATCTAAGACTAAGGCCTGAATGAATCCTGACTCTATTACCTTGGTCCCTGGATCAAACTTTATATTTCTTCTCTAGTTCTTGTAGCTGAAGTCTTCGTATCCAGTAGATAGCCACACGATACTTGCTCATTGGCTCGTAATGTTAGTGGAAGACGATACTGGGACTGACATCAGTTGTGGATTTCGTAGCTTCTGGTCTACTCTTAGAGACAAAGCCCCTCTGTCGCAGTCTCCTTCTTGGAAGCTGGCAATCATTGGCCCCTGGTTTTCCTAAGGAGCCTGGGAAAATTTAAATTCCTCTCAGGGAGTATGCCTTCAGCCTGGGTGAGGAATGCTTCACTGGGAGCCTAAGGGTAGATCAGTGCTCAGGGCATGGCGGCAGAGTGGAGGATGGGTAAACATGCCAGTGGGGGGCAGGGAAGAAAGGTAAACGTTTCCTTCTTTGTCAGTCTGCGAGAACAAGTATGAGGTCTCAGTCCTTTTCTTGAGGCGAGCAGAGAGAAGGCTCAGTGAAGCAAAAGGCAGCCATTGCCTTGTGGGCGTAGAAGCTGGTGGAACACAAGAGGTGTGAGGTGGGCCTGCCCCAGAGCACACATTCATTCTGAAGCCTGTGTAATCTCTCTACCTGTGCTTTTCCAGGTAGAGAGATACTGTGCCCAGGACCTGTCACCATGGGCATCATGGGCTCTGCTGCCCTGCTTGTAGAGTGCCCCTCTGGTTGAGGATGGCAACCCCAGGGACCATGCCCGTCCCTGACAAATCTGTTCTTCCCATGCCTGCCAGGCTCCCGGCATACCCAGCCTGGAACATCTGCTCCAAATACCTCTTCATCTCTTGGCTCCTGTCTGGGCACAGCTGGCTCGAGGGCTGGAGCAGAGTCCTCCTCTTCCGGGAGGCCGCAGCCCCGAGCCTGGGGGAGACTTGGGCGTTTAGGGTGACTGGGCAGCTGCAGCCTGCCTGGGGTGCCAGCCACCGGGTGATGGAATGCTAGCCAGGGAGCGAAGCGACTGGGCCCCTGGCTCCCCAGCCTGCCTGCCAGCTGGCAGGGATCATTATCTACACCCGAGAGCGGGCCAGGCTTCCCACACTAAATTAGCAAGAGCAAAGCAGATGTCTGCCTTCAGTGCAGCAAAAGATGAGATGGGATAGAGTCAGCCTCTTCCCCTTTCCCTATAGACAAGAGCATGTTTGGGGACTCCGGGTAGGTGCTCCGGGAACACGTCACGGTCAGGCAGCCTGGGGTCACAGCTACCCTCACCCCTCACTCTTCCTCCACGGTCCTCACTTCCTGCCCCACATCCTCTAGCTGCCCTGAGCATGGATTTCCTTCTACAAACTTCTTACTCTCATTTGTTCTTGGAGCCCCAATACTCATTTCCTTTGGTCTCTGAAGAGGAAAATGGAGGCCTTCTTTTAGGTTTCGTCTTCTGGTTGTGTTGGCCTTATTATAATAGAAATGTCAAATCCTTAGCCCCCACTTCCTCCCCAGCCCTCTCCCCTGTGGCAGAGACGAGGCTTCCTCCCTTCTCCAGCTGCTATCCGCTGCTGCCTTGCGTCCTAAGCTCCTTAGCAGCAGCATGAGGCGTGGAGGGCCAGGGTCCGTTCCGGTTCACTGTTCTGTGACCCTCCACCCTCCTGTCTTCCTCAGCCTGACTTTGCAGCAGCTGACACCTCCCCACCCGATGGCCTAGCTCACACCTCCCTCTGCCTTCCCTGCAGGCACCAGAGCATAAGAACAGCAGCTTGTTCCCACGATGGCCAGCCTGGGTTTGAATCCTTGCTCCGGCACTTCCACTCTGTCAGCGGGGAAAGGCAGCTTTCTCTTGGGTTTGCCCATGTGGACACTGGGGATGGTAAGGTACCTTTGACACAGGGAGGTGTGCAGGTTGTGGAACAGCAGCTACTACGATGAGCGTTCCATTCACGCACTATTATTTGCCAAGCATTTTTGAATATACACGTAAAACAAAATCTCTCTTGACTTGGCTTTTGCTTGTTCCGGCTTTACGAATACATGTCTTTTCTGGCTTCAGCCCTTGCCCCTGGGCTCCTGATTGACCGAACTTTGGCTCCACGGGCTTCGGCAGCGTCTGCCTCAGGAGACCTCTGTGGTCTCAAGGACATGAGAGCTTAAAGCTGGGGTTGGACAGATCTGGGTTTAAACTTCTCCTGCGCCATTTATAAGATGTGCGGCCTCTGGCTATTCACTTATCTTTTCACATCTCAATTCCCTCATTTAAAACAGGGGGGGCATAATGATACCCTCTCCATGGTATTGTATCAATCAAATGAAATAACGTGTGCAAGTTTCAGGAGCAGAGTCAAAAACACGGTAAAAACACCACAGCTGCTTGTTGAGTGGGTGTCATGTCTGTCTGCAGGCCCCTGAACTTGCCCCGCACTGCTCCCAGGCCACCGCTCAGAGCGGCTTTTCGGACACCCCCTTTCAGATGGCCAGCGGTGTTGCCACCTTCCCAGGGCCCCTCCCAGCATTACTTTTTGTCACACTCTGACACTAGCTGGCGTGTCATACAGTCCATCTATTTGTTTACTGTCCCATCCCCCACTGCACCTACTTCACCCCAGGAGGGCAGGGCCTCCGCCTGGATTGTACCCCAAAGCCCAGAACAGCATCTGGTTGTTGCAAACTTGTTCAATAAATATTGCCACTTCAAAGCATATTTCATACCCTAGTCGTTTTCAGCTCCCTCGTAGCGTGTTTTATTACAAGCAGTAAGGTTTTGAATCAGGCAGAACAAAATTTAAACCTTCCCTTTTCTACCTTAAGAAATGTACTCTGCGCACCTGCCTCTTCATCTGTAAAATAGAGAAAATAATATTTATACTATAGGGGTATAGTGAAGATTAACGGAGATAATGGTGCCTGAAACAGTGATTGGCATGCGGGGGTAGCTCATTAAATCCTTGGTGAATGGGTAAGTGACGGAAGGAAAGGAAAGACGGCATGAACTGGCCCTCTCTCTGATCTCCTCCCTTCCAGCCGGTCTCTTCTTCCAGCCTTCCTGCTCTCTGAGGATCGCTGGGACTCCCGCTACTCCTTTACACCACAGGGTGTTTGTCTCTCTGAGTTCCTGCTGGCAGCAGTATTCTGGGTCTGCCGTAGAAGTTACTAGCCTTTAAAGCAAGCATCGGCCACTAGTTTAGCTTGAGGGCCACAAACATGGAACACATTTCACCAGAGGCACCAGAGTGGCCAAAAGAACATTTTTCCAATTTTCAGAAAGTTGTCACCAGCACCCACGGGCACTTTTGGCTTCATGTCTGATTCTTCTGTAAGGTCTGTAATATTCACTTCCGGTATCTCTTTCCATCTTTTGTGTCTTCACTCTTACGTAAAGAGTCATCCTCCGTCTCCTCTCTCCTTGTTTGGCTTTTGTCCTCTTCTTTCCTTAAGAAGCGGACCCCTTACCCCTTACCCCTTAGAGACTCTTTCCAGTGATATTGATTCCCCACGTCTCCTATCTTCTCCGCCACCCTCCTTTCTTTAACGTCCTCTCTCCAGTGGCCAGAGGGCGATAAGATTCCAAGACTTAGATATGGAGGTAGAAGGCCCAACATTGAGAGGCCTTGTCATGGGAGACAAGTGACACTTTTCGCTGCCTGTCCCTCCCTATTTCAGCTGTCAGAGTGAATGCGGTGGGTTTGCCCTATTGTGACATTTTCTATATGCTTCTATTAATAAGTACACTAGCTTGCAGAGTTAGAATAAGTACAGAGACAATGCACTTTCCATGGGCTTCCTGAAGGAGGTGATAAGGGTTGTTGTGTCCACGTTAGTTTATTCCATGATCTGCCTACCCCCATCCAAGAGTCAGCCTGTAAGATGTTTGTACGCCACCCACAGGCCGCTCAGAGAGCACAGCTTCTAATCTTGGTCCAACAGGGGACCTGCCACTTCCCCAAGGCCAGTTGCCTTCCCCATCATCCTCTGTGTGTAGGCTCTTGAGTTTACATTTCCCCTTCAAAGAATGAGAACGATACTTTCTAATCTGGGCTCTGCGTCCCATACAGTGTGTTCTGGGAGTGAATGTGAGGCTGCGGGGGGTGGCGGTGGGTGGGGGGGTCTCAGCATCTGAGGAAGAAGGAGCCTCAGAAATGGTGCTGAGCACCTCAAAGGGAATGAGACCCACCGTGCTGTGAACCTCAATATATGAGCTGCATATATTCATATGTGCAGGTCTCGCAAGAAAGCTTTTTTTTGCAAAGAGCAAGCTAAGTGGCCCTGAATTGTAAAAAAATAAAAAGTAGTTTAAATGACACAAATATTTAGGCTAGAGGAAAAAGTGATAAGATATATATTAGGAGAACATATAATATATATACATAGAATATTATATATATCTATGAATATATTATTATGAGCCAGGCATTGTGCTAAGCACTTTACATACTAGATTCCATTTATTTAAATGCTAAGGAAGAAAAATGGAGGAAAAAGGTTTCTAAATAGCTGTAAACGTACATTTATCCTGCACCAGAGAATGAAGATGAATGAAAAGGCCTGGTAAGGAAGTAGCTAAAAAGATCCTACACAGAGCCCAGTTTTAGTCTGGGCTGCTAGCCAGAGGTATCTAGAAGAAAGGAAATAATAAACTTATAGAATGTCAGAACTAAAAAGAGCCGCAAACTGATCTTTTCCACTCACTGTCTGTCCCATTTTACAGATGAGGGTGCCAAGGTTCAAAGCAGGGAAGTGACACACACCCCCTGACACCGCTGGCTGTAACCAGTGTCCCTCCTTGGCCAGGGGTCATCCAGGGAAACCTAACAGTGTGTCTCTGTGCCCACAGCAGCAAGATTAAGTCACACATGTCCTGGGCGGAAGGGTCATTTCTCAAGTACTGCAGTCCTCTGTGAACCTGTGCATGGGTTGTTAGTGCCATTTGTCATCGCAGCGGCTCATGGCATAGCAAAGGCTCTTGCTGACCACCAGGCTTACCGATCTAAGCCCCCGAATGACACGCTCTCCTTGGTTTCCATGTGCACCCACTCCAGCAGCCAGCTGACCTTTGCTGGATTGTGGCCCCACTGTCCTGATTGCGGACAGTCCCAAAACTCAAGACTTGGTATCTGTCCTTTGGACCTGCTGTTCCTTGGAAACGTAGAGTCACAGAACATTGGAGCTGGCCGAGCCCACATGTCATCTGGCTCAACCCCACCCGTCAGAGAGCAGTCAGATGACTTTCCCAGAGTGCACTAGGGGCAGACTAGTGTGTCTCCTCCGTTCCCCGAGGAAACTACTAGAGTGGATCACCGTGGTTTACAAGTACTAGTCGATTCCCAGCACTGATGGGAACTGGGGTGCTGCGCCAGCATCGCAGAGTAAGGACAGAGGGTGCAGGGGTGAACGGAGGCCTGGTGGTGGGAACACGCAGCGTCTATGCAGCCGGTGTTTGCCCACCACACACCGGCGCAGGCGCCCTGCCCTTGCACGGACCCAGTTGCTCTGCTCTGCCCCACACATTTCCGTCTCCTCAGCCCCCAGTGAAGGACACAGAGCAGCGGTTTTCTATCCCATTTCCCAACGAGAGTGTGTGGGCTCAAAGATAACACCTAACTGATTATAAATAATAATGTCCACGATAAAAGCTTAATATAAATAATAAATGACAATAATAGAGTATTAAATATTCGACTATATTCACACAGCAAGTACGTTATGGAGCCCGGGGGCCTATGTCTCTAGGGCTGTGTTTCTTACACAATCATAGTCAGGATAATTAATAACATTTATTTAGCATTGATCAGGTGCCAGATAACTGTTGTTCACGTGTGTACACGGACAGAGGCCAAAGAAAGTATATTATATATACTCACTACATATATATATTCTCATTCATTCTTCATGATAGCCTGACTCAGTTAGGCGCTACCATCCCCATTTCATAGATACTGAAAGCTAGAGAGGTTCAAACAATACTCTAAGCAAAACCATATTCAAATAGCAATACTGTGCCCAGGGCTTTCCGTTCATAGAATCTGGCCCCAGCTCACAGCTCCCAAACCATTCAAAGATACACAGAACGTTCCTTTCCTGGTGAGCTTCTCACCATCCACCCCCCTTGTCCCCCGCCCCACACATATACTTTCTTTATTCCAGAAAAAGAGCTGGCCCGAAGCCCAGAAGAGGTTCCTTGAACCTTTTGTTATGTTTCTGAGTCACCCAGGATCTCTATCTTAAGCTTAACAACAACAAGAGGAAAGAAAATTCCGCTTGACACAGCTGGATGTGGGGGCGAGCCCTCGGTGTGAGGCAGCGCTGGCTGGATGCAGAGGTGCCCTGTCGTGCACAGAGCAGCCCACACTCCTCCTCCAGGAGAAACGTCCCGGGTCTGCAGTGAGGCAACGGCCCAGGGTGCCAAGGGCTCCCCTAGAGGGAAGACGGGGAAGTGTCAGGACCCAGGGCTCCTGCAGGCTGGGTAGCTTGGGCAGTGCATTTAAACAACAGTGCTATTAAGAGCAACCTAGAAAGCAACAAACTGACATCTTTAAATCCATAGAATGCCCTACAATCAAAAACCAAATTATCTGGTACCAAGAGTAACTGAGTAGATAGTGAGTTCAGGCACAGAAAGGGGTGGGCGTTGAAGTGAAAATCCCAGGGAGGAAAGAACATGCCAGTTCACAGGTGGGAAAGAGAAAGATCAGGATAAACAGAGGACTTGCCAGAAGTTGCAGGAGAGAAAACGAGATATTTGAACAGAGCTGAGCTGCGAGATGGTGGTGGGATGGTGTTTGCTTCCTTAGCACAGCCTGGTTGAGGGGACAGCTTGCCACAGCTGACCATCGCTGGGGATGTGCCCAGCCTTCAGGCCGGTGGACTCCATCCTCTGCTTCTCCAGTGTGGGTTCTGTACCTCAGGGAAAGGCAGGCTGCAGGGCCACGGTATCCTGGGACATGATTGTGGGGCCATCCCCCAGGAAGAGATGAACATAGACATTATGGTTTAAAAAAATGAAAAACACAATTCTTTTCATTTCTCTTCATTCCAAGGTCACTAAGTCCAATAATAAAATCACCCACTACTCAATCATGCTCGACCCCACGCATAGGTTTGTAGAGTGGAAGAAATATGCAACCTGAATATAGACTACAATCCTGGCAGGCTTTTAAAGTGTCTTCTATTCCAAAGAGCTTGCATTCCAAATCTGTCACTAACTATTTTTTGTTTTATGAATTGCTCATGAGGTGAGAGGCGCGGGGCCCCATAAAAGATCTCACCGCATGTGTAATTCAGTCAGAATCCCAAGCCAAGAGCTTGCCACCCTTCGCTGAGAGAACTAGGGGCTCTGAGCATTACTCTGTGTGTGTGTGTGTGTGAGACCACGTGCACCTGTCTCATGCCACCTCATCCCCCTAATAATCACAAACCTGTTGGGTTGATAATGAGCCAAATAGTGGCTGGCTCATATGCATATTCTCTATACCCAGGCTCAGGGCTGCCTTTCTTAGTAAATATTTATTGAATTGAATTGAATAAAACTAAATTGAGCTGTGGGAACAAGTCATGCCAATACCCCTTTGGCCTTGGAAAGTGAAAAGAAAGGAATTTGCTAAAAGGACAGCAAGGGCTTAGGGCAGAGAGAGAATGATTCTGGGAACTCCTGACAAGGCCACCAGCTGGGCCCGGTGTCGAGGCGACATCCTCAGCAATTTCTCTAACACATTATTATCTTTCCAAGGGTCCCACGTCTCCTTTTCCTCTCAGTAGGGACAGGGGTCCAGAACCGTCTCTACCTGTTCAGAAATGTCAGCCTTTTAAGAAAGTGGCGCCTCTGGTGAGATTCCTGGCCAGTTGAAACATGTCTCAGTCCACTCAAACTGGGTGTTGGATGCTCCAGCTTTAGGGCGACCCATGTACCCCTCACGCCCAGCCTTCACGGGGAACACTGTGACTACAAGCATAAAAGAGGGCCCTCGCCACTCCACACCTTGCTGCTCTATGGGAGTTTCTGCTCCCTTCACGGCCAGCGGTGTCTCGTGGATTCTGAGAGCGCAGCTGTGGGTACCTGTGCCACTTTGCTCAGCTTCAAATTAGGCTCACTCTGGTGGTGCCTCTACCAAAATGTCAGCAATGCCCTTGATACCCACTTCTGTCACCCCCTGACTGACGGCTAGTGTCCCCTAAGGTCCTCCAGGTGACCCTTCCGGCAAGGTTGGCAGCAGAAAGCTAAAGAGACTGCTTCCAACGGTGGGCCCACATATATCACTAACCCCGGCAGGCAGGGCTGCCATGGCCACGCCACAATAGCAAGGCCGCCAGCAGTGTCACCAGCACTGGTTCCTACAGAGCCAACCCACTGCCCACATCGCCAGCTTCTGTTAGCAAACCTGCCGACACCAGCCCTGAGGCGACTGTCCGGCTGGGCTCTCCGTGCCTCTCAGAAGATCTAGAAATTACTCTCTGGGTGTTTACAATACGTTTGGCAAGCTCCTCGTCCTGAAGTTGAGGCAGGAGACCTTGGGGGCTGAATGAAGGCTATCTGAGCGGAAGACCACGGCGAGTTTTCAAATGGCCCCTCCATTCTGGGGATGGCTCATTGTCACTGAATTGAGTGTAGGTGCCTGCACTCCACTCAGTTAGACCCCAGTCTGCCCATTGCAGGCTCCTCAGAGCTTTGCTTCACCCGACATCCCAACAGGCCTGAATACTAGCGCCAACGTGATACAAGGGAGGCGATAAATCCAAATATGTCAACTAAAACTTAATTTTTGCCCCCAATACATTTTCCAGGTATGAAAATAAAGCATAATGGCAGGGTCTGGTGGCAAACGGGATGGAGTCAGCCAGCAGGCCTAGCACTAGAGACACCAAAATGGAAAAACCCAGTCCTCACTCCGTCTCCATGGGGGAGACACTTCTGATCAAAGTGAAGGCAACCTATCTGAGACAGACCACCCACCCTGGGGAGGAGAAGCTGTCCTGCTTCTTGGTCACCCACCTGTCCCAAAGTTGGGGTGGAGAGGGCACCGGATCATGGCTGAGGAGACCTGACTCAAGGGAGTCACACAATTTAGAAATCGGAGGGGGTTAGACACTGTTTAGTCTAGTGGTTTTCAAACTTTTCAGAGTGAGAAACCCTATCTCTTCCAATGAAATTCCATGTGGGATCTCAATATAAAACATAAAAGTGGGGGCTCTGATGGCAGTAGGCATGGCAATTCTGAGACCTGGCTCCCTGGCTTCCTGGCTCCCACCCCACCCCTCAGGAGCCTAAGAGGCACGCATCGTCCCAGGAACTCCAGCCTGAAAGCGACTGATTCTCATCCCACCAGTTGTTCCTTTCACAGATGAGGGGTCCACAACTCAGCAAGTCTAGGTGCGTTAGGGACTAGAAACCACGTCTCCTTATCCCCAACCCCATTCCCTTTCCACAAAGTTTGCCATTTTCTGACTCAGTTTCTTCATCTTTAAAATGAAGATAGAGCCAAAAACATCTTCCCCACCCACCAAGTGGCTCCCTGAGAATCTAAGAAAAGCTCCACAAAGAGGCTGCAATGCTTGCTTGAGTTCTAGAATGAGGAAATTCTATTTGATGCTGTTCCCCAACATTCCTTGTTTCTGCTCCTTTTTCATCTCCATGTGTGCAAAGGGAAGCTGTGAAGCAGGCCTTGAAGACCCAGATGGGGAGCCCCATAAAGACAGTCTCCTACTCTGGGTGCAGAAGGCAGGTAGGTGCCTCAGAAGTGAGGTTCCATGCACTTGAGGAAAATATAGCACCCCAGAAATCCCCTCCCTACTGTCAGAAGTTCTGCTTCCTATTTAACAGGAGCTTTAAATTTCTCAGGAAATTCTCAGAAGCCTCATTTCCTTATGGTTTGGCTGCGAGGAGCTGCATGAAGTACCTCAGGGCTATCTACTAAGAGCTCAGTTCCCCCATAAAGCTTTACTTTTATGTCTGATTGTTCGCCTCCTGGGGACGACGCGGCCCAGGGCTTCCGTGAGCAGCTTCCATGAGCACACGGTAGGACCCGCTCTTTAAGCAGCCCTCACTGCTTCCTGACGGTGAGGGTGAGGCATCTTCCAGGGGGAGCTCAGAACGCCATGGCCTCATTCTCAGGGCTGGGAGTGGGCAGAGAAAAGCACACTGCTTTTTCTTCCCCTGCTCTGGAGATGAGGGGCATCTAGGAAGGTCCCCACCTTCAGCTCCAGAGCCTCCCAGCACGAGAGGGACAGGGAGGGATCCTTCAGGGCATGGACAGAAAGTGGTCAGACCCTGCCCATGTCCCAGCACCCACACCACGTGGCTCACACTACCTAGGCACTACCTTCCCGGCACATCCCAGGTCACCGTATTCCAGTGAGACTCATGCAGTGACAGTGTTACTAGCTCCCCTGACAGATGAGAAAAGAGATGCCCACCAAGGATAAGGGTTCCACCGGCATCATGCCCAGGGACTTTGGTAGACACATGCTCTCTGGGGCTTCGTGCCCCAATTTAGACCATTAATCATCTAACTGAACACTGCGCCCTCGAGTCTCTGAAGGGAACCTGGGGGTGTTCTCATCTGGGACTGCAGAGGGATCATCTGAGAAGCCTCGCACGGGCCGAGGGGCCTGGCAGAGGAGGCCCCAGCCACGGCTTCCCTCCCCGACGACATTCAGCGCGTTCCACGTGCATCACAGTGAATGCGAGCTGAGCACCAGACCCAGCTGAGTGAAGTGGAGGTTGCGCCTGAGGGTCTCAGCTCTGGATTTCCCAGCCGTGCCCGGGACTGTGCTTGCGTCGCATTAGGAGGGAGGTCACAGAAGGAATTTCACAGTATCAGGTGTGCTGCTTCAACAAGTTCAAGGACATGGTATCCCAAATGCTCAAGGCCTGATGATTTCTCTCAAACTTTCTTGAAGCTGTCCTCTCTTCTCCAAGGTCAACGACACACCACCTTTCACGCAATGGCAGTTAGTTCTAACTGGCTCTGGTCTTGCCTTCCTCTAAACCATCCTCCACGCCGCGGACAGAGGTATCTGCAAAACCAGGTCTGACCATGCCACCCCCTTTCCCAGATAAAGGCCCAGGTGCTTGCCCTGTGGTCTGTCACTTCTACCTTCCAGCAACACCAATCTAGGCTTTGTTTTCTGCCTTGTCCCGTGCTGTTTTCAGCTCCGTGACTCGGCGTGTTCTGTTCCCTCTGCCTTGAATGTCCCCTTCTCCTCTACTTCACTTCATCCTCTTCATCACTGGGAAACTCGTACTCATCCTTCAAGACTCAATGCAGGTCCACCTCTGGAAAGCCTGTGCTGGCCCAGTGGATTCAGTGCCCTCCTCCAGCCTCATGTGGCACCCTGGGCACCTCTTTGGCATTGCCCGGACCATCCTATATCATCACAGTCTGTATCTGTCTCCCCAACTTTGCGGTGTCCCTAGAGGACAGTGCACCACGTCTAACTCATCTTTTCATACACACGGGATGGCATGGGAGGGGCTTAGTCCATACTGGTTGAACTGCTTAGAACTGAACTCACTTAGTTTGGGGCAGCCCAGGACCGCCGGACAAACTGCCCAGGCTCCAGGGGCCTCTGATCCTCAGGCTCACATAGAATACGTGTGAGGTTCCAAAATGCGGGTCTCTAGACCTCATGGGGAACCCTCCAACATCCTCAAGGAATTCCAGAAGCAGCAGGAACTCCCCCCCAAACCCCAAAAATCTCATTGAGAATTATAATATTGATGTGATTGAAGTAATATTAAATCCTTTCAATGAGGGGAGGGGATCTGAGGCTTTGATCAGAGCATTGAAAGAAGAAATAAGCATGTTTCTCTGTGTTCGCAGTTGCTGGTGGCCCTTTGGCTTGGCTCCGTCCTGGGCCGGTTGGGTCTTCTTTGTAAGATGGGCAAGGACACCCAAGTCTCGGCTCTGCGGTAAGACTCCCAGATGTCCATGCAGCCAGGGGTTCTGACAGGGTTTACTGAGGTTCTGAGGCGGTGGACGCTGCGCAGGGGCCTGGGGGCATCGCAATAAAGGAGACAGATACCTTGTCCTTTGTTTTCTGATTGAGATGTGGAAAGCCCATGCTTCGTGTCTATTGTAGCCTGGATAATTTCGCTGGGACAGAAGACTCGAGGGCAGGGACTCCGTTCGGGCTGGTACCTGCTCTCCCTTCCTCTCTGCACGTGGGGCCAGCCCACTGGCCGCCTTCTCCAAGTCACCATCCAGCCACCAGCGGGAGAGATCTATCTCCCCTCGCATCAGAGAAGCAGCCACAAGAAAGGAGACTCCAGGGTCACGTTTGAGAGGGACCCTCTGCCTCAGCCACTTGGGCAACTTGCTCTCCTCAAAAGCCTGGGTATAATTTTATATAATTATAACATTTTATGTAATTTTTATATGATAGTTTGGGTTTGCTTTAGTAAAAAGGCAAAGGACTAAATTTAGCGGCTTGTCTAGAACACGTTCCCCAGGGAGTCTCTACCCTTTAGAAAGAACTCCAGAGAAATCTCCCCCGAGCAGGAGCAGCCCAACCCCAAGGGACACGGGCACCAGACTTCAGTCTTCCCTTTCCCAGAGAGCAGCTATCTGCTGGCACAGGGCTTGAACAGAGAAAGCAGCAGCTATGTCCTCCCCCACCCCCCACCCCTGCTCAAGATCCTGCAATGGCTCCCCACTGCCTTTGGGATAAAACTCAACCTACTTAGGACCCTCCAGGGACTCCATAATCTGGCCTCCTCTCATGTATTCACTCAACAAATGGTGGCTGCCTTGTGGCAGCTTAACGCCAGGCCAGTGAATGCAGAGACGGCATCCTGGCCCCAGCATGCAGGGAGCTAATGGTTTAGTGGGTATGACAAGGGGACAGTCTCCAGTGAGTCACTCAAATACTACAATAGGTAAAAGATATTGTGTAAATTTGATCAAAGTCCATCATCCAAGGACTTCAACGAAGGTTGTCTTCCTTTAGTGATCTGTATGGGTCTGATTCAACCAGGTGAAAAGCCTTAAGAGCAGAGCTGGGGCTTCCTCACACCAGGAAGACAAGGCCTGACTGGGGCAGCTTTGACATGGGATGTGTGGACGCCATCTGTCCTGCAGCTGGAGACCACCCGTGGCTGTCCCCACCGTGATATAAGCAGGAGTGTCAGAAAGAGCTAAGTAACCTCAGGTGATCTCAATATGGGATCGCACTCCAATATCCCAAGAGAAAGGAAGATCCCTCCTGTCTCTCTCGACCCCTGGGAGGTCCCCTGGTCTGTCACAGCCCCCAGTGGGTGCTCTGGCAGAACCCCTCCCCCACTCTAACCGCTCTCTCTTGTGCACCAGCTTTCTCTTTTAGGGAGTGGAGCGAAGCTGGCCCACCTGCTTCTCTTCTACAGGAGACATGTTTCAGGAGCTAGAGAGTGGCCGTGTGCCCCACTGCCGGCCCAGTGAACCCTGGTCTTGTCCCTGCCCACCTGCTGTTGCTTCTCTAGTGACAACTAGAGTGTCATTTGCTGAGGAGAGCAAGAGACCCAGAGAAAACCCTCCCGTGAGGCGAGGGAGAGAAAGAGCAAAGGGCTCGAGGAGGCAGGGCTGGTCAGGCACACACATGAACAGATGGAGTCTTTCCTTCCCCATCTCAGCGATGTGCTTTCTCAACAGCAACAGAACCTCTGCAACAGTGACCCTAAGCTCGGTCGCATAGAATTTTCTGATTACTGAGAGCCAGACGCAGACCCCGCATCTCATCACGGTGTTATTATGGGCTGGCAGGGCCCACTGAATGCCAAGATAGGAGAAGTGAAAGGGGAAAAGAAGACTCTGGAGGGAAGATTCGTTCAGAACCATCTCTGGTCCACCCATTCCCTGGAACCACATGGGAAGCATGAACTCCATCAGTCCTGCAGCTGGTGACCCGTCCCTGGCTATCTCCAAATGACACAGCTGGGAGCTATTGGCTCACACACCTCCATTCTGCCCGAGATGGTGGCGATGGGGATGGGGACGAAGGAGCACCTCATCCATTCATGAGTCACTAACTCATGACTTTAAACCGCACAGAGGACATTTCAATCGTGTCAGGAAGAGCTGTTCTCAAGTACCCTTAGCCATCTTGAAAGGTTCATTTACATAGTACCTGTCTATTATCAGGCTGACTACAAACCATTTTCATCTCTTCATTTAATGAGGTCCCTTAAGAACTAGTCAGCCTTTGTTCACCTACTCTGAGTTACAAGATCTCCTCAACAATAGCACAAAGCATTATTTCTCTCTAAAATTGGTGCTTTTCACTAATTTGCTCTGGCTCGCCCCTGCTCTTGGTACATACTACATAGGTGTTATTAATGTGCTCATCTTCCATCTCTCTCTTTCTTCTTGCCATACAGGTGGCCCAAATTCAGAGGGCCTTTCCATTCCTGACATCCTAACTCCTTTGGCTTCAGGCCTTTTCTGTCCTGTCCTGGCTTTTGTGGGAGCCTATTTCTGGAGGAAGGCCAGCATGAGGCCTTGAACCTTCATCTCCAGCATTCATCCACTCCACCTCTTGGCAGGCTCCTACCACCCATCTTTTTCTCTGTTTGCCTTCTCTGTCTGTCTCTGTCTTTTCCCTCCATTTCCATTGACTGCTTCCTTGATTCCTCAAGTGCTTACCCCTCCTTCTGTTCTAAACTGTTCCCCTGTCCAGTTTGGCTGCTGATGCACTTTGGGTTTTCCTCCTCCCTCCAAGATTTTCAGCCCCTTCAAGACTCACCTTCTCCTTTTGATCCTTGGTATCCAATGTGCTGTCCATGGACCAGCAGCACAGGTACCACCTAAGAACTAGTTAGAGACGCAGAATCTCAGGCCCCACCCAGACCTGCTGAACCAGAATCCTGCTTATATGGTCTCCAGCTGATCTGTGTGCACATTGAAGATTAAGCAACTCCATCCAAATTAGAAGATGTGTTTCTGACAGCCAACTCCATGATTGGTTTTGCCCTGTGTATTCCTGGTACTGACCACTGTGCCTAGCAAATAAGTAGATGCTTACAAAATATTAACCGAATGGGTGGATTTCTGGGCTTTCCTCTCTGATCTCATGTACTACGCCCTCTTCTAAGAGGCTCTATGACTTATTTACCCCTCCTGCGCTACCCTGTACCTTCCCTTCCCCACTTCCTTTTCCTCCTACTCCTGTGCCATGGGGGACAGGGTCAGACTGGCATGTGGGAGAGGAGTTTGATGAAGGTGTATCAGAGACTCCAGAAGAAGATGTCAGCAGGCATAGAATCTGCAGAGAGGAGCGCTGCATAGCATAGGAGCGGCACCACCCTGACCCCCGTCTTTGTCACTCATCAACCAGCAAACCCCAGATGTAATAAGGGCCCTGCAAATTACTTAAAGGTAATCATTTTAGAGATGACCAACGCTGGTCCCAACGAACACAAAACCTAAGCTCCAATTCGCTTCTGCATTCACCCTTTTGTTAATTAAATGCACATGTAGAAAATATTAGTAACTGATCAGAGACAAAGACGGTATAAAGAATAATAAGAAATAAATTGTGTCCTCAAGGAGCCTACAAACGTTTAGACAAGTCCTGCGATCCCTTGGTTGTTTTTGATGCTTTTCTTTTATCTTAGGGCATCCTCTCCCATGACACGACACAAAATCCAATTGAGCTCCTGCCCAGATTACACAAGCATTGAAGGATTGTCAAAGTATGATTAAGAAGGGGGAGGCAGGGAGAGAAAATGCAGAGATGGAAGCTGACTGCACTGGAGAAGAGGAAAATGAAACGTAGAGCTAAAGGAGACGAGAGAGAAAAGAGAGAATGTGTTTTATAACCGTAAAATATTCGCACTATAAACCTTCAGCATATATTTGTAAAAACCCACAACCATGTAGTTATTCAGTAAACAGGTAAGAAACTTCAGTTGTGAGCTTGCAGACTGTTCAAACGCTTCATAAATACCAAGCCGCACAGCTCTGATTTAGTCTCCTCCCAGGGGCTCGCTGGGCACCACATCTTCTCCGGTGCTTGGTCCAGCAACAGAGCAAGTTCTGCAAAGACACACCCGTGGGCTCCCTGTCTGCAGAAACCCTCCCAGGTGCCTTCCCATCAAGTGTGAACAGGAGACAGCTGCCCTCACCCACAACCCAAAGGGCACAGCAAATCTCAACCAAATCTATAAAGCCTGTTTTCCTGTAGAGAAACTTCGGTGACAGGTACCCTGGCCAGGCCAGGTGAGGCAGCTGCAACCGAGGGCACAATGCTGCACCTGGCAAGCAGGCCAGGTGGGCAGCGCGGCTTCTGGGTGATTAGCCCATGCATTGGGCCACATTCTGACTGGAAGGCGTAGAGCCAAAGGTCAAGTGACTTTTGCCAGCTGAGGAGACTATGAGTAACCGTTGAGAAAAAGCTGATTGCTTCATTACGAGGTAGAATGTAAACACAGAAGACCACAAACAGGGTCTGGAGGAGAACTTTGGAAGCTGAGGGTCACTGGAGCCCCGCTCCATGGTTACTGCGGCCATTTGCTTTTCCAGCCTGCGGCTGCCACACCCCAAGCTCCACACTGTTTCTTCATCACACAGGCAACTGCTAGGCTAATGAGCTCATCCTCCCAGGAGGTTTTGGGGGCAGGAAGAGATGTGGGTGGATGTCCTGGAGTCATAGCACAGAGACTAGGAACTCTAGGAGGGCAAGTACTTTGGTCAGGGTTGTACAGGGGCTTGAGTCAGGACCATTTACTAGCAAGTTACTTAACCGCATGACCCATCATCTGTAAAATGGGTTAATACTATGGATCTCAAGAAATGGTTGGGCCATTTAACCAGGATGGAAAGCAGAGTGTATGATTCAATACTTAGAGCATAGTAAACGATAAGTAATAACTAGTGCTATTTTCATATCTGGGAATTATTTTGGAGCTTAAATGAAGAATATATGTGTAATTCCCATGTGAAAAGTAATTAGAATTGAGTGACAATTCCTTCCAAGCCATCTGAACCATGGTTCTCAAACTTCAGTACGCAGAAAAATCACCCAGAGTGCCTGTTAAAAATGCAGCAGCCACAACCCACCCCAACCATGACCATCTGATTCACGGTGTCTAAGGAGAGGTCCCCGCCACGTTGTATGGAGCGAAGGAAGCAAATGTCCCTTGCTCGTCTCTGTATCCCAACTCTTAGCCCACCTCCCAGAAGATAGGAGTCACTTAGAAAAGTCGCTTCAATGTTCAAAATGTCCATTTGTCCTTGAGAATAGCATCTGGGGAATTCTTAGTACAGAACTACAGTTAAGACTTTAATTTTATGTCTTATCCAGAGGGTGGGTGCCGAGCTAGAGCCTGATAACATGACTTAATCCACCAAAAATATTTAATGCCTTTGATTGCGGCACCTAAAGTAAGATAAATGAGAAACGACTGGTTCTTCCATTCCCAGGAGCAGAGTCTATAGAGAACACATAGTAAGTCCTTGGAAGGGAACAGGGGTAATTTTGCCAAGCCCAGGAAGAAATATGAGGAGGGAAGAAACGCCATCAAGACAAATATGAAAATACAGAAGCAGTGAGAATTCCTTTTTCCTCCTACTTCTAGTTCAAGTCCCCGGGTGTCCATCCAGCTCTGCCAATACCTAACGTGGAGACTAGAGGTAACCTTTCAGTCGTTCCCTCTGTGAATAAGAGTAATGAAAAGCTGATCTTGGCTTATCTGTCCAGCCTCCTCCCCTCTTTCTCCTTCTATACACACTTGACTTCAGCCACACTAAACTCTTGGGCTTCCAAGCTTTCATATATTTACAATTACTCTGCCATTACTTCTTCCTCTGGCTGTCTACTACTGCTCAGCTGCGGCTCATCCTTTAAAACTCAGCTCCACATCAGCTCTGCTGGGAAGGCTTCCTTGAATGCTTGCTCTCATTCAGATGCTGCCTCCTGCGCATGGTTGCCCATAGCACCCGTATATTATAGGACCTGTCATTCTCTTCCGTAGCTGCTGCCTCGTCTGTTTCCCCATGAGAATCTGAGTAAGGACTGCCTTATTCATCTTTGCATTTCCGTCTTTTGGTACTACGCCTGGCACATTACAGATGCTTAGCAAGTGCTTGGATAATTAATTAATTGGAAATAAATCAGATGGGGAATAAGTTCTCGTGGGGGCGGGGAGGGACAGTGGCAAGAATCAAGATGCATAATTGCCCTGGGTTGTGGTACACCCATGTTTTTACCTGCTGGGAAAAGAGGAAATGGCATACATGAGTGGGTGCCGTAGAAGGATTTTAACAACGTGAACACAGGGCAGCCCTGCTCAGTGGGCCTAGTAATGAAGCGAGTTGGGAAGGGAGGTAAGTATCTTCTCTGGAAAGGTTTAGAACAGAAATGAACTGTCTTTCTGCCGCTACAGGCAAAAGTCAATATGAAAACAACAGGGTAGAAAACGGAAAACTCCACTCAGAAACCTCCCGAAAAGGGGGACTCAGGTTACAGGAAGCTGATGGGGGGTTAGCCCAAGATTTCTTCAGCTGCAACTAGAAGTGGACCCTGTTGAACTTCCTTCCCAGGGAAACACAAGCGGGACTGGCCTTGCAGACTGAGAAAGACCTTGGATGTGACATCGGGGAAATTGCCTTAGATGTTGAACAATATTCTGGTTCTTTCTAAAATTGTTTCCTGGATATAAATTGCCCTAAGAAAATTGTAGGTTATTTAGGAAAGAGCATGTGTCTTTAAATTAATCTGTATCCCCCATACACACACAATCTAAAATGGGGCCAGGCAGCTGCACAGGCTGGGCTGGATACTCAATCAAAGAAGATTTGAGTGGAAAACCACCCCCTCCCTGGGTTTAGATTTGTTGACAAATGTTTACAGTGTGTCCACTGGACCCAGCTCTGCTCTAATAGCTTTGTATGCTTCATTCCACGTAACCCATACAATTAGTTTATGAGGAGGGAATATTAGTTTATGAGGAGGGAATATCCCCATTTCACTGATGGGGAAACTGAGATACAAAGAGGTTAAGCAACTTGCCCATGTTTATCTAGACAGTAAGTAATGACCTGGATACAAACCCAGGCAGTCTGGCCTGCTCTCAACCACTACTTTACGTTGAAAAGGCCAAGCACGTGTGGGTGAGGACTGTCGATCTGTTCCTGACACCACCAGGCGTTATAGACTGAATGTTTGTGCCCCCTAAAACTTATATGTTGAAGCCCTAACCCCCAATCTGAGCATCTTTGGAGACAGAACCCTTCAGGAGGTAGTAAGGTTAAGTTAGGGCATAAGGGTTGGGCCCTAACCCGCAAGGACTGGTGTCCTTATAAGAGGGCGCTGCTGATCTCCATGTGTGCACAGAAGAAAGCCGATGAGAAGGTAATGAAAAGGTAGCTGTCTGCAAGCCAGGGAGAGAGGTGTCACCAGAAACCACCCCTGACTGTACCTTGATCTTGAATGTCTGGCCTGCAGACTGTGAAAAAGTAATGTCTGTTGTGTAGGCCCCCCTGCCTGAGCAGACCGATACACCAGGCCACCATCTAGTGGGGCACGAAGCCAGACAAACTTATGATGCAGGCAAAATATGCCAGGAGTGCCTCCTCCGAGCACATTGGAGCACAGCCCTCTCCTTCTCCTCCTCCTCCCATCCCCACCCTCAGTCCCAGGGTCTTGGGGCTGTTCCCGCACCCTAGGCTCCAGCCACAGCACTCCTGCAGCTCGCCCTCTACACACCGTCGGACTTTACATGTCCTGTGTCCCACTCTGGTGCAAAGACCAGCCATGATGACTGTGGGTTTGCAGGTGGCTTGTTGGTGCTCTCGGTAGTAACACCATTCACCCCCACGACCTCCCAGGGAAACCGGTGCTGTGGTTCTACCTGGTTGGCTGTCGTGGGCTTAAATGCAATGATTTGCATCTAGGGCTCCTACCAAGGGTCATAACCCTGCAGGACAATGAACTCTCGCATGTCCCAGCTGGTAATTGGTGAAGCTGGGGTTTGAACCTTGATCTTTGTGCCTCCAAAGACTGAGGCATCTGCTCTCCAAGGTGACAACCAGCTCATGTGAGAAAAACTATTCTGACGTCAAAACCCTGGTGACTTCCTCCATCATTCATTGAATGACAGGATTTTCTTTCCAGTTCTATTCACCTCAGTTGGGAAAAAGGAAAAAATAGTATGTAATACATGTGTTGTGTACATGCGGGTATGTGTATACATTTTCTTCAGCTAAAAGTCCTGTCCAGGCACCCTCAAGACCACACTCTGTGGGCATTTCAGGCTGTGACAATGAGAGGCAGAGATTGGTGGGGTGACAGTCAGTTCTCCATCACTGGAACAGATGTGTTCCATCATTCCCAACCCTGACTCTAATTTCTTAAGACAAAGAATGGGGTGCACACTTTTAGCATCAGCCCATGGCACATAGTGGGTTCTTGGGGAATATTTGGTGCATTGAACTGCTCCTGAGGGGAAGGGAGGCAGGGACCAGGATGGGCTGGCAGGGGCACACAGAGGGCCACATCCCATGTGAAAAGGCAGTAAGCAGGATTGCTCCTTTGTGCACGGCCCCAGCTCACATCTCGGACCTACTGGTGAAGCACACAGCAGAAATAGCTGTGTGAGTGCTGGGATGGGACCAGAATCCTAAGGAGCCATTAAAAATAAGCATGACATCATTTTCTGCTGTGCAGTGAAGATGGGGGAGCTGTGGTGGCCCACTGGCCATCTGGGGGGTTAGGTCACAAAGAGAGCAGAAGCAAATGTGGCCAGGGCACCACAGCCCAGGAGCAGCACCAACCTGGAGAAACCCAGACCCAGTGACAAGGTCCCAGCCCTTCCCACATCTCCAAGGCTGCCCCTGGTCTCAGTGATGTCTCTGTTTACGGGCAGCTAGAATTGTCTTGGTCTCATCCTTGGTCTCTCTTTGCTATATTTCAGTCTTCCCAGGAAGAGAAGTCAGAATAGCAAGTCTGTCTGGTTGGTCCTGGGGGCTGGGAGGGGCCTCTTATGTCAGACACAGAAGTTCCCTGGGAAAGATTCGAAGCTCTACTCTAACCAGTGACCCATGAGGCTCCAGTGTGGTAAGCACTTCCCATCATCTCATGGGTAAGGCAACCTACCTGGATGGCTGGTTCTGAGGTTTCCTATACCCTCTTTCACAGAGAAAGAGACCGAATCACTGAGTTACATACCTTACCCCAGCCCTCCTCTATCTCTAATATGTCTGTCATATTTATATCTCTCCATGTGTCAAGTCCCATCTATTCATAAGGTCTTGGCTGCCTATCCCAGCCCATGTTCTTCTCTCCTTTTCAGAACCACTCACTTTAAAATTTCAATAGTTTTCTCACTGTATCTTTCTCCCTAACCCCCAATATTACATCTTATAAGAGAGTATTTCCCAAGGTTCAGTCTTTGACCCTCTTATTCAAACTATCCCCCTTCCAGGGTGGTCTCCTAGCCTCCATCACCTATAAACTTAGTGATAATTCAAACACAAATCTATTCACATTTTATCTCCTCTCCAAACCTTTCCAGGCACTTGACAGCATACAGAATGAATGTCACACGTCTTAGTCGAGCCCGTAAAACCCTCCAAGATCCACCCCCCAGTACTCTCCATCCTTACCTCCAGCCACGTTCTCATCCTATGATGTGCTCCAGCTGAGTGGAAGCCGTTTCTGCGTTCCTCTCCATGTCTTTCCTCAGGCCACACGGCCATCCAGGTCCTCTCTCTCACCACAACACCCAGGGAGTGGGCACGCCCCACGGACTTAACGTTATGCACATCTTTCCCATCTGCCCGTTTTCCTTCATCACCTCTCACCCAGATGATTTTCATTGCCTCCATCCTGGTCTCTAACCTCAGACCCGGCCTTCCCCCATCAGTCCCTTCTCTCCACCCTTTCCTCAACTTTCTTTCTAAAACACAAATCTGACTTGGTCTCTTTTCAGCCTAAATCCCCCAGTCCTTTCCCTCTGCCCATACTAAGTGTCAATCCTTTCTGGTTTCATTCTATCCCAGGCTTCGCTTCAGGAGCTACTGTAGTCAACATGCTTTGACAGTTGTTTTTGTTGCTGTTTCACCTGCTGTTTTTGTTGCTGGAACCACCTTCTCTATGAGAAAATCTCATTGTGGGGACATAGCCCCAGAAAGCAGTTTCCAGGCTCTTGGCCTCACGTGGAAAGGTGCTCACTCAAGTAGTAAATGGCCATCAGCTGTGATTGGATGGCCATCAGCTGTGGCTAGTTGGCCGTCAGCTGTAACCAGTGAGCCTTTGGCCACTAATATAACTGCCATGGCTACGCTAGCAGCAAAATGGGGGCTAGCAAGAAGATGGTGGCTGAGCTAGCAAGAGCGGATTGCAGAGAGGCGGATGCCGCCAGCGAGACTATAGTGATATGACTCCCCTACTTATGGCTCCGTGGGTGTTCCTTTTTGGCCTCACCATGTCCTGCGTTCTTATGTGGGGAGCGGGAGCTGAGACCCCGCCTGACACCCCGCGTGACACTCATTTCATCCTTAAAAATTAAACTGAAAACTCACTGCTCCTATGAACTCTCCCTAGAGACCCAACCGAGGCACGGTGGGGCGTTTGTCACACCGGCCACATTGTATGGGACTGGTCCCCTTGCACACCTGGGTCCCCATCACACATGGACTCCTCGAGCTTTGTGTGCCCAAGTGCTTTATGGGTGAATGACTCACACACAGGAGTGTTTCAGCTGCGGGAATCCCGTCACCTCGGCTGGACTGTGAGGTCCCTGCTCGCGGAGACTACCGCTTGCCACTTCATTGTGTAACTGGCTGTCTTTGCAGAGCAGAGAAAATCCCCGTGCCTGCCTCCTCCTCTCCCCACCGACCATCCTTTCTTAGATCCAGGAATGAGCATCAAGGTCTCTATTAGGCAAACCCCTCACCAACTATGGAGTCACTGACACATGAGGGGCAGGGAGAAGGAGGGCCTCCATCCTTGTCATAGGCTGGCCGTACACGTGACCTTCTCTGTCAGGCCTCCCAGCAGCTGTCATGAGCCTAGGAAGAGGGAGGAGGGGCTTGGAGCCCCCGTCAGTGGCTCCCAGGGATATGGGCAGGCCGGAAACTGCCTACAGCTTGTAGGTGAGACTCCTAGCTCATGCCCCACTGTGCAATGTGTGAGCCCTCACTTGGCAAAGACACCTCCAGTTTCTAAATTTAAGCAGCCAGAAAGGCTCATTTGAAGGCCAAAGAGCTGGAGGTATTTTAAGCGGGGAAAACGCCACCGACCCCACAGGCTCACACTGTGACGAATGCAGCATCCTCAGTGAATGGCAGACCTGCCGCTTGTCTTCAGAAGCTGGTGGCCAGTTTTTAAACGAGCTCATCCAAGTAAATGACTGTTTTAAATCCAAACCAAATGGGTAGACTCATGTCATTCATAGGAGCCAGTCCACTAAATTCCCAGGACCCCAAAGAACCTAAGCCACTGTGTCTTGCAGGGAAAATGACTGCCAGGGACACAGAGGTTAGAGTTCCCCAGCCCATTGCCAGAGACACGAGCATGTTGGGTGCCAGGGGCAGGGAGCCAGTAGCTATCGAGCTGCAGTGAATTAATCTGGGTGGACTAGGCCTGCACATGGGGGTGGGGGCAGGGCATGCTCCCTTCTACCAGCAAGCGTGCCTCAGAAAGACACAGGACCCAAGAGCATGGGCAGGTTCAAGAGGCCGAATTCCCAGGTATACCCCGAAGTTTTGAACTTCCAGAACATTCTCACAGTTGGCAGCAGCTGGGAAACCCAGGCATCAGATGATTCTCAGAGCCATAGTGGCAGCCAGGCTGGGATGATCAGGAGCGGGGTTAGCAGGGAAGGGGCTGGAAGGTGCAGAATATACCCCAAGAACTGCTGCATGGTAGGGAGAGGGCATGGGGGTGGTAGTTAAACCCCAACAGCTTTCTAAGGAGGGCACATCTGGTTCCACGAAAGCTCTGTTTTGCTGAGCATCTGATGGATATGGAGAAACCAAGGCTGGGCCTTCCTTCTCTAGCACCTTCTATCTGGCTCTTCGTAAATGGAGCTAGAAGAATCCAAGGTCCAGGGGTTCAGTCTGGAGTGAGGGGTGAGGATGGGTGTCATACAGAGGTAGAGAAGCCTTGAAAAAAAACCTGAGGGGCAGATGACCCACCAGTATTTCAGAACAGAAATGCCTACTGTTTAATTTGAAGATGTGGACTGCTGCAATGCAAATAAACCACCTTCGCCCACCCCACCCCCTTCCAAATTGACATTACAATCTGTTTTACACTCAAAGATTTTGAATCAAAGAAAATAGACATGTTTCCCAGCTGGGTCAATGTGGGGCCGAGAAAAGCAGCTGATGCCCTGGGATGATGTGAAGCTCCATAAAATGAGTTCATTCCACAGCGGCAGACATGCGGGGCGGAGGCAGCGAAGAGAACTCACACGTCCCGAGGAGGGCGACCTTGATACAGGCATTGAGATTCCACGGGGTGTGTAGTGGCTGCCGGAGGAAATCGAACCTAGATTTTAAGGGCTGGAAGATCCACCCATTGTCAAGACAGATTACAGGGAAAGGCGGAAGTTAGACAAGAGTCCAGACAAAATGGGGCACACAGGGGACCCTGGGTGTAGGAGCCTTGCTATCAGAGAGGCACATGACAGCTCAGACATCACCACTGAGGCCCTCATTGTGGGGTTTGCCTCCCAGCGTAATCTAACAGGAAGAAAACTTCAGAACCTGACCCCATATAAAGGAGGAGCTGGGCCAGCTGCCATCTTTTTGCACCCTCCCCCCACCAAGTGTGGGGACTCCAATAGCCTAGTACCAAATGGCTCTCCAAGGAAGTGTCCTGGCAAGTCCGGTGGCAGAAACAAAATAGGAGCCATAGAAGGTTCTGGAGCAGAGGGCTGCCACGATGAAAGAGGTGTTCCAGGAGGATAATCTGGCTGGAATGTCAGGGTAAGATGTTGGTGAAGAGATCAGATGTAGGGAGAGGCATTGGATGGCTTCTGTGACAGTTAGACAAGAAATCATAACCACCTGAATGAGGGGGGTGGCCATGCTGATGGTGGAAAACATAACACTGTGTGTGTCTCCACAAAGGTTTACATCTGGGCCTAACGTAGGGGAGAAATCAAAGATTTCCCAACTTGCCTGATAGAGAAAATGACGGTGAAAATGGTGGAAAGAATGAAGGGGGTGCAATTTTAGAGGAGAAAGCAAGATCATCTTCAGAAATGCTGAGTCTGAGGTGACAGCCAGACAGCCAAGTGAAAGTGGGTCCAATTAGACCTTTAAAATGATAGGATGGAATTTAAGGCCAGGGCTTGAAATTGTGTTTGCGAGTCACTTGCCTAAAGTAAATTAAATGACAAGAGGGAAGCATGTGACAGAAAATTGAAGATGCCTATAGTTCCAGAAGTGGAAGGAACAGTGGGCAGAGGAGAAGGAGGCATGGCAACGGAAGAAGGACGGGAGAGAGGAGCGGACAGTGCCGCAGAGGTCCATGGGAGTGTGACAGACAGGGTCAATGGCCAGAGAGGACTTCAGACCCTCATTGTAAAAGTGACCTTGACAGACCCCCTAGAGAGAAAGTGACCCGGTCAATGGCCCTTGGGGGCCCATTTTGAGAGACATTCTCAGCAGAGTACCGAGGAGGGAGGCCAACCTGCTGGAGACCAGAGGGACAACCTGACAGAAAAAATCACCACTGCCTCACCGACTTCACTACCAGAAAGAGAAAGGCAGGAAATCGGAGCTAGAAGCGGTGGTGTACTGCCCCCTTCAGTGTGCAGAGGAGGCGGGCAGTCGGGGACCGGCTTTAGAAAACCAAGTGAGGGAGCCAGAACCCTCCAGAGAGAGAATGGAGCAGGTGACTGGGATAGATTCGCCCCAGAAAGGGAAATATTCTCTGTACCGGTTAGTTATTGCTGCATAACAAATCACCTCAAAACTCAGCAATGCAAACCATTACACTTAATTTGTATCACAGGTTTCCACGTAGGCTGGTCAGTAGTTTTCTGACCCAGGCCTGGCCGCTATCAGCGAGGCTGGCTCAGGCATCTGCAGTCAGCTGTTGAGTTGGCGAGGGGCTCAGGTGGTCTGACATGGCTCTGATGGAGCGCCTTAGCTGTCCTCTCTGGGGTCCCCATCTCCCAGCAGGCTACCCTGGCTTATTCTCATGGCTGTGGAGGGATTCTGAGAGAGACAGCAAAAGCCCACAGTCTCCAGCTGGCCCACCATCACTTCTTTTGTATGCTCTTGGTCTCAGCAAGTCACAAGGCGATCCCCAATTCAAGGGGAGCAGAGAAGCTCCCACCTCTTGATTGGAGGAAGCACTAAGTCACATTGCCAGGGGCACAAATACAGGAAAGTAAAGACTTGAGGTCAGCTTTGCAATCAATGTGCCAGGTTGCCTTGCCCTCTGAAACATGGACAGGAGACGCACAGGTAATGATGGAGGATGGTGACGATCATGACAGGTTCTTGATTTTCTCAAGTCCCCCCCCAGAAATAGACTAGATCTAGAGCTTAAGGAAAATGGAAAAAAAAAAAAACACGAAAAGTTGGAGTGGCCATTGTAAGCCTTGCTGAGGGAGCCAACACGCCAAAGAGGGTTGCCAGGTAGCATAGTGAGGACCAGCGCCAGCAGAGACCTGCAGTGACCCGGGGCCACCCAGCGCCTGGAGAGGGAGCAGAAACACGGGCAGCTGGGGCTTAGGGAGATCAGGAGACAGTGCCTCGGGGCAGCAAAGTCAGCGAGGGTGCAGGAGCCCGCAGTCCCCAGGGAGCGCCTCTTTCTCCTGGAAAAGCAGAGAGGCAGCCTGCGGGCCACACTCCTGTTTGCCTGGGGACCAGGTGGAGCCTTCTCTGGGGAGAAGTCTGGCCCTTTATGTCTCTGAGGCAACCCTCCATGTTGACTGGACTCCCCAGGGGCAGCCCAGAAAGCGCCAAAAGTGAGTGAGTAGACGTGACTCTGAAGGGCAACAAAATCAATGAATGGAAAATAGTTCATTTTTGTCCCATTGATTTATTCTTCTGCTCATTGAGGACACAGCTACACATTGTCATTAAGCTAACCACTTTTCAGTGACATGCTTTAACACTCTTTAGGACTGACTCCTGCATAACCAATTCCTAAAATAAATTATTTGTGATGCGTCTCATTCTCAGAAGAGTGAGTTTTTAGGTGGTTGCATAACCACAGTGGAGCAGTCAATACAGTGGCTTTTTTTAAAACATCATGACATCACTCTCCCCATCCTCCCCAGCGTCAATATTTAACCACACCCTCCTCTGTGAAACTTCCCTCCCCTGGCTTCCATCTGGCGGCCCTGTGCCCTTCCCTGACAGTTCCTGCTCTAAATCCTTCTGGACCCCACACAGGGACACACATTTCAGGCTAGAAGATGTAGTGAAGTGACAGTGAGAACTTTCTAAAGGACCTGGAGTGTTGTTTGGCCTTTGCTTTGACCTCGTCTATAAATCACCTGGTGTACAAAATAATTTTTAAAACCTTCCCCTTGGAAATATGTGTAAATATCTAAAGGTGGTGGTATTCAGACTTTCACACGTGGAAAGCTTGTTATTTTCACAAATATGTCACCTTCTCGGTGAATACTGCCCAACTCTCTATTTCCAGGATTGATCTTTTTCTTGAGTATTTCACCTGCTGCTGTCTCAATATTAAATCAAACCACAAAATGCCTAATTTTGGATTTTATTACTTGCCCTCCAAATCAGGGCCACCTGGTGACTTCCTCCTTTCTATGGCTGATCCACCATTCACCTAGTCACTCAGATTTGAAAGCATGCTGGCTTTACCTCCCTCTCCCTCTCCCTCTCTCTTTCGGGCTGCCAAATTGAGACAGTTCCTTCATTCTCCTATTCCGTCTCTGTCTTGTTTCTTTCTGCTTCCCTTTTCCATTCCAGCATGATCTCCTAAGGTCATCTGGCTCTTGTCACCTCATTCCTGGACTGTGCAACTGGGATCCTAACACTTAACTTCTCGCTCCTACAATTCAATGGTAAGCTCAATGGTCATGTTGCTAAAATATCCCTTTGGTAGTGTCACTTCTCTACCCCCAGACTGGAAGAGCTCTGTTAGAGATCACGTGAGGACCAAACCCTTTAGTACGAAGAGCTTTCGGCTGTCAGGCCCCGCCCTGTCTTTCCCAAGGATCTCTGGTTCTCACTGCATCTCTGCTCCTCGCTGTTCCTTAAACACACTCTCTGTGTTGTGGTCTCTGGAATGCGCTCATGCTGCCCCATGCTCGGGGATGTCTCCCTTCTTCTTCCATGCCTTCCAAGCCTGGCTCAGGTCCCAGTCTCACTCCTTCTTTTCTGCCCAGTCCCTAAAGTGAGAGAAGGGAAATGTACATTTCCTCACACCTGTTTGAGGAACATTTCCTTCCTCTGAACCCCACCTTGTTGTTCTTCCCATTCCCCAGTCTCTTCTTCACTCCCTGCCTTCTAGTGGCTTTGTGAATACGTTATGCTGGATAAAATATCGGACACTGGTTCTTTGGAGCTTACAAAATACTGCCACATGTGTTATACCTTGTTTTATCTTTGTAACTCTGTGTGGTAGGAATTATTTCCCCACATTTTAAAGAGGAGGCATCTTGGAAAAGCTATGTGTGCAGCAGGTTCCAAAAAATACTTTGTAGTAGATCAAGAAAAAATGGCATGACGCTTCTCCCAGGCTCCTGGATCCACCAGAATCTAAGGATGGGGACAGGGAGGGCACTGCAGCATTGCTGGGATGCTGACAAGCGTGGAAAGGGCTCTGGCAGGAGGTGGGGCGCAGTCTCAGTGCTGCCTTTCCTAGGCTGACTTGGTCAATTCTCTCAGGACGGTAGGAAAGCTGCAGCTGAGACTCAAGGAGCAAACAATGGAAAAGGGTGTATAGCCACTAACATTAAAAAAAAAAACTTCAATTTTTTAAAATAAAGAAACATGTATTACTATTAAATTCACCTGATTTCACCTCCATGAAAATGTATGAAGTGGGGATGGGGTTCAGGTCACGCTACCAATATGGCACCTCGGCTCTCTTAAGCTGAAGGACTTTGAGGAAACAGTGGAAGCGTGAGGGTCACACTGACCTCCTGCCCTCATCCTTCTCTCCTGAAACAGGTCATAAAACCCTCATGCAAAAGTTACTCTCTGTACCAAGAGGAAGATATTCTTTTCACCTGAGGTAGGAACTGGAGTGAAAGAAATCTATAAAAACAAACTTCATTCAACTAACCCTTATCTTCCTGGTTACTTCTTCACCCTTTACTAATTAATTACCCCCACCCAGCCCAACCCATCTGTCTTGTCAATTCTTCACAAATTTATTGTTCCTTTGTCTCAAAGGTATAAAAGCATCCTGCTCTGGTCACCTTTTTTGAGTCCACATTCTCTTGTGACAGCTCCCATGTACGAGTAAAATTTCAATAAAAATTGTATGCTTTTCTCAGATTCTAGTCAGTACACCAGCCATTGGATCAGCTCCCACTCTAATGACCTCGTTTTACCTTAATGACTCAAGAGCCAAGTACAGTCACATTCTGAGGCCCTGGGCATCAGGACTTCAACACCTCAGCTGAGGGAGGACACAGTTCGGCTCATCACAACTCTGAAGTTTCAGGATCTCAGACTCTTGTTTCTGGGCCTTCAGCCTTTCTCCTTCCTGGTCTATGTGTTCTAGAATCAAGAAATAACAAAGCGATGTGCAGAGCCAATGTCCGAGGGGCCAGCTTCCCAACTGCTGCGGCATGGGTGTGGCCAGAACAGGCCCCGAAAAGGCAGGAACCACGTGGGCCCCACCTCAGTCCCAGCCCAGCAGGGCAGCTGCCTGTGACCCCAGAAACCGAGGGACTAGAAAACCGCTCTAATGAAAGATGGGGGGACATGAGTTTCCTCAGTGATGGGACACTCAGGAAAGTCTCCTCTTTTCTAGGAAGTAGTCACACGAGTCCACAAACAGAAGTCAAATGTCTAATCATCTCTGCTTCCCTCACCTATACACTCGTCTTCCACTGCTCCCAAGATCTGAATATTCTGGAAAGGAACCTGGGACCCTGAGTCGGCAGGGGTGGGGACAAGTTCTTAGTTCCAACAGTCATCACTATCCCCTTATTCCAGACTTCCAGGAGGTTCTCAGGCCTTGTCCCAAGACCCTCTGCCTCAACCCCTGATGCCCCACCTGTAGGTGCCTGTGGGGATTGTTAAAGAATAAATAGCAACCAGGTAAATTTGAAGCTCTCATGGTGTTATTAGGTGATTCATGGTGAAGGTCGAAACTGCACTTAGGTCAGGGAGTATCTAGGTTTGGTGTCACGGGCTTTAGCACAAAGATGCCAATGGGGCCTGTAGTTTTCTCCTTCATGGTGAAGCTGGAGACCACAGAGGGTCTTCAGCGCTCAAACTCTCACAGGCCCGCGAACAACCCCCTTCCTGTCATGCACAACGGGGTACTGTCCTGGAGTAAAAGGGTCCGTGACAGGATTGTCTCCCCATTCTCCCCCCTCAGACTTACCCCACTTTGCAGGGAAGGCAGGCTCCAGCAGAGCCCCCACGCCGGAAACACTATCGGTCCTCCGGGGATAATGGGAAGCTTGCCGCTCCAGAGGGTGTGGTGCTGCACTGATAAGATGCCCAGGGCTCTCCTAGGACGGCAGCTTTAACGGGGATGCAGACGCAGCCCCTCAGGCATCCGTCTCATCAATGACATCAGCCGAACCTACTGACGTTGGCTGGACCTTGGCTGGACCTCTGCTGCGCCCCACTCCCGCCCCATTCCCGCTTTTCAGCAATCAGGAGAGAAGGGGCGCCCACAGGGACGTGTCAACTGCCTCTCAGACAAACCTGTTGAACAAGCGAAACCGAGGTTATCAAACTTACTATAGAAAGGAAAACATCATCGCGTCAGCCACCAGTGTTTCAAAAGGGGGAAGTTAAGGAAGCGTATTGACAGCACTTGGACGTCCAGTCTCAGAGTGTTTAAGGCGGGTCTTTTAAGGGAAGGACCTAGGTGGAATTAGGCACCGTTTAGTGGAGACAGCAGAGAGAGGGCCTTGATGGAAATATTGATATGCACACTCTTGCTGGATAAGCAAGTTGTTTATTTAGGTAAACAAATTATTATTCTGATAAGTGAGCTGTTAGTGCACACAGGAAGTGTTCGCCTACGTACATTGGTTTGCAAACAGGGAGATTGCATTGTCACCCTTGTAGCTCTTCTTCAGCCTCAGCTGGAGGATAAACCCCTTCCTTCTAGGGTTGTGATCAGCCCAGATGTGCACAGATGTGTGAGGTGTTGTGACCCACGTGTCAAGTTCCGGTGTCGCTGTTGGTCCTCTCCAAGCATCAGGTGTTCCTGTCTGTGGTGGGCCTTCCCCACCCAATCCCTGGAATCTGTGACTATGTCAGATTACAGGGCAAAGGGACCTTTGCAAATGTCATTGACATTGCTGATTTTAAAATAGGGAGAATATACTGGATTATCCGGTGGGCCCAGTCTAATGACAAGAGCCTTGGAGAGCTAAGAACACTCTCCGCTGGAAGCAGCAAAGATGTAGCAGAGGGCGAGTCAGAGAGATTCCCTGCGAGAAGGATTGGACGTGCCTTTGCTGGCAGGGGACTGCATGCAAGGACCAAAGGGAGGCCTTTGGGAGCTAAGGGTCGTCCCCAGCTGACAGCCAGCACGGAAATGGGCCCCTCTGGCTCACAGCTATAAGGAGCTGGATTCTGGCAGCAGCCCAGATGTGCTTGGAAGCACATTCTTCCCAGAACCTCCCAATAGGACCCCAATCTGCCAACACCTTGATTTTGGCTTTTTGAAAACCAGGCAAGAGAAACAGTCAAACCAGCCCAGACTGGTGACCGACAAAACTGTGACATGACAAAGTCATGTTGTTTCAATCCACTAAGATAGTGGTAATTTGTTACAGCCACAGTAGGAAACGGACACACTGCCTTGTGTTGGCTGGTCACTGTTTCAATCTTTCGATGGAACAGAGCGCACACTGGTATCTGAGCACTGCAATGTAGCAGATACAGAGAAAGGGGCTGTGATTAGAACTCGGAATTTACATCTCAGCTGGGCACCAAGTGTGTCTGACAGAAAAGATCCCATTCCAATGGGAACAGCTCCCAGAACCATACATGGAGATATTGATTAAATAACCCACTTTCCTCATTTCTATGCTAGTTTCCCAGATCTCTAGAAACTGAAGTACCACATTCCTTCCCTACGATAGCACAGGTTGCACCATGAAAAGCCAACATATCTGGGCTGCTGTGTTTTGAACCACCATCTGCCCAACCTTAGAACTTCTCAAGTCAGAATTTCTGTGACATTAGTAGCATTGTCCAGCTCCCCCGTCAAGGGGTGAGACATAAAATATAGGAATTTCCAGACTTTGGGGGCCTTTAAAATTTTGCACATGAAATAAAAAGGGTTCAGAAAAAGAAAATAGTTCAAAATTCTCCTTAATGATTAAGGCTCATCTCTTTGAGTTACCTAAAAATCTCTTCCTCCAAGAGGGGAAAAGAATAGGCAAAACAAATTCTGGGTGATATCAGAGACTACTTGAAGGCAGGCCTCAGTTTTTCGAGATAACACATGCCCATCTGGCTTATGAGCTGTAGGCTTTTGGGCCCAAAATCCAATCCTAGTTATTGGGAACCTAGTAATCAGTAATCAGCCAAAATATCCTTACGCATATGTTGAATAGTATTATCTGGTTTGGGCATTACTTGACAAGAGGGGTTTGGCACTAGCCAGTGAGATTTATAGAAGAGAGAGCATTAGGTAGATCTGAAACAAAAAGCACATGAAGCTGGGTTTTCTCAGTGAGCCTTTCTGGAAGGGTCTGCAAAAGTAAGGCAGCTCCCAAATGTTCAGAGTCCCCTGGCCCACATGTTTTCATAGTTATTTTCCAAGATCTGTTTCTGGGAATGCTCAGTTACATAGGCTGGTTCCTGTAGAGGTTCCCAGGTGTTGTTGCAGTGGAAATAGGAAACGTCCATCCTAGGTGTCATGTGACAGCAAGTCTCAGATTTTTGGCTCTCTGGCCTTTTTGGTGTTTGCCATCTAAAACGTCACCAAGTGATTGAGGAAACCAGTTGATTCTTTATAAAGGACTGGTACTGAAGAAAGATGGGTGGTGACCAAAGAAAACCAAGCAAAACACTGACAGTGGGTATTATTGTATAGTTTAGCCAAATCATGAGCAAATCATAGACAGATAGTATACACTTATCAAGGAGTGCCTAGGGATCTAAGAGCAGTAGTAAGACAGGGACAGGGTATCATACTTTAGGTTAACAAGTGCCTGTTAACAGATTTTTTTTAACTAGCAAAGAGGAAAGAATAACTGGCTAAGAAAACAAAGAACAAGAAATGCAATTTAAAGCATGATAATCTGGCACTGGGAATCTGGATTTTGTTTTGTGGGTCTTGAGTGGAAGTTTGCAGAAACAAATGACTACCCTGTCCACTCGACCCAGGTACTGGGTAGAAGCTGTCTTCTCCTTTCTGAAGAATGTCAGAATCCTCAGCTTATTAAAGTCTCCAGCTAGAAGAGTCTTCCAGTGATCCGAGGATTTCTTGTATCTTCTTTATTTGAGAGATAGAAATCCAAGGGTCAACCCCTTGGAGTTTTATTACCAGGCTAGTTATTTCTTCACAGTACCTAAGAAGGTTCTTTTTATTGGAGTTTGAAATCTGTCTCTGATGTCTCTTCCAGAAAACCGTATTTTCAGGGATTAGGTCATGCAACTGTTGTTTAGAAGGATGTTGAAAAAAGGCTGCCCACACCTACTGGTGCTAACATTAGGTGCGTTACACGAGTTTCTTGCATATTTGAACAAATTTGCATGAAACAGAGCAGAGTCTAGGGTCAGAAGTGATATTGCTAGAAACAGGGCTCAGCTTTTTGCTTTCTCATAAAGGGAGAGTTGAGGAACCCCAGGACTTGATCTCACTGTCATTAAAACCTTGGTACTGTCATTAAAGTCCCAGCAAAACGGATGTCCTGTTACCAGAAAGCTAGATTGGAATTCCCAAGACTTGGAACACAAGACTCAAGACATGTTTCACTACCTTTGGAGCCACACCTCTCTGGCAAGGAAAAGAAAATCCTACTCTGAGAATAAAGCAAGCAATGGTCATACTCAGACCTTTGTGGAGGGTGATATGAAATCTTTTTGGAGATGTTCGAAGGTGGCCTGACGCTTGGGGCCCTTGTTCAAGTCTCACCCTATTATTTTTCTTGCAGTTTATTAGCTACCAGAGAACAATCATTTGTCCCATGTCCTTTTTGTTTATAGAATCTACAGGTATGTAAAATAAGAGGATCCTTTATCTGATTTTATTGATTAGGGTGGGACTACCTAGTTGTTTTATCTGTAAGGCATTAGCCTTATTCTGCTTTTGTCCTAAAGCTCTTTGGAAATGTTCAGCAATGTGTTGGAGATCTGGTAATGGAGCTAGTTCCCTTTCCAGGCTTTGCTTACATATCAAATGTCCTATTTCTGGCTCAAGGTCATTCAGAGACATGAGGTGGAGCCAAGGTTACCTCTGAATCAAGCATGGACTCCTGACTGCTACCTAAAGGTTTCGAAGGGTTTCTCCCTGAAGTCTTCAACACACTCATCCTTTCTTTGCCTGTGGGATGAAATTGGAATGCCATCTATTTTCTCAGGACAAACTCTGAGGGTACACTCCAAAATACCTTGTTCAATACCTGGAGATGTTGTGAACCACTTTGCTTTCCTATGCAATTCAGGGTCTTTCAGGACACACTCAAGTTTATTCCAATCTCCCTTTTCCAGCCTCATTTTTGCATCTGAGGTTCTGTGTTAGGGGTGCCCAAAGCCACCCTCAAACTCAAAAGTTACTAGAAGGACTCACAAGACTCAGAAAAGTAGTTATATTCAAGTAGTTTATTACAGCAGAAGGACACAAATTAAAATCAGCAAAGGGGAGAGGTACACGGGTCAAAGTCCAGGAAAAACCAGGCATAAACCAGGTGTCCCCTCCCAGGGGATTCTCATGGGGGCACATTTAGCTCTCCCAGCAACGATGTGTGACAACGCTTGCTGCCCCTCAGAAAGCTCACCGGGCATTAGCGTCCAGTGTTTTTGTTAGAGGTCAGTTCCTTTTACGATGTTTCAGAAAACATTTAACAAATTCTTTTAGCTCAGTCTGATAGCAGTTCTTAAAATGAATCACAGAGATTTGGCTCTGTTCTGAAGGGGTGTAATGTTCAAAGGCAATTGAGCTTTGCGGCTTCTCCCATCTCAGACAACGGCCTTTCTAGACATGAAGGCCAGACGCAGGGAATTACCCTGGACTTCTCTCTTTTCTCAATCCCCACGCCCAGTAAGTTGTCAGAAACTGCTTCCATTTCCTGGGTCAGTGTTAATCTGTTTACAGAGTAATTAAATGCAGTTATTGGAACACATGCATTTCTGTGTGTTAAGGTAACATAATAAGCAGACACCACACGTGAGGAAGGAAGTAGCACATTGCCTAGCATGCATTTAAACAGGCATTTATTGGTTACAAAAGATTTTTATAAAAATACATTTTTCTAGAAGTGCCAGTTTCATTTGCTGAAAAGCTAACTGGTTTATAAAAGAGATCTAAAGAGTGCTTCGGTGCTTGTCATCTCCTTTTACTGAGGTTTTGTGCCTCTCTATTCTTTGCTTGTAGCAAAGAGAACTGCTGGCACATTTTATCATTATGCAAATAAATGAACCAGCCTTTCCATAACTTGCTTAAGATAAATTCTTAATTTTCATTAAAAAGAAAAGACAGGACTCTTTTGCCGAATAACCTTGGTCCTGAGCTGCTTTGCAAAAAAACAAGTCTTTTCTATAGTGAATGTCTATAACTTATATTTCTTCCGGTAAGATTGGAAAAGGCATCAATCACATGCACATCTGGAAAGATAGATGACACATAGGTGATAGACCAGGAAAGCCATGGTAAAATATCTACAGGCTTTGTTCCTATTACAGGGGCTAAATTCGGGGAGGTTATGGAGTTTCTCTCCACATAGTTCTTTTAAACATCTGTGCCCTTTAGAACAGCTTCACATAGATCATTCAAAGTCTTGTGCTTCCAAAGCCTGCAGCATTTTCTGCCATCTACCTACCCTTTCCTGCCAGCCCATAATTGTGCCTCTCAGCATTGTGATTCTGGATTGCTCCTGTGACTCTTCCAAAATTCCTTATGATGAGTCTGAAGAACAGTTTCTTGGCACCGTTGGTAAATAAGACAGAGGAGGAACGGCAGTTGGGCCAGTACTTACTGAGTTCCGGGAGATTAGGACAACTCTCGCCAAATACACTGACCCTACCCATCACTCAACTGAAAAGCTCAGAAAATAGCTCCCTCTATTACTGCCTTAGACCCATGTGGATTCTAACAAATACCTCCCTGTATACTGGCAACATCCTGCCAGTAAAACCTTTTAATTTGCGTCTTCAACTTTCTGAGCAAAAATTGGCACATACTCTAAAAGCCTCCTTCTTCATACACAAGGACACCAGCCCTGGATGAGTCAAGAAGACAAGAATGATGTCACTGCCTCCTACGTCTGACACTCCAGCTTGTAGTCCAGGAAAATCAAACCAACAACGTCTCAGGACACCAACAACCCCTTCTCAAGGACACTTTCTCCTCAGTGAACGCAAACCTTTTAAAGACACGGTACAGAGATAAGATGGCAATACTGACACAGCATACTGGGCTAACTGGGGTGCACTCAGAGCACCGTTACAGGTTCTTCTAAGCCATAAAGGCCAAAGTGCTCTAGTGACCCCAGAGCCTCAAGGAATCCATGCCTCAGACACAGCTGTTTGGAAGCTCCCCTCAACTGGCCTCCTGACTCTCACCTTCGGCTCAGTGTTTAAAACCATTGTAGAGAAAGGGCAGTTAGCAAATACCAAGTATCCCATTAGTCTCACTGAATGGCCCCTAACCAAAGACCTTGTGGTATGAAGCATTTTCTCCTGTTCAATGCAAACACTTCCACGTGGAGCTGCCTTCAGAGCTGTGGTATGAAGCATTTTCTCCTGTTCAATGCAAATACTTCCACGTGGAGCTGCCTTCAGAGCTGCGTGCTGGAGAGAGAGGCCTTCGTGGAGGACGTGGTCTACATACACTTCAGGAGTGGTTTCCAACTGTGCTCCTTGGGACCCAGGGGGACCCTGAGTTCCGCGACATGTTTTGGTTCTACAAATGTTTTGACTCACACTTATAATTCTTTAAACTGTAATGAGACTCAACACAATCTCAGATGTGCTCTACGCTAACTTTGGTGCTGAGACAACTAACCAACAGATTAACTTCGTGCAGCCTCATTAATTCATTTTCATGCAGACCTTGGAAAAAAACGTCCACTGTCCTAGCTGGGGATATATTTGAAACTCTTGTAAACTGGGGAGTCATTGATCATGAAGTCTGCAGCTCTGCACTGACTGATCTGTTTTAAATTCAAGCATGTGCAAGTACAAATCAAAAAGTAAAAATAAAATTGTATGTATAATCTAATCCTTCAGGGGAGATCAGGCAAGGTTGGTTTGTTCATTCACTCACTCATAAAACATTTATTTTATGCCAACTAGGTGGTGAGCTCTTCTCTAGCACTTTTTTTTTAATTCATTTTTTTTATTTTAATTTTATTTTTTTATTGGGGAAGGGGAACAGGACTTTATTGGGGAACAGTGTGTACTTCCAGGCCTTTTTTCCAAGTCAGGTTGTTGTCCTTTCAATCTTAGTTGTGGAGGGCGCAGCTCAGCTCCAGGTCCAGTTGTCGTCTTCTAGTTGCAGGGGCACAGCCCACCATCCCTTGCGGGAGTCAAACGGCAACCTTGTGGTTGAGAGGATGCACTCCAACCAACTGAGCCATCAGGGAGCTCAGTGGCAGCTCAGCTCAAGGTGCCGTGTTCAATCTTAGTTGCAGGGGGCACAGCCCACCATCCCTTGCGGGACTCGAGGAATTGAACTGGTAACCTTGTGGTTGAGAGCCCACTGGCCCATGTGGGAATTGAACCGGCAGCTTTCGGAGTCAGGAGCATGGAGCTCCAACCGCCTGAGCCACCTGGCCGGCCCATCTAGGCACTTTTTTCTCGCCACGAACAAAGTTCAGGCACATTTATCCAGCCTGTACTGAACTACAGTACCATGCAATAGCAAGTAAAATCAGAACACTTTTCATTGTGTCACTGTCATAAAATTGATACGTTTAGCATTATTCATCAGTGCAGGGTATTTATTGATTGATTTTTATATCTATGATAAGGAAGTGAGCTAGTTGTTAGATATTGTTGTGATTCAATTTTGAAACCAAAAAGTTCTACAAATCCTCTTGAACACTTTTGGATCCATTTGATTGAAGAGAATCTTGAAATTGCAAGGTAAGCTGCTTATCTGTTTGGATCAGGATTTTCTTGATACTGTTTGTCCAAAATAGATTACAGAAATAAATTGGATATTGAGACTTGTGTAAGACTACAAATGTCAGCCACAATCATGATTTCCAATGTTCGTGTTTATCAAAGTAGACTCAGCATTCTCTTTGACTGACTTTGTAAGAATTAGGAAAAAGTATTAATATGAGTTCATAAAATAAATTTATATTTACACAATGCTACCTTTGTGTGTTTCATGTCTTGGGAGACTGTGTAAGATTATATCTGGAAAAAATTATGTTCCTGATATTTTTTAATTGCCTGTCTAAAGAATCCCGTAGACAGAGGGAAAGAGAGGCTTAGATGAGTTCCATCATCGTATATTGAAAAAGAGATCAGGGAACAATCAGGGCTTCCAGTTACTGATATAGGAAAAGAATCATAAACAGGAGAATTTCTTATAAGAATGCTGTAAGGTTCCACAACTTTTTTAATTCCCACAAGTTTTTTTCTTTTTCCCTTTCTCCTTGCCCTTTCTCAGTAGAGAACACTTTAAAGATGATAGAACCCTTAAAGCAAAAGAAGGTCTATAGGTCTATTTTATGGGACCACAAATAAGAGAGCAGTGAGGGAGACTGTGTCCCCCCCTATTCTAGAAATGTGGCCAGCCCTGCGAACTCTGCTTTGCTCATGAATCCCAGCTCTCCAGCCTCACCTGTGCTCTCAGTGTGGGTGGCAACCTTTTCCCTTATCCCTAATGAAACTTCTCTTTCTCCCTACTTACAACAGTTATTACAAACATTCAGCATGCCCCCAAGTTCCCTACTGTACCCTAGCCTTCCTTAAAGTACACATAGAACTAGGCATTATGGGTAGAGAGGTATCTGTAGTGGTTAAGAACATGTGCGCCAGACCCTCTGGGTCTCAATCCCAGCGCTATCCCTCAATGGCTCCCTGAGCTTTGGTTAATTAACTTCTCTTGTGCCTTGATTTTCTCATCTACAAAATAAGAAACGTGATGGTGAATTTTATGTGTGAACTCGACTAGGCCACATAATGCCCAAATATTTGGTTAAACATTATTGTGGGTGTTTCTGTGAGGGTGTTGTGGATGACATTCATTTGGTAGACTGAGTAAAGCAGATTTGGTAGACTGAGTAAAGCAGATTGCCCTCCCTCATGTGGGTGGGTCTTATGTAATCAGTTGAAGGCCTGAATAGAACAAAAAGGCTGACCCTCCCCTGAGAAACAGAGAATTCCTCCTACCTCACTACCTTTGGACGGGGGTATTGCTTTTTCCTGCCTTTGCACTCAAGCTGAAATGCTGGCTCTTCCTAGGTCTTGAGCCTGCAGGCTTTCAGACTGGAAGTTACACCATCAGCTCTCCTGGTTCTCAAGCCTTTGGGCTCGGACTAGAGCTACACTGTCAGCTCTCCTGGGTTCTCCAGCTTACTAACTGTAGATCTTAGGACTCATCAGCCTCCATAATCACGTGGGCTGATTCTTTATAATAAATCTTTTCTCTATTGGTTCTGTTTCTCTGGCGAGCCCTGAGAATACAAATAATGATGCCTTTCTGACAAGTCAGGTTAACGACTTGATAGATGGAGGGCTCTTGGGAAAGAAGCTGGCATACGCTAAGTGCTCAGTGTTAACCAACTGAACACGGAATAGTGCTTCTCTTCCGTTATCACAGAAATGACAAAAGACCTATAAAAACAAATTCACAGCAGCACCGGAAAGTCAAGAGAGGAGCCAACTAGCAGTTCACAGCAGAAGAATTTTCTGAAAGGTAAGAGGGGGGAAATTGACGACAAAGCCCACAAAACTAAGGAAGCCATGAATCCAACAGGTGAAAAAGGAGAGCTCTTTAAAAAAAGCGAATTTCCCATTGGTCCTCCGGAGAACCCTTAAAATCATGAGCACCAGAGAATAAGGGAAATGAATTAATCACAGGGTGACGGAACAGCCATTCTAATTTCCTATTTTCAGAACAATTTATTTCAGTGTTTACCTCAAATTTTAAATACTGCTCTCTAAAATGAGAGTTCTGACATGACAGTTTTAACTTTCAAGTCAGTGTTAGGGCTGGAGAATCAGGATAGTGTTCCAGGTAACTTAAGGCCACAGTGACATGTGGATAGACTTACACCAGAAAATAAGCTGCATACATACCCTGAATCCACAGTTCTGGAGGTTGGCCACACCCTGGAATCACCTGTGGAGCTTTTGAAACCAATGAGGCCTGAGCCAAGCCTCCCGAGGGACGAGGGACGGATCTCATTGCTCTGAGGTACAGCCTGAGTATCATGAAGTTCCAAATCTCCCGGAGGTGATTCTGGCATGCAGGCAAGGTCGTGAAGGTGCGAAATCAAAGCCAGTCGTTAATCCCTCCCACTCACAAAACTACCAGAAATGGGGTATTTGTGAGGTTGAGTTCTATGAAATTGTCCAACATTCAACTATTTTTTACCTATAAACATGACGACTTCATATGGTTTGTTGAGTATCAGAAATTGGAGGAAAGGGGATCTTTGTTATGTAGTGACAGAAAGTTTAGCAATACTGCCACTTGCAGTAATGTGGAAAATAAAAACTATACCCAATGAACTGCGTGATCTAGCTGGAGATATCTACAGGCAAAATGCTTGAAGTGGTTATAGGAAATATAAGAGGAGAAAGACATACCAAAAGAAGAACTATTAAACATGAAGGAAATGGGAATTTATGGCTTTGAAAATCCTCAGCCACTCTGGACAGCAGAGAACACTGAAATTAAGACATGGCTTACTGAGCCAAGATCAATCCAGGGCACTGCCAGGAAAACATCTTCTACAAATGGCTGAGTGTACAGCTGTAATATTCTTTGTTAAAACCTCAGAAATATCAAAGTATATCAGATATACCTCAGTATCCGATTCCAGTAAAAAACAAAAAGATCCTTTAAAAATGTCAAGGGTACGCCTAACTGATCCTCTGAACTCAATAACAGGACTTCTAAGAAGCTTCCAGGGGTTGAAGCGTTGGTATAGGCAGAAGATACACTTGGGAAAGTTTCCAGCAACGGCAGTGTTCATAGCAGCTATCCTTTGCATAGATAAACAATCATGGCAGCCATTCCCAATTAACTGCTTATTTTCTGTTTACACTTTGTGGCCCAATGACACTGTGATTCAGTAGATCCTGGGCATCCAAGAAGCTAACATTATCACCTTCACTGTTTACCAGCAGCCCCAAAGATCTCTGACATGTGGAGATGTATAACTTTTCAGAGGCACAGATTTCAACCACATATGCTACGAGGCTTCTGACCGTGAGTGAAACCATTTAGCAGTGAGCGAGCCAAACATCCTGGGACTTGTTGAGTCCCACACTCAGAAATGAAACCTGAGAGCCAAAGCACCGGATTTGTAGCAGATGACTTAATGGCACATGGGTACTTGTCATTCTGAGAACAAAAAGGAGGGAGGAAACTGACACGGCAGCACTGCGCTTCACAACGGACCTCAGAGGAAAGAACCCCAGGGCAGAGTGGCTGCCGGTGGGAAGCTTAGTTCCTGGGAACTCTGACAAAGAGAGGCGAGCAGGACAAGCTGATCTGAGCCCGAGATGGAAGCCCAGAGCTGGGCTGAGCTCACCAAGGCCCATGTGCAGCTTACACCCAGAACCAAGGCAAAGAGACGAGCTAACATCCTTACTTCCCCATCAGCAAGAAGATTCATATCCCTTTTATTATCCGAAGTAGAAATGACTTAGAGCACAGCATGTTGGCCAGGACGTGATGGATGGCGGAAGCCCGTATGTAAGAGACAAGCAGGAGCGACACAAAATCCTCAGGCTCCTTGCCCAGAAGGGTAATCCCTCAAAACAGCGCGTCTTATTTGGGGAGAGACACCAGGCTCCTAGGATGCATTTATGTGACTTGTTTCAGCTCCGTCTTGTACTCAGGGTGTCTGGATAACTCTTCCCTGTGAATAATAAGCCCATCTTACCTCCTTAGGGGATTCTACACCTGTAGGGGATACATTACCCTGGAAATCAAATTAAATGCCCATTCATATTGAGCTCATCTCGCTTGTCACCGAGGGCTGGGCACAGCAGGTGAGGGAGAAGTGCTGCCAGAAGGGCTAGGACTTGGGAGGAAATGGGTTTAAGCATCTAGTTCAGTTTCGACACTTGGAAATCATCCATCTTGACGAGGAAATGAAATCAGCTGATCTTTTACTTTGCTCCTTTGAAAGCAATGAGACATTTCTCCGCATCAGAGAATGGGTGTGTGACCCCAAAGGACACTTGCTCTCCCTACTTCATCCCGGCAGCTATACGCTCTGAGCAGCAGACGTGAACATGAAGGAAAGAAAAGGGCCTTCCTTCGTGTCCAGTCCGGGAGGGGTGGTCTGAGCCAACAGAGAGGTCAGGGATACAGGGAACCCCAAGTGGCAGTTCATTTTAATGTTAATTTTAATCGGCTTTGGCCTACCCCAGATGACTCCTTGCACAACAAATGTATCCTCCTAACTATTAGCTTAATCAACCCCAGTATCGGTTGGACTAATAGTTAAGTTAGCTGGTACTAAGTCACTCCCAGTACAGAAGCAGGAGGACTGGGGCTGTCACACTGACAGGTAATTGGGAGTTGACAGGCTCTCCCCCCCAGGGCATCAGGCACACGTTGACTGGGTATAAACTGGTTACACAGGGTTCTGGGTCAACAGGCCCCCAGACTCTCCAGCCACCCTTCAGAGATGGTTTCTCTTAATGTTGCTAACTTTACCAGTGCTGAGACGCCGGAAGGGGCCTCAAGCCACCACACTGGTGCTCACCTCCACGCCTTCACGCGTCCCGCCGGCAGGACCCTTATTCTTGAACTTCGCTGGACTGTCTCCTCCAACTGGACGACTGAGCTCATGATATCTCCTCCTGTGGCCTTCTCTATGGACATCCTAATCGTCATTCATGAATCCACAGCACCCCGCACGTTGATTTGTGGGGAAAGGCACTCAATAAATGTGTGATGAAGAAATGAGTCAGTTACTCTGCGCTTAGCACTTTTTACGCTCTATAGTAATTGCCTGTTTTCTCATTTATCACTCCAAGTACTGTGAACTCCTGGAGGACAGGAAACTTATTGTATTCATTGGTATGTCCCCATTTCTAATATTTCATAGCACAGAAAAGGCACTTAAGAAATGGGGGAAGAGCCCACTTATTCCAATTTTGGGAAGCTGACTTTGTTGTTTACAGATTATACTTAAATAAGCTAACTTTTGTGTAAATCTTTCTGACATATAAATACTTGCATATGTCTTACCATTGCTTATCCTCAGGGGAGTTGGGAAGGGGAAACCTGTGAATTACATACTAGTATTGTTCCCATTGTACAGATGAGAAAACTAAGGCTCGAGGTTGCATGGCTTGCCTATAATCACATAACTTATAGATGAAGCAAGAGCTCAAGCTGGGTTCCCTGAACTCTGCATCTACGCTCAGTTGTTTTCTAATTAATGATAAAATTTATTCTCATCTCTTACTCACAAGTCCTTTCTCCCAGAAGTACCGTCCTCTCAGCTGGCTATGAACCACCGTCCATTCAGGGGTTAGCTCATTGTCGTTTAAGGGTGAAGATAAAAACACATACAGAGGTCTTTGCCTTTTACGATGACACTGCTGAAAACGATGTCCAAAAGAGTAAGCCCCTCAGCTGCAAGAATTTCGGACACCAGGCCAGGCAAGGAGAAGGTGGTGAATAACCATAGGCAGGAAGCTGGGTGACCCAGGTATGTGTTTTAAACAAGCAGTGAGAGAGCAAATCGAAGAAAGCCAAAAACACAGTTAGATCCTCTTCCTGATTAAGATGTGAGTGGTCACGACCGTACAGCTGGTTTCTGGAAGAGCTCAGAAGGGACAGGGCAGGAGAACCCGCTGGCCTCTGTATTCACCAGGGCCTCACATTAGACTTGTGATCTTCTCTGCAAATGAAGTTCCTCATACAGGCCTGAAAATACACTGACAGGACAGAAAGGCGACAACTCATCATTCAACCTACACTGCGTTCGTGACTGTACAACACTGCCTGCCTGTAGTGCAGGATGACTGTGAATTCATATTGTTCTAGACCTTGTGACGACCAAAATACGTTGAGCTGCATTTTTTTCTAGGAAGATTTCTGATTTTTAGGTCACATTTGTAATTGCTTCTTTCATTGTAATACACAAGGAGCCTCAGAAAATACTGAGGTGGCCCAGGAGTCTCTCCACAGCTGAGAGGCTCTGCTCTCGACCCCTCAGAATCTTGTTCTTCTCACTTGAAAAAACACGAGCATTGAGTAAATGACTGCGCAGGTCCTTCTGGGTTTGGCCACCCCATAGGGCACAAGAGCCCAGTTGTCAAAGTGTGTTTGTCAGCTCTCTGTGGACCCCTGAATGCTCCTTCGGCAAAAAGGAGGAAGGAGGAAAGGGAAGTGTACAGGCCACTTCTGACCACTACACGGACACTGTCTGTGGGGTAGTGAGGGAGGCAGGTCGTGAAGTAGGAAAACATGGGGACAGTTTTTTGCAGGATACTTTTTGTTATTCACAAAGTCACAGTGAGACCAGCTGTGGATCTAAAACAAAGAGCCCAGAACATTCTTCTGGGGAGCTCAGCTCTCTGTCTCAGACGCCCCAGGAGCAGGGCCCTCACCTGGAGCTGAGCTGCCCTGGAAGGCGTACTCAGAGACGCTCTACCTTGGCATCTGGGCCACAGAAGGGCTGGCCATTTGTTTCTGTCTCTAGAAGCTCTGCAAAGGACAGTGACACAGGGCCAGGACTCAGTGCTGCAGCGTGGGGAGGCAGGTAAGACAGGGGCCCACAGGAAGTCAGGCTGCCACTGGTGCTGCTGGTGCTTAGCTAAACAAACATTCTGCATCTGTGCAACTGGCAAATGGACTTCCTCACACTAGGGAGGGGCGTGTGGCCAGGGGAATGAATGAGGGAGGAAACCTCATGTTACCACCCCCTTCTGAGCCACTTCCTGACCTTGGGCTAGGCCAGTAACCTTGACCTGGTTCATTTAGGACCCTCCTTCTCCTCCTATCCAGTGAGACCCCACTGATCAAATGTCCCTGTCCCCAGCAAGGATGCTCTGCCCTCCTTGTCCCTCTTCTGGGTACCCCAGGAGGATACACGCATCTCCCCCAAACTTCCCACCATGTATATGACACTGTCTGGAGCTGTGGAGTCCAGCCCACCTCCCAACTTGCCATATCTCCCAAGAGAGTGCAGAGTGTAAATCCAGTACTTCTGGTAAAAAGTGACCATGGCCACTGCTGCAGAATCCCTCTGACTTCCCTCAAACACCAGGTTTGGCCCCTGCTTCCCCTGCCTTTGTTTTTCGAGGAGCATCTGCATAAGAAGAGAGAACCACCTGGCTTCCAGCAGGGAGATATTTCCTTGTAGAAGTTCTACTGATTTTGTGATGCCCCCAGAAAGCAGCCAGAGGGGCCGGGCTCTACAGAACTCTTTGATGTAACTGTGACTGGGGGAAAAGAATCCTGCTATTGTGGGACCCTAAGAAGATAGACAATCAATGTCTACAACCCTGTGAAAAGCTGCCATAAAGAATAGGGTTTGGAGTCGATCATTTATTAATCCCAGAGGAAGTGCTAGGCCAGAGCTGGAGGTTAGTGGGAGGCCAATTCCAGCCAGGTGTACCATATCCAGCCTCTAGAGGTGGTAAGTTCCCCGTCACGGGGAGTATTCAAAAAATAATCTGTCAAAAATGTCAGACACATTTCAAAACAAAAAATAGATTTCAGGAGACTCAAATTGCAATTGAGCTCAATCTTTTTAAAATTCAGTGGAAGGAATGGACGCGTGTGGGCATAGAGGGGGACGGAGCAAAGGGATTTCCTATTCTCTTTTTGGAGTTCAAGTCTCTGTCCTCTGGTTCTTCCCGGACTTCAGGAAGCTCCGGAACATAGGAGTGAGACAATGCACTCAGCACAGCGCCCTCAGGGAGGGAGGGCTGAGAGAGGGTGGGGCCTCCTCAACGCCAAGCATCTGTGATTCTGTTAAGAAGAAAAGCAAAACAAAACAAAAAAAACCCCGGGAGATAAGGAAAATGCTCCAAAATCATTCCTGGACTGAATATTTAACAAAATTGGGTTTTGATTTTTCTTTAATAAGGCATCAGTGGCTCTTTTTAAGCAACAAAGAGAGTGTTTTATGCAAATTTGCCCTCAGGGCTTTTATTAAGATGTTAACATCTTTCTTGTCACAATATCTACCTTATTACAATGAGTCATAGCTCGTCTCTCTTGCTGAGACAACTTTGTAAGATAAACTCTCTGGGCTCAGAGCCGGGCCTAAGTTCTTTTTCTTTTTAAGTGAAAATCCCTTCTTGAGAGTTCTAAGGAAACAGTTGGGAGATAGATTAAAAAAAAAAAAAAATGTACCTCTAGTGTCGTGAGGCCAGTGGTGAACCAGGAAATATTCCTGGTGAAGAAAGTGGGTTTGCTGTGTCCTGATGGTTATGATTCGGCTCCCATGGGACGGAATTCATCTCTCTAGTGTTGGGAACATGCTAGAATCATTCTGCCTCTAGCTCTCAGTCCCTCGCTGGGCCATGGGTCAGTATGGTCACAAACACTGTGTTTCCTCTGCAGGGACTCATTCCATGGGCCTGAAATGGAAAAGGAGGTGACAGGAAAATAAACACCACATACCCGTAGACTGTAGGTCTCAAGAAATAACTGAGGTGCTGTTAGGCCATACGTTAGCTCGGACTCTAGAGTCCAAATCCCAGCCCTATAGTTTACTAGCTGCCTTGGGCAAGGTGCTTCACCAGGCACTTACAGTTTTCTCTGCAGCTCATACCTACTGCATAGGGTGGTGAGGAAATTAAATGAGATAATGTCCATAAAGGACATAGCACAGAGCATGGTGAAAATAAAAGATCAATGACAGCTGGCTGTCACTATCATCACAACCATCACTTCTTAGAATCTCTTGTAATTTTCCATAAAATACATAGAATTCCTAATGGTTCTACTCAATGGCTCTTACATGGTGTCCTCTTAAAAATTTTGTATATATTAATACTTTCCCCGTGTTACCTGTATCTGAATAGGTTTCCATTTGTGGCCAATGGTTTTATAATATTCCTTTGAACTAATAAGATTCTGGTTTCTTAACTTCTCCCCCGTTTGTATTTCGGTCTTTACCATTAAAAGCAATGCTCCCATAAGCACCTGTAGAAAATAGGTTTTACACTATAGGCAGTCATTTCCTTGGCTCTCCCAGAAGGGGAAACACTGGTTCAAAGTATGGACTCATGTGTGGGTGTGTCCTCTCAATATGAAGATTGACACTGGTGATGGGGGGGAAGTCCAGTGTGCAGAGAAGTGCACTGGCTCCGGGTTTTAGTATTTTAGCTTGTTTTGCTAATAGATATGAAGTGGGACCTCATACTTGCTTTACCTTTTTCTTTTTTTTCTTTAATTAGTTATATATGAGATGGATTACCTTCCTCACTGACTTACTATTGTATTTAGCATTTGTCTACATTCTCCAGCCACTGATTCAATGGACAGCAGTTTCATCCCTTAGAGATGTGCGGGTGTAGGCTCTTCGTATATTTTGAATTTAGACTTTTCTCCGCCATGTCCATGGTACACATGTCCCATTCATTTCCTCTGTCTCTGCGTTTTGTTGTTTTTCATTTGGTTTTAAGTCAATGTGGGTCTTAACTTGCCATCCTTATTACTGAAAATGCTAATGATTCAAGCAAGGAAGAAATGAACTCTCCTTCACAGTTGTATAAGGATAATATTCCATTTTCATCTTATTTTCTTAATACAGTGTCCCTACTCCACTGGGACGCAGGATGCTATAAGGCGTAAGTTACAGATCCGGATTTTTCTCCACACTGCTACTACTGAGCCCAAAAAAACATACAATCGTGTGATTCCCTGTGGTTCCTTACACTTCTCTTGTCAAATATTTTAAAAATATTTTTTCTTTATCCTCTATTTCTGGAGTATCTATTATCTCCCAATGACCTATATTCTGTTTTTAAGCCAGTACTATAGCATCTTAATAATTGTCACTGTATTTAAAAAAAAAAACAGAAACAAACAGAAAAAAAACCCTGCGAGAGCAAGTTTCTAGCAACCAGCACGGTACCTGGTATACAACAGGGGCTCATCCAGTGTTCACAGAAGAAATGAACATGCAAAGCTTTCCAGATGTTTTTATTCTTATGTATCAAGATTTACAATAACCCCAATTCTATGGGGTATTTTCACTGTTAATTTTTATAGGATCAAAGCTGCAAGAGAATGCTGTCATTTACTGTACTTGCTTTGTCACTCGGGAGTAAGATTTCCTCCTTTTGGATGGGAGTGTAGAACTGTAGGTTTGTCACACTGTATTTAAGAATTTTATACGCTGTACTTTAATACCCCTTGCTTCTGATATTTGGGTTGTAAGATCCCAGCTACTTTATATTTCGCTTCTTATTTACTTCATATATCCTCTGTCTTTAAAGCTTCACAATGGCATTTTCTGATCATCTTTTTTCAGTAATTAATCTTGAAAGGGGTGCTGTGCAGATTAAAGTCTTCATAAAAAAGCTCAGGGAAACTGTCTTTATTTACTATTTCCATATTTGTTAAGCTTGTCTGCTATTTTCCATAGAGGGAATCTTCGCATTTTTGTTAGTCTGTGATGTTTTTCATGCATTACAGTGATCTATTTATTTAATCTATGTTTTTGTTTAATTTTGCAGCTCACCTTATATCTTACTTATTGTTTCAGAGTCAATTCTAGAATTTTTATTTCTAACCACATTCGATTTTTTTTACATGATATTATGTAACTATAGTCTCAACCTATTTGTGATTATTATTATTAATTATTCAGACTTAAATTTTCTTTCATTTATTTCCAGGCATATTTTCTCTGTTTCCTGAATCCTGCCTTGGATGTATATTTGTTTCATTTCTGTCACTATTCACATTTTTCCTGGGCTTTTACAGATTTTTTTTTTCCTGCTTCAGAACTTGTATTAATAAATTTGGGTTACTTTCAGCAGCAGGGGGGCATAGGTCCTTTGAATAATGTTGAAAAGTGCCAGTGCCTGGCTGAGGACAGGTCCAAATGATAAAAGTCATAGGTGACCCAAGGAAGAGAAGAGTTAATTGACCCAGAGATGGTTGAAAGAGAGGAAACCAGAGGCTGTTTCCAAAAGGAAGTTGATGGGAAAAAGAGGAGACCTGGAGCATCTCCAGGTTGGGTGGGGGGCAGAAGGAAGCGCAGATTCACACACTCTCTGTCTTGTAATTCACAAAGTCTCAGGCTTCAAATAGACCTGCAAGACAAACAGGAAGATAACTGGCCTCACAGAAAGAGGCAGAAATTGGAGAAGTTTCTAGAAGATGGATGAGCCAAATTTATGGTGCTTTGTAAACCTGAAAGCTTAATGGGAAGAGTTTAGTAAGAGGTCATGATCATACACTTTACAGCCAATGAAAAGTTAGAAATGGAACCTAATGGCTGTTCCTATCTGAGCCGATAACGCAGATAAGGTTGGGTATGTAGTTTTAGTGACAAGACAAGGTTACAGATCTCAGCTCTCACAGGCTCACTCCTCACCTGAAGTTGTCACAGGTACAAACAATCCTGGTGGATCGCCAGGTCCCTCACAGAGAGCAAGAGTGGGGGGGGGGGCATGGGTGTGGAATCTAGAAAAGCCAGGGTCTGGACAATGAAATATTATCCGTGTGTTCCCTGCATTGACCAGATGACCCAATGTGTTCCCTAGTGAGGAGTGGCTCGGTCAGCTGACAGGTGTGAGGAGGTGGCTTACCTGCCTCACCAATCCCCCATGTTTGATGCTTGACAAGCTCTGAGCTCACAGCTCTCTCTCTCAAGCAGATTTTGTTTCTGGGATGGGAGCTCACTATCCATCAGGAGCTTTCCAATCTGCTGTGTGCTGTGCTTTGTTTTGTTTTGTGACCTCCCCGCATAGAAATAACAACAGGGGCAGAACCTTGGAGACTGATTTGGGTATAGTTTTGGGAAGAAGTCCTGCAGGGATAGAGCGGGCAGCCCCAGGAGGTGGAGAGCTCTCTGCGTCAGGTATTGGGTACATCTTTGGTGGGAAGACTGTAGACGAGGGTGGTTATCATGTGAACTGCTAGACGAGACCACCGGCTAACCTGAGGTTCTGTGAGATTAGGGAACAGAAGGCAACTTCCAGGTCTTCATATGGAGGGAGCGGCAGCTGCGTGTAAGTGGTGAACAGAATCCTCGGAAGGAAATCAGGGCGCTGAAGTCATATCTTGGTCTGTCAACTCTTACAGGCTACGTGACCTGAAACAGACCCTTGAACTTTCTTTAGGCTGTAAGAGAATGGGTTTAAATGTATTTTAACCCCAATCCCTAAATCCTGCTGACTGTACCTCCAAAACGTCTTTTCTCTTCATACCTATCCCCTCAGCATCTGCTGGACCCTGGTCATTTCTCAGCCAGACTATTACACGAGTTTTCTAAGGAGATCCCTGGTGTCCTCCAGAGTCTAACCCCTAATCCAGCCTCCAGAGTGATCTTTCTAAAACGCAGAGTGCGTGACGTCACTCCCCTGCTTACCATTGCTCAGAGGCTCCCCAGTGCCACCGTGCAAGGGACGGCCTCCTGAGTATGATGAGTATGGCCCATCAGACTCCCCAGCCTGCAGGCTGTAGGCCCCTAAGAGCAGGGACCACTTGCAGCTCATGCCAGCATCCCCGGGACCAAGCAACACACCCATCCCAGGAAAGAGCTCTGTGGATATTAGCTCAGTGAGTGACTAACAGATTTCCTGCCAGCCCTGACATAACAATATCCCGATGTCAGCCCCAAATGACAGCATCTCTAAAGCACAATGCCTGACACGCCTCTGTATTCTGACGTGTTCTCAACCTGTCTAGCCCTACCTCATGTCATTTCCCTACATTCCCCCCCACTACCCCGCCCTGCCTTTTCTAGTGGTTTCAGAACAGAAGTTATAGTCTTTTCAGAACTGAGCATGGCCTTTGAAAGTGCACCTGACTTTGAAGGCATCTGCAGAAAAGTCTCAGGGTGCCCCAAGGAGACAAAGGTCACAGCCCTGATATGAAGCAATTAATTGCGCCCCTGCCAGAGGCTCCCGGGGCTCAGGCCTGTGAGAAACAGTGGGAGCCAGAGCTTTGTGGGGGGAGGGGGGAGGGAACCAGAGCCTACCGGAGCCACACTCTCCTCCACGCCCATCAAAAAGGAATAAATAAGATGAAAGGGTTGATAGGGAAGAAGGGGGGCCCATTATAGGCCGAGGTCAGCACCCTCGCTTTGGCTCTGCTCCTAAGGGGAGAGGAAGGCCCCACCAGGTAGGCGGCAGCGAGAGGAAAGCAGCAAGCCACTGGTAATTTATTGGGAGGCAGGAAAACTGCTGAATTTGACACCAGGAAAGGGAAGATGTCAGCTCGACATCTGCTCCTGACACCTCAGCAACTAATTATTTCTCTGTGTACTACAGGTCGGCAGGTGGAAGGGCCCAGGGGCAGGCCGAGCCCTGTCAATAAAGCTGAATTTGGCTGGCAAAATAAATCAGTAAATAAGTAAACACAACCCACAGTCACCCGAAACAATAACAGCCACGCATGCCCCCATAGGACCAACTGGCCTTTGTGCCTACAGGGCAGGGCAGGGGAGCAGAGGCCAGCAAGGCCAAGACCAGGCCCCCAGAGTGTCTGCTGTTCGCAGGGTCTCTTTCCCTTGGCGGTCCAAGGAGTACTTGCCCCCATTGCTGGGCCCCTTATTCCAGAGCTGCTGGAAATCGCATACTTCCTCAGTTCATATCTTCCTTATAATCGCAACCCGTAAGGACTGGAAAGACCAAGAACATTTTTTCAGCGAGGCTTTTTCTAAAACTCAGTGTCTCTTCTTGGATTGGACTGAGGCAAAGTTGCAAGTTTCTTTGGGAAGTGATTTCTGAATCCCTTTCCCTCTTTCGAGGCCCAATCCCTGCCTCTCTCCACACCCCTCACCCCCCCTGGGTCTCCAGCAAAGGGAAACATCTGGCCAACTTCTTCACACACCGTTATCAATTGAATCAGTAACAGCTGGTTTTCATATCTTGTTCCCTAGACTGGCCAAGGATTGTTTCTAGAAACCTGGTGCCTGGTGTATAGATAGAATCCAGTCAAAGCTGGAGGGAGAGAGGATGGAAAGGAGGGAGGGATGATGTTGGTGGGAAGAAATGAATGTTACCCCTTCAGGACTGCATGAAAAAGACAAAAAGCTGAATTCAAAAATGCTAATTAGTATAGGGAACTGCATCCTTGGAACTGTCCAACACAGAGAGAGAAGTCGAAGCTCTGGAAGGATGGAAAGGGGATGACAGTAGCTCCCCGTCTGATAAGGAAGAGGTCGAAACCACCATAATTGCATTGGTCACTACCGAGTGCTTTAGTCAAGGGGGGCGGGGAGGGGTTGCTGGGGAGAGAAGGGGAAAGTGCAGCCAATGTGACCAGTGATGGCTCTAGACTCCAGAGTCAGCTATTGCTGTGTGCCTAGCTAAGTGCCATCAACTCTCTGAGCCTCAGTTTCCTTGTCTGTAGAATGGGGATAGGAGAACCTTCCTCAGAGGGCGACTGTCAGTAGGAAAATGGAGCTTCCTCTACTCTGCATTTGGAAGCTTTTCTAAGACATACATCTGACTAGGTCGCTCCTGCTGGAAACCCTTTCATGACTCCCACAGCACGTGGAAAAGAGCCCAGGTTCTCCACACAGCTGACGAGGCCCCACCTGGTCTGTGCCACCCATCTTTCCTTCCCTCCCTCACTCCTCTTTTATGCTAGGCACACAGATCTTCTTTTAGTGCCTCCAACTTGACTTGCTGCCCCCCCGCCCCACTGCCCCCGAACCTGCTCATTCATGTGCTGGAATATTTAGTCCTTCCACTTTGCCTAGTTACTTACACTGAAGCCGTTACTTCCCCAGGAGAGTCTGCTCTGATCTCCCTTCCCAGGCCAAATCCTCTCATGATACAGGGAATCCCATAGCCCACACCACCTCACCACTCCCACCACGAGCAACCTGGACCAAGCCCCGTCATCTCCCCTCCAGGCTCCTGCAACAGCCTCCTGTGGGCCTCATTCCTGCCGCTTTTGGGCACCGACAGTCTGTGTCAACACACAGCCAAGGTCCCTCCAGCCTCAGGACCTTTGTACATGCTGTTCTCTCGGCCTGGAACAACCTTCCCTCAGAGCTATGCGGGATCCTCTCTCAGTTCTTCCAGTTCTCTGCTGAAGAGTCATCCCTTCAGCGGGACGCTTCCTCTGACCACTTACGCTACTTTATTTTTCATGTAGCCTTGTTAATACCTGGAATTACATGATGCATTTATTTTGAATCTGTATGTTTATGTGGGTTTCGTCTCCTGTGGCTGAGCACCCAGTTCTGCCCTGGTCACTGCTATGTCTTAGCCCCCAGGCCAGCACCTGACATACAGATCTTCAGAACAGCAGGAACTCTTGCTGGTAATATCATCACAGTGGTTTCTGACTGACAAGCAGCTGCCTCTCTCACCGAACTGTGAGCGCCATCAGAGTGGGGACTGTATTAATGTCTACTCATCATTGTATCCCGGGACTCAATAACCTTTTGGATACAAAGCAGGCACTCCATCAACACTCACTGAATAAATGCATGAATAAGAGAATGAATGCATGCAAATGGAAACTTAGAAAGGAAACTCAAGCATAAGGTTCTATTATGAAGCGAGATTTGAGTCCGTCGTATCTCCTGATCATACTTGCTAACACTGGGAAGCAGTGGTGCGGATAATTTAAAGTCGGCGCTCTCCTGGCTCAGTTCTCTCTGTCGCTTTCCTCAAGGCTTTTTGGAGGGAGGGGAATGCTCAAGGGAACACATTCTTCCGCCTCTCTGATTTCGCCTATACTTTTAGTTCAGGCCCACAAACTCAGTTGTGAGGTTTCCCAACTTGTTTCCAGCACAATTAACCATTTCCCCCAATTCAGTGCTCAGATAGCATCACGTAAATATGGTCATTTTCTACAGCGGAAGCACAAGTACATTTCCATGTTACTTGCAGGCAGCCTGCAAGCTCAACTTGTAGCCAATATGCCCCATCTTGCGTCCCAAAATTTGTGGAAGAGGCTGAGAAGGCACCCGAAAACTAGTGGTGACAGCATACAGGACGGGGTGTGCGATGTCATAAACATCACTGCCACATATTTGAGAAGACAGAAATAAGTTACTGGCGTCTCTGCCACTCGGAGGAAGTCATCATGCCCAACTCGGGGATATAAAACTCCAGAGCACCCAGTTCTCAGAGCATAATAACTCACCGTGAGGGAATCCATCCACACCCAGCCACGGTGTATCTCATAACATCATTCAGGGTGGCGATTCCAATTACTATGAGCCCTCCAGAATCAGTCTAAGGCTCAGAGAAGTCAGGGCATAGACATAGAAATACACTACCAGAACCATCCATAGCCTCAGTTCTGAATTCCTTCCCTTTTCAGTATCTTTTCATCCACCCAAGGTCTGCCTGTCTCTAGGAAAGCACAGGAAAAACTGATGACAAATACGGCAGGCAGGGTAGTCCTTTCAGACTGTGTGTTTTACCAACTTTGCGTTTCATCTTAAAATGTGAGCACTATGATATGACCTGTCTTGCCAACATTTCGCGGTGCCAACTAACCAGCACTGACCCATGGATTTGTGAGAACAGTGTGGGGTTAGAAGATGAATTCATTGGTCATGTGACCTAGGGCAAAGGCGTTTAATCATTCTGAGCCTCAGTTTCCTCCTCTATAAAACCTGGATGGCAAAGCCTGCCGCATAAAACGGTAACGGGAATTAAGTGAGATCACCTAGGGGGCTTCCAATTGATGCTCAGTAATTACGTGGCTTCCTTTTCTGGAACACCACCTCAAGTCACTGCTTTCCTCACTGCCAGCCTCGGTGTCACTGGTTGGTACTGACTCTTGCTTCTGTTTGGAAAATTTCCTTCCATGTGTTTTTCTTTTTTCCTGACTTCAAAATAGATTATCAGCTCTGTGGGGACAAGCAAAACGTCTTCTCTTTCTTTTGCAAATCATGACTTCACAACAGACGCTCTTTTGACTGGCTCGGCTCACAAATGATGAGCCTGGTGACATCGGAGAGAAAGTGCTGCCCTGATGCTGCAGGAGAGCTAAGGAAGGACAGAATCTTCAGTGTGTTCTTAGAGAAAAGGGAAGCCATAACTTATGCATTGAAAAAAGAAATTATTGAACCAAACTAGGCAGCAGTAAAATACGGATAGGAAGATAAGAAAGAGAATCCATTAGAAATCCTAGAAATTAAAGGCAAATGTCTTTGAAGTTTACAAATTTAGTAGTTGGTAAAAACTAAGATAGGATAGTTAATTTATTTTTTTTTAAATAATCTGGAAGATAGAACCAAGAAATTCACTCAAAACCAAACCCCGAAACACACATACACATAATATATGTAATGCAGTTAAGAGATAAGAAAGAACAATTGAGAGAGAGGATTTAACATTCATCTAATTCCAGAGAAAGAGAGAATGGTGAGGAATGGCAGAAAGTCAATATTTGAAGATAATTGTTGAAATCTTTCCAAAATTAAATAAAGACAGGAGTCATTAATGGAAAATGATTCTACACATCTACCAAAGTAAATAAAAATAAATCCACTCACAGACACATTAAGGAATAAGAAGGATCACAGGGAAATCTTTCAAATTACCAGGCAAGAGGACAGAACAATTTGACCAATAGCAGACCTCTCGCCGCGATAACAGGTGCCAGGGACAATAGAACACCACCCTCCAAGGGTGAAGGAAAATAAATGTCAACCTGAAATTGGATTTTGCTGTCAGCATCAAAGACCTAAGAACAGAGGCTTAAATGAATTAAATACAGGGTTCATGTGTCATATCACGGGGGAGAGGACGTGACAGCCCAGGAGTGGGATGAGATGCCATCGAGCCCGAAAGACCCACTCCCCTTGCTTCTGTTCTGCTTCCTTAGCTGTGGCTCATTGTCTCATGAAGCCTCCCTGTCCCATGAAAGAAGGAGCAAGGGTAGAAGTATACCCCTCTTAGCTTAGTCAGCCCTCTTTAGAAAGACCCCCCCCCTCCCCCCCCCGCCCCAGCCCACCTCCCTCCCTGACCCCGGGATGTTTTCTGCTTACATCTCACTGGCCACTCAAGGCTACAAGAATCTAAAAAATATAGTCTTTCTGCTGAGCACACAACTGCCCTAAATAAAATCAGTGTTCCAGTTCTGTTTCTAAGGAAGCAGGAGGATGAGGACGTAGGCTGAGCAGCTAGCTGGCACTGCTGCAGCTATTATTTAAGGGTGCGAGCAAAATAAAGGCATTCTTAGCCGTCAGAAGTACTAAAAGAATTTAACCGCCACTGCCTCTCACTACCAGCGGGATCAAGGCCGCACTTCATTTAGAAATCAACTCAGAGAGAAGACCAGGACCACAAGGAGTGCCGGCGAGCACAGAGGGATAGGAAACATGTCAGTAATGCCAGTTTACTGTAAAAGACCAATAGTATTTTGTCATTTTTTAAAAGAATAAAACTAAAACTCCACATCAAAATGACAGGATGACGGGAATATTTAAAGGTGGCGAAATGTTAAGGGTTTATATGGCTGTTGGTACGTCTATAGATTATATATTATTCTTTGTATTTGTTTATAAGTTTGGAACATTTGATCATTTGAAAAATTAAAGAGAGGCAATACTTACATAGAAATGAAAAACATCCATACATCAAAAGACACTACAAAGTTAAACGACAAGAAAGAAAGACCAGAGGGAAATGCTTGCCATACATATCATGTAACAGGCATAAAATCAGTATCTGGAATAGAGAGTTACTACGTATTGATAGAGAAAACACCAAACCCAATGGAAGAAGAGGGAAAGGATATGAATGACATCTTGTAGAAGAAGAAATACAAATGGCTAATAAATATATTTAAAAGGTGCTCAACCTTGTAATCAAGTGAAATTCAATTTAAAACAACAAGGTGTTATTCTTCACCCACTGGAGAAACAAAAATTTGGAACATTGAGACTACCCAGCGTTGTCAGGAGAGAACGACCAGCCTTGGATTCTATTGGTGGACATGATATCTGGCAAAATTTGTCTGGATTGCAATTTGGCGGTTCTTAAACATTTTAAATATCTGTATTATTAGACCCATAGTTACACTTCTAGAAATCGATTCTACAAACACCATTGTTGCAGCAGTTACTGTAATCTGTTAGGAAGGAAGGAGATGAGAATAGATACTGGGCAGGTCGTCCCTGCTGTAAAAACTCAGACAGTTGTTAAAGATTGACCGGAAATAATGCCCACAAAAAGCACTTTGTAAACTCAAATGGGCTTTGCAGCTCTTCTCAGTCACCCACCCAACCATCCTATAAAGTGGGAACTGAGGTGCCGAGAGGCATTCGAGGTCAACAGCCATGACCCGATAGAGGGGACGCCAGCCGATGTCCGCCTGTGGCTTTCCTGTACCTCCCTTTCCAATAGGAGCCGTAAAGAACAGGCGGCTCTCCTTAGGAGGTCTGTTGTGAGCCCGTTGAAGGGAGGCTGGCAGTCAAGTGCAGCGGACCAGCTTCCCACCTGGCTGAGTCTAGCTACTGGGGGTGGGATTCTCTTGGGAGCTGAGAGCCTGGACTGCTGTCCACTGAGTACGGAGCACCCGTGGCCCCGTTAGCTTCAGCCGCGGGGAGCGCTGATCATGCCATCCGCTTTGAGATTATAGATGCTTTTCATTTTGTTTTTTACCAAGGGCCTGGAGACGGGAGGCCTTCAGGCATGAGTGCCTATAAATTGCATCCTATTACATTATTAATTACCGTGGTATCTGGAGTCAAATAACTGACAAATGCTTTGGCAGGCAATGCTGTGCAACAGAAATCTTTCCTATTCCTTCCTCCTGTCTCTCCCCAGCTCACAGGGAGAGGAGAAGGGAGCAGACATCTAAATGTGTTTTGAACTCTTTGGAAGAACCACATGTGATGGAGGGGCCGCTGGTCGGTGAGGGGGGAGTTCCGAGGGAGCAGTTAACCCACTGGAAACAGAATGATGGGAACAGACACCCTGAGATGTCTGGAACACAAGCTAAGCTGCGGGTGGGACAAAGAGAAGACTGAAGTGTGGACGCAGCGTGAAGTGTGGACGCAGCGAACGGGGGGAGATGAGAAGTGAGAGGAGGGCTGTTAGTTTGTGGGGACAAAAGTGCTGAGGAAGTGCTGCTGCTGGAACTTGAGAAGTCTGGGGGCGTCCAAGAAAGAGGAAGTGAGCATTCTGCAATACAGGATGTGTCTGCCGTGCAGACAGAAAGGACCTGGGCTTCCTTCAGAACCGAGAGGCAGCCTTGCTGGGCTGGAGAATAAATCCTGGAGGCCCACGGAGCAACTTCAGCTGGGCCAACTGGGAGCCATCAACGGTACGGACCTGGCCTTTGCTAGGAGTCTCTGGCCTGTGCCCCAAGACAGGGAACACGTGAGGTGCCTCAATCCAGAAGGGGAGCGTGAGAGCGAGTGGCAGCCCAGGGACCTGCGCTGCAGAAGGAAACCCCTCTTTGCTTCTTGGCCCCACACCCCCATCTCCACTCCCATCCACTGTCTCCCCCCCGAACTCCCCTCCCCCTCTCCCTGTGCAGGGTGTGAGGGCACCCTGGAGGGTTTCTCACAGGCTTTTAGGACATTGCAGGACAGCAGAGGTAGGGCTTCCTGTGGTGATAGATTTGTAAGAAGCTGTGACAGGTGGCAGGTGACTGGTGGTCAAAGCTGCCCTCTCTGTCTCCCACCATCTTATGAGTGGTCAGATATGCTGAGTCAGCGAGTCAGGAGGGACTCTTCATGTGGGAAGCAAACACTTGCCATCTTCCTGTTGCATCTATAGAGTGGGCAAAATCCCTACCTGCAGAACTGCTGAGAATCAAATCACATCCGTAATACTCTTTGCATGGGGCCTGATGCAGAATAGTTTTCCTATTCTGTGCTGAATAGATGTTAGTGGACCCACCCAGGTCCACTCACACACAACCATGCGGGTCCCATAGACTCCCTGTCCCACAGACTCCACGGGCATGGCCCTTCGTGGATTTGGGCAGTGTACTGCCCGCACCACCATACACGGTAGGCTGCTGAGGGCCTGCCCCTTACTCAGAGCAGACACAAACCAATCCGGGACTTCGACACTCAGCTGACTTTCCTAACCTTCCACGTGCTTTTCCCCAGCCTTAAATCACCCCATTGGTGGAGAGTCTAGGAAGTAGAGCCAGCCAGGAAAGCAGTGTGGACAAAACTAGGGGCAGTCTGCTTCCTTTCCTCCCTCCTTCAAGGGTTACCTACATCTTTAGTTTCTGATCATTTTTAGGGCCAGTCGCTGAATTCTGATACGAAGTGTGCTGCCTGCCCCCGCCCTGGGCTGGGCTCTCCGGCCTGGGTGCTTGGGGACCTGGTTGGGCTACATTGGCCCCTAGGTAGCAAAAGGGTGTTGGGCTATCACGGGCTACTTTATTCTCAGCAAAGCTGGCACAAGGAAGGCGGCTGCGGCTGCTATGTCGATTTAAGTGTTGTTGAGTCTCAGTCCCCAAGTCATTTATGGGGTGAGCCTACAAGACAGGGACATAGCCTGGCTCTTAATGCTGGCCCAGTTCCCAATGCACTAATGACACCTGACAGACACCAAATCCTTGCAATGTCCAAACCAAACCTTAATGCACCAGGGTGTGTTGAACTATTCACCCACTGAAGGACATATGGGTTGTTTCCAGTTTGGGGCTCTTACAAATAAAGCAGCTATGAACATTCGTGTAGCAGCTTTGGGGAAAACATAAGTTTTTGTTCTTCTGGTGTGAATGTCCGGACTATCTGGTCAGCACATACTATTATTTTAAAACATGGTATTGATCCACTTCTTTTAAACATACAATGGTATCACACTGTTTGTGTATTCTTCCCCAACTCACTTCCCTCTCGACGTGTCTTCCCTCAATCTGAAACCACGTTGAGCTATGGAGCTCTAGGTTATTGATTTGTCCTGACCTAGTATTCCATTGCGTGAATATATACTACGATGTATTTATGCCTTCTCATTCCAATTCTGGAAGGCATCAAGTCTTTACCAGGGAATGACTTTGGTAGGTAAGGAAGCGATTTATCTTCCTGGCTTTAGAATGGGCTAACACGGCACAAGCCTTACCAAGTCTAGAGGACAAGACTGGGTGACTTAGTCTTGGTTCTGTGTACTACGCAGATTACCTTGGTAAAGTCACTTAACCTGAGCTCAGCTTTCTCCTCTAAAAATGGGAATCTCAATAATACTAACACTTGCCTTAAGACTTGTGGGAATTAAATGAAAATAGAGTATGTAAACTAAAACATGCCAAATAAATGGTAAATACACGTATTATTAAATAATTGTAATGAGATACCTATTTTTGCCACTGAAAAGAACAACCCAAATATGCATTCTGGATTTTTCATGGAAAACCTAACTTCAGATAATCTCCCCATTGTCCCCGTAAGTTGCCTGCCTGGTCAGGTCTGTCTTGCTTTGGGGGTTGGAAGATGCCATCAGTAAACAAAGTCAGGTAACAATGGAGGTCCTAGTTCTGGCCTCCCGTTAAGGTGGCGATTGTTAGGTTACTTTGTAGATGAGGAAACTGAGGCTGAGATGTTGAGTTACCCGATCGGGGTCACACAAGACCTGGACTCCGTTGCCCGTGGGCTGGAGCCAGCGGCCGCACTCCTCCAACTTTCTCACTATGTGAAGGGCCTCCAGGACCCCCTAGGCCGCCCACCCCAGTCCAGAAGGAGGGGGTGGGGGAGTGGGCTCCAGTGCTGCTCACAGGGGGCGAGAGGCCCTTCCCTGTGCCCCGCTCCCAGATAACCACCCACCCACACACATCTCCAGAGGCCCATGCCCCCAACCCCCAATCTCCTGGAGGGGGAGGGATGAGACCTGCGGGGCAACCACAGGATAAAGGGAGGGGGGGAGGGAGGGAGAGGGAGCTGGGAAGGCTGCATTAGACCCCAAAAAAAGCCTTTAAATATACATTGCTGGATTGCTGGGCTAAGCAACAAGCAGAATGATGCGACAACAGTCTCCTAATATTTAAAACGTGTGAGTCGTCAGGATGGGGCATTGTTTTTAGCCTGGAACCAGAAGGGAAGCACTAGGAGGGGAGCAATGGTACAAGATTCCGGGGAGAGGAAGAACCCACAAGTTGGGCCCAGAGCCACTTTCCCTTGCTCTGCCTCAGTTTCTCCCCTTGTAAAGTAAGTGGGGTGGACTGAATGGTCTCTAAGGTCAGAGGTCAGCCCAACTCTGGAGTGTTTTTTTGAAAAAACAGCTTTTACATCAGACAGCAAGGCACTGTGTCCTGTCCCCTCGCCTGTGAGGAACCAGGCATTGGGGCATCGCAGCCACGTGATGTGGCTTCCTGTCATTCCTGCCTTCCCTGCCTCAGTTTACTTTAGCTGGATGGTTCCGGGACGGCAAGGTGGGAAGACTCGGTCTAGAGAGTGAGGGGTGGAATGGGGAGGCAGAGCGGGCTCCTGGAAGGGTTTACTCCTGGTTCTGGAAAGGGCACTGCCTGAAGCCATTTTCAGAGTGGGATCCACAGAACCCCATCCAGACGCCTGGGCAGAGAATCCCTGAGCAAAGGGGTCTGCCGTCCTGACTTCCCGCTGTGTTTCCCTCTCAGCCCCACACAGCCGCAGCCCTTTCACACCAGAGAGGTCACCAAGGGGCTGCAGCCGCGGGTGCCCCAGACACAAACCCGCCACCTTGCCCTGTTGGTCTTTGTACAATCCTGGCACCTCTTGCCCTACAACCAAAGCCTGTTTCCCCAGGGGAGACAGTGCATTTGAGAATTCCTTCCAAACACAGTTTCTGATAGAAAAACAGCTGACGTGAAACTCATCACCATTCTTGGCAAAGTTCAAAGGAGCCCGTCCCCACTCAGCGGTCATCCCACCGAGCCCCCTCTGCACCCTTGAGGCCCCCACCCGTCTGCTCCCTCTAGTCTCCTGCCCCTGGATCTAATCCCACCTCCTTCAAAACATCTGGCCCCCAGTCCCTGCCCTCCGGTGCCCAGCGCCACCCCTCACACAGGCCACGTGCTTTCACCTACATCACAGGCCCTTCTCCTGACCCCAGGGGCCTGACGCGCTTCAGAGCTCAGCTTTCAGGGAGGTGACCTGACCCGTGGCCCCGCTGCTGGGTAACGTCCCCGCAAGCTGGGGGCCAACTCCCTGCAACCAGGCACATTCCTACTTCTTCAGGGAGCACCATGAATATTCACACCAAGTGGGATAAATAAAGCCTAGAAATAAAAGCCTCAGCTCAGGACAGGTTTTGCCTCCAAAGGAGGTAGATAAAGACGCTGTTTGCTGGTTTCTGTGGACAAGGCCTGACCGACCTCCCCCTCCGGCCACAGACTCCCTGCTGCCACCCCCGTGGTCTCCTGCGCCTGCTCCTCTCATCCCTCCCGTCTGCTCAGAGACCCCCAGGCAACGCCAGTGCCTCCCTCACTCCCTCAGCTGCTGCTCCCCAGGCAAGCGCGGGCTCCGGGCGCTCTCTGACCCGGCAGAGGGCTTCTCCTTGCACAGGCTCCGCTGAGCGGGAAGCTGGAGATGCTTCTCCTTGTGACAGGAGGGGTTTACATGTGTGGGCGAAAAGGGGACTCGGTGGCAAGTGACCTCAGAGTGACTGGGTCCTAAATGCCTAACTGGGCAGGTCATGGCGGGCGGTCACGCCCCAGGCTGCAACGTCTTTAGGAAACGGTGATCTTGGCTGTGCTTCCAGTCGGGAGCCTGTGTGCTCTGCCCCATCAGACCTCGTCTCCTGAAGTGGGAGGGCGAGTCTTCACTGCCCTGTCATCCCAGCCCGCCTTGCACGCTTTGCCACCACCTTCAGGGACGCTTCCTTCCGTTCCCTCCTAAATCTCCAACGCATAAGAGAACGTGCAGAACCCTTCTTCTCAAAAGCATTTTCTCAGCCGGGGGAGAACGCACTTCCAAGCACACCCCCTGTTTGACTCTGCTTTTTGTGAACATTCTCTGCAGGTCTGGATGCTCTTAGCTGACACGTGAGTGGTGGGTCGGGTGCAGGCCGGCTGCGAGGGAGGGGACTGAGGAGGACACCTGGCACCGCAGGCGGGTTCACCCGGGCACTGCCCTCTCGGTGGTGAGGGTGGGCACAGGCGAGGCTCCTTTTGGGACTAGGACACAATGTGCAAAATAGAATGGTGATGAGGGCAGGGCCAAGCCTCACCTTAGGATGCTTTTGTGCAAACTATAAAAAGCCTCCCTCTCCGGGCAGGCACAGCCCGAAGGCCCATGGTCCACCCTGTCCCTTGGACACTGCCCCACTGATGTCTCAGAGCCCATTCAGTCTCTGGGCCTTGCACAGAATCAGTGCCGTGTGCAGGCTCCGGGCCATGTGCACATTCAGTGCCTTGTGCAGGCTCAGTGCCGTGTGCAGGCTCAGGGCTGTGTGCAGTCTCAGGGCTGTGTGCACATTGCTCAGGGCCGTGTGCACATTCAGTGCCGTGTGCACATTCAGTGCCGTGTGCAGTCTCAGGCCCGTGTGCACATTCAGTGCCGTGTGCAGTCTCAGGGCCGTGTGCACATTCAGTGCCGTGTGCAGTCTCAGGCCCGTGTGCACATTCAGTGCCGTGTGCAGTCTCAGGGCCGTGTGCACATTCAGTGCCGTGTGCAGTCTCAGGGCCGTGTGCACATTCAGTGCCATGCACAGATTCAGCTCCATGTGCACATTCAGCTCCACGTGCAGGCTCAGGGCCATGTGCAGGCCCACCAGATGCACAATCATACACTGTGGCCCTAGGAGGCACCTTCCCGACTTCCATGGGGAACACGGGGGCTTTGGGGCAGGTGGGCTGAGTGCATGGCCCGCGGGGGTGTGCAGTCCAGGGGCACCTTTCTCAGAATGGACGGTGGGGCCGGCCCCCCTTACACGGCTCTGAGGTCCTGGGGGATGATGGAACACAGTCGGCCAGACCCTCCTCAGAAGGACTCGGGTTGTTTTGCAGGGAGTTGTCATTTGATGTCATACAGATGAGGGACACCACCCAGACCGTGACCTGAACTGTCACGTCCTTAAGACCCAACGCACGGACAACGGGGAGACCTGGGGTTTGAAGCCCCTTAGACCTCAGGTAATCAGAGCCTCGTCCTCTAGGGCGGGCTGCCCTGGGAGGGCAGGGCCTCCCCGCTGCTGTCGGAGGGAGGCCACCTGTGCCAGAGGCCACCTGTGCCAGAGGCCAGGCAGGCTGCTGGCCTGCCTCCCAGCCCCGAGCTGCCGCCCTGCGCCCGGGACCCCAGGAACACCACGGAAGTGCGGTGAACAGAGCGGGAAGGAAGCAAGAGCAGCTCATTAAGCAATCGATGGACGGACGGACGGACGGACGGACGGATGGCAAAGACAAATGAAGAGGAACAAGCTATGAGCAGGGTTCCCTTCTGCTCACCTACCCCACCCCCACTTTCCCTGGAAGATCAAATTATGACTTGAAATCACTGGATACATATTTTATTATGTGGATAATTTAAAGGATTAGAGTGAGACAAAGAATTCATAAGCTACAGTCACCGTAGATGACAAATTGTTTCCATTAATCGCTGAAGAAGGGAGGGAAGGACAGAAATGAGAAAACCTACCTACGGAGCCAGAGTCAGGGGGAGAAGGCACAGTTGGGGGTGGAGACAATGACGCCTTGTTTTCTCCGTCTCTTGAAGGGACCCCCACCCCCAAATCAGGCTGATCTGCATTGCAGATTTATCTCAGCTGCTTTTTGCTTCTGTTGCCAACCAGAGATGGTTTAAATAACATGTATTGTTCTGTGTGATTCCTTATGCAAATGTTTCTGGCCCGTTTGTTATTCCTGAATAATTTCCAAGGCCTGCTGTCTGGGGAGAAGCAGCAGCTCACTCTCCCAGCTGTGCCAGGAGCCACCTGCTAGAGGCAGGCCCACAAGGACAGGGTTTTAATGGCCCCGGCCCCGTTCTGGGTGTCCCAGAGAGCAGGGTCAGCAAGGCCCACCCCTGGACCCTAGGCTGGAGAATGTCGTCACTGGAAGGCCCTCGGAGAATCGAGTTTAACAGCGGGATTTTATAGAGAGGGAACCAAAGCCCAGAGGACGGAAGTCCCCTCTGAGCCAGGACACGCCGATGTTTCTCTCCAAGGAGGAGGCCAGTGGGTCCCACCAGCTAGAACCTTCCACAGAAGCAGACTGTGAACCCAAGGACTGGCCTTCCACGAACAGTGAACAAATAAATACAGTGGGAGCCATGTCCCAATGCAACTGCCAATGGCCCCATGTGGCACTGCCGTCGGAAGGCACAGCCTCTAGGAAACACATTCCTTGGGTTTTGCTGAGGTTCTCCTTGTCTTGTTTGGGAACTAGAAGACCTGGAGGGGGCCTGAGAGTGCTCTTCAAAGATGTGGAGGCTGCCCCGCTCCAAGTGCAGAAGGCGGGTCCCAGGGAGAAGCATGTTTCTGCTCCAAGACTGGAGAATGTTCAGATGCTTAGCGCTGGCTCAGCAAGGAGTAGGCTCCCTGGGGAGGCAGGAGCCAGGCAGAGGATGGAAACCAAAGGGAGGGTGGGGAAGGAGTTCAGAGTTGCCTGGGAGCTGGGACAGTGTTCTCTGAAGTTCATTAACTTTGGGGTTTCCGAATGTGTAGCGCATACCACACATGCTCTGGTAGACAGAGAAAGCGAGAAATGAGTTTCCTAGAAGGAGGGGGCCTCAGACAGGCCCTTGAGGATGAGTGCAGTTGGAGTCATCAGAAAGGACAGATTGGAGCCTTCTCAGCGAGAGGCTGCAGACGACACGTTCCGTCTCGTGGGCTGGTCCTGCCACCCTGGCCTCCCGCCCCGCCTTCCCCGGAGAAGTGCCAAGACGGCGTGGTGGCGGTCGGGTGATCAAACCCTCAAGGAGCTCCCCAGGCTGGAAAGGGGCAGGCCTCCAGCCCCACCCAGCAGCCCTGGCCACTCAGCTCCGTGTTCCAACACTGGGGAGTGTGATGTCCCCCGCCTGAGTCGGAAGGCATCGTGTGCTTGGGAGAAGGACGTATGGGCCGTGGCTTCTCCAAGCCAGGGTCACCTCAACCGTCAATCCCACGACCCGCTGCACAGACCATGCTGTCAGGTGTGGAGTGGTCAACCAAGAAGTGGCCCAAACCAGACCAAACGGGCGGTGCTGGATTTGATCACTGCACCCAGAGGCTGCCAGAACCAGGAAGTTAACTCGGGGCAGACATTCCAGAGGTGGGGGCTCAGCTGGGCCTCCTACTATCTGTGAGACACTAAGCGAGTTACTCAGCCTCTCCAAGCCTAATTTCCTCATGTCTGAACAGGAGAGAAAACACTCACGTCGGGGTTACCAGAAGGGTAGGAGCAGACAGAGCAATCGATGGGTCTTCTCATGAGACACAGACGGCGTCTAGCACATAGTAGGCACTCAACAAATATACAACCATTCCTTTATGTCCTTATTTCATCCAGGGTGATGGACAGGGAGTGGGGTTGGGGTAAGAGGAAGGTCTGTCACCCACTAGAAGCTGTGTCTGACTAGGCCTGGTTTGCAGAAATTGTTCTCATTTCAGGGCCAAAGATGAAAGCATGGAGCCACTACCAACACAACCTTAAAGCTCATTGGCTTTGGAAGAAAAGACTGTAGATGAACATCTGAAATTAGGAGACAAGGCCCACTGGTCTCCCGCCTTCCTCCCCGGTGTCCCAGGCTGGGTTGGGTGAGTAGCATCTGAACTCTACCAATTTAGAGTGATTTTAGGCAAGTCCCCGAGCCTCAGTTTCTTCTTCTGTACAATGGGCACAACGGCAGCTGCTCAGAGATTCTGCAAGGCCTCAATGCCATAGTGCAGACAGACGTCAGCCAGCCCAGCGCTCGCACATGACAAGAAATGTGAGCTGCCCCCTTTTTCCCCCTGCTGCTGATTCTAGCCCAGGACTGGCCACTGTCACAGAGATGTCGCGTCACTCTGCAAATCACTCACCTGCTTGCTCCCTGTTTCCTCCCTGCCAGTGGACTATTATTCACCCATAACAGAGCAGCAGCAAGATGGAGAGTGGGTGGTGAGGGGAGAGGAAGAAGGACCGCTGAGTAAACTGGTCAGCATTTATTAAGAGAAAATTCTCGGTGGATTTAGAAGGACTTAGCGTATCTTGTCTCATACCAGATACCATACTAATCTATCTTTAGAGACGTTGAAACGAAGGAAGATTCCAGGGCTATGAGCATGCCTGCCCTCCAAGGCTGGCTCTATGAATACCCTGCCAGCGGCCTCAGCAGCTCTGCCCTCCATCCAGAAACAGCCCGTCCACTCGGCAGCCCTGGCAGCACAGCGGCTCGGAGCCCTGAGTAGCGCTGGACAATCAATACACAGGCCTACAAGGGTGTCCCCCTCCCAGTGTGTCCCCCAAGGCCAGGAGTTTCCTGTGAGCAGGAAGGAGCTGGGAAGAGGCAAAGACAGAACATAAAAACACTGTCCCTGAGCTTGGGGGAGAATTGGGGACACGGGGCAGGGAGGGCAGAGGGCACAGCCATGGACTATTTTCTGAGTGATGGTGACGACACACAGATCTGCCCACGGGAGCTCAGAGTCTGCTCAGCTGACAGAGATGAGAGAGCAAAGTCTTCTCTCTTTCAGTGAGAAACCTCAACACCTTCCTGTTTTGGGGGAAGTTGGGACTCCAGGGAGGAAAAAGAAGAGGGAGGTAAAAGGTCCTCACTTCTCCTCCTCTCCACCCCATTTCCTCACTTCCCTCTCCTCTTACCCTGCACCTTACCCCGGAGCCCGTGTCTACTCTACGTCACCCGCACACCCTCACACTCAAGCCCCACCTCCTGGAATCCCAGCTCCGAACCACAGATGCAAAACCCAGCACCTGGGCCGGGCTCCACAGGAGGGGCCTGCTCTCCAGGTCTAAGTCCTAGGACCCTCGTCAGTGGCTGTCGCGCCGTGTGGCCTCAGCAAGCCCCTCGACCTTCCTATGCCGCAGTGTGTCCCTGGTCACTGGGGCTATGGGACCAGCCCCACACAGCTGTAAGCATCCAAAGGGATACTGCTCAGTAGAGGGCGAGGACCAGTTGCGGAGAACTATCCTGAAGACATTATGGCATCTGGCCTGCTGACCTAGCGCCATCACTAACTCAGTTTCCTTGGGAAAGGCCTTAGGTGCCCAGAGGCGAACCAGCGAAGAGAAGTACAAATGGGATTCAGTTATAGGCTGGGGGCTGCTGCACCTGCCCACAACCATGGGACTCTCTCTTGAGACTCGGCCTCCCTCTACTAAGTTTGGGGTTCATTTGGTGACTTGGCACCAGCTGACCTGAGCCACTGTTGGGTTTGCTTTAAAACCCTGGTGTCATACTGAAGAAATCACAGGCTGGTTCCTGAGCAACTGCAAGCAGAATTAAATAGTCAGCAAGACTGCAGGGTTAAAAGTCAAGAAAGCAATTTTTTAAAAAAACGACCTCAATTCATTCTGTAGTATTTCCTATTTACATTGAAGAAATGTCAATTTCTGGCTTTAGGCCTCACAGGAGACCAAAGATTTAGAGACGCTTACGAGACAGATATAAATCTTTGATCAGACAATAACTGCAGAAAGAGACATGCCTGGAAATGTTAAGTGGCTCGGAGCTGGGCACAGCTCTTTCCCATTTTCCCACCTTGACCTAGAAAGGCCTGGGTGTTCTGCTTACTCGTGTTTCCTCTCTCCAGTGCAGAGTGTGGCCTGTGAGGCGGGCCCTGTGTGTGTGTGCCTGTTGTTCACAGTACGAAAAAGCAATCAGAAACATGCAAACTGCGGTGACGGATGGAAACCAGACTTTGGTGGTGAGCACGCTACAACGTACACAGATATCGCATTACAACGTTGTACATCAGAAACTTATATAATGTCATTAACCAATGTTGCCTCAATTAAATTTTCTTTTTTTAATTCACAGAAAAAGATCTAACAATTAGAAAAAGAAATGTGCGAACTATTCTTTCACTTGTGCTTTGGACCCCAAAGCTTACACTGTTGGCATTTACCTTGGTGCCTGGGCAGCTATGGCTGTCTACAGCTCCCCTGCCAGCAGGGCCAGGTGTAAAGCAGATCAAGTCACCTGCCAGAAGGAAAATCCAGCTGGAGTCCAGGAATCACGGCAAAAGCCTGGGGTGGGAACTGGATATCGGGAAGACCGGACTCGGTCAGTTTCTTGAACCATTTACGAGATCTCAGGTTGGGATCAAAGGTAGGTAGGGGGACGTCTAGTCAGAACACCGCTCTGGAGGAGGGCATACTCCTTGTGCAATGTGGACAAGACAAGGAGATGGGGGCCAGGTTTCAAATGGGGACAGGTCACGGCAAAGAAGTGGAGGCAGGAGACGCGTGGGTCTGCTTCACAGGAGTCTACAAACCCAAGTGTTGTCTGTGGCTGCGTTCCCTGGTACAAAGGGTCAGAATTGTGAAGTTCAACCGCCCTTACCACTTACGTATTAATGACCTTTCATGGCTCAGACTTGAAGCTCGACCTAGAAGACCAAGTGAGCAGGTAAAGGACTTGTCTAGGGAGAGACTAGAAAGTACTTCGTTCATTCTTTCCTTTCCTGGAAGAACCATTAGGCTTCCTTTGGTTTTCAGGTATGAAACAGAGAGAGGCCCCTGATATGACGTGCTTCCTGGGGGTCCCCAGGCCTCGCAGCCAGTGACACCAGTGGAGCTACAGTCCCCGTGTTCATCTGGGTTTGGCTGGCTGGCTGGGGGTCCACCTGCCATGGCGGCCTCTCCGGAGCCTTCCTTCCGCAGAGTCTTCTCAGGTGTATCTTGGAGGCCCCTGAGAAGTCCTCTGGAGCTTGTGCAGGGCCCGTTTGTGTTCTCCCCGCGACAGGGGTGCAGCGAAGCCCCTGGACGCTGCTGCCACATGTGGCGCTGCTGTCGGGGAGACGACCTTTGCCCTCCTCACAGAGGTGCCTGAAGCAGCCTCTGCTTCAGCTGCACACGCCTTTTCATCGCCTCTGGGGTGGAGCTGAGCCAGAGAACAGGGTTTGAGAGAGGACATATGGTCTTCCCCTTCTCCTGTCGGGGGAGCACAATGGCCTCTCGTTCCTTTGCTAGCTTCCCCCCTCCACTGAGGACCAACTCCTCACGGGGGCTGTGACACCTGGCCATCAGATGGGCTCAGGGACTCAGAAAGGGGCTTACAGCCGCAAGCAAGCCAGAGTGACCCAAGACAGACGCAGCGACCGGAAGTGCCTTCAGACGACTCTCCCCAGGGCCCGCTGGGTGTAGAGCTTAGTGCCATGTGGGTGTTCCTCGCGGAACAGGCACAGGTTGGGCAAGCTCTGGAGAAGCCCGCCACGCGGGGCTGTGGATGCCGACAACAAAAGCAGGGTTACCTGAGTCTAGCTGGCCCGTTCTACATCTAGTATACGTTTCTATCACATGGGGGAGAAAAGAAACTCCCAGCTTGAGCTCAGACTGGAGTCCTGACACAACATCTCATGCCACCAACGTCGTGAGTCCACTCACCTTCCCTATAACCAACTAATTAGCGCTGGACCACGCTTCCCAATCTGCCTTCCCGGCCCCCAGTGCTCCTCTCTATGTACCTGTGGCCCAGCCAAGCCGCTTCGGCCCCGACTCTGAGCCTTCCACATTCTCCCGGACTCAGGCTCTGCCCCACACACAGGGACGTGGTGTTTTTAAGGCCTGGACGGACTGCGTGTCCCAATGAGTGCTTCCTGGGGAACAGACACTGCAATGGACTATACATTCCTCCCAACAACCAGGACTTCTTTCACGTTCCAGTTGAAAAACAGGCTCAGGAAAGAGAAGTCACATGCCCAAGTCCCAGAACTGTGAACGGTTGGGTCGGAGCCCAGGCTGCCCTGCACTCAGGGTTCATTCCGCCACTTTATTTTGCTTCCCTGGGAGGCCGGCAGCAAAATTAGCCTCTTCCACAGCTACTGACAACCCTGTGACTTCCTGGCTCCCTGCCTCTCCCAGATTCTTATCCTCCACCCAGGAGCACGCAGACTTGTCCTTCTGGCTTCTCTGGCTCCGGCAGCAGCCACACACTCACCCCGTCCGGTTGGGCAGCACCATGCTGTGTGCCAGCAGGAATCACTCAGCCGGGCAGGAAAGCTTACAATCCGAGGCTGATGGAGGCCTCGTGAGGTCATCCTGGCCGTGCCCGTCTCCCACCGGGCTGCACACACACCTTTCTGGTACAATGGTGCTCTCACCTGGTTAAGGTGAGCCCCAGGCGGAGGTGCGATTCGCTTCACTGGCCCCACCCAGAAGCCAATCGCACCCTAGGAAGCTCTGATTTCCCAACTCACTGTCAAACCCAAGGCTTTCCTGGCGGAAGAGAAAACTGGCCCATGGCAGCCATCACACATTGGATACTCCTTCTCCCCCTTTCTCCCTACAGACTGCCCCCTCTTGAGGCTAATTCCAGGTCCTCCATCTCCACCCAGGATCATTTCCAGGCCCTCTAACAATCCTGGTGACTCTTCTGAAGACTCAGGAAGGCCAGCATTAAACCTGGGTTGTCATTCCTTCAAGGAGGCGTGAGTGGAGGCTAATTTCTCCTAAGCATCATTGGAGCCATTGGGCATTTCCTCATCCGGGTCACACAGCCCACTCTGCAGAGGCCCTGCCGGACCCCAGTGATAGTAAGGGTGGGTGAGAGGTCTGGACCCCTCACAGGGGGGTCCCGGGGACACTCTAAATGAGGGTCACACAGGCATGCAGAAGCTGCTCGCACAGGGCCAATCACCCCCTTTCGTGTGCTGATTGGGAATGGGTGGGGTGGCCTTTCCCCCAGGAGATCCCGGGGTTCTTGGCCTCATGGGCCAGTGGGAGACTGGCCTGTAGGCTTCCTTGGCTGAGCACTGAGTGTTCCTGTGTTTCTAGAAACAGGGCGTGTTGCTGCTCACTGGGCACTGGAGGCAGGTGAAACCAGGGTCCAGACCCGGTACTTAGCTCGCACCAACCTTTGAAGATCTCAGCCATGCCATGGACCACACATACAAGATTCCCCCCACAATTTTATGGGTGCAGCTGATCTTCTGGGGCCCCAATGGAACTAGGTCTGCCAGGCTGGCCTCCCAATTCCCTCTGGCTTTGTCATTCCATGCTCTGGCCACGCTGTGCAGTGGGTGGGCAGTGGTCACGTCCCTCCTTCTGCTCCAAGGACCCTGGGCTCAGCCAGACAACAGAGAGCTTCTTTTAGACTGCCTGACTCTGTCTCCCAAGGCACGAGAGTGGGTGAGAGGCATTACTCCTGTGGTGGTTGTTTTATGTCTTGATGAAACACCTGCTATTTTGCATTGCTATCGAAGACAAATAGAACCATGACTTGTGTATCCGGGATTTGTGGCTGGAATCCATCACGTTCGATGTCTGTCATACTTCTCTCAAGTCCTTCCCCTTGCGATCTGGGTGCATGGGACCAGCCCTCCCCTTAGTGCAGCTGATGGCTTGGGGTGCTACTGGAGCCCTGCCCGGGAGAGAAATGGAGCGTGGGGAGATCCTTTGGGAAGGCTAGAAGGAATTCCGATAATCAATAGCACAGCTCTCATCCATCTCGGACCCTCATTGGTCTGTGGCCTATTAAGTGCCCCCTGTCTGTCGCTAACTCACTAGTATTGCTCTCTCGCTGGGCGCCGTGAGGCCAGCTTCCATATGTCTGGAGAAAAATAACGATTGTGTGTTTATTAGTTGGAAGGAAATGTGCAGCCACTATGTGCATTCGGGCCAAAGTGAAATTCCACCAGCCCTGCCTGACGGACTCCCATACTGTGTGTCCTAGGCTGGGGTCTGTCACCAGCAGGTGGTCCAGGACCTGCAGGGATCCTCCTGGAGGCTTCCACACAGTCTCCTGGCAACCTTGACTCATTCCATGGCTGGTGCAAAGGGGGCGGGGCACCCAGGCTGGCTGGCCATGGCCTTGATCCCTTCTGCATGAGCTCCGGGGGGCTTCAGCTGCAAGCTGCTGGCTGAAAGCTCTGACAACCATTCTGAGTCGGTGCTGAGGTCAAGGTGGCCTGAGGCTGAGTCACCATACTCTTCAGCTCTCTTGCTGCTCCCACCCTCTGTCGATTGTTTTTACTTAGCAGGATGTTCAGAATCACTCTGACATGGGTTCAAATCCCAGCTCTGCCACCTATCAGCTGTGAGATCTTGGCAAATTAACTTTCCTGAACCCCAGATGGCCGGTATAATAAATGGGATCTTCTCCTGGGGAGTCCGCACTGCTGGTAAATCCTTAGGCTCACTTGCCAGTTGGAGTGGGGTGCCGTCTCCCTAGCTGTCTTCCCATGATTCCCTTTCCAGTGGGCAGGGAAAGCCAATCCTCAGCTTGTACCTTCCTGGCTGTCCTTCAAGGGACATAACTTGTCCTTTTATTTGGAAAAGGTTTATTGCTCATCAATAAAGGGCAACCGAAATGTGCAACCCAAACCATTCATCAGCCCTGGGCCCAAGACCCAATAACGACACTTGCAGGGTGACCCTGGACAAGTCACTTCACCTCTCAGATCCTCCATTTCCTGTCAAATATGAGGACGGTGCTAAACAAGCGTGAAGAGTCTGTTCTACCCTAAAAATGTGGTTTCCTGTTAGAAATAAAAGGAACATCTTGCGACATTCTCATCTATTTCCTCACTCTGCTGTGATTGGCTGACTTCAGAGCCTCTCACCACATGGTTCCATTAGCCCTGGGAAGCTAGCACCCTCGCCACCCCCACTGCTCTTGTCTGCCCCCCATTCCTGGATGCCCTGCTCTGGAAAAGCAATAGGAGTTCAGGTAACTATAAGAGCCATGCGCATGTCAGGGGAACTCCCTCCCAGGCACCTCCCTTCAATCACTGGCTCCCAAGTTCACTCAGGGATGTCAGAGTCAGTCAGTCTCTAGGGCGCTGTCCTCCCTTTCCTCCTCCTCCTTTCCTCACACAATCGTTGTACCCGTCCCCTTAAGCTAAGTCCAGCAGTGGTAACAAAAGACTTCAAATCTTAGTAGAGTTCCTTCCTGTTCACAGTCCTCTTCATGGTGGGTCTACAAAGGTCACCTCCATGTCCTCTTTGCTCCAGGACCAAGGCTGACGGGGCGCAGCACCACCGGGCTGAGGAAGAGGCAATGGTGGGACCATGTGATGGATGGCTCTTCAGGCGTCTGCTTGGACCAAGCACACATCACTTCCACTCACACTTCCCTGGCTAAAGCAAGTCCCACGGCAAGCGTGCCTCAGCGAGGCAGGAGTCATAACCTTCCCTCAAGATGGACAGTGGGTGTCTTGATGATAACGCAATCTACCCCATAGCTACCCTTACAACTGGGGTGCTCTAGTCTACCCCTCTCATTTTCCAGGTGTGGGGAAGAAAGCCCAGAGACATGAGGCGCTATGCCTGCAGTCACTCAGCAATCAGTGGAAAAGGAGGGGCTAGAGTCCAAGCATGTAGATAACCTTTCCAGTTCGGACGTGGGAGCAGGGCCAAGAAGAGACAAATCTGAACTGAATCCCAGCTTTGTGATTCTGGGCAAAGGATTTCACCTCTGAGCCTTGACTTCCCTTTGTGGAATATGAAGTAGGGGAACTGAGCTCCTGGCAGGGAGGTTGGGCGGGACGGGTGAGATTTCGTCAAGTATTGTGCTTAGTGTCTGCCACAGAGGAAACTCGCAGCACACATTTGTCTTCCCTCCCCATCAGCTGCCCTGGACTCCACCTTGTTCCCCATGTGCTCTTTTTCATTACCTTCCTCTGAGCCTACTTCTTCTTCTTCCTTTTTTTTTGGTCAAAAAGGCAAGAGAAACGGCAATTTTAAAGAAGAGAAGAGCAGTGATCCTAGGGAAATGTGGCCCTGCTCCAAAAGGCTGGCTGGGAAGCCTTCTGGGGTTGCTTCCATGCTTAGGAAGAAAAGGGTCCTCAAAGCAAAGCTTTTCTTTAGGACCTGACGTCTCCCACCCGTGTACGTCCATCATCTGTATGAAGCGTCACCATAGCTCTGTGCAGTGATCGCCATTATTTCCATTACACAGATGAGAAGACCGAGGCCCAGAGTGGTTAGGGATGAGCTCACCAGCCCTGTAGGAACCAGGACTTCCAATTACAACTCTTTAGCTCCACACTTCTGTGTTCTCCTACTACACGAGGTTCGGCCTGTCCCCATAATCGCCTTCCCCATCTTATACTCCTCACCCCATGTAACAAAAAGAATGCTCTCCAAGTTTCCAGAAGGGCCTTGGTGGTCTATAGGCAATGAGAGAAATGCAGCTAGTGTGGGGATGAGGGTGTGGGGAGGATATCAGGAAAATAGGAAAGGTCCTTCAAGAGCAATTGTCACCAGCTCTGTTTGGCTTTGTCTTATAAAAATTCTGTTTTCAATATTCATGAAATGAAGGTCCACAAAAGTCTGTTCAAGCAGAGCCATTTCCTGAGAGATCTGACAGTTAACATTTCAGGGATATATGTGTATTTCTCACATCCCTCCCAAGGACAGCTCTGGAACCTGTCTGGAATACGCTTTTATGATTAGATGAGGGTGTGTGTGTGTGTGTGTGTGTGTGTGTGCGCGTGCATGTGCGCATACGGGTTGCTGGCTGCTATGTTTATTTTCTCCTCTCTCTCTCCTCCCTTTGAAGGGCTATTTTCTTTGTTCTGGGAATCTGGCTCTACTTAGAATGTGTAACAATGGCACAGCTGGTCCCAATTTATTGCCACCTTACTTGTCTGGGCGAGACGGCACCATGTCCCTGCGTCCCACCTCCCCACACCTGTCTCCCTGAGCCACCTTGGAAGACCCCTTCTGCAGCTGGCTTCTGCCTCTTTCCCCAGTCGCCTCTCTGGAGCCGTCCATCAGACCTAGCAGCTCAGGTTGCCCCCGTCAGAGGGCCAGACACTACTGCTCTGTGCTCCGACTGAAACAGGAAAACCTCCCTGGTGCCTTAATCTCCAGCCTCAACCAAGGGTGCAGACCCTTCCAGCCTCACCGGAGAGCTGGCCTTACAGCACTCGCCCCAAACCATGAGCTCTTATGGAGAGCAAGAAAGAGACTGTGTGACTGCTTTTGAACTGCCAGCTGGAAAGGGAGAGATGTGTCCTTATGATGCAGAATGAGATGGAAAGGCCTCAGGGGCCTCCTTGAAGCTGACCGCTCTCCCTCCCCAGGACTGCAGTGCCTTCACTTACCCCCAGCATGTCTGGGTGGCTGGGCGGTAGGTAGCTTAGTCAATCATTCCACATTCATTCATTCATTCATCAAGCACTTTCCAAAAGCTTACTACATGCCACTGTTCTAAAATTCAGGGATACGGCAGGGAATAAACCAGACAAAATGCTTAACCACTATGGGGTGGGAGAGAAGTGGGGGGGGGGGGAATAAATAAGTTACATAATAAAAGTGTTAAATGTACCGAAGAGAAACAATATAGGTGAAGAAGACAGGGAGGCCCGGGGTGGGGCTGGTGCTCAAAGTTTAAATAGGACTTGAAGAAAGTGAAAACTCAAGCCACGCAGGTTTTGGGTGCAGAGCAATCCAGAAAGCGTGGCCTGATGGACAAGTGCAAAGGCCTGGGGTCCCCACCCCAAATATGGTGTGCCTGCCATATTTGAGGAAAAGCAGGGAGGCCAGAGTGCCTGAGGCTTAGCGAGAGAGAGTGCAAGTAGCAGGGAGTGAGGTGGGAAAGGTGGCTGCGGGCGCTCTATTGCCCGGCTGTTAGGCTCAGTGCAGTGGGGCCACTGGATTGGCCGAGGAGGTTTATGATCTTCCAGGTGTTTTAAGCACACAATGCTGAGTGGAGGACTGATGCCAGGAGGGTAGGGTGGGAGCAAAGAGACTAGTGGGGGCTACCTCAGAAACCTGGGGCCGAGCGGACGGCAGGAGATTCTGGATGTACTTTGAAGGTAGGAGCCAGTAGGGTTTGCTGGAGGCTCAGATATGGGGGTGCAAAAAAAAAAAAAAGAGCCAATGATATGTCTGCGGATGTGGCCTTAGCAACTAGAAGGTACAGCAGGTTTGGAGAGGAAATGACTTACCCAGGCTTAGAGCTAGCAAGTGGGAGAGCCAAGACTCCAATCTGGGACTTCTCTAATTTCAGAGTTGGCCACATCATGTTAAGAAGCCTCAGTGAAAACAGAATGAATGGTCCAGGCCCACAGGAAATGCAGTGCAGTCAAGGAAATGCGTGGAAAATTCCTGAGACTGTTTCTATCCAGAACTGTTTCATTACTGGGGAATCAGGAGGAAAGAAGGCTGAGGAGTGTCACGGGCTGTCTAATTCTCCAAGAGGCTGCTGTCAGAAGGGTTCCTAACTCTGCCCCCTGCCTCTGCAGTGAGGACCCCCGCTCACCCCCATCCCACCCCCACCCCCAGTGTGGGCCTCAAACTGCTCCTCCTGGTTTGATTGACTGCCAGGAAATAAACAACAAAAAACCCCGACTAGATTAGCAAGGCAGCATACGCTACCCCTGGGAAGTTAAACAATTGCACTTCTAAATAACAGCTCGACATGGAATAGAAGAGATGTCACAAGGCAGGGTATGATTAATTGCCAGATGAATTATTGAAATTATAATTGCAGAGGAGTTCAGAGGAGCGCGTGATTGCCTTGGTGGGCAGTCAGGAGAGGCCGGGGAGGAGGGCGGAGCGGGCGGGGCACAGCCTGGGCGGGCACTCCCCGAGCCACGCAGAGGCGGGATGGCTGCACTCTGGTCTGCACCTCGGGCAGCCCTGTCCTCCACGGGCACCGCCCTGATGCCCCATTCTCACCTGGGCCTTGCACTCTGCCACTGTGGAATCTGAGTTCTAGTCTTGCTCCCTCCGCTGGCCCTGTGACCTCCTGCTCAATCTGCAACAGTGGGCTGAGCAGGAGTGTCTTTCTCCGAGAAGAGAAAACGCCTGCCTCTAAGCCTGGAGTGGAAAAGGACCGATCACCACGGTTTGCTGCCACTCGATTATGTCGAGGCTCACTTTTACAAGGGTGCAAATGCCCAGTGAGCCAGATCACCTTGCTGAAATGCAGGCACAGGCTTAGGAGTTCCAGACTGACGTGCAGCGCCTGCTCTGTCTTACGATGGCTGTGTGACTTTGGCTAACTTGCGGAACGTTCTGAGCCTCGCCTTTCCCGTCTGCAATGTGGAGCTGTGTATGCCTGTCGCATGGCTTTCCTTGAGAATTGCTAGGACGATGTATGCCCGAGGCCAAGCCCAGGGCAATCGTTAGGGTCCTCTGATGGGTGACAAGGGCTAAGTCCAGTAGAACGCCGCCAGCCACTCCTTGGAAAGGTGGAAGCAGCAGTTCTGATGGCAGCGAACTCTCCCTCCTGGCACTTGCCTGAGCCAGGTAAAGCCGAAGAATGAGCAGCCGTAAGGAACGTGTGCAGGGTGTGAACTTCAGCTGACAAACTCAATATCCCATTTCTTTGTTTCTTTAAATTGACTCAAATTCAAGTTCAAGTCTCCATCACCTCCGGCTTGAATAAATTTACCCTCAGTCACTTTAAAAGCCTCTCCTCACACTCAGGATCTTACAAAAAGCTGAGGCTTCAAAGAGAACCTTCTGGTGGTTCCTGAGTTAAACCGTCTGCCCCTCAGCTTTCTCGTGAGGACGCAGCGAATACCTATAAGAACAGTGCCAGGGGCGGAGCGCTCAGTAAACTTGCCATCCTTGTTGTTGATCTGTCTGTACTATTTACGACCGAGACACCCATGGTCCACCCAGGCCCACAACACTGAGGGCTCAGGAACCTTCAGGAAGAAGCAGAAAGCTCCTCCAGTGTCTTGCTATCTTCCCAATCTGCTTTCACCAAACAGGCCCCAGCTCCTCACTCTGCCGCAGAACATTCTGGGGGAAGCCCTCCCACTCCCTCCTCGGTCCCCTCAGTGGCAGAGCTTGTCATGGGCTTAGTCTTGCACCAAGGCATGCAGAACCGTTGCTTTGAGCAACTTCTGAGGCTGCCAGGTTGAAATGGGAGATGGGAAACACACAGGGAGAAACGCCAATTTCAGTGAGTGGAGCTGAGAGTCCCACCCAGGACGCTGGGACCCCCAGCACCCCACCTGACCACACCCTCCCAGAGCCTGCCACCATGTGACGGCTCCTGGCGGCTGTGTCTGTCTAGGGTCACTGCCCCGGCCACTGCACTGTGAAGGAGGAGGACTAGTTCTATGGCAGGGAAACATGAACTAGAGATGTTGAGGATGGAGCCCCCCAAGGCCCCTCAAATCACGCCCACAGGCCTCAGGACCACTTCCTTGCCTCTTTCTGACACTGAGCTAAAGGTGGACCTCCCACTGCCACCTCTCACCACGTACCCCCTTCCCGCCAGGGCTAGACACACATCATTCACCTAGCCAGTCCGTCAGGGAATCGTACAGCCCCCCACACGCCCGCTTCAGGTGACGCCGGGCACTGGGGAGACACAGCAGAGTCCTGGCCACGGCCTGAGGCCACGAGAGGTCAGACGACTCTGGACAGGCCCTGGGTGTCACATCCTGGCTCCTGTCTGCTCCTCCACGAGGGCCTCCCCAGACCAAGTCAGAGGGCAATGCCCGAGAAGACCCTGCCAGCAGGGCTGCTTTTTCAGTGTCATCTACTTTTCAGCGCAAATATGTCCCAAATGTTACATGGGACATATGCATACTAAAAAACGTTGCCGTTTATCTGCAATGAAAATTTAACTGAATGCCCTGTATTTTCCTTTGCTACACCTGGCCACCTCACCTCTCAGGGGCACCCTTGCTCCTCCCTAATCCATGGCCCCCAGGAGGTTTGCATTTTCTACACCCTGTGAGAGCGTCTGCCTATGTACAGAGGTGGGTGCTGCTCAGAAAGGAAAACACATGCACCAGGCCACAGAGATGGTGAAGACACACTCACAACTCATACTTGGCGCCTTCTAGGTCTTTCTATGGGCCACACACTAAGTGCTGGCCTATATCACCCACAGGAATCCATTTAACGCTCACAACACCCCGTAAGGTACATGCTATTACTGCCCTCGCTCTACAGATGAGGGGCCCGAGGCATAGAAAACGAAGAGCCCACAGCTAACAGGGACAAAGCCAGGCAGCTCTGGGACAGGGAAGCAGCTCCTGGCCTCTGACGTGGGCTTTGTCTTTGGTGAGAATGGGCCCTGGACCTGTGCTGAAAAGAAGATGGCACGAGTGCATTTGTTGCTGCTGGAGCTGCCAGATGGGCAGTGCCACCAGGCCGGTTTCCCTCGCCGGTGTCACATAGAAGCGTTGGATTGTATATTTATTCATACAAGCAGACACGTTTCCATTCCAAGTCCTGCCAGAGCATTAACCAGCTGCCGGCACTGTCTGTCCGAGGGACCGTTTGGTGCAGGGCCACCGGCTGGCAACTTTGCACAGACGTGGGGATGTCACTCCTGGAACAAGTCACCCTCACGCACTGGGACTCCCCCTCCATACTCCCAGGCTCCTGTACGAAATCCACACCACTTCTGACACTCTACACACTATATTTGTAACATGTGTTTGCAGCTTGCTTTTTCCAGCTGAAAGGACGCCACTAAAGCAGACAGCATGCCTTCCGTAACTGAGTTAGCAAATGTTTTCAGAGTGCTCACTATGGTCCAGGAGCAACGCTAGGGAGTAAGTGTCCCTATATAGGGACTGACAAGCGAGCGGTGGCTGACATGGGTGGCAGAGGCAATGGAAGAAACTGGCATCACACACTGAGATGTGGTCTGATAGGAGCTCTAGTTACGAACAGGCAGGAGGGGGCGGGTGGGGGTGCCAGGGGCAGGGAGAGCTTTTCAGAGCCGAGAGGCTGGGGGGGCAAGCCTGCAAGGGGCCTGCTGGCTGCACTCACGCTGTCCACTGGTGCCTGTGGCCAGGCTGGCTTCCCTGCACGGCAGGGGCACGGGTGGGGGGAGGGACGAAGCAGAGACACAGGGAGTGGGCAACGTTTTCAAGAAGAGGAAGGGAAAAGAGAGCAGAGGCTCAAGAGGAGTGATGTGGTAATCGTTGTTGCCTTTCTGGGTGAGGGACACTTGAGGACAATTAACTACTAAGCGGGAAAGGGTCCTGTCCAGAGGGAGAGGGTGAGGATGCAGGAGGGAGGCGGGGAGTGGTCCCTGAGGGGGGACGGGCAGGCTCCAGGCCTGGGTGAGGGAGGAGACAACCAGCGGGTGAGGATGCGGTGGGGAGGGGTGGGTGTGACGCAGACAAAACGGGGGTTTCCAACAGCCGCTGTGTGGACTGCACAGAACTGACCGGTTCGCGGTCCTCGCATGTAGCCCAGAACATGCCCAAAATGTTTGCTGAACTTGGCTGGACTGACTCAGGGCTGCCCCCACGCCCCCACCCACAGGTTCCACTGCCTGATCCCACAGCTCACTGTGGCCGCCAGGGCTCCTGGGACCTGAGCCTGCTCCCCCCACCCCCCTACCCCGCAGCATGTCCCTGCCCCCCAGGTCCCGCCCAGGGCCCTCTTTCTGTTCCTCCTGCCCTGGGGTCCGGGCAGGTCACATCCGTGGGCCAGGGATCTCTGCAGCAGCCCTCAGGCTCACTCCTGCGTCCAGGCCGTCACAATCCCCATTCCCTCTGCCCGGAACTTCCCGTCAGGCGTCACCTCCGCCCAAAGCCTCCCTGGCTGTTGGAAGTGGCTGAGCACCCAGCCCTATTCACCTCAGCGTCACCTATCATTCCTCTATAGCACTGATGAACGGGGCGCTGGCCTCGGTTCCTTTATTTAGTGTTTCCTCTCATGAGACGTGAGCTCTGTGAGGGCCGGACTGGGTCGGTCTTGCTCCCTGGCTGGCCCCTGGCAAGCCCCTGCCTAGGAAGGACGGGGTGAACGGATGCACTACCAGAGCCCACCTGCCCAGGCACTGCTGAGCTCCGGGGGCAGGTCTGGGCTGTCATCACTCCCAGGTGTCACAGAAGGAACAGCTGCGGCTTCCCAGGACCCCCTGGTCCTCCTGCCGCCAATTACTTTCCTCCTAAGTAATCTTACGGGAATTCGGACAAGTTGGATTAGATGGCATCATCAGGGTAAACTGGTTATTTAAATGAGGCCCCACAGACCACCCCGTGGCTTTTCTAAAACACATTTTTATGGGGCATTTTCTCATCCGGGGATTAAGGCTCGTGTGGTAGGCCTTCAAAATGGGGCTGGTTTGGTTTTCAAAGCACTTTCCTGTCTCTGGCCTGCCACCTGCACAACCCACCTCATCCCTATGCTCCGTGGAGCCTGCTCAAGGCACAGCCTTCTCCTCCTTCTCTCCAGAAGGTGCTGGGAAAGTGAAAACCTCAGGGCGACATGGAGAACTGAAACCCGCTGACAACACGGCAATGTGTAGCTCACACTGACAGAGGCTTTCCGTGGGCCCGACACTGATCTACGGCGTTTCCATGAGGATGGAGGCACAGAGAAGTTAAGGAAGTTGCCCTGAGTCACCCAGTAAGGGAATAGTCCAGGACCTGGCTTCACACAGTCCAACACCAAGCCTGTCACTTTTCCCAGCCCGTCCCGCGAGCTATGGATAGGACGCAAGTGATGGCGGGGCCTTCTCCCTCCTCCCGTCCTTCCTCTCCCACATACAGATAAAAAGAGAAGTTCCCAGAAGCAGGCGGGAGAGAAGCTGGCACCTGGGCAAGCAGGCCCTTGGTGACCAGGCACCGGTTACTGGCAGAGCACACTGGAGCCAGTCTAGCTATTGGCACCTGACAACCCAAGTCAAGTCCCAGCGCTGCCTTCTAAACACTGTTTCCAAGAGCAACACCCTGTGCTTCTAAAAGATTCATTCCTCATGTGACTGTGGGATTCCTTGGAGAAGTCACAAAGACAAGAGATGAAGTAGGAAGGGCAGCGCCATGAGATAAATCCAGACACTGAAAAATCAGAAAGCGCCCTTAGATATGAGCCAGGCCAAATGCCGGGTTTGAAGGAAAAGGAGACTGAGGTGACCTGGTCCAGGGCACATGATGTGTCAGTGGGAGAGCAGAGCCCACTCCGCCCTCCCCTTCTCTCTCTCCTTCTTCATTCATCATTCGTGGAATTGTGTTCCAGTCTGTTCCACCTTCTGCCATTGCAGAGAGAGAACTCTGGTTTTGCCACGTGGCATATTCCTTTCCCTGCCCACTGAGAAAGGCTGGTTGTGCCTGGGCACAGGGGGCAGCGAAGAAGGACCTATGGAGACAGGGATAATAGTCACATTTAGGGGCAAATGTGGGTTTTCTGCCCTGTTTGCCCCCTCCAAGAGATTTGAGTACGGGGAAATGAACTCCAGTGTGTGAGGGAAGCTGTTAGGAGAGAAAAAGAGTTTTAAGAATTTCTGCTGTGGGCTATCCTCCTTCAGGAAGTTCCAGAGAAAAAAATAAGTATAAAAAGTAGTCAACCCACCACCTATGTTGATGAAATACCTCTGTATGTATGCCGCCTGCTCCCTCATTTTGCACAACAGGCCCTTTAATGGTGGTTATGAACCCTGCATTATTGTGAAACGAATCTTTCCCTATTGAACTACACTGAAATTCCAGAGAGCCTTTACCTTTTTTGGTTTAGTTTTCAAGTGTTAGTGACTTCTATGGAAAGGTCAAGCTCATCTTCTCTCACCTCCATCACTTCACTTTCTGTGATAGGTGACTAGTTATGTGTGAAGCTTCAAGGTATTCCTAAGAAAGCTTACAGTTCAAAGAAACCATAGAATAAATTTCTTGTTTTGTTTCTTTTTAAAGGTACAATTCACAAAGTGAATCAGAACCCCTGGCCATCCCTAGTTTTTGACTGTGGACTCGAAAGTCTAACCTGGTAGCTCCTGCTGGATTTGCTAGAGTGGGGAACGCTTAAAGGTCTGTCTGCCAGTGAGACAGGGAGACAAGGTCCCTGCCAGGTCCAACAGGCTTGAGCTTATTAAACAGGACTTAAGTAAGGGGTGATTTGGAGGATGCTGACAGCGCTCCCTGACAGTCGTGTTTCGAGGAAATTCTTAGAGACATGTTTATGAAGTCATCAGTGACCATGGAATTCTATCCACCCATACCGCACCCGTGATGGCAGACATGGGTCATCAAGAACCACTCAAGTTTTTGCCAGTGTTTGCCTTTCTGGGCCTAGGTTTCACTCTTTCAGACAATGGAATCTATTGGCTTGGAATTCTTGGGCACAGTCCTATTGGGGGTTGGCCTTAAACGTCACGCAGGGGAGCTCCTGGGCAGAAGAGTCCATTCTCACTGTGTGGACTGAACACGTGGTCATGGCTAGGACCCGCTGATTGGCTGGGTCCTGAGGTAACGTGCACCTGCCTCCTCTTTCAAGAGGACCTCAGGCTCTGCAGACACCAGGACGCCTCACTGGCATCCTAGGTGCCAAGAATGAGGTCCAGAACGGTTAGCTAGCACCCATGGGGACTCGTCCTTGTGGCAGCCTGAAGGGGGGAGGGCGGCCTTGCTTGCCTTGCAGCGAGTGGGACTGGAGCAGAACTGTCACGCTCCCCTGGACTGTGAATAACCAGGCCTGTAAATATTTATGTGTCTTGGTGCTGTGACTCTGTCAGAATCTCTTATTTCCCACCTCTGAAGGGCAGCCGCAGGGTCAGAAGAGAGAGGTGCATGTGGGGAGATGGGGAGGGCAGGGCGGGAGGGGGCTCGGTATGTTCCTCTCTTGCTGAAAGGGAAGAATGCAAGATTTCAATTCAAACATTTACCTATCACCTGCGAAGCACAGGCGTAGAGAGATTCAAAGATGAGTTATCTGCAGATTCAGACGCCGTGACGCTTGTGCTCTGTGTGATGGGGTCATGGGCATCCATACGTCACCGCGCCAAGCAGACTGGGGTGCCCTCATTACGGCACACATGGCAGAGTGCGGAAGATGTGTGGGGCCGGGGCTGCCTGCCACGGTGGAGGTGCTGGCGGTTGCGGTGGGGGTGGCGGTGGGGGTGAGAGCAGCGGCAGGGAGGACTGCTAAGAAATCATGGAAGGTTTCCACGGGGAAAGGCCATTCCTGGCAGAGGGTTTAGCTTGCGAGCCAGCTTAACAATGGGAGATCCAGGGATAGTCCAGGGTGGGAATCTGTACATTTATTCAACAGATATCGGGGTGCCCGTTTTGTGCCTGTGCTGGGTGCTAGAAGCTCAAATGTCAGGGCGAAGGGCAGTAGTGGAATCAGGCAGAAAGGCCCCCATTCTATGAGGACTTTGAACATCAAGAAGGCAAGTATCTTTGAACAAACTGGGAGAGATGGGACGACGAGCCACCAGGGAGGGTGTGACTGGAAGGTCACAATCCTTTTTCTGAAGGTCCTTAGTGTGATGCTTTGAAGAAAAGTCTCTAAGTGAGGGATGGAAGGGGACCCGTACGCACAGTTTCCGTTCAGGAGGAGCCGCTGGAGTTCAGCAGAAAGCCAACCCGGCAAAAGGCAAAGGGAAATGGGGCTGCAGAAGAGGCGTGGGAGCCTGCTATCAATCAAACCTCTGGACTCCAGGAACTTTGGCGGACCTGGTCCTGCCACCAGAAAGTACCTCACATCTCAGGGACACGTCGCTGCTGGTTTAGCCCTAACAGAATCTGAATATATAAAAAGAGATAAAGAAAACAGAACCCACCACCTGGCCCATGTCTCAAAGCTGGCTGAGGACCCTGCTTTCAAGTCAGCTGTGGGCTGGGTGGTGGCGGCAGTGGTGGCTATTAAAACAGAGATGCGGACACATTCCCTTTGGCCATACTACCTACCATACAGCTGTTTGGACTGGAATTCACAGCTTTTCCACAAGAACACGTAAGGATATAGTGATACCACAGAAGTCATATTTGCTGGTACTTTTGAAGAGTGTTGGGTAGTATAATTATAATATAGTAATATAATATAATTACAAACAAGATCTTCTCCCACACCAGAAATCCTCTCCAGTAAAGTAGCGGAGAAACAGAGCACTTTTATTACTAAATAAGCACTAAAACAGACTGTGATGGGATCACAGGCAGACCATTAAGAGACTGCAAAGACAGAAGGGAATCTCCCCGTATCTGGCCGAGCAGACGCAGCTCATTACATACATGCTCCCGAGATAATCAATCACCATCCTCAAGTCAGAGGACTTGACTACACCCGAGCCACACAGTTCGTCCTAACTTTACCTTAGTAATGGGGGAAACCACTGTGTTGGTTTTATATGGAAGAGAAACAAACTTCTCATATCTTTGCAAATTGGAGCAAGGCGCCCATAGAAGTCAGGCTCCCACCCTCTAAAAAATAAAAAAAAAGTGGCTCCTAGGTCCTGGAGGTAACATTTCTGAGTTGAAGGACAGATAAGAGGCTTATTTAGCCATTATAAAGATTTTATACATTTGAAAAGAATGGAGAAAAAAAATTAAAGCAAAAACGGGGGTATTTTTTCCTTTATTCTCAACATGGAGAGTTAAGCCTCTGACAGTCATTCCCCCTTACCCGCTGGGATTCGTTCCAAGATCTCCAGTGGATGCCTGAAACCGTGGATAGTACTGGACCCTATTTATACTATGTTTTATCCTATATATACACATATGTATGATAAAGTTTAATTTATAAATTAGGAACAGTGGAATATTAACAATAAAAACTAATAAAATAGAACAATTAATACTATAATAAAAGTCAGGGGAATGTGGTCTCTCTTGAGCTTCTCTCAAAATATCTTTTTATACGGTACTCACCCTTCTTCTTGTGATGATGGGAGATGCCACGCCTCTTCCTGAATCTTGTAACCATTCCTTAGTTGGCAGTAAATGGCTTGGGTCACTTGTTTCGGGGATCCCTTGCTGAAGTCTTCATGCAGGCTCAGTGCTTTCTGGCGCAACATGTTGCTGTCAACCAAACACACTTTCTGTTCATATCTTCCGTTCACAAATGTAACGCCTTTTCCATCTTAACCAAGCACTTAGCACACACCTTGGCCGTAACTTTTGTGGTTTGAGACGCGACAGCAAAACTAGCAGGAATTTCTTTTACCTTCTTAATTATAATAATCTCACAGACAGAAGATTCATTCTTACCATCAGTCTTCGCAACCTCAGCATATGATTTTTTTTTCTTGCCTTATTAAGTTGAGAACTTTCAACTTTTTCACTTAAAGGAAGAGCAATTTAAGGCTTATGAATTGTTCATTTATGGAATTTTCCATCTAATATTTTCAGACTGCACTTAACTGCAAGTAATTCAAACCCTGGAAAACCGTGAATACAAGGGACGCTATTTTAAATTTATATTTGTCCTTACAATTTCCTCCCTGTGTTTCTATAAAACAATAACATTACAATTTTCTAATTATTTCCACTGTGGTTTCTACCTTTCTCTGGGCCAACTTGAAGTTGCCTAAATATCCAGCAAGTACATACTAAAATGCAAACAAATCAATTAGCAGAATTACAATTTAATGTTAAGGATGAATTTTAAAAATTCAATGTAGTATTTGGCGTGGGGGAATAAATATAGTAGTCATTTGATGTTGTTTAATCATCCTTACTGGGACTGGAGAAAACTTAAATTCCAATGTTAACCTGATGACATCAGACCAGGCTTTTGCAGTTTCTGTTTGTCTATTAATTAGATGTTTTTTTTTCTTTTCTGTATCATACTTCCTATAAAACCAGTTAATATTTTTTTTGTGTGTGTCAAATTTAGAGCTTAGGTACCTGGGTGCAATTAATTACTTTTACTTTTTTAAATAATAATAAAAAAGGTGGTCTCCCTTGTACTTGGCTAATAATCAGACTATTGGACTTAAGTCCAGACCATGTCCAAACTGAGAGCACCATTTAGAGCTGACCAGAAACACGTGGTTGTGGGAAACATTACTGCAGTTCAGAAAGAAAGAGCAGTGTAACAATCAATATTGTTTTCTAGAAAATGTGATTTTCAAAGTAAGTAGAATAACCATGGCTGTGGGTAGGACCACCAGGCGACCTATGAGAATAACAAGACATTTTCTAGAGTATTTCCTCTCAGTGGAGGCCAACGCCAATCACTTACCGTGGTGAAGTTTTAGGTCCTTTGAGGAAACCACCGTCCACTTGTCCTGTGGTGCTGGCTTCACACGGGAAGCATGGACCCAGCTGCATGTCTGTCACTTCAGTAGCCTTATGGGTGAACAGCAGCAGCTGAATGCGTCCCTCCCAACTCAGTGACGACCTGTCTTTCTTTCGGAACACCTTAATGCAATAGTCTCCCAGGTGATAGCTGTGGCAGACTTCCTCTGGCAGGTCCTTCCAGATCTTTATGACTTTTAAGTCTCAGGGTTTCTGGGGAAAGAGAGAAAGTCTTTTAACAACTGAACATGATTCTCAGAGAATTCAGTTAAATTGGACACAGGACATAATCTCAGACCCAAATTCATATGCCTGGCAAACTTAAGTTCTAAAGGAGACATCCCTTTGCTTGCGGGGGTCATTCTAATTTAACATAAGGCTAGTGGGCAATTTTAACCCACTAGATGGCTGAGTCTTATTCAAGCAAGTTTTATTTTTAGAGTTTGATTCATTTGCTCTCCAACAGTAGAAATATAGTGATTTCTTTTGAGTCAATATGGTAAGATTACCGCTGCCTGAACACAAGCTTATGAAAAAGGAAAGACCTGAGGTCATTCAGACATCACACACATCATAAGTAGACAAAATCTCTTACCTCCACAGGCACTCATTCTATGAAATACAACTGCCACAGGTTCCTGGTAAAGCCGGTCAGGGAGGACTTTCTGTGCTGACCTTGGGAGTTGCCTGTAAAGAATTCTGTTGACAAATAGACATCTCCTTTTAAATGTTTTGAATAATTTTACTTCTGTTGGTAGGTGTAATGAGTTTAGTGTGGTTAAAATCCCTCTTGTATTCACGTGATTTTGTTGGTGACCCAACAACACTAACCAAGCAAAGAAGGATGGTGATATAGAAGTTTGTTAGGTAATTCCCACAATCCAGTCAAAGTTCTTTTAGCCCCTTTTATCCATTTTCATTTGCATTATCCTTTTGTCCATTTTCTTTTGCAAAACATGATTTTCAGAGTGAACCACCATTTCTGTGTTGCTGAAAGAGTGGAGCTTTTAAGTTTGGGTTCTGCCATGTTTTAACTGCAGCTTTTGCAGCTCTGTCAGCCAAATGAACTACTGATGACTTAGCAGGCAGTCGTAAAGCCCCTAAGAAATCAGCTATCAACATGACATGAGATTTTTTTGTTTGTTCTCATTGATGTCAAAAGTCCCCTATTTTATAAAAATTTTGATCTTACTGCACCGCAGAAAACAAATCCATATTCACTATCACTATATATATATATAAAATATCACTTGAAGTCCAAGAATTACAGCTCTAGGAACTGCTATTAACTCAGCTGCATGCGCTAATTTCATTCCAGACAGAACATAAGCCTCCAATATTTCACGAGAAGTCACTACAGCATAAGAAGCCTTAAGTAGACCACTGTTCCAGGTATATGACCCATCAGCAAATGTGAGCAAATCTGCACTTTGAACTTTGATGTCCGCTAAATCAGTTCAGGGCCTCGTATCTTCCATTACTCTTGTATAATTATAATCATTGGTTTGATCAGGATCTTGGAAGAGGGTAGCTGGGTTTAGGAGACTGCACCTCTTCCAAGCCCAGTATTAGAACCAGATAATAATGCTTGCTCATAGTTTGATGGCACACTGACAAATGCTGGGTTTTATGTTTTTGTAAGATTACTATCCCAGCATATGGGACATGCAAATAAGTCAAGTAACCCAGTTTCTATCAACAGATTTGTTACAAAGCAATTATACAACCGGAGAGTCAGTAGATGTTGGAAGATCAGAACACTTCCTGGGGAATGAAACACTGGGAAACAGCTTTGGCCTCCACTTGTGGCTCTATGGATGTGACTGTTTTCCCTGATAACCAATCTTTCCTCTTGCCTGCAGTCCCAATTCCCTCTCTTCTCCACTTTGTTGCCTGGGAAAAGGATTAAGACTGAAAAGACCCCAGCAGAGGGGATGCGCCTTTTCAGCCCATAACCACCTAAGTCATATTAAAAATCTTCTCTAGGGAGAAAATGCACTGGACATGTGGTAGAAAAAGATTTCAGAAATTTCACTTTGGGCATTTTCCTTAATTAGCTTTTCATGGCAGTTGTGATGGTGGCTATTGGCAGGTCAGCTCACAGGCAGATGCCATGTTCAGAGAGTACAAGCAATAATACCATTTTATAGACCCAGAGAAACTTCCAGAACAGCTAATCTAAACTTTTGACTTTCCATCGTTTGCTGTTTGCATTTTTTATTTTATACTTCATTAGTCTTCATAATGGAAAGAAATTGAAGAGTGACTGAAATTTTAATATGCATATGCTAATGCTGCCCTGTATTCATGGAGTGTTTTTAATTCCCAAGAGTGCCAGAGGCCTTTCCAGAGAAGATACATTACTGAAACTGTACCACAAAGCTTTGCAATTCAATAGCACAGGAACCCCACACCCCAATGAGAAGTCTCTCTTAGGATTGGCCAAACAATATGGAAAATGTGAATAAGGAGTCTATCTTGTAGTATAAACACTGACAAGAGTTTGGTCTTTAAACATGAAAAATATTGAAAAAAACAAAGTGCTTATTAACTGGGTTAGCTTTTAAATAGTGATTAAGAAGAAAGTAATTTTATTGAATCTTTCAATATTTAAGCCCTCAAAACCAGAGTTTAAACATTAGCCATAAAATATGTATGCACACTTATAAGAAACTCAGTCATTCCAAGAAAACATCAGTTGGGTTCCAAGTCTTCATGTAAGTGCTGTGGGCTCGAGAAGCTTCTTTTATATTCCGAAAGGAAATTTCAATAGCTCAGGATGAAAGAACCAGAAAAGGAAAAAAGCCACCCCTGTAAAAAAGCCAACCTGCTTTTTTACACTCAACAGGCTCCCTTAAGCACAAACTTTTCAGAGCATTGCAGAGATCTTCATATTCCACTGAATAAAATGTCTAAATGGCTGTTTACTGAGCTTTAACAGAAAAAGTGTTCTTGGTTCTCTGAAAATGCACATACTCACATACATCAACATTGCTTGTGTGCACCTGTGTGGAAACTGCTTTACAGTGCCACAACAAAAAGCTTTGCGTCATGTGGTGTACCCTCCAAAATGGCCTCTCAGGTTCCTGTGGTAGACACACCCTGCTATAGAAAGAGAATGTCATAGTTGCAAAGATACTTTAGCCACTGCATGCTCAGGAAAGATTGGGCTTTTCATGGTTTTTCTCTTTTTCCTGCCACTGCTGTATGGTGAACACATAGCCTAGAGGTCAGCAAACTATGGCCTGCCAGCCAAATCCAGCCCGGGAACATTTTTTTTTTTTTTTTTGTATGGCTCATCAGCAAAGAATGGTTTTACATTTTTGAAAGCTTGAAAAGTAATTAAAAAAAAAATACTGTGAAACAAGACAATTAAATGAAATTGAGATTTCAGTGTCTACTCATAAAGTTTCATTGGGACCCATCCACACTCATTTGTTTATGTTTTGTCTGAGGTCGCTTTCATCGCTACGACGGCAGAGTTAAGTAGTTATGACAGACCATATGGCCCACAAAGCCTAAACTATTTATTCTATCTGGCCCCTCACAGAAAAAGTCTCCTGACCCCTACCTAGCCTAGAAGAGACTATCTCATTAATAGGCACTTTCCTGTTGAAAACAGAGCCACCATATGCCATTGATTATACAAATTTAATTCGTTCATTCCTTTTGCAACAGCCCATATCCATCCATTACAGATCACTCGCTGAGGATTCCAACCAGGGAAGTGAACTGATTTATTATCAGGCTTTTCCACTGAAGCGCTCTTACAAAAAAGTTTCTGAGATAAAACATTTTTTCAGGTATATAAAACTAAAGACGAACCTTTATATTTTGGATATAGAAGTATGTAATTACTTATGTTTGCCTTGATTCTTTCTCTTGGAAATCCTGAAGACGATTTATTTTATGTGGTTCTTCCAAAAGACTTAAACCTCTCTCTGGTCACAGACTGACAGCAGGGCAAAAGCAGTGCATCTAGGAAAATCCATAAAACCAACCTCAGAGATTGCAAATATTACACCACACTTGGTTAACCCAGACTCTTACCATTTGGGGGAACTTTAACTTAGAATTCGTGACAGTCACTACCCACTTCCAACCCAAGAGCTCCCTCAGAACTTGGGCACTTCTACATTTGCTTCTACAACTCTTCAAGGACAAATGAGTCACAGAGAAACAAGAACAAATTAAAACCATGTACAAATTAAAACCAATTAATTTGTTCTTGATTTCTCATAGTGAGAAGCTGTAATGATCTCAGGTAAAAAGAAGAAACAAATAATTGCTGGCACTCAGGTATCTGAGTGACTAAATCACAAGAATGACTATGGACTTTGTATAGTATAATCTTATTTATTAACAGAGATGAGAGTATCATTCTCAGTAAGTAGAATTTAGATAAATATGGAGTACAGAGGCTTACTATCTCTTGGAAAGGGATACAATTTCTTGGTGACAAAGTTGAGTTGTAACTTAAAACTCCTCTAAACTCCATATGTTGCCTCTTTTTAAGTGATAAGTGGAACAGCTGATTGTGATTTATTCTGTGTACTTCTCCAGCTTCAGCTTGCACTTTGGTATATACTGGATCTATCCTCATACCTTTTATTTACTTTTGATAAAATTTTTATTTTAGATTTTTTTTTTTAGGCTTACAGAAGAATTGCAAAGAAATCAAGAGTTCCCATATATTCTACACCCAGTTTCCCCTATTAATATTTTTTTCTATTAGTATGGTTCATTTGTTACGATTAATGAATCAATACTGATATATTCATATCCACTGAAGTCCATACTTTATTCAGATTTCCTTAGATTTCATGTAGTGTCCTTTTCTGCTTCGGGATCCCACACAGGATATCAAATTTTATTTGGTCATGTCTTTTAAGGCTCTTTCATGATGACCTTGATGGTTTTGAGGAGTCTGCTCAGCTATTTAGTAGGATGTCCCTCAGTAGGGATTTATCTGATATTTTGCTCATTTAGACTGGAGCTAAGAATTTTGGGGAGGAAGGCCACACAGTTAAAGTGCCACTTTCATTACATATCAAGGGTAAATACCATTAACGACATGACTTACACCGTTTGATATTGACCTTGATCACCTGGCTACGGTAATGTCAGATTTCTCCACTGTTAAATTACTTTTTTTTTGCTCTGTCCATACGCTTTGGAAGGAAGTCACTATGCGCAGTGCATAAATAGTGGGGAATTATGTTCCATCTCCCTGAGGGCGAAGGACCTACATAATTTGGTATTTTGCATGGGAAATTTATCTCCTTTCCATTTATTTATTTCTTCAATCATTTATATCAGTATGGACTCATGGGTATTGATTTTATATTCTGGGTTGTAATGTATAATCCAATGCTTATTTATTATGTTGCTCAAATTTTCCAAGTTTGGTCAGTAGGAGATACTCGTACCTTCTTGTTTGTTTCCCTTTGCCTTCTATAGCTTAACTCTTACCTGCCTTTCAGGATTCAGCTGAGATGTTACCAGGGAAAAAATTCCTGGTAACCACCCCTACTCCCAGTCCTTAATCTCTAGTATAGCTATAATTTACGTCTACTATGGTATTTGTACACTGTATACTTATCTGTCTCTCCCACTGGACTAAAAGCTTGAGGGTAGGAATTATACCTTATTTATTTTAGAACATATGTAGTATTATGTAGTACATAGTATCTTGCTTGCACAAAGCAGGAGGAGCTCAACAAGTATTTCTAGAATGATCATTATTTTTCTCTTTAGTCCCCAAGCCCAGGAGTACCTACCATATTACCCAGAAGCCACACAGAAGCTGGTAACTAACTGCTCTGGGAGGAACTACATGGTGCCACTATGTGTGAGTCATACAACACAACAGGGTCATTTCTAAGAAAGCCCGTTTCCCATTAATCCCAGTTACATTTGCATAATTACATTAACGGCAAAGACTCACTGGCTTCATATTTAGAACCAAAGGCTAAGTAGCTTTTAGTACTGTTGAGCTTAGAGAAGTGGTGTCCCCAAAACAGCACATACACGTTTTGGTCATGAGGTTCCCAAGTGACTTACGGCTGGTTGAGGACTGTATAACTTACTGAAGAAACAGATTGGCTGAGTTGTATTCTTTGTTGTTACAACTTAGGAGAAAATGATTTTAAAACTTAATCAAGAAAGTTTCAAGGTACAGGAATCCAGACTGCGGTAAACTCTACTAATCTGAAACAGGTTTTTAGGTTGGATCACACTACCACCCTAGGCCAAGCCACCATTAACTCCTGACTGATCACCTTCCTAATTGTACTCTTGACCCCATCTATCCACTCACAATAAACGAAATCATATCATTCCACTTAACCCCTATTTTAACTGCTTTTAAAACAAAATTCAAATTCTCAACCATGCCCTAAAAGGCTCCACTTATCTATTGGGCTCCTCTATCTCTTCAAACTCATCCCATACTCGTCTCTTCCTTGCCTCCTGATGGTCCAGCCAAGCTCATCTTTCTGAAGCTGAGGCTTGGTCCCATACACTTTTCGATTCTAGTAATTCAATCTTACAAGAACTTTACAAAGCTCTTCAATCTTTAATGTTTCTTATGCATGAGTTGTGTGCCTGAGAATAAAGGCTACTTTGTCTAAGAAACCTCTACAAATCCACTGAAATAAAGATCAGACTGAAACACGAAAACACCTATTCTTCTTAAGTTTTTTCAGTATCAAAATGTACATTATCTTTATGTTTCATTTAACTATTGTTATTTTTCTAAGGAATAGTAATATTAGTTTGATGTTGACATACTGCATAACCCAAATTTAAAAATGGTTTCTTACTATTTACAAGAAAAATACTTAAAACACAAATATAAATAAAGCACAGCCTTTTTAAAATAACAATTCATTAAAAATTGAGTCCCTTTGATAACTAAAGGTAACTTATTACATCCTTGCAAACATATGAAAATTAACATGACCCTATAATGGTGACAGCTTGAAATAAAACATATACAAAAATTAGACCAAATCAAAAACCATAATAATCTGCTCCTATTTAAAGACATTCAAAGAGGTATCAATTCTCTGCTTCCTACCTTGATGATTTTCTAGACATATCTGCCTAAGTGAAGTTCTTTAAGTGAAGAATTTACATCTGAATATTCCTTTATATAATTTTGCAAAAGGTCATTCATTATTCTTGGAAACGAAGGCCAAGTAACATTGTTCTGGTTGATGACAGATGTAACTTTTGAATGACAGTGACCTTTTCTCTTAGAACTTATCCGGTTCTTAACTTCCAGAAGTAAGAACGATACAAATGTCTTAAAGCTGAAAACTAAAGAATTCCACCTAAGTTTGAGGCAAACTCATTTGATGGTAAAAACTGACCTAAACTGACACAAGACTAATTTTAGCCTTCATTAATCCCATATAATATGAACATTCATACATTTTACTGCAGAAATATTAATGTGTTTGATAATAAGAGTATTGTTCCAGACTGTTGGGAGGGTTTTACATAACCTATATCATTCCTATATTTATTCAAACCAAGCTTCTCCAAGTGTATTTTTTATATAATATGTGCGGAGTATAATTCCGTGTATATCTCTTTCTAAAGTGTTCAGACTTTTCAAGTAGCTCAAACAGAAAGCATCTCATTACCTTTGCTTGACCTACTACTTTAACTAGTAACTTCCTTCCTTTTACAAATTGAAAATCAGACAGTCTAAGAGATTAGATGGCTTGGGAATGTGGGGGACTGGGCGTCAAGTTACTTTCCTCTCTCTGTTTCACAGCTATACCCATACGTTTCCATGTGGTCTGTGGCTGCTTTTCTGCTACCAGAGGTGTGTAGTTGCATCGGAAACCACATGACCTGCAAAGCCTAAAATATTTACTATCTGACCCTTCACAGAAAAAGTTTGCTGACCCGCACTCTAAGTCTATGTTTAGCCCAGATAGTACTAGTAGCTACGATATCTGATAGCTAAGATTTTATAAAATAAGTTGGTTTGCCTGCACTTAGGGCTTATGGTACGCATAGGTGACATTTCAAAGGCAAAGACAGAGATACGTGTCACAGACTGACATTCCCTTTCTGTTTGAATGTGGTCTCAATGAGCCAAAATTTTAGATCCTTGGTCAGATCCAGGGGGACTGAGGAGTATAGTACTTGCTGATGATATAAATCTGGTCAGAGAATGAAGGAAAGAATTCATAAGGTAAAGTTATTAACCTTCCCACCACCTACTGTAAACATTAAATTCACTGAAAGGAAGCTGTACACTTTTATATTTACATTGACATGCATAATTCCAAAGAGGTCGGGAAACATGGACCTTAAAAAGGATTCATTGGGACATTATTCTTCAGTTCACGTGTGCTACTTCTTGAAAAAGATTATCATCTCTTGCCACATTCGACAAAAACATTCCCAGCTCAACTGTGGCTCAATAAACTTTTATTATTTTTTGTTATTTATTTTTATTTCAAAAGAATTTGTTTCCCTATCACAAAAATTGGATCACCACACCACCAACGGCAGCAAAGTCCATCAAGTTACATCGATGGTGGCGTCCACTGGGAATTCCCAATGTCCCGAAGGTCATGAAGGAGGAAAAACAGTAGAAGAAAAAATACTCAAAAGCAATCCAAAACCCATGATGACTTTGGGGAGAGACATGACATGACAGTTCCTGTCTTCTCTCATTGTCAGCTGCAGATGTATGTCAGAAGGATCAAGTACAATTTTACTGCATAAACCCTTCATACCAACTCCAGCACCTAATTGGGGAAAAAAAGTCTCAGTTTAGTAAAACAGTTTTAATGTATAGAAAGAGTTTAATGAATCTTTACTATATTGTAAACGGAGAACCAAATCAAGAAAACTTTTCCTAACTGCTAAAATGTCAACGAATTTGGAAGAATTAGACATACTCCTTTCTTACCTTCAACTCAATAGTTGCATGAACTGCTTAGTTATCTCCACAGTTAAGTAGAAAGCTTTCAAGGTAAACCACTCAAAACAAACGGATAAACTGGCATAGCATGGATGGAACACTTTTGACATATATGTTGGTATCTCCACATTCTTAAGAAAATTTTAAGTCGCTGTGCTGGTCAGGATTTTAATCTATTTATTTCTTCTACCGATAAACAGTTTACAGTGATTAAAGGCCTAAGATCTTGCCTTTCCTTTTCCTATTACTCTATTCATTTCCTAATCATGTGGTATCAAGATATTTTGTTGGTTATGAAAGCAGTATGTTTTCATACAAGGAAGTTGTGGTATTGCTAAAACTAAAAATAAGAACAAGTAATGATTAATTATGAAAAGAGTAATAAAATAAGTGGCTAAAAAAGGACATAGAACATGAAAAAAATTACGATCCACTGTCAGAAAGGATTAGGTTAGATGGAGCTGGCAATTCTAGGTGGCAGAAACTTGCGGAAGCAACTTCTCCCCTCCTGCTGTGCTAAGGCCTGACGCATACCTATGCTTCCGTATGGTTATCGTCACAGTCAGCAAGCAGGCCACTCAGCACAAGAGGTCAATGCTGTTGAACAAACTCTTAGATTTGTCACTGAGATTCTGTAAGTGTATGTGTAGCATTGAGCTACAGATACGTTAGCAATCCCAGTGGCCTCGAAGGCCAAACTTACAGAAGAGCAAGGTGCATAATGGCCTGCTGTAACAATAAGAGACTGAGACCACAGAGAGCCGCTTAAAACAGATTCCAAGACCTTCTACCGTCTGCTTAAGCTTCCAGAACATGACAGTGATCAGTGCAAAAGCCTGGCTTTCATTTAAGTTGTCCCTGGCTCTATAACGAGCCTTTCAAAAACAGAGAAACTAGCTGCATTGAAAGGACTATACCACATAAATTAGTCTGGTCAGGTAACAGTGCAGTTCTTCTGCTTTGAGTTTGCTCCTTTCATCTGTGTAAGACTGTGTTAGGCTTGGGGAGCTCCCTTGGTTGCTGGGTCATTATCTACTCAGGATAAATGGAAAGAAGACATGGCAAAACTAATGCTAAGTGTTGGGGGTAATAGGACATATTATAAAAACAAACAAACAAAAAACAACAACCACCTTATACTCGTATCTCTGTAACTGGTATCCACAGAGTAAGTGCTGTTCAAACCTATGTACTAAAAACCTCCTCCAAAATGGCACTTTGTTTAAAAGTTTACTTCTTAGCTCAGGATCTAGTTATCCAACGTATCATGCCCATGTGCTAAATATCCAGCGGTATAAATAAATAAATACAATTTGTACTTCCTTGAGCTTATCCTAACTACAAAGAAACACGGGTGGAGAACTATGTGTGAATTAGTGACTGAGACGGTGTGCCGAGACACATTCATTGTCGGATTACACTAATGGCATGACCTCATGATCAATTTTCAATGAACACTAAAACGCCTTTTCTTCCCTCACGGAGGAGAAACACGAGGAAGAGTTAAACAAGAGGAGGATATTGTCAAGTCTGGTGAATGTCTAAGCATGCCCTGCTATCTCCTGGACCTTGCCCACAATGCCCTGGCAGAACAGAAGCTAAACAGCACCTGGCCCACAGGGAATGCTGAAGAGGCTTCATCTGCTGTTCATCTTGAGCACCTATCAATCCACTCAGCGTTCATATGACCTCTAATAAGTACTGTCACCTTCTCCACAGGTGCAGGCAACTTCTTCTTTCACCTTGAATCACAACCATTTACAGGCAGAAAGAGACCCATGATTTGGAAAGATTTCTAAGGCTTAGTACAACTCTATTTCCATGTTACAGCCTAAAAATGGAACTGAATTATTAAATGGAGACGTATGAAACGCTTACCTTAATTGTACCCTGACTGTTGGCAGCAATCAGCACATTGGACTCCTAGAAAAGAACAAGAACTTTTAAAGCACAGAGAAAGATTTTTCTGGAGGACAGTCCAAGAGAATAATTTCCTCTTCATCTTTCTTTATTTCAACCTAGGACACTAATAGAATCTAAAGTGGACAACCAAGTTTAATACGTTTTTAACTATGAATTTTAAACACAAAACCCAATATATTGAGGACTAAGTTTTAATAAAAAATAATAAAGTTGGAAGCAGAGTAGGAAACTTTCAAATGTAAAGAAAAATAAAAGAGAAATAGATTATTACAAGAAGGAAAGGCAAGAGAAACAAAGACTGAAATAAAACATAAATCAAAATGACTTGAGAAAAACAAAGTACATAATCCTTTCCACTGAAAACTCCCCATTCATTCATTTTCTCTCATAAAACACCAGTAATTGATGTAAACACAGAACATCTCTGCAATAAATCTCTACGGATAGCTATCTGGTATTAGGAAAACAAAAAAATAAATATTCATCTGGAAGGAAGGATATCTTTCTTTTTAATTATTCTACCATTCAGTATATGCATTTTTAATAACCTTGGTGATTACTTGAAACAGAACTTATGTGGTAACGTAGTTTTATACACTAAGCTTTAGGGGGGTAAAACATTTCTCTGGAAAGTAGGAAAGGTAGGAAAAGGAACAAGCAAGACTGAGTTTACCAGAAGGAATTTCATTACATAGGAAGAGCTGGGACCTGCCTCCTGTTGAAAGTGAAGAGTCTAACAGGGCTCTGGAGCTTCGAACAGTGCAGAAGTCTCTTTGCTTTTCAGCATAGGCAGCTAAAAGGAGGTAAATAGACTCCAAACTGCCAGTGGCCACATGGCTGAGGGAAAGACCAAGTCCAAATAACAGCTATGAGAAAACTCAATGAAGGATAGGATCTGACAAAGTGATGAAGAGAAGAAAGAAAACTTTTGATATACATACTGGGGAAGTTACTTAAGCTAATCTCAGTTACACTTTAATTACCTTGCCATAAGGAATCTGTGCTCTACAAACTTATGCATTTCTACTTTTTTGCATTCTCTTTGATTCCTAGTAATTTGAAAAATGCTCATGTTTTTGCTACTGGTGTAACGGGAAATAATTTCTTCCACTGCGCCCTAAAATTTCTGGTATTAGAATATTCCTTGGATGTAGTTGGAAGTGATAACAATGGTCGCAGTTGTATCAAGAATGAATAAAGACATGTTTTTCTGGAGTGGACATAGGAACTGATGATGAGGTCCCAGTCACACAACCCCAAGATATGGCACCTTGGCATATTGCATATTTTAAGCTTACAGAGTTTGAGAAAACAACAGAAGCAAGAAGGTCACTCTGACCATCCCCTTCCTCCATAACAGGTCGTTAAACCCTCATGTGAGAGGTGCCCAATTATAGGCAGAGGAAAAGAACCACCTTTATCTCCAAACACAAAGGGATCCCAAGAAGAATATGAACAAACAGGCCTTTCTAAGTGTCCCCCAGATTACACCGATTACCTCATGCTCCTTAACCCGCCACATTTCTACTACCCGCTCTTCCTCAAACACGCATAAAATACGCAGGCCCGTTTCTTTGGGTCTTCACTTCCTTATGACGGTTCTCATGTCATATACAATTTATAGAGTGAGTTTTGGGTATCCTTAGGGAATATAAATAACTCACTCTGAGTTGGTCAAAAAGCAGAAATCCTATGCTTGCCTCATAAAACAATAAAAACAGGCACTGTGTAGTGTAATATGGATTTTTCTCTAGCAAGAACTTTCAACACACTGTGGGATATCACAACTGCCACCAGAGGACTTAGACACGATTCTTCTGTGAACACCTTCCAGAAATAGCATCGATCAATCTAGCTTCTGTATGAGGAAAGACTCCAATTTCCAGGAAAGCAACACCACCATCATTAGATGCTGCAGTCACCCAAAATTGCTCCCTCTGCTATGGGAACATAGTGTCAGAATGATGAAAAATTTATAGCCCGAAGCTCTGTCTCTTTCTGCCACTTCAGTTCTCGTCACCTTTTAATACAAAGGAGGAAGGCACAGAGACCAGTAGAGATGAGGACTCAGCCTGGGGGTAGGGAGGATCTACTTCTGCCAGTTAGAGGGATTATGAATTACATAAATTAAACTTCTAATTCCTAGAGGAAGGGAAGTTGGGAAAAGTCTAGTATATTGTCATACAGTATAAAAGATTACGCTCAATTAGAGAATCTAGTTAGATCACCACATAAAAGTAGTTTGAAGCCTGTGCAATTACTATACTAACCCCAAGAACGAAGACATCTGATAACTATTCAACATGAATAAACAATGTCTTTTTGTAACCTCAGAACTCTTATGGCGTTAACAGATGACGTCAAATTAGATGCTACACAGAGGGTTATCTCTACACACCTTTTCCTGTGGACAGATTATTTCATTCACAAATAAGCAAACACAGGAAATGATTGCCTAGTTGGAGCTTGTCTTTTGGGACTAACACATAGGTGACAGAGTGTCCTAAAAATTCTTAGAAACACTCAAAACTATTCAAATTCCCAAACAATGAAAGAAAAATAAGTTTCACACACTTCAGTATGCCCCCTCCCTGCAAAGACCATGAACTAATACAAAAGGGATTTAGGATTAACCTATCTTTCAGATAGCCATGTGCTGATTTAAGATAAATTAATTTTGCATGCAACAGAAAAATAAAGCCAGGTATATTACTTCAGCATAGTGGTATGGAAATGGTAAGTACACGGTTACTACTGCAGGTTTTGAGTGATTCTTGTGTGCATTTTGAAGGACTGGTAATTTCAGTAGCCCTTACATAAATAAGTTCTGGCTCAAAGGGTTGTTTTTTAATTTGCTAAGTGAAATAAAATTGCCAGCCAGTCATTCTCATTATTTTCTCCCTCTTTCTTTGAAACTGGCAGTTTTGCTATAGAGCTCTCCTCAAGCTAATACTGCACTTAGTATTTTCTTCTTAATATAAAGAAATTAAGAAAAGATAATGGAAAAATTAGCAAGTCTTTTATAAAAATAGGAGACACACACAAACACACACTAACTTACTGATAAAGCGAGTGATAATGTTAATATATAACTTACAATGAAACAAAACTGCATCCACTGGAAGAGTTTCCTCTTTGCTAGCTTGCCTACAAAAGTGCCATCACAGCTAATACATTCAAATCCTAAGTTGAAAGATAACCAGTCATTCACTTAAGTTTGCAATGGGAGGATTTATTCCTACAGACAGACAGATTGATTTTAAATGTCAATTAATTTTACCATAGATTTAAATATGTAAAAAAAAGAAAACCAAACAACTTCCATTTTTGGCCATGACAGAGCAAATGGAATGGACTTCCTCTTCTACTATAACCAACTAGAAAACGAAACAAAATATATGATGACACTGGACATGACAGGCGGTACGGGGCTGGGATCTCCGTGAGAAGGAAAACAAATGAAGGGAGTCTTATAATTGCCCTAGCTTTCTGCTTGGAGGCAATTTCTGGACCATGTAGCAAAGAAGGGGGAATCCTAAATAGAGGCCAGAGGAATCTAAGTAGACCACAGAAGACTCATTAAGTGGAGGAGACAGAGATAGAAGTTGAGGGTATCTGTAGGTCAACTGGAATTTGTAGGGCAAAGTACCACAGGTTGTCATATTGCCTCCCTGCCCCCAACTTCCATTTTTTCTGGTAAGACCTAGTCCTTTAACTTGGTATCTGAATGCACTTGTGTTCACAATTAGGGCACACATACCACAAGCTGCTTTCACGGTGGATATTAAAAGTATTTAACAGCAGGCGTGAGCACCTGACATAAAAAGCTAGTACAGCTATACCGTGACTTATCCGATTGTCCGTGATGCTAGCATATCCTTGACCATAAAAGTAGGTATAGTTCCATCCAATCTTTAAGCATTACAGCATAAAAACAGTAAATATCCATCTGATAATGGGATGGAAATTTTATATTGTGAGGATCGAAGCCCGAGCTTTCACCAAACCGCAAATAGTGAAAAAAGATGTGTAACTGATGGTATTGGTGCAGCGTACAAAATACTCCTTTGCCTTTCCAGTCAAATCAATCCAGCTTTAATTAACACCATCAGCTTTGCTTGTCATATACGAGGATCACGTGGCTCCCACAGTCACATATCTGGTGTGAGTGGAAGCCTGCTGTCATCTACAAGCTTTACTGAAGTTAGTAAGGAGACAGTTTGCAGAAAAGGGTGAAGACACACCCGCAGTTACATGGATGAATATGGCAGCTAGTAGACTCACAAAGGTAGGGGTAGTGCAAACATTTAAAAACACAAGGAAAGGATTCCACTTCTTGGCCTTGGTTGAGACTTCCTAGAAAGTGTTAAAGAGTGGTGGGCACACCTCTCAAATATATTTGTACACATATGTTGAAATGGGTTCAGTCATAAGGTATTCTGTTCTCTTTTGTTCAAGACCTAAATAATATTTGTGTTCATGATTTTTAACCAGAGGTCATTTCAGTGAAGGGCCTTGAATCTAGATTTGAATTTATCATGCAAAAAACAGAGCAAAAATAATACGAGTAGAAAATTTTAAGATGGTTCATTAAAATGAAGGCTAGAGTACACTAAGGACTTCTGAAGAGCCTAGAAAAATAAGGCTAGTTATTCAATTATCTTATGCCATAACTGCTTAGAGTAAGAATGTGGGAATTTCAGAACCACAAACAAGGATCCTCACAGCATCAGTTTTAAATAAATCCAGCTGTAGCCTGTTTACCAGCACACCCAGGCACTGTCACACCTCAGTGCATTTGAAATGTCACTGCAGCTCCCCCCCTGACCCCTCATACTGCACCACCCCAACCTATAGAACACATGCCATGCAAAACTAACATTTCAAATTTCGTAGTAAGAAGTTAATACTTAATAACCAACCAGTTTTCCCCTGGAAATGGTCATCTCTGAAATTTTGTTACAGTAAAAGATTACCGAAGCCATATTTTGGAAATAGCACTTTCTTAATGACAAACCAATTCTTAGTGACAAAATCTTCATGAAAGCCACTTCTGATTATTTTCTTCATGTCTGAAATATGTCAGTTGACCTTTACTGACAACCCTGGATTAGTTAAGCCAATGTGGTCCCTCAGAAAAATAGTATTTCAATATTCATTTCACTTCTTGGCTGTAGGTTCCTTAAACATATACCTATTTTCAAAAACCCTAAGAATCCTCAAAAACTAGTTAAGATTGATAAAGAAGTAACGTCACTTGGATGTCTATTAATAATCCACTACATTTAATCAACAGAGATAGTAAATAAAATGGCAAGGAAAGCAGTCGCTGGAGTGCTGGTTTTACGGGTTGTATGGAGGGGAACGATCAGCCTTAGTCAGCTGTCCTAAGCCAGACAGAGACCTCCGTGTTTATGTAGGACCCCTGCAATGTGTAGACAAAGACACTTCATTTGTCCACATGGTTGGCTCCTGCAGGTTCCATTTTTGGTGTGCTTCATTACTAAGAACGCTTCTCTTATCCAGTCTTTTCTATACTAACTTCCTGATTGCATCAAATTCTCATTTAAACAGTCTTTAACACATTCAAATAAGCTATGGGAAATAAGAAGGATTCGAATAATAGAAAAAGAACCACTAAAAATTAGGCACACTCAACATACAAATTCAAAGTGATCTTTACGCAGGGAGAAAAGGTTGTAAAGGCCATGTACAAAGGAAAGAGGACTGAGTTACACAAAAATATCACGCATTCGCCACCATGCCTTCACTCCCAATGCTTTCCCAAGTCTTCTCCCGTCTCGCCAAGCGGCCCTAATCCACTTAATTTTTCTTGCCACCCAGCACTCAAACATTACCTCCAGACACCTACAATTTCCCTCACGTGTCGATACCTCTAGACCTTTGGATGGTCATGAATAAAGCTTGAGAACTATGTGCTTGCAATGGCATACCTAACAGGGAAAACTGACTGTATTGCTGATGGATGTTAGGAGGTTCTCCAAGCATGGAAATGTGCATTTCTAAGGGCTCTGTTTGAAAAATTCCTCCAGAATACTCTGGCAAAACTGTTTCAAGAGTTCTGTACTATTTTAGGGATACCGTGTAACACAGTAGAAATGGCAATGAATTTAAGACAGGGAGACCTGGACTCATCTTTTCGTTCTGCTACAGTATTTCTTAATGCTCTTAGAGAGTCAATTTCTTCAACTATAAACCATCTTAGGTACTTCAAACCATTTTTATGAAAACTCAAAGAAAACACAGTGAAGTATCTAACCAAAAAGGCCCACATGCTTATTATAGGCACCAAACAAAAGTGGCAGTTGTTCTTATTAAAATACGATAATCTAAATTTCTTCACCATTAAAGGGCCGTTGTCCCAAGCATGACTGTACTACTGTTATTCTTGTCACCGTATTCATGATCTTTTAAAATTGATTAAAAACACAAAATAGGCTCTCCAGGTGAAGTGGACTTAAATTTCATCTTAATTCTAACTCTTTTCTATGAAACTAAGTAGCTCTTATTAAGGCAGTTGCTGGTGTTATCTTTTGCTCTCAAAGTCGAAGCAAGGAATATAACTGGGGCCACACGACTTAAGCACCATTATAGAAAGAAATCCTTGAATGGCAGATGGTAGAGTGCATTCTACAGGTATAGCAGTAGTTGTGAGAAACCAGAAACCAAGGAGAGGGGTTAAGAGAGGGATGGATAGAAAAGGAAAGATTGGGCTGGGAAAAGATGAGAGAATATAGGTAAGTGGGAAAGGGAGAAAGGTGATACAGATATGTGGTAACAACACAAATACAAGTTCACAAGTGAGAACAGGAATATGGGACAATGAAAAAACTTTCTTTATAGATGCTTTGTGCTAGAAAATAGAAATAAGGTTGTATTCCAGATCCTTGAAAATCTTGAATACAGGTAGCCATTTAGATGTAATGCCTAAGATCAAGCCCATGAGGAAAGAGAAATAATTAAATGAGAGAGGAATGACATTTAAAATCACATCCATGATTACTCTATTCTTATTTTGAAGGCCAACTTCCTATTTAATTACTTAAATGTGAAATCTGAGCCACATTTGAATCAGTTCTTCTGTGGTTTTTTCTATAATTATAAGAAACTGGATTTTCTTAAGGCTCATATTTAATTGTGAGGGAAAAATACAATTTTTAAATTAGATAAAGGAACCTTAAGTGAAATAGATAAAATAATCAAGTTTAGGAAATATATTTATTAAATTTCCCCTTAATCTTTAATGATGGCCAAATATACAAGTTGGAGATACATGAAATATTGATTTTGAAAAACTTTTCTGAATGACCTAGGGTCAATTACAGGTAATAAGCAATATTGGACTCTATGTGAATTCCTCTGTATAATGATTAAGGACATTTGGTAGCGGTGTACAAAGGTAGGTTAAAGGGGATACAAAAGTGTTAGAAGTAATCTGTGAGGGGAGGAGAGGAACAGGAATGAGGACATGAAAAGCACAAATGAATGAAAATAAGAGATAAATATAGGAGATAGTTCAAAGCAAGTATTATTGCTGTTTGGTGAATAATCACAAGATAAAAAAGAGATGTAACAGTAATGATCTGGAAGTTTTAGACTTAAATGACTTAAAAGAATGATAAAGCCAAAAGAAAACGATTTTAATAGGTCAGAGGCTGACTGGAAAAATCAAAGGAATTGCATTTCATAATAAATTTTTTTTGGTTGTACAAAATATATTCCCAAAGAGCTCACTGCCTGATTTAAATTGACCTCACCTTTTTTTGGTGGCCATTTAGGATCTTTGAAAATAAAAAAAAAATTAATTAGACTAGATCTGTCAGGGATGGGATCTTTGCTTCTCCATGAAATTCTAGGCTATTTAATAAAACAAAAGAAGAGAATTATGCATCCCACAAAAAACAACAAGAACAAAATCAGAGGTTCCTGAATCTCATCCTCAGAAACTGACTTAGTAAGTTAGGGGTTTAGAAATTTACTTTCTTAATACATGTCCCAGGTAATCAATAATTCTGAAGCACATGATCAGTAGCCCATAATTTGAAAACACTAGCATAAGATATTTAAAAACTGTTTATAAATGCTGAACTCAGAGAAAGAAAAAATCTGCATTTTTCTTCTTTTTGGTCACAGGGCTGGTGAGAGGAAAGTGAAGAGTAAAGATGTAGTTGTTTATTGTTATTTATTTTAATTTTATAAATACTTACTTATAAGATCCCACACAAGGACAAGAATACCAAGATAAATAGGATAAGAGTTTTTAACCTAAGGGATCTTTTGAGTTTAGTGAGAATGATTATACATGCAAAAACATATTTGTAATACTTTTATAAATCTATAACAAATTTATTTTGTTAAAGTATATTCAGTACTTGAATTTGACATGGCTCACAGAAATTTAATAAAGTTTAACTTCACAAATGGAGATCCATGAGAATTTAAAATAAATAAAACAGAATGGAAAGCTGAGAACTGGGTTCTTACCTATACGAGTATGGTTTACATAGACTAGTAAATGTCCTATTTTTCTCTTTTCTTTCATCCTCTGAGTGCCATATTTTAAACTCATCCAATGACAAAGTAAAATACACAAAATCAGTATAACTTCATAGAAAGCAGTGTTTAACTCTTTGCCTACATTATCAAGTGCTACTCTATCCTCAAAGGAGTCAAGTAAAAGTGAGGTAAAGAGTGGGTTAATATAATTAAAATTAATTCAGAAAATGTTGACTTTTACTGCATGTGGAGCCAGAAGTTCTTGAACATTACACAAAATTTTAAATATTTACTGTTCATGAAGTGATGAGGAAAAAGAGGTACGAGCTGTTCTTTTGAGGCAACTGTAAGATGTAGAGTTAGAAAAATAGATCTCCTCCTTGTAGCAGGAGATTTCTATCACCAGAAATACTCAGAAAAGTTTGAAGGATACCCCACTAGAAATATGGTACCAACCATTTCTACAATGGGAAAAAGATACGACTAGATCAATCTAATGATAGTCATCTACCCAATGAACACTCTACTTTTGTAGCTACAAAGCTCAACACGACTTAAAGAGCTTCCAGCCTAACGTAAGAAACAGAAGTGCAGGAAAGGGTCTGGGCGCAGTGAGCAGCAAGGTCAAAGGAAAAAACAAAACAAAGCAAAACAGAACCCGACATGGAGTGTTTGAGGAACTACAAGCAATTCAATTGTTACTAAGGTGTTAAATGTGCCTATGCAAGTGGTAGGTGACCATACTAGACAGGTAGGTGGAGGCCTGATGAAAAAGGGTGTTAGATGTCACATAAAGAAGCTTAGGTTTTATTCTGTAAACAATAATCATGTTTTCCCATACATATACTTCAGCATATAAAACCAATTCAAGTAGTATTTATTAAAACCTTTTAAGTCAATGAAATGATATTCAATATTCACTCTCTTTCTTCTACTGCTAATATGGGAAATGTGTAGGAACTATCAAAAGATAAATATTTAGAAATCAAAGTTAAATCCCTTCCCATCTCAAAATAGTTTTAGACACTTTTAAGCACGGTGGGGCAAAAAAATTATTTTAGGTTAACGGCATAATTCAGAATGTATTCTCAAATTAATATATTTGTTTTTTTCCTTTTAATAAAAACCAAAGCAAAAGATAAAAACCAAGTAGCTTAAAGATTTAAGTCTGTTCTAGGCTTAAAAACTGGCATACTTCAGAAGACAAACACTATTTTTAAAAAGGTATTTAATGAGAAAAAATTGTAAGAACCATTCTAATATAGGTCAAGTTCCATTACAGTACATATAAACATGACAATGAAATATTTAAAATATCAACTAGCAGACCCATTAAATCATATTTTGTTGATTACAATGTTCACCATAAAACATCTAATGTAACAACTGTTTTCACAGAGGTTGTCCATATGGTACTGGACATTAAGGTGAAAGAATAGTTAAAGTAATTTACTTAACGAAGAAATAAATGACAGGTTTCCACCACCTTCTGTCTCCTCTCTTTTCTACTTCCCCAACTCATTCTAGTATGGACACTAAGGGAAGAGCGGGGCACTCAGGTGGAGATGGGAGCCACAGTCTTCCTGGAAGTCAGGGTCCAATGCTCAGAATCTTCTTTACTTCCACGCCCAAGACAGACAAGAGTTCATTCAGATTGGCCCTCTTCCAGTCAGGAAAATTTTCTAAAGGGTTATAAACCATCCGGCTAGAGGAAAGAAGAAAGGAAAGGAAAGATAAAAGGAAAAAGAGAAAAAGAAATGAAGAAAGAAGGGAAGAAAGAAAAGAAGCTCCTATGTTGTCTTCTCAGTGCTCAATGAAGAATTTAGGACGAGAAATAGCTTGTAAGCACAGGAAGTCAATATATATTAAAAGCAGTTTTTTGTTTTTAATTAAAGAAAAAAGACCACATCTTATTTTTTTGTTTGTGTTTTTTCCTGAGAGGGATAAGGGAGTAGCAAAATCTAACAGACATTAGGTAGTCATAATTACAATATTCCCTCTTTAGCAGATGCAGAACCCTTTACGCGTCTTGGTCGCTATGTGGTAATATGAATCAGCTGTTCCCATACTTGATTGTTTATATATTTTCCAAGGAGACCTGGGGAACTTTTCAAAACACAGCTCTCTACCCTCCTCCCTTCCTCTCTGAAAACATGGATTCATGGGTCTAAAAGTAGAACTATTTTGTTATTTATTCATTGTTTTGGAAAGATCCCAAGTGATTCTAATGACCACTCAGGTTTGAAAATCATTGGTATAAATAAACTTTATGATAGATGTCTTCTGCACTGTAATGGAAGCAGACTGGCTTTTCACATGTGCTTTAACATCCCGTGTATTTAGTGCCATCTGATGCTTTATACACAGCATTTATTGAGTCAGAGGGGAATGCTTATCTTGTAGGTAAAAACATATAAATCGGAAAAAGATGTGTTAAGTGTCTTTGAAAGAAAACAGAATTGTGAAATAGTGCTAATGCAATGGGGAAAGGGAAGAACAAACAGGCTATACATCGAATAAAAATATTAAGCCAAAAATAAATACCAGTTCTCCAATAGCTGCACATACTTTAACTTCTTCATTGATTTTGAAAATAGGCAAAAGTCTGGAGATTATATCCCCCGGAGCAAAAGGGTCATTACGAAAAAAATTATATAGATACTCATGAATGTTCAATCAGGAAAACTGGTTTCTTAAGTTGATGTAGTGCTGATATTACCATTGAGCTTTAAGAGTCTTAGATATTAGAAATATCTACCATCTCTACTCCATCATTTCTTTGGTTTCAAATACTATTTAATTAATTATGCAACAAACATGATAAAGACCAAGCCTGAAGGACTGTATCATTCATTACAAAAATTATATATTAGTTACACATTATGTGCAAACAATCTGCTTGGTGCTAGAAGTAATTAAGAATGAATGATGTTGATAGCAAACACTTACATTGCTCTTACTATATACCACAATTATTCTGAACCCTTTATGCACATTAACTTATTTTAACTTTACAAAAACCCTGAGAGATTAGGTTACTACTCTCATCAGCACTTTATAGATGAGGAAACTGAAGCATAGTGCAGTTAAGAAACTTGAGCAAGGTAACAGAGCTAGTAAGTGGTTAATCTGCTTTGAACCTAGGCAGCCTCGCTCCATAGTCTGTGCTCTTCTTACTCAGTAGATTATGATGCCTTTTCCCAAGGAGTTTGCAGGTTAGCAAGGGCTATGAACACAAATAACAGTACAAGGCAATCTATTAATTCAGTCAGCAAATATTTTTAATGTGTAGAAATCATGAGAGATTTAGGCAAAGAAAAGATCTGCTTAAGAACAGAGTTTTAGTTAAAAATACTAAGTGTTTCATTACATAAAATTTGACTTGTTAGAAATAAGACATAAACCTTAAGATGCTTTTGCCTAATACAGTTTCAACTTTGTATAGTATGTATTGTATGATAACACAGCTGATGCATATCCAAGGCAAATTTTGCTGGACTTGGTTTCAGGGAGGGAAATTAGGGAAATCATTATTCTGACATCCTTCACTCTCATTACAGAAACTTTTAATATGATTCCCAGTGTTTCAAGCCACAAGAGAAAATGTCCCTTAATAACCATTGCTTCTCCTGAGGATAGACTACACATTTTTTGTGAGGGTTTTTTTTTTGGTCACTTTTGAAGAGCTAAGGGAGTCTTAAGGGTCCTTTACAAGGACTGGTTTTTACCATTAGATATCCATTTAGAATTGGTGACCCAAGATTAGATAACTATGTATGATGTGGTTCAGAGCTGATAAAACAAAGATTAGGGTATCTGCAGCCTCAGCAGGAGTTACCGTTTCCCCAAAAATAAAACCTAGCCAGACCATCAGCTCTAATGCATCTTTTGGAGCAAAAAGTAATATAAGACCTGGTCTTATATTGTATTGTATTATTAAGGCCCGGTCTTATTTCGGGGAAACACAGTACCATGGACTCAGGTCGTGCCTCCAACAACACTATAGGTTCCCTTTATACATATCTGATCACTTAAGAACAGAAATAGTCATTCACATTCTTGAATCAATTTATTATACTTCATTCCAACAGTTTCAGATAAGACTCATGCCACAGAAGGATCCACAGATACAAAACATGTATAATCGCCTTTACCTAACTCCAGTCTCTGAATTAAGAAGTGATGATAAAGACATGATAGAAAGAAAGAATAAAGAGTATTGTCCCAAATTTACCTTAGTTTTGTGGCATTATTTTTAAGGTGAATGTGGGGTGTGGAGATAGTGGAATAGATAAGAATTACTAATACCAAATTGCCAAAAAACTATGATTATAAAACAGTATCTCAGTTGCATGGTATTTCCCTTTCAAACAGGAATTTCTTTTAAAAAAGACAATTCTCAGTATGTAAGTATATAATTGGTAAAAAATCAGAACTTAACATTTTAAAAAATTGCTTATGGAAACAACTGATAAAATATCGTCACTTATTTTACTAACAAGATATTTTCAAACTGGCAAAGATATTGGCATTATACTCCATGTTTTATGGGCATGTTGAAATGGAAACCTCTGGATTTTCTTGGTGCAAGAGCAAATAGAAATAAACTTTTCTGGAAGGCAGTTTATCAAAGTTGACGCATCTGGACACAAGAAGCCAAATAAATTATGGGAAATTTTTCAAGTAGAGTCAGAAAATGAATTGAAATTGCAACTTACTTGCCCACCACTCTCTATATTCAAAGGTATAGAGTTGACTGCTCTATATGAAAATAAGCAAACCACATGTATTTCAAAGACTGTATAATCATTCCAATGGAGTATATTTAGACACGCAGTCCTATATGGACATAATACATTCAGGTCCAGTTTTAGAATTTACCACCACTTCTTCAAATACACAGCTAATACATTTTTTTTGATTGCAGCAAATTAAACACATGCTTAAATTCTCTTCATTTACATTTAAAAAATAACCAATGAGGAAATTATATTCCAAAGCCTAAATAAAGGTAAAGTGATATACGGTATTCCAAATAGTTGTTTTTCACAAATTCATGTTTTTAAAAAAATCGTAAAAGTTAATACTGAAATGGGCAATGCAAATAATAAGATTTAGTCTTGAGGGGAAATCCTAAGAATCTGGCAATGACAGAACATCCTTATGTCAATAACTCCAAACTACTAATGTATCTTCAATTAAAATGTCTTCAAATAAACTAAAATAATGAACTAAAAACAAAATACAAAACGAAGAATTCTGCATTCTTCATTAGAATAACCATTACCATTTTAAAATATTCTAGAAAGAATCTAAGTTGCAATAAAAATTCTTCTTTTAAAGAAAGTATTTCACTAGAGTTCAAATAAAATTTATCTTAAAACTCTTTTTGAAAATTAAATATGTACAAGAGGTTGTGGCATTTTAGTGATAGAAATGCTAGAGCCCCACCTTTGCAAGAACAAGCTAAGAACAAAGGACAGAAGAATCTGTTGACATAGCCTAAAATGACAGAATAAAAGATCTTTTAGACACAGGGAAAATATTAGGAAAGAAAAAAGAGAGACAAAGGATAAGGTACTGTCTCTCAGACTAAAAGAAACATTAGAAATATCTGTCTTTAAAAGGGAGTAATTGAAAGTAAGAATTGTTAAGTCTTAAAGCAAAAATAGACAAAGCACATGGCAAATGTGCAGGTGGGAGAGAAGTGTGCTGTTACCTCCCATAACACTGTGAAATAAAAGGAGAGCAGATGCCATAAAGTGGCCAACATCTTAAAAAAGGGCAGTTCTTTCCAGTTTACATGCAGGATGGTAGAAATCAAAAGAATAGAAATTATATGTGATCGCGGCTGATTGTTCAAAACAGGACTTGAGATTACTGGTTCATTTTTAGTCAGAAGTGGCCAGAAAGAGGTATGTGTAAGAAGGTTATAGGAGAAAGCAAGGCTAGACAAAAATTTAATCTGCTGAAAAGTATCCTAAATTTTTATAATATTGAGATACTGTCCTAAGGGAATATATCTACCACTCATTCTTAATTTATGTGAGGTAGGACACAAATAAAGTATAGAAAGACAATGAAATATCTGTCCTTTCTAGACACAGCGATTGATTTCGTATCTTAAAAAAGTAACGTAGGTGAAATTAAACGTGGTTTTGTTTTATGATTCCCCCAAAAGTTCTCTGTACTTCACTATCTCCAATTTCTCCCTTCCCTTTGTTAAAAGCACTCCAATCAAGCTTCTGTCTTACCACTCCTTTCATTGTTTTGCTCATCTTGCTTGTCCTAGCCAAAGCTGATCAATCCCTCCTCCTTGAAAATCTTTCACTTGCTTTCCAGACACTAGTTTTCTTACTATTGATAACCATTCCTCGTCTTTTTGTTGATTCCTCTTCCTTCACTCAATCACTGAAACCTGAAGTGCCCTCAAGTAAGGTACTCACACTACTGCCGATCTCTAACCGCACTACTTTGGAGAAATCTTATCCAGTTTCTTGGCTACACCATATGCTGACCATACTTGTATCTCTGGCTCCAGGATCTGCTATGAACGCCAAACATGGCATGGCCACTGAACTGGCAGGTAGTATCACAAGCTTAACCAGTTCACAAGTCTCCTGTGAATTCCGAACTTGACATCTCCGCTTAGTATTTTCAGTAACTCTCAAACTTAGCCAGTCCTCTCCTGGTTTTCTCCTCTAAGACCGTGCCTCTGGTAGTCGTCTTCATCTTAATAAATGGCAGCTCCACTCTTTAAATTGCTTGGGCAAAAAACCTCGGTGTCCGACTTTTCTCTTTCATTCTCCACATGCAATCTATTGGCAATTCTACTGATTCTACTTTTAAAATATGAATGGGATCTGACTACTTTTCACTGGTATGTCACTATTTTATCTTACCTGGATTATTGCAACAGCCTTCCTGTTTCCACTCGACACCTTATAGTCTGTTCTCTACAAAACAACCAAACTCAATTTTTAAAAATTTAAATCAGATTATATCACTACTTTGCTCAAAATCTTACAACGGCTCCCAACTCACTCCCAGTAAAAGCCAAAGTCCTTACAATGGCAAACAATGCTCTACTGGGTAGTTCTTCTCCACCCTGAAATCATCTCCTCCTCTCCACTTGGCTCACTGCAGTACAGCAACACTGCCCTTCTTTCTCTTTCTTGAACAAGAAGGAATCACATTCTTACTTCAAGGCCTCTGAACTGCTTGCTTCATCTGGAATACTCTCTCCTCCATTTAAACATGGATTACATCTTTATTTCCTAATCTTTGCTCTAATTCAGCTACTCAGGTAGGCATTCTGTCACCACCAGCTGAAAACTACAAATCCCTACTCTAGCACTCCCACTCTCCCTTTCTTGCTTTGTTTTTCTCCAATAACTCATCACCTTCTAATATAATAACTTAATTTGTTTTCTGTCTCCTCCAGCACATAAAATTTTAACTCCAAGAAGGCCAGAATATTTTTTACATTTCTGTTCACACAGTTTATCTCCAGTATCTAGAACTGTGAATGCACATGATATATGTTGAATATAAATGAACGAATGAGTCTCATCTAAGAAAATGAAGTTATTTTTTGTGGCTAATCAAGGTGACAGTTATACACGAATCAGATTTAAAATAAATCTGTGAGAGTAATTAAGTGAGTTGCAGAATTTTTAATCTTTTTATCATGACTTATTGGTCTAGATAGCACACTTTAAGAAATGTAACCACCTATTTTAGAAGTTATCCTATAAAGTACAATATGTATCCTTTCAGTCTAATATGAATTAATTCTTGTACCCCCTTCCTTGACCAGGCATCGAGAACATTTTAATTACATTTATCCTTCTGACTTACGTTATTATTGTCAAGTACTTAATTCTTGTGTTTATTAAATCCAACAAAGCATCATTCCTTTAAGTGGTCAATGTGCATTTAGGTTTACTGCATATTTACTACTTTTATTGCTTTCCATTTCTTTATGTAGCTCTCTGATCTTCGTCTTCTGTCTCTTTGCCTTCAGCCTTAAGAATATCCTTCATAGGTTGCTTTAGTGTAGGCGTCTTGGTGGCAAATTCATATTTATTTACCTAACAATGTCTTTATTGTACCTTTGTCTTGAGAGATTTTCAATGGATACAGAATTTCAGATTGGCAGGTTATTTTCCTTCAAACACTGATAATCTCATTCCACTGTCTTCTGGTTTCCATTGCTTCATTGAGAAGTTGGCTGTCAGTCTAATCGCTAGCTAATCCTTTGAAGACAGTACTTTTTCTCTGCCTTCATTTAAGAATTCCCCTTTCTGTTTCATTTTCAGCAGTTTTACCATGGGTCCAGGTATGACTGTCCCTCCACCAGGAGGGGTAACAGGATCAGACACAATTAGCTCTAATCTAGCACTAAGTTACTGAGCTGTACAGAGGGATATAGGATAGAAAATTCAGCACGCGTGCATCTTCAAACTCATCGGAAGGCCAAGCAACGGTTTACATCCAGTTTCTTGGTTCTCTCCCCACCCCACACACGATTACACATAGCTGCCGAGGACAGTTCAGGTGCATGTGGTTCATCTCCAGACACAGATTTGCCTTGGACCCGTCTTATACCATTCACTCTACACAGATATAAGGCCAATATGCCTACTCACAGTTCTCTCAGTCCAAACGCAACATCATAGAGGAGGTTTCATATTAAATTTAAGATAATTAGCTCCTACTACACAACATTCCATTTTGTCTAACTCAGTATATTTTCACAAAATAGTATTATGAGAAGGCAGACCCAAACTCAGATTTTCAGGCAGGGCTAAGTCTGTTCAGGGTACAGGTTGGATATTAAATCTTTATTCACAGTGTAGATTTCAAGTTATTTATTCTCTGGGGTAAAAAGGCTTACTGAATCTCTGGCTTGATGTCTTTCATCAATTTTGTAAAGTTCTCAGCAATCCTTTCAAATATGTTTTTCAGCAACATTATTTCTCATCTTTCCTTTTAGGTCTCCTATTGAATATGTTATATTTTCTTACTTCATCCTCTATCTTTTTTCTGTATTTTTTTCCATCACTTCATCCCTCCATGCTTCCTTCTGTATATTTTCTTCTAAGTTACCTACAAGTTGACTAATTCTGTTTTCAACTGTGTAGTATCTTCCACTCAACTCGTTCAGAGTTCTCAATTTTGGTAACTATAGTTTTTCAGTTCCAGGATTTTCACTTTTAAAATAGTTTTCAGTTCCCAGTTGACATTTTTAATACTGTCTTTCATCTTGTCAGCATAGATATTTTCAAGTTATGTCTGATAACTCCAATATACAGAGATGTTGTGATTTTGTTTCTACTGTCCATTGCTTATGCTGGATTTATTCATGTTGCCTTGCCTTTTCTGTTTATTTTTAACTGTGCCCTAGTTATTGTATTTGCAATTTTGAAAAAAATAATAAACGCAGTCTTCAGATTATCTTCTTCAGAGGTTCTCTCAGAGAGGATTTAATTTTGCATCCTGTGGACATTAGCAAACCAGGATCACCTCACTTTAATTTCAGGATTGATATGATTTGAAGTTGAGTTGCACTCACTGTGAGGGCTTATCTACTACTGGTTTACCCTAGACTCCAACCATCTGCAGTCCTAAACCAAATGAGTTCACCTACAGTGATGAGCGCTAGACTCCAAACCCTGTGCCTCTTAGAAGCTACCATAAGTGCTCTTAGCCATTCCACCAAAATTGGCAAATACTTCTAGGCAAAAAGTATACTTAAAAGACAGGCTCACAGTCCTAGGCCAGTAATTCTTTTCTATCTTGTTTACTTGCCAATGCCTTCCAACAGGTTTTGATTTTAAAATACATATACTTTCTAGTTCTCCTTAGTGGATGGGTTGGTCCAAATCACCTAGTCTACCATTACCAAAACTGGAAGTTGAGTAACAACTTTAAACAAGGTAGCACTGGAATATATTTAATTAAACTGTAACTGGAACTCATATATCTTAAAGAACCCATCAAGTAAAAATTTTTTGTGTCAAAAATAAAACCAACCAAGGAAGTACCTAAAAAGCTACTTTAAAAAAAAAAAGATGACATTAAAGAATGGCTGTTTACAAAAATCAAGATAAAAAATTATTTCTTCACATATCTTATTAGAAAGCTTATACTTTAAACTGTATAAACAAGTGATAAATTTGAGGAAACTTTATTGTTTTGCAACCTAGGAGTCTTAACTTTCATGTTAAGAAATTAAATGGGCTTAAATGTTCTTGTATAAATGTATTTTGTAGAAAGCAATTCTGCCCTGAAACAGTTTTTAATTAGTTGTATATACAGGCCACTCCCCTTTACCTACATTAAACCTTTTGCATCCTACTACCGGATTCAGATAAACGTTTATTGAGTATATACTGCATGTGGTCAATAAGGAAAATGAGATACCATGCGTACTCTGGACATATTTCCAGTCTTATAGAGAGAGATAAAGAGATAATGTGAGAATGGCTATAACAGAGGTATGCACAAAATGCCATGGGTACACAAAAGAGACATCATGTCAGCATGACACTGTTTCATATTTCAATCACTACCTAAAATCCCTGTTTCCTTTGGTGAGGCAACACTAAACAAAACAGAAAATGTACATCACATATCGCTTTATAATTTAAAGTTTAAAAAACTCACCTGTGTATATACAAACATAAAGCATTATATAAGACACCAAGGTGAAAAAAACTGATATGAAAACTTACCCCATCTGGCAGTGCCCTCCAGCACACAGCGCTAACAAATTCATTTGTATCATCTTCTTTTCGATCTTTGTCGAGAACACTTTTGACTGTATCAAACTTAAAAGTTAGCAAAGTCTTAGAAAGTCCTTTATAGTACAGGTAAAGAGAGTTGTTCTCGCTTCCTGAAAACAATGAAAAAATAGTATTTCAGAATAGGATAACTCAGAATCAGGGCCGTACATTCCTAAGGTAATTATTTCTCAATGTTTAAGCTCAAAGACCAAAAGTCTTTTATGGTTAAGTTTGAAAGGCCAGAGCACAGGATTTCTTGGGACTCATGTTAGAAAAGGATTCATAGAAAAAAAGCAATACTTTACTAAAGAAATAATCATAGTTAAATGATATAATATTGGTAATTCTAAGGCTGAAATTACCATATAAAAATCACTTAGAGCAATGCTAAGGTCTAGAGAAGAACGATAGATTTGTTGTTATAGCATGAATCTTAATTTAGAAAGAGTTCATCTGGAGAGGAAAAAGAAAAATTATTGCACTTACAAGGGCAAATTTTAATAATGTACAAAACGTATTTCCCACTCCCCAATAAAGGCATTACCCTATTAGATGAGTGGTCTAGAAACCCAAATTTTTTATGCAGTCTATCAAAGTTGGGTAATTATGCAAGAGATTTGGCTTGGCAAGGTTTAGGTTCATATATATGTAGAGAGAGAGAGTGAGAGTGAGAGAAAGAGAGAGAGAGACAACTTTACTGAATAAAGGCCAAGTCATTTGAAGGTACTAATGAAAATTCATATATTCAGGCAATAGAGCATTTGAATAATACTATATTTGATTTTTCTACTTCTAATTTAAATTTGTATAAATTATCAACAATAAAAGCCTTAGAATAGATCAAGGCTACCCAAACAGATTGCTTAATAAAGAGAAAACATTATAGAAAACAAACATCAGCTCCAGAAGACAAATAACGTCTCTAAAATTACGATGTTAGCAGAAATGAATATTTTCTGCTTTTTACATAATATCTATAGAAATTATGTTATAATGGAGAGAAACAACAAAACATATTTAACAATCTTATGCTAGTCCATGTGGTCAAAGACTTCTGTTAGGTAAAGAGGGGAAAGATTGATGCAGTACAATCCAAGGAAAATTCAATAGGCTATCTTCTGTGTGTACAGGACATTTTCTGACTTGGTATGCAGTCTACTTTCATTGAATGCAATTTTAGTGACAGATAACTGTTACAAAGTTCTAGGAAAAGATGAATTCACTTACCACAAGCTATGTAGTCTCCGTTGGAAGCGAGGCCTACAAAGTTTTTTTCATTGATATGACCCTTGAAGGAACGTAGACAGTACGGTTTCCCTACATTCCACAGCTTTAGCTGGCTGTCCGTTGAGCTAAACACAAAAGTTAGAACACATTTAAGATTTTATGGCATGAAATTCATCACTACTAATTAGAGGCAATCCAGTTCGGTGGTTAAGAATGCAGAATCTGGAGCCAGACTGGGTTAGAATGCTCAATGTGCCATTAATTTGCTTCTGACCCCAGAAAAGTTATACAACCACTCTGGCCTCAATTTTTTTTTTTCATTAGTTAAATGTGAAACATAATGGTTCCTATATTGTAGATTAGATGAATCCTACAAAATGTTATGAAAATTAAATTAATTCATTTAAAATGCTTTCATTAATCCTTGGGAATATAGGGAATGTTCAATACACCTTATTCATTGGTACCACTCACTATACCACCACCATCAAACAATGAGAGACCTCTATTGGGCGATGTGCTTAATTTCAGGATACAATTGTTCCACTTGGTTTGATTTACTTTTCAACTGTTGAACTGGATTGGTATACTGAATATAAATGATTTTCACAGCTTAGTTATAGCTACAGGAGTGGAATACTATGAATAGTTGAATGGTCTACCATGTTTCCCTGACAATAAGACTGGATCTTATATTAATTTTTGCTCCAAAAGATGAATTAGGGATTATGTTCAGGGGATGTCATCCTGAAAAATCATGCTAGAGTTTATTTTTCAGTTAGGTCTTATTTTCAGGGAAACATGATATATATAATTTATCTTACTGAATAATACAAAATACGGTCTTAGGACTTGAATAAAACACCATGTTTTGTTTTTCTCTTTTGGTTACAAAAAACTGGATAATATCATACATTTCATTTTGTAAATCATTTCTCTCTCATTCTACAATTTGTTTCACATTTTTTTCTGTAAAATAACTCACTTCTATATCTCTATCAATGACTACACAAAAAATCATCGTTTTTCTGACTCTAACATTCACAGAATAGGGGCACCATGATAAATGTTTTATATACATTATTTTATTTAAAGATTCTTTTTATAAAATTAGTATTATTAGTAGCTGCATTCAGCGATGATGAAACTGATGAAGGTTACGGACATTTTCAAGGTATCACAGCCATTAAATAGAGCCAAGATTGAAACTGTCTGATTTCAGAGGCCAAACTCCAAAGTGTTTAAATCCTTCTCTACTGCTTCTCATCATTTTTTCAACATAAAATCTATTCTTAGAGATTTATGTTGTTTTAGATGTGCTTTCTGCTCAACAGTGTTGCACTAAATATCCTTTTGTGTGTGTGTGTGTGTGTGTGTGTGTGTAATAGTTTTTAATTGGCCAAAAATTCAGAGGTTGCAGCAATATGTGTATATATTAATACTAGTTTTTAATATTGCCAAATATACTTGTGGATGAATTTGTTCTAAATGCTTGCCCAAAAGAAAAATTATCATGATTTATAAAAACAAAGAAGAAAAAAATTGATAAAATACAAATAACATGTCCACATTAATAAAGTCAACTAATATTTCCAATGTATATAATTAAGTATACTACACATACTTCAACTAGTTGAAATCAAACTAATTGATTCAACATTTATTAATCTGAAATTAAAGAAAAATATTTTTGCCATGTAATCTATCATCCATATTTGAATCTGAATAAAATTTTAATTATTTACTGCCCATTAATACTTCTAATGATAGGATACTTTTTGACTGGTTACCACTTAATATAGATTTGTGAACCAATTACCTACCTATACTACCTCCCTTTGTAAAGTTCAGTTCCCACTTTCTTTTGTTTCCCTTTTTGTAACTCAATTCAAATTATCTTGCTAAATAAATTCAAAACCAAGTTCTTATCTAGGGCAACCAGTATGGAGTTAGATGTGGTGGGAGATATCAAGTATAAGGCACTGGCATTAATAATCTCTTCAGAGAAATTAGAATCTAAGTGAAAAGAAGAAAACAATACATCATTAAGCTTGAGAAAAAATAATAGATATGAAAAAAAAATTAAGAATGGGTATTTACTAGGGTAATATTAAATAAACAGAACTATGAAATGGATCTCATAAGAAGGGACTGCCTCTGTTAGCAGTAGAGCTTTGTCAACAATATTTTGGCAACTGAGATTTATTTGGTTCACATCTTGTTACCTTCAAACAAATAAAAGATTATTTAAAGCTTGCATTATGATTATCTACTTCAGAAAGCTTCTCAAAGGATATTTGTCAGATATAGCATTCATACTTAGAAAGTTCTTCTCAAAACATTTAATTTAAAACTCACCATGAAATCATAGAGAGATCAAGTAACACAGAATCATAAACGTCAATCAAATATTACTCAAAACCAAAACTAATACTATGATACTATTGTACTGCAATGTACACATAGAGCAACATTAGTTGACATTAAATACTTCTCCTGTTCCATCAACTATGTTGTTTCTCTCTCCTCAAGGAGACATAGTGGCTGAAATCTAATCTGAAGTTCAAATATTTAAGGGGGTGACATTGAAAACTAGTATCATCAGGATTTTATTCACAAATAACATGTAAAAGTGAGCAATACAGACCAGAATATACATGTATTTTAATTTGACAAGTTATAAAAATCTACTATTTAAGAAAAAGTGCATACACCACAGGGTTACTTTATACACACCCACAGTGACATTACAAACTGGTAAATGACTGTGTTAAGTTCAACCTCTGAAGAGAGCAATACTCACGCAGAGACAATTTCCTCACCACTCACAAACTTTGCATAAGAAACTGCTTTTCGGTGTCCTTTGAACACCATGATGGGCTGTTTAGTGTTACGAAGATCATAGTAGTGGACACAGTGATCTAAAATAAAACAAAAAGAGAAAAATGAGTAAATGAAGAAATGAAAAGCAAAGATAATCTTCACTGATTTTGGTATTTTTCATCAAATGTTTCACAATGTCAAACCCCTAACAGCCAGAAAACTAAGGGCTATGACTCATTTTCAAAGATAAGGAAGATATGGTGGGTTTTCTTTTTTGAATCTAGGAAAATATAGTTGTCTTAAAAAGTATATACATACACATATACCAATGTCAGCCTGAAAGGGAGTTCTACTTACATTTCTTGTGATCCTGGCTCTAGAAACATAGTATTAGGGTTCAGAGTAACTGGAAATTTAAAAATGAATCCTTACATTTTGATGGCTTTATAAAAAAGGTAATATAAATATTTTGGACTTCTGGTTAAATATACTGCTGTATAATTTTACTTCCCACATTTGCTTTTTAAAAAACACTTGCTTGAGAGACATATAATAAAAACTCTAAGTATAAAATTCAATGATTTTTATGAAATTTACCCGGCGCAACCATCACCATAAATTACAGAACATTTTGCTCATCCCAATAAGATTCCTCATGCCCATTTATCACCCACTGCCCTATCTATCTATCAATCAATTTCCCTTTTCTGGACAATTTATATAAATGGAATCATACAATATGTGGCTTCTACGTATGGCTTCTTACACTTCACATGTTTTTGAAGTTCATCCATGTTTTAACATGTGTCAGCAGTTCATTAGTTGTTATTGCTGAATAGTATCCACTGTATGGATAGACCACATTTTGTCTATCCCCGTGCCAGTTGATGAATATTTACTTATTTTGGTACCACAGTAATGCTGCTATGAACAATCGTATTCAAGTCTTGGTGGGGACATGTCGTCAGGTCTTGGGTAGATACCCATAGAAGTGTAATTACTGTATCATACGGTAATTTTGTGTTTAAGTTTTTAAGAAACTGACCAACCATTGGCGGCACCATTTACATTCCCACCAGCAATACCTGACGGTTCTGGGTTTGTTTCTGGGTTCTCGATGTGCCCCGCCGGGACGATCACACTGAATGGCAAGGCTGTAGCGTGTATTTATCCTTTTCTTATTTAAAAGAATTCTCTGTATGTTCTGTGTGCTACTACTTAGTCATTTATGTGTTATAAATATTTCCCCCCAATTAATTATTTTTTAAAAATTATTTGATGAACAAAAGTCTTAAATTTTATTATAGTCCAATTTGATACCTTTCATTTATGGTTTATAGTTTTTATATCTTAACGCCTTCCTTGCCACGAGACCATGAAGATATTCTCCTTTCTATAATCTTCTAAATACTTTGCCGTTTTGATCACATTTGATCGCCTGGAATAGATTTTGTGTACTACATAAGGTACAATTACAGTGTCATTTTCCCATACCAACTGTCCAAGTATGAAAATTCCGTAGTTTCAAAACTCCTATGCAATATAATCTTTGCCAGGTGTCAAATATCCACACATTTGCGAGTCTGTTTCTGTTCCACCAGTCTATCTACTCCTGTGCCAAAATAAAACTGTTTTCATTTACCTTTCCCTATCCTTGTTTTAACTAGTCTGTTAATCCTTGCCTTTTATTTGCACCAATTAGGTCATTTCCATTTACTATAATTAGATATATTTGAATTTCTATCTATGAGCTTATTTTGTTTTTTAATTATTCCAAGTTTTCTATGCTTTTCCCCCCTTAACTTTCGATTAGTCAAGTATTTTACTCCTCCCTCCTTATCCCAATAATAGTTTGGATTCTGTACTTTGGTTCTGTTATTTTAATGGTTTCCCTTGAAATCATGTCATGTATTTCACAGTTCCCAAAAGTTTATAGTGATTACTCAATATTAGTTTCAAAAAAAGGATGATTATCATGTCTGTTGTATTAGTAACAGCTGAATAAAAGATGCCTAACTTTAAAATATCTCTGCATTTAATATAAATATAAAATTTCTTGTGAAGCCCAGTTTTTAAAAAAGATTTAGCTAGAGTGCTACTTACAGGTTGGAAAGTAAGACAGACAAAAATAGATGAAAGATTTACTAGGTGCTTCCAAGTTGGTTTTAGATTCTAGCACTCTCAAAAGTAGGTTTTATTTACGACAAAGTACTACAGAAAAATTTGTTTCTTGAATATTGGCCTTATGCATGCCACTTCCATTTTAGTTCACTCAAATTACTTGGAAACTTGAAAATAAAATGTCCTTGATAGTCATTTTCCCCCTATTATCCATGTAGTATAGATAACTGAAGCACATGCTCATGAATGCTACGGCATTAATCAAGATTTATTAAATACATATTCAGATATTCAATTTATTTAAATGTGAAGGAAAAGACATCATCCCCACTGGCAATTGCTGTATAGAAGATAGAACAGATTTATAAACCTAACAAACCTAAAATGTTTCCCATTACTTAAATAAGATGGGAAAAAATTGTAAAAGACATCCCAAGCACTTACATCTCTACCTTACTCAAGTTTCTCTATATTAAGTTTATAACATGAATTAAATTAGGTTTTATAGCTCCTTAAACTAAATACCAGGTTAAGTTGAAAGAAATTAATTATATTTTGGTGACAGTGATAAGGGACGGTGGAGGGGTCAGAAGAAGGTAATCTATAAACTGACTTCAGAGATCTAAAGACATTATAAATTTGTGTTTTATATACTGTAGACATTCATCTCTTAGAAGCCACCCTGATTTAAAAAACACGTATTGTACTAAATGAAGAAAAACACTTACTGGCCTCTTCCTCAAGAAATGCTATCTATGGAAAGATATCTGTAAAACTATTAACTGCAGTACCTATGGGGAGATAGTTTAATGATGTTTGATCAAGGGGACCTTAAGCTTTAGTTACGTATAACAATATGCAAGTTGAGGGCCGGCCTCGTGGCGCAGGCGGTTAGAGCTCCGTGCTCCTAACTCCGAAGGCTGCCGGTTCGATTCCCACATGGGCCAGTGGGCTCAAAAAAAAAAAAAAAAAAAAAAAAAAAAATATGCAAGTTGAGAATGAGGATATAAACCTGTACTATTTGTATAATTAAGTATAAACAATTTTAAATGTACATAAATTTTTAAAAATGAAAGACACATATGTAAGATAGCCTGAGATAGCTTTACTGAGAATCGAGAAATCTTTATGGAAGAAAATTTTCAAAGAATAAACAACATAAGTCACATACAAGGTATATGAAAGCTGATCATAGAGGGCCTAGTATGAATCTATACTCTTTAAGCAATGAGAAGCCGCTGAAGTTGTAGGGTAAGGGAAGTAATACTGATATTTAAATATAAATGAATCAATAAACCCCCTCCTAAAGGTTATTTTCTTCCCTTTGAAGACTAAAAGTTATCATATGTCAAATCACAAAAACTAGAAAGTACTGAAAATGAGAAAGCAAATGGTGGTGTTTGTGTGTGTGCACTGATTGGTTTACTAAGAGACACAGGGCTTATAGTAAACACAACTAAAAATGTTTATTGATAATACAATTAAATAGAATATTTCAGAATTACTGTTTGTTCTAGGAACATTATTCCTTCACAGTGAATGTTATTAGCTTAAATATCACTCCTGAATCAGAATAACACTAATTTTATTTTTGATTCATTTTATTTTTATTCATTTTATTTTCAATACACTAACTTCTGGTGTGAGGGATCTATTATTATTTTAAAGGGATCACCTTCAGCATACCCATATTTCCTATCTGTTACACTAATTACTATTTTAAAAATTACAAGATGCTTGAAGCTAGCATGCAAGTAATGCTAATATTTTATTAAAACCACAGATTTCTAGGAGTTCTATTTACTTCAGTCTTACAATGCTCTCCCAAACTGGCTACAGAGAGGATAAATTGGAGAAATTTTCTACCTTTTGGTATACAATACGAACACATCCTGGTTAAGCAATAACAGACAATTAATAAACACCTTTACCTTTATTTAAAAAATATTATCTTCTGTTAAAAGCGTGCTTCAGATAATCTCGGGTTTAAGAATAGATTTTAGATGGTTTAAAATAAAACTTAAAGCCTTTTTCTTCAGTGTTAACCAGAAAAAGGTAGTTTCAAATTCCTAGTCTTATTTTTCAAGGGAACCATGATTTAGGATTTGATATTTTAATAGAAATGCCTGTGAATTTTTAGTCCACCTCAAGAAACTTTTCATGCTATAAATTCCAGTAAAAAAATAAAACAAAAAAACGCCCCGTCAGACATCATTTTATATTATGGTAAAAGGTGAAAGAGGAAAACAATGAAGTGAAAGCACAAAGAGAGAAATGAATTTACTGTACGAAAAGGAAATGTACGATCTACATGAAGGTAGGCAGGGAAGCTTAGAATGAGCACAATGCATCACACCCAAGCAGGATCAACGGTGCCCCTGCAACAGGAAGTCAAACTGTAATTGGTACGTAGCTCACATACTGCTTATCTATTCCTCATAACTCCAAAAGCGATGTTTGAAAATGTGCAGCCCATTCCTAACGGCAAATTCACCATTACAAATGATATTTAATAAGCAACCTCATGAACATGACTGTACTGCTCTCAGTGGTAAAATAAATGGCACGGCTAAAGAGTGATGTTTCACAGTTTTAAGAGGAACATTTAGATAATAGTCTACATTCTAAGAAATGTTTCAATTCTAAATGAAGATGATTCACCATCAGTAATTGTTTCCAGAAGTAAAGGTTTTTCTTATGATTAAAGGCATGTTTCAGTCAGTAAAAGGAACAATTACAGGCAGTGAACAACAAAGTGAGGACTGCTGGCTTTATTAGCATCTTGCTCTGATGCTAACCCCTTTTTCAAAGCCAAAAAATAAGTCCTTAACGCACATCAAATCTCATTGTGCTGAACAGGGCCGATGACAGTCGGCATCCATTCCCACCACCTTATAGAATTTATAGCCTATGAAGATGAAAAGTTAAGGCTATATTGTCCAGATCCCCTTGCAGTTACGTTTCTAGATGTGAATTAGATTCTACTAATGAGACACACTTAGGTAAGATTTGAAAGGTAGAATTTCTGTAGTTATTCTGCTTCAGATACTTCTGCTGCAAGCATCATTATAAAGATGTCGAAGTTCTCTGGTGTAGTGTTCCAGGGTCCAGTCTCTAGCTTTGTGGCAGTTATAGTGAAAGATATCTGAGCCCTAGATTATAGCAAGGGCACCATGTTCTTGACCTCAACAGATCTTGCTCTCAATAGTTCCAATGGCCGAGAAAGGAATAACAGCTCTCTTGGCCTATCTGTACTCATGGTAAGCTAACAGTCACTCCAGGGGGCTCAGCCTACTGTTCAGTAAGTAAGTTGGGAGAAGAACATTAAGAACAGTGGGAATATGTGTATGTGGTATTCTGGCCCGAAGCACCTCCCATCCACACACACCCCTATACCTGCCTACACCACCCCCTACACACACACCCCCGCCACACACAAATACATCTTGAAGAAACTGACAGATATTTAGCTAGACTGACCAAGAAGAAAAAAGAGAGGAGACATAAATTACCAGTCAGGAATAAAAGAAGGGACATTATTAACTGATATTATGGAAATTACAAGGATTACAAGAGAATGTTATGAACAACTTTATGCCAACAAATTAGAATAATTAAATTTACAAATTCCTGGAAAGACAATAACTACCCAAACTGACTTCAAGAAGAAACAGAAAATCTACATAGACTTACAGAAAGTAAAGAAACTGAATTAATTAAGAGTAGTGTGACACCTGTGATTTATCTCCCAACCCTATAACACTTCTGAGAATCAAAGAAGGCACTAATAGTAATTATGACGGTACAAGTACAAATTTGGACTGCCCCAGGCAAACCCAGGCATTTGGTCACCCTATTTAAGAAAAACATTTAAGCAAAAAATTATTTGCTGTAACTATAGCTAACTTTTTTTTTTGAGTACATACAATGGTAGTATGCACTCCATGATACAAGACCTTTAAGTGTATTATTCACTGCACCTAGATGGATGATTTGTGCACAGTAGGCACTCAATAATTGTTGAAGGAATTAATTGGTTTCCTTTAATAAAAAACAAAAAGATTCCTGTGGCTGTACAATATAGCTTAACTGTTTAAACATCATTATGACCTAAGTATGTGAATAAGTAAGCATCAGTTCATGCATGCAAAGACTTAGAGGAACGACAAAAATAATCAACAAACCCATCTCTATGTATTAAACATTGGTGATAAAACATTGAAATGAAGGCACAGCAACAAACAGTAATGATGGCATATTGCAAAATTCTAATTTAGTCTATGAAATTTAAACAAATGAAAACAAAATTTAAAGTCATTTGTTTTAAAGTATTCTTCTATCCTAGACATGATACTCAACCAACATCAAAAGAAGACAGACCTGCTTTCATTTCTTACCTGCACAGCCGAAAGCCAAATGGTATCTAGAAGAGGGGCTGAATTTAACACAACATACATTGGCCTTCGCCTCAATGCTTGCTACTGAGTTGTCTAGGTTGGTAGACCACAGCTTCACTAAAAGTAAAGGACAATAAAAATAAAAAGAAATAAACAATACATTAGCAAATGCTTCTGCAACCTGGAAAGTTTGCTTATTGATACGGCTGTTTTTGTGCTAATCGAAAGCATTTTGATTTACTAAGATCAAAATGTTTTAACTGACCAACTGAATAACAGAACAATGTATTGAAACCAAAAGAGTTTAGTTTCAAAGTCAGAAAACAACACAGATATTCAGTGTGTAATGAGAGGCAACATAATTCCGTAACTGAGGCCCATAACTAAGTCCATTCCAGCGATATGTACTGAGGTTTGTAATGATCAGGGAACAGAAAGCTGACTGAGGAGAGCACGTCAGATCTGAAAGCAGAAGTAGAAAAGAGAGCTGTTGTCTTGTAAGGTACCAGAGTGACTATCACGTCGTTTTCAAACAAAAATGTCTTAGTAGACACTAGAATACACATACAAAATACATTTTTAGGATATAGGTCACATAATAGACTTTATAACAAATGTTTACAAAAACAACAATAAAAATCTTCCTATCCATCTTTCGATTAGTCCCAATGTCCCATTTAGGACAATACCCAGATGAGGTAGGTCCAGGTATTGGTGTTTTTAAAAAGCTCTCTGGGTGCATTTGGGGTTGAAAACTAGTATTAGGGATGGAGGCATAGTAAAACTTTAGAATCTTTTTAGGAACACTAGTACAATAATCTGTAAAAAGGAATGAAAAAAAGTAAAAATGGTTCCAACAACTACCACTTCTGGATGTTAAACAGAAAAGAAAGAAAGGACAAAGAAATTAAGCCTACTAACTCTAAGATAAAGGAAATCTGTTACCACGACTTTATAAATGTAATGGTGAGAAGAACCAGACCAAATAGGACAGTAAGGACAACAGAAAAGAATGAATAGTGAAGATAAATTCACAAGAAAAAAATAGAAGAGAGAGGTCAACTAAATTGGCAGAAAGAGATAAAAAGTTCATTCAATGGTATATATAAAGGAGTTGGTTATAAAAATGTCACCATGTGGCATGAATCCAGAAAACATTATTATAATGAACATGCAGTATACTCATTTTTCTTTCATCCCAAAAGAGAGAGACATTTTTGCGCTTAGATTATTTTTTGGAACAATCAGCTAAATCACAAAGGATTGCTACGTGTTTCAGTAAATATATGCATCTCTGACGCTAAAAGGAATGAAGGGGGAAAAGGGTGGGAAAAGGGAAGAGATTCAGATAGTACCTTTTGCATCATCAGAACCTGAAGCCAAGAGTTTAGGATCCATCAAATTAAAATCGACACTCCAACACCTCTTCTCATGCTCCTGGGTATAGAAGGAAGACAAAGTATCCTCAGACAGAACACAGATCTTAAAATAAATAAAGCAAAACCAAACAAACAGACAAAAAAAACCCCAGAAAAATCTTGATACCATTTTATTGCTCTGGTGAGAGGGAGAACAGGCTATGCAAACAAGAGATGCAAAGTAATTCACAAACTTTTCATGTATACATTCACTAAAATTACAGCTTTTGGAAAATCATTTGATATAGTCTACAAAGCAAAAGTTGGAGGAGATGCTTCAGAAAGCATTATTTGGTATTACATAGGTATACAAAATGCTAACTAGTGACTTTGAATTTGTAATTATAAAGCATATGAAGCTTACAATTATTAAGAATGTACAAATGTGATTCGTAAATAACTAGTATCCTTTCTCACCTGATAGACCTTTGACCTCTGTCCTGTGAACCCATCCCATAGGATGACAGTGCCTTCATAGTCACTGCTGGCTAACAGGTTCTTATGATAACTACTCCAACTGATACAGCTGAAAGAAAGAAAGACAGTTAAACCTTACTTTATGTAAAAATAAGTCACAATGGATAGAAAACATTTTGATGTGTTCAGAAATAGAACCCTTTTAAAATGTTCTACATAAGTTTACAATCATTATTCCACTCACAACGCATCTTGAAAGAAACGTATCAAATAATCCCCAGATTTTTCTACTGAAACTACCAAGTAATGACCCTTCCCACTTTTTGCTCGGCTCACTAGCTGAGAGACGGACGTGAGTCCAAAGCCAACACTGGCATCTTTGTCACATGAAGAGAGTTGGAGAGAGCAGAGGCCCACGAGCACAAAGCATGCCACGCCAGAATGACAGAGACCTAACTAAGCAGACTGTGCAGGCCCCTGGGTCCAGTTGTGCCAAAGCATATAAGCCAATAAGCTAATTTAAACTGGGTTTCAGTTTATATCCAAAAAATCTTAATAGAAGCTTATAACTAAAATTCCAATTAAAAGCTTTTAACAACGAAAATTAAACTTTGAACATTTATGGTTTCCACTATTTTCAAGTGCTCCAAAATTGAGAATGTATGCTTTTGGTGAGACACATATGCTAAAAATGTGAGACACGTATGTGAACCATGCCTACTAATGTGTATTAAGAAGCCACTTTCAAAACAATTAACCTAGATGACTTCCAAGCATATGAACATACATTTTTTTGCTCCCTACTAGTTGCATTCATGCTAAATTCAGGGATTGGAAGAATTCATTTGCATGTTTAAATATACTTACTAGATCTTCTGGGAAAAATTACATGAACAGTTAAGAGCTAAATTTTGGGTTTCGATGGACCTGAGCTCAAATTCCAGATCTGCTTCTGACTGGCTGTGGCTCGGGTTAATTCCCTTTCCTGTCACTACTGGTGTGCTCCAAACTGGTTTCCGGTATGCTTACATACTGATCCTTTCAGTCCCAAGCCCGGAACTTCCTACCCTGAACAGCTTCCTTCGTTTACTCCAAAGCGCCAAAAAGCACTGCCACATTTTGACATGTGTCAAATCAGAAAGAATAAACTCTCTAACCCACATTTTCATTACAGTAACATTTACTATGAATTCTTGATAGGGGCCAAGTATTTTGCTGAGTGCATTATCAATTTATGAAACAGGTACTACTCTTATGGCCTCCATTTTATAAATGAGCGGCATGAAATGGTTAAGAGCACAGACCTGTGAACCAAACTAACTCTGTTTGAATCCTGGCTCCACCAAAGACTAGCTGTGTAATCTTAAGCAAGTTAATTAACTGTTCTGTGCTTCAGCTTCACTGTGTATAAAATAGGGGAATAAAGGTAAGTACCACATAGGTCTGCTTAAAACAAAGCATTTAGTACAATCCCTAAAACATAAGAATTCAATAAAGTTGTCTTACCTATGTAATATTTTTTCCACTTAAGACAAAAACTATAACAAATTCTCAATGATGAGCGTCACCGAGGAATAAGCAGGCTCACAAATTATCAGTCTACCATTTTATGAATAAATTAGAAAACAAAAAGGAAAGCTATAATAATAAATTATATAAAGACTGTAATAATTGCTATATTATTAACATCACTAAAATGTGCATATACACACATACTATATATGTCATTCATTCAGATAAAAAAGATACAAGAATGACTGGGAACTGTTCAAAGTTCTAAATAAATTTATTATGACATGATTTCCTTATATCATTCCCCTTGAAGCCAGTGCTCAAGAAATCAGCTTGGGAACCTTATTTTTAAAAATGCAGATTTAGAATTCCTCTAAGATTTTGGGGGTCCAGATTAGAAATAGGGCCCAGTTCCTACATGTTTAACAGTAATCCAGGACTGAATACTCTAAAAAATGCAGTATTTTATTGCACTCATTATGAACTCTAACCCCTAGTACATGAAACACTATTATGGTCCCAATGAAAAAAACCAGAATGTTTTTGTGAAAAGAATTCTTAAAATTACAAACAAGTATAATATTTAGAGACATGTGCATACCACAGGAAAAATTCCTGACTTTCAGACACTATTCAAAGGCCACAGTAATCCTTTATTCGATCCTCACAAAAGGCAATCTACAGCAAAGACCTTTATTTGATTCAGTGAAAGAGAATTAACTATCATTTGGCAAACTGGAAAACAATAACTACTAACCCCCACAAGGGAAAAGCAACTAATATGTATAAGAAAGATATCCTGCTGTGTAGGCAATTATAGTGTAACCATGAATGAGGAAGGCATCTCAGAGAAAGGTAAAATAACACACCTACGCTAATTCTAGGTACTAATTATTATATACACACTGCACATGCCAAAAAAATAATAATATAAGCACCTGATTTTGGAATTGCAGGTCATTTCATTTTCAGGGTAATGAATATCCACCGCATCCTGAATGACTGTTCCATATTCATAGACTTTAATTTTCTTTGTAACCCCAGCAATCGCAAAATAGTCACAATCCCGGTCAAATTCAATACTAAGGAAAAAAGTATATACTTGGTTAGTAGGACTTTCCACCTATCCTGGTGGCGTTTACAAGGACATTTCATAATTTGTTTTTTTCTATTTCTGAAGTGATTCTGTATGTGAGGATAAGAGAGCTATTTGAAATGCCCTCAAATTGTACTAAGCCCTATGTCCGGATTAAGTCATTATCAAGACGTAACAAATTACAAGTGGCAGTTGTACAGTTCTGCTCATAGATAGTTCTTTTGTTCCTAGAAACCTGGTATGGTATGTTTTTCAATTCAGCTTTAGTAACCATAGCACAACTTACCCAACAGTTAAGGTCAACAAGTTACGCTGTAAAAGTAGTGATGAAAGATTTAATGGTTTGCAGTATTAAAAATATGGCAAAAGAGAATTACCAATTAATCTTTTCATAAATTCTAACTATTCCCCTTCCTAACATTTTGTGGGGATGACAGAATTTCACAGTATTTAATGTCATTTTAATAAATAAATTAGTATACATGAGGAATTACTAAAGCAATTAAGGGAGAGCATGGTGACAAAGGGATAAAATTAGAATCATTAAGTTATCACTACGTTTCCCAAACTCCATTTCTAACTTCCCAAATATCTCTAACTTTTGAACCCCCAATACAGAGTCCTTCAACCACAAACAAGTAAGGGAGAAACTCAAAATCTCCCTTCTTTTAGAGGTATTTAGGAATTCACCCCTCTCTTTTTATACAAATTCTGACTTTTTATACAAATTCTAAAACAAGCTGCTTCAAACCAAGGCACCGGCCTTATTCACCTTCATAGAACTTAATTTGTAGCTTCAACAAAATTGTTGTATAACCAACAAGAAACCTTAGTGACCTAAAGGAATTGAGAGTGAAATGAATCATCAGATACATTATTTATCAATGAGTTAGTCAAGCATTCCTTCTGGAAGCTTAGCCATAAGGCTAGAGAATACATGAGAATTCTCACTGATCTACAATGAATTACACAATAGCTAACATTTACTGACCACTCATTGAAACCACTGCAGGTATCAAATCATTTAATTTTCAAAATAACCTTATAAGATAGGTATTATTTTTATCTATATTTCACACATGAGAAAACTGAGGATTAGAGGTGAAGTAATTTTCCCAAAGTTAGGCAGCTTCTAAGTGGCTAAGATGATATACTAGTAGTACTCTACATACATCAAGCATTCATTAAATGCATACAAATACCTACCTGAAATACCCTTCTTTATGGATTGCCTATGATATCTTTTTACAGAACAGTTAATGATTAGTTAATAATTTAGTAAGAAGTTTGCTGAACTGATGCACCAGGAAAGTAAGTACACATTTAAAATACTCCTCATAAAAACACACACCGAGATGCTCACTTTTCATTACAGTTTTAAATCCTTCCTTAATTTTATAAAACCTTGAAAGGAATTTCATTAAATGTCACTGACTATAGCACTATTCAGACAACGTTCCCGCCAACAAAATATGACTGTAGAAATGCAATAGATTTACTTGTACCACAACCTCAACTGAACTGCTATATTGTCTAATTTTTACTTAATAGTTACAACGTGCCACATAATGCTGGAATAATTTCAAATAAATTCTCATTTCATCTCATTTAAGTAGGATTAATAGAAACTATTGCTAATTATGCTAGATAGCCGAAAGAAATAAAAGTAATGTTTTAAAACTACATGAGACTTTATTCATTCAAATTGGTCTTCTTTGCTTCTGTTCCAAATTAGTTTTACTGTAAAGATTTGCAAAGACCTTGTCTTATACAGGTAGTCTATATAATTGGAGATGTGTGGACAATTACATTCTTTTATTTCTTCCACATATTTTACCCAGAGAAGGCCCAAAACAAAGTATGCTTTCTCTTCCCCTTACACTTAAGCAAGTAAAAGGATGGTCCAGCCTATAATAATATAGTTACACTTTATACCATAGGGTATATATATAAACTTCTACAAGAAGTTACAAAACATGTGGCTTGAGACATAATGAAGAAACAGAAGTATATTAATTCCACTTCCTATCTTAAAAATCAAGTAGAGAAAGAATAATATATATAAAACCAGAAGAAAAAGCTTAAAAGAACCGTTTCAAATACCTCCAGGCAAGTCCTGGCCTAAAGTGAACTCCCTCTTTAGTGAACTCACTCAGCATTTCATCAGATCTCCACAAACATTTACTACTTATTTTCTACCTTGCATTTTAGTTTCTTCTCCAGTTGAGTCAACAAACAGAAGTGTCCACTAGGTATTAGGTAGACTAGCCAGTGCTACAAGTACAAAGATGAAAAGCATTCTGTGCCAACGTTGCAAACACGTCTCTGTCCATAATCTCCACAGCATACCTCTGGTTTGCGCACTATTTCCACCACTCTTCATTCTTAACCTCCATCAGCAGATTCCACCCCTTTTACCATTCTCAGCCCTCAATGATCTTTACTTCCTTTGGTATTCAGCTGAAATGTCATGGTCCAGAAATTTAATCATTTTCATCACCTAGTATCTTTTTCTTTTACAGTTAAATATAAATGCCAACAACTCTTTCTTCCCATCACTCTAAGATACATATGGAAAAAAATGTTAAGAGAAAAACTCCTTTATCTCCCTGGCACTAAATCTACAAACGTGGCTGCCTTTGCACCCATTCTCCTCTCCTTCCCTCCTGTTACCCAGGAGGAAGTGTCCTCCCTTCTAATCAAGGCACAAAGGAAGACTCACTTTGCTGTGGATCCAGTCCTGCCCCAAATCTAACCCTGCAGATTATGTCCCTTTTGTCACTGGTTTGCATGACAACACACTCACCCAGTTTTCATTCTCATCTAAGAACCTTCTAAGTCCGCCTTACTGGTTCCACCTCACCTACCTGACCTTTAAATGTCAGAGCTTTGTGAATCTACAACCATGGGATCAATTACCAGCTGCATGAGTCCCCAGATTCACAGACCCCTTCTCTGCATCCAGAGAGCCTAAGCCAAATCTCTAGCCGCTCACCTCCCGTGTGCCTCACCGCCGTTAAACCTGCTCTTCCCCCAGCAGCCCTGTCTATAAATGACACCCATATTTTTCTGCCTAGCTACGCGAATCAGGTCAAAACTCTGAAAGTTATTTATCTCCCTCTCCTTCAAGGACAATATCCATGAACCATCAAGTTTTGTCTCCCTAGTTCCTAAAAATTTCTTAAATACTTCCTCACTGGAGCCCCACAACCCTCACCCTAATCCACAGGCCATCATCCTACACCGCCGGGACAATTTCAATAACCACCTATATATCACATTTCCCTACGTCCACTCCTGCTTTTCTCAAACCCATTCTCCATAGCGTATCCAGTAGATACAGGAAGTCCTCACTGAACGCCCATAGGTTCTTGGAAACTGAAACAATGCGTAACGAAACCAATTTTACCATAGGCTAACTGATAATAAACAAGAGTCAGGTTCCCACGGCATATTTCTGATCACAAAAATATCACCAAACTTCTAAATAAAGACCCAAGACACTTCTAATATTAAAAACTGAAATAAATATGAGCTATATACATGTACGAAAGACTAACAAAACCAAGAAAATTACTTGCCAATTTGCTTCTTCCAGCTCGGGGTCATGTGGCCGGAGCCCATCCCAGCAGCTCGGGGCACAAAGCGGGCACTCACCCCAGACAGGATGCCCTTCCACACCACAGGGCACACTCACATACACAACCACACTCACTCAGACTGAACACTTTAGACACACCAATTCACCTAATGCGCACATCTTGGGGTGTGGGAGGAAACCACAGTACCCGGAGAAAATCCGTACAGATATGGGGAGAATGTGCAAATTCCACACAAACAAGTGACCCCGACCAGGAATCAATTTTTTTTCCTCTCATCGTTATAATGAAATGATGTTGAATGGCATGACGTTATTCGAGAATCTGCTGTGCTTTCATAGCACTTAGAACACTTTATTCTATACAGTGGCTTGTGGGTTTTTCTCTCCGCTAATCTGTATATGACTCTTACTTGTACCCTCAGCACTTACAGTATTTGGTCTGAACAGATACAATTAAAAAAATAAAAATAAAAATAAATATTCTAGACAAATACAGGTGAATATGTAAGTGACCTCAGGATTGCAGAAACATTTCTAGGTAATAACATCTAAGGCGATCAAATATATGGTGATGGAAGGAGAACTGACTCTGGGTGGTGAACACACAGTGGGATTTATACATGATGTAATACAGAATTGTACACCTGAAATCTATGTAATTTTACTAACAATTGTCACCCCAATAAATTAAAAAAAATATATGTAAAGCTTAGTTATAAAAAGTCCTTAGAGCCCGTGGCCAGCACCCCCTGATGAAGCCCATTCCACTTCTGTAGAGTGCTGACTGGAAGGATCTTCCTTATGTTGCCTTTAATGTGTGGCTTACAGCCACGAGTCCTACTTTTATCTCTTGGATACCACACAGACCCATTCTAATTCCTCTTCTACTTTATTTGGAGAGTGTCATTAGGGTAAGAAACTCTACTCTTTTCCAGGCAAGTAATTTTATCATGAATAAAAGGCAACATTCTCATTCTAAACCTTTGAGGCAAGCATCTGTATTATGTTCTGATTAGTGACAAACCTTTCGTGGTCTACTAAAATCTCAAACACTAACTAATGAAAGCTCTTGGTGGTAATAAGTGTAAAATGATCTAAGTTTGTGGTTTCACTCTGTACTACTGACAAGCCTCAGCCCAAGCGAAAGCAAAGGAAAATAAAGAGAAAAACAAAAGGAATCGAGATGAGAACAGAAAACATTTATGGTACAAGTTATGTGGAAGGAAGAGGACCTTCTAAAGCTTCAGCTTAGATATGTTTCATCTTTAACCTGTATCTGGAATGTAACAGAAGTAGGAAGCTCATCAACACTTGCTGACAGTCTTGGGCTTCTCTATGCTAAGTTGTTAACATTAATCTATTTTTCTGTTATGTGTCATTGGTGATTTACAAATTTCTCTTTTAGCATAGGGATATTTTCTTAAAAGGAATACTTATCAGCAAGAAAATGTGTAAAAGCACGTTAAGGTGGACAGTTGCTAGAGCTCTGCTTGCTCCAGACCCTCCCAGAGCAGGCAAAAGAGTCTTACATTCGTCTGTGCATTCATTCAACAATTATTTACCACTGAACCCCTACCATGTGCGAGACACGGGGATGAAACAGGAAACGAGACACATTAGACCCCTTCTCTGACGAAGCTTCAAGCCTAGAACATAGTTTTTAAATTATTGCTTTAAAAGGCTGGTCTTGAGCAAAATTCTGAATGGGAATTCTTTCCTCTGCACTCTCATTCCTCACATTTCTCACCAACCCCAGAAGGCCCAATAACTCTTAAGATAGTAGCAGAAATACCTGCTGACAAAAAGAGAAAGTACATTAGCAGTTCTAAAAATCGTACTTATTCCTTAGAAAACAAGTCAGTAAGTACCTGGAGATCAGTTTTTAAGTGCAACTTAAAAATTCAGAGCATTCTACAATAAAGAATCTGGATCAGCACTGTCTGTCATTATAAACTGAAGTTTAGTAAAAACAATCTTTATAACTGGTTACTACGAAACAGTTGAATTTGAATAGTTTCAAACTACGGCCAAAAAATGGCATCTGAATGTAGTATCTACAATAAATTAAAACTCCAAAAAATGTTCATTATTACAGCCACGTTAGATAAGACGGCAACGGGGACATCAGAAACACAAAAGAATTAATTCCTTTGGGTGTCTCAAAAGTAAAGTGTTTTCTGAAACTCACCCAAAGTTTCAACAGAGCTTGATGGGACTCCCAGAACAGCAGAACTCAGGAGCCAGAATGCCTCAGCTCAAACTTTAGTTGTCATTTACCAGCATTGTGTTGAGCTTAGACAAGTTAGAAGATTTTTCGCTACTTTAATTTCTTGTCTGTGGAATGGGATTAATAGCAATGCCTATTCCATAATGTTTACATAAAGATTAAACGAGTTAGTGAAATATTGACAATGTCTTGTAAAATACTTACAATGGTACCTGAAACAAAGTAATCAAACACTACATCCCAAGGGTAGTGGCTGATCTGGCAGCAATGCATGCCACCACATATCCCATTTTCTTCTTAGGAAATGAGTAATGTGTGATGTGATTCTATTTCAAACATTTGAGAAAATAGAAGCAAAAATGTTCAAATAATCTCTAAAGTACAAATGGAGTGTATAACAATTTTAACTAAACAATCTAGGCATGTAAAATTCAAACCAAGAATTCAAGAAATAGCCATTGCTACTAAGTATTCAAAATTTAAACTATACTTTAAAACCATTCCTCTCTAGAGGCCACTGAATACCTAATTTAAGAAAATGTGAAAGTGACATCATTCCTTTATGAAAGATGAGTTCTTTATGAAATTCACTATCTCCATATATCCATACATGTCTATTGTTTAATTAGTTGAGATATTGTCAAAGCAAACAAATGCTGCCACCTTGTGGACTTATGAGAATGTATTAACCCCAAATTAAACATAAGCAAAGAAAAAATTTTAAAAGCAAAGTTCCTAGTTCAGCCTTTTTTCTCAGTGAGATTCTTACTGCAATAAATGACCAACACTAGATATATTTCTTGCAATTTTACAGTAAGAATAATTTCTTCTCCAATGTAATAAAATAATGCACCAAATTCAACATCATTTGTCATCTCTAACATTCCTCTACCCCAAAGAAATTCCTCATTAAATGTCCTGCTTTGAGAGAACTTAAAAGCCTTTAAAATAAGTTTACTACCAATGATGTGTTTGAATGTGAGAAACTAGGTAAAGCAAAAAAAAATCTGTGAAAGTTTTGAAGTCCCTTCAATTCTTTGGATATTATTTTCTTTTGTTGCTACTTACTAGTCTTCATCTGTCCTGCCTAATAAACCTTGAATTTGGGAAATTTTTCTTTCAGAAATGTTATTAAAAATACTGTCTGATTCCACTTACATGAGATAGTCAGAGTAGTCAATATCAGAGACAGAAAGTAGAATGGTGGTTGCCAGAACTGGGGGAGATGAGTTATTTTTTTAATGGACACCAAGTATCAATTTTACAAGATGTCAAGTATTAAGGAAATGGGTAGTGGTGAAAGTAGCACAATATTAGGAATGTATTTAACACCACTGAACAGTAACTTGTTAACATGGTAAATACCTGTATTTTACCACAATAAAAAAAATTTTGGAAAAAAGAAATTTGTGGGATGCAGCTAATGCAGTAAATGGAGGAAATTTTATAACACAAATATCTATATTAGAGAAGAAAGGTTTCAACGAATCACTGCAGTTTCTGTCTTAAAAACCTAAAAAGGTAAAGGCAAATTAAATCTAAAGAAAGCAGAAAAAAGGAAATAAAGAGTAGAAATCAATGAAACAGAGAACAGAAAAATACAGAATGTCAATAAATCAAGAGATAGCTCTTTGAGAAGATAAATAAAATCGATAATCTTCTAAGACAGACCATTACAGAAAAAAAATAAAGGGAAATAAATTTCCAACATCAGGGATAAGAGAGGGAATATTACAGAATTTAACGATATTAAAAAGAAAATAAAGGAATGAACACTTGTATGCAAATAACTTCAACAACCTAGATGAAATGGACAAATTCCTTGAAACATAAAAACCAAAAATAATGCTTAAGAAGAAACGGTTACCTCGTTAGCCCTACATATCTTAAAAATTGAATTTGTGCTTAAAAATCTTCCTTCAGAGAAAACTGAAGGCCGAGACTGCTTCACTGGGGAATTCTACAAAATATGTAAGGAAGAAATAATACCAATTCTTTACAAATACATCCAGAAAACTGAAGAGGAGGGGGCACTTATGAGGAGAGGATACCTTGTCACCACACCAGACAAAGACATTATAAGAACATAAACTGCAACCCTATCAGGTGGATACTATGAATCAGTCCATTTAAAAATGAAGAGATTGATGGCTAAAGAGATTCGAAACCGGCCTAAGACCACAGAACTAAAATTTGGCGGGCAACATGACTTCAGAACACAGACTCTTAACCATAACACTGTAATTGCTTCTCAAATTCAATTAAATTCTAAATACTCCTGCAAAAGAAAAGTCAAGCGTGCTGCCCAATACTTACCTAGAGACTATGCTGGAACCATTATAGAGATCACTAGCATATGACAGTGTAGCCAAAGGTCGTACTGAATTATATCGAGTAAACTTGGACAAGCATTCCTGAAATTCATCCAACTGGCTTGCTGTTCGACTGTCATCTATACAAAGAAAACAAAAAAATAAATAAATGAATTGAATTGCAACATAAGTCAAAGGGATATAAATATCCACAGATTAAAAATTATTTTCTAAATATAAACAATTCTTTAAAAGTATTTTTTAAAGACTTATATGCTCAAATTAATTAGCTGACATTTAATTTCAGTAAAAATTTCTTAGTGGTTCGTTGAGACACTGTCTTTTTCAACACCTATGAAAATATACTAGATAGTCTGTTTTTTAAAGTAGAGATTTCTTGGAAAAACAATAATAGTACCTGTAAATCATGAGAAATTATATCATCTATTAAAACAAAAATCCAACAATGAAGAAAGTGAGGGTGGAGAGAGGAGCATATATACTGGATAGTAGAATTTGTTAGTTACAAGGACACATCTGCATTCCCATGTTTATTTACTGTCCAAATACAATTTATATAATAACATAATTATAACATAATTAAGACAAAAAAATTGGTTTTTAAGTAAAAAGGAAACAAAATACTTATTCACATACTTTGAAGTATTTCAAATCCAATTACTGAAAGGGAGTAGAAACTGCAATGTATGAATCACTAATTCTCAAAAACAAGCAATGTGGTTTCACTCAAATGTCTGGGTAGAATATGGAAAATAATAATTCCATCTAGGAGGACACTGTATACTTTGAGTAAAGTCTGTTTCAAGAAACTATTCTTAACTAAATCATGTGGAATTTAAATCTGAAAATCAAGTTATGAAGGACCTGAGAATACAGCTAATCTATTCTCCAATCTAGAAAAAGGTCTACAGTAAAAGCATGAATTAAAAAATCACTTTTTCAAAACTGCTTAAAGTTTGGACTTGTATTTTCCTTTCCAAAAGCTGAAAAGCAAAACACAATTAGTTTAGTTAGCTTCCTAGAATGAAATGTGAAATAAGCCTGCTACAACACTGTTTTCATACCTTCTTCTTTATTCTAAGTATCATGTAGTACATGATACATATACAAAAAATGGAAAAAAAAAAAGAGGGGTGGCCACATGGCTCAGGTGGTTAGAGCATAAGCTCTAAACAACAGGGTCGCCAGTTCGATTCCCACATGGACCAGTGAGCTGCTCCCTGCACAACTAGATTGAAGACAACGAGCTGCCCCTGAGCTTCCAGAGGGGTGGACGGATGGCTCAGTTGGTTAGAGGATGGTTCAGTTGGTTAGAGCGCGAGCTCTCAACAACAAGGTTGCCAGTTCAATTCCCACATGGGATGGGGGGCTGCACCCTCTGCAACTAAGACTGAAAACAGTGACTGGACTTGTAGCTGAGCCGCACCCTCCACAACTAGATTGAAGGACAACGACTTGGAGCTGATGGGCCCGGGAGAAACACACTGTTCCCCAATATTCCCCCCCAAAAAGTGTGTGTGTGTATATATATATATATATATATATATGTGTGTGTATATATATATATATATATATATATATATATATATATATAATAACAAAATAAAAATTATTTTTTCTGGAGAAAATTAGGTTATTTTGAAGATAATTGTTGACAAGAAATTTATCTAACAATTATTATAAAGAAACACAATTGCTTGAGGAAACTAAGTAAGCTTTTGTCCCTGATATTTTACATTTTAAATATTTAAACACTAACTAAGCAAATTCATCTAACAACCTATTTTAAAAGGGTCCAATTTTGTAATATTTCCATTCTAAAAATAGCAAAAGTAACAAAAAGTAACAAACTTAATTAGTATGTGATATCATAATGTTACTGAGATAAAGCTCCTGTTGCATATAAATATTCTCAGGAAACTATAAATTATAAATAAAACATAGGTTATTGGGAAAAAATGAACGATACTACAAAGTGTTTTGGATGTAACAGTTAATCGATTCTCAAAAAAAAAATCAACTGTATTACAAAGTGGCTTGGATGTAACAGTTAACTGGTTATTTTTATATATAATCTTACTACTGTAAACCGTGTAATGTAATACGCATAAATACTTAATGGAAAGGCAGTCACTTTAGATATTCTATAAAAATTGTTTTAATGCTAATCTACTCTTTCACATTTTGACATCCATTCCTAAGTACATAAATTTCACAAGCATTCAGGAATGTGTATTCTGTTGAAGATCATAATTCTTTTTTAGGGTAGCTGAACTTCTGGACATCATAGCACCACTCATGAACACCTATTTTCAATAGAAGTTATGAAGAAAGCACTAAAAATAGTTATTTCACTAACTGACAGTACAGGAATTAGATTTCACTTATCTGGTAATGAAAAGGGAGGATTTTGTTTGCTTGGTTGGTTGATGATCTACATTCACATGTATCTGCTGGCATAGCATCTTTCCTGTTCTAATTACAGATTAGTTTGTAAAAGTATATTCAGTCTCTCTTTTCTCTCTCCTAATGCTTTATAATGTACCTCCTCTTTCAATTACAATTAAGAGTCCAAGGCATTCATTTCTTACATCTTCATCTTTCGGTTTCATAGTTGAAAATAAAAGTGGGGGCAGGATGGGGTGGGGTGGAATCTCATTTGGAAATATACAGAAGGACAATCAAACTCTTAGGTACCCCACTACACAGAGATTAAAATTTCCTTTCCATCATCAAGGAATCTCGGAGGACCTTCATATTCAGCAGTATGAGTAGTGGAGTTAATGCGTACATCTGATACGTCTGAGGAAAACGTGTAGTAACCACAATATAGCCATGCCCTCAAAATTAAAATCTAATCTTTTTCCTGGTCTTATTATTCTACCTTCCTGTAAAGCTACCTCCCCAAAATAAATTAAATTGGTTTGTGATTACCTTTACTATCCCACAGCATGCCTATCCTGCTGGTTGCTTAAAACTTTATTAATAACAGTAGCCTACCACAATCTCTCTTTCTAACTTTTTTTTTTTAATGTCTTGCCACTTGCCTGTGTTTGTATTCTGACATCGTACCAACATATAACATCCGAAAGGGTTAACACACACTGTCTGTCTATCAGAATGTAGGTCTCAGACCACTTACAATTTAACAGCTTCCTAATGCAGTTTACAGCCTATTACAGGGACTCATAAGGAGGATGGATTCCCAGGCAATAAAATGAAAGCTTTCATTTGTGTAATAACCGGTTGATTAATTTCAAATACACTTATCAACAAAGCTTGGCTTTCTCCTAGTCTTAATAGGAAAAATGCTATGTAAATCTAACATATATGTACTTTTCTCTACCACCAATCCCGAGGCAAATTTGCGCAAAGGATCTGGCAATGTGTAGATTACAATACAAACATGCCTATTAAAGAGAGAAACGAAGGCCAAAATTTTAACAACTAATAAAATCAGACATTTTTTTCCCTTGGTGGCTCTCATTTTAAGCACATGTACTACTAATGACATCAACTGATTGAGCACCCAACTTATACTAAGCATTGTATTTTCATGTATCACCTAAAAAAACTATTAAAAAAAACAAAAAAGAAAAGAAACCTATATGGTTGGTATTAGTGTCCCAACTTCATTGGTGAGCAAAGATGCTGAGAAAAGCTAAACAAAAAGCAAAAAAAGTGTCCTATGCTATCACATCCATGTCTGTACATAAGTTATTTCCTCTAACATGCTTCGCTTAAACTTACCTTTTTTAGTTAATACTACCCTTGATTACAATTCTTCTGAATTCCCCCAGTGATTATTCCCTCTTACATGTCCCAGTTTCAACCCGGCCTGGCTTTTTCACTCCCAGCTATTAGTGGATGCTCTCCTTTATTCTCATAATACCCTTTACATATTTATATAACATACAATATCACATAGAATCATTTCCCTGTTGCTGTCTCCCACTAAATTTATAATACTGACAATAAGAACCAGTTCTTATATCTTTTTATTCTTAGTACAGAGGACACTGCTTAAAACTTAGTAAATGTTGAACAGAAGGCAACTGAATGGAGCTTATTTTTGCTAGCTACATATTCATGGCTGATTTTTTTTTTACTTTATATAGCTCACTATACGAAGAGTAAAAAATCCTCAACACAAAAAGAACAAAAACAGCTATGGGGAAGCGATGTTCTCTGAGACCACTAAGAACACCCACAGTGCCTGGCGGACTACGCCGAAACACGAACTTTTACTTTACGAATATCATAGTTCCCCGAAAATAAGACCTAGCTGGACCCTCAGCTTTAATGCGTCTTTTGGAGCAAAAATTAATATAAGACTTGGTCTTATTTTACTATGAGACCAGGTCTTATATAAGACCGGGTATAATATAATGTAATGCTGGGTATAATATAATATAATGTAATATAATTATAATGTCAGGTATACTGCAAAGTAATATAATGTAATATAACATAATATCGCATTTTATATTAATTTTTGCTCCAAAACACGTATTAGAGCTGATGGGCTGGCTAGGTCTTATTTTCGGGGAAACACGGTAGGACTTTCCATAAATCCAGCAGAAGAAGCCAGAAATGCATCTGAAATACAAATGTGAGATGTTTTAAGAAGCCCTCAATATGTACCTGAGATACGAGACATCCTTGTAGAAAAGTAACATTGCTCTAAGTCTTCAAAATGAGCAGTGAGTCGTTTCCGTCTTGATGCTAATGTGCTGTTATACCAAGGCTGTTTCTTTGTCTAAGATGATAACGAGAAAAGACACTTGTAACTCAGAACAAACTGTACTCAGACTATCCAAATGCTTTCATGTCCAATTGCAAAAGTTCATCATATTAACACAATTACAAATGGTAAAAACCCATAGTTCTTATACCATACTTTCGAATTTTTGTTTTAAAGTGAAAATAAGCTCTGAAGGCCAATTTTACAAGGATAAAGTGAAAAGCATCTTTCAACTCTCCAAAATTGAAATGAAGATAGAATCCATCATAACTGCCATTCAAAAATTCAGAATTTTAATATGCAGAAATTGTTAGAAAACAACGATCAAAAGAGAACTACTTTTTCCTTCCATTTTGAAAGGAAAGACAGGAGACCAAGAAAGGGAAGATGAATGTATATTCAAGTCACTCGGGAACTTTTATGCAGGTGCAAAAAACACGTCAAAGTAGCCACAAGATTAATAGGAGACGGACAAACGTAACTCCATGTTTACTGCTAGAAATCAAAGGTTGTGAGAAATCTTGGATTTATAGGGAGGGAAGGAAGGAAAGCATATAACTTTTCCCCTTCCCCTCATTTCTGAACTGCAGGATACTGAGCCCCCTTGAGTTCTGGTGACCCCCATCACTGGGGACTTTTTATTCGATGGTTGATTTTGCTATGCCGGGTACTTCCACTTGCTATCATTTTGTAACACACATGCTGCATACCCTTTCCCTTCCCCTCCTTTCCCGAAATTAAAAAAAGAAAAAAAATTACTGTTCATCATCCCTATATTGTTGCCTTGTATCCTTTGAATAACAAAAACGGTTTTTGACTATACAAAATATGTATTTAAGTTAAAATTGATTATTAGATTAAGGGGCAGTAATATTAATGCACTAAATAGTCTGACTTACACTTTAGAAGATCAGAATTACTAAATCAGATATACATACAGATAAAGACAATAAACCTGAACTATACTGGCATATAAATCATTAAAAAACAAAACAAAATATTAAACAAAACACCCCCCCGCAAAAATAAATCCACAAAATACAGTTGATTCTTGAAAAACAGGTTTGAACTGCACAGGTCTATTACATGCAAAATTTTTTCAATAAATACTGTAAATGTATTTTCCTTATGATTTTCTTAATAACATTTTTTTTCTAGCTTACTGTATTGTAAGAATACAGTATATTATACACACAACATATAAAATATGTGTGCCCCCATGTTGTTCAAGGGTTAATTGTACATAATGTTACCTATATACCATGTTAACTGAAAGGATAAAACAATTCTTCCACAAATGGTTATCTATTATGCTTGACGCATAGAAAAAGATACAGAGATAAAACACATAATGAGAACTTGAGATGACACAAGTTCACCAATAACTGTACCACAAATGCATTAAGTCAAAACGTTAAGGCGCTACCATGAATGAAACCCTAAAGGAAAGCCCTGCTAAAACTAGATGGTAGGTAACAATCATATTTTAAAGAAGTGCTTGGATCACAAGAAAGTAATACAATTTCCAAAGACAACAGATAAACTAAACAGGAAAGTGAACTCAGAGAGGTGATGGGACACAAAATATAAGGGTGCAGACAAGAGGAAAGAGGAAGAGGACAATACCTACTTCCAGATAAATACCTACAAAAGAACAACTATTAGAACTGAGATTTGCAGAGTGAAAAGAGAATTTGCAAGCTGGAAGATAAATCAGTAAGAATTACCGAGAATGAAAATTAAAAGTCAAGAAGACAAAAAATTATAAAGAAGAGGATAAAAGACATAAAAGGCAGAATAAGATTTAAATACTCAGAGACCCAGAGAATAAAACAGACTGAAGAATAGTTAAAGAATTGATGTTGACAATTTTCCAGAACTGAATACAGGACAGGACACAGACATTCTGTTGAAGATCATAATCCATAAACAACACATAAGGTACAAATTATTCATATCCTGAATACATTGTTTTAAAAAGGCTCCTACAAGTAAATAAGGCTGATAGAAAAAAATAAAATACATGAAATGCCATTTCACAAAAGATAAAACATGAATGGTCATAAGAAAAGATGCTGCCCTTATAATGACAGGAAAATGCAAATTAAAACCACAATTAAATTCTATTTATTATCCACTGAAGTGGCAACCATTTAGAAATTAAACAGGATTAACTACTGACAAAAATGTGGAGAAAATGGAACTTGCATACTCCTGTGGTGGGAGTTTGAAATTAATAAAAAAGACTTTGGAAAACAATTGCTATCTCAAACTACAAAAGCACTGATGTGTATACCCAATGACCCTCACTTCCTCGCCTAGGTACAAAATCTAGAGAAACTTTTGCACCTGTACATCAGGAGACATGTCGAAGGCGACCTTAATAGCAAAACCAAAAACCCTAGAAATATATCAACTGTGTATAAACTGGACAATTGATAAATTGCAATATACACAATGGAACATTACACATTCGTGAAGATGAGTCAACTGCAGCAACAGGCACCCGGAACGAATCTTTGAAAACACAAGTCCCAGAAAACTACATACTGTGCTACTGTTTTTATAAAGTCCAAAGATAAATATAGCCAAACCAAATCATATAGGTTACATAGAGATGTGGTAAAACTATTTTTAAAATGAGCACACTGATAAACACAAATACTCAGAAAAGTGATTACCTGTGGACATGCATGAAGCAGGGTAATGGAATTTGTTAGGAGCACATGGATAACTTGAATGGTACCATTCATGTTCCAGTAGCTAACATAGGAGCTGGGTTCCTAAGTTTCTTCTGTTATAATTATGATTCTGATTTACATACTCATAAAATATATTTCTTTTTAGGTACCAACATATTTTTTGTAATTTCTAAGGGGAAGACTCTAGATTTTTTTTAAAAAGGTTTAGCTCCATGGGGAAACAGAAATGGCTTCATAATCTGAAACATGAGAATGATTACAATAACAAAAATCAGGAATATGACATATAACACAAACAAGAAGTAGTCAAAAACACCGTTTGGTCTGGCTTTCAGATTTTACAGCAAATTTCCCCTTAACAATTATTTTGCTTTTATTCTAAGCTTTTCTTGTATTTATTTATTCAGTGTAATTCCTTCTTAATCCATTTAGAACTAGGTTGCCTCATAACTGTTGGTAAATATGTATCACTTCGCTCCCTGCCAGACATCTTCATGATTAAATTCACAAGTAACGTTAATACAAATGAACAGAAATACGCTGTGAGGCGATAAAGTGTTTTGAGAATATACATTGGTTGCAGATAATCCGCAAGGCCAATGGGACAGAACACACACTCCGGGTAAGCTCTGTAACTTACAGGTAGGATATAAATATGCTTAGAAATCAAAAGAAAATGCTCATCATTTGTTTATCTAGATTAGTTCTAAAGAAAAATGGCCAGACTCACCAAACTCAAAAATAATTAAATTTCACCACGGCAAAAACAGAAGTATGTAAATATCTCATTTAGTAACTGAGGAAGTGAAAAACTCATATAATTCTAAAAAGTGTATAGCACACTATAAAGAGAGCAAATTAAGCTTGGTAGTTATACAAAATGATCATGTGGTGTTAGCCTGTACATTATGAAAAATCTTTACAAAACTAACGAAAAATTGATTCGCGATAAATTGAATTAAATTGAAAACACAGAAAGCAGCACTCAGAACTAAACATTCCATTTCACATACCTAAATACCAAGAATACAAAAGCAATGACATCTTCAAACAATAAATAAAATCCATGTTTATACAATGAAAGAAATAACTGTTACCATAGCACAGTTCCCCATCAATTCCACTAAGAAGAGAGCCCTACTCTAAAAGAAGCTGAATGTGTTCTGTATGGTTAACTGAAATGTACAAATTTTTTAATATATAAATACCCCTTTCCTTCCAAACTAATTTCATAAATGAAACAATTCAGAATAAAAACTTAATCATTTACACAGTAAGTAATCTTTATAAGATCAAGGACCAAGTACAAAATAATAAAACAAATTAATTATTAAACGCACATTTTTATAAAAACAGATTAATGAAGGACATTAAAGGAAAAAGCTGAATAAGTTAGAACAGTGATTCTCAAAGCGTGGTCCCCAAAGTATAGTCCTTAAGCCTTTATCTCTCAGACCCTTTCAGGATATCTGTGAGATCAAAAGTATGTTTATATTTTTAATATAAATAGTAAGAGGTTACATATGCTGTTTTCATTGTCCTTATGTATGTACATGTGATGCAAAAGCAAAGTCAGTATAAAACTGTTGGACTCTGAGCACAAATCAAGGGAATGGTAAAAGACTACTGGTAAACATTATATTCTGCACCATTGCTTGTAATAATAATAATAATAATAATAATAATCTGCGTACCTACATATATTTTATAAAAGTTAGGTTCCCTCAAGAATACTCTTTTCTGGGTACTCTGAAAACAACTGAGGTATAGTTGACATACAAAGTTATATTTGTTTTAGGTGTGTAAGTGATTCAATATTCGTATGTATTACGAAATAAGACCACGATAACTCTAGCTAACATCTCACCACACACAGTTATAAATTCTTTTTTCTTGTGAGTCTTAAGGTCTACTCTCAGTAACTTTCAAATATGCAATACAATATTATTAACTATAGTTACCGTGCTGTACATTACATCCCCAGGACTTATTTGTTTTAGAACTGGAAGTTTGTACCTTTTGATCTTCACCCATTTTGCCCACCCGGCAACTCACGCCTCTGGCAACCACCAATCTATTATGTGTATCTATGGGTTGTTTTTTGTTATTTTTAGGATTCCACACATAAGTGTGAGATTTTACAGTATTGCTTTGTCCAACTTGTTTCACTTAGCATAATGACCTCAAGGTCCATCCATGTTGCAAATGCCAAGATTTCTTTTATGGCTGAATTATTAATATGACTGTGTGACTGTGTGACTGTGTGAGTGTGTGACTGTGTGTGTGTGTGAGAGAGAGACAGAGACAGAGACAGACAGAGACAGAGAGAGACAGAGTGTGTGTGCGTGTACTACATCTTCTGTATCCATGTGCTTTTAGTGTCAAATACAAAAAATCATCACCAACACCAGTGTCAAGGAGCTTACTACCTATGTTTTCTTCTAGGAGTTTTATGGTTTCAAATCTTTAATCCATTTTGAGTTACTTTTGTGTATGGTGTAAGATAGTGGTAGAGTTTCATTCTTATGCATGTGGTCAATTTTCCCAACACCATTTACTGAGGAGACTGTCCTTCCCCCATTGCATATTCTTGGCTCCTCTGTCATAAATTAATTAACCACGTGCGTAGGTTCAATTCTGGACCCTATTCTGTTCTACTGATCTACGTGTCTGTTTTTATACCAATATTACATTGTTCTGATTACTCTAGCTTTGTAATGTAGTTTGAAATCAGGAAGCGTGATGCCTCCATCTTTGTTATTCTTTCTCAAGACTGCTTTGGCTATTTTATTTTACTCCACTTGGAACGTTCATTAAAATATAAAACTGATATGAAAAGCTTTTTTGTATTTAATTTTGAAGCATTAAATCAACTACCTATCAGGCTTATACTTCTCCCAGTTTGGGTTTAAATTTCTGTTTATGGTGCTTTCTTTTTCAGGAGGGCGCAGCTCACAGTGGCCCATGTGGGGATAGAACCGGCAACCTTGTTGTTAAGAGCCCACGCTCTAAGCAACTGAGCTACCCAGCCATCCCTATGGTGCTTTCTTATATATAAGCTTCTTTCTTAATTTCTATAGTTCTATTATTATTTAAACCATTATATAGCTGATCTGGACTCTTACTGTAAGTGATAAACTAGAAAGCTAAATTCTGCAAATGGTTTCCTGGTATGACAACAACATTTACTAATCTACCCTTTCACCACTGATCTGTATAGACTGCCTTCGTCGCAGGCTAAACTCTTAGTTTCCAGTTGGCTTTTAAATTTTTACTGTGGTCCTTTTGTTACAGCACTCTTAGAATACATTTTAATAACTTATTGGGTAAATGTCATTTTAGTTATTGTACCTCTGAATCATTCATTCTCCCAATGAATTAAAGTTAGTTGGTAACACTCTCTGCACACCATTAAAATATATTTGTGAGATTTCTTTTTACTGGAATTGTATTTAATAGTTATGATACTTGGTCTATTTAAATTGTTCTACAATTGTTTTAATCTATTAAATATATTATTTTTCTTAAAAATTATAAATTTCATTAAGACTGTCATTTTCCGTAGTACGCATAGCATTAAATTATTATAATCTGCTCCATATAACATCCAATTTCAATTGTTTATTAAAATGTTTTAGTGTAGATGGGCTCTTTTTGTATGTTTCTCTATGTTTACCATCATAAATCTTTCCAGCTTCTTGAGTTGAATGCCTAGTTCATGTACTTTCACTCTTACATTTAATGATATAAATTCTTGAGAACAATTCTGATCACATTTCATAAATTTTGAAATGCAATATTTTCACTAGCATTATTATTTGCAGCAGCATCTAAACTACTCTTTGATACAAAGATATTCAGAAGAATTTTTAGTTTGCTCTCTTCCAGCTTACGTGTCTGTGTCTAAATATTTATTTATTTGAGGTTCTGATGCAGAGAATGTAGTCAACCCATTTTTCTAAATGCTCCAGGGCTAGTATCAATAATGTGTATGCTTTGATGCAAAGTATAAAGTAAAGCAGGGACCTATCAAACCAAGTTTAACTCATCTCATTCACTGAAAAACCTTAAATCTTTCTAATGGCCTCAGAAAGTCACGCACCGAGTGGCCTGTTAAGAGTTTACCTCCTTTCTACTTTTCTATCCCTTGCTCACTCCTCTCCAGCCACAATGGACTTCGGGACTGTGAGGCATGCTCTTACCTCAGAGCTTATTTATTGGTTATCCCTCTGCCTACAACTTCTTCCCAGAGGTAATCATGTGGCTTGCTCCCTGACTTCTTTATTTAAAGGTAATCCATTTTTATTACTGTTAGTATATCTCCAACTAGACTGGAAGCTTCATTACAGCAGGAGTTTTTGTTTTTGTTTTCAGTAATGTATCCCCAAAGTCTAAAATAGTGCCTGGTAAATAGTGGGTACTCAAAAAAACCAAGCACAAAATAAATGTTACCTAACTACTGTTATCACTACTTTAATTACTTCTTGAGCCATATTTTAAAATCTCCCACGATGTTTAAGTTTTAATCAATTTTTAAAACATTTCTAACAGTTTTATTTTATATAAATTCCAATGCTTACACTCAGAGCTAGTGTTTTCATGGCTGTTCAGAAATAGATACGAACCCATCTATGAACTTACTATTAAAAAGGAATAGGCCAGATACATGCATACCTCTACAAAGATAACACAAGTGCAGAGTAGTTACACAAACTAACTATGCAGGTAATAGAAGTAGTCAACTAAGTAGTAGGAAAAGAAAAGTACAAACAAAAGCTGTGTGATCCAAAAGAATTGTCTTTCTACTTTGATAAAAATAACTGTACTATCACAGTAAGTGAATAGACAAATGAACATGCATTAAAAAATGCCTTTTTTTTTCCTGTTAGTATAATGGGCAATATTAGGGCCAATTTGTAAAATATGAATAAGATGTAGGAATTAGATAATACCACTATAACAGGAGTGTCCAAACTGCGGCCCGCGATCCATTTTTTATTGGCTGGCAGCAAATTCCAAAAATATATTTAGTTTACTTAAATAAACCAGGTGAGGTAATACGTACTTTACCTCGAGTGAGTGGCCCGGGTGTTTGTGAATTTTACCGCACATGGCCCTTGGTGAAAAACATTGAAAAAAGTTTGGACACCCCTGCACTATAACAATGTTAACTACTTGAATTTTAAAATTATATTATGATTATGTAAGATAATATTATCCTTGTTTTGAAGGAAATACACACTGAATTAGACATAAAGGAACATTATGTCTGTACCTTATTAATAATCAAGACAAAAACTTACATGTGTATATGTAATATAAAAGAGAGACAGAATTAGAATGATAAAGCAAATGTGATCAAATGTTAACATCCGGACAATCTGGATAAAGGATATAAAAGAATTCCTTTTACCATTCTTGTAACTTTTCTCTAAGTCTGAAATTATTTCAATATAAAAAGCTAAAAATCAAAACCCACAAAAGTCTAGCCGCAAAATTACATTTGACAAATATCAGCATCCCCAAATCACAGATGAAGAGAGTAAGTCAAAATAATCATACAATTAATTAATTAGAAGAGAGGTGAAGCTAGAGTCTATTTTACTCAAACCTGTAGTTTACTTTCCGTAGAAAAGCTTAATGTTTTCAACATAATGATGAGTAAGTCATCAACAGATTATAACTTTCTTATCCCTGAGAGAAACAATGCACTGATTATTCATGATTTCCTCTTACAGTATTACTTTCCTTTCAAGATATGATGTTACCATTACCAGTATGTCAAAAACAAATTTTAACTCATCACTGATGAGTAAATACCCGATGATGCAACAGAGCCATTCGAGTTCTAATCAGGGCTGCAGCATTCTCAACAGCTGTCACTATGACGGGTCATTCCAGGAAAGCAGCCATGATTTTACAACTCAGATGCTCATATTTATGCTACCACTAAAACATACTGTTAACTATATCATTTACCTGAGAACTGCCACCGAAACCTGGAGGTTGGCTGTATTCTGTGGAATCAATAATACTACTGAAAAATGAAGAGAGAAAAATGTGACTTCAGTGTTTACATTATTTTAGCAACAGGAAAAGCAAACCTAAAATACACCACAGATAAATCCAATATTTCTAATTTCTAAGCAAAAACATATTTATTGCCAATAATTAGACATCAAATATATGCATAACCCATAAAGAAAAAAAAAGTCATCATATATCTAAACAACTTATTCCTTCAACCCACCACCTTAAACATGTACACCATAAAAGAATGTTAATAGAAAAATAATCACAAGTCAGGTGTATTCACAGATATATTTGCTTCAGTTTCATTTTCAGATAGGTTAGTAAGTTGCCTGGAACCCTATCTGGGAAAAGGGTGTAAGCATGCAATTAAAAGCTATGGTTAGCAGACCCACTATGCACTAAAGAGCTATGAGCCCTTGGCCACGTACCTTATAACCACTCCGTTTCCTATCTGCAAAGTGAGATGAGTGGGGCCTAGCTTATGTCTAAACCATCCAGAGTCCCTTCCAGCTCCAAAATGTTATGATAATCATCTCATGTGAAATTAAACTACCAGTGGAATGGAATAAATGGTAAAATATCCAAAATCTTTCTTTCATAATCTAAAACCTATATATCAGTTTCCTCTGTCCTGGTCAAACATAATTTGCTTTTTGTATTGGTTCTTTTTATTTGGTTATATCGTCTGCACATTCTCCTTCCTAACCCTAGAAAAACCTCTAAAAGTCCAGACTATCTTTTTCTTCCTATTAGTTCTATCTTACAATCTCTATCTTATCACTTCATCATGCCTATCTCCTTCCCATTTTTTAAAAAAGAAATTGGCCTACGAAGACTATTAACACCTGAAAATGGCATAACATATATGTCACCCCTGATAAACCAACAGCTATTTACACTTTGTAAAACGTTTTCCTTATTTCTCCTATAAAAATGTATATATTCTTGTCTACTCTAATAAAGTTAAGCAATTGATGGTTCTCTCAACAAAAATACAGATAATCATTATTTTACATTAGTACCCAAATAACCTCAGAGGTTATAACATGAAAGGCATTCTTAAAAGCAGAGTGGGTTTGAATTTCACCTCTTAGCAGCTAAATGACTCTGGGCAAGTTACTAATACTTTTTGGCCTCTAGTGTGTGTGAAGTTCTCAGTACAATGCCAAAAAACTGGTAAAAATTCAATAAATTTTACCCTCTGTTAATAAAATTAATCTCATTCAATCTCAGGTTTTCAAAAATACAATAAATCAGATGGGATTGTCCTCAAATAGTCTTAAGAAAGCAACACATATTAACCGATCTTAATTCACTGTGTTCTTGACTGCTTCAATAGGAAGACTCGGTTATACAAGAAAGAGCCTTCTAAGCACTTCCACTGCAAAGTAAAGAATCAACACAATCTTGTAATGGGTTTCTCTGATGACACATAAGCAATGCTCACCTTCCTTGCACAGAGTCACGCACTGGTATGACAAGGTCACACGCTATTTTCAGTATACTCCATCCAGGGACTAATAGGGCTAAAAACGAGGACATGCCATGCATTCAAAAATCTCTTACTTTTACTAATAAAACTCAATCCCCTGGCATGTGTATAAACATTAATAAAATTATGTAGCTGCATACGTAGAGGTCAACAGAACAGAGCAATTCTAGATATGATTTTTATGGTGTTATAATTCAGATTTCTTTGATAAGCCTGAGCAATGATATTTGTATATTAATGTGAATAGTGAGATAACAGTTCAAATACATGGTAAGAAATACTCATTAATTTGCTGAAGACACTGAAATAACAGGTTTTAAGTGGTATTATTTTACTAATATTATCTGCAGAGTCTGAAACTTATTTTATATCAGATATTAATCTTATTTACTGAGAAAAATTTGATAATATAGACAGGACTGTAACAGAAGAAATCTGAACAATAAAGCGCTCTAATTCTGCTGTGTGTGTGTGTGTGTGTGCGTGTGTGTGTGTAAAGTAACATGATTAGAAGAGAATATCAGAAAGCACTGACTGGGCTAGGTCCTCTTGATTCTATAGCTGGGTGTTATACTACGTAACTATGAGTAAGCCATCATCACTAGGTAGTAATAACTACAGTAGCAATAGCTACCATTTATTGAGCATTTATTATGCACTAGACACTGACCTAAATAATTTAAAACTCATAACTCTAAGGTAGATACTATTTTCATTCCCATTTCTCAAATGGGGAAACTCAGACGCTAAATGGTAATATACTCGTATTTAGCCCAAGGTAACAACACAGTTAGCAAATAGTGCAGTTAGGATTCAAATCCATGTGGTCAAGTTCCAGAGTCTACACTGAACCACCATACTAGACGTAATTTATGGAAAAAAGTGAAAAAAGGGCCACTTATAAATATAAAAGAATCATTAACTATTTCAAACAAAAGTCAATCAAGTTACAAAAATTTAATAAAGACATCAAAAGAGGATAAGGGCAAGAAGAAAAGTTCAAGGTAATAACTATAACTGAGTCAGGAATATTATACTTCAATCCAAATGGAGAAAATAAGATAAAAAATATTCTAATGTTCTTGCTGTTGACAATGAGAAGCTTAACTAAAGACAGAAATGAAAACTATGCAGCTGTAACCCAAGTTACAAAGGAAATTGAGTTATGCAACTAGATGTCACACACTACCCTTACCAAAATTATTTGTTTCCAGAAGCAAAGGTACATACTTCATAATTAAAAGACATACTTAAGTCAATTTCGTATATAAGCTCTATCTATAATGGTAGGTACCTGAGAGAAAGCAGTAGTTCAATCTTGATAAAGACAATAGGTGACTAATTTTATCTTGGACTTTTATTTGAAAAAGGATGATTCACATTTAAATTATTGACAGACACATTAGTTAATTATAGAGAATTTTTAAAGTTGTGAACAAAATAAAGCAAGCATACTGAGATCATTTAAGACTGAACATAAAGAAAATATAAGGTTTTAAATAAAAAGGAGAATTGAATGGACCAAAAGTTCTGCGTACACATAAAATTAGACTAACTGCTATCATGATTTGTTTTTTTTTCATTAGTATGAATGTAAGACAGAGAAAAATAAAGCTACATTTAATAAATTATATAGGGCTATAGCCAAAGCCCGTTCCTTTCCAGTATTCTACATAAAATTATTGAACCAGTTCCCCAAAACAAAACATACCTAAGCAACATGTAACCTGACAATAATCTGACTTACAAATTTTAATAATTAATTAAGACCAAATATGGTTTTAATTTTTTAAAGCAGTAAATTTTGTCACTATTTTATTCCTTTTCTACCAAAGCAATAATCCTTAGTTAGTATAAACAGATCAGAGCTAAATTAACTTGTTTTCTCAAAATAATGCTTTTCTGTCAGTACTTAATATAGAACTTTTTCTCTGCTACAACAGTGTATCATATTACTTTCTTTACATAACAACTTGAAGTAATGAATTTCAAATTAATGGTAAATCCCATTTACTTACATTAATCAAAATTCTTGTGGTCCTAATTTTGCAGACACCCTTAAGAGAGGCTAGAAATCAGTCTTCATGTTCAATTTTTCCTTCCTAATTCCACATACCCTTTAACATTTGACACAACTATTTAAACAAATCATCCAAAATCCATGTGACTAATCTATCTACTAACAACAGCAGCAGCTAATTTATTCAGTGTGTACCATGTGCCAGGCATTATTCTCATTTCTTTAAATGCACTATCGCATTTTATCAGTCAAGACAGGTGTTATTATCCTTATTTTACAAATGAGAAAACTGAGGTGTACAGAAGCTAATAAACTCGCCTAAGATCAAACTGCTAAGTTGTGGCAATGCAACTCCAGAATCCTTATGGAAGACTGCCAAAGAGACATGTTTTCTCTTCTTGAAGAATCACTGCCCTTCCATTTTTGAACCGCAAGATCCTATTTACCTTCTTTCCAATGTTTTATTTTCAACTCTGATAATTTCCAAAACTCTTTCACCTCCTAAGGCTCTAGAGTAAGGATGCCTGCGTTAGAATACTGGTTATGCGCTAACTGTATAATGCCGGGCAAATTACTTCACCTCTATGACTCAATTCCTCATCTCTAAAATAAAAAGCATTAAAAAAAATAAAGAAAAAAAAAGAAAAAACAAAACAAAACCTATTACACGGCAATTGTTCTGAGGATTATACGAAATAATACGTGTAAATTACAGAACAGCACCTGATACACAGATGCTACTTTACTCTGACAGTTACAACTTTTGCAAATAAATACAGTTCTCCTCTAGACTTAATTTTAACTTTTCTGGCTCTCTCATACCCAAGAACTTGATTTGAGGCATTTTTAAGACATTACAAAATGATAGGAAACTTTACAAAGAAGTGAGTAAAATAAATAGAAATCTTTACCCCCATCCTCCCCAAAGCTGAAATAAGCTAAAGATAGTTATAAAACTTTAGTGTTGAATATCTGGGCTTTCTTTTATGAAAAAAAAAAAAAGAAAAGTAAGCATATCTTATTCAGAGATTTATTTAAAAACCCATCAGTAATACAGACGTACTGTGTACAATACTAGTGTTGACATATTTTTAAAGTACTATCATCCAAGGCTGCATTTAAATCTCTGGGATCCACCTCAGACGCAAGGATCAGATTTGGGGAAAGGATTCAAAAATTTGCATTTCAAGTAAGTCTTGATTGAACCTCATGCACACTGAAATTTGGCCTAGTCACCCTTCAGATTTCAGAACTGGAATGGATTATCAATAGCTTAATCATGCAGTGACAGCTACAGTTTTATAACAAGAACCCAAAGGTGGTTTTTAAAATTGCTGGAATGCCTACTTATCAAAATAATTACTAAAGTTTTAGAGTTAAATGCATTTTGACTGGAACTGAAAGACTATTTACACTGTATTTTAAGCAGAACAATTAATTTGCCAGAATAACTTATCTTCCATCCGAAGGCTGTGTAACTATGATAGCAGGATTCCAGGATCTGTCATATTCACAACTGTTTCCCCAGTACCTAAAATAGTGTTTCATACATGCCTGATACACCCCTAAAAACTGGCTGAGTGACTGAAGAATAAATTCTTCAAACATTCTAAAAAGAAATCGCACTGTTTCAAAAAAGGTTTTCATAACTTGTCACATTTCTATTACCTATCAATTTAATGAAAAATTACAGATGTATGAAGAGTACCCTCTGTAGTATTGCTACGAAGGTTGGATTTCTGTGTTTTGTGTTTCTTTTTGTTTTAGTTCAAGTTAAAAATTCTGTAAGATTCTTCAATGTCCTCCATTGCCTATTACATCAAATTCAACTCCTTCACAAGGTATAGGGTCAGAGTTAAGGCAAGCAACCCTTGTACTACCAACAAAAAAACAACCCACTGGCTTTATTACTTCTCGCACACAATAAGCTTCATTAAAATATAACAAAACATCATTTATTTTCAGAAGTCCTCCATGAAGGTGTAGCAGATATTTCTTAAGATATGTCTGTAATCACCTAACCTTGGGGAGAAGCTACTTAAGAGATGAATCCAGAAAAAGTTTCTAGGCAAAAGGAACAGTATACATAAAGGTACCCTAACATCTCGTTTTGGGAGCTAAATTCAATTCTAAAGCACAAAAATCATAGACAGGATACAGGTGATTATGGAAGACCATGCAAAAGGGCTAGATCTAAACCAAATTACAATGGAAAGCCAATGAAGGATTTTAAGCAGGAAACACGATCAGATTTCTGGCAATACACTGACTGTAGGAGGATAGTTAAAAGACGACTGCTAGACTTCATGTGATACTGAGTCTAAACAAGGTAGCAAGAAAAGAATAGACAGGATATGACAATTATAGCTAATCATGGTCTGTAGGAGACAAAATTGCATAGGAGCAGATACCATTATTTGTCTTTTGTTTTTCTTTTCATTTAAAAACAATCTAATCATAAACCCAGAATCTCTGTAAGGGATTCAATGACCTGACATATAATGAAGGTCTTCCTTATAGCAAAAAAATACACAAATCTACAAAAAGGCTTTTTAAAAAGCAAACCTGCTTAAAAGAGAAACCAAAACATCACAGTCAGGAATAAAAACAAAAACTATCTGGCATTTAGATCATAAAGCTAATAATTATGAAGAAAGTTATTATAATTGCAACTGTATGTTATTTCTTAAAAATAAAGAAAAATCAAATTGATAGTATACTATAACATTCTTCCCAGCATGTTCAATTTCACACCTTAATTTTAAGGGTCATTTCCCAATATACTTAAGGGCTACATGATTTTTACCAAGTGTCTCTCTTAAACCTTGAGGGATGTTCCAATTCCTTGTTTTAAAAAAACCCAGCAAAACACTCTTTTGAAGAAAATATCATGTTTCCCTATTTTCCCTTCTTCAGCTGTTAAGAAGTCTAAAATCTGCCAGAATCTCATTTAACAATAGCTCTGCATACTATTTCAGCAATTCTCCTACAGCATTTTCACAGACTTCATGAAATCCTGTATCTTTTACAAGATGTGCCACTTTATTTTATAACACAACCTCTTCCCATCTCTTCCACCAATAAAACCCTAGTCCAAGCCATCATCTCCTCTCCTCTGCACTGTTTCAATACTTTCTAACTTTCCTCCAGGCTTCCGATGGCAGGAGGCTGAAAGGGACACAGATACTCTTTTCTGTCCCCCGCATGGAAACCCCAGGAAACATTTTAAAATTGAAATTAGATCCTGCTCAAAACTCTGCCATGACTTTCAATCATATTTACACTTCATTCATGTGACAGCTTAAATGTCGCTTCCTTGGAGAAGGCTGACTACCCAAACTAAACTGGAATCCTCTCCAAAGTCCTAGTATCTCTTACATTTTTTCTTCAGGTACTACTTACTTGTCATGTACTACTACACTATAAATGTGCTTATTTAGTACCTCCCCCAACCTCCACATATACACCCCCCAGAAGATAAGTTCCATAAGGGCAGCTGCTTTGCCAGCTAGATTCAATTCGACATGGAGAACAGTGTCAATAAACAGAGCCAATTACGCGAATATACTACTATATTGTCACATGTTAATAAAAGCCATCAGCGAGAGATTGAGTAACAAAGACATAGATACAACAGATATAAAGACATGCAACTATTATGCAGACAGATAGGATAATGGGAATTGTCAGTTTATTAGTGAATATTTTGTGATATGACAAGTTTTGCTTGCCTGCATGCACTCATGTAATAAACATTTCATTAACAAAGATCTCATGTATATCAGAAAGTGAATGCTAAGCTTAAAAATAACAATATCCCACAGACGTAGTTATTCCCAAGTGTTTCAAAGAAAATCAAGTATGGAGAAAAACAAGCTGTAAAATTACACAGCAAAGTAACGCAAGAATCAAGTAGAACTGACAAGGCTCTCCATAAAATGGTTAATGGGAAAAATAGCAACTATCCCAGGAATGCTCTTTAACTAGAAGGTTCCCTGGTCTCTTTCCCCACATACCATACCAAAACCAGACCCACAATCACTTTCTTGAACTGACTCAGATTCAAAAGCTAGTGTAATCTCTTGTACTGGCAATAGACTGCTTGATAATCCATGTGTTGTCCTAAAACTATTTGCCTGAAAAGCTTCCATTGCACCATTATCCTAAACAGCTCAGCAGGTGAAAAACATGTAAAATTGCTCTTACTTTGAACATTTCAAGCAAAACGGTTCAAATTCAAATTTTAGGTAGTACATATTTCATCAAATAGAACTTTGGAAGGGACCAGACATTCACTACGTTTCACAAATACTTAGTGAAGGAGGACAGTCACTAGTACTGCTCTAAAAACCTAGAGAAATGGTTGCGAGCAAGACAAATATAATCCTCGCTCTAACAGAGAATACAAAAGGGAAGACTTAATTAAATTAATAAGAGGGAGTTACGAGAAGATACAAGGGGGATCTAAACTAACAGTTCTACCTAATGCCCTCATTTTAAATCTGGGGGGAGTGATCTGCCCAAGAAAATTCAACAAGTTATGGGAAAAGACCAAGGTTTTACTTTATCAAATTATCCCCCAATATTACCATTTCATGTTTTCAAATGATAAATTTTTCATGTCATCTGATTTTATTTCACAAAATATTTAAAGCTATCATTATTTGAACAAATCCACCAAACTTTCAATCCAACAGTGAATTCGTAATATTAAGACATTCTACTCAGTAACTGTTCCTGATGTGAAAATTCAAAGTATTAAGAAAATAGATGAGCCATGTGAATCTCTTTTCTAGATCATGACCAAAAGTAATTTCTCAGGGGTTTTGTACATTACATGAAAAAGGCTCCGAAGGGCTAGTACCACATGTGCACTTTGTAACATAATTCCTAAGCAATTATAAGTTTGAAGCTTTGTACCTGTGTGATGGAGAAGGAGCTTCACATTGAGGCACTGTGCTATCTTCACTGACAGGAGAGTATAAGCCACTCATTTCCTGAAAGCACAATTAGTTGAGTTACAGATGATACTCCAAACAAAAGAAGTGTACATCGAAACGAGATATGCTATATTCCCTTCCAACCCCAGGTTTTTATCAGTCCCTTTTTGTCTCAACATCCAACTTTCTCAAGGCTTCCTCTCACAGAGTATAAAAGCAAGGATATCTAAAAAGTTAATAGATAAGCCTTTTCTATGGTACACATTCTTAAAGAACTAGAAATTATTTAATATTGTTCATCACTAATGAAGCCACCAATGCAAAACAAAGACAAATGTAAATACAGTCGACCCTTGAACATGAATGTTACGTGCAGCAGCCCCACCCCACCCCACAGTCAAAAATCCATGTATAACTTTTGACCTCCCCCAGATTTTCACTGTTAATAGCCTACTATTGACCAGAAGCCTTACCAACAACATAAGCCTTAGGTTAACATGTATTTTGTATGTTATATGTATTATATACTGTATTCTTACAATAAAGTAATCTAGAAAAAGAAAAATGTTAAGAAAGTCATAAGGAAGGGAAAATACATTTATAGTATCTACTGGAAAAAAAAATGGATCTGTGCAGTTCAAACCTGTGTTGTTCAAGGGTGAACTGTATTTTAAATGAGATGTGCAATACACTATTGAACAATGAACTAGCTGATCTGGGTGAGGACATGCTGAAAAATATTAAGATAACTATGACAGTATGGTAACTGGATCACTAGGTTCAATTCTCTAAAGTACCAAAGAACGGGAAGTATCTGCCTCTGCTTTAAATATATCCTCTGCAAAAATTAAGAAAAGTAACACTCCTTTTGATTTAGATATTAGTTTTGTTTAATAGAGGCTTAAACTCTAAGTTTTGGTCATTAACCCATGGGAAAAGGCCTCCTAATCAACTATTATTGCATAAATTATGCCTCTAAATCATACCAACAACCTGGCTTCCTTTTTCATGTTCTATATTTTGAAAATAATTTAAAATGCCACTAAAGATACATAATCAAGCAGAATTATTTGACTAATCCAAGCTCAGTTCAATCATATAGTCAAGTTAGTAACAAGTTAGAAATGCCAAATGGGATACTGAACTTCCACTAAATAGTTAACTCAACATCATTTAATATGTATCAGCAAAAGAAAATTATAATACATGTGAATAATTAAAAACATACAGTAAATTTAAATACAGCTGAAGACAATAACCTCACATCGTAAAGCCTCTGAGCCTCTCAAAGATCCTCCCATGGATTTCTATAAGTAAACTACATCATACTATAAATCCCTGCATTATTGGTAATGTATTTTCTTATCTTTTTAAAAGTAAGCTTAACACCTAATAATGCAGTGGGTGCTAATGTAAAAAAATGTAATATTTACTTAATAAAAGAATGCAATCATGACATCACTTTAACAGTAATAATTAAAGGTTTTGTGGGAGTTGATTTAGTTAACACAATGGCACTCCAAGAAAACTGATTTTTTTCAATCTACTTGATGATCATGGCAATTAAAACAGTGAAAACAAATTTAGAATATATTTTATCATCAAGAAAATGATGCTTTTTCTATAAAAATGCAGTCAATTACAGTAACATCTGGTACTTTCTACATAATAAAGACCAATCCCATAAATTTAATTTAGCAATTTAAAGGAAAGTGACAATTTCATGAAATTGAAAAATTGCTAGACATGTGAGAAATTCTTGGTATCTTACTTCCACTCTTTTAATATCCTCTTCTAAAACACTGAGCTCCTTCTGGATCTGTTCCAGTTGCTGTAGATAAAAGAGAAAAAAAGCCTGAATCAAACCACACTGGCAAAACCAATAACTGTATATTTGGAAAATGACTCCCAGTTTCCTGGGACACTGGGCCCTAATGGTAAACTGCAGGGATGAAAACCAGCACACAAAAAGAGCTGGCAGTCCCTATGTTAAAATGTAAATACAATGTTTAAGAAAACTCAGGATCGACTTTATAATAAAAACATGAAAGATGAACAATGTGACTTAAAAATACAAGACATCCAAAGAACTTTCAAATTACCTCATTTAATTGTAGAAATTAATGTCAGCATGTCAGTTAACCCCATTTAAAAGGTAAAAATCAGTCTCATGGAAGTTAAATTCCACCATCCAAAAGCAATCGCAAGTTAGCACCTAAACATTTCCTTTTTAAGCATTTTTAAAAGCATATTTAAGATAATGTTTTACTTTTGATACCTTACCTATTGTATCTGAACTTTTTCCATGCCATTAAAATGCAAACATTTTCATTGTTGAATCACATTCAACAATATGTAACCATTCCCCGCTCACCAGAGATTTAAGTTGTTGGCAAACTATCATACGTAATCCTGAAACATGAGTCTGAATTTCAAATTTTATTAAGAGATTAAAAAAATGAAATTATTAGAACGAAAGAAATAAAACAAAATCGTTTTCCAGAAGCACTATACAAATTTAGATTTCTATCACCAGTATATACTGAATCAATTTTTAAATGTAAAATAACTGTAATGAATACTTATGTAATACTTATTGCCAGATGTTATTATGCATTAGGAAAATGAAGCACAGAAAGGTTAAATGATCATTTTATGACCCAAGATCATTCAGCAAGTGGCAGACCAGAAGTTCAAACCCAGAAGTCATGCTGTTGACCACTATGCTCTACTACTTCTTGAAAGGGGTACCTTATATTATTGAACTTTCTTTCTTTAATGACTGGTAAAGGTAAACAGACTTTTCAGGTTTATTAACATTAGCACCCTCTCTTCTGTGGCAATACATACACAGTTAATCATAATCGCTAACTGATTAATTCAAATATTTACCAATCCTACTGGGAAGAACAGGGTTTAGAAAACTAGAGCCCTTGCCTTCATGGAACTCAGTCTAGGGGAGATGGCAAACAAGTAAGCCGATAGTTGAAATATAGTAAGCATTATGATGATGGTATGCACACAGAATTAAGGGAACACAGATTGTTCCTAACCTAGATAAAAAACTCAGGAGAAGAGAAACAACTGGATAACTGAAATTAGATCTGAAATTAAATGAAAAGCTGAGCGAGCCCTGAAGGACTAAGGATTTTGCCAGGTGGAACATAGTGGGGAAATAAGCGGGGAATATAATAATATATACAAAGGCATAAACTATGAGAAAGGTAAATAATAAATATGAGGAAGCTAGGACAATGAATGAAATCACCCACTATCAACCAGCATAGTCAGAAGACATGAGAAGAACTGGATGTAGGGAACAACAATGTTTAAGAGATGGGCAAAGGAAGAAGGAGCAAGCCTGCATTAGCTATTAAGAAGGGCAAAGGAGTAGCCACAAAACTAGGGGAAAAGACAGCATACTAGAAACCTGGGGGAGGGGTGAGGGGGGAGCTGTAAACGGAGTGATAAGCACTGTCAAATGCTTTAGACTCTTCATCTACTTTAATAAACTTTCCTCCAACCTAACAATTTTCACAATACTCCTACCTTAACTGAAATCTTGCTCTCCCTCAAAGACACAGTCTGTCTTGGAACAGTTTCAAATAAAAGTTGGTCAAAATGATAAATTCTCTCATGCTCCAGGTTTCACAGAACTAGGTGGAGGCTCACCATTTCTACTGCATTCCATGGCCATTTCCAATAATTAGTCTTCCACTCTAATACAAAAACCACTCTGGTCTGGCTCGATCTAAACAGCCAAATCACTCTCTCCTCATGCCAGCCATCTATAAATTATTTACAACGTCACTGAAGCCTTTTGTCTTTTAGTTCACAGACATTTTCAACTCCAGTAATCCTAACCTCTAATTCAGCAAAGCATCCCTTAACCTTTTTCATTTAATTACCCTGAAATGCTTCATCCCTAAAATCCTTATTTAAACAAATGCTTAAATAAGCATTTGTTTATTTAAACAAATAAGCATTCATACTAAATTATATTTAAATAAGCATTCATACTAAAGGTATGAGACCTTTAGTAAAAATAGATTTAAAAAGGATAAAAGTAAACATCTATAGTATCAACACCCAGAGATAGCCAATATTACTTGTATGATGCATAATACATAATTAAGATCAAATTAATTTTTGAACTTGGAACACCAGAAAAAGAATCCTACTATCATCTGAAATTCCAAAATATTAAACTCTAATGCCCCACTCTCTGAAGAGTATGCCCCATCCTTCTAATATATATGGTGAACCATATAAAACTGCCAATGTTCAAACAATTTTTACTTCCAAAAACAGCAATTTCACATGGTTCAATTTAAAATAAAACAACTAAAATTTAAGCCCTGTCCTAATAAACATACAGGTAAAAGTGTAAAACAAAATGATGTAACCTGCCTATGTGAAAAAAGTCTGAAAAGGTGTCATGACAAAAATTAAAATAAATAAATAAATGTTTGGAGAAATAGAAACTATTTAGACAGCACATATTAAATCTGAGGCATTTGCATTTCATAAGGAGATTCTGAATCTCTTCTCACCTACCCTCTAGGTTTGGCGTTCTAAATGATTAGGGCATTGCGATATTGTGATGTGTCTTTGCTGGGGCTCCTGGCCACAGCTCCCAAAACCCTGGATGGTGTCTTTCTGTACTCTAATGACGTGACTGGTGGCTGGGGTCTCCTGCAGAGGCTCCAGAAGAGGGATGGTTGCCAGGGGAAGTAACCATGTGATTAGAGGGTTGGAACTTTCAATCCCACACCCCAACATTCAGGGAATGGTGAGGGGCTACAGACTGAGTTCAATCACCAATGGCCAATCAATCATGTCTATGTAATGAAGCCCCCACTAAAAAGAAGAAACAAACCCGACTTAGGGATTCAAAGGGCTTCTGGGTTGTTGAACACGGGGGTTGGTGAACAAGTGATGATGGGAGAGTACTTCGCCTGGGGAGGGCCTGGAAACTCTGCGCCCCTTGCCCACCACATACTTTGCCCTATACATATCTTCCACCTGGCTGTCCTGCATTGCATCCTTCTCTAATAAACTGGTAATCTACTAAGTGAACTGTTTGCCTGAATTCAAATGATCAAACTTGATGAGAGGCTCTTGGGATTTATAGCCAATCTGTCAGAAGCAGAGGTGACAAACTGGACTTGTGATTGACATCTGAAGTGACATTTCAGTCTTGTGAGACTGAGCCTTTAACCTGTGGGATCTGGGGGTAACTCCAGGTAGATAGTGTCAAAATTGTTGGAATATAGGACACCCAGTTGGTGTCTGCAGAGAAATGAGAATTGCTTGGTGTGGGAAAATCAGCCACACATTTGGTGGCCAGAAGTATGGAGAGTAGAGTGATGAACAAAGAAAACAAGTGTCTTCCTTTCTGGTATCAATGTGAGACATTATAGCATAGGAAACAGAAGACAAACGACAACCATTTAAAAGAAGTGGAAAGAAGATTTAGGCGAAGTTTACCCTGCAACCATTGTTCACAACCAGAGGGAGGGAGGGAGGGGGAGAGAAAGAGATAGAGATAGAGATAGAGATAGAGATAGAGAGAGAGAGAGAGAGAGAGAGAGAGAGAGAGAGAGAGAATATAGGAAAAAAGCGTGAATCAGAGTCCAAGAGTGTTTTGGAGATATATGAAAATAGTCCATAAAGATGAACTGCCATTATCTGAATGACAATCAATCACAAATTGGGAAGAATAGATACACCCCCGGTCTTATCATCATTATGAGTTTGGGGACCACTGAAAGCAATAATAATAGTAATAATAATAATAAATACATAAGATGGAGAAACACTACTTGAGAGCACAGTCCTAAGCCATCAATAGCAAGCGCTCTCTTAAGACAGCATACTGAGCCAAAACCCAAATAAAATTTAAAGAAACATTTAAATTTAAAAAGTGCAGTAAAATTTGAGAATCCCTTAAGACTAAATAAAAGAATTCAACCTGGAGTCCCCTTTACTGACATTGAATTTGGTGCAGGTAGGTATCATTGACATGGATTCATTTAACCTTCAGTCATAATTTGATAAAATAGGCTAAAGTATTAAACTCAGTATTTCAACTTTGGTTTTTTAAAAGCTAATATAATTAGAATAAAATTACAGTGGCCAAGACTTCGATCGCCTGACTTCTTCCAAACTGAACAAAAGAATACTGGCACACTTTCAGAAAAAAGCTGGTTAAAAAAAAGTGTAGCAAAACTTAATGCACATAAAAACAATGAGATGGCACTGCACACCCATCAGAGGATCCAAAATCCAGAACACTGACAACATCAAACGCTGACGAAGATTTGGGCAACAGGAACTCTCTCTCATCCCTTGGTGGTGGGAATGCAGAATGGTACCGCCACACTGAAAAGCAGCTTACCAATTTCTTAAAAATTCAAACATACTCTTACCATAAGATCCAGTAATCGCAATTGTGGTATTTACCCAAAGGAACTGAAAACTTATGTCCACACAAAAACATGTTTATAACAGCTTTATTCATAATTGCCAACACTTGGAAGCAACCAAAATGCCCTTCAGTAGGTGAACATATAAATAAATAATGGTATATTATTATTCAGTGCTAAGAAGAAATGAGCTTTCAAGCCATGAAAAGACACAGAGGAAACTGAAATGCTTATTACTAACTGAAAAAAAGCCAATCTGAAAGGCTGCATACCACATGAACCCAACTCTACGATCTTTTGGAAGAGGCAAAATTATCGAGACAGTAAAAGTCAGCGGTTGCGAGGGTGTGGGGGCAGAGGACGGGACAGATAGGTGGAGCACAGAGGAATTTTAGGGCAGTGAAAATCCTCTGCACGATACTATAATTATAGATACATGTCATTTTACGTTTCTCCAAACCCACAAAATATGTAAAACCAAGGAAGAACCCTAAAGTAAACTCTGGACTTTGGCGATTAGGATGTGCCAGTGAAGATTCGTGAACTATGACAAATGGACCTTCTGGTGGGGATGCTGATTACCAGAGAGGCTATACGCATATGAAGGCAGGGGGTATGTGGGAAATCTCTGTACCTGCCTGTCATTTTTTTTGTGAACCGAAAACTGCTCTGAGAAATACCCACTCTTTAAACTTTTTCTTTCCCTCTCTCCCTCTCTCTCTCTCTCTCTCTCCCCCTGAGTTACCACCAAAAGTAAAGCAAATTTAGCCATACGGAATGCAATCTAAACTATTAGCATCCATACACCCCCCAAACAAACACATACTTAATATCTACTTCCTATAATGGCAGGCTTCATTCAGCCCTTCCACAGCAACTTTTTTTTTTAAGCTGAGAAGAACAAAGAACAAGACACTCCTCCAAAAAACTGGATTACAAGGGGCATATTAAGATGGCTTACTTGAAATCAAATATAAAGATGTCAACAGCAGTAGACTGTGATAAGTTATGAATGTAATACCCAGAACAACTCCTAAAATATTACACAGAGACATACTCAAAACATTATAAATAAATAAAAATGGAATTCTAAAAACATCCAAGTAACCCATAAGGAGAAAAACATAAGAAAAACAAACAACAAAAACAATACAAACAAGAAACATAACACAGATAATAAAACAGTAGAGTTAAGCCATAACGTTTAATTGTAAATGGTCTAAATACACAATTAAAGGACTGAGTCTGGCAGAATGGAGAAAAACGTCTGCTGTCTATAACAAACTCACCTTGAATATAATGAGTAAAGTAACTAATGAAACAGTAAGAATCCAGAAAATTATCACCATGCATTTAACAAACTTAACACTGTACCAGGCAATTGCAGAAAACACATTCTTTTCAAGCACAAATATTCTCAAATTTAACCAACTACCAGGTCACGTTGCAAATATATCCAAATGAATAAAACACAAGGTATTTTCTGATAACAATCCAACTATAACAGAAATCAGTAACAAAAAGACAACAGGAAAATTCCCATGTCCGAGTAATAAGTAGTTTATTTCTAAAAAACTCACAGGCTTAAGAAAAACTATAACGAAAATTAAAAACTATTTTAAACTAAGGAATAACAAACAAAATACTGTACCGAAATCATTAGATGCAGCTTAAAAAAACTTGCCAAAAAACCCCCCAAAACTATGGCCTTACAAGACTGTATTAGAAAAAAGTCTGCATAATATGTAAATCCAAGATAACAAAGTAGAAAAGGAACAACAAAATAAAACCAAAGAAAGTAGAAGAATGGAAACTGTAAAGATCTTAAATTAATAAAACGGAAAATAAAAATAAAGTAGAGAACATAAAGCCGAAAGTTGGTTCTGAGATAAGACTCATAAGACCGATATATCCCTGGCAGTAATGGATGGAGAAATAAAGAAGAAAAGTCACAGCATTAATGAGCAGCGTGAAAGCCATCACTGAAAATCCTGGGGGCATTAAAACCTTAGTATTAAGTCAAATCTTATACCAACATATTTGCAAATTTAGATAACAGAGACAACTCTTAGAAAAAATATGACATATCAAAAGTGATTATCTAAAACCAAAACCTGAATAAGCATACAACGGTTGAAGCGACTGAGTCAACAGTTTAAAACTTTCAGCAGACAAACAGGTCCAGATAACTTCTCCAGCAAGGTCTTTAAACATTCAGCAAAGACATCCTTCCTTGACTACACAAATTCTTCCAGAAAAAAGAAAAAGAAGGTATAGTTCCCAACTCATGTGATAACACAAAAAAATCTTTATAGCAAAGCTGGACAAGACCAGTGTAAAAAAACAAAAAGGTCATCAGACAATCTCACTAATGAATATCGGATATAAAAATGCTAACTACAACATCAGCAAACCAAACAATATGGAAGAGAATGTACATCATGACCAGTGTGGTTTACGTAAGGGATACAAGCAAAGTGAACACCATCCTGGGGGGGTTTCCTAGGCTGCAGAACATTGAGTGATAAAACTAGGGCACTCCTGGGAAAATCTGGGTGGTATGCCCAGGAGTGTCCTAGTCACTCTAAGTGCCAAGTTGACTGACTTTTCAATGTTAAATGAATGTCATTATTCACATTAACAGAACAAAAAATAATTCACATCATCTCAGAGGCACAAAAATTTTGGAGAATATTCAACCCCCACTAATGATTAAAAAAAAAGAGGTCCTCTAAGGAAAGTAAAAATGGAAATTTACTTCCTTGAGTGATAAAAAGTCCCTACAAAAAACCTACAGAAAACATCATACCTAATGGTGACACGCCGAAAGCTTTCACTTTGAGATCAGCACCAAGACTAGGATTCCCCGCTATCACCACTTCTATTCATCATTGTACCGGATGTCCTAGCCAGCAGAGTAAGACAAGAAAAATAAATAAAAGATGTAAGAATCATAAGAAAGAAACTAAACTGTTATTTGCAGATGATGATGTGCACACAGAAAACAAAAGGATTTATAAATTGTTAGAATTAATGAAAGTTTAGCGAGGTTGCTGGATACACAAACACGTACGTGTCAAAATCAACTGTATTTCTATACACCAGCAACAAACAGTAAGAAACTGAAATTAAAGACACTAGACATCATTTACAATAGCATAAAAAATGATTGAAGACCTAAGAACAAATCTAAAATAAAGGTGTGTAAGAGTAATACCCATCAAAATTTTGAAGGAAATTCTGAAGGACCTAAATACATAGAGAAAAATACCATATTCATAGGTTACAAGACTCAATATAGTAAAGATATATTCTTCCAAATTGATCTACAGAGTAATCCCAATAATAATCACAGGTTTATCATGGAAATGTACCAGCTGGTTCTAAAATTTATATAGAGATACCAAGAGCCATGAATAGCTGAATAGTCCTAAAGAAAAACAATAACTTAAAGTTCTAGTATTTAATACAATGTGGTATTGCCAAAAAGATAAGACAAAAAGACCTGTGGAGTAGAAGAGAGAGCAAAGAAACAAACTCACATATATGGACATATGATGTATGACAAAGATGATACTTCAGAGCAATGGGGAAAGAATGGACTTTTTAATTAAGGATGCTTAAACAACTGGATATCCATATGAAAAGTTCCCTATCCCTCACATTATACACAATAAATTTCCAAGTATATTATATATCTGAATGTGAAAAACAGAGGATTAAAGCTTCAAATAGATAATATAGTAAAAAGCCTTCATGACCTCCAGTGGGGTAAAAACTCTTTACCTGAAACAAAAAGCACTAATCATACAGGAAAGACAAATAAATCTGACTCTATTAAAGACAGAAACTTCTACTCATCAAATGACATCAAGACAATGAAAAAAGTAGCCCAATTAGAGGAGGAAAATATTTTCTATAGATAAATGGATAGATAATAGACAGACAGACAGAGAGGACAAAGAATTTTTATCTAGAATATATAAACAACAAACCATTAAGAAACAACTAAATAGAAAAGATGCCAAAAGCCTTAAGCAAGCATTTCACACATATACTATGAGTCATCAATCCCACTTCTATATACATGCCATACAGATATATATGCTAATATACACCTGGCTACATATACAAGATAGTAGCATTCTGTGAATAGTCCAAAACCAAAAACTCACAAGTCTATCCAACAACAAAAATAAGGCATATTTATTTAATAGAATTCAACAAAAATGAATCAACTACAGCCCTATATAACAACATAGATGAATCTTAACATTGAGCCAAAGAAGACAAGAACAAAACATTACTACAGAAGTGCATTTATGTAAGTTCAAAAAGAGACATAAATATACATCAAAACAATAAAGAAAAACAGGGAAGTGATTACTACAAATATCAGAATATTAACTACCTAACAGGCAAGAAAGAAAGCTGTAATCTGGAAAGAGGAGGAAGCTTTGGGGTTCCTAGCAATAATCTACTGTTTAATCAAATGGTGGTTACAAGGATGGTCACTCTACTATCATTCTTCCAACTGTAAATTTGCTTAGTGGACTTTTCTGAGTTTTACTTCATATAAAAACATTGTAAAATTCAACTCATTAAAATTCCAAACAAAACTAAAAGGAAACCAGGACTCACCAAAACTGTCCTATTGCAAATTAAACAGATACAATTGTCCTGAAGTATATTTTAAAATGAAATCAAATGAAATATAAATCAATCGTCCAAATGATAGTAGAAATTTGCACGAGACTGGCTTTTACATGAAACCCAAAGCCTTTTCATTCAATCTGACCATGAGAAAGAATAACGTCTTCATTTATACATATGTTTATTAAATGCTGTGGTAGGCAGGCTCTAAGTAAGACAGCCTCCAAAGATCTCCACATCTTAGTATTCACACCCCTTTGTAAGTCCCTCTCTTTGTGTGGACTAGACCTCATGATTTGCTTCTAAGAACAGAAAACAGCACATGTGTTGGGATGTTACTTCAAGATTAGTTACATAAATTATGTGATTGCTGTCTTCAAAGCCCTTCCTTGCTTTCTCACATGCTTACAGAGGGAAGCCAGCTGTCAGGTAGTAAACTATGCTATGGAGAAGCCCATGTGATGAGGAATTGACATTTCTTTCCCACAGCCAGTAAGTGAGCTGGGAGTGGTTCCCATCCCAGGGGAACCTTGAGATAATTGCTGCCCTGGCCAACACCTGGATTGTAGCTTGGTGAGAAACCCTGAGCCAAAGCGCTCAGTTACACTGCACCAATATTCCTGACCTAGGATATTAAATGTTTCACGTTTTAAGCCATTAAGTTTGAGGGTAACTTGTTACACAGCAGTACATAACTAATTCAAATGGCTACTATGTGCCTTGTACACTTCTATCTCTTGATATTTGAAAAAGAGTCAGTAGGAATTTATAAATAAAAATGAAAATTGAATATAGGGGTAAATACAGCCCTAAAATGTCAGCAAGATGAACATTGAAATAAATAAGTACGTTAAATCCGAAAAGTAGATTTAACTTCTAGATTAGTATATATCAATGTCTAAACCAAGACTCATCATAACCCCTATTAAAAGTTAAGTATGAAATCACAAAGTTAATTTTCAAAGTCTGACTGTTAATCTCAGGAAAACAAACTTAAAAGGAGAACTCTGCCTCCTGGTCAGGATGTATTTTGCTTGAGTAAGTTCAAGTATAAATTACACTACTACGGATAAGATATTTAACAACTATATTCATTTTGAGGTTAAACATGCAAATGTACTTTATACCATATGCAAGAAAATATAACCACTCACTTCATTCTGTCTGCACTAAATCATGAGCATTAATCCATTATATTTTTATTATGATTATAAATCACTACTGTACCTGACTCCAATCATAGAGAAATTTATGAAATGTAATCAAAGTAATAGGTAAATTTTTAAAAGTCAGTTAACCTAGATCCAAATTTTCAAATGTTTAAAACTTTGTTAACCTAGTTCCTCATGTAAAGTCCCTTGTATAATTAAACTGCAAATGCTAAAAATCACTCGATGGATACCCTGAAAACGAGAAAAACAAAATGTATTAATGACAGGATAGCCAATGCACAGAAGAGGCACCATATTCAGAAGTGCCTGGAACTACAGTAATATGTTTCTTGGTTAAACTGACTATCATGATAAAATATGGACCAAGGGAAACCAAATTAATTACTCATAGGATCGTATTAGTTCGCACTACAGTTATGCTGAAAAATTCTACAGCACAATTAATCCAGACATGTAATAACAAAAATATAGGAACACCGATACAGCTATGTGATCAAAGGCAATATCATAGAAAGTGTTATTGGAGGCCACCTGCCACCAAATAAGAGAGGGAACAAATTAGGATAACAAGAGTTACTATTGGGAAACAATTCTCCATTGATCTCTCCCATTTCTGCTCATCTTGTGATAGCTTTTGTTCCAAATTACCTTTTCAAGGATGTATAGAGAACACACTGGCAAGACAGAAACAGTGACTTCCTCCAGGCCAGAGGACAGGTTTGTTTTCTGATCAATATAATAAAAATAGTGTGTCCCTGCAGGGCGAAGACAAGACAGGTTTGCTGGCAGACCCTTGTAAAGACTGGGGTTTCCTCAGCTCAGGGTTCCTTAGTTGTAACAAATCCACTGTACGTGCAGCATCAACCTGGGTCTATCTCCACATGGCCCCCTAGAACATGGGGGTCAGGGGGTACTCATACTGTCAGATGGGACGTAATAAAGTCCTTTAACCCAGGAATCTCCCCATGTCCTCTGCAGCATCTATAAAACTGTGGCAGACTAACTTGTTCGCTTGCTAGCAGGGTAAAAATCTCAGAACCTTGATAGCCTTTTCAACAGTTATATGTTATACCTTATTACCTGAGACAATGTCAAATCAAACAATTTGTTGCAAGCATTTACTAGACTCCTAGAGAAACACTAGAAAACCTCAGGGGCTAATGAAAACCTTAAATAATTCAAAACACAGACAATGACCAGCCGCTTCATTTAACCCCCAGATAGCCTCATATCTGTACTGTTCACTTAACTGATTCATTTACTAATTCATTATCAGGTAATTCCCTATGTACTGAATCTCACTCTTAATGAGTTCAAAGTCTAAGGCAGAAAGAAACAGGTGTGACTACTGCAAAACAATTTCACACCCTGTTTTAAAAAGGAGGAGGGTATGTATGGAATATGAAAAATTATCACTCTTCCAAAGAATCTTCTATAGCAAAGCATGCTGAGTGTACATATTGAATTCATAATTTTATGTCCATCTATTGTAAAATTTTCAACTTTGCCACCTCAAAGTGTGTTCTGAAGTCCAAGAGCATCGTCACCAGGAGCCAGAAAAGTGGGTTATCAGACTCTAACACACATACCCTTAACCAGAACCTGTTTCCTAACAAGATCCTCGGGTGACTCTGACGCATATTAAAGTTTAAGAAGTATCCACCAAAATAAAACAAAACAAAAGAACAAATAAATCTTAAATTTATAATGAAGATAATATTTTTGTTAACAAGACATATTAAAATAACAATTGTTAACAAAAGTTAAGGATAAGAAAAATACAGTCAGAAGCCACCTAAAAAATATTTATTCATAAACAGCTGGAATACAGAAAAATCTTACCTAAACAAAGAAAAAGTTAAAACTACACATCATGAATAATCAAAAAAAGGAGAAACACCAAACTAAGATAACATAAGGTTCTGGCAATGCACACTTAAAGTACTTCAACAAAATAAAGACATTTTTCGTCTTTCTATGTTCAAAAATAATAAAACTAGCAAATAGATGGTCATATTTTTAATGAGCATAAAGTGTCCTGATTAGACAACTCAAACTAAAAATATTAATATATGAGATTTGAGATAGTTAGGAACTTAAATACTATAAAAAACTTTGAAAGTTATTTTAGATGCTACCTAGAACACAGGATTTTGCCTTTGATTTTCCCATATTTTATACAAGGGTGAAATGACTAAGGAATTTTATATTAAATTAGAACATTTTAGTTATAAAATTGTTAATAAAAAACTATCTCCTAGCTATCCTGCATGACTTACATTTTCTAAGTTCTAAACAGGTAGCTATGTTTTTACTTGTTTTTCTCCCGGCATGCATTTTTACTGTAACAAAAATTGTAACCCTTTCTAATTAAGACTCTATTACCTAAATTTTCCTGAATTTTCTTTTCAGGGTGAAGGGTAGGCTGTCATTTGATAATTCTATTTTCTATTCTTTACAGCTCTGAGGTTAGCCATTCCATTCAGTCCTATAGGAGACATGGCAGCACATCTCCAAAAAGGGATTTTTCAAGTTTCAAGTTGTAAAGGTAAAAGAAGTTAAAATAACAAAGCTTAAGAAAAACTCCTGAAAACTCAAATGCTTTTTACATGCTTAAAACAATTTTTTAGCTTGTTATGCCTTTACAAAAATGGGGGAGGAGGAAGGGAGGGAATAGTCAACAATAGTAAATGAAACATTATGTAAAACACACAAAATAATATACCTCTCTCTTATTTCTTCTTGCAACCTTGAGGAATTCCATAAGGATCTGTAGTTGGGCTGCATGTGATTCCTATAATAGAAAATTATAATTGATCTTTTAAAAATTTAACTGTGAGTTCAAAGTTTTCTTTAATACCACAATATAACCAGCATGAAGCAACTTTATTCATCCATTTAAGTCAGTCTATTACTATTTAATCAGTTTTCCCACTTGCTAATTTGCATTCTTAAAAGCAAGCTATCTTCTGTAAAACTAACAAATTTTAAGAAACAGATGTTTTAAATTATATTCCTCCTTTTCTTGTGGAAAAACTTATAGGAAGTGGCAATTCTGTTTTCTGTCAGTGCTTCCTATTCCCCAAACTAATACAACATCAAGACAAAAATCATGGTGGATCCAACAGAGTTTCTAGATACTAAAATCACTTTCCCCATAAGAATTTCATTTGCAGGGGAGTAAGAATTATAATAAATGGGAAGAAATCCATACATTTCGGAAGTCAAATTTACTATTTCTAGTTATTATCTACTCACAGATATGAGAATTAATATATTTCTTCTGTAGAAAATTTCAGTCAAAATCAAATACTTAAAAATATAAATGTTAATATAATCAAGTGAAAAGAGGGGTAAATAACCAAAATTGGTAATAAACAAAACTGTGATGGATAAATGATAATTATAAGCTTGATATTTTCTGGGCATCAAACAAAATATATTTTACTGTTACAATTCACACAAAGAACCAAGGAACTCCAGGGTGAATCAACAAATATACATAAAAAGAAAACCAAAAACTGAAAATGGAGTAACAATAAGAAATCATTTATGAACAGATACAATTCTAATTTTTATATACATATTTGGAAATAAAAACGGACAATGAAGCACTTCTAAAGTAAACAAATAAGAAAACTTAATAAAACTCATTTACTAGGCTATGCAACAGAATTATCTGACATTTGTTAAAATAAATACTGGGAAAGATTTCTATCAGATTGTGTTACTCTAGAAAACATTCATATGTTTAACAAATCCTCAGATGATAAGAGTAAGCCAGTTAAAATCTGAAGAATCACTAAGATACTAGGCAGACTGCAAAAGAGCATGGTCACCTCACCCCCACTCCCAGAATCTATGCCCTTAGGGGAACGGAAGAAATCTTTACATTTTAAAGAATAAGAGGCAAAGCAGATCAATGAAATGTTTAAGTTAAGACAAATAAGGACAAAAGAAGACAAATATGAACTGACAATCACATTAGGATATTCCAATTAAGAAACAAACTGAATTAATGATTCACAACTAAATAAATTTGAAAACATAGTGTCATGAAGATCTAAAAGTGAAATTTTTTCTTGCAAAAGGTATTTATTGGACCTTAGACAGACTTCTGAGAAGTAGGTTAAACTATCACAAAGAACAAATTGACAGGGGCTCTGTGTCCCAACAATGTGACAAAGTGTCCCAGAATCCTCTGCATTTTTCTTGGGACTCTTTACACTGATCATCTATAATTGCCTACAGATTATTTAGCTAGAGAGCAAAGACCACATCTTTATACAAAAAGGGACATACACAGCCAAGATTACTAATAAAGAACAGTTTACTTGCAAAGGACGTGTACAAAACTATCTTCAAAATAGTAAGTCTGAATACTTCATTTTGGTCTATCAACTAGGACACGTAAATAGGGTAGGAATGCAACTGATTTGTTGAAAGTGGTGAAAGGCCCCTAAAGCCGCATGATCAAAGAGATACCAGTTTTCCTTTGGCTTTGTAATATGTTTGACTTTGTAAATTAGGAGTACTGTTTATTACTTGGTTTTTAAGGGAAGGAAAGAAGAAAGAAAAACAAAAGGGGGAGGAGATGGAGTAGACAGAAGAGAAAACAAAACAAGACTTGACTTTCCAGGTATCACGTAAGTTTTAGGGCTCTAACCTAAAAACCCTGTAAAACGTTGTATATGTTTCCCCCTAGTTGGTTTCAGTGTCCCGATCTATAAAATACGCAGGTAACATTTCACAAATGCGAATCATTTTGCCATATCTCACATAATCGTTACTATTACTTAGGTGATAATTTTTGTCTACATCAATATGCTTTTCTTTAAATCTACTGTCAAAAAAAAGTCTAAAGGATATGTACTTCTGGCCAGTACCGTGTTTCCCCGAAAATAAGACCTAGCCGGACCATCAGCTCTAATGTGTCTTCTGGAGCAAACATTAATATATAAGACCAGGTCTTTTGCTCCAGAAGACACATTAGAGCTGATGGTCCGGCTAGGTCTTATTTTCGGGGAAACACGGTGTGCCAGTACAACAGACTTCAGAACAAGGAATATTTCAAGTAATAAATATATACAATTCATAATGGTAAAGGGGATGATTCATCCAGAAGACCTATCAATCATAGATATGAATGCACCCAATAACGAGCTTCAAAATACATGAAGCAAAATCACAGAAAACAATGAAAAATAGACAATCAAAATTATATTTTTAACATTATTCCATCAGATGGAGCTAGAAGGGGAAAAAGATGTGAATAATAGTAACAAACTCTACATAATCAATATCCATAAAAGCAGAGTAACAAAGAGCATACTATTTTCAAATTCAAGTGAACGTTTAACCAAATAGACCACATACCATATAATGAAAAGCACAATAAATTTCCACAGACCAAAAGCATACAAATTGAACTTCCACATCTGACTAAAATGCAGTGAGAAATACACAATTCACACTCCTACCTTAACAAAAGAGCAGGCCCGTTATGAAACAATGGCTTTCAGATAAAGAACCAGAAATACTGTATTGTCCCAGGAGACAGATGGAAAAACCTTGAAATACACAGGCATCAAGAAGAATACTAAAACAGGTTGACTCAGTAGTAGGCAAAATTAGCCTAGACAAAAATTTGCTCAAACATTTCCCAAGTAACTTAACTGCATGCCAGAACAAAGCTCAGAGATATGTAAAAGAATACAAAAATATCCAGCACAAGGTAAAACTTACAATTTCTTGTGTCCAGTCACAAAATTAATAAGCATGAAAATAATAAGGAAAATACATCCATAATAAGGGGAAAGTCATCAATTAAAAAAATATAGAAATGACACAAATAATAGAATTAGTGAACAAAGACATTAAAAGAATGATTATAACTACATGTATGTTCTAGAAATCAGAGGAAAGCATAAGAATGGTAAGGAGAGACATGGAAGATAGAAATGATTAGTGAACTTGACAACAGAAATAGAAACTATCCAAAATGAACTAAAGAAAAAAGACAAAATAGAAATGAACAGAGCTGTTTATCGGTGAGTTGTGGAATAACTTCAACCATCCTAACATTTGTGTAACTGAAGTTCCCAAAGTGGACGAGGGGACAGAAAAGTATTTGAAGAAATGACTGAAAAATTTCCAAATCTGATAGAAGAATCTCAAAGAACTTTAAGAACAAGACTCATGGGAGGGGGGAAAGAACTATATCAAGGCACATCAAAATCAAAATGCTTAAAACCATAAAAAGAACATCTTAAACTCGGAGAAACATACATATTTCATCCCGAGGACTACAGATATAAATGGCAGCAGACTTCTCATCTGAAACAATGCAAGACAGAACAATGGAGAAACAGCTTTAAAAATACTGAATTTTAAAAAGTATATGTAGAATTCTATACTTATTTGGAAGTAACTTTCAAACATAAAGGCAAAATAAAGACTTGCTAAGACATAGAAGCTGAAAGAATTCATCACCAGCAGATCTGCTTTAAAGGAATAATAATTCAGGCAGAAGGAAAATTACAGATGGAATTCAAAAAAATGAATGGGAAACAAAAGCAGAAAGTGCACCAGAAGTGGAAAATACATGGATGGGTAAATATAGGACTTTTAAAATCATGCTGTCTGACCACAATGCAATTCAACTAGAATTCAATACCTAAATATATATTCGGCCAAGTAGCAATATCCAAAATACACACACACACCTGACAACTATCAGACAGGCAGAAACTGAAAAATAGAAAAACAAGTGTTGATATGGTACAAACCTAAAGAGCAATTTGGTAGTATTTAATAAGTTAAAATGTGCATGCAACACTATGAACAGCAAATTCCACTCCTTAAATCACTAAATGTATATATATGAGCACAAGGAGACGTGTATAACAATGGTATACTGTCACTCATTGCTAACAACTGGTAAGAACTTAATGTCCATCCATAGGAACAGATATGTCCATGCAATGGATTACTATAGAGAAGTTAAAATAAGTAAACTACACCTATGTTTATCAACGTGAACCTCAAAAGTAAACAAAGAGCCATATGTCAAAAAGATCACTACAGCATGAAACTCTTTTGTTACACTTCTCAATTACATTATATGGTTGTAAATACAAATATGAGTAAGATAAGCATATACATGCTTGAGGAAGATTCTTGCCAGTTTCATATGGTGGTTATACTAGGGGAACGGAATGAGATGAGAGATGAAAGGGCTTAAGTATACAAAAAAATTCAATTCTCAAAAGACAGATTTAAGACATATTATGGCAAAGTGTTAATATTTAGCAAAACTCATTACTTTCTGTATGTTGAAAATATTCATCAAATTAAATAACAATACAAAGTAAAATAGGAAAACAATAATGTAAAAAAAATCTATAAAACCTATACTAGGAACTTTGCTTCTGAGCTGGCTCCCTCTTCAAAAAAATAATAGGAAAGATCTGTGGTCTAAAACTAAGACACCTATATTTCTTCAATTCTAAGACAAAAAGCCCAAAGCAAGCAAAGATTAATGTTGGCACATCAAAACGTGCGAAGGTTAACAGTTCTCACATTCAGCGTGAGAGCCCCGCCCACTTTTAAGTGTGCCTGCTGTGCAATAGGCCAGAGAGCCTCTCTTGTCCCACCAGCAGGGTAAAAAACAAAAAACAATCTAGTGTTCTGCGAAGGTAGAAAGGGGAGAATCATTTGCCGTGAGTTGTACAGGTAGGGACCAGAGACTCCAACTGCTTCTTAATCACCCTCTCAACGAATCATCCTGTTTTTAATCTTTACTATATGAGGCATCTAATGCTCCCAACTCCAAGGCCTTTGTTCCCCAACATAAGTTAGTTCTTAAGCGCTTCTCCTATTGTTGGCCTAGTAGTCTGCTTTCTCAGTTCTTTTAATCTATTACTTTTCGTCCATCTGCTTTAGAGCTTACAAAATACTGCTGCCATTTTCTGTACTCCCAACCTTTGTCTTTTCAAATCCCTTTACATCTCATTTTCATACCATTAAGAGAGCGTGGTAACTGCACATGTTCAGTCTATCATAGAGAAGTCTCTTTATTCATTTATCACTATGTGAAAATATTTACTTAATTAATTTAGTTTATGTTCTCACCCCACATCTCCCTCCACGGTAGAATCCTATCTTTTTTCCACAGACCTTAACACAACTCCTAGAACATCTTAGATGCTAACAGAAAACTATGCTTAAAACTATAGGAGAATCTTGGCAACAATTTTTGGGATATGACACCTAAAAGCAGAAGGAACAAAATAAAAAATAAACAAGTGGGACTACATGAAACTAAAAAGCTTATGCACAGCAAATGTAACAATCAACAAAATGAAAAGTAGCCTATTGAATGGGAGAAAATATTTGCAGATCATATATCTGATAAGGGGTTAATATCCAAAATATATAAAGAACTCATATAACTCAATACTACTACTAATACGTTTAAAAAATGGGCAAAGAACCTGAATAGACATTTTTCCCAAGAAGATATTCAAATGGCTGACCAACAGGTATATGAAATGGTGCTCATAAATAATCATAAATCATTAGGGAAATGCAAATTAAAACCACAATAATATGTCACTTCACACCTATTAAAATGACTATCATCAAAAAGACAAGATAACAAATACTGAGAATGTGAAGAAAAGGGAACCCTTGCACACTATTGATGGAAATGTAAATTGGTGCAGCCACTATGGAAAACAATATGGAGTTTCCTCAAAAAATTAAAAATTGAGCTACCATATGATCCAGCACTCCTACTTCTGGGTATATGTCCAAAAGAAACTAAATCACTATGCTGAAAAGATATTTACACTCCCATGTTCATTATAGCATTATTTACAATAACCAACACATGGAAATAATCTATAGTCCATCAATGTATGAATAAAGGTATTGTATGTATATACTTGTATACGTGTACACGCACACACACTACGGAATACTATTCAGCCATAAAAAAGAAGATAATCCTGTCATTTGCAACAACATGGATGGACCGAAAGACAAATGCTGTATAATTCATTTGTAGAATCTTAAAAAAATAAAAAAAATACTCATAGAAAAAGAGGTCAGATTTGTGGCTGCCAAAGGCAGGCGGGTGAGGGAATTGGATGGTGGCCAAAACATAGAAACTTCCAGTTACAAGATAAATAAGTCTGAGGATATAATAATGTACAACATGATGATTATAGTTAACACTATTGTATGGTATTTGAAAGTTGCTAAGAGAGTAAATCCTAAAAATTCTCATCACAAGGCAAACACTTTTTCTTTTTATTCCCTGATTTTTTTCTTGTATCCAAATGAAATGATGGATGTTAATTAAACTTATTATGGTAATCATTTCAAATATATGTCATTATCCTGTACACCTTAAACTTATAAAATGTTGAGTATCAATTATAGCTCAATAAAACTACAATAAGTAAATAAAAGGTAAAGCCTTCCTGCCACTCCCCCCAAAACAACAACAACAACAACAAAAAACATAGGACAAATTTTCACCAACCCTGCCTCGGAGCATCGGAGACTCATTTTGCTCACCTCAACCTCACCTACTCCTTTCTCCCACTAAAAGATTTCCATTCTATAAGGGGGGTTCCAGAGCCAAGCTATGTTATCAGAATCTATCCACAGAATTTTTAAAACTGTAGTGAAAAGGAAAGCCCCTTTCCTTCTATCAAAAAACATAAATATAAATGAGAAAGTACAAGTGAACCCATTATCCACCATGTGATAAAAATCTGAGAAAAGAAAATCATTTCCTTTCCCAAAGAAACACACACATGAGAAGCACAAAAGACAGGCTCACAACAAACATTCAAGGGACTGATCTCATTTCGTAATAGTCCCCAAAGAAGCCATGGTTCCAATCTTTCCCACATTTGGTTGTTAGCTCTTCCTTTTCATGTACAGGACCTCCTCACTCCCCATCCTATCAATAAATCCCCCTTCTGGTTTAAGCTGGGTCAGGACGGGTATTTGCTCATGCTAAGAGATGCATTGCTTATACTGGCTTATATTCAATTCCTAATATATGCAACTTCACATTTCACATGAAATAAATAAAATTTTACATTTATGTACATTTCATTACATGAAACAGGATATATTTAGTTCCAGTTCCCATCTTTCTAATGCCCTTATTTAAGCCATAGGCTATTGCTGCTGTGCAATGGACACCTGCTGGAAGGATTTTATGTAGATACAAATAATCTCTATTTTCTCCTTCAAATCTCATATGAGAAGAGGAAAAGATTCAGCAAAGATATTCATCAGAAGAAAAATGACCAATATAATTGTTCCCTATTAAAATGAAACTGTACTTTCTCAAGATCTTTCTTAATACTCAGCTTCTGTTAGTACAAACTGGCTACTGTAAGTACATTATAAGGGATTTGTTCTCTATTTTATTAGAAAAGGGGGAATCTGTTAGAAATGACACTTTGCAAATGTTTCTTGCTGAATAAAACTGGATGGGTGGGTTAAGTGACATTACCTATTATTTTTAAACATTTCTAGATCTTTTTCCACATAATAAAGAGCATCATTTAACACAATTATTTTTTTAAAGTTCAGCTGCCACTTACTGCTTCCAGTTGTTTCTTCTTCTGTACTAGTAATTCCAACATGAGGTTGACATTGGCCAAATCAAGGTTATCTTGGTCAGTTCCCAGTAAATCCTGAAATATTTGCCACCTGTGGCCATTCTAAAAATGAGAAAAAGAAGAAACAGTAATTTTCTAAAACGAGTATTTTAGAGTCTAAAACAAATGTTTAACTGCTATTTCCTAATATGTTTAATACACAGATATCAACCTGCTCCTTCCCAGCTAGTGTCTTCCCACTGCCTTCTAATTACAATTTAAACACTATATCTCCCGTAGATGAATTTAACTAACAGATGTGAACGGCATAACCAAGACATATGCTAAGTCAGCATATCTAAAGGTGTAATTCCCTTCAAAATAAGTGCCTTGATTTTAATTGTCTAGCCATATGTTCAACTTTGTATTTGATTGTATGGTGTTAATTTAAGCTCACTTGCCTCAATAATTTGGGGCTAATTCTCTTAAATTATGAATCTTTCAACAGCTTTTCCAAATTACTACTACAGTTTTATCCTGACATATAATCCTTCAAACATCATGTATTACAAGCCAACTGTCTTGATGTGATCCCACCAGACCTTTCAAAAGATAAGTAAATTTTAAACAATGCAATTAAGCAAGTTCTTTATTAAATAAAAAAACACTCTTATACAAATCTCCTTTAAGAAATATCAATAAGGCGCGGCTGGATGGCTAAGTTGGTTAGAGCAAGAGCTCTAAACAATAGGGATGCCGGTTCGATTCCCACTTGGGCCAGCGAGCTGCACCCTCCACAACTAGATAGAAGACAATCAGCTGCCGCTGAGCTTATGGAGGGGCGGCCGGATGGCTCAGTTGGTTAGAGCGTGAGCTCTCAACAAGGATGCCAGTTCAATTCCCGTACAGGATGGTAGGCTGCGCCACCCCCCACCCTGCAACTAAAGATTGAAAACGGCGACTGGACTTGGAGCTGAGCTGCGCCCTCCACAACTAGATTGAAGGACATAGACTTGGAGTTGATGGGCCCTGGAGAAACACACACTGTTCCCCAATAAAATTAAAAATAAAATAATATATATAAACATATATGTTCTTAAGTTTGTTTTAAAAAAAAGAAAAGCAATAATATACTAAGCTTTACTATCTAATAGTAAACCAATAAAAACAATGAATTGAAATTTATAAAAAATAGTAATAAGAGTTGAAACATACGGTGCTACTCACTGAGTGGTCCAATTTGAACCTCTTTTCCTCAAACCTTTGCTTCTGTTTGAGAATGAGCTCATTCACTGAAAACAAAAACAAAACAAAAAGCACACATAATTTGTATTTTGTTAAAGATATCATCTAATTGTCCTGTTTAGATGAATTCCATTTTAATCTTAAAAAGCCCCAAATTAAAAAGATGCTAAGCAGAAAATACTGGGTTTTTATTTTATTTCAAATTAGAAAGTTTTGCCAGAGGTTATTACAGCTTGAACTATTACTATGATTACTACTGCTATTACTACGGCAGGAGAATTCTTCAGACTATGTACCTGCTCTTACATGTTTAAATGATGACACTACTGACACTTGGAGAGAGACAATTCTTCATGTGTGAGGCTGTCCCACGCTCTCTACATGGTAACTGGTTGATTCTATGAGGTAGGCACTAAAGATTTCTAGTTGTTCTTTTGTTTGTGACTTTTCTACACATATCATGGCAGACACTATCCAAAATCTATCCCACCCTTTTATTTAAATAACAACATGATTTTTTTCCAAGTATCAGAGTATCACATACTTTCAGAGGCTACAACCCTCCTGAGACACCCGGGATGATTCTTGACTAAGCTAAGCGAATCTAATCATTTACACTCTTGCCAATGATTGACTTGGGGTTAAGTATGTGATGTACGGTAGTTTTGACTAATGGGGGTATGCTGTCTTTTGGAAATAGGAGAAAAACAAGTTCTTTCTCTGCCTTTATTAAGGGATAATATCTAGAACTCCTTAGAGCCATCACACAATCTTGAGGGGAGCTACCCAGAGGACCAACAATATGAGAGGGATGGAAGAACAGAAAGATGTAAAGAACATGATACTATCACTGAGCCACAGAATTAACTAGTTCTAGAAATTCTTTTTGTATGTTTACATCTTCCTTAATGTTTAAGCCACTTTTAATTCGATTGTTCTGTCTTTAACAGCCAACTGATTTTTAAAAATGATAAAGGGAAACTAGCACTAGACTAGGTAGGGACTTTAATTTATAGACATAATCCCATGGGTTACTACCCCCATATTAGAGATGAAGGAATATTAGAGCAAGAGCATAGGAACCTTTATCATGGTGACATACAGTACAAGGCAGAGTTGGGATACAAATCCATCTAATATTTTCCATTAAACTACCATCCAAATATAAATATTTTCAAACAAGTGAGGGACCAAGCCCACACTAAGGATCTACTCTTCAAAGATAAGTAAGACTCAATCCAAGACTCAAGGAACTCAGAATAGGAAGACAGATATATATGACACAGTAGTTGTAATATAATATGATAATCATTGCTATCATTGAAACAGATTTACAAAGAACACAAGACAAAGATCAATCAAAAATTAATGAGCAGGCTTCACAAAAAAGGTGACTTTAGAATTGGGCCAAAACAGACACACAGAGATTCAATAAACAGAAAGAGAAGTGGGAAAGAATTCAGATGGTGGGGGGGGGGAGCGAGGGGCAAAGTCATAAAACAGTAGGAGATAAAATGATTTAAAATCAATATGGCTGAAACACAGGGTCACAGTGATTTTGTTAATGATTAACAGCAGCTAAGAACTAAGATTGGAAACGTAGACAGATTGGAGCCTGATTCTGAAGAACCTGGTATGCATCTCACAAGCAAAGTTATTATAATCCAGGGAAGATAAAGGAGGCAGCTAGAAATAACGTAGTACTGGGAATAAAGAGGAGCAGCACACAAATGAGAGTTTAATGTTTCAGTTACCATGTGAATTAAAACTGTGACTTAAATAATTGTAATTTGCCTTTTACCAAGAAATTTAATAAACCACTCAACCTGAAAGATAGTCTAAATCCATAATTATAATTCTGTGGATCTTTATAACAACCACAGTACTAAGAACAAACAATGCATTTCTACCGCTAAATCTTCCGTTCTAGCAACGGTGTTTTGAGAGCCAGGATAGTAATAGCAAAAGCACAGCCCACTGAGCCATACTGCTTACGCAGGACCAAATCCCAGTTCCATCACTTACTGTCTGTGTAACTACACGAGTTACTCAGCCTCTTTGGGCTTTAGTTTTCTCACGTGAGGAATGACGATAACAATAGTGCCCATCCTGTAGGACTGAGACTTAAATGAGTTATTGTAGAGAAAGCACTTAGAACAGGATAAAAATATGTGGGAGATATGCAATTTTAGTAGTAGTTCAAACAGAAAAGGAATGAATGAAATGTCTCATTGATAACAAAGTGTCTATTTTCAAATCAATGATAAGTATAAATCACTGATGTTTAGATTCCACTGGATACATTTCAAAGAGATCACAGTTTCATTTTTAGATAACCGTATTTACAATACTCCTAAAATTACATCCACTTAAAACTTATGAAGAAAAATTCTGGATTCTAATTTAAAATATGTGTGAAAACACATCATTTTTCAGAATTTTTACTTGGGTCACCCAAGCAAAAATGTTTAAAAACCAGTGGTACAGACAATGTGTAGCCCAGCCCTCTACCTATGACTCAAGTAAATAGCGTTAAAAGTGAAGGGTCCTAAACTCATCAATAAAAAAAGTGCAAGGGGACCTAAAATACTTCAGAATCATGTAACATATATTTAGTTTACCGTGCTCAGGTCTTTAAAAGGCTCAGGTCTTCTTAACCTAACCAAGTGCAGGCACCATACAAATCATGTAATCTCAAACTAAAACAATGGGAAGATATAACTTAGAACTGAGTTTTTCTAACAGTGGTATTCCCTTTCAGAAACAGATCTCAGTGGCATGCTGTGTGCACGGGAAACACAATCCCTATCTACCTACTGTGAGAACCTAAGGATTTAATCACAACTGTACAAAGACAAAGACTGGTGATGAACAGAAAAACAGAAATAGCTACATCAGGATGAAATGTTATTTGCATGGCTGACATATATAATCTCACTGGAAGCTGCACTATAATTAAAATCCTTCACAAATATTTATGCTCCAATTATCTAAAACCAAAATTTTTTATCCATAAAAAGAGAAAGTTAAAAACTAGATCATCACCAAGATAATTTCTAGCTTAGAAAATCAGCAATTGTGAATTCACTATTCACTGGATACATGTATTTGAGAATACATACACAAAATGTATTAAATCACTTTCCAGCGTAAACAGTACATTTTTATATTCCTTCTATTCTAGTGTATAGTGCTCACTCTCACCATTTAGAAATTCACAGAAGCGAATTTCTAACTTATGGACTCATTAAGGAATGTTGCTTGAAACATTTAGTAAACACCAAATCTTCAGAACATTAGATCCCTTTCTGTATTTAACCATTCCAAAACAAGAGGTACTTTCCAAAGTTAGGACAACTGATAGAAAAGTGATTCGAGAGCCCACATGGCAGCATCAACCCAAGTTCAGACAAAGGACTCAGCTTTGCAGGACTTTCTTTTCTCTGTTATCTAACCTAGGGACCCATAAAGTCCAGTCCTGCAGACTATCATGTCACCCAGTATTTCCCCCTTTTTTAAGTTCCTTCTCGAAGTTTGTCATAAGACTTTATCTATCTAGAAGAACTTAGTATTCCAACAGAAAAACTTTAAAATATTTCCTTCAGGGTTCCTTTCTGCTGTGCAATCACCCAGCGATGAAAAGATACTGAATTGTGGTGAAAAGTGAAAGAGAAAAGAGGACTGGAGCCAATGTAATTTTAGAGCAGAAGTAAAAAGGAAAGCCATAGCTGAAAAGGCTCAAATTTATGATTTATTATAAACCACCACTTGAGCTGAACAAAATCAAACTGCAATGGAAGCACTGGCAGGTCAGAATCTAATATACAAGTAGACATCACACCCGAATTCTGAGTGTGTTACTCTTTAGAATGAAGAATTAAACACACCCAATAGTAAACATACCCAATAGTACCTTACTTCATGCCTACCCATATCTGAAAAGTAATCTCTGGAAAATTAACTTTCATTTCCAAAAACTCAATTTAAAGATTTCCCATAATATCTTAGGCTTTTCAACATGTAGAACTCTCAGATGTTCGCAATTGATTTCTAAGTAGATATTATTCCCAACCGTTTACCATTTACCTTAAGGGTTCTTTATTTGTGTCTCTCTTCTCCAGCTATCATTCCTCTCTCAAAAGTTCTATATCCATGTCTATTTTCCCCAGATCTTACTTTCTAATTGTTTCCCATGACACAGACTCTCTGCCCCCATTCAGGAATCCTCATATCCAAGGTTTTTTGTTTGTTTGTTTGTTTTGGTTTTTGTCCTTTTCTCTCTCCATGAACCCATTCTTGTGTTGCTTCTCACCTCTGCCCCAGAAGCAGAAACAGTAGAAATGCACAAACTATATAAAGAGATTTTCTGAACATCTGACATTCTTCTTAGGCTCACATTCTGTCCGGACATCTATGCAAGTTTCTAAGAGTTGTGTCGATTTTTTTTTTAATGAAACTTAAAAATAATATGATATGGTACTAACAACATATGGTACGGAGTCTGTCACAACCCAAGTAAGACTGGGGAAAGCACCTGTGAGTAGGAAAGAGAGACTTGCTTACCTCTATGTCTTCTGAATAAATTAGTGTTAGCACTCACGCTGGCTGAAAGAATATTTAAAAAAATATCATTCCAAAGACTCACCCAAGAAATTAGGATACAGATGGTCAATATTATCCACGACATAGTTACACTTGGGACATCTATTATTGTCCTCCAAACTCTGATGAATACACTTGTAGCTATTAGCAGAGAAAAAATAAAATAGGTTTGATTAAATCAGTGATAGATTAATAAATTAGTCACACAAAAAAATGCCTATCAGTGTTCTATTCCTCATTTTCAACATAAGTAATAAAACAGTTACCAATTTATTTCAGCTTATATTTTTCATCATAAAGAAGATACATAGGGCATTTATTAGATAGTAGTATACAAAAGTTTTTGAAAAATAAACTCAAGTAACAAATCTACTGAATATAAAATTTAAAAAGATGTAATAACTTTTAAGTTTATGCAATTTAAATAGTATATAACAACACCAAGAAAAGCAAATGGCTATGATTTTAGTTAAGCAAGCAGACCGTTCATGTTCTTGGAGTGCTGATATCCTTAATACAAAAAAGAGTGCATTCAGGTAAAAAAGAAAATAAGAGAAAAATAGGAAAATCAACAAGACAAACATTAATAAACATGAGAAAATCATCACCTTCACTAGGACAAAAAATTAATTTAAAATTATATACTAGTTTTTACCAATCAGAGTGGAAACATAAAGAAACTACTGTCAGACTTAAGGAGTTATGTTATGTGTGGATGTGAACAAACTCATGTCCTGCTGCAGGAACTGTAACTGGCGCCATGTTGTTGGAAGGCAAGTTACATGGGAAACTTGAAGGCTGTGCACCCCCCTGACGTAGTGATTTTACTGCTAGGAATTTTACCCTAAGGAAATAAGCAGAACTATACAGTATGTAGAAAGAAGTTCAACTCAAGGTTATCTGTAAATAACAAAATAAATTAGAAGCAACCAAAACACTAGAAAATTGACTAAATAAATTTGTAACGCTCAATCCAATGCAATGTATACAGCCAATAAAAATAATCTAACAACTATTAATAGTTATAGCTGAAGAAATGTGATTAAGAGACATTTTCCTTTTCTTACCTTACATATTTATGAAATGTTTGGCTTTTTACAGTTGTGTATTATCTCATAATTTAAAAAAAAAAACTTTTAAAATATTGTTCAACCAAATCACAGAGAAATATAAAATTGACATTAGGAAAAAAGTCACTATATTGCTATATTACAGGATAAAAATGACAATCTCTAATACAGTGAATACTGTATAATCCCATTTCTATTAAAAACAATTGTTTGTGTATATTTAAAATAAACCTAAAAAGATATTCATCATAATGTTAAACAGTATATGTCTCTGGGTTGTGTAATTGTGGGAAATTTTTTCTTTGTACATGTCTTTAATTCAAGTTTCCATAGTAAACATGTATTGCTCCTAACAATTAGGGGGAAAAAAGATATTTCTAAGAAATTACAAAGTTGATTTATAAAGATAATTCCTAAAAAAGAAAGTACTTCTCTTATTCTATACCCGAATTACCATAAATGATTTCAGCTTTATAAACTGAAGTTGATTTTTATATGTACCTACAACCTTCCACTTTATCAAAACAAAAACAAAAACCTACATCAGTCAGGTTTCTGTTTTAGTTACCAACTATTTTCTCATCTCACATTTGTTACATTCAAGGTAAGTAAAAAGAAGGACGTTATGTAGCAGTGGAGCAGTAGTCTTTGGCCCCGCACAGGGGCCTAAAGATTACGGTAAATGCCTGGCAAGTAACAGGTATTCAAGTATATACTGAACGATGACTTGCACAATGTTCCAGAAATAACATCATAGCCTCTTGCAACTATGACAAGGCTAGAATTACCATATTACCACAAAATAAGCTACACAAAGGACACAAAATTTCCTACATGGAAATTTCAATGAAGGAAACAACATACTAAATGTTTTTATTTTTATTGCAAAAGAGAATGATAAAGTATATATCCAAATATAATAAAGAGCCCCAACATGAAAAAATGTATAATCTGCTTAGGGAAAAAGGAAATGAGTTAATATTACCAAAAAACATTCCCACATGACAAGACTCAACCCTTAAAAAAATCTGTAAGTCCAAATAAAGCAAGTCATGAACAAGAGAAACTGGGAAGGTTATTAAAGATAGGAGATAGGGGTTGACAGATAAGCAGAAGGACATTTTGGGTTTTAGCAAATGACTTTTATAAAGAAATGGTAGTTAGAAAATGGGCAAATAATATGACAAGAAGAACAAGGTACGTTGTGAAACCAGAGAGTTTGTCAGTATACAAGATGATATCCTGGAATCCCACAGAACACCTTCCTTTCCTTTTTCCAGTATCCTAATCACATTCCTTGTCAGTAGGTTTCCTACCACATCACCCTCTCCTAGAAGAAAAAACAGTCTGGGACACAACCAGAACGAACTGAACTATCTTCAGGAACAAACATGCCAGTGACTTTTCTGCATTGTACTTAAAAATATTCATCTATACTATAAAATTAAAATACAGCAAATTACATACCACTGTGTAAAACCGAAGTGACAAGATGCATCAAGCTTATCTTATAGCATCTATTACATCACTAGCACCCCAAAGTAGACCAGCCCTATTTGAGAAACAGTAACTATCTTATTTTGTACTAACTTGTGTACGTGTCTGTGAGTCCCTCTTCAATGTGCTCAATAAAAGCAGAGATCTGTTTTACTTACCTATGCACAATATCCTGTTAAAGAGTTGGAACTCAGTAAATGTTGAATAAATGAAAAAAATAGGTATAACCAAAAAAGAAACACTGCCTCCGAGTCATACAAAACTCGACGAGAAATTCTCAGTATTTCTTACCACAGTAACTCTAATTCATTCTCATTCATCTGATTTACTCATACTTGATCATCACCAGTCCAAACGCAATGTTTCAGATTCCAAAAGAAGGATAAATGTCTAGACTAGTGATGAAAACAGGTGGGCATAAAGAGGTAAAAGGGATCTTGGATCCACCTGAGAAGTTTTCAGTAACTATTCACACTGAAACTCTTAAAAAATATTATTCAGTACCACGGTGTGCTGACATAAATGGGTACCTGTGTCCTCTATTACGTGGTCATACGTAATAACCAAGTATAAAGACAGATGAACAGAAAGGTGCAAGATGATGAATTAGTCAAAAGTCCCAAAAGGCAAGCTGGCATTAGGCTTGATCACAGATATGCTGGCAGATGACAATACTGAGAGAACCTGTTAATTACAAGTTACTTGAACTGAAGCCAATAGTAACTGAAGACTTGGTCGACACGAGGTCCGAGAAGCAAGGTGCAGGGGATAAGCTGAAGGCAGCAAGGGGGCAAAGAGAAAGAGCAAACCTCGTCTCTCTGTCGTATAGAAGCCCCAGTTTTTACTGTATCACTGAGTCTCAGCGAGGCTACAGCTGATCCCTGACTCACTGTCAAGTGGGGATGAAGAAAGTGAAAGAAGTTCCTGTCATCTTATCTCCAACCTCCTACTGGAAAAGACTTAACCATTTCTAAGTGGGACAAGGGATAAATAGCTGACGCAGTCCAATTTAATGTAGTGTTAATAACTGGATGGAGCCTTGAAGTGGGATATGGTTTGGCTCCCGATTACCAGAGGAGGTTCAAGTCAGCAAAGGACTACTGTTCATGACTGACGTTCCACAGGCCTCACTTGTCAGGATAGGGTAAATAATTATGAGCTTTTGCTTTAAGCAAAAGTACAAACATGTTTCACCATCTAGCAATTCTGACGATGGGAGTGCCAGCCTACACATTAGCTCCTGCCAAGTTATGGTCTCTGTGCCACCCAAATCAGCTCTCTGGTAGACACTGTAAAACACATTCACATCGGAGTGTCACATAATAACTCTAATTGTAACAAGGATTATTAAGCTTGAACTATATTTATTTGAAGGGGGAACAAGGAATTTAAGGAATCAACAGAGCTTTCCCATGACGATGACACAGACACACCATGAAGATTACAGGGCTCACTGCAAAGGCCAGGCCTGTCTAGTTACTAACTCAATCAGTGATTGATTACACCTCACAACACAGTCTAGCAAGATTATTGAACTGATTCAGCAGAGTCTTCATTCACCTTTTTAAAACGATACAGTGAATACATAAATTAGAGGACGGCAGTTAGGAGAAATTAAAGGCTCACTTCACACTCTAACCCTTTACCACCTTCAAATCTGTGAAAGCAGAGGTGCCGGAATAGGAAGAAGACAGGGGAGGGAGGTAGAGAGCAGCAGCAGAAGAGGCAGGCTGAGCGACTTAACAAAAGTAGGGAGTTTTAAAGCCAGAACTAGAACCCTGGTCTACTGACTTCAACAGGTTGCTCCTTTAGCTCTGTATCAGTAGTTCTCAGCTGAAGGCTATTTTGTCTCCTAGGAAATATCTGGCAATGTCTGGAGATAGTTTTGGCTGTCATAACTGGAGGGAGAGGTGATAGTGCTAAACAATCTACAATACCCAGTCACCACGACAAAGAATTCTCTGGTCTGTCACAACTACCAAGGTTGAGAAAGCCTACTCTATCTAAATCACCCACTTTTCCAGAATGATCCAAGTCTAAAGGCTCTAACAGAATACATGGTTTCCCATGGAACGCTAAGGTGCTGACCAATTCATGCACCAAAGAGAACAACAGCAATCAGCCTGAAAAGACCAAGACCACACATGTATCAGCCTAAAAGCAAGATCCGCATGACCAGAATTTCAATAGCAATATGGAACAGAAAGTGACTCATGAACCCCAATAATGACAGTTAAGAAAGCTATTTTTATTCTAAACTTCTTTTTAAATGACTGGCAGATTGAATATACCTATCAATGAAGCATCACACTCCAGATAAAACTAAAGGTCTTACAGAATAGTGATAACACCCCATACTTTTCTTGACCAATTGATAATAACCTACCAGATATCATATTTAACTTCAGGAAAGTTACAGGTCTAACTTCAACATGAATTAGAATACAGTGACTATTATATTATTAGTCAGAAATATCAAGGCTAAAATAATACAACATCAGTGTAAATAATTGATGGAGATGATTGATTGCAAGTAGAATATACCACCCCCAAACAAAAAACAAACAAACAAAAGGAATTAAACATACACAGATTACACACTCTTTAGGATGGCTACTATTTAAAAACAAACAAAAAACAACTACTGGCGAGGATGTGGAAAAACTGGAACCCTTGTGCACTGTTGGTGGAAATGTAAAATGGGACTGCAGCTATATGACTGTTCCTCAAAAAATTAATCATGGTATTACCATGTGATCCAGCAAATCCACTCCTGGGTATGTACCCCAAAGAACTGAAAGTCAGGTATGAAGGAGATATTTATATACCAATGTTTAAAGCAGTATTATTAACAATAGTTAAGAGGTGAAAGTAACCCAAGTGTCCATCAACAAATGAATGGACAAACTATAAAATATACATGCAATGGAAAATTACTCAGCCCTAAAAAGGAGGAAATCCTGACACATGCTATAAGATGAATGAAACTTGAGGACATTATGCTAAGGGAAATAAGCCAGTCACAAAAAAGACAAACACTGTTAGATCCCACTTATGCAAGGTATCAAGAATAGTCAAATTCACAGAGACAGGAAGTAAAATAATGACAGAGGCTGGGGGAAGGGGAAATGGGGAGTTATTGTTTACTGGGTATAGAGTTTCAGTTTTTCAAAATGAAAAAGTTCTGGAGATTGACTGCATAGTAATGTTCACACCTTAACATCATTTAACTTAAAAATGGTAAAGATGGTAAATTTTATTATGGGTATTTTACCACAGCCAAAAATTATTTTAAATACATAGATTAATGTGACATATAATCTAAAGGTAACACTGAGCAAAGTGTTAAGGAAGGAACACAGAATTTTTCTTCATCCTCTACATGCTTTTCCAATGTCCTTTTAGCCTGCTTTCACTCACATCCATCCCCACAAGTGAGTTAAAGGTACTTTACCTGATTACTAAACACCCTGCCCTACCCCGTCCACCCCCCAACACAATTTTCTAAGACAGCAAAGCTCTTTAACAATTAATAAACCCAAAAGTTTTTAAATCTGTAAGGCTTATGGTAAATCTAAGTACTTTACAGAAATTACGCACCAACCATATGCTTACTGCCTTGAGCCGTCAAACCTGTAAAGATATATTAGTCAAAGAAATAATATGATTACAAGATAACCAGCATTAGCTTAAAAAACATAACTTCTCACTGACTACATTTATACACAAGTTTAAGACTGTCAAAAGATAATTTTACTAAAATAAAATCATCTTACCAAAAGCTGTGGCCACATTTCGTCATGTATGCTTCCTCAATCATATCAAAGCAGATAGGGCTAAAAAGAAAATAGAAAAATAATTGATACATTTTTTAAAGTAGAGTGATTACAAACTGGAAAAGGCCAGCAACAATACCAACAAAATCATATTTCTCTATATAGCTAAGTCTTCAAACATCTTACCAATGAGATGAAATTTCTATTGAGCTGAATGAATTGTAGGGGATTGTGGGTAAAATAGCAATTTGTTCAAGATGGCCCTAAGGGCCATCAAACTTGAAAATTTAATGAGTAAATTAAAATGGCCCCAATACTTTAACTCGCTCATAATTTTTTTGTGTGTGTGTGGGGCTCGCTCATAATTTTTAACAGTGCAATTCAATCACGAGAGTCCTTAAGAAAGTTCTATCATCTTCTTTGATCATCCCTAAACTCAAAAATACTTACCTCGACCTACTAACCTAAATGCTCTATTTTATTTACTACGGAAAGAAAACTAATTCCCTGAATCATAAATTTACAATTCCAATTTCATATAACTCTTCTAGGTAATTAAGACAGCAGTGATAAAACTTAAAATAGCACAAATTATAGCCATTAAAACAATGACATTAATACATTTAATCCTTTCTACAACGCAGTATTATTACTAAACCCATTCTATGCATGAGGAAATTGAGGTACAGAGATGTTTAAACTCAGGTTCACGTTATTAACCACTATTCTATACTGCTTCCAGACACTATGAGTTAAATACCAAATCATACCAACTATGACGTCATTCTGGCCAACAAATGGTAGTTATCAATCTGAGAGGGTACTGTATACCAGAAAAATGCAAAGCCTTATAAAAAAAGATTTCCCTTTATCCTTCCCTCTTGTTCCTTCCACAAACCCTGGTGAAGTGTCCAGAGATACTACAGCCATCTTGTGACCATGAAAACAAGAACCATAAACTAAGAAGACAGCACACTGGCTCCTTGGTAACACGCTTGAGCAGCCACATCAACCATGGATGGCCATGGTACTGGCATGTTACAGTAACATGTATGTTACTGGCATACAAATTCAATCCTTACTGATTATACATGACACTTAATCTGTAAATTCATACACTCTAAGGAAAATGTCCTTGGTATAATACTACCTTAGAATGTGAGGCTATAAAAAGTTATAAAATCTCAATGTTACAAAAGATCAGAGTTTGACCACATATAATGTGTTGGCTTAGACTGTGTTGGTTTTGTTAACTTCACTTTGCTAGACTGACAAGAAAGAGAAGTCTTCTAAATGTGGGGATTTGGTAATTTTTCTTTGGAGGCAAAAGCCCATCTTACTCCTGCTTGATGGAGTTAAGGGAGCAGGGCTGGGGGGCCCCCCCCGGAAGCGTGTGGATGAGCTGTGCAGGCTGCTCTGTGATCCCAGTTTCTGGTTGAAAGACGCTGAAGAGCAGATCTGGGCTGGAGGTTTTATTTCACAGGCACAGTTGGCCACCAAATGCTCAAAACAGATATATAAAGGCTCAAAACCCAGAGTGGAGGAGACATTTAGCCTCCCACCCCCAAACACCTTTTGAAAGAATTTTGGAGCAGTTTTTTGTTTACAACAAAATTGAGTGGAAAACAAAGAAAACTACATGTCATATAATGTGTAGCACTAACACTGAAAGTTGCATGCAGTACCTAAAAAAGAACTATCACATCAGTTTAAAACAGCAGTTTTTAAGGAATGGCTTCTGAGTAACACATGAATTGAAAGAAGAAAGTCTCCATTCTTTTTACAGAAAACTAGCTCTTTAACCACATTAAAAATCAAGACTTCCAGCAAAAATGGAATTCAACTGAAATTAATCCTAGGTATGCCACTTACAGCTTTCTGATTTGGGGCAAGTCATTTAATCTTTCTAATCCTGTTTTCTTCATTTGTATAACTGGGATGATATTTACATCATAGAATCCTTGTACTGCTTAGCAAAATATCTGTAAGTACTCAGTACAATTCCTAGCATACAATATTCAATAAATAGTAGAATACACAAAAAGAGAATATGGAAAAATCTGCATCAGTGATAGAAACTTGGGAAGAGTGGTATCCATCCAAGCTAAAAACTTCAAGAAATTCCTATTATAAATAGGTAGAACTGAATAAAGATAAAGACTGACCTACCAATCCCCTTCCCAAAAAGGGGATAAAACAACAAAGGAAATATGGAAATACAGAGGCGTTCCTAACAAAACAGCACTAACTCGTCCCAATTTTGAAGGACGAGAATATACCCCAGAGTAGGTTCTGGGAAAAACTGTAAATAATCCATTTAAAACCCATTCCATTCTGCCAATCAATAGCATTCAAGGAAGATGAGCTAGAAGACCTAATCACAAATACAGGCGTAGCTAGTATATGAATTGGCAGCCATGCCAAACATTATACAGATACATGAAATTTTATACAACCCCCAAAACTTTATACAGAACCCAACATTTTTATGCGCTGCCAAAAACTTTTCAGGGACCCCTGACACAGTAGCATCATCAAAGAGGGGGAAGAAATCACATATGGCTTAAACCCCCTGCTGGGGCTGTTCATGTCTCCTGCACCACCGTAACACAAGCAATCCTGCTAAATCAACATGCAAAATAGGAAATCCAATAGGAAAAAATGGGGAAGAAAGTGAATTCTTAATTCACAAAAGGGAAAAACACACTGCTTTTCAAGTATATGGAAAGATGTTCCAACTCGCTAGTAATTAAAAAAAGGAAATTAAAACAATAAAATAACACTTTATTCCCATTAAATCATTAGAAAATTGGAACATCAAGTATGTTAGGGAGGTTATGGAGAAACAAGAATATTCATGCAGACACATTATAGCAACCAACATGCACTGACTATTCATACACTCATGACCACATAATCCCACTCTTGAGATTGTATTTAAATAAGTACAGATATATACATCTATACATCCCTGAGTATATGTACGTGTGTAGTATCTGTATATATATGTAAATGTTTACATACATGCATATGTACTTATGTGTATGTATGTGGCTGTGTGTGTGTGCATGTGTGTGTTTACTGCCAAGAAAAACATGCATATGTGTCAATGGAATATGTATGAGGATACTTGCAACAAGCCAGATATTAATTGTGACAGGAAATCAGAAGCAGCCTAATGCTCATAATTACTAGAATGGAGAAGTAATACGTGCCTGGATATATGCTATAAAACATTATGCAACAGTCATAAGGAATGAACCAAAGGTATATAGAGCAACATAGCTAGATGTGGTTTGTCAAGTGAAAACAGAAATGAAAATGAGATCTGTGGAATAATGCAGTTTATATACATTTAAAACATGCAAAAAATATTTCACAGTGATGCATACATTCAAAGACATATATAAATCACAATAGAATAGAAAACCAAGAGAAGAGGTCAGGAGGATAAGAAATGAAGTGGGGGGAGAAATCCGATCCTTTATTCAATAGGACTTTTCTACATCACCTTTGGATAACTTACTGATATCCAGATATTTTCACACAATACTGTCCATTACTTTGGTGAGGTGGCATTTATTAAGAAAATATATACCGTGTTTCCCTGAAAATAAGACCTAACTGGAAAATAAGCCCTAGCATTATTTTTCAGGATGACATCTCCTGAACATAAGCCCTAATGCGTCTTCTGGAGCAAAAATTAATATAAGACCCAGTCTTATTTTTGGGGAAACATGGTATAATAGAATCAAAAGCCATTGGTATTGGGATCTAAAGCCAGGTTTACATTTAGCCAGCTAAACTACATCTGACTCCAGCTTTAGGAATGTTGCTAAACATGTCTAATTCACCACATCCCAGAATCTCCTCCATTCCTCCCTCCCACTTATAAACATTTAGTTCATAGGAAATAAAACAGTAATTCACAATTGTCTCCGAGACTTTCTTCCAATTTGCTGACACCTACATTCAAGATTTGAGGCAGGCATTTTCTATGTTAACACATCTACACGAAATGACAGCTACGTCCAATGACAACCTAGCCAATAGGAATTTTCAAAAATTCCATCATCTATAACATATAACCCAATTTTCAGATATGTCAAAGTATAAAGAAAAAAAATTCAATTTAGAATCAAAGAAATGTGCTCGCTTCGGCAGCACATATACTAGAATCAAAGAAATATGACAAAGTAAAACAAAGCCAAAGAGGAGTCTTGGATGGTTCAATGGACGAAGTGAAACACAATTAGCTCACTCTACACTCGAGGTCAAAATTTAACTGCAAGCACACTTACCCTTTTATTATATACACTTAGAAAGCTGGGAGGGGGTGATAAATAAAACAATTATTTTCAGATATTAGACAATGGGCAGCAAAGTACTGAAATCTTTAAGGGAAGATGAACAAATGAAGTAAAAACACTACCATAGACCCAGCTTTCTGCTTTCACAGAAAGCTTCAGAAGCCCAAGGATGAAGAACACAAGCATATCACAATAATCTCACTGAGTGCAGGAAGGTTAAATGGTGAAAAATTTACAAGGCAGGACACCACAGAGGAAGGAGCTACAAGAAAAAAGAATTCTACAAATCTATACAGGGTTCTCGTCAAGGCCATTGTTGAATACTAGCAGCCATACAAGTCCAGGGTAAAACTCCACAAGATCAGTTAAAAAATAACCAGGGAGCTATAAAACACAGGGTATTCAACAGAGACCCAGAAGGCTCGTTGGTAGACAAGCTCAGAAAAATGGCTCCTCATAATCCACCCTAAAATTTTTTTAATTTAAATATTTTTTTCATCCTCAAAAGGATCAAACTGATATGTAAGTAACTTAAGTTCCTGCCAGAACAAAGTCCAACACTTTATAAAGAAAACAAAATCTATCTTTATAAAGAAAACAATAATAGAAAGTTTAAAATGTCCACTATCCAATAAATAACTAGACGTGAAATAACAGCAAATGTGACCCATAAATGAGAAAAAACAGTCAATAGAAACAAAGAAATAATGGAATTAGCAGAAAAGAACTTCAAAATATGTATCACATATATGTTCAATGACTTAAAGAAACACATGAATATAATTAAGTGGAAATGGAAAATATAAAAAGAACCAACTGGACCTTTAGAGCTGAAAAATACAGTATCTGAAAACAGCAAAAATGTGGAAACTATGAGAGAGAGTAAAATGCAACTGCTAGAAGTTTAAAAACCACAACACCAGAGACACAGGATTATTTCCATGGGCTCATCAATGCAAGAAACGCAAGTTAAGAAGCAGTTAATCTGAAGATAGGTCAACAGACATTATCCAAGTAACAATACCTACTTTCAATCTTTTGTATGAAAGAAATATTAAAGTGAAAACTATGAATCCTTTAAATGTTCATGAATTCTATGCAAGACACGAGTCATTCCACTGTCCAGTGTATTCACGCTGTATATATTTAGTCGTCATCTCGGATATCAAATTGGTTATCATATTGAGAACACACTCACATAACTTTTATTACAGTATATTGTTCTAACTAATCTATTTTATTACTGTTAATCTCTACTATTCCTAAATTACAAATTAAACTTCATCACAGGTATGAATGTATAGGGAAAAAACATAATATATACAGGGTTCTGTACTGTCCACGGTTTCAGGCACCCACTGGGAGACTTGGAGCATAACCGCTATGGATAAGGGGGGACTACTGCGTTAATACCAGACTAAATAGATTTCAGAACAACAAATACTACCAGGAAGAAAGAGGGACATTTCAAAATGATATGGGGATCAATTCACCAATTTAAATGTGTGTACCCTATTAACAAAGCTTCAAAATACACGAAGCAAAAGCTGACAGAATTAAAAAATGTAGTCAAAGTCACAATTACCATTGGAATAGTTAAGGATTTTTAATACTCCTGTATTAGTAATTGACAGAATAAGTATATAGAAAATCAATTAGGGTGTACAGAATATAAACAACACATCAAACAACTAGACTATTTGACATGTTTAGAATATACCAGCCTACACACAGCAAAATACTCAATTTTTTCAAGTGCATACAAAACATTAACGAAGGTAAAGCTTTTAGTGGACCATGAAACAACTCTCAATAAAAAACTTAAAGAACTAAATTCACAAAAATCATATTGTGGGAACAAAGCTGAATTATATTAGAAATCAATAACAGAATGATATGCAGAAAATTCTCATTTAGAAATTAAACAACATTTCTAAACAACCAATGGTTCAAATAGGAAATCACTATGTTAGACAACAATGTCTGAGATAGGACACAAAAGTCACAAATCATTAAAGAACCAATAAATTGGTTCACTAATGAAATTGGTTCATTAACCAATAAATTGGACTTAAAATTTAAAGCTTTTGCACTTCAAAAGCCAGTGTTAAGAAAATTAAGAGGGAAGTAACATCGTGGGAGAAAATATCACAATACTCAGGACTGACAAAAGATTTGTATCCAGAATTTATAATCTTTACAACTCAAGACAAACAACTTAAGAGAAAAATGGGCAAAAGATTAGAACAGATACTTTATAAAAGATCTGGAAATAGAAAATAAGCTCATGAAAATATGTTCAACATCATTAGTCATTAAGGTAGTGCAAATTATAATAATCAGATACTACTACACACCCACTAGAATGACTAAAAATTGAAAGACTGAAAGCACCAAGTATTGGCAAGAATGTGGAAGTGGAACTTTTATGCAGTCTTGATGGTAGAAGTGCAAAATGATGCAGCCACTTTAGCAAACAGTTTTGCAGTTTCTTATAAACATACACTTTAGCATACAAGCCAGCAAAGTACTCCTAGATATTTACCCAAGAGATGTAAAGACACAGAAACATGAATGTGACAGCTTTCTTCACAAACACCAAAAACTAGACACAAAGAAACTCAAATATCTTTTATCTGATAAATGTATCACAAATCATGTTATATTTAAATAACGGATTACTACTCAGCAGTTAAAAAAAAATTAGTGATACATTTAACATGCAACATTACTGAATCTCAAAAACCGTATGCCAAATGAAAGAAGTCAGACACAAAAGACTACATATTGAATGACTCCATTAATAACTATCCTAAAAAAGGCAAAACTATAGTCATAAAAAATAGATCACTGGTTGGCAGGCCTCAGAGGAAAGAGCAGAAGATTAAGTGCAAGTGAACTTTCTAGGGTGATGGAAATGTTCTATATCTTGATTAGGGTGGTGGTTCCACAGATGTACTAATCTGTCAAAACTCATTTTACTATTCACTTAAAACTGGTGACTTCTATTGTATGTAAATTATGTCGTAATAAATGCTGATTTTAAACAAAATCTCCAGTGTCTGAATAAAGGCAAGGTAACATAATAGTTAAACTTGAGCTCTGAGCCATAATGTCTGGATATAAATACTGACACCATCATTAACTGTATGAACCGAGACAAGTTACATAACCTCTTTGACCATCATTTTCTCATTTATGAAATGGGAATTAATAAAAGTATCTGTACCAAATGGTCACTGCAATGATTGAATAAGTAATATTAAACCCTTAGAATGGTGCCTGGCAAATAACGACAGTTTATATTGGAGCACACATTATTATTAGGAGTAGTTTACCAAAATAATTGTTAGTATAGCACATTCAATCTTCACTTTGGAGTGGACGTTGGCATTTATGATCTTTGAGTTTCAAGCATCTATAAAACAGTTATCTGTATTTTACGAAGCCCACTTTGCCTCATCATCTCTGTTCGAGACAAATGCCCATCCGTAAACTAATACTGAGGCCAGAGGATTCCAAGGCACTAGATTACTGGGGCCTGGGATCATGTGTTCCAACTCTGCATTTGGGGAAGAGCACCCACCCCCAACCACACAGACTAGGAAGAGAGGATGGATTCCCAAAGGTAATACCAGAAATACAATGAACAGAAACCAGACTATCTATTATAATCCATCTTTGTCTATATACATGAATAGAGCCAAAAATCAATTCATGGAACTTAATTATGAAAAATGAAAGGACAATTAACATATATGAGGATATGAAGAGAAAACATGATACCCAATGAAAATATTGAGATGCTAGGGACCTATCCAAATAGAACCTGATACACACATATGTGAAGAAAGACAGAGGGTGAAGAACAAGCAAGGTAAAGGGCAAAGATGGGGAGACATCAAGAATTCGGGAATCATTTTTATTTTGCGTAATACAAATTTTGACAGGAAAGAGAAGACTTTTCTCCCAAGCTACATACAGAAGCTTTGAGGAAAAAGATTTACAGACTAAAATCACTATTTAAAACAGAAAGAAATCACCATCAAGAACAAACATACATGAGCGACAAGGTTTACGGTTATAGTTACTTTAATCAATAACAATTCTTAGATGGAATATGGTCAACTAAGTAATGTCGGTTCATTATCAAAAAAGGTTTATAAAAGGAAAAGGGAGCTACTAAGGATCACCTTCTTTGGTAATGAACTGTACTACTGTAAAAGTACCTCCCTTTCAATTTATCGACCAGAATTCAAGTTAATAGTCTTACATATCCTGCTTCATAATCATCTGTTTCATTTGCTCTACCATTTGATTCACCTAAGTCTTCTGCCAACATTGATACTGATGACCCACAGTCTAATAGAAGGACAATCATGAACTGCTATGGTTTGATGTTGTCCTTCTGCAGAGCACCTTTCACCACCATTGTCGTCCAAATAGCATATGTATTATCAAGCAAAAGAATCAAGTTTCATTTTGCAGATTTAAGGAAGTTCTTGACTGTTACTATAACAATATAATGAAGTCTAGTTTATTTCAGCAGTTGAATATGTTTTAACAGGTCTTTAAATTACATTTAGTTCTATTTATAAAAGCACAATGGTCGAAAAAGGCCACTTCAATTTTCCACTCACTTTCTTATCACAGGGGAAATTATATCCCATAAGTCACTGACTTTCAAAAAATTTCACCTTGATACCCAGTAAGACATACACTGTGCATAAGTATGTAACCAAAAGTTTCATCAAATAAACTTTTTTGTATCGTGACGGGTTCTATGGTATCTCCTGTTTTATTTCACTTTTTAATAGTCTGAAAAACATACTTATAGTAGCAAGAATGGTCAAAAGGTTTCACCTTTAGTGCTAAATGTAATTAATAGGTAATGTCTGCCAAGAGTGCTATGTAGTGAGACAACATCTAAATTCAGACGAATATTTAGCGTGTAAGTGAAGCAATGATGCCAGTATATGATACAATTATGTGATCAAAAAGCCTTTCTTTGCATTAAATCGTGAGCTCCTTAAGGATAGTCTATTATTAATAATTTGATACGAGGCAGTCACATATTTAATAAATTGTTGATCAACTTAATGTAGAGCCTATCTACTTTTTATCAGGCAGATGATTAATCAACCTTCCCACCAGGGGCTTACATCTACCTGAAAATATTTATTTCTGCTGCAACTTAGAGAATAACTGGGACTTGCAGATCATTTCAGGTAGTTGGAAAAGCTAATGCAGAGGCAGTAGTAATGTGACAGAATAAAAGAAGTCGTCTTCCAAATACAGGCTAGATTTACATTTTGGTTAAATGGATGATGTAAGAAAAAATTGAAAAATCAAAGCAAAAAAGACTTTGTTTGAAAGTCAAAGATTTTTCCAACTTCAAGTTAAGGACTACCTCTCCTGTACTATAGTTTCTCCATCTATAAATCACTGTTAGAATTATCTACAGTTTGATAATACCTTCAATTACTTTCAAATGCTTTCAAAATACTTCAAAGTACTTTCAATCCTTTGTATGAAAGAAATATTAAGTGAAAACTACAAATCCCTAAAATGCTCATCAATTCTGCAATATAAACTTATTTTCAAATATGACATAAGTCAAGAGAGGCCAGTATGTGTCACTGAAAATTGGTATTTGACTTTAAATCAACTGTTCTCAAGAAGGAAAAGAAGACATGCCATTATCACCAGGGGAGCATTTGCAAACTACAGTTCCCACTCCAGCCTCCAATTCTGATATGTCCTCTCAGGATGTGAGCAGGCAGACAGGCAGGGGGAGGGAGTGGTTAGGGACAAAAATGTTTATCTCAAGTGATTACGAAACAGCTGTTTCCCTCCAATCTCCCACATTGAAAAACTACTGGGCTAAATACATATACTCAAATTTATGGATCTGGAGTTTTCCAATTCCATACAAAGAAAGCACTAAGTTGAGCATTGGGAGTTCTCCTTTTGTCCCTTAGATGTCCAATCTGAAACAAAGTTATTTAACTTGTTTGTACCTCAACAGAAATATAATTATATTAGTATTATATTAAAATTGGAAGTTCTATGTAACTTCACGGAATTGCTCTAAGGATAAAACAAAATGTGACGTATAAACATAGCTTTAAAATGTAATGAATAAGGAATTATCATCATTATTCAAATCATCCTCCTTTAGATTTGTAAAAGCATAATTTGGATTGGTTCAGTTTGACCTTGAAGCATACAAGACCAGACCAATCACCCAGAGCCAATTAGAAATGAAAAGGATTCCTTGAGCCTTGCCTAATCCCTACTCCAAAAGCTTGGCCAAATCAAATCTAGCTTGAGAATTTGGAAAACAGATTCTCATTAATGAATTCTTCTGAATATTCAACCTCACCAGAAAAAGAAATGGATTAATGAGATTATTAAAGTGAAATATTCAGAATTTTTAGCTAAAGACTCTTAATGGATACTTCCGTATTAGAATATTAAAGAAAACAGAATAATTTAATCAATATGGTTAGGACTCGGGGACTGGATTGAAATTTTTAAAAATTAGGTGGCAGACTAATAAAAATGTAAATAACCTACCCCTCCCCCCAAAAAAAATCAGTGCCAGCTGCTTACATTCACCCAACCTTCTTCAATTCTGGATAAAATGGCCTATCATAAGTACAATAAAACTTATGTGGTGCCCGGCAGACAGAGAGTGCCAAATAAATACCTGCTAAATGAACCACTGATTCCCTTATTCCTCACATCTTTTACACTATTTTGGTGTACCTATATGGATGCTGGCATGTTTTCCTTTAGCCTACTGAAATCCGAAATGAAAATGGTGGCTAAAAAAACTGAATCCTGCAAATTCTCATTTTGTTTCATTAGCTTCTTACCTTATCATATGGCACTCTCTACTGAGTATGAGCACAAACACCTTAGACCCAACCGTGAGCTGCTTATTTATAAATAACAATCACAATTATAGCCCAGTTTCAATGAAAAATGAATTAATTCTGAATCTAGAATAATTTAAGACCAAAGAAAACATCTGAATAGACATTATTACTGCAAGAACTAGAAACTGTAAGTCTAATCAATAACTTCCCATCGTATTTGATCTTTGAACAGGAGGGCTAGGGGCACCGACCCCCGCACCATCAAAAATCTGCTTTTAACTTTCGACTCTATGGATGGCCCTTTGCATAGTGAATTCAACCAATTGCAGATGGAAAATAGAATTTTCTACCTGAGGTTAGGAATGTGAAAATACTGTCTTTGGTTAGTGATTGGTTGGATCTACAGATGCGAAACCAAGGATACAGGGCCAATTGTATTTACTGAAAAATACCGAAGTATATAACTGGACCCACACAGTTCAAACCTGTGATGTTCAGGGGTCAACTGTAATGACAACAAACTCCGATCAGCTTCGACCCTGAAGTGAATCAACTTCCCCTATAATGACAGTTGCAAGCCAACTTCCTACACCATTAATATTCTAAATCCACATACAATTTCCTCCAGGAAAAGGCACCAAATCCTACCAGTTAGCTGGTAAATTTCACTCTGCTAAAGGCAATTCCTTTCTCACAATTCTACTACTTGCCTGGGTTTTGGATACAGAAATCCAGTGAAAATCCAGAAACACTCTCAACAAGACAATCAAGTCCGTGTTTCACTTCACAGGGCTGAGCCCTCTCTGACAAACACAGAACCGCACACCACTACGGTGCACCATGCAGGACGGCACTCAAGCAGGGCTGACAAAACGTCCAACATCTGGCGTTCCTCGAACCAGACGTCGCAGGGCAGTCTACCGTGGTCCAGGAGGGCAGCGGCCACATCCGACACGGGGATGACATTCAGTCAACGTGCTTCCCTATTTCAAGATACTCAGTTGAGAAGTGACTTTTTTGGTGAACAGACTTTCTTGACAGATTTACACGCGGCCTGCCCTTTGCAGTAGGAGGAGATGTTTATCCATGCACACCATGGACACCTACGTGAAACACCACTTCTTAACACACGCACACCCAGGTGACCACACCTGCCATCGGCCAACTCCGGCCAACAACCGCAGCCCTCGGCATCCCAGGGGGCGTACCCCTCGCCCTGTAACCGGCCATCGGGCTACCCGGACAGCGCGGCCACCGGCCAGCAGAACACTCCAGGCCGCACCTCCTGCCCAACTCTCCCCTTTATGCGTGACCCGTACCCGACTTTCCATCGTGGCCCTCGCTCTCAGCCCCGGACTCTCCGCTTCCTCCTCCGCCGGCCCCACCTCCCCGGCGCCCACCCCGCCCGGCACACCCCGCCCGGCCCCGCACGCCCGGCCCCCCAGCCCCGCACACCCGACCCCGCACACCCGCCCGGCCCCGCACGCCTGGCCCCGCACACCCGCCCGGCCCCGCACGCCTGGCCCCGCACACCCGCCCGGCCCCGCACACCCGGTCCCGCACGCCCGGCCCCCCAGCCCCGCACACCCGGACCCCCGGCCCCGCACGCCCGCCCGGCCCCGCACGCCTGGCCCCGCACACCCGCCCGGCCCCGCACACCCGGTCCCGCACGCCCGGCCCCCCAGCCCCGCACACCCGACCCCGCACACCCGGACCCCCGGCCCCGCACGCCCGCCCCCCAGCCCCGCACGCCCGCCCGGCCCCGCACGCCCGGCCCCCCAGCCCCGCACACCCGACCCCGCACACCCGGACCCCCGGCCCCGCACGCCCGCCCCCCAGCCCCGCACGCCCGCCCGGCCCCGCACGCCCGGCCCCCCAGCCCCGCACACCCGACCCCGCACACCCGGACCCCCGGCCCCGCACGCCCGCCCCCCAGCCCCGCACGCCCGCCCGGCCCCGCACGCCCGGCCCCCCAGCCCCGCACACCCGACCCCGCACACCCGGACCCCCGGCCCCGCACGCCCGCCCCCCGGCCCCGCACGCCCGCCCGGCCCCGCACGCCCGCCCCCCGGCCCCGCACGCCCGCCCCCCGGCCCCCCCCCGGCAGACGCGCAGAAGGCGGCGGCGGGGCGGGGGCCGCCCTTCACACCCACCAGACGAAGTCGTTGCTTTTGTCCTCGTACGAGTTGAGCAGCCCGTTGCACAGAGGGGCGAGCAGAGGCCGCTTCCTGCTGCCGCCGCCGAGGCTGGAAGTGCCGCCGCCGCCGCCGGCGCTGGGCCTGGGCGCGCAGCTGAGCCGGGACAGGCCCGCGGACACCACGCCGCCGCCGCTGCCTCGGCCGCTGCCCGACACGGCGGGCGCCACCAGCACGGGCCGCCCCGGGGCCCCGAGGCCGCCGGAGCCCGCGGCCTGCGCCGCCCCGCCGGACCCCAGCGCCGCCGCCGCCGCGGAAGGGGGCGACGGGGAGGAGGACAAGGACGAGGAGGCGGAAGTCACCGACGAGGCCGCCGAGGAGCCGGGGCTGGTCCCCGCGGAGCCCGAGCCGGCCTGGCGGCTCCCAGACATCGTGCCTCCCTCCCCTCCGGCGGGGCGCTCGGAGGAGAGGGACCGCGACCCGCCGCCGCTCCCTGCCTCCGCCTCAGTGCATCGTGAGCACGCGCGCCGCGCCGGACGCGGGGCTGGGGAACAATCAAGTCGGTGCTGGCGAGGCGACCCCACGACAGCGTCCGACGGGAGGGGGCGGAGGAAACGACCGCGGCACCGGGGCCACCCGCCGCTCCCGAGGCCGCCGCCGCCGCCGCCGCGGTCCCAGCCGCAGCCAACCCGGGCGCGCCGAGGGCCGGCCGTGCGCGTGCGCGAGCGGCGGAAGGGGCGGGGACGGCGGCGGACCCGACTTTAAACGCGGCCCGGGCGGCGCTCAGACACGCCCGGCGCGCCGTCCACGACGGCGGCGGCGGCCTGGCACGACCGTCGCCCTCGCCCAGAGCTGTTTTCGTTCGTGACGTACCGGAGGGCAGGCCGTCGTCAGGGGTGACACGCCTGCAGCGGGCGGAATGAATGGTCGCGGTGGCCGAGCGATGGAGGGGGAGGGCGTGCAAAGCGAGTGCGCACGCGCGCCCCGCGTTTCCCAGGGGCCCCGCTCCCGGCGGAGCCGCCGCACCACGCATGCGTGCGCGGGAGCCGCATTCCTCAACGTGGAGCGGGAGCGGTGGCCGCTGCCGGGGAGGCAGGCGGTGCAAACCGGCGGCGAGGGCGTGACAGGTGCTTGCGAGTGGCGGAGTGAAGGCTCCGCAGACGGGGCCACGTGCACATCACCTGGAAGCTCCGCGCAGTGGGAAAGAGCACGGGACCGCGAGGCGGGGACGCGGGGACGCGGGACCGGCCCCCAGTATTCTCGGGAATGCGTTAGGATGAAGTCCGTCCACGGGGCTTTGGAAGTGGAAAACGTTGAAGCAGATGTTACCACTTTTATGGGTTGGACCACGATCTGGTGCTTGCCTTTTGGAAAGTTATTTACCGAATGAAGCCCAACACCAATGGGAGAACACACGATGCTTAATCAGAACACGGCTCGGCCAGAACCTCGGTCTACGGGGATCGGGTGTCGTCCTCGCACGAAACAAGGAAGCCCGGTACTTAGTGCCACCAGGCGACGTGCCGTTTCCGGGAGGCTTTTTGGAATATTAAAGATTGATTACAGACGGTCGTTTGCCTTTGGGAGAATCCCTAAGATTCTTGGGGATGGAAAGGAGAAACGACTGAACCCGGTGATTTTTTCGGTATCTCTTTCCAAACTCTTACCATTTTGTGTTTCTTGGAGGAGAAGAGCCCAGAATTAATGTTCTTGAGTTTTGAAGACTAGGAGCAACCCGGGCCTCTCCCCGGGGTCCTGTGTCCACGCTGAACGGGTCGGGCCAGGGCAGGGCCCGCGTGCCGGCCGTTCACCTGGGCAGAGAACCGTCCTAAGGCCGCCGCCCTCCTCAGCTCTGCCTTCCTTGCTCACCCTCGTATTTCCAGTCCAGGTTTCTGCTCAGAATAACCATACAGGAATGGGTTTATCACATTTCCACGAACCACCCTCCTTGTGTGAACCGTTGCATTATCCCATCCCTTGTTTAAATCCATATCCAAGACCCAGCTGAAATGTGAAGCCTCCCTGACTCCTTGTCAGAGATAGTTGCCCTCTCATTTGCGCTCCAAGGATATTTTGTTGGCACCTATAACATTGTATTTTAGTGGTTTATATATGATTCTCCTCCACCCGCCTATCAGCTTCGGCTTTGTGTTCCCAGCAGGTAACACAATACCTGGCCTATGATAGGTGCTCATCCAATAGTTCTCGACTAACAAATGAATAAAGCAGTTGATCTCATTTTTAAGTATTTGCTTAAAGTATGGTTTTCCAACTAAAATGTAAGTCCCGTGAAAGACAGAACCGTATTGGTGCTCGGTGGGCATTCAATAATTTTATTTTTGATAAAAGAATGCGTAAAGTAATGCAAAGAATTTGATGAATATCTGTTCAACATTTGCTACCCATAGGTCTGGACTAGGCAAAGAAGAGATGAAGAAGAATATAAAACATTGTTCCTACATTCAGGAAATTTATGGAATAGTTGATGAATTAGAAAAATACGTAGAAAAGTAAGTAATGTTTCCAAAGAGCACATGTGAAATGCTTAATGAATAAAGTAGAGAATTGCCATTGGAGCTAAAGCAAGAGCAAGTGCTGAGGACCAGGCATGTTGGTGTGGGTAAATGTTAGACCTTAAGAAAGAAAAGTATGGCTTGGTCAATCAGAAAGTATAATTAAAGTCATGAACCCAGAAAATAAAGTTCAGATATCTATTTGATAGGGGTAAAAAGTTTATTCAGGAAAAATTCATTTGGGGGGCAAATTGTAGAGTCTTGAATTCACTTTGGAAAATAACCTATAAGCCATTGGAAACAATGAAGGCATTTATTGGGGGTAAAATATATTCAGTGTCATTTGGAGTTTAAGTTTTCAGCAGATTAATCTTTCAGAAGAAGTGGGAGATTAGGAGCAAAGAGACTAATTAGGAAAAAATCATAGCAGCCATAGCATAAGTGATGAGATTCTAGATTAGAGAGCTGACAAGGAAAGTAAGGAGATATTCTGAGAAAAAAACACAAAAGAGTCTATAGAAGTAAGTTACTCTCTAAAAGAATCTTTACAATTCTTGAAGGCATGACCCATGTCTGTCTTGTTCATCACTGTCTTGCCCAGTACTTCGTTGGCATAAATGCTGACAAATTGAGTAAGTAAAAGTGATGGAACACAAAGAGGAGTGACTCCAAAGATAACTCCAGGGATAATAGGAGGATGACAGAATTGGAGACGGCCAGTGGACGATTTAGTTTTGGATGTATTGTGTGAGTGCTTACTTACTTTCAAGTGAGTATATCCAGGTAGTGATTGAAAATTCAGGCTAAGGCAAAGGGGAAAGTTCAGCACATGAGAGAAATAAAGCTGCAGGTTTCTGAGCTCTACCTCCAGAGATCCTGACTCTATAGGTCTGAGGTAGGGCCAAGAATATGCATTCTTACCAGCACCCAGGTGAATCTGATGCAGGTGACTAACCCTTTGAGAAATATGTGATTGATATTGTAGGTAATGTAAGAAAAATACATAAAGTAGTCTCTTACTTCCAGGTAGCTTATTCAGGAGACAGAAAGTGATATGACTCGTTGAGAAGTCTCTGAGAAAAAAAATCATCACGTGCTTAGTATTACCACTTTAGAACTATCTTTAATAAAATCTAAATTTACAAAAGGAAGCTGAGGGGATATGATGCAGTGGAATTTCCCTCTTATACCAGATAAATGTATATAGACTTCTGAAAGTATACCATCCTTACTAGTTTTTACTAGCAAAGTCTTCTGGGGAAGCAGAAGAGAAAAGAGGAAGCATGACGAAACATACACATGCAAACAGACAAAAGTCAGACAACTCAGAAGTAGCAAATAGGAGAAGGGAAGAAAGCATTAATGAGAAATGAAAGTGAATGTAAAGTAACAGCTTAGCCCTAATAATTAAAAGAATTGCATCGTGTTGTTAAGTACATTAATCCAGTGAATGATAAAAATGACATGACAAAATCCAGTCTACAAAAACACGGCTACTGAAGTAAAATCTAATAGTTAAGGTGGAATGGAACTACTAAGAGGATTGAACTTCCCAGATATATTGCTAAGGTATCTTATCCAAAGATAATAATTTAGGGAAATAAGGCTGCTGGTTTCATCTCCAGCTAGCCCTGCCCTTTGGTAACCAATCTTCCAAAAAGATCCTCCCTAAAAAGCTGAATTTACTTGACTCACCTGAAGGGTTTGCTACCTGTTAGCCCTGTTTGCTGTCTAACCAAATCTCTGAATGAATAGTAGCTTCCTGTTTAGTTTTTGTTTTTAATTTAATGTGTTTGCCCTATTTAAAAAAAAAGGAGGGGGGGGTAATGAAATAACCAAGGTATTGAAAAGCTAAATTGAGAAGAAAAAGGAGAAAACAATTTTCTGTCAATGTGAATGGACAAGAAAGAAATGGAGAAGTTTCTTAACCCAATAGCATAATAATGCATCTAGCAGAAAATTAAAGCGAAAAACTCCAACTTGCACTTTAAAATGCAAGGTAGACACCTATAGAGAACTATAATTTCTTAGAGTTATTATTTGAGGACAGTCTATTCTCCAAAAATGTCTATCGCAGTTTTCATTGTTAGAATTGCATCATTAGCTTTTATTGCTCTCCCAGTCCTCCTGTATAAATTTATAAACATTTTTTAGAGAAGGCAAATTAATAGCACTAATACCTTGGTAAGGTGGTCATCATATTAAAAGAAGTTAATTTCCTTTATTAAAAGACTTCTTTTACAAGCTAATGCTAGCAATTTTAGTCAAGGTAGTTGTAAAATATGGCCTAGGCCAATAAGAAGTATTGTAACATTGAAGGATTGTAGCTGGAATTGTGTGTGTGTGAATGCAAGTTATTAAATGTGGTTAATCAGCTTTGAGAAAAAAAGATCGGGAAAAACCAATACTGATTAGAAAAACATTTACTCGTATTATACGTTGAATGTATACATATTTATGAAAATGTGGGTAGGTCAAGATGAACTTGAAGATCATAAGCGAAAACAAAATGAAGTCTAATGAATTCTGCAAAAACAGAACAGTTGGTGTCATCATGAGGTTTACATGAGGTAATATTAAAGGCAGAAACAAACACACAAAAATAACCTCATACTGAAACTGAAACAAATGACATTGCAAGTCTTGTTCCATGGATTTGACCACCCGTGCATGTAATAACTAACATAACTAAGTGATGTGGGAAAGTGTGTCTAGAATCAAGACATATTTAAAACAGTGTATTGTCCGTTATATTTGCGTCAAGGCACCTTCGTAGATTGTGAGTGCTATTTCTTTCTGCCTAGTACTCTGGCTGTTCAGATGTAATTGCTGGCAGATCATACTAGGACATCACCAATACCCACATCTATCATCCATTGAATTCTGTAAGAAACTAGGAATGCTGAAGAAGTACTAAATAGTGAACTTGTGTCAACAACCTAGAGTGAAGGGTGAATAGTATTTGGATATGATAATTATAATTAGATTTATATCAGGTTGAAAGAGAAGTTAGTTTGGGAGTCTGTTCTTAACCTTTGAAGGTGATACCAAGTAAAAGAAGTATTTGTTCTGACAATGTTTCCTCTTATCTGCGTCTGTGTGGTAAGTCTTATATTCTAAATTTGCTTTATTCAGATACAGCAGGGATTTATTTTCTCACTCATTGAGTCCTCCCACACAGAACCTTGGGCATCTACCATTAAACCAGTTCATCCACTGCATTTGCACTTATCAATTTGTTGTGAGATAATAGAAACTGGTATTATCTCATCTTCAGTTTGGAACAATTAGGTCAACGCGGGAAAGTTGCTGGCTAAATCCTGACAGCCCACCTATGTTCAACAACTGAGTGGTGCTGAATCTGGGCCATCTGACAATGGTTCAACTGATACAAGAGCATATTTTTGGTTTTGAGTCCATTAAACCAAAGTCACAAAAATCGAGTATCATACCCCATCCTTCATTTTTCCTTCCTTTGCTACATGAGACTACATCACTCTCCAATGCTTGGATTGTACCAAGATGTTAACCAATGTTGATAATACCTCTGAAGAAATTACAAGCTAAATTTCATACTGAAAATCTAATTCAGTATGGGTATTATCCACTGCAGGGCCAATAGCCATGTATTACTTTTCTGTTGCTGCCATTGCAAATTAGCACAAATTTAGTGGCTTGAAACAACAGAATTTAGACATGCTGTTTTTTCTGAGTCTCACCAGACAAATTAAGTTGTCAATGAGGCTGCTTTCTGGAGGCTCTGGGGGATAGATAATCTGCCTCCAGTTTCGTTCAGGTTGTTGGCACAGTTGAATTCATGTGGTCCTAGGACTGATGCTCCTGTTTTCTTACTGGCTGTCAGCTCAGGGCTGTCCTCTGCTTCTAGAGGCCACTGCATTCCTTGGCTCATGGCCCCCTTCCTCCATCGCCAGCAACAGTGGGTCAAATCCTTCTCACACTGCATCTCTGACCGACTCTTCCGCCTTCCTCCTTCACCTTTTAAGAGTCTGTGATTATATTGGACCCACCTAAATAATCCAGGTTAATCTCCTTCTTATTTTAAGGTCAGCAAATTCCATCTGCAAAATCTCTTTTGCCTTGTAACATTAACACACTGACGCGTTCCAGGGATTAGGGCATGGACATCTTTGGTGGGGCTTTAATCTGCCTACCATATGCAGTATAAAACACATATTGCTCAATGAATACTGGTTGGTTGACTAGGTGTTGTGAAGTACTTCGGGCCGATCCACAGGGACAAGAATTCGCTTCTTCCAAAGAACCACTTAATAAGATAACGTTGGCTTTGGATACTCTCTTTAGAGAAACAGTATATTGAGAAAATGTTTCTTGTTGGAATCACGTCACCCTTTACACATTAAGGTGGACCAGTCGCCTTTCATTCAGTATACTTATTAAATACTGAGTAATTTAAAAACATGTCAGTAGAGATTTATATTGACAACTAAATTTAGGGATCCATATGTAGACATTATTACTAAATATTTCTGTGTATATCATGGGAGAACAGTGTTTCTATTTCCTTGGTAGAAATTTTCTTCCCATTATTTCTTTTTACACTTAATGCGTTCTTATGTTGCAAGAGATTCTTTCACTTGAGTCATTAAACAAAAAAATCGGGGAAACCTTTGAACTCTGGTTTGTTTAGCGAGCAGGTCATTTATTTCACCTATTCTACTCTGTAAATGAATCCAGAACTAGAACTCATCACAGAGATGAAAAACTTGTGATTTCTGGTTCAAGATGGCAGCCTGTGATCACACATTAATCTCTTCTCTTTCTGAAAAGGAATAATATCTTTAAAAGAACACATCCGTTAAAAATAAATGTATCCATAAAACACCATAAAACAATGAAGACCAATAGAGAACAAGAAAAGTGTGGAAGTTTTTCAAATATATGTAGAATATATACTAGACAGTATATATAATACATGGTTAACATATATTACTATGTTAGTATATAAGTATACTCATAATACTATATGTTGCAGATTGTGATAGACTAATGAAGAATTTAGAGCCGATGAGGCTGTAGCCCAAAACATATCAAGGAGAAAGTTGCTGGAGAACAACAAGCCTTTCTTCCCAGTAGGGCCCAAAGCATGATGAAGCTTGCAAGCATTAATCATGCTAACCAATTAAAAGATTATCTGTGGAACAGTTGGTCTAAGTATGCATGGCTGGTACAGTGAAACAATCCACTCACTAGATCAGTTATGGTTCCTTTGGTCGTTCACTCCTCTCCTGGAATAATTGTGGTAATTCTAGAGGTCATGCATGCCAGGAAGGGGCACTGACCCACTGCAGCAGGAGAAGGGTGCATTTATCAGATCAAAACCAGAGCCTCTGTGATTAAGCCCTTCCCCAGTCAGCTACTGCTAAGAAGGCTAGCAGTAATAGTATTTGCCTCTAGGTGAAAGAGCTCTCTACGGAAAGTGAACCATTTTGGTAAGTATGGATAGAAGATATGGAGAGCGAGAGGCCAAATAAACCCTGAAATAGCAATGAACTCACATAATGGACATTGGAGTAGTAGAGACAGGGAGGGAAGATAGAAATTAAACTTTCACCTTGTACTGAAATACTCTGTAAAGAATATTACTCGAGTGAATCCCTCCTTCCCTTGGCTGGCCTTATGGGATGCCCAGCTTATATGCTTGCTTCCACATCTATGTATCCTAAAGTGATAGCATATTGCTAAGTGAAAGAAGCCAGTCTGAAAAGGCTACAAACTGTATAATTCCAACTCTGTGACATTTTGGAGGAGGCAAAATATGGAGACAGTAAACATATCAGTGATTGCCAGGGATTTAGGAAGGAGGGAAAAGAGGGATAAATGTATGGAGTACAGGTGAGTTTTAGGGCAATGAAACTATTCTATATGATATTGTAATAGTAGACACATGACTATACCTGTATCAAAACCAGAAAACTATTAATACTAAGATTGAGCCCTAGTGTAAACTATAGGCTTTAGATAACAATAATAGTATAATAATGTATCAATATTCTATACATTAATTATAACCAATACATTAATTATAACCAATGTACCAAACTAATGCAGTATGTGAAAAACGGGAAGCTGTTGGCTGGGAGGGGAATATGGAAACCCTATGTACTCTGCTCAATACTTCTGCAAACCTAAAACTTCTAAATAATGGTCTATTAATTAAAAAATATATATATGGAAATGAAAAAAATAAAATACATTTTCAGAGGTTTGAGGAATAGAATCAGTAAAACTGAAGGAAAAAATATATATGTACACAAGGAAATGTTAGAAGAAAAATTCCCAGACCAGAATAAAAACGACAGTAAAATCAGAGTACCCAACAAGTGCCAAGCAGAAACTTAAAAAAAATATTTTGCCAGTGAAATTTCAGATCACCAGGGATAAAAAGGAAATACTAAATTATCCCCAACATAGAAGAATATAAGTATTACTTAAAAACAATTATCAAATTGTTATTGCATGTTGTTTTGGACTGACAGCTTATGTCCCCCACAAATTGATATGTTGAAACCCTAGCCCCCAATGTGATGGTATTAGGAGGTGGGCCTTTGGGAGGTGATTAGGTTGTGAGGGTGGAGCCCTCCTAAATGGGATTAATGCCCTTATAAGAAGAGACACGACAGCTTGTTGTCCTCCCCCACCCCCCACCACCGCTCTGTGCTATGTGAAGATACAAGGAGAAGACGGCCATCTGCAAACAGGAAATAGGCTCCCATCAGACACCAAATCTGCCAGCACCTTGATCTTGGACTTCCCAGCCTCTAGAATGGGATAAGTAAATGTTTGTTATTTACACCACCCAGTCTATGGAAATCTGTTATGGCTCCCTGAGCTGACTAAAACAGATGTATTACAAGCAACTAAATGCTAATAGAAAAAAATGCTTTCATCTTTCAGAGGGAAAACTATTTTGAGCCTAAAATTTTAAAACCAGTCGAAGGTGAGGGCAAAATAAAGGTATTTCCATACATAAAAGTGCTTGAAATGTTTACCACCTATAGTAGATTCTGATGATACCCAACCCAGATTCATTTTACCTGGCCGGGGCACCCCAGCTTCTGAGTGTTGGTTGCTAATGACTCACAGCTACCTTCTCTCTGGAGGATTGCTGCTGTATACACTGGAGCTGGGAGCCACCTTCCCAACCTGCTGCTACCCTCCCACCCCGCTGCCCTCACTCTGGCAGCCAACGGCTAATGACCAACACAAGGGTAAGTAAACATACAGTCTCCTTGGGGCCAACTTTGCAGGTTAGTTGGTGCTTCTGGTCTCCCTGCGGGACTCTCCTGAAATTAATCTCCAGTTGAGACCTCGTCCATGGCTTGTTTTCTTTCCCTGTCCTATCCTGTTCTCTTCATTCCCCTTTCGAGAGCAAACCCTCAGTAAAATCACTTTCATAAGAATTCCATCTCAGTCTTCTTCTAGGGAACACAATCTAGCACTCCACAAATTCTAAAAGAAAAAAGATTGCTTAAGAATGCACTGCAACTTACAAAATAAAAGGAACCCAGGGACTTCTACTTCTGGCCAATATGGAATAGCACGGACCAAATTTACCTCCACATGAAATGACTAAGAAAACACACACTATGAAACAATGCTTTTAGATATCGGATATCAGGTATCCCAGAACAGTGACCTCTGAGAAAGGGGAAAGAAATGAGGTGAACCCTACAATGGCCTGAAGAATGTCTCCAGGCCACACTGTAGGAAGGGGACGCTAGGCAGAGCCAGGTGGTCTCTCTCAGTTGAGGAAAAGGAAGTGCAAGTCTAAGAAGGGACTGAGAATCCAGTGGCCAGAGTTTTCAGGGCACAATTGCAGAGATGAAACAGTTCCGGAGATCTGAAGAGCATAGCATCTTCGTCAAGTCTTCAACGGAGTACGTTAGTGCATGCATGGGTAAAGAAACACCCAAAGGAGCAGGGAAATCAGTCCCCAGGCTGGGAAGAGCCACTGAAATTTAAGGGTTGATTCGTTGCACCAACTAGTGCAAATTCGCGAATTCATGAGAACTTCAATATGCTCCTCAAATTCAGAGCAAGTGCTGAAAACACAAAAAGACGTATGCATATTAGACAAAGGGACTGTACTATTCAATAAATGGTGCCAGAAAAAGCGTACATTTAGAAAGATTACAAATTGAATCACTACTTTGCACCATGCAAAAAAAATGTATTCTAGATAAATTATAGTTCTAAATATAAAATAATTACCAAATAATAACTAATAGTTTTGAGATTTCAAATTGATCCTAATATAATCTTTTTCATATCCTTGTAAAATAAGGATACTGTAACATTTATGTCATAGCGCAGAGGGTTGAAGGTTTTGGAGTAAGTCTGCCTGTATTTATGTCATTCCCCACCTCCATCCCTCACCCTTTGAGTCTTTAATTCTGAGATCAGATCCTTTTTTCTTACCTCTTTTGTTTGCCACTCTATGGGTCTTTTCAATCTGAGTTATTTTATCTTTCTTTAATTCTGGGAAATTAATCACATATTTCATCATGTTATGTCATCATATGTTTTCTCCTTTTTCTTTCCCCTGAGATTTTAATTAGTAGCATTTGGCACTTTTATTTCTATTCACTCTACCTCTTAGCTTTTATATGTGTGTGTGTGTGTGTGTGTGTGTGTGTGTATACACAAATATATAAAATTTTTATATTCATGTTTTACTTTCTAGTAGTATTCTTCTGTCTTATCTCACTAATTTGTTTTATGGCTTCATCCATCTGCTATTATCCTATCAATTATACTTTTCCTACCAAATATTTCCACTTGGTTCCTTTTTTTTTGTAACTTGATTTCTGATACAGCTATGATGAGTAGATGATATCCAGTCATAAATGAATTACTCATTTTAGAAGGTTCAGTGGGTCAGTCTCTGTTCTTTAGGAATAACATTCATTTAACAACCATTTATTGGACACTTGCCATGCATCAACCACTGTATCAAATTCTGGAGATACAATAGTTACACCAGCTTCCCTCCTCATGAGCTTTATGTGCTAATAAATAAATTAACATTTAAATCAGTAGCTAAGTTCTATGAAATGAAGTTCTCTGATGGAAATGCTATTTTGATTGAGTTGGTTAAAACCATCTCTGCGACCAGTGTTTGAGCAGAGACCTGAATGAAGTGTGCCAAGGAAACAGCACGTGAGGATCATTCTAGGCATAGATTATCACAGCATGTGCAAAGGTACTGAGCAGGAGGCATGCTTAGTAGTTGAAGCTCAAAGCCAGTGGAGCAGCATGACGGGGGGATGTGGGGAACAGAAGAAATGAGGTCAGAAAGGCAGTCTTATAGGCTAAATTGTATCCCCACAACTTCATATGTAGAAGCCCTAACCCCTCATCCCTCAGAATGTGACTATATTTGGAGACAGGGTCTTAAATGAGGTGATTAAGTTAAAATGAGGCCTTTAGGGTGGTTCCTAATCCAATGTGACTGGTGACCTTTATAGGAAGAAGAAATTTGGAGGACATGTAGACACGAGGGTCATGTACAGAGTAAAGACTGTACAAGCCAGGGGCAGAGGCCTCAGGATAAACCAACCCTGCCGACACCTGGACTTCGGAATTCCAGCCTCCAGAACTGGAGGAAATAAATTGCTGTTGTTTAAGCTGCCCAGTCCATGGTATTTTGTTATAGCAGCCCCAGTAAACGAATACAGGTGACCAAGAGCCTTCAACAGTACACTGTTAGAATTTGAACACAGATTTTATTCATAGAAACTACAAAATTATATATTCCATTTGTTTTAATGGTCTATTTGGTGGGACTGTCTTGAGAATAATATTAAGACTCACAGCTTAGTTCCATTTTTTTCCCCCATGAGAAAAGAAAGCATAATCGATGTGGTGAGAATTATGGAGAATTTTGCTAACTTTCCTGAAATAATCACGGAGGAAAAGATGGACATATTTACAACAAAAGTAATTTAACTCCCACATGTCAAAAGACAAAGGCCAACATCAAAAGGCAAACCATAAACTGCGTACATTTTTGCAGTGAATAAGAATGACAAATCCTAGGTCCTCTATAATCCATGGTAATTGCGTTTTGAGAGCTACCATCCATTTTCTCTCGTTCTGGTGACATGTGAGGATCTATGGCCTTTCTCATTTTTAGTCCATGTGGTTCCAGACAGAGACCAAACCCCAGAACTCCAGCAAGTTTAACATATAATCCAGACTTAACCAATCAGTGTGTCACATTCTTAGTGCCTCCTCTACCCCTCCAACCAGATTGATAGATTCAGAAATGGACATTACTCAAGAAAAGGTGGTTTTGCTGGGACATCTAGGAAGGAGAGCTTGGTTTTTTTTCTCCTTGGACCTGAAGCCAAAGAGGTCATAGGGACTGAAACTGTTGCCACCATGTTGGTACCAGCTTGCTACCATGTAGAACCAAAAAATGAGACCAACAGAGAGGAAAGAAGAGTTAATAAATCGAGAGCAATGAAATTCTGACCACATCATTTTAGCCCTGAATCCAGACGTACCTGATATCAGCGCTAACATACGGTATTTAGTTTCATAGGCAATTAAATTCCCTACTGCTGTCATTTCAGTTAGCATTCTAATTGTCAGTTCTTTCAACTAGACTGTCAGATTCTTGACTGCAATGACTATTTCTTTTCTGGTCTGTTCTCAGTGTTTGGCAAAGTGCCTGGTATCTAGAGGGCAAGGGTCATATATTTTTACTAAATGAATGTTGAGTTAAGATGCTCTCGTGTTTTAAAGATGCCCTTAAGGATGAATCCAACTTCCTATGTGATTTTGACTTTCACAATATCATAAAGACATTTATTTTCTGGTCTACGGTAAATGCATGACTCACAGAGAATGCACTAATACCCTTTTAGTATCATGACTCCATATTTTTGGTGGGTGATACACTTGGTACACTTCCAAACACCCCCATAGCAACTGAAGTTTCAAAAATATACTCGAAAGTGCTACTTTCATTCTTGTCAGCTCATATACTACATAGCACCTCAGATCAGAAGCCCCAGTCACCATCTGCTTTAGAAGTCTTTGTTTGCCTTCTTCCTACTTAGGAAGGAACAAAATCTGCAGATCGACGTCATTTATTTGTTCATTTGTTTGCTCATTCTCTCATTCGTGTGTTCAGCCAATGTGTTATTAATCTATTTGCTACATAACAAATACCCATAAACTTAGAGGCTTAAAACACCCGTTACTGAGTTCATGGCTCTCCAGGCTGGCAGTTTGTACTGAGCTCCACTGGGAAGTTCTTCAAGTCTTACTGGGACTCTTTTTTGGGACTCCTGGATTGGCTGGATCTGGCTGGCCTACGATGACCTCAGCTGAGACAGCACCAATCTGCTCCATGGGTCGTGACATTATTTTATCCTGAGCATTACGTCTAGGTTAACCATAACACAAAAAAACCTTTCCATTCTGGATGTCACAGGGTAGGCAATACCAAGAAAAATTACTGATGATACCGGAATGAAAGTCAAATCTGGATTCAATGAAGGAGGGATTGTATTCAAAAGTGGTATTGCAAGACGGAAAGAGGCTGTGGCAAATGGGGAAATGGGGGAGCGAAATTATTGCAATAAGGCGAATGCTTTAACCACAAGGTCTGCCAGTGACTCAAGAGTTAGGGAAAAAGAGAAGAGTAAACAAAGCGAGAAAGAACTAGGTGTGGGGCAGTGAGGTGAATGGGTGGCACTTTCAGATAGTAGACTAGAGAATAGCTTATTTTACTCTGAAGCCAGTTTATTCTCAGGAAGGGATGTGTACTGGCTCAGGCTGAGGGTAGACCAAAGTTTAGGGGCCTGGAGTAAGGACACAGATTATCAGGAGAAAAAAAAACCCAACAAAACAAAACTATTTTAATTATGTACTGTTAAAAAGAAAAAGAACAGGCCCCAAATGGAGTCACTTGTGCTAAGCCTCACCGAGGCTTAATATCTAACTTAATTGCAGTTTCTGTCTCTCCTAGGAGTAAACTTGAAACCAATCAGTCTGGAATTCCGTGATTAGCACTAGTGAAGTCCTACTGATAAAACCTCTGTCACCCTTACTTCTTCTGCCCAGTTTCTGCCTATAAAAATCTTCCATTTGGTACACTTCTTAGAGCACCCCTCCATTTACAAGATGGGATGCTGCCCAATTCATGAATTATCAGTAAAGTCAATTAGATCCTTAAATTTACTCAGTTGAATTTTTGTTCTTTAACAATACTTACAGGAGCCCCTCAAAGATATGAGACTCGGAAGGTTTCGGGGTCAGGGGCTTCAAAGAGGAGAAGGCAATTCAGGGGAAGTTGAGAAGAGGAAATGTTTGGTAAACATTTCCTGCTCTGTGCAGATAATTCTCTCAGGTGAAAAAGTTATCTCTAGTAATAGCTCTCCTCATGGTAAGGGCCCCTTTTCTAAAGTAAATTCTCTTTACAAATACACATTTCTCTTTCAAAAGAGTAATTTATGCTGTTTTCAGAGCTTCTCTATGTCTACAGTTTCTTAACTACTTCAAAATAATCCTATGCCAAAAAGGCATATTTTGGGGTGGCATATTCTGCAAGCCTTCAAAATGTTAAATTGTTTTTATGGTAATAAGTCTCAGTTCTATCTTTTAGGAATGAATTAGTATAATAAAGCCTGGCAGGAAAGGGATCCTTCATTGTGGTAAGAAAAAGCCTTGCGTGACAGTGAAGATACGATTATTTCAAAGGAAAGAGACAGGAAGGCCAACTTCCCCCAACTTACAGTAAATGAATAATCTTTGGTTGTTAGGAGAGAATCATTTATAAATGTGTGCATCCTGATGGCAGGAGGCAGAGAATAAGCTGAGATGTTCTATTAATATCCAAAGAACATGTGTGGGTGTCTGTGGTACTTCCACGCCAATGACGTATTAATGACTTAAATGACAGTCACCTTGGGAACTGGGGACTAGTGTGCGAGTTAGGAGCAATCCAGACCCTTGGTCACAGCACGTTGAGCAGTCTGGGGCCCACAGTCCTTGGTGCAGCTTGGGAGTAATGGTTCCATGCCAGGAGAGGCAAGTTGAGGGGCTTTCAGGCTGCTGCCTCCCCCCACTTCACTGAGCACTCAGCTCCTAGAGTAGGGGCGTCTCTCAGAGAGAAGCTTGTCATTGTTCCCAACCCTACCTCCAGAGCTCTGGCTCAGACATTTTGCCTAGGAGAGAAGTGGACCATAAGGCAGATAGTTCCTACTCTCTTCCCAAAGGGACTGACTTTGCTTGTGACAGATCCTGGAGAAGTTCATGGTGAAAGTTGAGGTGAAAAACAAGTGGAAAGAGATGTGTGGATTTAATGAAGACCCAGACTAGCCTGTAGGCTAGCTAGTGGTCAGAGAGGACTAAGGAATAGGACACCTGGGAGGAGTCCTATTGGAGTCAGAATAACGCACCTATTTTTAGAAACGATTCCTTTAAAGGAGCCACAACTGGATTGGATTCGTTTGTAGAGCAATTAATGTCCAGGACATTGATGGGAAAAACAGAGCAATTAGCCAGCAATTAGTGGAGTTTAACAGCTGGATGTGGTCAGGGAAAGAGGAAGAAAGCAAGGCCATCCCAGGTTGGCCGTAAGCCTGCCCAAAGCGGTACCTCGTTAAGGAGCAACCTGAGAGGTTTAACACTGTGTTTCAGGGGTGAGGGAAGACTAGATTTCGTTAAAGTTATCCAGCCAATCACAACACAGATTGAGAAAGAGGCCCTTGCCTCTAGCAATCTGACCAGCAGAGTGGCCAAACTTGATGTGAAAAGTTTGGGTGAAAATAAAGGACACATGGAAAGGAGAAATAATTTACTGAGTGTAAAGGAATGTATAAGTGGGTTATACAACGAGAGCAATCCAACATTGTATTAATACTACGTTTCCCCCAAAATAAGGCCTAGCCGGACCATTAGCTCTAATGCATCTTTTGGAGCAAAAATTAATATAAGACCCGGTCTTATTTTACTATAATATAAGACCGGGTCTTATCTAACATAATGTAATATAAGACTGGATCTTATTTTGCTCCAAAAGATGCATTAGAGCTGATGGTCCGGCTCGGTCTTATTTTCGGGGAAACACGGGATCTCAAGAGAGGCTCAGAGCAAGAGAGTAATGCTATCTCTTAGGTAATGTTATGCATACTGAGACTAGCCCTATTTCAGAACCTGATGAGGCTGGATGGCAGTCTGCAAACCTGAGTCTGGGAGACATTCTGGTCATGTGAGATGTTGAAGAACTGGACGAACTGTTAATGACTAAATTGAACTCTACTGATGTGCCAGTCTCTTTGGCTACCATTTTCAAGTGACATCTACTACAAAGGATATCATTTGGGACGGAATTTCCAAGAATTTGCCTCCTGCTGGGACTTTGTGTGTGGCTCCTAGCACACCGATTGCTGCATCACTATAAACCCTCATGATCAGATACTTCGAAGGTCCCTGGTTATAACGGACACAATGTCATGGCAGCATGCCCAACGTGCCTCAGTGTGTTATCCACAGTGTATTATACACAAGCATAATCACCCTTGTTTTTATGAAGGGAAAGCTATTAAGCAGAATGGGAGAAAACGATGGGTTCCTGATGAAACTGAAGCAATGGCCATTATGTGATGGACCTGAGATCTTCTGGGGAACAGCCCCACTCTGAGACGAGGAAGGCTATGGGCCTAAATTACATCTGGCTTTGACTGCTACTCATTTAATCCTAGTTGGGGTGCCCAACATTTTTGGGGCATAAAAGATGTATCCTAACTGCACCCAGACCATTAGTACAGAATGGCAACGACATGCATGGTGGATTAAACCACAATGACCCGCAAGCCAGAAGAGGGCCTTAGGGGAGGTAGATGCCAGTCGCGTATCCTGGGGCAAGCGGAGTTTGCTTTTAATAAGGAGCATCATTCAGAGGAAAAAGATTTATTAACAAGAATAGGCAGATTAGAGGGAGTTCTGTCCCAGGAGGAAGGCAAGGATGGGAGTCGGCCTGGAGGAACAGTGACCCATGCGAAGTGGGTCAGGTACACTCAAATAATGCCGGATAGTGTCAGAAGCCAGCTGTGGGAGATGGCCTGTATCCTGACTCAAAAGGTCCTGTTAACTATTTTAGCACAGACCGAGGCCGAAGTGGCCCTGGAGCAATGGCCCGCTGTCCTAGCCCCTGAGGCTCAAGGGGCAGACCTGGGGGAATCTTATGGCCATCAAGCTGGTGGAAGTTCTTTGGGGCTCTTGTAATTTACATCAATGTGCCATGACTGCTCTTGCTCCCCGCAGAATAGGTTGAAATAAAACATCCTGCACTGTGGTTAGTAGGGCTAGGAACTATTCTAAGTACCGCTCACGTCTTTCCCGTTGGGGCGAGGAACCTGAAGATAGATTGATAAACTTCCTGTAAGTACTGTTTAGCTCCATCCAAACCATTTTGTTGTATTTTTATTATTATTTAATTTCAAATATTTATTAATTTTTAAATGATTTCTTCTTTGGTTATTTAGAAGTTTGTTTCACTTCCAAATACTTGAGGCTTTTCTTCATATCTTATTGTTACTGATTTCTGATTTAATTTTGTTGTGTACAGAAATAAAAGATTCTGTAAAATTTCAAACTTATAACATCTTGAGACTTGTTTTATGTCCTAGAATAAAGTCTAGCTTGTCTCTAAGTGCACATGGAAAAAATGTGAATTCTGTAGTTATTAGATAAATTGTTCTATAAAGGTCAGTTAGGTTACTGTGGTTAATAATAATTTTTAGAGCTTCCACATATTTCTAGATTTTTATCTAGTTATTAAAGAGGAAATTGATATTCCTACTTCTGATTGCAGATTAGTCTATTTGTCTCTTTAGTTCAGTCAGCTTTGACTTCATCTATTTTTAAGCTCGGTTATTAGCCACCTACATTTTAGATTTGTTATGTCTTCTTCATGGATTGGCCCATTTGTCATTATAAACGTCTTTCTGTCTGATAATTCTTCTTGTCTTGCAGTCCATTAAATCTAATATTAATAAAACTCTTTCAACTTTCTTTTGCGTACCATTTACATGGTGTATCTTTTTTATCCTTTGTTTTAGATCTATCTTTTTTTAACATTTAATGAAATGATTGATATAGTTGGATTTAGTCTATCCTTTCTGTAACTTGCTTTTGATTTGCCAAATCAATATTGTTTTTTCTCTTTCTCCTTTCCAGACTTCTTTTGGGTCCATAGAATATTATTTTAGTATTTGTGGGTATTCACTTGTTGCCTTTTCAGCTACACTTCTTCATATTATATTTTAGGGTTGCTTTCAGTATTGCAATATGTATACTAATCACAGCCTACTTAGAGTTAATATTGTGTAATACTTTATATATAATGAAATGTATGACCCTTGTAACAGCATGGTTCCATTTACCACTCCTTTGGGTTCTCTTTATAAACATACACATGTCTATTATAATACATGGATAATGGATGATACGGTGTTGGGAGCCTGGATTGTGTCTTTTTCCTCTGTAAAGAATATTGAATTTTGTTGAACTACTGGTAGATCCTTTCAGTCTTTTCAGACTTCAGTTTTGAGTGTAGGCCTGGGATGTGCCCTTTCCTCTGGAGCATGGTTCTTTCTTAAGACATGAACTTTTTGAAATTCCAAGGATGTTTGTGAGATGGCTCCACGGGGACTTCAGCGTATGACCATGATTTAGCTTTCGCCTCTGTGGCAGGTCATTCATTCCTGCTAGGTCTTGAGCAATCGTGCCCTGTGGTTGCCCAGCCCATGGCCCTGACCCCATGGTGAGTTGCACACAGACATCGGGGCTTCTGATGCTGTGCGGCTCCCTCTTCTCAGGTACCGTGCTCCCCCCATTCCAGCTGCGTCAGAGGTTTCTAACTCTTGTCTCTGCCTCCTCAGCTCAACCAGAGGCGGTCCCACCAGGCCTCTACCTCCTGCTTCTACTGTGTAATTGTCTCTCCTGACAAACATCTGCGGTCACCGTGGGGCTCCCTTTGACTGTATCTATGTTTTCAATGCTCATTCACGCGCTGACTGTTGTCCGAATACATTATTTTGTCCATAGTTGTATTTGACAATCTGGTATTGATTCCTCTGCCGTGACTAGAAGCAGAAACTTCTGTGCAATCGTCTAGAAATGTGACGGACTAAATGCAATGTGCTATCCTGGACTGGCTCCTGGAACAGAAAAAGGGCCTTAGTTTAAAAACCGGCAAAATTCAAATAAAGTTTGTAGTTAAAAGTAATGTACCAATGTTAAACTTTTAGTTTTGGTAAATGTGGCATGGTTATGTAGGCTGTTAACTGGGTGACGGTAAAGGGTCCATGGGAACTCTATTATTTTGGCATATGTAAAATGATTTATAAATAAATTGTTGATTACAGATGTAAAGTTGGGTGCTATGTCCCATAATAATAGTAGCTAACATTTACATAGCACTTACTATGTGCCAGCTCATGTTTTAAGTTCTTCAGATATATTAACTCATTTCTTCCTCGCCAGAAAAACAACCCTGTAGGGTAGGTGTTATTGATATCTGCATGTTACAAAAGAGGAAACTTCAGCACAGAGAGATTAAATTAGTCAACGGCAGAACTGGAGTTTTAATCTAGGAAATCTGGCTCCAGCATTCAGATTTTTTAATCACCATGCAACATTTCCTCTGCCTTAGGCATTCTCTAATGCCTAAGTCCAGACCAGAACAATTATGCTTCACTAGGTACTGGGATGTGATGTGACTAGAGAATTACCCAGGAACAAGAGGCCAAAGTACCAAGGAAGGCACCTGTGCCACACGTTTCTGTGTAATTAACAGACACTCAGAAATTTCATTCTCTGTTATCAAGGGATAAGGGCCAAAAAGGAAGAGGGGAAAGAAAACTTAAATACTTATTCTCAAAGAAACTGAGTTCATTGAGAAGTAATTACGTTTTCTTCCAGCGTGATTGCTACCCTTGAAAACGTGTCTTTATTTTTGCCGCTAAGATGAAGTGAGGATTTTGAAGCTAGTTGTGTTGTAGAAAACAGTGTTCTTCCACTGGGATTTGTCTGATGTTTGTCTCGCGATTAGACTGAGCTTATGGGTTTTGGGGAGCAAGACCACAGAAGTAAATTACCACTTTCATTATGTTATGTCAAAAATATTTTCTAGCAGTGTGACTTGTCACTGATCCCCACGTAATCACCTACTGTTTTTGTCAGGTTTCTCTGCTGCAAGGTTTCTTCCCTGCGTCCCCCTCTTTCCCTACTGTAGTCTCTGGAAAGAAGTCACTGTACACAATTCATACGTATGGGAGTTATGTTCTACCTCCCTGAGGACCAAGTACCTACCTAAATTATTTGTAATCTTTCATGTTGGAGATTTGTCTCTTCGCCATTTACTTCTTTGTTCAATGAATCATTTTTTTAGACCAGTATAAACCCATGAATATAATAACATAGAAGGATCAAAGAACGTGGGCTTTTCTGGCTTGCGTTGATGGAGTTGAGGAACAGTCATTTGTTTTGCTGGTTATTATATTCCCTGCATCTCACAGTTAGAGACACATCGTGAGAGAGAGGCAAAGCCTTTTATTGCCCTTTTCAGTGTTTTCTATGATACTTTATTTAGGTTGCAGAAAATGTGATTTATAGTCCAAGAATGTTTCTTAATCCGTTTTGATTGACAATGCAGCTAGTGGAAGTTCCACTCAGACATGTCATATTTTCTTCTCATTTCCAGCTTACCATGTTGTAGCCAGTGTTTGCCATTTTGTGTATTATTATGGTTTTTTAATGATGAATTGAGTCGTATCAGGCAACGCTGATCTGGTGCTATACCAAGAAATAGCCTGAGATTTGTGGAGTAACTTTTATAAAGTCATATGGCCTGTAAACGTGAAAGTTTGTATTTAAATTTGTATTTAGTTTTGTTTAGTGTCCAAGGTTCAGGGATCTCAATGAAGTTTAAGAATGAGTTTAATACAAGTGAGGGAATGAAATTGTTGTCTAGAGGAAACCCAGATTTTATGAATTTGAAGGTTGAAGCAATGTTATGTAATACAATCCACAGTGTGGCTGTGCCATCTTGTAACTGAAGCGAGGTGTCAGTAGATGTCATTAGAACTGAGGGATTCTGTCGCCGGGGTGCTAGGTGGTAAGTCAAGCAAAGTGGGAATAGCATTGGGTCGGGGATCCGATGAATGGAAAGACTAGTTCATTGATTCAAGTCATCAGCAATGGTGGTGTGCCCTGTAAGTCATGGTAATAAGAGTGGTCAACAGCTGTTACGAGTTGCCGATGGAGCAGTTTGGAGCAAGGACCATTTAGAACTATACCCCCTCTTGCCCAATTAATGAAAGGGACTGGGGAAAAGAATGACTCCCATCGGTGAGGCAGTTGTATTATCACAGCACAGCCATGTTTCAGTCAAGGGAACATTTGTAGAAAACCCTGAGACTTTATAGAATATCTCACAATCTGAGTAATCCCGTGAGGCCTCTTTGGTCCCTAGGGGAGCGTTCCCTTTTAGCTTCAGGTCAAAACTTTCGTAAAGTCAATGGAATACTATACCCAATTCCTGTCTGGTTGTGATTCTACCTACACAGATCAAATTTCTTTCCATTCCTGAGTATGAAAAAACTCACTCAGATCCTATGAATTCCTCTGTTTTTATTCCACCTGTCCTGGTTTTCCCCAGCTAGCTCACTAGTTCTGAATCCCTTGCATCTCATTTTTTTCTTGGGAGCAACATCCCCTAGCCTTTGCTTCTTTTCGGATTAATGCGGCATAAAATAAATCCATCTGCCAAGCTATTTATAGATGGATATTGAAGAAAGTGCGCTTTCTTTAGTTGCAGAATGAATGATACCATCCCAATTCACAAAAATTTGGTGGAAGATCCCCTCTTCACCCCCCATATAGTTAATTAAAGTTTAACCATCCCTCTTGTTCTCTTTCCAGGAAAGAAAAGGGGAGAAGAAAACTCCATCTGCTTTGCCGTGTAGTAAGTTGAGAATTCATGTGGTGATGCACTTTGAAAATATTTTCCCAGTTTTATTTATGAGTGTGTCCTTTAAGACCGGGATTAAAGTCCTTTTTCTTCCCTTTCCATCAACAATGCCTGGCAGTCTGGAATGATATTACATAGGTCTGACTGATTTATCCTTCCTGAAGTCCCATTTCCTGTTCACTGGCACCTGTGATCTCTTAGTATTTTCTAAGTGAAATAATTGATGAGTTTCATCTATTCAGGTATTAAAGTTAAGAGGACCAGGCTATAATTTTTAGGGTTGTTCCTTTATTTTCTTTTTTAAAGGTAGGCCCTATCTGTGTCCTTTCTCTGTAGGCTTCATAGCTGTTCGCCATGTGTTCGAAAAGATTGTTTCTATAATAAGTTTAGAGCATGACTGAAATATTACTGGATCTACGATACCAGTATGCTGATGTAAAAACATCCACTGTATTTCGTCTCTGACTCATTTTATCTCCTGTTCTGGTTGGACTTTTGTAGCCTATTGCAAAGGTGGTAGACACTTTGTTTATTTGACCACAGTTGAACCTTTTTACAGGCTTCATACTCAAATTCAGCTTTAGAAAAAAAGAAAAACAGTCACCTGGAAGCTCTGTAGTGCATAGGTCACCATCTCCCTATCCTGAGATTAGGCGATAGAAGTTATTAGAGGTATTTGGAAAAATGCGATAAAGATGCCCCATAGTAGAGTATATATTATTATTTGAATCTCTATGAATCTCTAATCTTCTATTGGCATAGGGTATTTAGAAATTGATCAAGGAGCCTTTTTTATCTTCACTTTTCATATCAGAAGAGTCCATAGCTATGTCACCACCCTGTTTTCCCAATATGCCTAACTCAGAAATCTTCCTTACTGTGGATTTCTTTCTACTCGTGATGACTGAACTTACTTAATTGGTTATTGAATGAGCTGCACTCAGTAGAGTGAAGCAGAAAGCACCTTTATTCTTGTTCACTTGTTCTTTGGATTAGTTATCTCCAGCCCTTGGGTCAAAATCTCAGGTCCCAAGGCTTTTGTGTCTCACTAAATAATTAAAAGTATAGTATAGATGAATATCAAAAGTCCACAAATCTCACCCACTTTAAAATCTCTTATTCCCCAGCTTACGTCTACCTCAGGCTTAGAGGACTGAAGGGATGGTTAGAGAGGGGTTCTCATCTGACTGTTTCCACTTCTAGTGTCATTGCATTCTCCACTTAATAGTTGTGGTTTCAGTGCCCTTTACTATTAGAATAGAGGAGGAGGGAGTAAGGGACAGAAAAAGTCCTTCTAGACTGGTACAGTTACAACTGGTATTCATACCAACCGAGCATGATGGAATGAAGGCTTACCTTTTTTCCTGGGTTGCTTCTTCTCCTGGAGATCTTCGCCTGCAGTTTCTGGCATGAGAGATACTGCTTCCATGAGGCCGATTTCATCCCCTGCATCCATGGGACACCTCCATCCTCTTGTCATTGATGCTGTGCACTCTTGTCAGGAGATTTTGGTGGAAGTTGTAGCCAGCTGATAGGTCTGACTATCAGTCAGCTCCATTCTACAGCGTCTGTATCTGATCCATGGGAGACAGGCCTCTCTGCACAGCTGTCAGTGGATGTGTAGCTTACTCTTGATACAAACATTCTCTTTTATATGCAGCTCCAGCTACACTTACCTTTGCTTATTTATTCAGTAATGGATCGGGTAACTTGCGTCTATGTCCCTCAAATTCCAGAGAATGTATATGCTTTTCAAATGGTTCATTTGACCCTTCAATTGGCTTAAGGTGAGGAAAAGCTTCCTTTCCCTCCCACGAGGAGCGAGGAAACTTACAACATTCTCACTTGTCTTAAAGAAAAAAGCCCATCATCATCACCAGCCTCTTCCCTCTCCCAGTGGCCCCTTAGCCCTCTCTTACACAATCAAGAGATGATTAAAGAGCTGGCTCACAGAAGTGATTTGATGACCCTTGAATGTAAGCAGCAATAAAGCAGGCATTTTTGTCTGTTTTATTTATTGGTGTATGATTCGATTTTAGAAGAGTACCTGATACATAGTAGGCACTCAATAGATCCGTGTTGAACAAAATGAAGAAATGATATAAATACAAAAGGAGTCAAGCACCTTGTTTATGATGTATTTATATGGCGTCTGTTGTATATAAAAAAAAGAGAAACCCAAAAACAAGAAGTGTCAGATTTAATATCCTGTTAAACTTACCTTATTTTAAAATTATCTTGACAAAGAGAGTACATGCAAAATTTTTGGATTGTCATTCAACGATGATGTCCAAAATTACATGTGTTTTTCAGACAGCATAAGCTATAAATCCAAAGCTAGAAGTTTAACTAATCGTAGGCCGTCCAGAATAAATAGGAAATTCGGTTTATGTTAGTAATTTGTTCCATCCATTTGCAGATTGTAAATTCTAGTGAAAATCTTGAGAATCTGTGAAGAGTGGCAAAAGTGGAGCTTACTAGATTCTGGCTCGCAGACGAAGAGACACTTTAGGGGTAGCGTCTGGTAATGTTCCTCTCTCAAATTTCTCTGATAATATGTCTGCGCCTTTAAGTCAGAAGTTTTAAAACTTGCTCTAACTGTGGATCATGTTGGAAGTCAAGACTATGAATCAAGTTGGAATTCTGGGAGTCCAAACATCAGCAAAGATAATCCACCAGTGATATCATCGGAAAAATATCCCTAAGATTAACTGGACAAATGGTGCCGTTTGAAGTTGCGAAGGAGGGATTTCACAAGTCAATGATTTATTTATGCAAGATTCACAACTGTAGTCACAGGATGAAAAATGATTTTCTTGTCATGTGGCCACTTTCATCAATCAGCAGTGGTACCTGGAAAACTGGGCTGAGAAGGGTTTTGAGAGTAAATCAGTCCCAGTGCTGTGTGGCCAGAGGCATCATATGGCACCTGTACCAGGGAGGTGGGGGCGGGGGGAGACGGTGGCTAGAACCGTCAACTGTGGCTAGAACGTCTGTAGTGTCAGTGCGAGTTCAGATTGCGTATAGTGAAGGAATTGTGGTTAAAAGGTAATAGAGGAAACGTATCCCATTCCCATCTTCGAAATAATTAATAGCAGCACAAAGGTTAAAAATAAAGAGTAGAAATCATCTCTAATGGAAATAGGACTCACTCCCAATCATAATATTAAAGGATAACTGACAAATTAGTAACATCAGACGAGAGGGAAGATGGGACAAGGATATATATCGCTATATTTTTGAACAGTGTTCAGGGTTCCCCCAAATAGACAGCTCAGACTTGAAGAGTGCAGACAACTACCTTTTCATTGCCATGGCCAAGCTGTGGATGTAGACAGGCTTAAGAAGAAACGTTGAACTTCATTCTCCTCCCATAGAGGGCTGGGCAGGCAGAGTTAAGGAACTCGAAAGCAAAGCCATCATTTTCATGGAAAAGCGTGTTGCTATGAATGACACAGTGAAGCAGGGAGGGTAAGTGACAGCCAACTCTGTGCCTGCTGATCACTGCGCTGAATTAGTAAATGATGTTATCATATAACAATCATCCCATGTACGTGGAATGAGATACATTGAGAGCGCAGAGATGTACGGTGAAGTACCCAGCATGGTGGGGCGGTATCTGAGAAAAACATGTCCTTATTGAATTTACGTGTTGTACCAACTCACTTCCCTGGCTTTTTCTTCAGCAAATAACAAGCCTAGAAGGAATGGCTTAGAAATGAACCAGCATGGGGCTTGCCCTGAAGTACAGTAAGAATAAAGGAGGAGAAGAACCACGTGTCCAAAAAAACGAAGTATGTACAGCTGAAGAAGACACGGTAAGCAGGAGTTGAATAGTTCAAGTAAACACTTGTCAGTGTTATCAAAAAATGTTTGTAATGGCGTTTTGAAACAAATTCCACTGATGCAGTAAAGTCAGTCTATTGTTGGAGGCATTATTATTTTTTTCACTCCTCCTGCTGCACAAACATACAAGAACATACGTGCTTTCAAAATAATCCCATCTCAAATATATGATGGAAGGAGAACTGACTCTGGGTGATGAACACACAATGGAATAGATAGATGATGGATTTCAGAATTGTATACCTGAAACCTATGTAACTTTACTAACCGTTGTCACCCCAATAAACTTTAATTATAAAAAAAATCCCATCTGATCTTATTGAAAATTGTTTTAGTGGAGTAGCTTCTTTAATCCATAACTTTGTGGATCGGATGGGTAAGCTGACAGACTCAAGACCCTATAACATCAAACTAACAAGGCAAATAGCACATCAGTGCAAAAGCTACAACTCCTTTAAAAAATGTAATGATGTCCGATTGCCCTCTCTAGAATGCCAATGCAATGTCCAATAGAAGTGATAAGAGCAGATAGCGTTGTCATACTCCTGATCTTATGAGGAAAGCATTTAATATATTTCTATTGGACCTTAGCCATTGTTCTAAATGATTGAGACAATTATTTTTGATTTTCAGTTTTTGTGATTTTTAACAGGAATGAATATTGAATTTCGTCAAATGCTTTTCCTGCATTCTATTGACATGATTATGTTTTCAGCCTCTCTTCTTGAGTGTAAATTTCCTTGATTGATTTTCTCATGTCGACCCAACTTTGTATTCCTAAGACAAACTCTACTTGGTCATGGTATAATTATCCTTACTCTGTGTTGTTGGATTCCATTGGCTAATACTTTGTGGAGATTTTTGAATCTGTGTTCATGAAAAACATTAGTCTGTCATTTTCTTTTCCTTCTAAAAATGTGCTTTCAGGTTTTGGTATCTGAGTTTTGCTGTCCTCATAAAACAAACTGGTAAGTTTTTCCTCCTCTTTATTTTATGAAAGGCTTTATGCGACTCTTCTTTGGACCCTGGTGTTTAAATAAAATTCATGTGCAATAGACATTAAGATGCCCCCATAACATGGACCCTGAAACAAATGATAATAACATTACTCATCCTCATACATCAATAAAGATTCTGTTTCCAGACATAGTGACACCTACTGGTTTCAAAACTATGTTCATCTTAACATTAAAGAATATTACTTTTATTAAAAGTCTGTGAAGGTCTGATTGAATTTGAAAGTAAAGTATAATAAGGTGTTTCAGGCACTATAATTGTGGCTTGTAAAATTAGATAAACCTGGCTTCAAATCCAGGTCTGCAACTAACTAGTTGTGTGGGAATGTTACTCAACTACTTTGGGTGTAGCATCCTAACCTCCAAGGGTAATGTGAGCAACAGCAGCAAGTTATCCTAAGCATTTATCACAGCGTTTGACACATGGTATTTCCTGAATAAAAGGGAAACTACCAAACAGGATGGTGGAAACCATCGGGTCCACATGAAGATCAGAAACAGAAGAGTTTCTGAAAGACCTTGCTACCTGTGTAACTGATAATAGCCCACAATCCCATCACATCTTGCTTTTTTTCTGTAAGGTTTAGAGCTATTTTCACATGGCTAAAATATCAGAATGTACCTGTGAGAAAACCACCAGGGGAGCAGTTGTAGAAAGCAGCCCTAAGAGAGACTGAAGTTGACTCTTTGGAGAGAAAAACAAAAGGGATTTCTGTATGTTTGTATCTGCGTGTTGAGTCGGGGTGTTGAAGGGTGTGAGGCAAACAGATTATGGAAAGAGACGTTTCTTCCCTCCTTATAAAATCAGAGAACATTTTGTGCGTGGTCAGGATATTTTTTTGTTTGTGTTTTTTCTTTAGTCAACATACGCTCAAACTGGCTGGTTAGAAAATGAAGCATCCAGAAGGTGGTCTCTGTGGCAAGAAAGTCATTCCAATGGCCAGGAAAGGGATGAGTAAAGGTGAAAGGAGGGGTTGATTTGCTTACATCACATTCTGGCCAAGGCATTACTGTAAATTTTGTGTATTTTAAAAATTAAGATTGTTAATACAATTCTGCGTTAGTAGGGTTCTCAAGGTATGTGCATGGAGAGAGATGCTGGGGCAGATACTATTTACCTACCCAGAATCCCTTCCCTCCCTGTCCATTGCCTACAGAACTCTTACTTTGGGGGATGACATGTGAAATTACTGACTTTTTAAGCCTCCCATACAGTTAGGGAGGACACGTGATATTCTTCTGACCAATGAGATGAAAGTGGGAGTCAGCCGGTTGTGTCTTCGAAAGCTTTGCTTTCTTGGTAATGGGACAGAAGTGACTGGTATCCTTTTCCTGTTGTTCCAGCTTTGATCACGATGTTTGGAGCTGCAGTGCCCATCTTGCAATTATCAGGTGTCAAATGAGAAGATTCTATGGCTCTGGGAAGGTATGGGGCAGCAGAGCCAGAGTAATCACCTACCTCTGGACCTCTTGTTTTGTGAGAAAAGTACACTCCTTTGGCTTAAGTTGCAATCAGCTGAGTTTTGACATTTGCAGTCAGTCAAATGCGTTTCTAACCAACACTATTGACAAACAGGTTTGGGTAGTGACTGCTTGCTTAAAGAAATTTTAGATTTATTGAGATGTAATTAACATACCATGCAATTCGTCTATTCAAAGTGTACAATTCAATGTGTTTTTAAATATATTTACAGGGTTGTGCAATCATCCCCACAATTTCATTTTAAATTTTTTCTTTTTTGCCCAGCAGGAGTATGGTGAACACACCACAATCTAAATTTGGCCCTTTTTGTTTCCTCCCCCCCAAAAAAACCCTTATCCAGCCACAACCATTCCCTATCTCCTTCCTCTTCCAAGCACTCTTGAGCCCTAGGCAACCAATGATCTGCTTTCTGCTTGTATTGATTTGCACATTCTGTACATTTCACATGAATGGAATCATGCAATAATGTGGCTTTTTGTGTGCGGCTTCTTGCACTTAGCATAATGTTTTCAGGGTTCATGCATGTTGTAACATGTACTAATAATCTATTCTGGTTTATGCCTGAATAATATTCTGTTGTATGGATTTACCATATTTTATTTCTCCAGTCATCATTTGAGTTGTTTGGACATTTGGCTTGTTTCCAATTTCTGGCTATTGTGAAAAATGCTGTTATGAACGTTTATCTACAAGTTTTTTGTGTAGACATATGTTTTTATTTCTCCTGTGTACATGCCTAGAAGTAGAGTTGTTGGGTCAATGGTAATATTTTTGAGAAACTGCCAAACTGTTTTCCAAAGCAGCTGTACCATTTAACATTTCTACCAGCAATGTATGAAGGTTCCAATTTCTCCACATCCTCACCAACGTTTGTTATTGTCCAGTTTTATGGATGATAGCCATCCTAGTGGATGTGAAGAGTTATCTCATCGTGATTTTGATCTGCATTTCTCAAATAACTAATGATGTTGAGTGTATTTGCATTGACTTATTGGCCATTTGTATATCTTATTTGGAGAAAAATGTCTATTCAGATCTTTTGCCTATTTTTTAATTAGGTTGCCTTTTTATTATTATTATTGAGTTGTAAGAGTAGCTACTTCATCAATAACGATTTCTAAAACATAATATACTTAAAACAAAGGAGGATATTTATACAATTGTCATTTTGATGCTTTCGGGTCAGTCACAAGAGGTACAGGCATTATATTTTTATTAATATGAAGGTACAATAATTAACTAGTATTAACATTTTATTATAAATATGTGTAATCCTAAATCTCTTATTAAATTGTAACTACTAACATTCTTGGTTTAACCAGCTTTGGACCAAATAGAATCAGATTGACTAGATTTTTTTCCAGGCTTGTATAGGGTTACTTGGTTATCACAGCCAGTGCCCTCAAATGTTAAATGCCTTTATTTTCTGCTTTAGCATTAATAAATTAAGCAACTTTATCAAGGCCTGTAGTTTCTGAGTCCTAAGAAAGGCCTTAGGAGGTTTGACTTTCACCTTCCCTGATAGTCAGAAACCACTAGAGTAAAATATTAATTTATCCTAAATACTTTAAATTGCTCATTAGCTATTTCCTATCACAGTGCAGCAGGGTTAAGCCTCTTTTCTCTAGAGGTGATCTAGAACAGAGATGATTTTTTTCCTTGAACTAGGGTAAGGACAGTGGGGATGACGGGACATGGGCAGATTTAAGAGAGGCAGCGGAGGTAGCTATGGCAGATGTGATTGATCAAAGAAGGGAAGGGAGAGTGGAGGAAAGGATGATACTGGTTTATGAAATGGGTGACGAAATGGATCACGATGTCTTCATTGGCCCAGGGATCAAGGGAATGTAGGCTGGGTATGAAGGAAGTGCCAAGTTCCTGTTTGGACATGATGCATTTGAAGTGTCTCTGGGAAATTTATTTGGTGATATTGACTAGATAGTTGTTCACTGGAATCTGGACCTTACGTGGTAGCTATAAGCTGCGTTGGAAGTCTGCATGAGAGAGGATGATAGCAGCAAGAAAGAACGCAGTGTGAGGAGAAAAGAGTGCCTCATTTAGAACTCTGAGAACCATCAGTATTTGAAAGACAAAGAAAGGAAAAGTCTGCGGAGGTGACTGATAAGCAGCAGCCAAAAATGTAGAAATAAAACCAAATTTCTGGGAAAAAAAAGAAAGCTGTCATCTGTATCAAATGATTCTGAGTGGTCCAATAACGTAAGAACTAGAATGCGTCTATTAGATTAAACCAAAAGAAGGTTTTTAGTGCTTTTAAGGAGAGTCGTTTGAGTGGTAGGCTCCCCTAGCTATTAGCTGCTGACCTGAAATTTGAGGCCAGGTCTGTCTAACTTTAAAAGCCACATTTTTAGTGCCTGAGAGAAACATCTCCTTTCAATTTCAGTCAGCAAATGTCATTGGACCTCCAAGAGATTTTTAATACAAGTAATATTTTTCCCCCCTTCTTTTGCTTCCCCCCCTCCCAGTTCAAGCCATTGTTTCTCAGTCTAGTTGTGTAGGACACAGCTCCCTGGACCATGCTGGTATTATGAGCCTTGCACTCCCCTCCCCGCGCCCGCTGAGGCAGTCGGTTGTCAGTCAGCCCCTCACAGACAGCAGCCCATGGCAGCCCACTCCAACATCCGGCAGCCCAGCTACAGGGAGAGCTGTTGTTCACAGTCTTAGATACAGAGGGTGCAACTCACTGGCCCATGTGGGAATTGAACCGGCGATGGCGTTAGGAGCACGGCCTCCAACCACCTGAGCCACCGGGCCAGCTCAAAAAGTAGTATCTTTTAATATTGAGATGGAAATAGTTTCCAAACCAGTAGATGTCATTAGGTCTGGAAATAGAATCTTTATTGAGATATAAGGATGAATAATGTTAAAATGTGCTTCAGGATTCACATTATGGAGCCATCTTAATGCTGAGTCTATTACACATGAATTTCTTTTTGTTATTTCAAGCACAATGGTTCAAAGCCGATTCACATAATAGTCTATTGCAGCAGGGAAAAGAATGGAGAGTGATGGAGGAGTGGACTGCCAGAGGAGATGATATTTGAGCAAAGATCTGAATGCAGAGAGGGTCAAAGCCATGGACATGTTGAGGGTAAGGCATTGCTGGCAGAGGGAACCCAAGTGCAAAGGTCCCCTTCCACCCAAGTGAAAACGGATTTACTAAGTGGAAGGCAAAGTGAGAAGGCTTAGCGCCTTAAGGCTTAATTCTGCAATGGAACTATTCAAAAGTCTCAAAGGATGCAATTTCTAGCCTGTCTTTTATTCTTTTTCAATATTAAAAATATCTGTTTTGAAAAAGAAATGTCACACAGAAAGGATTCAAATACAGCACAGTAATTTGTTCTTTTGAAACACTTGGGAGAAAGTAAGTTGTTGATGTGGTACATTGCCCTCCATTTTTTAATGTGCCTTTTCTACAATAAAAATTGGCCCCAGGGACAACATTTTGAGAAAATTTTATGGGATTTTCTGAAGAGTTTCACCATTGAATTTATTAAATATATCAAAGACGAACAACTTGATAATAGACTATATGAATAAAAAATACAATAAATAAATACATTAATGTTTATCAAAAGTTGGTAGTACAACATATGTTATGCCATTTTATAGTTACCCAATAAATATTTTTTGAACAAATGAATGAATAAACCAATTAAATACACTTATTTCCTCACGAAGATTTTTTTTACCATAACATTTTAAGTTCGGGTATTGTAACCTGGATTCAATGTCCCTGGTGCCCTAATTATAATAGCACATAATTAAGTATCATTGCTTTTTAATTATTTTTATAAAGAATCTATGTGAGAATGATAGTGTATTGTCTTAGTTGACTTTAATGATAATAAAATATTTGTTGTTTTTATCATTTTATTAGTTTATGTAATTACTGGCATGAGCAAGAGAGTAAATGCTAAACGCTATGTTGCTGAAGCTGTAAGTCTATGAATTTATTAAAAATAAGGCAGGCTTATGTGTAATTTTTATTAGCAACTCCTTTGCCATTGGCAAAGCTGTTATTTGAAGATATGGTTAAATGTTCTGATTATCTCAGGGTGTAAATGATGAAATATATTTATATCACTTATTTTCCATTTGCAGGTTTAATTCAATGTTTATTTTTTTATTTTTCTTTCATAAAAATAAATTAATGTTAATGAAATATTTGTAGTTACTATGTGCAAAACAGGATTTTTAGTTAAGGCTATATAATTGTCCCAGCGATCTATTAAGTAATTGAATAGGTTAGAAATGGTGCATGTTATGTGATCATTTCATCGATTGTAATATCAAATCTGTGTCTCATAACATGAGCAGTTCCTTTCATTCGTTATCTTGGTGGCTAACACGGGCATTTGGCTATTACTATTCTCAGCGAGAATTGTTAGGAGAGCTGTGACATTCCTGTTGCTGATATAGTTGAATTTAATTTATTCAATAATACCCACAATTCTGAGTCTCTATTAGGTTCAAAGCATTTGGTTTTTAAGTCGTGATTCCCTAGAGCTGGCTCCTTAATGTCCTTCATCTTTGTTGCTTCTCCCAGGTTGATAACATGTGGGAGGATTCACCAACCCAGGCACGTCGAGGAGCCCCATCTGGGCATACCTGGTTTAGAGGGGGTGCCTGCCTTGTAAAACGGTGTGTCACTATCACATGTCGATGCCACGGAGAGAAAGAAGGAGGAATGAATAAATAGGAAATGGTAATGTAAGTAAAAAACAAAGAAAACGATTACCTAATGATGGAACTCTAGTGTGAGCTTCACAGATCACAGCTCCTCATATCGTCTAAAGGAGTGTTTTGTGCGGCTCATGGATGTAGTCCATTATTCTTAAGAGATAAATGACTCTGACGGCGTAATGATGTCACCTCCAGTGCCTTCATGATCATGTGACATTAGTTCATTGTGATACTTGTCATGCTTGGTATTTCTTTTCTTGCATACCCCTTTGCAGCTGACATGCCAAGAAGGGTATATCAAACTCCCCCTTAAATAAAACAGGAAAATCCTTCATTATAATATTTGCCATATTTCTTAGTAAGTTGTCCACAACAAATGCATGATTTTCTCCTGGAAGGTTTTTCATGATCCCCTATTTTGCCATTGTGGAATGTCTTCCTCTAAGTGATGGTGCGGGTAGCATACCCTCTTAGTCACAGCGGCCTGTACTGATCTAGGTTAGTCTGCTGCCTCTTTGAGGTTGTTTGCAGCAATGTAAGCCTTGGATTGGCATCGTTTTGCTTGTTTTTGTGCAATGCTTCTTGAATACTCTGTAACTTCAAGATGTCTTTCACTAGAGTTTTATAGACATGCCTGTACGCCTTAAGCATGCTGGTTAATAGTATGCATTGTGGAGCCATAAATCCCCAGCTTTGAAACGTAGTAGTCCCGCCATTTAATGGCTGTATGATTTGGGGCAAGTTGCCTTTTCTCTTTGTGTCTGTTTCTTCATTGGTAAAATGTTTAAAGCACTAATAGTAGACTACCACTTACTACCTGCCATGAGGTTAAAATGGCTAATGTGTTAAAGGACTGAACAATTCCTGGCACATAGTATGCACTAAGTAAATCCTAAGTAAGAAGTTCTAAGTACTATTAAGTAAGTATCAATGTTTGTGTTGCGTGCACGGATGGATACCAAGCAAAACACTTGCCAGCTCTGACATGCAGTGGGGATTGAGGCTGCGCAGTTAACCTTTCCTTATCTCCTCCTCTTGTTCCTAATTCACATCCCAATTTGTATAGAGTTTTAAAAATTACATGTAAAGGCAGTCTTGTGAGTAAGCCATACTCATGTCCGACTCTCACCAACATCAGTGGCATGGAATAGGGTCAGTGAATATGCACGTCTCCTGTCCTGACCACAGGGTAATTCTTGCACTGTCTTTTAATGTTAGCAAGCCAAGCTAAAGCCCGGAAGGAGCTCCTTGATGCAACTCCTAATAGTTGTCTCTGTCACCCTCCCACATGCTTCAGGTTTCTAATTCTAAGGGTTTAAACAAGGGTGAATAGCTTACAATACAAAAACTTTAAATACAGGAAACACAAATGCATTTATGATCATCACAAAACATGTAAACTTTGTGGTAAGTAACTGAACAATATTCATGAAATGGACTAAGTCTGCTTCTGGGAACAATAGTTCCTAATCTGGAGATGCAACAACTTTTGTTCTGTTTTGTGTCCAGCAATTCTGCCCCATATTTATTTCAGAAATTTCAAGGTACATCCAAATTAATTTAGTTTTAAGGACTTTGTAATACCTTTTGGAGTATCACAACCTAGGTATCACAAAATGAACTTTGGGACTCACTGGCCCATTTGTCACTCCCCATTCACACTTGTCACAAAACCAAAATAAATGCAACAACTGTGCTGTCATCCACAGGTTTCATTCACCTCTAGAACCAGTCACAGCTATTACACAGCAATTTGAAATGAAAAGGACATACATCTGTGTTATAAGGCAAAGACTGAGCATAGAAGTATGAATGCAGAGAAAGAGCATGCGAGTCAACATGGATACATTTTATAGTCAGAGGACTCACTGTCATTACAAGTCAGGAGAATTCTTATTTAGAGTGTAGTTGAAAGAACTCATTACTGCATAGGCTGTTAGGGACTGAGTATGTGGAGGGAGAGGGATGATTTGATGGTTGAAAAAATCAGTGGGACTAGAACTGCTGACCTGGTACTAAGACCCTTCAGTTCAAGGGATGAAGAAAAGCTTTTCTCTTTCTGCCCTCATAAATCACTACTGACCTGTTCAAGCCAGAGTCTCCAACTAGAGCAGAGCAGAGGTCAGCCTGACATAAACCCATGGACAGGAGGCCTCTGCAGATTTATGTAGGTTTGGGAAGATTCTGTTTTTCTCTTCTTTCTTTTTCTTTTTCCAAACTCCCGTTGGAATGCCCTGGGGAGTCCTGGGTATGTCCCAGGAGCCACGCAGGGAACAGCTGACCTTAATAGGAGAAAATTAAGTCCAGGTTTATTAATTAGTGATCTGAATTTACACCAGAAGTTTGCCACTGTTGTTTCTGTGTGTGTTGAACACATGTAATTGATGTATTTCTCCTGCCATCGCACAACACTAACTAAACAATAGGTCCACTTTTCTTGTTAAATTTCTAGCTAAGGTGAAGTCATTGAGAAGTTGAATGGTGCATTAGTTTCATTCATTAATGTAATAAATGCTTACTTAGTGAAACTGTGCGTGTGTGTGTGTGCACGCATGCGCTGTGTGTCTGTGAACAGAAACCATCAAAAGCTGATCCCTTAAATATCTCCCACTATGAAAGGAGCTGAAGCTTGTACATTAACAATTCTAACACAGGCCCAGATACTATAAAATTTCAATTGGACACTGAAGATGACTCATATACAGGGAGGAGAGTGCAGGCATTCTAGATGGAAGATGCTTTATATGCCAAGGCACAGAGGCAATAAAGTTCAGATGTTTATGGGAAATATGCCATTCATTCATTCATTCATTCATTCATTCATTCATTCATTCATTCATTCATTCATTCCTCACGTACCTATTGTGCAACAAACACGGTCCTAGAGCCTGGAGATCCAGCATTAAAGCAGGGAAACCTCTTTGCTTTCATGAGACTTACATTCTGAGAGGTAAGGGACAGACAGTAAACAAATCAATTAGGTAATGTCAGAGAGTGGTAAGTCCTGTGAAGAAAAGGAAGTAGAGTAACATGGAACACGAGTGGTCAGTGAAGTGTTTAGTTTGGAGAGTAGGGTCTGTGATAGGATTGTGGAAGAGAAAACTAGAAGGGTCTTTGTCTGAGACTCCCTGAAACATCTTGAATGTTAGGCCTGGTGAGCTCTTTTTTGGGCATTTCTAGAAAACACTAAGCACTTTAATTCTCAAATTAGTGAGATCTGGTGCTCACTTTCCTGACCAGTGGTCTTTTATAGGGGTACATGCGTATCCGTGCTTGACATTTAAGTGGGCGTGGTCATTCTATATTTGGGCACTGTTACATCTTGAGTCATTTCACTCTACTCAGTTTCTAAATGACAAGCTTATCTACCATGTTTCCCCGAAAATAAGACCTAGCCCAATAATCAGCTCTAATGCATCTTTTGGAGCAAAAATTAATGTAAGACCCGGTATTATATTATATTATATTATATTATATTATATTATATTATATAAGACCCAGTCTTATATTAAGTAAAGTGAGACCGGATCTTATATTAATTTTTCCTCCAAAAGACGCATTAGTGCTGATGGTCCAGCTAGGTCTTATTTTTGGGGAAACACGGTAGGAGATTTTTAAGAATTTTTCTTAGTAGCTCATGAAGTGTCTTCAGATCATATTTTCCTTTGTTATTTTTCCTGGGTCTTACTAAAATTACCTCTCACTGAAGTCTATCCACACAGAAATCCACAAGGTCCAACCATTTTTTAGTTGTTTTTGTAAAAATGACCAAGTACAATTTTAAATAAATAAATAAATGTGTTATTTCTTTACTTCTGCACCTAAGAAAGAAAAAGTCAAAATAGACTTATCTCAAATATTCCAGTGACATAATTTTTCATTCAATGCAAGAGCCGACTATTTTAGCTCACCAGGAGAATTTATAAGGAAAGTTTTAAGCAGCTGAGCAGTAGTGGAAATGCTTGTTATCTGAATCAATGATTTTTTTGGTGGGGGGACACAGTTATTAATTGAATACTATTAGCCTTGTTACAGCTCAAACACTTATACTTCTCTAAAAACACCTTACAGTTCATAAAGCTTATAGGATAGCTAGCTGGACTATGTTTTATGAGAAGAGCACAGTTTTCACAAATTAAGCTGAATGACAGCAAAGAAGCAGACGATATCGAGATCATTTGTGAACAGTGTGTTAGGAGGGGCATGCCCGAGAATGGAGGAGTGGGACTGGGTTGTGGATCATATTAAGTTTCTCATTAGAAAAAAGAGAAAAACATGAACAAAAATGGAAATAGGGTGAGAGGGGGATTGTTCCAAGTATTCACTAAGGACACACCATCCCATGAAATCAAGTCACGGGAGCAGCTTGCTAATTTTGCCAGTTTTACAGAAACATCACTTATATGAACCATAAAGTATAAGAAGGAAAAAAGTTATCATTGCTTTTTATAGAATTGTAGAGCACACTCTTTAAAAAGCAACAGACAGGGTTAATTTTTAAGGTTGCAAGTATAGATTAAGTACAGCCCCCAAATTATTGTGCTGTGTTATCCATCTTTATTTCTTTCAGTGTATGGGCTATTTTTTCAAAGCAGAGTTTATGGCGACGAGAGCTTAGGGACTTGTTGCCAGATAAGCAGTAAAGAGATAAAAAGGGAAGACAGGAATCATACATATATAATAGTGAGCATGGGCTGCCATTAACTCAATACTGTAGACTGGGTGGTTTAAACAACAGAAATTTATTTTCTCGTAGTTCTGGATGCTTGAAGTCCAAGATCAAGGTTCAAACTGATTTGATTTCTGGTGAGAGCTCTCTTCCTGGCTGCCTTCTCGTTATGTCCTCACATGGCCTTTCCTTGGTGCATGTGCAGAGAGGGAGGGAAGAAAGGAGGGAGAGAAAAACAGAGTGTGCCAGCTCTCTGGTGTCTCTTCTGGTAAGAACACTAATTCTGTTGGATCAGGGAACTACCCTTATGACTTCATTTAACCTTAATTACCCATCTCCAAATATAGCCACACTGGGGGTTAGGACTTCAATATATGAATTGTGGGGGGCACAAATAATTAGTCCATAAAATATAGAAAAGGGGATGAGGTTTCTAACTGAAGCAGAAATTAGGAAAGTGTTACTTCAACTGAACAGTCAATTGGGCTCTGAGCTTCCTGGCAGAGAAGGCAAAAAGGGAAACATAATTTAAGTCAGTGGGTAATCTCTTTGACATCTTAAGCCTTATTTTCTCTTAGTGTATGTTTCTGTTTTATTAAAGTAGTTTCAGACATTGGTCAGTAAAGGCAAGAAGGCAGGGAGGGATGCATTTTGGGGTCTAGAAAGTTTGGGGTCTAGAAAGTCTGTTGTACTTCATATCACACTCTGTAGGTATTTTTTTTTCTACGTGGAAAGCAGATTTCAAACCCTGCTTTTATCTCTTGGAATCTGGGTGGAAGATGCCAGTAAGTACAAATTCTGGACTGGAGCTGGGTTTTTTGCCCCTAGAATGAAAGATTGGGCTCTTTGAACTGTCAATGCATGTGCAGGAATTTTTATTTAAAAAAAGGAAAAGTCACAAATCCTGCAAGCAGATTGTTCCAGATCTGAGGAGGATTTGTAAACCCTTTTACTGGTTCAAGTTAATAACGTTTTTCTTTTGTTTTGTTTTTACCGAAAATGCTAAAGAAGATCACTTATGTTAATTCTTTTGTATTCAAGTAAATTTAAAATAATTTTATCCTGAAAATTTGTAATATATATGGGATAACTGGAGGTGGCTTATTGGTTACACACTATGGTTGGTATTTTTATTCTAGTTGCTTTGGGTTGGACAATATAATGTAAAGAGTGCAAAGAGTCAGAAAATCATTTTGAATGACAAATGCATAAATAATTCATATTTAGTTCTTACATCATTTGTGCCACTCTTCAATACTTTTTATATATTTTTAAATTATGCTACATTGTCTTCAGCCAAGTACGAAGAGCCTACCAAACATATAACCTAGAGATCATTTCACTCACTGCTCTGGTTGGCAGCCAGTCTCTTGTCTCTCTCTCCAGCAATGGTGAGGTGGATCCGTTTTCCCCGGGAAAGAGAAATCCATGGTTTGTTGCTTTTGCTAATAACTAAGATTTTGGACAGCCAGGTGGTAAAGCCATCGCCTTTGGCATCTTTCACGTGAACCCTGTCAATAAGAACCAGGATATCACTCCCGGATGGTGATCACACCAAGTTCTTGCCAGGTCAGCACCTCTGGTTACCATATACAGGTTACCTGTGTCAAACTTGATGAAATTGGTGATCCAATTTCCAAATCAATCCGAATATGTCATTCACCCTAATGGGGGGACCAGGGTCCCACTTGGTGCAAGCATCATGGATCACCAGATGAGGGACTCCTTTTGTGCCCAGAAAGATCCTTCTCACTTTGCACCAGTTGTCCTTGGCTTCCTCCGGTGTAAGATGACGAATAGTGAAGCGACCCTTGGTGTCACAGATGAGACAGGAGTTTTCTTCAGAATTGTCAATGCTGATGACGTCCATGAAATAAACTATCAGAGTAGGTTATATCAGATCGGAGCCTGCCATCAACCTTAATGAGCTGCTGCATACAGCTCTTTACCTCCTCTCCTGCTGTACTTAAGTCTGTTCCATAGAACGATGAAGGGGGGACCTTCTCTCAGCTTGTGGGGACCACCAGATGGACCAGGAGCCAACACACTGGTCTGTTTATTAACATCCGGTTCTTTGGAGCTGCAACACACTTCAGATTCTTCTTGGGACCACGAGCCATGGCCGTGCTAGCCACACAAAGAACATTCTTCAATCCTTTTTAGTTTGTCTAAACTTGGTTCTTAAATCTACTTTGTTTACTCAAAATGGTAGAAAGGGAAAAAAAGAATTCCTCATCACTGAGATCCTCTCCAAACTCAAGAATATCAGTGTCTGAAAGTATAACCAGAAAAATAAGTATGATGTAAATGCAAAAAGTTGATTCTTTCATTTATCCTTTTGTTCATTTATAATTTGGTGAATTTTTATGCTGTACCTTCTACATACCAGAGTATTTGTTAGGCTCTGGATAAAATGTGGTCTCTTGGAACTTCCATTCTATTAAAATGCAGTATTGTGTGACAGCTGCCATCCTCCAGATGCGCACGAGGTTACTAGAACAAATTGGGGAACACCTTTCTTAGTTACTGGAACACTTTGGAGGTTACTTTCCTTAGATGAGAAATTTTGAGTTAGTTTCTGGAGAAAGTGGCAAATGAGCTGAAAGATGAATAGAAGTGAGCCATAGAAAAAGGGTAGGGCGTTCCAGAGGTGACATTGTGTCCATGAGAACCGCTGGTTCAAAGGCAGAGAGGCACAACTGAGTGATACCTTAAAGAGTGACACATGGTACAGTGGAATAGAGAGTGAAAAGTTCTGTCAGGCAAGAGGGAAGGCTAGGATAGAACGTTGCATGCCATGCTAATTAGGCACTTTCTCCGAAAAGCTCCCTTAAAACCTTTAATGGGTTGGAACCATTGGATTCGGGTGATCAGATCTGTTTTTTGAATGACAGTGCCAGTAAGAAGGAGTGTGGCAAATGAATTGAGGGTGGGGTGCGAGAATTGTGGTCTGGGATCAAGTTAGAAACTATTGCAGTAATCTAGGCGAGAAGTGACGAGGTCCTGAATTAGACAGTTAACTATTTCCCAAAGACATAAAAACAAATCTCTTACACAATCCTGGGCCAGATGCTTTAAACAGTTATTTAGAGGAAGGCAGATAATGCCTGCTTGCAGGCAGAGCTAGTTAATTTCTTCCGTTCTCATTAAAAAAAAATCATAATCTGTCAATGCAATTTTGAAGCTATATGTTTTAGAACTCCCTAAGAAAACACAGATAAGCAGACATTAAATCACCCATGCTTACAAATAGTCTACTTCTTTCTCAGGCAACTCTATACAGATTATTCGAAACCTAACCTGTAAATTTTAATCATAACATGTTCTGTCATCTGCCAATCTATTTTAAAGTCTGTGTAGGTATGACCGTATGCCACAATGAACGAATGAGCTGGAAAGATCAAAGTTGGTTGATCTGGTTCTGTGATTTATAATTTCCAAATCAACATGAAGAGAAAATAGCAGGCATCAAACATCCATTTATGCTTGTACCAGGTCATACACTGTAATTCTATCCAAGTACAAGTTTCCATGGTAAACAGGGCAGGACTTGCCAACACTTCACAGGTTTCCAAAAAGCAGCTATGTCTCTCTTGGGAGAACTCTAACTGGAAAAGAAAATCTTCACGGATGAAATCTTCAGCAAAATAAAGTCACAGACTATATTTCTACAGCAGGCCTTTTGCCAAATGTCTCATCAACAAGCATGGTGCTGGCAGTGACCCATCCTATGGTAGAGGTGGTAGAATTCTCCCGCCAAATCTTGTTTTCATTTGCTCACAGCTTGCTAGGGGAAAAAAAAAGTCTTACTTTGAGTTGAAAATTTCCACATTTCATCCCACTCCAAAGGTGACTTAAATTTTTTTTTTTTTTGGAAAGTTGAATTAAAGTCAACTGAAATTTGTAAAGTTTAGTCATTTGGGGAGCTATGTGTACACAAAAATCTGACTGGGTAACACCAAAAAATTACATTTTCCTTGTGACTTTTGGAAGACTAAGTCCTTTTGGCTGTTTCTTTTGAAAGGACTTAACCCAGTCTGAGTTACAGGAGCAAGAAACCAACTTTTTTTTTTTTTCCAGTTTAAACAGATATTTGCCAATGAAAAACTAATAAAATAAGACTTTACATATTAAATCAACTAGTGGTTTTAAAACAATTTGAAATGTCCCCACGTATATTTGATAGGGGAAAATTAAAAATAATGAGTTTAATTCAAATAAATTCAACCAATCTAAGTGCCAGGCACTAAGTGAATGCTCAGTATTTGAGGTATACAAAGCTGTGTAAAGTGGTTCCTATCCTCAAGGAATGTATTCCTTGGTAGTGGAAGTAAGAGTGATGAAAATGGCAAGAAGGCAGAATACAGTAGTACGTGTTAGAGCAGAGGTTTAAGCAAAGTGATGTGGGACCACAGAATTAGGAGAAATTAACGTTGATCGGAGGCTAGGAATAGTTTACTCTGGGTTTTAAAGAACTGAGGGTGACAAAGACCAGTGAGTTGGGAAGGCCATCTCAGACTAGAGACTAGTGAGCACCGCCTTTGACGTTAGAAATGGGACTAGTCAGGGTGGCTTGAGTGTTGGCTATGACAAAGGAAGAGACAAAATAAAGTTAGGGAAAGTTGAAACGTTAGGCTCAGAGTTTCTCCATGGGTATGCTATTGGTATTCTCGGGGGACGCGTATCCCAGGTCCCCACCTTCTAAAATCCAGTAGTCCTCCATGTTATTTTGACCACTGAGAAGAATGCCCCCAAACTTTTTCAAACACCCCTTAGGGGAAGAGGCAGTGTCACCTATGTAGAAAATGACTGAGGGAGCCTTGGATACCAAGTTTTTGAGGGCTAGTTCTTAGTTCTGTAGGTGGTAAATGCTTCTGACCAGATCAAGTGCATGATCGGATTTAGGATTCAGGGCAGTAATTTCTGGAGATTCAATCAGAGGAGGGGAAAATTGGGAAGTAGGATAATCAATGCAGTCTACTGCAATAGTGTAGGCAAGAGTCAATGTGTACTCAAACTAAACAATTTCATCACTTTTGTGCCTGAAAACATTAATAGACTGTGTCAGTTATTCCTCTTGCCTCTGAAACTCCATAGTACTGCACTGCAGAACTCTTTGTGCTGTAGCTGCTTTCCTGTTTTTTTCTTTCCCCAAATTAATATCATATGGTAAATTCAGTATTACAAAAACAAGATTTTTAGAGGGTGATCATGACACCCTTTCTAATTGTAGAATAAACACGTGGGGGTTGGAAAGTTGTATTAAAAAAAAAGACAAACGTAATGGTGTCTCTTTCATTTTAGATAGTGTTTGGGTTCTTTCATTTCTTGACTGTTTTCTTTCTTTCTTTCTTTCTTTCTTTCTTTCTTTCTTTCTTTCTTTCTTTCTTTCTTTCTTTCTTTCTTTCTTTCTTTCTTTCTTTCTCTCTCTCTCTCTCTCTCTCTCTCTTTCTTTCTTTCTTTCCTTCTTTCCTCCCTCCCTTCCTTCCTTCCTTCCTTCCTTCCTTCCTTCCTTCCTTCCTTCCTTCCTTCCTTCCTTCCTTCCTCCTTCTCCTTCTTCTCCTTCTCCTTCTTCTTCTTAAGGTTCTGTTGACAGTAGATTGAATAACTTTGAATCCCAGATGTCAGTGCGTGGAAACTCAAAGTGGATAGGCAGATGGAGTCTGTCAGAGGCACCACTAGTTGCCAAAAGAGAAGGTGGTGCCCCAGGCGGGGAGGCAAGGAGGTAGTGCCACTCCTGATGGGAGCAGGAATGCATCCGACTGGTGGTGAAGGGCAGAGCGCATGCCCCCCCTCACAGCACTGGATGTCCTGACTCCACACAGCAGCCGAGATTGCATCTTGTAATGTGTCCCTCTGCCCCAGCTGCCGAAATACTGCTGCCTTCTGGTTTTTGTAAGGAACTTTGGAAGGGATTGTACTGACAGAAGATCAACCACAGATATGTTCGGCTTCAATTTTCCCTAAAAAAACCCCTCTTCAGGAAACGATCAGGTGGTTTTTCGTTTGAAACAAAATGGGATTTCAAGAACATTAAGCAGCTGAAAACTTGTACCACATTTATGCAAAGGCCCAAGGACTTGAGATCACAAATTTGAATCTGATCCTATTCATTAGTGAAACTCTTATTCTCCAAACCTCATCCTTTGAGCTCTGTTTCTATTAAAGGTTTCTAAAACTGGCTCGGGTCCCCACTCAGATTTTCTGGGGCGATATTCCCTTCAGGTTCTTTCATGCAAAATTGTTCATTTTGCTCCTTATTGAGGAATAGACTCAGAAAATAATTATAACAATACTTGTAATTGTCCTGGTACTTTATATGGTATTAAAAAGAAGAAAAAGCATTTTCATGTATATTAGCTCATTAAATCCTCTGAAGCTCAGAGGATTGAGGGACTTACCCAAGGTCACAGAATGGAAAATCCAGAACTCAGGTCCAGGTCTTTTCCTTCCAAGCACATGCTGTTCCCTCTAACGTTTGCTATTCAGTGATGAGCACTTTGATCCCATAAACTGACAGGGGGACCAGAGACTTTGGAGCAGTACGATCTCGCGGCTCCGACCTGGGGGCTGCCATCTTGAAGAATGAGGGTCGGTTCCACTGGCAGGTTCTAGCACGGCCTTTGAGACCTTGCTCTGGATGGTGCAGCTTTTGTGGGTCATAGCCCTCGGTGACGGGGGTGCCAGTGGCCCCAGCTCCTGCTGACCGTTCCTCCCTAGAGTGTTGTGTGTTGTGACTCAGCTACATCTTCTGCTGGCCCTGGTCATCCCATTTGCTCCTGTCAACAGCTCTTGAAAGGTCCTCTGGGTCACCCCAAGTCTCCTGCTTCCTGGAGTAGCTCCTTGGCAAGCAGACAGCTCAGAATCAAAACCTTACCATCCCCTCGACGGGCAGATCACAGCTCTGGCGCGCCACAGCTCGTCCTGGAACTTCTTCAAATTGGCCCCCAAAGTGTCTCAGGGGAAGTGAGACTCTGTAAAGGGCCCGTAACTTCACACTGCTGCCTTCTTGGGTTTTGCTGGACTTGACAGATTTGGGTCCACTGAGTCTCTGTTGGTTCAGAGTAGTGGCTTGACATTCGTCTCTCAGAAGTCATATGTGTAGCCCATACAATTTCTCTCGACATGCTCATCCTTTCCTTCTTGTGTATTTATGTGAATCGAGTCCCAGAAACTGTTCCAGGTATCTCCAAATTTTGAAGTGACCTTGGGTTATGTAGAAACTCAAAATTAGTCCCCCAAGCCACTTAGCAATACTAGTGAGGTTAAGATTTATCTAGGGCTTCCCACATACCAAGAACCATTCTAAGTGCTTCCTACTCACTTTTAAAATCCTCCTAACACAGCCCTGAAGAAGATCCTGCGATAAGCCCCTTTTACAAACAAGAAAAGGAGGCTTACAGAATTGTACACCTGAAATCTATGTAAATTTACTAACAATTGTCACCCCAATAAATTTAATTAATTAAAAAAATAAAAAATTAAAAAAAAAAGAAAAAAAAAGAAAAGGAGGCTTAGGAAGTTTTGTTTATCTGCTCAGGATAGGAGATCTGCCCTCTGTTTCTGAATTTCAGAAGTTTCCAGTGGATAAGAAGTCTGTATGTCATTTAAAAATTTGAGTACAAGCTTCATCCGTCCTGCAGAATGCCACATATCCCCCGAGGGCAGACTTTTTTAAGCCTCCCGGGGTTCAGGCAGAGCCGAGACTGCTGTGGCAGACACTTCCTATCTTACCCAATAGCCATTCCTTGTTTTTCCTGTCAACGCCCCTGATTTTGTTCAGGTGGCAATGGGCTGTTAAGCTCCAGGAGAAAGGATCCTCACCAGCCTCATTCAACCATAGTGATCCCATCCTCCTTTGCGAGTTTGGTGCAGGCGCAGTTTTGGATGAGTTGGGAGATCTTTGGGGAGTTTCTAGATAAGACATTCCTCTCTAAGTGAAGATAGAACCACATGAGGAACACTCTCTTAGCCCTCATTATTTCCTTCTTGCTTTGGATAATGTTGAGTGAGGAGGTGATATCTGGAAGCTTTTGGCCAGGAGATTACGAATTTCAGGACAGAAACCAATATCCTGTGGATGATAAAATGGGATAATAATAATAATAATAATAATAATAATAATAATAATAATAAAAGGCTTGAATGTTTTTTAATGACATGGAGTCCCCGTATTAACTCTGGGACCACTTATGAATTTCTCATAAAGTTAACAATAGATATCCTTATGTTTATGCCAATACTACTCAAAAGGTGAGAAGTATATACCAGTCCACAAACTGTTACTGTTCTGTGAAGAGATAAAACAGAAATTGAGAATCGAGAACGGAAACTTCTATTGTTGTTAAACCAGGGACAGCAGACTTGTCTCATTGAACAGGTATCAACCCGTCCAAGATGGATGGGAAATTCAAACAACAACAACAATGCCATAGATAATTTAATTGATAGTTAATTTTTTTCCTTACACTCAGCTAAGAGTATTCCTAATTTACAACCCTCTTAAGAAAAGGTTGTGCCCACATGACTGACATGCTTTCAAATCTAAACAGATTTATTGTGTCACATGGTAGAGACCTATACACAACAGGCATTCCTCTTGGAGGCTGCCTTAATAAGCAACCTAAAATGTGTCTTTCTGTGTGATCTGCTTCTCCTGGGGCTGTCACACTTTGACAGAAAGCCAAACCACTTGAGGTTAGCAGGCTGGCACAAACTAGTCACTTACTAAAATACAGCAAAAGTGCAAGGTCGGCAGCGTTCAGCTCCGTGCTCCTTCCTGTGGCCCTTCACAAACCCTCTCACCCAGTGAGAGGCTCACCCAGTGAGCCTCTTGTTCTTTCTCTCTATTATTCCTCCTCTCCTCTCTTCCTATTCTTTTGTCTGCTTTTCCTCTGATAGCAATTAATCTTTAATAAGGTTTGTTGTTTTTATCTAATTTCTTTTATTGGGGAATATTGGGGAACAGTGTGTTTTTCCAGGACCCCGCAGTTGTTGTCCTTCAATCTAGTTGTGGAGGGCGCAGCTCAGCTCCAACTCCAGTTGCCATTTTCAATCTTTAGTTGCAGGGGGCGCAGCCCACCATCCCATGCGGGAATTGAACCGGCAACCTTGTTGTTAAGAGCTTGCGCTCTAACCAACGGAACCATCTGGCCGCCCCTCCGGAAGCTCAGCGGCAGCTCATCATTTTCAATCTAGTTGTGGAGGACACAGCTCACTGGCCCATGTGGGAATCGAACTGGCTAGAGCTCACACTCTAACCAACTGAGCCATCTGGCCGCCCCTTTAATAAGATTTTAGCAAATAAATTCCCATACGGACACTTAAGACTTTGTGGCTTTAGGAAAATCACTAACTTCTCTGAGTCTCGGTTCCCTTGTTTGTAAAATGAGGATAATGTGACACCCTATTATATAAATAATGACAATACTACCTAACATTTAGTTCCTTTGCCCTCACTGTTTCCTTCCTGCTTTGGATAATGTGTGCTTCCTGTGTGCTTGGTACAACTCTAAGCCCTTTGTAGGCATTACCACATTTAATTCTCTGAACAACTTTATGATGTATGTGTTGCAATTTTATCTCCATGATAGGAATGAGGACTGTAACAGTGTTATGTAGCTAGAAAAAAAGGCGTGATTTAAACACTGATGTGACCGCTCGAGCCCCCCCTGCTTGACCACTATGCTGCAGCTCCTTGTTGTAAATGTAAGAAATTTTCAATATGACATAATGAAAAAAAAAACCTTCAGATTAAAAAATAGCTTATCTAATGATTTTTGTCTGTGCGAACTATACATTTGTGTAATGGCATATTAGCATAATTAAAAGTAGTAATGAACCATTCCAGAGCACCAAAGGAGGAAAAAAAAAAAAGAAAAAAAAAAGAGCTGGAACATCTGGCTTCTGGTGGTTTCCTGCTCAGGAGTTTCCTAAAAGCAAACTTAATTACAGTGTTGGTATTAGTTGATGAGAACATGCGCATAGCTTGGAGTATGTTGCCAAATGGACCGACCCTTTTCAGGTTGATCACTCAGCAGCCAGACACGGTGGAAAGATCTACTTCATTTCTTGGTAATCAGCCTGTTTGATGGAAGGCAGGGCTAAGTCCAGGAAACATACAAGACAAGGAATCAAAAGACTTGGCCTCCAGGGCTGGCTCTGTTACCACCTGGCTAAGTGACATTGGGCAAGTCACTTCATCCTTCCAAGTGTCAGCTTTCTTTGTGGTGAGGCTCAAATGAAATACAAGAGGTGTAAGTTGCTTGCAGACTGTAAAGCCTTGTGGACATAATTTTTATATTTTATATTTATCTTAGTGTCTAGCCCCTGATATTGACACTGGGGGATATTTGAAAGAAGTAGCACGCTTCAGTGAATATTACAGTGTCTTTGAGATCAGTGATCTGGGGTCCAGTCTCACTCCACCTCTAGCCTGCTGCAGCTTACATGAAAGATGAGGAATGGGTGAGAAGGGAGAGTGTCTAAATGATCTCTGGGACCTTGTGCCACTGGATCATCAAAAATCCTGAGATATTTTCTTCACGTATTTATTAACAGCTATTGCTACTGTCGCATTTTCACATAGATGAAGCACAGCTTCAAAAGATACCAGAAACTGCTGTTTCGACACGCAAAAGCAGACGGCACAACCACGGATCAAAAGGGTGGCCCACGGACACAGCTCACGTGTTAGCTGTCAAAGAGAGGGGCTTGCGGACATGTCTGGAGAACCCCCCAAGCACCTCACTGGAGTGGACGACGCATGAGCAAAGTGTTGTGAAGGGCTTTGCAGGTCCCAGGATATGACCAAGGTTAGCAGTGTCAGCCCTGCTGAGAATATCAGAGCTATTGAGGTGGGTGTGCAGAATCAGGAGATGGAGGTTCAGAAAGTACACATGAATTGCCCGAGGCTGCACAGAGAATCAGCAGTAACTGGGGCTGGAACCCAGCTCACCTAATTCCCAGGCCAGGGCTCTTTATCTTGCTCCAAGCAGACCTTCTTTACAAAGCTGACTTTATTAAAATTATCCTGAGGAATTGCTCAAAGAAATCACAAAATACTGAAGAACACAAAACCTCTGAAATACTCAGATGATTTATATACATTTCACTCATATAAGACACGTGGATATTTTAGCAGCACCTTTTTTAAACCAACATATACCATGCATACATAATTCAGTAGCATCTCCTACAACTTTTCTGAAAGTTATATGTAATTGCAAAGATAATATTGCCATATCGAGCTGATAAACCTTTATGTTTGAACGGTTTCTCTTTTTGATGTTCTGTTTCATAGGTATCTGAGGCAGTTGTCTGAAAGAAATCTTTTATTTTCTGTGGGGCATAATATAAATACTTAGCCCAGATCAACCTGAAGGAAATACACAGTGGGGGGGAAACAATGGGAAGGGGAATGGCATGCTTAGACATAGCAAAACCTAAGGGTAATGGAGGACTATTAGCCAGACATGAGACGACAGTAGTTCAGTGTAAAAGGAAATATTATACCTGGACATTTGAAAACGAGTAAGCTGCATTATAGCCTGAATTATAGTAATTTTCCTATTGTCAGTGTGTGTCAGTTCTTTAATTTAGCATTGAGTCAACTTTTCTACTTCTGTTCAAGTAAATTGGTTATGTGGCAAAGGGACTGTAGAAAAGAAGCCAGTGATTTAAAACATAAAGAAGAAAATCTTTTAATCACATGATACATTGTTATAGAAGATGTTATTAGTTGCTAGAAGAGGAGGGGAGGTCAGATAAGATATCAGAAAGAGTATCTAATTACAAGCTTCATTGATAATTAGATGCCAGATTAATAACTAACATTTATTGGGTATTTATTATGTTTCAGGTACTGTGCAAAGTGCTAATCAACAATCCCATTTAATTTTCATAAAACCCCAGATAGTAGATACTATTATTATTTGCATTTAATATATAAAGAAACTGAGGTTGAGAGATGTTTGGTGACCTCTTCAAGATAACACAGCTAAAAGGTAGATGGGAAGATACTACTGGTCACCCACCAAACAGATATTCCCTCCTTTTATTTCACAAAGAGAACGCCCATAATTCTCACCGAGGTGAGGCAGAGTCCCTCTTCAAACCCAGGGGGTGATTGTTGGTTGGTCTAATTCAATCATAGTGAGAATGAAACACACTTTTGGCCAATGAGACATAAGACGAAATTAATCTTGCAGTGTCTGGATAGCTTATCCTGTTCTTAAAAAGACACTTTGCACTTTCCCTGCCTCTGGGTGCTCTGGTGTGAGGCTGTGGTACATGGGGCACTTGAAGACATGAAGCAAATGCGAAAGAAGAAAACCAAAAAACAACGGTGACATAACGAAGATGGAAGAATGGAGAGACGGAAAGACCCTGCTGAAAGAACCAATCCTCACACCACCCTGTCTCAGGACTTGTTATGAAGGCACGGCAGCCAGGTGTCCAGTGCTTTCATGGGATTGGGGTCAGGGCCTGGTGTGGAGATGAGGCAAGGACATACGTTGCTAATACTGCATATTTATTTCTGTATATGTATGTGTAACACATTTTCCTATAGGAGCATTATTGCAAACAGTGATTAGGTTCCCCTGCTGGCCCTTCGAAGCCTATTGAACTCAGGTGTTACTAACACTTAAAATGATCTGATGAGAAAGACTTGAGTCCAGAAAGAATTACGCGAAGAGATCAAGAGATTCCTAAATTACCAAGTCTAAAGCCCTAGGGTGGTGGCAATGGCAGTGATGGGGATGGGAGCAGTGAGCCCATGGGCATCATATTCCTAAAGGAAATTCTAGATTCTTCCTCTGAAGAAACATGTGTCCTCCCCTGGACTCCAAGTAAACCTTGCTTTTTCTTTAGTGGTTACTGACAATAAAAATGGAAGAACAAGAACCTTGGAAAAAATATGACCGATAAAACGGCCAACATGCCTTTGGATTTCACAAAAAGGGCCTTTTTTGTTGCGTCATGCACAACACAAGCCGTGGGAAGGCGAGGGAGGCGGCGAGGGTTAAACTATCATAAAGAGACAGAGATTCAAATATAGTTAAATCACACAGGACCAAGGGACTCACAGCCTCAAGGGACTGGAGCCCCTAATCAGGTCACCGTGGGTATTTATTGATTTTTCACAATAGAAATCACATGATTAAGGGCAGGGTCTGCGAAACTCTTACACCACACAATAATCATTCATTCCAAATCCCATAATCGTCCCAAAGCAACCGATGCATACCATCCCCCAAATGACGAAGGTGTGGTGCATACAATCCCTGGGGTAACAAGTCTCACAAGATAAGATTATTCCATGAGCCAAACAGGAGGGGCGAGATGCTATTGTTTTAATGGGTCCATTACACCTGAGGGTAAAGGACAACAGTTGAGGCATGCGTCAGCAGCTTCTCAGAAGAGGAGGGGCACAGCTACCTCCTAACTTTACCTTAGCTCATGGGGGTCCTAGGGGGGTCCCGTCTGGCTTAGGTTGTTTCTCCCGTGAGAAATCTTACCCGTCTTTGACTGCAGACCCTGCTTACAAGGACCAAACATGGAGACTTAGGGTAACATAAACTCAACCCCAATGAGGGACAATCCCACAGGGTCACCTTTCCCTCAGGAAAGATTGGAGGGGACAGACTGCTAGGCTGCTGTGTGACTACACTTTTTCTTTTTTTTTTTTTTTAACCTGCTAAATGCTATATTTTTTCCATGTGGTCCACAGCTTGGGAGAGGGCACCAGGTGGTTCAAAGCTGCCCAGGCAGAAGTCCTGACACCAGGGGGTGCAGAGGGGCCCCTCCAAGGCGACTGGGCACAGGCCGCCCCTAGTGAGCTTGAGCCAGCCTGGGGGCCAGCGGGCCCGAGGAAGTCAGTCCGGGGTCATTATCTTCTTGATGAGTTGCACCTGCTCATCCAGGACGTGGCTGACCTGGGAGTCACGGAGCCTGCGCGGGCGGAAGCCAGGGCACCCGGCGCAGGACGGCTTCGCTCAGGGGCTTCTCCAGGGTGCAGGCGGCTCCCCCGGCAGCCAGGGTTTCACCCGCTCATTCGGGGACGGCCGGTCCGCTTCTGCAAGAAGATGCCAGGGCTGCCCTGGTTTTGCGTCTTCAAGAGACACTCGGGGCCCGCGCTTCTCCGTCCACGCGGGGCCCAGGCCCTCCAGGCCGGATACAGAAGCCCAGAGAGAGGTGGGTGTAGGAGGTGGCTGGTGCAGGGCGACCAGGCGTTTGACGGCGGCTCTCACCTCCGTGGAACAATTCTGACGGACCTGGTCGTGCATGGTTGGTCGGCAACCAGGAACTAAGCTTAAACACAGGTGTTGGCTGGGCCCGGAGGCCGAGCGTGGCTGAGAAGATGGTTCTGACGGTTGCGACTGGAAGGGAGGTTAGAGGGTGGTCAGAGGCTAGAAGAAGGGGGCTTCTCGAGTCTGTTCCATCTACACTGTTAAAGCAGGAGACAGAGCTGGGGGACCAACCGGCGCCCTGTGCAAGGGCCTCTGTAGGCAAATATTTTACCCTAAGGGTCCAGCCCAGTTGCCTGAAACACACTTTGGTGTCGAATGTTTTTTCTAGAAATAAACTCACCAGGGGACTGATGACTACATGATTAGGTAGATAAGCAGACCCCAGAAACCCTCTGGATGGAAGGATGGTCCGAATCTGGCAGGTATGTTTAGTTGGTGCCAGTGGTCTGCAGACAGCCCCATACAGACAGGCCCACGCTGGCCTAGAGCCCAGTGAGTGCAGGCAAGGTGGAAAGGGAAATCCCAGGGCTGCTGAAAATGGAGAGATGCTAGAAAGAGACAGGAGGGGAAAATTAAAGTTACCCTCCACCCATCTTCCCATCCAGATAGAGATGAAACATGTGGGTTTAGGAGTACTACATGGGGAAATGAAATTCTGAGAGCATCAGGTTATTTTGTGGGAAAGAAACAGAAATCGCCAAAAGGAACACAGAACTATCGCTACCATGTTGGTGTAGTTCTAAAAGGAAGGTTTTTGTTTGTTTGTTTCTTTGTTTTCTTTGTTTTGTTTTTCTTCAGTGAAGTTGCTTGACTGCTGTAAAATTAATCTTAAATTTTTAATTAGATTAAAGATATTGTGTAGTATGGTATAGTCACATGAAACAAAAGATCAGGAAGTCATTAGAATATACTGCTTTCCCATAATGGATTTCGGTGTAATAAACCTCAGCGTTTTAAAGAATCAAATAGTTAATATTCTAGAAAGGTGCTGATAAGTTTAATTAGACTTTAATTGGGGAATAAAGATGTCACAATTAAGGAACCAGGCAGAATGAGAGCTGAGGAGCTGGCTTGAAGTGTTAATTTAAACATAATAATTTATGCTACACAATAGGCTTACCCACTGAGCTCCTTATTTTTTTTCCTGTTTCCTTTTTGACTCAGAAAATATGGTCAATGGATTACTATCTCTTTCCCTTTTTCCTCCCTCCTATCATTATGTCACTAGTACATCCCAAAGATAGTTTTATTGTTTCCCCCCTTTGAACCTTTTATTTCAGCAGGCATATTGGTGTGAAAATCCAGGGAGCTACCGCAACTCAGTTTAACAACTACTTGTTGATGTCTGCCACGTTGAGTTAGGTACCAGGGACTGCGGCTGTAAAGATGGGCTGATACAAAGACGAGTGTGACGAATGTGGAGCTACTTCCATCCTTTGAGCTGGACGATTACAGTGGCTGAAGGCAGCACTGTCTGTGGCCTGGAATTTATGATTAACAGGGGCCTGCCTGCTGCTTAAGGCAAGGGTTCTCAAGACTGCCTGCATATTAGAATCACCTGAGGAGCTTTAAAAAACTGTTTCCAAGTTCTTTCCTCCTGGATTCTGGGTTAATTATCTGAGTGGGACTCAGGACCAGTCCTTTGCAACAGCTTCTCCTCAGCTTCACAGCCATCAGTTTAACAACAGGCAGTCTTATTCCCAAGCCTGGTTTCAAATTGAACCACCCAAGGCCTCAATTTTCTCACCATCAAAGAGGGATAATGTTAGCATTTACCTATAGTGGACATTTACATGGCAGCTTCCTTTCCACTGGGAACTGCCTTCCTGTCTCAGGGGTTCTGCCAGGGGGTCTGCCACTCTCATTACCACAGGCCTCAAGCCTGGCCCTGGCAGCATTTGGTGTCAGTGTTGGCACTCTCAGCAGGGCCATCCAAAGCCTCTGAGGATGGGGAGAAGGAGAGAGTGTGTGCAGGGAAAGCAAGAAAGAGGGAGTGAGCAAGAGAGAAGTTCCTTTTCCTTTTGACCTCCCTCTATGAACATGTAGGCTTGGCGCTTCCAGCAGTTTCCCCAGGTATGCCAAGAGTGACTGGCAGCAAATGAAACCAACAGTCAGAGTAAATTAGAGCTGAGGAATGAGGACAATGACAGAATCCTGATAACATCATTTGTCCCCTGGATCCACCCATTTCTGACGCCGGGAGCATCTAGGACTTTTGAGTTATGCCAGACAATTAATTCCCTTCAATGGAGACAAAGCTATTTTGAGTCAGTTTTACATTGTTTGTTACCAAAAGTCCTGTTAATAATAAACGCCTTGAAGTTTCTGTGAGGATAAAATGAAATACTGTAGGACTAAAGCACAATTCTTGGGGTGTTTTAAACACTCAAATGCTGGCTGTCATCATCACCATCAGCTTCCCATCATTTCTTTGTCACCACCACGTGTTTTTCTTTTTAGGGCTCTCTCCTCTGAAGTCAACTACAGAATGGGACACAGTTACAACATATCTTCCCTTCTGTATTGTTTGTTAGAAAGAACTCAGAACTTTTTTTGACATTTTCTGTGGTTTCTTTGTTTCTATTTTGCTAGCCGCTGCTCACAGTCCCGTGAAGAAACCAGGATGCTTTGAGCGATTGGGCCTTTGTAGACACCCAGGCTTCAGATTTTCATGCTGTAGCAGGCCGAGGAATAGGCCCTACTTAAAAGGTACCTGTTCTTTAGTAGAAAAATAAGCCTCGGGGTCCACTCGCGTTTACTTAATGTCCCCCACTACTGTTGCAAGTTGCATCTCTACAATTTCATTCCACTTTGCCTCAAGGGCCTTTCCCATCTATTCTTTGTCCGTCTAACTCCAGCTGCCCTTCGAGACCCAGATCAAGTCCCATGTTCTCCGTGGAGCTTTTCTTGAACGCTCTCTGTACTGACTCCCTTCCCTGAACCTTTCACTTAGTATTTTGAATGTGCAATTGCTTTATCTCCTCCACAAGGACCATATTTTCACTGAAGTCAAAGAAAATCTCAGTAGTCTCTGAATCCTCTTGCACATGCCAGATTCTCTATGAGTATAGGTTCAGAGTACCATTCAAATTTGGCAGTTCTCTCAAGGGCAGGGGAACAATTGCCAGTGGTTGGTTTTCATACCATGAAGTGAACCTAGCTGCAGAAAAATACAGCATTCTTTACAAGCCATAGCTCCACCACAGGGAATTCTGGGTACCAGTTCGTACTGCCTCTGCAAATTGAGGTCAAGGGTCGCATGATCTCTTTTTCTATTATTTCATCTTCTACTTTTGCCGCAACTTTGCCTTGGAGATTGGCATCATTATTTATACCATAATCTGGTCATATTCTAGGAGTTCATGGCTTTTCTCTTTTTCGTTATGCAGATCAACTATATGCCCTATCCAGTGAGGTTACCCTTCTTGTGTGTGATGAGGCTACGATTCCTTCTGCTTGAGATTAATTTATTTAAAAACATATTAAAGGGTAATTGGCATACAATATTATATTAGTTTTAGGTGTACAACATAGTGATTTGACATTTATTTACCTTTCGTATGATGTGAACACCATGCAAAGTCTAATAACCATCTGTCACCATGCAGTTATCACACGATTATTGACTATACTCCCCTTCACCTTTTTCACCCATTCTTCCACCCTCTTCCCTCTGGCAATCTTTGTTTCTGTGAGTCTGTTTTTGTTTTGTTTGTTCATTTGTTTTGATTTTTAAAAAAATTCCACATATACCATTTTTCCACGAAAATAAGATCTAGCCAATCAGCTGTAATGCATCTTTTGAAGCAAAAATTAATATAAGACTGATATTATATTATATTATATTATATTATATTATATTATATTAGGCCAGGGCTTATTGTAAAATAAGACTGGGTCTTATATTAATTTTTGCTCCAAAAGATGCATTACAGCTGATTGTCTGGCTAAGTCTTATTTTCGTGGAAACATGGTAAGCGAAATCATGTGGAATTTGTCTTTTTCTGACTTATTTCTCTTAGTCATTTCTGATATCATGGAGGGTATTGTGCTTTAGATTAATTTAAATGATGATTATTTGGAGATTTTCTCCCCAAATATAATAGTACCCACTGCATTAAAGCCAAGACTGAAGTGAACAATTACTTGTTTCATCCTTTCCTCCAATCTTGAATTCTAGACATTTATTTTAGCTTTTCTGTCAAGATTCTGGATCATGCAAGGAAAGGATGTCACACCTCAGACTCAAGAACATATTTTGGCAAAAGTCCACCAGAAGACATAATGCATTTAAAAGCCCTTTGAAAACTATAAAACATTAAAAGTGAGGGCTATTGTTATAATTAGAAGGTTCATTATTCTGGAAGCTGCATAAGAGATGTTTTTTACTTTAGTTCAAAAGCTTATTTTCCTCAGGAATTGGGCAATAGCACCCCAGCATGCCAACATGAAAATGTTTCATTGTATATTGAGATCTGGCTTCTTTCCTGATTCCATAAAAAAGCATGAGAAAGCCCAACACACACACACCTGTATTCCTATACCTGTATGTATAATTTATGGAAAAATCCCAACTATCTGAAGAAAAGTTGCTAAAAAACAACTTTTCCAGAGAACTATAATTACATATTACTACATTACATCAAAAACCACAAAGCAAGCTATTATTATTCACTAATCTTAGCAACCTACATGGCTTACAAAGGAAGGGCTATTTACTTTAAGGACCATTAAACATGAGCACAAATGAATGTGTTTTCAGCTTTATACATTGAATCAAACCTTAGGCCTTAGGAATCAGAATATTTGGTCATGTAGCATTAACACATATTGTAAAATGCATTCTGTATAAATGCATCCTATGTAATCCCCAGCATTCCAAGAGCAGCTCTGTTGACTAGACAATAAAGCCCTCTTTGTCATTTTATGCGTGGGCAGCGATTATGAAATGAGAGAAGGAACAGTATCCTTTCTACTTGCTGTTTAAAACCAAACAGAAAATAAGCTTAAACATCACTCCTGTCATAAACTAACAATTTTGAAGTGCACTATTTGTCCAAAAGAAAGACCAAGAACAAAACTCTGCTTATAGACCATGCAAGGCTGGAGGTGACTGCAGGTAGCTGGCGCCAACTCATGAGAACCAGTTGTAGGTATCTTCTCCCAACGCCTCTTTCAGTGACATTGAGGTTCAATCTTGAAATTGATCATGGTGGGAGCATTTACACCTCAGAAATTGGCAAATGCTACAAACACATCAGCTCAGCGCTCCTTCCTTGCTCCCCGCCCCTGCCCCCCCCGCCCCCCCCGCAAAAAAGAGCGGGTTGTTAAACATTTTCCAGCACACCATTGAGATCCAAATGTGTGTGTCGATGGATTACAGATTTCTGATGGAACCGTCTAACTGCTGGCGCTATCCAAAGTTGCCGCCATCTCTGACAGGTACGTTTAGAAATTGTGCAGATAGTTTAACATTCAAGCAAAGGTCTTCTCATCCAGAGGTTACATCCGGAATTGCATAGGATAATACTGGTTGGATGGATACAAATAATCTCAGTAGATGTGGTGTTCCCTAACAGGGAATATGGATGTGTCAGAGGGATCTGCAAGGAGTCTAGAATATTGCTGTCTCAGAGTTGTGGAGTGGCTGAGTGGCCAGTGTCCCATTGAGTATACATTTACGTACATCATCATTTCTCTAACAACATACTCCTTATTGTCTATATTGGATTGAGATCTCTAGTAATTTACGTAATCCTCAAGAATGACTCCACATTCCTTTTGGTCAGAGGAAAAAAGCAGCTTTATCTGGTAACCAAGTTCCTGTCATCAATAAGTCATGATTTTGGTTATTTAGGAAATTTTTGCTCCACCTCTGTTCGTGAATGTTATTTTGCTTTCAGGGATGGGGTCTGCTTGGGTGCTTGTCTTCTGAGGTGGCTGAGAGGTCTTACTGGTTTCGCTACCAACTCCAATTTCTGGGGTTTCCTGTTTGTTCTTTTGCATTGTTAGTCTTTTTTTCTAACTTCTTTTCAGACCAGATGTCTTCTTATATGGAGAAGCCCCTCTTCATCCCCTCTACATATCATTCTTAATTGGCTTGAGAAATTTTCTATCTGAAGATTGCTATTCATGTTTTTGAAAACGCTGCTTTCTGGGACACAGTAGTCTTTTTAATTTCAACTACTCATATATAAAGATTTTTACTTGTTTTCATCTGTAATGATCTTTCCATAAGAAGGACCCATGAAAGCATAGTGAGTGCTTACTTTTTTGGAATTTAGACTTCAGGACCTTCTCAATGCTACTTATCAGTGATTTGCCACCTTTTTTTTCTCCCATCACCCATGATTCCCCAATTAATACTTTAGGGTCCTACGTATGAAGCATGCATGCATGAATTCATTCATTTATTCAACAAATAATTTGTTGCAAACACACCATACACCAAACATTGTATTAGGTGCTGGGGAGACCCGTATGCTCCAGTAAGGGTAGACTGAAAATAAGCTCTTTCAAAGAATTAAAATGTAGTGATGTGTTTTGGTAGCACAAAATAGGGCTGGCAGGCAGGCACAGTGGGGGACAGGGCCTTGGTCAGAGTGGGGCAGCAGCCTGGCAGTGTCAGGTACTAGGCTACAAAATGAAAGCTGGAGAAAATGTGTTTTTCATTGTCAGAGAAGGAAGAAATAAATATATAACGGGGCAAAGCTAGAATGAAATGGACCATGTGGTGTTGGATTAGAGTTGAAGGTATTGGTGTATGTATATATATATACACATATATACATATATATGTGTATATATATGCATATATATATATGCATGTATATGAGGTGTGATAAAAGAATATGAATGTTTAAATTTAAAAACATTATTACAGTGAAAGACACATTGCTATTAATCCCCCTCAAAAGACTCCCCCTTGCTTCAAACACACTTATTCCATCATTCTTGCCACTTTCTGAAGCAGTTCTGGAAGTCCTCTTTCATGAGTGTCTTTAGTTGTACTCTTATGGCTGCTTGGATGTCCTGAATCAATTCAAAATGCTTACCTTTCATTTTCATTTAGACTTTGGGGAAGAGCCAGAAGTTGCACGGTGCCAGATCTGGTGAATAAAGTGGATGATGAAACATTGTAATGTTTTTATTTGACAAAAATCGCTGTACCAGAAGCGATGGGTGACATAGATCCTTTCCATTGGGATGACAAAATACGGTGAATGCTGCTGCTGAGTGCCATCCAATGAAAAATCAGGGATCTTCAATATAGGAAGTGGCACGTTAAACCTCAGTAACAGTGTGTGACAAGCTTCAACTTGTTTAGTGTAGTCAGTCGGGTGTGAGCTTTGGTTGAGAAAAGATGTGTTTTCAAGTGAGCTATAAATTATCCTCCATCATGACAATGCTCCATGTCACACATTGCTTCTGGTATGGCAATTTCTGTCAAATAAAAACATTACAGTGCCTTATTCATTGGATCTGGCACTGTGAGACTTCTGGTTCTTCCCAGAGTCAAAATGATTCAGGACATTGAAGCAGCCACGTCAGCACAACTAAAGACACTCACAAAAGAGGACTTCAGAACTGCTTCAGAACGGGGCAACAATGATGGGATAAGTATATTCAAAGTGAGGGGGAATGTTTTGAGGGGGATTAATGGCAATGTGTCTTTTACTGTAATAAATGTTTAAACATTCACTTATTGTTTGATCACACCTCATATGTGTATATGTATGTGTGTCTGCACACACATATGTATGTGTATACATACACACATACAGGTATGTGTGTGTTTGTGTGTGTGTGTGTTTTTCTAGTTCTGTCCACTGAAAGGGACTGGGAACAGCAATACCCCAGTAGTATTGAGTACACATAGAGACTAGATCGTGGCTTCTATATACCACTCTCTTCTTGAAGATATGATGGATTCTAGCACTGGGGAAAAGTACAAGATGAGCTTAGAATATTATTGTGTTAGAAAGAAAAACATGCTCAAAGAATGATGGGGCATGGCAAGGATATGAAAACCAGTTTGAAAGGCTTCCACAGCCAAAATCTAGAACAAATTAGGCATCAAAATAAACTATGACAGGTGCAGATTATAACCTGTTGAGTGAAACAGGGACTCATGAGTCCACATTGATATACATGAATGAATAAATAGGGAGAGGAGAAAGCCTTTCCTTATATAAGATACATTAATGAATGCTAAAGCCACGAGGTAAAAGTGGGGTGAGAAATGGGCTTTTATATACCGTATTTCCCCCAAAATAAGACCTAGCTGGACCATCAGCTCTAATGTGTCTTTTGGAACAAAAATTAATGTAAGACCCGGTCTTATTTTACTAGACCGGGTCTTATATTAATTTATGTAATATAAGACCCGGTCTTATATTAATTTTTGCTCCAAAAAATGAATTAGAGCTGATGACCCAGCTAGGTCTTACTTTTGGGGAAACAGAGTAGTCTCAATTTAGCTCTTTACATTTCAAAGATAAGAAGTAACTTCGTTATAGAGGATCCTAGAAGGCACCATCTTAATTAAGTGATCAGAATTAATGCCATTTCTGTTATAGCCTTCTACCCAACATGTGGAATTCCAACACAGGAGCCTGAGCTGGGAGAAAACCAGGGGGGTTTGGTGTCATGAATGCCAAGAGAAGAAAGTAGAGAGTAGTTAGCCAGTGCTGTTGAGAGATCAAGTAAGATGAGAACAAAAACGCGGCCTTTGAATTTGGTAACACGGAAGCCGTCATCTATGTACCATACTAAACTGGGTGCCTAGTGAAGCCAAGTATCCCGTTAGGCAATAGGAGAAGACAGGCAAGTTAAAGACAGAAAGAATGCAGTGTGCTGAGTATGATGACGGTAGCAACCAGTGAGACCCACAGGGGAGATACACCTGACCTCCCTCGGAGGCCAGGAGGGCATGGAGGTCTCCGGGAGGCATTCCTGCTGGTGTTGAGTGTTGAAGGTTGAGCGGGGATTAACCAGAAGTATGGCGAATTTGCTTTAGGCAGAGGGAGCCCACGTGCAATGTAGGGAGGTGTGATGGAGCGCTGTGTTTGGAGAGCTACACGTCGATCGGGTGAACCGTGGAGTGTACGTGAGGGAGCAAAGTAGAAGGAGGTAGGAGAGGTGGCCTTGGACCAAAGGATGAAAGTCCCATGTCCCTTACCGAGGAATACCTGACGTCCTGCAGAAAAGGAGGAGAGGACACAAAGCCAGTCACGTCGGGGATGTCCTGGTCGAGGAACATGGAGGAACACCTGGCTGACTGTAGCCGTGCAGTCTGTGTAAGGTCTGCGTTTCCTGCAGATCCACGCTCATGGCCGTGGGAAGTTCTCCGTGGTGCCAAAGCTGGGAAGGGACTCAGTGAACATAGCTGTCAGGATTCATAAGGCAGCAGTTGGCCAGGTGGTTTGGGAGAGAAACTGGAGGCAGGGGTACCAAGCTGTAGTAGCAACCTGAGCATGGCATAATGAGGGTTAGATGAAGGTCCCAGGCAGGCATCCAGAAGGAAAATATCGGTGGAAGAGATCTGTGAGGGTAATGTACACAAAGTATGAAGGGGCCATCCAGGTAAGGATATCATATGAAGAACTTCCTATTTGATGCCGAGATCTGTATGTGTCTGGTAAATCATAATAGTATCTCTTATTTTAATGTCGATAATACTTTACTGAGTATCAGGCATTTCATTTGATCCTATGATGGCACTGCTTTCCTACTTTTCACGGTGGAAGTGAGACAGAGAGGTGACTAGGCCAAAGGCACGCATTAGGCATAACAGAGCAGGGCCCTGAACCAAGATCTTAGAACTTTGGTTTTGGATGGACAGTGATACTACCAAGAAAGATCCCGAAAGACGTTTGCATCCAGAAGGGTTTAGGGTTGAGGCCAATTAGGAGACAGGGCACCTCGAGAGATGGAGCTGTTGGGCCACGAAACAGACGTTCACCACCAGAGGGCGCTCTTCCCCAAGAGAAACTTGGCAGTCCTCACAGCGGGAAGCACACTGCCAGGGTTTCTTTTCTGAGGTTCTCTCTTTAGAAACTGCAGTATGAAAGACCCGATGGAAGTAGCTCAAGAACTGAAAAGTGTGGAGCGACGACCCGTAGGTTTCCAAAGCTTGTATCAGAGAGGCAAGATTTCTAGGGAGATGCTTACTACTCTCTGACATATTCCCATGCCATGCCTGTGTGGAAGGGAGGCTCAGACAGTTCAGAAATGCAGTTATTCCGGGATGTCTGAAGACGGGAGTCCTTCCTGCTCTCCTCATGCAGGATTTCTTTCCAGGAGCTGTAAAGACCCTCAAAGGGTCACATTTCAGAATTTTGAGTTTGCCTTACTAGGACAACGTGTTTGTAAAGTTATGAAGGCAGTAATGTCAGCTTTCCCTTTTTTTTGGACACAAGCTCATTCATGATCACAGTCTTTCTCTCTCATTTCTTTCCCTTGTTCCTTCTGGCTTCCCTCACTCATCAGAGTTACTTCAGTAAAGAATGGGGACCTATTTTCCGTAAGGTTAAAGTAGCTGATAGTGACTTAAAATGTTATCTTCCTGGAAATACGTGCATAATAACAGAAATTAAGGTCTTAAACCAAGGAATTGACCATTTTCAAGGTATGAGGAGCAGCATCCAATAGGCCTGGGTTGGAAAGGTTTTTTGTTGTTGTTGTGTTTTTTTTTTTCTTTCTCATGAGCAGTCCTGTGTTTGGACAGTAACTTATGGCTATCCCTGGGAATCTCCTAGTAGTGTCATGTACTGAAATGTCTTTTCAGAAGGAAAGTATAAATTGTACAATAATCTGGATAATTCGTAAAATATCTCCCTTCCTACATCCCCTAGGAGGGTAGTGGGAGTAATCCAGGGCCCCAGCAATTGACATGGTCCACTCTATGTGCTTCTGTCTTCTAGATGTGGCCTCCGGATTTGGTTGGAACCAAAGTGGACTCCATCCAGTCTGAGCTTACTTTCCTGCTGCCCTGTCAGGACCCCACCTGGGTGGGCAGGTAGGGGTGGGGCACACCAGATTCATTACGTACGTCCTTTCCATTGGTTCTTCTCTTGAAATTCTTCTATTGCTTTACCCTTGGTGTGTGGGCAGATTTGGTCTAAAATAAAGACATTTCAGTCCATACCCTAAGGAAAAAAGAATTGTCATCCATAAGCAGCTAGAGACCTATGACAGTCTCTCATCGGGCAGTGGGTCTAGGTCTTATTCCTGATTGGTAGGCATTGAGAGGCATAGTTTAGCCTGTTTTCTTCATTGGTTCCCTCCATCTTTCTCTTGTAATAGACGCTTTCCTTTTCAGTGTGGGCCCCCTGTCAGTACCATGGAATCAGCCACTTATCCAACCAGTGGGTTTGGGGCAAGTTCTGGTTTATGGTCTAGTTCTGATGGTTTGAGTTGGGAGATGGGTAGTGTACATATTGAAGAAACTCCATCATCATCTTTTGTGGTAAGTCCTATTCTCTAGCTTTCCAATAGTGGTTACAGTAGCAAATCTCAAAGAAGATGTGATGTATGGGGCCACTGATCTGGGCACACATACCACATATTTTTCTCTACAGCTTATCATTCCATCTTTGTCATGTCACCTCTTTAATCATTTAAGGTTTTTCAGTCTTCAGTTTTCATTTAAGGAGTCTATTAAAATGCAGCCATTCTAGGGAAAACTCATAGCTTAGCCCTAAAGTTACTGGCTTAGTTTCTAATGAATAATTTAGCTGATGTTAGATTCATGGAAGGTTTTCCCTTAGAAGATCTTCAGATATTGTTCACTTTACAAATGAGGAAACTGAGGCTAGAGAGGAATCAAGAAATCGTGCATACACATCTGGAAAAAAAAAACAATTCTTGTGATTTCTGGCTGGTGCCTTTTTCCCATTACCTTGTGAATGAGACTATGCTGGGGGGTGAAGGTAAGAGGGAGAAAGGGATGCCAGAAGGGAGGAAACGAAAACTTGTAAACAAAGTGCTTTATTACCCCACATTCATTCACAAAATAGGACTGGGCACTACTATTCTAAGGCATTGAGGTCGACATCACAGACATTAAAGACACATAGCACATACGCAGTCACTGTTCTTCTGAGCTAGGCAAACAAACCAACAATTATAAAGAGTGTGATGGTGGACATGAGAGCCACCGCTGGGCTTTGGAGGGATGGTCTATTGTCAAGATTCTTTTGGTTGCAAGTGACAGAAAACTTAGCTCAAAGCAGCTCAAATAAATGAAGTAAGAATTCCAGTGTCCAGAGGTACCTACTTGACTCTGTTGTCAAGGACAGACCCTTGACCTTTGTATTGCTGTCCTAGGGTTGCCATAACAAATTGCTGCAAACTGGGTGGCTTCATACAACAGAAATTTATTCTCTCACAGTTTCAGAGGCCAAAATTCCACAATCAAGGTTTCAGAGAGGTTCTGTTTGAGGGAGAGTCTGTTCCATGCCTTTCTGTTAACTTCTCGTGGCTGCCAGTAATTCTTGGCATTCCTTGTCTTGCAGATGCCTCACTCTAATCTCTATGTTTGTCATCACATGTTGTTCTTGTGTGTCTCTGTGTCCAAATTTCCTCTTCTTATAAGGATACCAGTCATTAGATTAGGGCCCACCCTAATTCAGTATGACCTCATCTTAACTTGATTACATCTGAAAAGACCTTATTCCCAAATAAGGTCACATTCACAGGTACGAGGGGTTTGGACTTCAACATGTCTTTTGAGGGGACACAATTCAACCCATAACATGCCCCAGGCCTTCCTGGGCACAGAAAGGAAAATGGTGGATCACTTGTGTGGCCTCATGGTATCACAGCTGTCTCCTCGGCCTCGTTCGCACAAAGCCCATAAGCTCTGACAGTGCTTTGGGCGGAGTGTCTTTTTCTGTATTGGCTGAGATGAACCAAAGTGGGTGGGTAGTGTTGCCCTTGCTACTATCCTGGAGGAGAAGACTGCCTGCTCCTTCTTCTCCCAGCTGTGTTCTACATTGGGAGGGAGGAGGCTTTGAGTACACCTCTCCCGTGCACCAACCTGTAATTCTCATAGCACTCCTATTACTTTAGAAAAATGAATAATGGGTTATCCCAAGGCCAATGAGTGTTCTTTTCTCACTGGAAGAGGGACGGTGGTATGAAATCACCATAAGATGACTTTGCTCTCTGTTCCCCTTACCCTCTTTCAGCCCCTTCTCAACAAATACATTAAATGGAATGCCTCAATCTGGTATCTTCTCCACTATGTTTAAGTTGTAACCCTTGCAATCAAAATATTTTACTGATCATGTCTCATTCATCCTAAACATGCAGCTGTGTGTTGGGAGTTTTAAGATTGGCTGTTCAATGTTGGTTGAACCAGATTCTTACAGTGTGCAGGCTACATCCTGGGAATCCCTTGGATACCTTCAGGGAGCCAGTTTGTTGAATCATACTCTATTGCCTCAAAGGCACCAGGTGTTCCATGGGGAGAATGTAAGCTTTTGAGGTCATGGACATTGAGATGTTTCATGAAAGGGACCCAGTGCCCTGTGTCTCCAGAGCCACTGCTTCAGGACCAGACATGGCTGGCATCTCTGTGCTACTTTTTAAAGATGTTTATGCATTTTTTCTTCTATTGAATAAGGGTTGCTGTGAATTAATGCAAAGGAGTTAAAATTTTTAATTCATTTTTAGATTTGGAGAAATGAGGTCTATGTAGGTGGATTTCTCAGACTCTCTTCATAGAGGGGCTAACACATCCTGGTTTGCTCTGGACTTTCCTGGTTAGGAAACTAGAAGTACCACACCTCAAGAACCCCTTTAGTCACTCCACCCCTTAACCAACACCACAGATTCCTCAGTGTCAGAGATTGTTTCACATGTCCCCAATCTTGGCTCTTCTTCTCCCCCATCACAATATCCGGGATACATTTTAGCAAGTATCATCTCCAGTCCAAAGGAATGTCACCTAAGAAGTCAGAGCTATAAGCAGCAGAGGAAATTCACCCAATTTCTAGTATTTGACTTTGTTCTATTAATATCCTGGATACTGAAGGTACTGAGCAGGTCAGGAGAGGGGGAGTAATGGAAGTAGTGGACGCAAACTCAGAATGCTATTTATGGTCTAAGAATAGTCTTTCATTGAGTTACTGGCTTTTCTCCAAGGGTCAAACAGCTCCAAATTTCCAGAGGAAGCCCCTGGAAAGAAACTTTTTCAGGAGAAATTACTATGTAAATTTCCCCAATGAGATCAAAGCAAGTGACCATCCAGTGATGTCCTATTCCATCTCCCTTCACCCCTGGAGATCATCCCTCTGATGCAATTTACGGACTGTGATCAACCAAATACTTGTGACAGTTTCATAGCTAAAGTATATTCACATGCTTGTTGTTATGGTGACCATCAATAATATTAATAAAATCTTGTCTGGTGGAACCAGATGACTGGGACATGTAAACACAGAGACAAGAATAGCCATGTCAGATGTCAACAAAGAACAACATAAGCACCACTGACTGTATGCTGGTTATCTATCGTCTTCCACCCCACCCAGCAGCCACATCTGTCTTGCTCATGCCTGAAACACTCATTGACTTCTGTGCGCGGCCTATGTAAGTAGGTACACAGCAGCAAGGAGCCCTCTGTGACCTCTCAAATGAGAAAAAGAGAAATTGTTTGCCGGGAGTTTCATCTTCCATGGGTTTCCCTGTATATTTGTACATTGTTCACCAGTTATGGGCATCACAAAACACATTGTTTACAACGCTTGTTCTTGTTAGGTATTCACTTTGCGTATGCTCGTAACTTATGAGTAAAGAAAGGTTGACTGTCGCGTCCAAGCGCAACATAGTCAGTGAGAGAACGAGAAGGGGCGGCGAAGGGTTAAGAAAAAAACAGAAATCAAGAAAGTTTTGAAACAGGGGCCAAGGGTCTCACAGCCTCGAAGAACTGAGAGCCCTGAATCGGGCCTCCTTGTGGCTTTTATTGAAGCACATACAAGAAGTAGCATTGTTTTTTCTAGGGTCTGTGAGTCTCAGACACCGTGCCAGAAAACTGGTTCAAACCAATCACCCTTGCCTGTCGAAAGTCCCATGATGTATAAATAATTATGGTTTGTACCTCCCCAGGGGACAAAACCTTTATGTTGAAAACTCACTGAGATGGAGAACGGATGTTATCACATCTAGAATCACTTCCCAAGCAGCTTGTGGGAAGGAACACAGCCACAGAGGCAGAAGCTCTCCTTACACGGGGGAAGGTGGGGGTCTATGCCCACCTCTATCAACCCCGTGGGTTTGCCTGGTGGTCCCCACGAGACTGTGCCTGTCTTAGGTTGTTCCTCTCTTGAGGAATCTTACCCGTCATTGGCTAGCCAGCCATCCTTTGGGGCCAAACAAGGAGACATGAGGTGTAAGCACAAAGGTGAAGCAAAGTCCCTGAAAGGATTAGTCTCACAACTCTTCTTTCTTTTTAGGGGTAGGCACGAGGGGACAGATGGGCAGGCAGCTGCATAACAACAGTTGACTTTAGCTGGAGGGTCAGTGGACAGTAGCCTCGCGATCAGTGCATTTACTTAGATTCCTGTGTTGTAAAATGGGCTAATCAAGCCTACCTTATAGGCTGTTGTGACAATCCAGTGAGATGATGTAAGCGGAGCTCTCTGCACAGGAATGCCTCCCGTGGCATTTCTCATGCAAGTGCTCAGCAAACGAAACGCCCCGGGAGGCTATCTGCCCTAGTGGCCATGAACTTGGAAGGTAGTTCACATTCCAGCATTTTCATTTTCTAGCTCTGCATCCTTGAGCAACATTTGTAAATCTCTCTTAGCCTTCGATGAGATTCCTCATCGACTGGATGGAGAACAGTGTCCCCATTATAGGATTGTTGTGAGAATTAAGTGACGTCAGGTATCAAAGGTGCTTACTTCAGCGCTTAAGACTTGGCCAGGACTCGATAAATAGTAACCATTGCTGATATTACCAGTAATTGTGGTATCAGCACTGTGAGTGGCCTAGTGATGTGACAGAATAGGGTTGCAGCAAAGACGTGGAGGTAAAAATCTTTTGGTATTGCTAGGGGGGAAGGGATGAGACTATGTAGCTAATGGTTATAGTTTTTCTCTATCAAACTTTATTAAGTACTGGTGCTACAAAGCCAAGAAAGAATCAGTAGATTTCCAATTGAACTTGTTGACAGATTCGAAGCCCTACTCTTTGAACTTCTACGTCTAATTTCTAAATTTCGTTTTCAAAATCCTAGGTAGAAATGAGTGCTGTAAATCATCAAGTTATATTCTCTATCGCTTCTCGACTTAAAAACCCATTTCTGATCCATTTCTAGGTTTTCTTCTCTCACTTTGTACTGTCAGTTCTCACCTGTGCTATTTCCCTCCTTTTTTACTCACTGGGAGCAGTATCCTGGTAATATACACTCTCTAGCAGTCAGAAAACTTTACTACCAGAGAGAGAAATGAGCAGGTCTTTTCCTAACACCATCCAAGCAGGATGTTCCTGGTTTCAGAAACATCTTTAGCCCTTAACAAGTCTCCTCCTTCCTACATTCTTTTGCTTGTTCAATAAGAACAAGACACCTGCTTTAAAGAGGATTTATTGGAGCAGTCATGCCCTGTAGAAGGTTAACACTTTGGAGATTTCTTTTCTTTCCATTTCTTTGAGAGTATCCTTTTCTTGTTGTGTCAGCAAATGGATTCAATGGATTGTTTCCTCAGCACTCTGCTCAACAATTAGCTTAATAGATTCTTTTTTAAACTAGCAAACAGTAATTTTAGTAACAGAACTCTGGTTGTATTCGAGTCATTCTAGGCGCAGCCCTATACTTTGTGTTTGAGGTGATAGGGACATGCAGCCCATAGTTAATTCTTTGTTGCCCTCGGTGGTCTTTGTTTATTCCAAATGTTTCATCTTCCCAACTATATGCGGCTCTCCTTTGAAAAGGGACTCTCTCTAACTTACTTCATCTTCTCTAGAACTGATCTCTAGTCACAGGACCATAATTACATTCTGTGGCTATAATTATACTAAACAACTTTGTTCCCTCCATGGCCGTACCCATTGTGGACATCCAAGCCAATATGAGCCAATCAGAATCTTGGAATCACTTTCTTGGGAATTTGGAAATCAGATACTAGGAAACCTATCAGTTGGTGGCACCAGATAGGTACAGGGCTGCAAAGTTGGGTCAGTGTATTAGTTATTTAGGGCTGTGTAACAAATCACCCAGAAGTGAATAGTTTTAAATAAGAAACATTGATTATCTCATAGTTTCTGTGGGTCAGAAATCTAGGAATGGCTTAGATGTATACCTCTACCTCATGAGCTCTCACAAGGCTGCAAAGTGCTGCATACCTTGATTGGCCAGGGCTGTGGTCTCATCTGAAGGCTTGACTGACCTAAGATCTGCTTCCATACTCACTCATGTGGTTATTGATAGGATTCATTTTGTCACGGGCTGTTGGACAGAGAGTGTCAATTCCGTCCTCGTTGTTGGTCAGAGGCTTCCCTAAGTTCTTTGCTTTGTGGGCCTCATCATAGGGAAGCTGGTTTCCATCAGAGAATATTTAGAGAATATGGTGGGGGGGGGCGGCAAGAGAGAGGGCACAAAATGGAAACCTTCTTCTTGTAACCAAATCTTAGAAGTGATAGCTCATCACTTTTGCCATATTCAGTCCATTAGAAGGAAGTGACTAGGTCCTTTCTCCACTCAAGAATAGGTGATTACACAAGGGCATAATTACTGGGGGGCAGATATTGCAGACCATCTTAAAGACTGCCAGCCACAGTCTACCCTCTGAACTTCAATGGTTCATGTCTCTCTTACGTGCAGAAGACACTCACCCCTACCGAGGAGTGTGACATTACAGCATTGGTTCAAAGTCTAGAACCTCTTTATCTAAATCAGATCCAGGTTTGGATGTGGCACCTTGGGAATAATTCCTGGGGTGTAACTTCTTTAGTATACAGTTCCTCTCAATCTGTAGACATGTAAGACTAAAGAGACAAATTATCTGTCCCCAGTACACACAATACACAATACCGGGACAGGCATAAATTAACTGGGATAGACATTCCTGTTCAAAAGGGAATGGGGAAATGGATGCCACACGGGGTCCCTAGCTTATAGCAGTTCTGGAATCTGAACAAGCAAATGTTGGACATTCCTGACTACGTCTCAAGGACTGAGGATAATTCTCCATGGCTTTTGGCTCTGCTTTCTGGGCTCCTGGTGGTCATCCTTCCTTTTGTGTGAAAGATAATGTGTTTCATCTGTGTTGTTTTCGCAGCCTGTTTCCTACCGGTTAAATTTTGGAGGTCAAACCTCTTTACTTCTTTTTTTTTTTTTTTTTTTTTTTTTCCATTTCGTACTGCCTCTGTCTCTTTTAGTCCAAGCTGGCAGTGTTTCTGCTGGTATATTTCTCTCAAAAACATTGTGGGCTTTCTATGAATATCATTGGAATACACGTGATTAGATAAAGTCCACACTCATAAATCTCTTTGGGAAAAGCCTATTTTCACATTGAGCCTCTGATGAAATGGACGAAGCTACAATGCATGTCAGCTTCTGGTGTCAGTCATAATGAACAAGAATGAAAATGTGCAAGAGGGAAGCCACATTTTCTTTCACGTAATCTTGGAAGTGACATACCATTATTTTTGTTGTATTCCGTATTAGAAGTGAGGGTCCAACCCACACTGTGATGTAGGGGGTAACACAAAGGCATAAATATAAAGATATAGGGATCATTGAAGTCATTTTGGAGGCTACCTACCATAGGCAGCCATCTTATGCTATAGGTAGGGAGAGAGAAGAAACAAGACATACAAGAAAGGTAGGGATAAAGTCCACATTGTACCCTGATGTAATATCTTTCTAGTTCCCAGTTATAGCCCTCGTGAAGACCAACTGCATTACTTGCTCTTGGCTTCCATGATACACCCCTGTAATCTACACAATAAATTTTCCCTTTTAAAAGATAGCTTGGGTGACTTCTGTTGCTTGTCGCTGAAAAAGCCTTGACTAGGCCCTTATTAGATTCTTAAGCCATACTTGCTGTGCTAATTAAACAAAATATTGCTCTTTTCTAGAATGTTCCTATGTGACTATGGTGTCATCTTAAACCATCACCAGCAAGAATACCTCCCATTTCAGTGCTTGGTGTCAACCCTACGTCCAAGGGATAGGATTTCACAGACTAAGGAGTTAGCCCAGAGCCTGGTGGTGTGAGTTGTTTATTGTATCTGTTTTTATTCAGTTTTACAATATTTATGTGAGGAGCAGACTCACTGCCATAGGCCCTCACATTCCATGCATAGATAGTAGTGCTGAGGGGAGCTGTTGAGACCTTAATAACTGGGCAAGGGAACTGAAAGTTGCCCACAATGCATTCTTTGCTCCAAACAGTCTGAGGCAGGGCCCTTTATCATTAGTCTCAGCATGGTCCAATGTGTTTTAGAGTTTCATTCTTTGTCTTTTCACCACTAACCCCTTGCACAGGGCTTGGCTCTGTGGTAATGTGGACGGACCGTGGAGTGTTCAAAATCCCACGTCTTGGCAAAATGTGGACATTCCTTTGAGGACGACTGTGGCTCATTGTCAGAGATAATCCTTTTAGGAATTCCATGCCTGGCAAGTGTGGCCTTCAATTTGTGGACCCTTGTGGTGAATTGGGATTGTTCAGGCTTTCCAATCCTGGGATTCTTATTGTTGTTAACCTCTCGAATGGTACATTCTCGGTTACTTTTCCTTGCAGATCAACACATTGGTGCCGGTGTTCTACTGTGGTCTGGTTGTGGGAGCTTTTGAGATATCATTAATTTTACACACACACACACACACACACACACAGAAACACACACAAATTGTGTACCTTTCAAGTGAGATTGGACATTTGCTGATGAGTCAGCCTATTTACTAATGAAACTACTGAACTGAAAGAGTAGGCTGCTGGCATTTCAGATGCTTGTGGGGACCACGACAGAGTCCGAAAATGTCAAGAGATCACAGATATCACCCAGTTCACAACGCCCCAGTTCAGAGTCAGCCTTAATTGATTCAGAGCTTGAATCCAGGGTTCTTGACTCTTTCCCTTTATGCTGCTATTTTTTTTTTTTTTTTTTTATTAATTAATTTATTTATTAGTTTCAGGTGTACAAAACAAGGTAATACTTAGACGTTCATCATTTATATCCCTCATACTGTGAACCCCCCTCCCCCCATCCACTATCCCTCCGACCTCACACTGAACCATCACATTATATATATAAAATTATAGTTGGCATTCATTAATGTTTAGCTTCTGATGTACAATGCCATGATCAGGTATCCACAGTATCCCTGAGGTGGTCTCCCAAATAGGACGCATGTCCATCGGATACCCAACAAAATCTTTACAACATTATAGAATACCTTCCCCAAATTAATTTTCAAAAGAAAAACCCTGAGGCCATCTTGTGGTTACCAGCTGCTTCCAAATCCCTTCACCTTTCCCCTTATCCCCAACCCCCTCCCACACACCCATCTAACCACTCTCGGTTTTTTCTCTGCGTCCCCAAAACTGACTCTGATTAGTTCATTCACATAGTCTTTTCTTTAGATTCCATATATAAGTGAGATCATATGGTACTTGTCTTTCTCTTTCTGACTTATTTCACTTAACATAATGTTCTCTAGATCCATCCATGTTGCTGCAAATGATAAGATTTCTTTCTTCTTTATGGCTGCGTAATACTCCATTGTATAAATGTACCACAGCTTCTTAATCCAGTCATCTACCGATGGGCATTTTGGTTGTTTCCATATCTTGGCTATTGTGTAAAGTGCTGCAATAAACATAGGAGTGCATACAGATTTTTGAATTGGAGTTTTGGATTTCTCCGGGTAGATGCCTAGGAGTGGAATTACTGGATCATAGGGTAGTTCCATTTTCAGATTCCTGAGATACCTCCATACTGTTTTCCATAGTGGCTGCACTAATCTGCAGTCCCACCAACAGTGCACTAGCGTTCCCTTTTCTCCACATCCGCGCCAGCATTTGTTGTTTGTTGATTTATTGATAATAGCCATTTTGACTGGAGTGAGGTGGTATCTCATTGTGGTTTTTATTTGCATTTCTCTGATGGTTAGTGAGGTTGAGCATTTCTTCATATGTCTTCTTGCCTTCTGTATGTCCTTCTTAGAGAAATGTCTCCCCAAGTCCTCTGCCCATTTTTTAATTGGGTTGTTTGTTTTTTTGGAGTTGAGTTGAGTAAGTTTTTTATAGATTTGTGATATTAATCCCTTATCAGATATATCATTGGCAAATATCTTTTCCCATACAGTAGGATCCCTTTTTGTTTTATTGATGGTTTCCTTTGCTGTGAAAAAACTTTTTAGTTTGATGTAATCCCACATGTTTATTTTTTCTCTTACTTCGCTCGCGCGAGGGGATATATCAGTGAAAATCTTACTCCGGGTAATGTCCATGAAGTTTCTTCCTATATTTTCTTCTAGATATTTTATGGTTTCAGATCTTACATTTAAGTCTTTAAGCCATTTTGAATTTGTTTTTGTATATGGTGTAAGGAGGTGGTCCAGCTTCATTTTCTTGCATGTGTCCGTCCAGGTTTCCCAACACCACTTATTGAACAGACTATCTTTACCCCATCGTACATTCTTGCTTCCATTGTCGTAGATTAGATGGGCATATAGGCATGGATTTATGTCTGGACTCTCTATTCTGTTCCATTGATCTATGTATCTATTTTTATGCCAGTACCATGTTGTTTTGATTACTGTAGCCTTGTAGTATAGTTTGAAATCAGGTATCGTTATACCTCCCACTTTGTTCTTATTTCTCAAGATTGCTGAGGCTATCCGGGGTCTTTTATGGTCCCATATAAATTTTAGGATTATATGTTCTATTTCTGTGAAAAACGTCGTTGGTAGTTTGATAGGAATTGCGTTGAATATGTATATTGCCTTAGGCAGTATGGACATTTTAATTATATTAATTCTTCCTATCCATGAACATGGAATGTGTTTCCATCTATTTATGTCTTCTTTCATTTCTTTCTTCAGTGTTGTATAATTTTCTGAGTACAGATCCTTTACATCTTTGGTTAGATTTATTCCCAGATATTTTATAGTCTTTGGAGCAATTGTAAATGGAATTGTTTTTTTAATTTCTCCTTCTGCTATTTTATCATTGGTATATACAAATGCAACTGATTTCCGAATATTAATTTTATATCCTGCTACTTTACTAAATTCATCTATCAGTTCTAATAGTTTCTTGGTGGAGTCTTTAGGGTTCTCTATATATAGTATCATATCATCTGCATATAATGATAATTTTACTTCCTCCTTACCAATTTGGATGCCTTTTATTTCTTTCTCTTGTCTGATTGCTGTGGCTAGAACTTCCAGCACTATGTTGAATAGAAGTGGAGAAAGTGGGCAACCTTGTCTTGTTCCTGATCTTAGGGGGAATGGTTTTAGCTTTTCCCCATTGAGTATGATGTTAGCTGTGGGTTTGTCATATATGGCCTTTATTATGTTAAGATATGATCCCTCTATTCCCACTTTCTTAAGGGTTTTTATCATAAAAGGTTGCTGTATTTTATCAAATGCTTTTTCTGCATCTATTGATATGATCATGTGATTTTTATTTTTCATTTTGTTAATGTGGTGTATCACATTAATTGATTTGCGGATGTTGAACCACCCCTGCATACCAGGGATGAATCCCACTTGATCATGGTGTATGATCTTTTTAATGTATTGCTGAATTCTGTTTGCTAATAATTTGTTGAGAATTTTTGCATCTATGTTCATTAGAGATATCGGCCTGTAGTTTTCTTTCTTTGTGGTGTCTTTGTCTGCTTTTGGGATCAGGGTGATAGTGGCTTCGTAAAAAGTGTTTGGGAGTCTTCCTTCCTTCTGGATTTTTTGGAAGAGCTTGAGGAGAATAGGTGATAATTCTTTTTTGAACGTTTTGAAAAATTCACCTGTAAAGCCATCTGGTCCAGGGCTTTTGTTTGTTGGGAGATTATTGATTACTGATTCAATTTCCCTGGTGGTAATCAGACTGTTCAGGCTTTCTGTTTCTTCTTGAGTTAGCTTTGGAAGGTTGTGCGCCTCTAGAAAATTGTCCATTTCTTCAAGGTTGTCAAATTTGTTGGCATATAGTTGCTCATAGTAATTTCTTACAATTTTTTGTATTTCTGTGGTGTCTGTTGTCACTTCTCCTCTTTCATTTCTGATTTTATTAATTTGGGTCCTCTCTCTCCTTTTTTTAATGAATCTGGCTAAAGGTTTGTCAATTTTGTTTATCTTCTCTAAGAACCAACTCTTGGATTCATTGATCTTTTGTATTGTTTTTCTGGTTTCTATTTCATTTATTTCTGCTCTGATCCTTATTATCTCCTTCCTTGTGCTCCCTTTGGGTTTATTTTGCTGTTCTTTTTCCAGATCCCTTAAGTGTGAAGATAAACTGTCAATTAGTGATGTTTCTTGTTTCTTTAGGTAGGCCTGCAGTGCTATGAACTTCCCTCTTAGGACTGCTTTCGCAGCATCCCATAGATTTTGGGTCGTCGTGTTCTCATTCTCATTTGTCTCAAGATATCTTTTGATTTCTTCTTTGATCTGCTGCTTGACCCATTCATTATTTAGCAACATGTTATTCAGCCTCCATGAATTGGTGTATCTTCCTGGTTTTTTTCCCCTGTAGTTCATTTCTAATTTCATAGCACTGTGGTCAGAGAAGACAATTGGTATGATTTCAATTTTCTTAAATTTATCGAGGCTTGTCTTGTGTCCTAACATATGATCTATTTTAGAAAATGTTCCATGAGCACTTGAGAAGAACGTGTATTCTGCAGCATTGGGGTGAAATGCTCTGAAAATATCAATTAAGTCCAACTGCTCCAAAGTATCATTTAAGGCTGTTGTTTCCATATTGATTTTCTGTCTGGAGGACCTGTCCCTTGTTGTCAGAGGTGTGTTGAAGTCCCCTACTATGATAGTGTTGCTGTTGATCTCTGTCTTTATGTCCATCAGTACCTGTTTTATATATTTAGGTGCTCCTATGTTAGGTGCATAGATGTTTACTAGGGTTATGTCCTCTTGTCGGATTGATCCCTTTATTATTATATAGTGCCCATCTTTGTCTTTTAATATTTTTTTCATTTTAAAGTCTATTTTGTCAGATATAAGTATTGCAACTCCAGCTTTTTTTTTGCTTCCATTTGCATGAAATATGTTACTCCAACCCTTCACTTTCAGCCTGTGTGTGTCTTTTGATCTGAAATGAGTCTCTTGTATACAGCATATACAAGGGTCTTGTTTCCTTATCCACTCAGCCACCCTATGTCTCTTGATTGGAGCATTTAATCCATTTACATTTAAAGTGATTATTGATAGGTACATAGTTATTGCCATTTTTAGATTTGTAGTAAATTGTTTTCATCTTTCTTCTATTTACAGAAGTCCTTTTAGTATTTCTTGCAATGCTGGCTTGGTTGTCATAAATTCTTTCAGTTTGTTCTTTTCTGGGAAGCTCTTTATCTCTCCATCAACTTTAAATGATAGCCTTGCTGGATAAAGCAATCTAGGTTGTAGGCCTTTGTGTTCCATCACTTTGAGTATCTCCTGCCACTCCCTCCTTGCCTTCAATGTTTCTGTAGAAAAGTCATTTGATAGTCTTATGGGAGTTCCCTTGTATGTAACCTTCTGCCTTTCTCTTGCTGCTTTCAAGATTCTCTCTTTGTCTTTAAGCTTTGCCATTTTAACTATAATGTGTCTTGGTGTGGGCCTGTTTGGGTTTATCCTGGTTGGAACTCTCTGCACTTCCTGGGCTTGTATGTTGGTTTCCTTCATCAAGTTAGGGAAGTTTTCTGACATTATTACCTCAAATATGTTCTCAATCCCTTTATGCTGCTATTTTTAACTTGATCAGGTTTCTTACTGATATTCCTAGAAAACTTCCAAAGATGGTAAAACCACATTTACCTTGAAGCCAAATGTCACTTAACGTTCCCAAATTTTCTGGACTCTCTAATCTTTTAATTTCTTTGACATTGTTGTGTGGCTGTAGAAGTCCAGTTTTCTCTCTAAGTATTCTGAGAGTCTTGGTTTGCAACAGGAATGCTAGAACATTACATGTTCACTTTTCTTTTTTTTTTTTTTTAATCCCACAACACACACGCAACAGTTTGAGAATAATACCAGCCCTTCCACCAACAATATGATTTGGAGTCTATTTTTGAAGTTCCTCTCTATGTGGTTATGTGGCCAGCTGGATACACATTTAGGTTCTTTAGTTTCATTTTATTTTAACTTTTTGGAGAGTGATTTTTTAAATTTAAATTTTTACAGCCATGTAAAATATGTACACGAGTCCAAAGTAAATCTATAAAACAAGCTACTCAGAGAACTCCTGAATTTCTCTGTCCACTCCACAATATTCTTTACTTATAGGTAATTGTTTTTATACAAGTCTTTTATATAAATAATCTTTCACTATGTAGTCTATGTTTAAAAATCTCTTCTATATGTATATATTCAGTTTTACAATATTTGTGTAACATATATATAGAAGGGTTTGCATTATAATTGTCTGTGAATAAATGCATTTGACTTTTTCCTTTCCAATATGGATACGTTTTATTTTTCTTGTCTAATTGTAGTGGCCAGAACTTTCAGTACAATGTTAAATAGAAGTGAGAATGTATATCCTTGTCTTGTTCCTAATCTTAAGGAGAATCCATTTAGTTTTTTCCCTCTTAAGTATTATGTTAGCTTTAGGTTTTTCATAGATGCCGTTTATCTGGTTGAGGAAATTATCTTTTATTCCAAGTTTGTTGAGAATTTTTATCAATGGAATGGCTTTTGGTGTTTGTTAAATATACTTTGATTCTATTGAGATAACATGTGTTTCTTCTATTTTGGAGTGTTAATAAGTTATATTGATTGATTTTAAAATGTTAAATAAACTTTACATTCTGGGTCATGCTGTGATATCCTTTTTGTATATTGGAAAATTCAGTTTGCTAAAATTTTGTTTAGAATCTGTGCAACTATGTTCATAATATATATGTGTCTATAATGTTCTTGTAATGTCTCTGTCTATGTTTAGAATTGGTAATCTGGGCCTTACAGAATAAGTTAGGAACTCCTCTCCTTTTCAAATTTCTGGAAGAGTTTGTATAAAACTGGTATTATTTCTTTCTATTAAAAAAATGTTTGATAGAATACACCAGTGAAACCAGGTGGGCTGGCATTCTTCTTGTGGAAAGGTTTTAAACCATAAATTCAATTTTTAAAATAGTTATAGGGCTATTTATTTTTATGTACTTCTTCTTGAGAGAGGTTTGAGTGTGTCTTTCAAGAAATTAGTCCATTTTATCTAACTTGTCAAATTTATTGGCATAAAGTTGTTCATAATATTTCCTTATTATCCTTTTAATATCTGTAGATTTTGTAGTGATGTCACCTCTCTCATTTCTGATATCGACATTCTCTTTCTCTCTTTCTCTCTCTCTCTCTCTCTGTCTCTCTTTCTCTCTCTCTCTCTCTCTCTCTCTCATCAGTCTGGCTAGAAGTTTATAAATTTTATTTACTTTCTCAAAGAAATTACTTTTCACTTAATTGATTTTCTTTATTGTTTTTCTATTTCGTTGGTTTTCAATATAATCTATTTATTTCTTTTTGCATGCAATGGGTTTAATTTACTCTCCTGCTCCCAATTCCTTAAGATGGAAGCTGTCATTGATTTGAAACCTTTATTACTTTCTAATAAAGGCATTTATTATTATTTCCCTATAAGCCCAGTTTGGCTGCAACTCACAAATTTTGAGATTTTTTTTCATTGTTGTACAGTTTAAAATACTTATTAACTTCCCTTCTGATTTCTTCTTCTGTCTATAGGTTATTTAGATAGTTTCTGTTGTAGTTTCTGTGTTTTATTTCTAATTTAATTCCATTGTTTGAAAAGATACTTTGAAACATTTTAAATTTATTGACACTAGTTTAAAAGCCCAAAATATGATTTATATAGGTAAGTGTTCCCTATGCACAACAGAATGTATTCTGTTGGGTTATTTTCTAAATGTCAGTTAGATCAGCTTGATTTAAATGCCATTTACGTTTCCTACTGTGTTTCCCCAAAAATAAGACCTAGCCGGACAGTCAGCTCTAATGTGTCTTTTGGAGCAAAAATTAATATAAAAATTAATATAATAATTACAATATAATATAAGACCAGGTCTTATATTTTAGTAAAATAAGACCAGGTTTTATATTAATTTTTGCTCCCAAAGACGCATTATCGCTGATTGTCTGGTTAGGTCTTATTTTCGGGGAAACACAGTGGTATATACTTGATTTTCTCTTTATTTGTTCAACTAATTATTAAGAGAGGAGTGTTTAAATCTCTGAGTATAATTATGGATTTGACTTCTTATAGTTCTATTGGGTTCACTATATTTATTTTGAAATTCTGATACTAGGCACATAAACTTGTAGTATTGTTGTGTTCTCTTGATAAATTGATATCTTTACCATTATGAAATGATCTTCTTTATCCCTGATAATAGTCATTGTTCTGAAATTAGCATTGTCTGATATTAATATAGTAACCAACCCAGCTTTCTTTTGATTAGTATTCACATGGTATACATATGTATATATATATATATATATATATATATATATATATATATATATTATTTATTTTGCTCTCATTTTTTTTTCTAACTTGTTGATGTCTTTATTTTTAAAATGGATTTCTTGTAGGTAGCAAATATTTGGGTTTTTGCTTTTTTGTCCAATTTGATAATAATCTGCCTTTACATTGGGATGTTTATACCAATTACGATTATTGTGATAATTAAGGTGACTGTATTTAAACTATCAGCTAGCTATTTTCTATTTGTCCAGTTTGGTTTTTGCTCCTTTTCTGCCATCTTTTGGATTGATCAGTTTTAATAATTCTATTTATTCTTCTTTATTGGTTTCTTTAATTCTTTTTATTTTTTCTCATTGTGGAGATTGATTTAGAGTTTATAGGACACATCTTTAAATTATAACTGTTTACCTTCAAGTGATTTTATACATTTTAAGTATACTATAAGAACCTTACAACAATTCATAGATCTCCATTTCTTTAGGGTTAGTTACTGGAGTTTTATTATTTTCCTTTGGTGGTGTCATGTTTCCTTGATTTTTAATGGTTGTTATGGCCTTGCGTTGATGTCTCTGCTTTTGAGGAAGTAGGTGCAGCTTTCATTTTTTACATGCTGGCTTTGGCAGGCGAAGTCCTTTATCAGTCAGCCCCTCCAGAGATTCTGGGTGGGCAGTCTAGTTGTATCTGTGGGCTGCTGAAGTTCTTGGGCAGGTAGGTGTAATGCTTAGGTCAGCAGGTAAGCAGGCCTGGTACTTGGGTCGATGGATACCAGCATTGGTCTGGTACCATTCACTGGTACCATTCACTGGAGTGGGCTTGGACCTTGAGTCTGGGTTGGTGGACGTAGGACCTTGGTCTGCATAGGTACATTTAGATCCTGAGTCAGTAGGGGCCACTGGGGTGGGCCTGGTGTCTTGGCCTGCAGAACTTGGCTGGGAGTCTGGTTTTATTGGAGTTGGCCTGGAGCTGGGCCGCGGGGCTGGCTGATGCTAGGGCAAGCCTGGGGCTGTTAGTGTCACCCTGTAACCTGGGGCATGGGGGTGGGAAGTATCAGCTTGGAGAATAGGTCTGGGGAGCTGGCCCTGGCACAGGGTAGGTCCATAGCATGGGTCTGTGGGAGCTGGCCTGGGGATGCGGGGGGCTGGGAACCAGGGTCTGTGAAACCCTGTCTGGAGTCTAGCTCTGTGGGAACTGGCCTGACACTGCAGTAGGCCAGGGGCCTGTGTTCATGGGAATCTGCCGGGAGCCACCTAGGGCTGCAGGAGTGGTCCTGGTGCTGGGGCGGGCTGGCTCTGGGGTCTGTGGCGGAGTTAGGTGCTCGCTTCATTCTCTTTCTCCCCTGGGGAGGGTGTCTTCCTCCGCCCTGCGCTGTCTGGACTTTGGGGAGGGTTGATAGGGGTAATGTGAACCGATCTTTTGTACCCTTCTCAATGTGTCTTCTTTCTGTACCGCATCCAGGTGCTGTAATCCCTCACCTGAAATTCTGTGCTCTCGTAAGTTATTTTCACAGGCAGATAATTGTTCAGATTGCTGGTGTTTTTTTTGGGGGGGGAGGTTGGGGGCACTAGAAATTCCTGTGCTGCCATTTTACTGATGTCATTCCCAAAGTCTCTCACCTCTTCTTTTGAAAGATATTTTTATTGAGTGTAAAATTCTAGGTTGAAAGGTGTTTTTTTTCTCCTATCAGTTCTTTAGGGATATTGCTCCATTGTCACCTGACTTTCCTTATTTCTGATGAGACTCTGTTCTTCTGTATATAATGGCCCACTTCTTTTGACCGCTTTTAAGATTTTATCTTTATCACTGGATTTAAGCAATTGATCATGATGTCCTCTGCTGTAGTTTTCTTAATGTTTCATATACTTGGGGTTCTTTGAGGTTCTATGACCTGTGAGTTTCACTTTTTATCATGTGTACAATATTTTGGCCATTGTATCTTCAAAATGTTTTTTTGTTTCTTCCCTTTATGTCACTTTGGGACTTGAATTACACATATATTAGGGCACTGGAAATTGTGCTTGATGATATATATATATATATTTTTATTATTTTTTTTTTTTAAAGATCTCTGTGCATTTTATTTTGGATAGTTTCTATTGCTTTGTTTTCCAGATCACTAATTGTTTTTTCTTCAAAGTCTAGTCTTGTTTTATTTTCATCCAGTGTACTTCTCATCTCACATATTTCATCTCTAGACGTTATATTTGGGTTTTAAAAAACATCTTCTATGTCTCTATTTAACATGTTCCATATTTTCTCTAGCTTCTCGAACATAGGGAATATAGTTATAATGTACGGTTTGCTAGCAAATGTTTAGCAATTGCCTCTTTGGGAAAAGAAAAATGGCACAGCCCTGATTTGTCACATTTGCAAATTTCTGTTCTTTAAATTATCCCACTATGGCTGATTTCAAGCTACCAAGATGTCATCACTGAATGTAGAGTTGGGAAGAGATGCACAACGGTATCACACTATTTGATAGTATCTTCACTGTGCAAACACAATAACCTTAAATAACCTTGGAAGCATAGAGAATGCTAAAATATAGGAAAGTAATTAGCAACTGTTTTAGTATTTGTTACCTTTGCTTTCAACATAAATTATTTAATTGTAAGTCTATATAATTTAATTTTAAATGATGGCTATGTTTAACAGCTAGCTTTTAAAATTCCCAACAACTGAGAATAATTGAAAAATTTGCTCCCCTGAGGCAGTATGATCTGATTTCAATACACCATTGGACAATAATTTTTAATCTCTTTATTAATCCTATCTGTGTCATTGCTGGATCATTTTGTTTGATTTTTCTCCTCACTGGGGGTCATACTTTTCTCTTTCTTTTGATGGCTGGCTATTTTGGATGACAAGCATTGTAAATTTTACCTTGTTGGGTGCTGGATATTTTTGTAGTAATACAAATATTATTGACTCATGTTTTGTGGTACCATATACTTTTTGGAAATCGTTTCATCTTTTATGGCCTGGATTTTAAGTTTTTTTTTTTTTTGGGGGGGGGTGGTGAGGGGAGAACAGAATTTAGTATAGGGATAGTTTTTTCCTGACACTGTGACAAAACTCCTTTGAGTACTCTACCTAAGGCCCTGTGCTAACTTTTGCATTCTGGCTGGTAGGAATAGGAACTATTCTCCAAAGGCCTCAGGAACTGTTTCCTCTAATCTTTTTCTATGGCTCTTTCTCACTTGGGTAGTTTTCTTACATGAATGGTTTGATCAGTATTCAGATGGAAACTCAAGGAGATCTGTAGATCTCCAAATCAATCTCTCTGTCCGCCAGTGCTCTCTAGCACTCTGTCCAGTAAACTCCTGGCTGTCTTGACTTGGCCTCCTGAGATTTCCAGCTCTATCTACCTAGATCCATGAGAACTCTGAGATCTTTCTGGGTCCTCTCAACCTGCATTCTGGCCTGGAAACTGTCCTTAGGCAATACACGGGGCCAATAGTGGGTCTCCATTTTTTTTTTCACTTGTTCACATGAGATGGTAAATTTGGCCCCTGTTACTCCACCTAGGGTGGCATTGAAGTTTCTAACCTGTTTATTTTTCACTTAAATAATGTTATTCTTTTCCTTTATGTATCTTAATGTATTATCTGTTTATCCATTCATTTGTTCCTTCTCATTTAGTTGTAATTACTGACATTACCTATTCTTTAATTTATAATTCTTTTTGAGTTATATATTTTCTTTTCTAATGATTCTAATTATGATGTATGTTGTTTTTTCAACATTTCCATCATTTTCTAAATTGATTTTTAGTTCACTTTGAAATATTAGGTTATAGTTTTCATCTGTTTTATAGACATGACCTTTTAGAGTGCTTTTGTTGTCTAAAAGCATGTTATTCTGCTCTTTATTTCCTTTTAAAAAAATTATGACTTTTTATGGGATTTGATCATGATCCTTATTTGTGCCTCATTTTAAGTGAAATGAGTTTTTCTGTGTTTTCAGCATGGTGGGATGGGCCACAATAGCTTTTCGAATCTAATGAGCTTTCTCTTCTATTATTTTCACAAAGTGATTGATAAATGGACTCATACTTTCTGAAGTTATCTTCCCCTACACCCCTCACCCCTTTTGCTCCTGTTCTCTGTTCCCTAATTGTATAGGCGCTTAGGGATTTCTCCTTCCTATTGGGCTTTATCCTGGATGAGTATTTCAGTTTGTTAATTTCAAGATTTCACGTAGCCTAGACCAATCCTGCCGCTTCACACTTCACTGCATACTCCTTGTAGTCACCCTGAACCTCAAACTCTCCCAGCTCAGCTACAGATCTCAAAGTGGCCCATTGCTCTTTTCAGTGAGTATCTACTAGGGATTTTGGAGTTCTCGTGTTTTCAGGTGCGTCAGACACCCTGCCATCTTCCTCTGCTTTCTCTGTGTAGATGCTAATGTGATGCAGCCTTTGTACTTGTTGGTTCTCTCTCCCTCCCACTTCGCACCCCGTCTCTTATTTTTTATTTTGTGGTTTGTGGCAATTCTTGTCATCTAGTTTTGTGGTAGATTTATCCATGGGTGCATTTTTAGCTGTGTGCGGTAGGTAGAATAATGTCCCCCCCCCACCCCCAAGATGTCCCCACCCTAATTCTTGGAACCTGTGGATACGGTGCTTTGCAGATGTAATGAAGTTAAGGATCCTGAGATAGGGAGAGTATAGCGGATTATCTGGATGGGCCCAATGTAATCCTAAGAGTACCTATAAGTGCAGGAGGAAGGTAGAAGGCCCAGAGAAGAAAATGTAGTGATGGAAGCAGAGTTAGAGTGATGAGATGCAAGAAAGACTTGACTGGGAACTGTTGGCTCTGAAGATGGAGGAATGGGATTGCATTGAGTAGAAAGAAAAGGGAAACTTGAGTCTTTGAAATTTGCCTAATCTGTATTATTCTATTGTAGTGGTGTGTATCAACGTCATGTGGCTATTGGGAAAAAAAAAAAAAAGCACAAACTTGGTGGTTTAAAACAGTATAAATTAATTTTCTTATAGTTCTGGAGGCCAGAAGTCAAGAATCCAAGGGTTGAGTGGTTGTGCCTCTTCTGAAGGTTCTAGGGAAGAATCTTTCCTTCACTCTTTCAGCTTCTCCTGGTTCCAAGGTGTTCCTTGGTCTGTGGCTGCTTCACCCCAATCTCTGCCCCCGTCTTCATCTGGCCTTGTCTGTGTCTTTCTCTTGTCTGTTGCCTTGTGTTGAGGAAGAAAAGATTTGAATTCTGGAGGGTTTAGAATAAAATATTATAGCTCTCCAATTTTCTCAAAGCTACATGCACCAGAAAATAATTTGGGGTCACTTTAAAAGTTAAAGAAAAATCTGGTATTATGCTGTACCTTTTTGATTTCTGCCATCGGGGTTTGGAATGGGAAAACATCTCACCTAGAATTTTTCCGTGGATGCCTTCAATCATGGTGCTTCAAGTGGAAGAAGAAAGCAAGAAAAAAAACAAATTTTTTCTAAGTTTTGGTGTTTTCTTTTAGTTTCATTGCTATCTAATCTTTTGGTTATCAAATTTGAGTCCAATATTATACATACTTAACTTCTTTGTGACAGTTCATTACTAAAATAACTTAAAAGGGGCTGGACTAACTCCTTAGAAAATAAACTTCTGAAAATGATGCCTGTTTTTGCACAGTTATTATAGATCATTAGTGGAGCTTGTTGAAAATAGACTAAATTCTGTGTAGGCCTACTTTACGCAGAAGTAATAGAGAGTCAGGCATATAACACTAGATTGTATCATCCTGCGTTTTTTATTGTATATTAAGTTATCTTTTTTAATTAAAAATTTTATTATATTAATGTATCTATTGGAAAAAACAACACATAATATGATTCATTTTTTGTTTTCATACATAAAAGTATCTTAAAGCTAAAATAAAACATTAAACTGGTTGTTTTTCAGAAGAAAGTCCTTCATTGCTTTTTACATGGCTATTATTCTGTGAGCACTAAATGAATTTAATTTCATGTAGCCACATTTCTTTATTGGTCTACCCTCTGAAGCTTGGACTGTTATTTCATCTCCCGGGTGTTTGCTTCTCTGAGGACTTGGAAATGGCCTTCTCAAATAGCTGCTTGATTCTGATTCACTACCTCAGAGTTCCTCCTTTCTGCATAATAGCTCCTCTGCTTTTCAACTTGACTACTGCAGCGGTCTAATCTCTTTTCTTATGCACATTTTAAAGTCACCAAACACAAGAGTATCATATCACAGAGGCCTTAAAAAAGGATAAAATGAAGATTGAAAAACCGCAATTTTGGAGGAAGAAGAATATTAAAAGAGCATTTCATTATTTGAAGGTAGACGAGGCAATGGTAAGAGTCGTTGAATATAGACCTCGCTAACTCCTATGTCCCTCATTCTCCTCAGTTAAAGAAAAAGGAATTAAAAAACTGAAAAGTAAAGTGAAACACTAAAGACGGAGATGAGTGAGTAAAAACAAGAGGGTGTCCAACCACTTTACATATATTCAAGTCTTTAGAGCAAGAGGAAATAAATCAAGAACTTGGAGATGTGTGCATATGACTGCTACTAACGATCTTTGAGGGAACAAAAAAATTGGCAAAGCAGAGTGTTGCTAAAAACCTGAGGGAGGCAAATATCTTCACTTTTATAATGGAAAATAATAGATTTCAGAAGTGACAGCTGGGAAATGGTGTGACCATTTGTCCAGGCTGGATCTGTCTATGCGCATATTCAAGGTTTGGCAGGAAAATGGTGCCCTAATCCCACGCACACTCCCAATTCTGTACCTTCGTCCAGTGTCAGAGTCTCTTGACTTCCATTTGCCTGTGAGGGGAGATAGTACTGAAACATTTTAGAATGGATTATGAAATAATTCGCTTTAAGAACTTAGAAAAGTATCTTGTTTTTACTGGGTACCAGTAGATGTTCACCAGTACCGAGTCATGCTAAAGAAACTTCTCTCGCTCTCTCAGGGGTTTACTAGTGTCGCAAGTCTCGTATGTCACCAAGATACCAGGAATTGTGGAAGTATAGAGCTGGTAGAGATCTCAGAGATCACCTAGTTCTAATTCCTCATGTGTAAGTGAAAAAGGAAGAAGAGAAAGATTGACTACAGTGCCTATTATCACACAGTAAGGTTATAGCAGGTAGAGCTTGGAATACACTCAAGTCTCCTAGTCTGAGCTCTTTCTAGCCCATCAGGTTCTTCTCACGATATCTCTGTTGACAAGAGGAAGGACTGGATGAAGCACAATTACCATGTTTCCCCGAAAATAAGACCTAGCCGAACAATCAGTTCTAATGTGTCTTTTGGAGCAAAAATTAATATAAGACGTAAGACCCAGTCTTATTTTAGTATAAGACCGGGTATAATATAATATAGTATGATATGATATGATATGATATGATATGATATAATACTGGGTCATATTAATTTTTTCTCCAAAAGATGCATTAGAGCTGATTCTCCAGCTAGGTCTTATTTTCGGGGAAACACGGTAGGTGGATTTATAATTGGTGCAATAGCTACACTCCAAAAATGTTTAAGAGGCTTGTGTCATTTGAAGAGAAATCCATAATGGTATACTTCAGGTCTTTGGCCCTCTCACTGGCATTTTTAATATTTTAATTACTGAATTGGAGATGAAGCCACAGAAAACCTCTTAGTAAATTTTTCAGTGACATAAAGCTGGGAGGAATAGCTGATGCATTGGATGATAGAATCAAGATGCAAAAAGGCTTTTTTGGACAGGATGGAACAATGAGCTGCAAGTACTCAGATAAAATTTAATGGGGGTCGGAGAAAAGTACTACAATTAATTTTTAAAAAATCAACCGCTTCTATTCAAGATGGGGTAGTTGGGGAAGTTTTAGTTGAATGTAAGTGCGATGTAGGCCAATAGTGTCGTTTGGCCGCCAGAAGCATTTGTTGCCGTCTCACCTTGTCTTAGAAGCGTTTGTGAGTTTCAGTTGAGGAGGTAGTTGTCTCTTGCACTGACCAGATATGAAGGATGAATTGGACTTTAGATACCACATTTTACCAGGAGTATTGACCGGTAGTGCTTTAGAGGAGAGTGGCAGGATTCCAAAGGGACTGTTGTGCAGAAAACTAGATATATCTTTTCTGAACAGACTAATAATTTCTCAATGATAGCTATCGTTCAAACTCTTCATTCGTTCATGTTGAATTTTTTTATTCATTCAATAAAGTTGTTTTCAGAATCCTCTAAGCGCCAGGGATACAGAAGTAGATAAGACCTCTGCTCTGAGGAACCTCATGGTCCGATGCTGTGTTTCTAAAAGCAGGAATTTGGGACAACCTGGGGATCTGGTAAGCAGTGTCGAGTCCTAGTCTCCATAGCGAGGCTACTGAGTCAGCTCACGGGAGGCGGTCTGGAAAGCTGCATGCTTAGGACCTCACATATTAGCAACACAATTGGGTAAATAGTGTCCTGGAGGTTTGCCCAGTGTGTTTAGCACCTATGGAAGGGGGATCAAGGTCTGTTTGTGATGGTACAGGAACACAGATATTCCCCGGTGTCCTAAAGGGCAGATTTAGAACCAGTGAGTGGAACTTAAATGGCATCCGTTTTCAGCTCGGAATACACCAGGAACTTTTTAACAATGAGGAGTTCCAAAAATGGAATAGGTTTCCTGGTGAAACTGTGCACCTCTTATCCTGGAGTTGATCCACAAGAAAAGGCTCAAATGATGAACGTCTAAGTATTACCTTGTCTTGTGCACCTGAAACTAATAAAAAAAAAATATATATATATGCTCTGTGTATATTGAAAAAAAAGAAAAAATTAAAAAAAGAAAAAGAAAAGTCTCGACGAGCAACTGTCTTGTGGTTTGGGGACGAATGTTCACATCTGCCATCTGTGACCCATGTTGGCTACCAATACTTCTACCCCCCTTCTCTCAATCTGCCTACTTCCTCTTCCTTATGGGAGAGACGAGTCTGCTGTGTTCGTCTTGGGCATTTTTGAGGCCATGTTTTTCTCGGGTAGGCCATCATAGAGGGCTCTTCCTTTATCAGGCTGGTGTGAGATAGATGTACAGACACTTCATCCAGGTGGGTGTGGGTCCCCAGGGTCTGCTCTGTAGGACCCCCTGACACAGCTGAGTATTTAGACTCCAATGTATATACTGAAGATGGATAATAGGGGCCCCAGCTTGCGTCAGGTATAAGCCGTATTCTCCAGCATAGACATGAGGACCACTGCTTTGAGGATCATTGAATGCTTTCCAGGCCGCTCAGACACTGATGTTAGGATCTGTATTTGGTTAGAAGTTTCATTATTGGACAGAGTTCTGAGGGGGAGGACAGGTGAGTCATAGGCCCAGAAACCCAGAAGGCATTTTTCTTCATTGAGTGATGTGAGCAAACTAGTGGTTGGGCTCTCCTGGCACCCAGACAGCTGGTCTCTAGGGTAGAAGCTCTGACTAAATGACTCTGTTAACTTTTCAGAGTCTTAATGGAGCCTGAATGCTCCAAGTCTCCAGTTGTTTATAGACTGGCTGATAGTACTTGGACAATTTGTCCTTAACTCTGCTGATCAGAAATACCCATCTGACAAATGGTTGGACCTCAACCATGCCTTATGTCCTATAGCTTTAGGAATCCTCAAAAAGATGGTGGGATCTCACATATAATTTAGGCTGTGCCTTTCATTCGTGTAACAAATTGTGGTGTGCTGTCCACAGCCTTCCTTGAGGACCAAAACTCCTTCCCCAAGTTGTCAGGAGTTGGCAGTCGATGTCTTGTACTGGAGTCCCTGACCAGAGATTGTCCTCTGCTAAATGTCACCTTACCCAAGGTGACACTTTCTTCCTGGAGGTGATCCACATGGTTGATATTGGGGTATAAAGGCTCACCCCCTTCCCTAATTTGGGACAATTCCGTAGGGCCATCCTAGTTCCACAGTTCCCCATGGATCGACTGGGGATTTGGTTGTGACTGTTTTTCTCTGGCCAGTTTTTCTCTGTTCAGTGTTGTTTTCGTCTGTTCTGTAGGTATAATCCCAAGAGGACTCCATAACAAAGGTCTTGCCTTTAACTGGCTGTCTTAGAAATCGTCTTCGTCCTAGGGAACTCAGCCTGCAGCATACATCCTTGCTGTCTTACTTTAGGTATCAGCGAGTGCTAAGTGTGTGGAATACAGCAGTGAGACAAGAGCCTGTAGTTTTGCCGCTTGTTTGTTCCGGCTACTGTCCTGCCCTATCTAGGTAATGACTCAGTTCAAACATGGTGCTGCCTTCACAGGTTGGCCTTCCTGCTGATGTTCACAGAGAGCTGCTGCTCTCCTCTGAACACAGTGGGTCTCCTCACTGCCTGTGGCCGTGCCACCTGTCACCTCGAGGCCACAGGCACTGCTCTGACATGCTGGTTGTGCCAGACTCTGCATGCCTCGGCCCAGCAGATGACCTGTTGTCAATCCTCACATCCCTTGTGATGTGCGGTCTTTCTGCTGCTGGCTGGCTGAAGCTTCTCTCCGTCTTTGCCCACCTTTGTCCTCTGAGTCTTGCCGGTGAGGACACCTGTTCCCCTTCTTGTGTCTAGCTCCTTGATCGGGGTCCCTGACCCAGTTGCTTGGCTCCCTAGTGGGAGAATCGTTCATTTTTACCATCCAGCCCTCTGTGGCGGTCATTATCTCGTCAGAAATGCAGAGGCCTTGGAGTGACTTCTTTTGTATATTTGTGTTGATGTCGGTCTCTTCGGCCTTGGAGTGATTTCTTTTGTATATTTGTGTTGATGTCGTTCTCTTCGGCCTTGGACATATAGACATCCCAGGAGGCTGGTTGGGGCTAGATGGCGAGTGTTTTAAGGACAACCTCATATTGTACCCAGAATAGCTGCTCCCTTTCCTCCACTCAGGCCCTACTACTAAGTCTGTCCCTCCCGAGACTCCTCCCCACTTATGGTAACTTTTCCTTCAGTGGCCTGGTTGTCGCTCTTTGGAGCATGGCTTCCCTTGGGGCCTCCTCAATCTATTAGAAGTGTCTGTATTTGTCTAGACCTCAATTATGGACACAGTTCAAGTTCTTTCCCATGGGGGTCCTGGGCCCCATTACCAGTAAAAGGATGCAGCTAGATTCTTATCTAAGTATTCACAAACATTCCATGACACTTACCCTTAATAGCCGGGTGCTCATAGATGACCTCTGGGCAGGAGGACGCCTAGTTCCACATGCTAGCATGTCTGAATCTCAGCCAGAATGCATCACCCTGTACAACTTTGGGATTCCACGGAGTGATAATGCATGATAGGACGAGAATGGAACCTGGCGTCGGAGATCTGGAGAGAGCCCTGTTCGTGCCCCTCACCCATTGCTTTAGCTCTTAGAACCTCAGTTTCCTCAACTATAAATGAGGGAGTTAGACTAGATCGTGTCTAATATCTCTTTCAGTCCTCACACTTTATGGTTCTTTCTAGCCATTTGTGTCATCTTTCCACTTTTTATTACCATGACTTTAATTGGGTCTGGCATGAACTCCTCTGAGGGACGACATTTCCAAAACAGTTTGCTGCTGGAATGCAGATGATACTTTTCCAGGGTTGACACATGTGCATTTCTTTGTGTGACCTCTGGAACCCAGCACAGAATTTTCCATCACAGTCTGCCTGGGATTAATCAAGTGCTCCAGGAGCGGCCCATCCAGGATAGCTCATGTGGAACAGATTCTTGGGCAGAAATCATTAGGCTCACCTTGTGCCCAGATAATATTGAAGCCTGGAAGGAAATCTGGTGGTTGGAAGTATTTTTGAAGCGCATTCACTGCCCTAATAGTAAACCCCTGAATTCAGCATACAACCAAGAACAAAGAATAATAATGGGTGGGTTATACACTCATATAACAAGAAATTCAATGGTTACAACGCCCATAAACTGGTTCTACAGGATTGAATGCTGTCAGTGAGTATGAATGTTTTAACACAGGGTGGAAAGCCCAAAGACAGAATCACAAAGCTAGAAAAAACTGTGTGAAGATACTTAGGTTTCCTTTTCTTATGGGTAAATGAGCCTACCTCCAGCCACTCAAATGCAAGATGTGCAGTGTTACCTATTTAAAAACCAGCCAAGAATCTTCCTTATACTAATTCACTGTCTGGAAACCCTTCCTGTCACCATTATCTTCATTTGGGGGAGGTAGTAGGCTGAGAACTTAATAGACACTAATACAGAGACATAAAAGTCAGCTTTCTTCCTCAGTCTCTCTTACCGTGTTTCCCCAAAAATAAGACCTAGCCGGACAATCAGCTCTAATGTGTCTTTTGGAGCAAAAATTAATCTTACAGTAAAATAAGACTGGGTAATATAATATAATATAATATCTGGGTCTTATATTAATTTTTGTTCCAAAGGACGCATTAGAGCTGATTGTCTGGCTAGGTCTTATTTTCAGGGAAACATGGTATCTATGGGTGTTGTCAATTCTTTCTTTAGAATGCCACTCTAAGCTGTTCCCTGTCTTTGTCATTCCTTGCCTTGGTTTAGGCCCTTGTCGTGTCTAATCTGGTTTACTCTGGTTGTCTCTTCATTCAGTAAACTTCAGTGCAATGGTGCAAGTAGAAAACTGGGACCCAGGGCAAGATCTCGTATCTCCAGGTCCTCCAGAACACTACAGAATTTCTCATTCTCTTGCAGGCATGGGAAGTAAGATGGACTAGCAGCGGTCTGGCAGTCATGCCCAGAAGAAGTGGAGAGGGAGGGAAAAATTCATGCAGTGTTGTGTATGACTGTACCAAACACTTGAAGAAAGATATGTTGGTACCATGAATAATATAGTTTCGGTATTTTGGGGAACTTGTAGAGACTTGAAAGAAAGGTGTGAAGTGAATGGGGTCTGATCAGAAGCTATGGCCCATCCTGCCTGGGCCAATGCTAGCCAGGTGCTGCTGCTTTCTTATTCTATTACTCAGTATTCGACCTTGGCCCTGGGGTTGAGTCCCATGGGCCTGTCATCCCTTCCACACCAGATGCTTTAGCTTTGTTTTTCTACTACTTCAGTCTCACAGTTCTTTAGTCCATCACTCAGTATCCTTCCATGGCTCCCCACTGCCCTCCGTGTACCTACCATCCAATCTTGTTGGAACAGACATGGTCTTTTATTATCCAATGTTTGCTAACCTTGCCTGTGTTTCTTGCATTATGCCTTCTTGCCCTGCAGCATGCTATCATCTCAGCCTTAAAGACCTGTTCACTTTATGTGACTTGGCTCATTCCAGCTCATCCCAAGAGCCTCCTGTACTGGAAAGCCATTTATGATCCCCCTTCTTGCTCTTAATTATCCTAAACTCAATGAGGTTCCATTCTTCACTCCCGTGAGTTTCCATACAGTTCTGAACTTGTTTCTATCACAATATTCATCACACTGTATTACTGTTACTTGTTTCATGTCTGTCCTTCCCACCTGGCTGGAAGCTTCTTGAGGCCTAGATCTTTGTTTCATTTTATAGCTCCTGCTCTAGCACTAAAACTGGCCCACGAAGACAATCAATGGGTGTGGGTTGGGTAAATGAGGTCAAAGAGCTCCCTACCTAACAAAGGTAATCTACAGGAAACTTTCTTACTGCGTTCAGGGTTTAACTAGATAACCTCTAAAGTCCTTCCTAGCTCTTAGATACACTACTTTAGATATATTAGGACCTTGAGATAAAATTCTCAGAAAGTAGCTGCTTCTGCATAATAACACACCTTTTTCTCATTTGGTTATTAAATTTGATTTTGATCTTATCCATGGTTCACTTCAGAGCATGAATTCTATGTTCAGAGAGTTCTTCTAATTCAGTCATTTTACTGACAGAAATGATTTCGTTTCATTATCTCTGCTCAAACAACTGGATCCGATTTATTACTCGGTGATTTTATTCTGCATTTCTACGATCTTATCAATGTACCCACAGTGTCAGAGTGTTCACTACGGAACAGGGGTTAGGTATACATTGAAAAGACTTAGACAGAGCTAGCTCCAAGAGGAAACCAGATCTCAGGGTCCAGGGTCAGGAGTCAGATGAGCAGTCTGACAGTGTCATGGACATGTATGTCATATGTCACAATCTGGCAGTGGGATAAACGTGGGCAGAGGACAGAAAAATCAAGAGAGCACAGATTCCCACTGGGGAAAGCAAGGCAAGACTGATGGCCTAAAGGCTTAGCAGGTGGAGAGACAGGCGGAGCGAGGGAAGGGTCAGGGAGAAGAGGGCAGGCCAAAGCAGAAGGGAGAACAGATTCCAAGAAGAGAACCTGGATGTTGAGGTAGAATCTGACCCAGTCAGAAGATTCTTGGTGCTCCTTGTTATAGCAGATACTGACGTCCGCGCTAGACCCGAAGGACGGGATTTGTACTTGGCTGGAGACAGTCTGAGGGTAGCAGATAGGAGCCGAAATTGACTCCTGGGGGGCTACAACATTTCTTATGGTACTTGAACTTGTAGTCTAGTCTCTTAGAAGCATATCTAATGTGTCCTGTTAGGCAGTGAACTCCTTGAGAGCAGGAGCCATGGTTTTCTATCCTCAGACTCTCTGTTACACTTAGGACAGTGCTTCGTAGATGTCTCATGCTCAGTAGTATATAATGGATTCAATTATAACAGTGTCGAAAACTTTCTAAAAACTCAGACATTCAATATGATGAATCTGTTTCTGCTTTTTCGATAAAGCATCCTTCTCCAGGACTGTGCACCTCTGCAGCCAGAAGGAAACTCTAAAAGATACAGCCATATCGGAAATGCTGAGTTCTCAGAATCTTATGTAATGTGCACTCATGATTCAATATCAAATTTAATCCTGACAAATGAATACTGGAGCCTCACAAGGGATGGCACACATCTTCTGATTTTTTAATTCTATTTTTACACCAACTGGAGTCAAAATATCTTTCTGCTTGCTTTGCCTTCCTAGTTATTTTTGGTTATTTTTTTTCTCCTTGCTAAGGAATGAAAATGATCTAAGTCTACAGTTTTCTAGGGTCAATATGGTGGCCCTGTATAGAAAGTGATTTTGAGGTTAAGGATTCAGTTTCAGCTCTGGGAGTTTGACACAGAAATGGCTTAATTTAATCTATGTGATTTAGTTCTTTAGTTTCCTCATAAAGGAAATTTAATTTTCACCTGCAGAGTTTTGCTGATTCCCCTTTGCCCTGTCTTGTGTAAGGAAAGTTCCAAAGGGATTAGGAGCCCAAAGTCTCGGATTGGAGTCTCAGTTCCACGATTCATTAGCTATGTGCATGTGGGTAACCGTTGGAGGCTTGCTTTTCTTATAAAAGAAGAATAAAAACCTGTGCCCTGGGGGAACTGGATGAAGGACTGTAGGTCAAGATGTTTTGAGAGCACTGTTGTCATTGCCTAACGTTTGTTTTACTTCTTTATAAATGCAAACTCTTGGAGACTTAGCTACTGTCTTAACTTTTTACGTGCAATCCTTAAGTTAAGTGTAATCAGTGGTAACCAAAGACAAATGGAAAAGAAAAAATCATCACCACCACCATCATCAACGTTATAGTACAAAGTACACAGGGATCAAAACAATATGAAGGCCAAAGGAAGGCTATCTACTGCTTGAAAGAACAGATACACCAGTGGTGCTTTCCGCTTGGCAGAATCGATTCAGTAGAAAACCACTTTCGTGTGATTTGAGGGGTAGTGGGAAGCTTCTGTCCTAAAGTAGAATCCTGCTAAGGACCAACAGTAGGAAGTGAAAATGAAAACAGACAAACACACATGGAACACTGGGCTAGTTTCACATACCCTCCGGGGCTTCTAACTGTCTTGGGGACTATGGGATCTGGGGACAATGTCAGAGGTGAGACTTAGGGTTTCCGTGACCAGCAACATTTTGAAAATGGCGTTCCAAATTTCTACTGTCTGTCTTTTTGACATTACATGGAGGAGGTGAAGGTACACCGGAGGGAGCTAGGAGAAGAGGACTGATCTTTAGAAACTCTGTCATCAAAACATCCTTCTTGACACAGTCTATTGATCGGGTATTGACTGTAGGTGGGTGTTGTGGAATGATGGGTAATTGCCTGGTCTGGAATCCAGAGGCCTGGTTCCAGCTCCGTCTTTATGATGAACAAGTTTTGTTTGGTCTTTTAGTCCTTCTGACCTCGGGGGCTCAGTTTCTATTACTTTAAAATAAAAGGGTTGAATAAATAGCCTCTTGGGTTTTCTTCCTCCAGAAAACGTGATGGAACTCCTGCTTCTTACTTAGTACAATGATACAAAATGAATCAGACACAGGCCCTCTGCTCCGAGAGCTTACAGATTAATAGAGCAAAGGATCGACAAATACGTGAACTAAAGGAACGCTAGTATTCAGCTAGATGTCTCTCTAGCTCCCTTCTAATTCTAATGCTTCCTTATTTTAAACATCTCTGATAAAATACCACACTCTTCCTAGAAGAGTTAATTATTACCAATTATTAACACAATTGGACTTGCTTGTAATTTTGTCAGGGATTCTGTTGTCCAGTGACCTTCCTGGCCACCACTGAAAAGCACCTTCCACAATTCTTCACTGCCTGTTTCAGGTGTTTCACACAATACGAAGAACTTTGTAACCTAAAAAAAAAGACGATTTTCATGTACTTAACCCACATCAGTCATCCCATTACGTGTCACGCCGGCTTCACTGGGGTTCATCAATAAAAATGACAATAATGGTTATGGCTAATGCTGCTATTAATTATCCACATTTGTGTCGTCCACTCAAGTCTTTCTAGAATTCTTCAGGTAGCTCGAGGTACTCTCTTTTCCACACTCTCATCTCGTCACCTATCTTTCTGTTTCTTCTTTTCTTCCTCCTGTATTTGCTCACAGTGTTATTACAGTTCTTTGTGTTCTTGTGTCCTCCACGAAAATACAGGCTCCTCCAGGGCCCACGCCTCTTACCTCTGTGAGCAGCCTGGCACTTCGCACACTCTCTGGGCACAGAACAGGTACTCAGTGTGTGTGAGTCGAAGGAAAGAATGACTTTGATTATCTTAACTATAGCTCCTTAGACCGTACAGTTTTTTAAATCATGATTTCTCCCTAGCTAGCCAGCTACCTCGTGCCTTGAGGCGCTTTGGCATTATTCTGTTGGAGCGTTGGTGGACGTTATACAACTGTTTAAGTTTAAAGAAGACACTACAGTTGAATGGCATTTTATAGACTCTCAGAGCTGGCTTTATAAAAAGGGTCTCTGTCTCTTTTTTTGCAAGAGAACCCACTGTCTCCATGATCTGGACCCCCCACCCTCCACTTCCCTGCCCCCTCCCCCCACGCCTCCTTTTGCTTGCACATGGATGGTGCAGCCCCATTTCGGGGCAGAATTGTATAAAAAGGAAGGACCCTGGATCCAGTCGGGTGGCAGAGCGGTGAAAGAAGAGCTCACGTGTTTCTTTGGTTTCTGTTATTTTTTTCCTCCTTAGTAAGGCCTCCAAAGACAGCCTGTGTGAAAGAATCTGAGGACTGAATTTGGCACCATGCGTTACCCAAGTGGTAGTGGGTGGGGGAGGGGTTGGATGTGCAGATTTGAGGAACGAATTTGGATCCAGAATCAGCTTTAGCTCAGTGGCCAACCGATCCCTGAACTTATCCATGCAATTTGTATCTTGGAAAAACTGCATTTGCCATTGGCAGGACACAAGTTTTATGTTGATCAGAGTTGAGTTTTTAGTGTTTTGTGTTTTCTTTCTTAAGTGCTTCCTCCATGTGTTTGGAATAATCCTACCTTCTCCCCAGTCCCCAGTAGTGAAGAAATACTGCTTGCAAAGATAAAAAAAAACAAAACAAAACAAAAAAAACCAAAAAAACATTAGCTTCAGAACTTGTCTCATTTTTTTTTTTTTTCCATCCGCCACAGACAATGCCAGATTCCCATCCATTTTGGACACAGACAAGCCAGTAGCATCCACATTAATCCAGATTATGTTGACTTTGTCCTGTTCTGACAACGTGTAATATTCTGTGTCTTGTTTAATCACACAATAGAGGGTCACTTCGCACTGTGTCATTCACTCACCATATTCCAACTGCAGAGCATCTGATCATGCTTTTAATATTTATACGGTGCCATGGACATACATGGCAGTAAAAATCACACTAGGAGATAAAAAAAAAAAAAAGCTATGCTCTCAGAAGATTATAGTGTGAAGGAATGAACTTTGAATCAGGAAAAAAAATTGAGATCAACTCAGAAGAGCGAGCAGGCATATTTAAAATTCACCTTAATGTAAGGGGTAGTTGAGTTTCATTTCATCGTGCAAAAAATATTTAACTGTCTACCCTGTGGGCACTGTGCTGGGTGCTGGGGGGGGTGGTGGTGGTGGTGGTGGTGGTGAAGGTGAACTCTATGCCCTTACAGAGCTTAAGGAAAATACTGAACAGGTGACTCTAGTATAAAAAGTGCTGATGACCTCTTTGTGAAATTTTTATTTAAACTGAAGTCTGAAGGGTGAGTAAGGCTTCGCCAAGGTTTGAGGGCAGTGCATGTGTGTGTGTCTGTGTGTGGGGTAGTACAGGGGAGTGGTCCTTGAGAGAGCTTTTTAGGCAGCAGGTTTAGCGGGTACAAATGATTTGAGGCAAGAATGAGAATGGTGCTTTTGGGAACTAAAAATTCCAATGAAGCCGGAGCACAGAGAGTGAGGGTAGATAGATAGAATGATAGGCAGTGTTCTTGAAAAGGCTTTGAGAAGGGCAGTGCTCCTATGGAGTTGTGACCAGTTTTTCCAGGTTCTTTCAGACGTACATACCGGATATTTCGCAACATCAGAGTTTTTAGGAAACCTGTCTGTCCTTGTTCCATGATGAGGGGCCATGAGCCTAGTCCCTTTTCTTCTAGGGAATCAAAAAGGGAAGTAGCATAGATATTCCGGAAGGCGAAAGTCGTAAGGAGGGATGGACAGTACATGGAGGAGGCATTTAGGGAACCGACAGTTTGTTGTACCTACAGGCCAGGATGGTAGAATAAAAGGAATAAAGCAGAAGAGGCAGAACAAAACTAGACTTCGTTCAAGGGTAGGAATTACATAGCAGAGGAGGTTGGGACAAGAGAGGAAATGCAGCTGGAAGCTGAGAATTGAAGAGACTTGACAGGGAGGGCAAGTAGTTTAACTTGTTTTTGGAAGGCGCTGAGGAGTCCAGGAAGGGGCTAATTCAATTAGTGTAATGTAGTAATAGTATAATCAACATAAGAGCATGTCCTTATGGTAAAGGGTGGGGAGCAGTAAATGTGAAGTGCAGCATATTATAAAGCTTCCATGTGGTGTCATTGTTTTATAAAGAACTCGTTATTCCCCTTCTTCCCTCTCTCTTTGAATAAACCTCCTTGAAGAACATGCCTCACAAATATACCACCGTGATGGGACTTGGAAAAACTGGGCACGTGGAACTCGGTTGTAAGTTTTGTCGTAGGTGAGCTTACCAGGTTAGTAGCCAAGCAAATAGTGCCACCCTTGTTACTGTGCCGCTTTGATCAGCCCAAGGGTGTTTTCCCAGTGCTTTTGCAACCACGTCGACTGGAAAACCAACCCAAGCCAGAACAGGGGACGTTTGGGAGGGGACTAAGCGGAAGCCCAGGACTTCCTGCAGCACCGGAACTCCACGTGTTGAAGCACTTTTGTCTAGACTCCCGAGGAAGTCTCCCTTGTTAGGTCCTGTGTGTGAATGATGGCTCCCACCTCCTCCCTGGGAAGGAGATCCAGGCAGGCGGCACCTTGCTGAGGCCATGAGCAAGTGCCATCCCCACCCCCATTCCTCCCTCCTGCGAGCCCTTTAGAAGAATACTGAGGTTTGGGGCCTCCACCCGGAGGTGCCCGACTTCAAGGAGCTAGTACAGTAACAAGAAAAAATCCCAATGAGCTTATTAAAAACCTCAGCCACAACTTTGGCAAGGGCAGCAACCGTTGTCTGGAACTTGTTTGTCGATTTGTAGTGTTTCATGCTTTCATGTACCCTCCCCACCCCTTTCAGAACAGAGAGATTAGTAACAAAAGATAGACTTTCAAATTCCACACAGCTGTGATTTACGTTCCACTTTGGAGACTGTTGAGATGGCTTCTCACTGGGATTGTAAAAGGTTCCAACCAGTCTCTATTCCAATGGACCTCCTGGGACTTTTGCTGTGGTGTGTGTGTGGAAAGCGGAAGCGCTCTGATCCAACCTCATCTCTTTTGCAAAGGCTTCTTTGTAATTGCTATAGACTTTATGAAACTCTCCCCCCACCAAAAGCAAACAACTGTTTCAAGTGCTGTGACTCTTCTGTCATGGGAATCTGTATTGCCAACAGCGTGGAATTGCCCCCCCAAATTCCCATTTTCCCCTCACTGGGGTAAGATCGTGTTTTCAGAGCATCTCCAGGAATGAAGGTACTTCTGACGATGGCGGGGAATTCATGCCCTTCAGGGATGTGCCTCCTCTGGAGGGGAAGGACTGCAGTTGTTCTGTTCTAGTTCCCAGTTAATGAGGGTGAAAAATCATAGGAGGAAATCACAGGTGAAATGTCATCTTGCCGAAGTGTGGTGGTATCTGAAGCTAAATACATGCCTACACCTATGACCCAGCAGTTGCACTCCTAGGTGTGCACCCAACAGACACCCACTGAGACTTGTGCAAGAATGTTCATAGCATCATTATTTATGATGGCCAAATCCTGGAAACTACGCAAATACCCACAGACAGTAGAAGGGATCGATAAGTCGTGACCCATTTTTACCCGATGAAATAATAATTCAGTAATTAGGATCAATGATCTACAAGTAAATACAACAGCATGGATGAATGTCAACAGACAATGCTGAAGGGAAGAAACCAAGCACAAGAACACCGTGAATTCAGTTACATAAAGGACACAAACAAGCTAAACTAATCTATGGTGTTAGAAGTCAGGAGGGTTTTTACTGTTGGGGGTTGTGCAGTGACCAGAAGAGAACAGAAGAAGGGCTCTTGGGGTGGTGATGAAACATGTTCAGTTTTAACCGGTGCAATTTGTGAAGTCCATTGAGCTGTACACTGATATGTGCACTTTTCTCTCTCTATATTAGAATTTGGTGAAAGGCAACCGAAATCATGGCACTGGTTAGTTTCATTCTGTTATGTGATCACTCAGTTCAACTTAAGCCTTAAAGGTCACCTAGGAAAGGCATTGCGGTTGCAAGCAAGAAAGAATGGAATCGGGCAGCTGGCTCGCTGCAGACCTATCAGCACCACGCAAACAAATAAAGAAACCAAACACTACAACTCAAGGTTTTAAAACCCTTATAGATCGACATCACCTTCTGATCCTCCCTACCTGGTTGCTAGACCTTTTGTGTATGTGTAATCAGAGGGTTCCGACGTGCCCTGGTGACCCAGTGACCCAACAGGAAAGACCATGTACAAAGGGCAGGTGTTTGCTCAACACAACAGCACAGGTGAAACAGATGGGGACGTCTGTGCTTTCTTTGCAAGAGACTTTTTGGCTACATTTGGTGAGCTCCATGTATTACCTCTGTCACCACCCGCTGGTAAAACCAAATTCTCACCCTCTCTTGAAACCCAAAGTACTTTCCCTGGAACGGCCACTGTAAATTGAGCTTTCCTGAGAGAGACAGAAAGCTTGTATGGTTCTGGGTGTATCCATACCTATCCTGAACAATAAGGAAAACATCTTTCCAATATGGAAAACATCTTATCGGACCGCTTCAGAATGGACATAAACTCTATGTTACTCCTACCTTTGTAACCTATTGGGATGGGATTTAGATTCGTGTGTGCCCGACCTATAGATATGTGAGGACTGCTGTATGGAACAGGTCCCTATCTCATAATTACTTCTTCGTTTATTAAATGGGTGTTTACTGAGTATCTACAGTGCTAGAGGTGCTGAGGGGGTAAGCACAGCCCTTTCCGTCAATGGATCCCTATTGAGCCATATATCTTCTCCATCATGTTAGTGAACTTAGAAGAATAAATACATTTGCATCAAAAAATAGCAACCAGAAGCATAGACTCTGAGACGGATAAACCGAGTTTAAATTCTGACTCAGACACTTAGTAGCTATGCGATTTGGGGCAAGTCCCTTCATTTCTTGAAGCTTTGGTTAAGATAGGAATAATAGTTGTAACTTCCTCAGAGGTTTTTTGGTAAGGATGAAATGTGATTAGATGACAGTTCCATCTTGGCTTACATTAGACTCATGGCTGGATTTGAAGGAGCCAGAAGCTTGTTTCTTACATTACTTATAGTGACCTTGGACTGCATTCCATCCAGATCTCAGGTCCCTCTTACTGGTTATTTGTGGTCTACATAAATTGTACTGCCTTTTCCTCCAGGTTTGAGGTAAAGAGTCACATATCACAAAGAAAACTAGTTGGTTCTAAATTACGTCTAACACTCCTTTCTAGGTTTTGTATTCTGAACCTAAATTAAACATTCTTCTGGGACACATATACCTTTTCTTTGCATGTGACATATCCAAACACACTATCCCTTTTCAGCAAAAAATAAACTCTTCAAACACACAAGCAACATGAAGCTCAAGGACCTAGCAAATTATTTCACACGAAATCCTAAGGAGGTGGTGTTCTGGGAGCAAAAGGACTTTATTATTCTCATTCTTTGCTGTATCTCTATGCCTGTCATCGTCATCATACCTGGAACATAGTAAATGCTCAATAAGTATTTATAGGGTGAGTGGATATACTCACATAACATACACACAAGAACACAGCTATTTATCTTTGATTGGCAACCCATTGTCACAATTCATTTATTCTTTTGTTTCTCCCTTTTAAAAATTATCCAGTCAACAAACTCTTCACTAAAACCTGTTGATGTACTGACATCTGCGAGAGTTGAGGGGAAGAATAAAAAGGAATTAAATATAATTCCATGGTTGAGAAGCTTATGATCTAACAGGCGAAATAGATAGGAGAAAGGCAAGAGAATAAGAACCAGGAAGCATTTTAACACCACTTAATACTGTTCAGAAATGTATGAGAAAGAGAGCGAGAGGCTGAATAGGAAATCGGGAAACTACCCCCCAGCTGGCTTACCCAAAGCATGGGCCTCCCGACGCAGTTTGGGGCTTTGGAGGGTGGAGGGGTTGTTGGGCGAGCCAGCCTGGGGCAGAATCTTCCCAAGGTTTTCTTGGGGAACCAGAATTTGAACAAATTGCTGGTGGAACCCTCGCTGTTCTAACCAACTGCTAATGAGAAGCTGACCCTTTGATGGCAGAAGGGGCTGCCCAGAGAGGCAGCAGTACTTAATGGATTTCAACTGAGCTTCTGCAATGTGTATCCTCTACGGAGTGGAAAACTCCATTCCAGACCTGAGGAGGCCAAAAGGGTGTGCATATATGTGAACGGGAAAATTGTGGCAGAAAAACCAATCATGCAATGATGGGAATCCTCAGCTTTGTGTCCAGGGAAGGTTTGCTTTAGCAATCCCTGTGAGCAAGTGGAACCAGCTCAGCCAACGTCAGCAGTTTGAAGACATCTGGTCTTTATTTTTGGACTTTTATGCACCGAGGAGGATTATGGTTATGTGATGTAGAGGCCATTTAGTTTGGTCAATCTACAGAATTTCTTCGAGTAGGAATCCCTCACACTTAGACTAGAACCTTGTTCTCCAGAGTCTCCTCGAGGTGTCTCAATATTAACCCTTTATCCCCCAGAGTGACTTTCTGACGGAAGTTACTTAAAAGAGATGTTTTTTTTATAGGGAAACTGAGTCATGGAGTAGGCGTGTCACCCACGGGGTACCTGGTCCTTGGTGGTGCCCCTGGGACCTTCAGCACCTCATGACTGCCAAAAGTCATGCTTCTGTTCTCTTGCTAAGCACCTTAGCCTTCATTTCTTCTCTTTCTGCTTTGCCCTCTCTCCTGGCTGCTGTTTATCGTTAGCCATCCCCTCGGTGTGCCTGTTCTAGAGAAGAAATTACTAATCTGGTAAGGTCATTGATGATCTTTCCACCCACCACCCTTGCCATCCATTGGTCAAAGGCCTGGTGCCTCCCACACACCCTCCCCCAAATGTGTTCCCATCCTCCTGCCCCCATCACTGCTGCCCTTCCTTTCTTCCCCCTGCGCTGAGTTCCATTGCTCAGGGCTCTGATAGGTGGTTGGCTATTTTAGACTTTTTTTTTCCTTTTTTTTTTTTCGTGAAGTTGTTGATGGCCTAAAAATGGCATCTTCCCCCAGGTAGCACTTACTTTTTCATTGGGGGATCTGAATGCCAGAGAAGTCAATGAGGATTCTTGCACATTGGCAGTCTGCACTCTTTATTTTCTCCCACGTGGCTGCCTGCTGAGCCCACCTACAGACCTGGTACCTGCTCTCAGGTTGTGACTCCTGGAGGCTGGTTGGGCTTGTATTTCTTTCATCCCAGTGTTTTCAGTTGATGTGTTTTTATTTTGTTGTTGTTTTTTTTCAGTATTCCAGGAGCAAAGGGCAAAAGGCAGGTAGCAGGAAGAGCGAGCAGGAACATTAGAACTTGAGTAAAGGGCCAGGCCCCCAGGCTGAGGGATTCAATCTGTGGAAAGGCCCAATGGGTAGCAATAATATTGTTGTCCATTAACAAAAATCCATAGGCTTTTTAAAAATGCATTTTAACCTTAATATAGCAGAAGCAGGCACTCTGCCGTGCAATTCCTGAGGATTTATGGCTGGCCGAGGTTAATGGTCTGAGGTGTTATTCCTTTCTGTGCCTCATTAATCCCCAGGAAGAGCCCGTGCTGAGGTGGTTATTTGGCTTGGGAGGCCACAGAGACACCCACGTGCCCACTCCAGCTCCAAGGTGGCGACAGAGGCCCGTCTGGCCGGCTCTCAGCTCCCACGAGGGCTCTTTGTCGGCACCATGTGGCCCTCTGAGCCTGGCTTCCTGAACCCTCCGATGGTGTTGTGGGTTCTAGATGAGTTTGGGCGTAGATCGCAGACACTCTTCTTAGATACTGGCTTTGTTGCTATGGCTCAGTGCTGGCCTTACCGCACTCCTACATCACAGAAAGTCTGCAAAAGAGAAGTGTCCTCTTCTGAGAAAGAGGAGGGTGAGGGTGGCCCGCGGGTAGTGGGTGACAGGGGAGTCTGGCTGATGACGAGGGCAGACCCGGAAAAAGACAGTCTCTGGGCAGCACCAGACGCTTTCTGAGGACCAGAAACCTTTACACTTTGGGGACAGGAGGGAGTTGTAAGTTGTGAAATAGAAGCCGCATGTTGATGAAGTATTCTGTGCCTTTCGGTCTTCCCTCTCTCCCTCCCTCCAACATTCATCGAGCCCTTATTTGGGTACCAGTGTGGATAGTGGGACACACCATGCACAAGAGCGATGGGGCTTTTGTGGTCACGTTTTCCACATTTCGGCTTGTGTGTGGGCTGCGTGTGTAGGAGGGCCTGGCAATACACAAGCATTGAAGCTTTTTGCAACTCGGCCTCGAGTGGGACAGGTGTGCCTAGACCCGTATCACAAATGGGGGGCCTGCACCTCGGAAGAGGTGAGGCGACCTGTTCCAGGTGAACTGGTTTATGCCTTCGTTTGCACATCTACTGTCGTCTAGATTCATGGCGGGCCAACTAGGTTCCAGATCATCTCTGGATGAGATGTGAAGCTTTTGAGATGTGAGGATGACTGGGAAATAGGCCTTGCCTTCCCGCGCGCACGGTGCACTGGGAAAAGAGCCATAGAAACACCTTCGAATCTGGTAACTGCTATCCTGGAGCCTGTGCTTGCAGAGTGGAGCCTTGGACGGTGGTGCCCCGACCTGAGGAAGCCAGAGAAGCAGGACACAGAGCTGGGCCCAGACAAGTCGAAAGCTCCCCCTGGCAGCAGCGTGCAGAGCTTGTGCTTAGTAACACCTGTTGGATTGAATGAAGCCAGCTCTTCAATGCATGGCTTCACTATCTGGCTTGAAAAAAGACCCCCAGGCCGTCAGAGGTCTATAAGCATGTTAAGCAAAACATAAAACCTCTTATTCCAAACTGAAATAGAAATTGGTTGTTCCACTTTTGGTCAGGCTTCCTGCTTTTCAGTGATTAACTAAAACTGAGTAGCTGTTAAGTAGCTGCAAGATAAAGGGCAGATTATGTGTATCTTAGTTATGAATGGAAAATGTCCAGAAATTCCCACGAGAGCCGGCTGCCTCAACACTCATCCTTCCTGTCTACCTCCCCTGATCTTGATTACAAAGTACTTCCACCCTACCTTAACCATCGCAGTGTAGAAGGAGCCATGAGAATACACTCAGGAAATCAGTATTTGTGTCCTGGGCCCACCATTAGGTGATATTCTGACCTTAGGTGGTTCGTGTAATCTCTGTGGGTCAGTTTCCCAAGCTATAAATGGGAGGGTAATACCTGTTCTACCTTATACCATGAGTCCTTTTAAGGATCAGAATGGGCTACAACACCTGGCAGAGATTAAGAAGGAGCAAAAAACTCAGTCCCTGTTAGGGGACGTCCTTCCTATTCTAATATGACTACAGCATGCCTGCTAACTGGGGAAGATGCTAGACGTTTGCTAACTTGGCCTGGTTTCCGATGTGCGCAGGGGGGTGTTAGACTCTTCCTAGTGCTTTAGCGTCAGAGGGCTGGGACATGGTTCTGGCAGCTGAGGGCAAACATCCTTCTTCAGCATGCTCCCCTTGCAAGGGTCAGGTTCCCACTAAAAGGCTCCATTTCCCCCGTCTAATAAATCGTAACACATCTTCTCATTTTTCCTTGATAAGTGACGAACCCTGGCTGCCTTGTCTCCTTTTAGGCTGAATCGCTCCCATGAGCTGGCAGCCCCAGTGGTCCTGGGCGTTGGCCAGGCCTGCGCAGGAGGACCGCAGAGGAGCTTAGGGCAAGGGTTACTCACATCCTCTGCGGACACCTTCTCATGCTGTGTCTGCTCGGCTGGCATTAAAGGCAGAGGGAGTGCCAAGGATAGGTGTGAGGGGGTGAAGGAAGGAAAGGGTGGGTAGGGAGCGTTCTCTTGCCAAGTTTAAAGGGTTATAAGAGGAAAAGAGGGCTGAGGGGGAAGGGACAGAGGGAGGACGCAACAACCAGAGCCAAATATCTTATTTGAACAGACAGAAGAGGTGATAGTTATTTCTTCTACAGACTGACCATGTCGTTCGAGTCAAAAATTGTGCCTGTGCGGACAGAAAAAGTAGAGAACCCTATGATTTCACTGATACGTGGTATATAAACCAAAAACAACAAAAGAACAAGACAAACAAATGAGAAACAAAAACTCACAGACACAGAAAATAGTTTAGTGGTTACCAGAGGGTAAGGGGGGTCGGGGGTAGTAGATGAGGGTAAGGGGGATCAAATATATGGTGATGGAAGGAGAACTGACTCTGGGTGGTGAACACACAATGGGATTTATAGATGATGTAATACAGAATTGTACACCTGAAATCTATGTAACTTTACTAACAATTGTCACCCCAATAAATTAAAAAATAATTGTGACTGTAGACTGTATGATCCCACAGGTATGTTTATGATGACAACAGGGCAGTGTCATTCAAAATGGACTGGCTGGGAAAGTTCTGGAAGAATGTGCTCTCCATCTATGACCTCTTACTCTCCCATCATGTCAAACCTCTTTGAGTATAGCTTTGCTTTAGGCACAACTGAGAAGTTTGAGCACAAGCTCTGAGACCTTGCTGGAGGCCCAGTCATTCTGGACTAAATCCCCAAGCACTGAGGGGTCACGTCTTAGTTTCCTTTCTTAATTGTTTAGTCCTGAGCTTTTATTCCCATTGCTAAAAGTGTTGACAGGTCTGCTTAGCTGCAGAGAGCAGCAGTTGCCTTGCAGGTGATGAACTTCAACTTCTCCTTGTGAACTTTGAGAAGCTGCATTCACAGTCGGGAAACTCCCTCTTTTTTGAAAAGAGGGGTTCTGTTGCCAGGGAGGGAGCCTTGGCCCCCGGGGCTGTCTGGCGAATTGGGCAGCCTGCACCTTCTTTACTTAGTGTAGCAAGGTGCTAGTAAGGCTAATGTGCTGGGTGCACCTCTCACGTGATCCAGTTACCTTTCTTCCTCCGTTCCCCAGATGGTCCTAGGTTACGCTCCCTAATCAGATCTGTCAGTTTACACTGTTTTGGCGGGGAGAGGTGGAGGTGCTTCGGCACAAACCACTTTCTCCATCGTGCCTCGCGCTGAGCTGCTACACACATGGTTGGTGCTGTACGAATCCGCTTGATGAGGATCCATGGAGCCACTACAATGTACCAGGAACTGCTCCAGGTGTTGCAAATGCAAATTGAATGGACACACTTTCTGTCCAGTGACAGTGTTATACATAGACACCGAAGAAGGGCTGGCTGGCTGGGGAAGATGAGTGACAGCAAGGGACATGAGATTAAGGCTGACCATTGTAAAGTGGACAAAAGGCAATAGATGGGGACGATCACGTAGGTCGCACTATCCAAAGGCTCCATTTGCTTCAAGGATTGTGGATTCAGGTAGTTTCCAAATTAGTTTTACTGGGTTCACTTCTAGACTATCTGAGGAAGCAGCAGAAAGGAAGGTGGTAATGTTTAATTCAAGCCTCTGAGATTCTGCCATCCTGGAGGTCTCTGGGCCATCACTTTCCTCCCTCAAAATACTCTTTATGGAGAGCTTCAAACTGAGTGTTTCCATTGTACTCAGGGGCTCTGTTGATTTGGGGAGAAAATTTGGGTGTTTCACGAGCCCCAGGAAGAGCAAGTCTTCTACTTGGGTCCCCGTGGCTTTTAAGTAGGTCCACAGCTTGGGAGGGGTGTCAGTTTGGAAGGGAACCACTTCAGCCAGCTGAGCAAATTCTCTTTGCCAACTGGCTGTGGACACCCTTCCAGGTGTATTGACCCATTTCCTCTTCCATCCTCCTAGCTAAGCACTGGGGCGTTCACTCCTCTGGTCCAGCTCCAGCCCTCTTGTGGGTGAAATGGGCTGGGAGAGAATTAGGAGCGCCAGAAGAGAATTGCCTCCTGGAGCCCTTCCTGTGTTCTCATGTTCTTTCCCATCCTTCATCTGTCACATGAAGGGGCAAACTGATTTTAAAATCTGTTAGCCCATTGATCACAAGCGTTGAGTGGCCACTGGAGTGACTGCTTCCTTTTCCTATCCTGCTTGCAGGTATTGCTTCTCAAAAGGAAACGTTTCCCTGGTTGGGGGGTGGGGAGGGTATGTGAAGACTGCTGATCCCGTTAGTGCTTGTCCTTGTCCCTCATGAGTATGTGGAAACATAGAGCCTTTAAAAAGTTTTACCTTAATAAATAATAATAACTGTACTATATTTACGGAACACGTACTATCTGTTAGGTACTTTGCTTGGCAATTTAAATACATTATCTTATTAAACACTCACACCAATCCTATACGATAGGAACAGTCATCCAATATCAGGGATGAGTAAAGTGAAATCTAGAGCAGTTGTTAATTTGTAGAGGCTGCTACGTGGAACAGTCAGGATTCAAGTTCAGATTTCTAACTTCAAACGCTGTTTCTGACCACTGTGCCATCCCACCTCCAAATACTTCCAAAGGTTATAGACACTTAGCAGCTTGCTGGGTGGCATAGTATGGAACAGTGTTGGTCTGAAAGGCAAGTGTTTATGCTTTAGTTTCCTTGATAAGCCCAGGTCTTTTTTTTGCCCAGAAAACACTTCTTTTTCCCTCGATTCCCTGTGGCCTTTAAAAAGCCTCACTGTTTGAAAAGTACTTTTCTATCAGAGAAGAAGTCTTTTGTGATCCCCCCTGCTGTCCATCAAATTCACTAGTTCCTCCCCCTTGCTCATCTCCTTCCCTCTCCTTTTTTCTTCTATTTCTGAGTGATATCCAGTCACACACTTGAAGTCACAAATCCCTCAAACACTCTTATGAACACGTTTGTGATGAACAGTGGAGGATGGTCCAGGACTGATTGCATCCTGGGGAGAGATGGGGGATGGCAGCTCTTAGATTGGGCTCTTCCTGCAGGTGCACGTTGGGCAGTGCTATCTGTAAGGATTACATGAGCAGGGGCGCACTTTCCCCCAGCCTGGGGGAACTCCCGCTAGAAAAGGAAAAAAGCTGACTACAGTATTTCTTGGGAACTGGCCTGAGTGTGACTGTTTGTGAGAACATCCACTGGGCCAAAGGTCCTCGGTTGTTTAACCGGGAAACTCTGCTCTCACTCTCACCTCTCAGGCACGGGCAGCGGCCTGGAGACACTTCGTGGATCCCCCAGATGGCCTGGAGGGAGCGCATGTCATCCAGGTGGCGTCAGAAGCTTCCCCACAGCCCGCAGTATACATTCCAGCATTGAAAACTAGCTCCCTTCCAGGGCTCCCCGCAGCTCTCTGAAGTGAGTCCTGGTCGCAGGCATACTCTTTACATACCTCTGCAGGGGAAGCCGCCAGCTCTTTGATGGAGTCTTTTATGGGCTCGAGGAAGGGACTTGACTTTCCAAGCACTGCCCAGAAAGCATGATGGAATTTCTCTAACAGGAAGCACAACTGTCAGTCTTGTGAAATTCCCCAATGCAAATGCTAACTGGAATTCACACTAACATGGAAATGAGAAGCACCCGACTCCAGCACCAAATAGGAAGGTCCTAGATATTGAAACTGGAGGTGAGGAAAGATGCTTGGGTGGGGTTCACTCACACCACCCCAGTGTTAAGGGAGAGACCCGGGGCACTGAGAATTGCACGTGTGCTGACTGACTGCTCATTTTGCCTGCATGGCGTCTGTTTCTATTTTGTCTTAGCCCAGGCTCCGTTGAGTAAGGGGTAAGAATTTTCACTTCTGCCCTAACTTCAGTGCACAGCTGGATAACACAGTCGCCTTTCTGTGGTTTTCTAATGATGATGTCTCACCATCCATTCACACTTTCCACCTGCCATTTCTAGACCTGAAAGCTGGGAAAGCAAACCGGAGGGACATGTTCTAGATCCCGGGGAGAGGAGAAGGATCAGGCCAGAAGATACCAGTCTGGAGACGTGAGGCTGGCTCTAGGCTACATGGCACACTCTGAGAGAATGAAAATAGGGCCGCACCGAGCAGCCCTTTCTTTCCTGAAAGGAAGACTTCATGTCCCCGAGGGCAACAACACAGAAAATCCAGAGCAATATTCAACCCCCAATGAAAAGGGATCAGAAGCAACAAAAATGTGAAATAAAAACACAACCATTTTTAAAACAACACAATTCCAAGAATACTTTGGGACAATCAGTTTTATGCCAGCCTTCCTTCAGTGGCGTCTCTTCTAATCGTGGCTGGATCTAATTTCTAATCTGGAGACCACTGCTTTGGGTCAGTGTTTTTTCTGTTTGTTTGTTTAGTTTTGGGCTGGCCCCAGGATTTAGCTCTAAGTCCCCAGTGGCTTCTCGAGTCAAATAGCACACTCACTCTCAGAATGTGAGGGAGCTGTTGACCCTAGGATCTGGGGTTTATCTTCTCCAGCTTTTACAGATAGTTGGCGATAGCTGGTGAATGTGCCTCTTGAGGTGGGTTTCATGCCTACGCCAAGAAGAACATGGGAAGGGAAGTGTTCCCTTGTCACAATAAAAGCCCATGGGGGGCAATGCAAAATGAGCAAAGCTGAGGACAGGAGGATTATGGGTGGTCCTGAGCTTCTTGATTCAGGCTTGAGGAATTTGAGGTGCCGCTCTCAAGTGGATAAGGAGTTCAAACAGGGTTCCCTCTAAGCCAATTCGATTTTCATTCCCAACTTTTGTTTGCTCCGCCTTTTAAAACCAAGTTCAAAATATCCTATCTCTGAAAGCCTTTTCCAGATGCTCAGCTCGTGTGTGTGTGTGTGTGTGTGTGTGTTTGAAGCCTTTGTAATACTATAGAATAAAATACAAATTCAGAAAACCACACAAAACCAATGCAGGGCTTAATGGATTTTTATAAGGCAAACACCCATTTAACCACCCTGATTAAGAAAGAGAACGTTGTCAGCCATGTCAGAAGCCCGCCACGTGTTCTGTCACTATTACACCTGCGTCCCTGCCCTTGAAAATAACCACTGTACCAACATCTATAGAAATCACTTCCTTCTCTTTTCTTTTTTACTTCTCAAATGTCATTTCATTCAACATCGTTTCGTCATAATGGCATCTCGTTATAATGTTGATGGAATGTTGCAGGAACTTAACTCTTGTTTATATAAATTAGCCTATGGTAATGTTTTTTTTTTTTCTTTTTTATGTTTTAAATTTGCATTTATTTTTTCCTTTTTTAATTAGTTTCAAGTGTACAAAACAACGTAGTGATTAGACATTTATATACCTCACAGAGTGACAACCCCAATAAATCTATTACCCATCTGACATTGTACATAGTTATTACAATATTATTGACTATATTCCTGGTGGTAATCTTCATATTCCTGTGACTGTGTTTTTTAAATTATAGTTGACATTCAATAGTATTTTATATTAGTTTCAGGTGTTCCCTGGTTTCTTTTAGTAGGAAGCGATATTTCAAAACCACAATCTAGGCACGAAGTATGTTCATTACTACAGTGGTCATTGTTTCTTGGCCTTTTCAATGGACAGAGCTAGGAAATATCCATATATGTTTCAAGATAAAATACCTCATGAGTTTGTTTTGATACTTCCAATTTAAATTTGGAACTATAGGTTTTTAACAAACCCAACAGGCTCAGAACAAAAATATCGGTACTACTACCATCAACGTGATTACTAAGAATTATATTTGTTCGTTTGCTCTTTGCATTTGCTTCCTTTTTTTTTTAATGTGTGAATTTTTTTTAATAGACTTGAATTCTAGAGCAGTTTTAGGTTCACAGCAAAGTTGAGCAGAAGGTACAGAGATTTCTTACTAACTTCCTTGTGCATAGCCTTTCCCACCATCAACATCCCTTACCAGAGCGGTACAGTTGTTGAAGGAGCATTGAAATATCACCAATTTTAAGATTCTGTCTTTATCTTTCTCTTTTGAAAATTGTATCATGAAGTGCCTTCATGAGGACCTCTTTGAGTTCATTTTCCTTGAAAGTTGTTGAGCTTCTTGGATGTTAATAGTCATGTCTTTCATCAGTTTGGTATGGTTTCAGCCATTATTTCTTCAGCTAGCCTCACTGCCCCTTTTTCTCTCTCTCCTCCTGCTGGGCCTCCCTCAATGCATACGTTAGTCCACTTGATGGTGTTCCACAAGTTCCTCTGCTCATTTTTCTTCAATTTTTTTTCTGTTTCTCAGAGTCAATAATTTTGATTGTCCTATTAAGTTTGCTGGTTCCTTCATCTGCATGCTCAAATCTGCCTTTGAATCCGTTCAGTGAATTTTTCACTTTAGTTAGTGTACTTTTTAGCTCCAGAATTACTTCTTGGTTTTTTTTTTTTTTAGGTTTTCTATCTCTTTATTGAAATTTCTATTTTGTTTATACACTGTTTCTTGCTCCACATCTTTCTTAAATTCTTTGAGCTTCTTAAGACAGTTGTTTTAAAGTCTTTGTCTAGTAGATTTGCTATTAGGTCTTTTTCAGGGACAGTGTCTATTGATTTCTTTTTTTTCCTTTGAATGGACCATACTTTCCTATTTCTTTGTATGCCTTGTGATTTTTTGTTGTTGTTGTCATTGAAAACTGGACATTTGAATCTAATAATATGGTAATTCTGGAGATCAGATTCTCCTCCTTCCCTAAGGTTTTTTTTTTTTTTTTCCTTTCACTGTCACTGTGCCAAGGATAATCCTGAAGTGTAAACTTAAGGTCTTTTCAGGTCTTTTCTGAGCCTGTACCTTTCCATGTGTGTGCATGGTTACTCTCTAATTTTCTCTATATATGCAGCTGCCTTTTAATATCCTAGTCTTTAATGTCTGTCTTCTGAAAGGGGGAACAAGAAAAAAATGAAGAGGGGCAAAAAGAGAACCCCAGCCCTTTAAGTTCCCTGGAAGTTACTTCAGCTGAAGGGGAGGGACTTGCCACAATGGGGGGAAAGTGCAACGACAATAGCTGCCTGCCTCTTTGTGTGCATCTCAGTGATTAGAAGCAATAATCAGTGATCAGAGCACAAATCCCTGATATGTGGAGGTCAGAGTCCTCATTGCCCACCCTGGCTTCTGCAAGCTGTGTGCATATTGCTCTGGGGACATATGCACAGCTGCCTGCCATGGGACTAGGAGTGTGTTATGGGTAGCTGCAATGGTGCTAAGACCTGAAATTGACCAAAATTAACCACAATTTACTGTCTAAGCCTTCCCCTGGAAGCTGCAAGACTTCAATTGACTCCAGAGTTCCAAAATAGTTACATCAGACAGATTCTGCCAGTGCAATTATTGTCTCGGTCAGGAGACAGATTCTTCTTGCTTCCTGCTCCATCATCTTCTCAGAATCCTATTCTAAGCCCCAGGATTTTGCACTTGGAAAAATCATATGCTGTACAGATAAGTGGGGAAAACAAGCTAGAAAATTACACGTGCAGTATGAATGTATCTACATCAAACAACGATAATACAAACTAAATACAGAAAAAAAAAGGAAAGCAAATAAATCATATGTAAACATGGTAGTTATCTTTGGTTGGGGAATCTTAAATGTCTTTTCCTTTCTATATTTTCCTTATTTTTTATATTGAAACGAAAACAGAATAAATTTCCACAGTAAACACAGCACATGGATATTATGCCATGAAACTGGTCCCAGGACAAGTGGCTCATGTAAAGCATGTGCAGTAGGCTTCCCACGGTGAGAAAACCACACAGTCATTAATTCTGGGCTGGCACAGAGTAGGTGCTCAATAAATATTTGTTGAATGAATGAATGATTACATATGTGTGTGTGGGTATGACTTGGCTCACAAATAACCCAAAGCTGAGGATAGGTGAGGAGTTTTTAATGGAGTGTTACTGAAAAGGAAAAGCCCAGATTCTCCGCTCTTGGCCCAACATCAGTTGTTACTGGCCTCAGTGCATCCTTTCAGGAGGAAGGTATACATGGGGGAGAGATGGTTACCTCTTTTAGTAAGTAGCAAGAACCCCGTGTGCTGTCACTTCATCCTCCTGATACCTAGGAATAGCCCTGGCTAGAGAAGTTCCTGTCATCAGGGACCCTCCAGGATAGAAACGGGGTGAAAAAAAATGCCAGACATATTGACTTTCCAAATAACTCACCAGACAAGTTAAACAATTGAAAAAGGTCACCTGGCAATATTTTGGATGGGCCAAGAAAATAACCCAACATCTTATATATTCCTTTTAATAGAGGTTAGTAATTTTAGCGTGTTCTTTCCCTTTGGTTTTTGGAGGATGGAAAGGGAAGTGTTTTAAGGAGTTTTAAAAGCTTGAAATTTTAAAAGCCTAAAAATTTGGGTGGTAAAATGTTAAAAGAGAGGCAGCGGAATGATTTCTGTTGAGACACTTACCTGGTACCGATCATGGAAATGGGAAACTGAAGCCAAGAATAATTACGAGGCTTGTAGAAAGTGCACCTTTTCGATATGAGTCGGATATTGGATTTTCTGATTTACTATAGTCATTTGGTGGTGTGACTTTAAAAGGCTTTTGTAAGTTTTGGAGGAAAGACTGTTTTATAAAGCTTTGATTATGTCCCCCCCTCCCCCCATAATATCTTTTCTGATGACCAGGGCCAGCATTATTTTAAGAGTTAGAGAAGGAAACATATTGAAAATACATTAGCAAAAAGGCCTCCGTCTCGTCTTGCCAACACTGGATTCCCCAAGTGATATAAAATGTGGTTCAAAAAATATCAGCGAGTACTTTGTTTTATGTCTAGATTGTATGTTCCTGGAGATCAAGGGCTTTGCCTGTCTTGTTGCCTGTATTCCCAGCACGCTGAGGATTCCTGATGTTTATTTGTTGACCGAATATCGTTTGTTCTTTGTGGTTCTGAGACGCTACAAACTGAAGCTCAAGGCCCCACCGTAATACGAAAAACAGATGGTGACTGTCATTTTGTGCTAAAGCCAGTGGCCTGGTCTCCAGGTGACATGCTTTGCTGTGATGCTACGTGACAGAGATGGCATCTGGATGGGCCAGGTCAGTAGCGAGAGAGCATGAAGGCACCTGGCGTTGTCTGAAGAGGTCCAAAAGGTGGCACCTGGATGGATATCAGGGTGGTAGTGGGTTGTCACTTGTCGCTGTGGTAGAGAAGTATCAGACATTCTCAGGCCAGTGGCAACAACAAGTTAGAAACCAGAAAAGCCAGGTGAGTGTAGAAGCTAAGAACCGGAAATCAGAACTGTGGTGTTTCAAATGAATTTCATATCTATTTTCCATGGAATAGCCCTGCGTGTTCCAGATGCCACTGTGGGGACACTTTTCTGGCACGTGGTGTGGCTTTTGTGTCCAGGCTAGCCAGAATGGGCATCTGTGTTCCTGTTTAGGGAGGAAGCCTGTTTCCTGTCCTCTCCATGTGCAGACTTCCCAGGCATATAGCACTTAATGCATGGGAAAGAAATACGCCTCTTCTTTGGGGAGAAGACTCCCACTAGGAAATTGTATTCCTCATCCACACCTGAGATGCAGGCCTTTCAGAATTACCTGCACTCTAGCTTTTGGAAGTTCACCCTACTCCTGACTTTGGTTATAAGTACCTTTAGAGAGCTTGTTTAGAAGAAAGAAAGAGAAGCATTCCCCTGCCCTGAAGGCTTAATCCTCAGCCCTTAATCCTTGCACTGGTTTCTTGTTGGGCAAAATATGGTCCAAATATGGTCTTGTTGGGCTTGGGTCAAAGAGCTCCTAGAACTCAAAGCATCTTTTAAATTTGCCAAAACTAACGTGTGGGACCCAGGGTCTCTGGAGTGGTCAAAACAGATGCCTGGAACCTTGAATACCTTCTAACCACCAGGAAGCAGAGCTGTAGGAAGGGTGCTCTTCTTTAGCACCCAGAGCCAGTGATCTAATGCTCCCACACACGTGTCCCTGTGTGGGCCTCTAGGCGTCCTGCCATGGGAGGACGAACCTGTCCATCACTCAAGGACTCCTGCTCGCTAGTATGATTGCTCAAGATTTGTTTCCACGAGTACCTCACAGAGCCATCACAACCCCCGAACGCTCACTTCTAGGGGATTTTTTATTTCAGTTGGTCTCTTAGCCCAATTATCAGTTTGGGAACCATGGCTGAGCTGACTGTATCAGCATCATCTGGAATGACTTGAACAGTTACAGATTCCTGGGTCCTTCTTTGGAGGTTATAATTTTGTATGAATAAAGTGGAAGTCCTGGAATTTGTATTTTTAGGAGAGAGTCTGCTGTGAGCCATTGGTTTATTACCGCTCCATGGGAACTTGGGCGTTTGTCTGGGGGAAAGCTAGCGTCAGGTTCCCTGAGCCCTTTTTAGGTATGGGGGACTGCAGAATCCCCCAAATGGTTTGCCAGGAACTTTTCTGTGGGCCACAGTCTTCTTTAAGCAGTCTCCGTGTTTCCCTTCCCCTGGACACATCCTGTTTCGCCTTCCAAGGGCAGCTCCAAGGAGAAGCCCTCTCAGTCCCATCTAACTGCTCTCAAGAAGAGAAGTAAATTTTGCACAAGGAAGACCGTCTTTGATTCCTTTATTCCTGCCATCAAAGGTACCCCCCACTTCCTTTCAGGATCACAGCCCCAGTGTACTGCCTTCCTGTGACCTTGGTGCCAGCTAATACTTCCCTTTGAGGGTTGAAGAGTTGGAGAATGTGAATCTAAACCATGACTTCCAAGCTTTTATATTTGTGATTCTCAATAAGAAATGCATTTTATATTGTGATTCATTACAAATATACATATCCCCAAAAGTTACATATATCACTCCTGACATATGCTACGTGTGATACATTTCACTCTCTATACTATTCTGTTTAATAAAAAAATGTCGACTGGGTTAGACCTACAGAATTGTTTTCAGAACCCACTACGGGGACACAACGCATTTTTGAAAAACACTGCTAGAAGGACTCCCAGTCTTAAATATGGCTGTGGAGAGACGGGGCAACAGAGAACTCAAGCTGTTAACACATTGTCAGCTCTGGTTATCTGCTCTGAAAGACATAGGATAATTATGCTGATTCAGTGCATATAGGAAATGCCACATGCACCGTATGTGGAAACTGCTAGCATGGTAGTCTTGGCGAGGACCTATAGCTGAGTAGTCTGAGTGGGTTCTACCATTGAAAAGAGTGCAGAGGGAAAGCACATGCATGGACACGAGCCATCAGGGGCACTTAATTTTCAACAAGAAGAAACTGCGAAATCTTTAAGAATCAATATTCTTACACGGTAGCTTCCTTTAAAAATTGTTTAACTGTAGCAAGGAGTAAGACTAATGGTTAATAATCACAGGCTCGGGAATCAAATAAGCCTTTATTTGGTTCCTGGCTCTGTCACTTATCTGTGTGTCCTTGGGCAAGTTACTGAACCTCTCTGAGTTTCGGTTGCCTCATCAGTAAAATGGGGACAAAAGTGGAATCTACCTTCCAATAGGGATATTATAAGGATTAAATGAAAGAATAGAAAGTGTTCAGCAGAGAGTGGCTCACACAGAAGCAATCACAGCTCGGTGCTAGTTACTTGCATTACATCGAACGCCAGGTGTAGGTTCCCCCAGTGGATTTGTTTGTACCTCTGTTAGAACGTGTGGACCTCAGTATGAGAATGTGTGGACAGGGACCTTATCTAAGCTATCAGTTTTGTGCCACAATATTCTTGAGCAATTGGTGAGCAGAACAGAGAATGGCCAGGGAGACTGGCTAGCAGGACTGGCCAGGCTTCTCCATGCTTGGTCTGTCAACCCAGGGTTCAAGGAGAGGGGGCAGCCTTGTGGAATCCCTGATGAAGCCTCGCTAGCTGGTCTTGGGTGAGGACCTGGTTTTACATCACAGTCAGCTACTTCTGCCCCAGGAGTTTGACGTTGCTGTCCCTTGGGTAGCTCCAAATCAAGCCTGACTGAGAGGAGACCTGTGTTCCATGAGGCCCTGGGGGCAGACTTCTAGTGGCTTCAGTATCTCCACATTAGTCATCCGATGATGGGGTTTTCTCCATGGGAACTTGACAAGACTACGCAATAGACATTTTGGAGGAACCAATGATAATTATGATAGTAATTACATTAGCTAACACAGCTATAATACTTACTACCGTGTTTCCCCAAAAATGAGACCTAACTGGAAAAGAAGCCCTAGCATGATTTTTCAGGAGGACATCCCCTGAACATAAGCCCTAATGTGTCTTTTGGAGCAAAAATTAAGATAAGACCCGGTCTTATTTTCGGGGAAACACGGTACATGTTCTAGAAATCTTTGCATATATTACCTCATTTAAGTATCACAGCAACGTGTGGGATAGGTACTACTATTATCAGCTCCATTTTGAAGATGGGGAGACGAAGGCCCAGAGAGGTGAAGTAATTTTTCCAAGGTCACATAGCATGTCCAATAAAGCACCCAGCCAGATTCAGTGAGAGCATAAGGCAGCCTTAGCACCATCTCTTTTGGATCCCACTGGTTTGGGCTTTTTGCTTATAAAGCTTGTAGGGGGTGGACCATGGAGAGTAGCACCTCTTAAGTACTACTCCACAGTCATACAAAAAAAGGACGTGGGAATTCTTTGATCTTTTCACTTATGGGACAATTGTATAGCAGACTCTGTGTACCAGACTAACAAGCAGATGTCCCTAAAAACTAACACTCTCTGACTTCCATATTGATGGAGAGGAGCAGGTGTTAGAGAGGAGGTGATGTGGGCCAAGGTCAGTGGGCTCGAGGACCGTCTGGGATTCCTGTAGCTGTTTGCTGAGTGACTGCAAGAGTGGACTGACTCAGAGAAACATCATGAACCAGGGAATATCCTCTCCCAGCCTCTATTCCTCGCAGTTTTCGTTGTTGGTCAACCTGTGTTACTCAGTACCTGAAACGGTTCAAGCTTCTCTAGAGAGACTCCACATGCTTTGCTCCCCACGTTGAATCTAGACACTTCCCTCTTCCAAGCCCTGTGGTTGGGAAGCCTCAGCGTGCAAAGTAAAATAACGACTTGATTTGTAAAATCGACTGCCATCGCTTTCTTCCCCACATGTACAGCACGTCAACCTTAAAGCACAGAACGTTTTAAAACAAAAATTATTTTCTCAAGCCTGGATTTGAAGACGGAGCCTTCGGAAGAGAAACAGCGGGAAGTGCCCATGGTGAGGGCCTCTCTCCACCTCCTCCTGGCCACAGGGTAGGGTTTCCAGCTACTGACACCCTTTGAGGCCTGGTGTTCAACACTGCTGCTCACGAACTCTAGCTGGAGAGAAGCCAGCTGGTGGGAGAGGGGGTGTGTGTGTGGAGAACTGCCTTCCCCCCATTCCTGCTGCCCACACCTACCTCTGTCGACCGTGCCTGTAACTGGGCCTCCTCAGTTCCTAGCTTGGCTTGGCAGTACTGCCCTGGGCACCAGTCTCCAAGAAGTCTCTCTGCCTCCCCAGCTCCTGAGGCACCCGAAAGGGTAATGCTGGATAAGTCTCAGTAACACAGACCAGCCCTGGGGAGAAGGCTGCTCCATGGATTTCAGGCGCGCAGACCTGAAATGAGTTGGCAGGCCTTCTTCCAGTCCTGGGGGACTGGTACCCACATCAGGAAACCACCATCCTAACTGGCCCCCTTTTTTGGCAGTCTGAACTGACAGGCTAAGAAGGGGAAAGGAGAATGTAGCACTCCACCCCACCTTAAGGGCAGGTGTGTGGTTGATGGGGAGTGAAGGTAGGCAGGCGTGAAGGGCCAGGTGAGAAGGGGACAGGGGGCGTGTACCAGCTGTCTGCTGGGCAAGGTCTGTTTTGTAGACATTCATTCTGTACCTCTTGCTACAGTCATGAGGCGCACTCTGAAGAGACAGAATGGATGAAAAAAAATA